>NW_028141976.1:21425947-22731787 GCF_025532165.1 Camponotus vicinus | reverse complement strand
CACCGACGACGCGAAAGGGTACTTAGCTTCCCATTCAGGCACCTTAAAATTTATCATAAATAGAAAAATTTAAGATAAACCTCAAGGCACCATCCAAGTACTAAGCCCTCCCACCGCGACAAGGTGTACCCCATGGGAGGGTTATATTATATATAATTTTATATATAATATAATACATAATTTGAAATTTATTTTGTAATATAGTACATAAATTTAAATTCGCAAATATAAATAATAAATAAAAATATAAAAGATAAAAGAAAATCTATTATATAAAGCAATGTTCAAAATAATTGATTTTAAAACTAATTATTTTTAAAACTAATTATTATATTTTAATATTATAAATTTCGTAATTACAAAATAATTTATATTTCTTAGATATAAACTTTTAGAAATATGATAAATAAAAAAATTTCTATTTTTTTTATACATGAAATATTTAAATAAATATATTAATATGAAATGTTTTATAAAATATAAGAAGTAACTGAAAATATTAATTAATAAAAAATTTTATAAATGTTTTATAAATATTTTAAAATAAAATGGAATATTTTTTTCGGCATACGCTGACGTTCGTGCACTCGTAAATAATAACGCGATTTAAGGTGCACAAGAATTTTAATAAACCGCGAGTAACATACAAGAATTCAGAATAATCGTAAAATGGATCACAAATAGACGCGCGTCCGCACAGCTTGACAGCTGGGCTCAGATTCTTTGACAGTCGTTGTTTATAACAATATCTTGACATCGCGCGCGGAAACGACCTTCTTCGAAAGAATTCAACGGGTGACGAATACAGCGGGACGGGACGCGGGGACGCAACAATATAACAAATAATGAATGTGATAAATAATTTATATTAATGACTTACATCATATTTCATTGGTCCATCCATTTCCAAAATCTCCTTTTTTTTGCTTTCTTCGCTTTTTCCTCGTGGCACTTCAATCCTCGTTGCACTCATTTGAATTCCTCGTTGCACTTACATTCATTCACGAAAAGTTCCTCGTTGCACTTGCAATTGTGTTCAGAGAAAGAATTTGATAATATATGATACGTCTCACATCACTACTCAAGATATTCACTGCTCAAGAGCCACTGAGCGAATGATCGTAAGTCAGAAACATTACCGCGGTACTGTTTATATCGCCAAGGTTGACTATGTAAAGAAAGAATTTGATAATATGTGAAACGTCTCTCACGTCACTACTCAAGATCACTGTGCGAATGATAATAAAGCCGTGTAACATATTAACAATAGCGCGATACTGTTTATCAAGGTCGAACACGGTGTTATTGATAATTCTCTCGTTGCCGAAATATTTTCTGTAATATAAAATATTCGTGCGCGGAATATTAAATTATAGAAGCATTTTAATTTATTGATTAAGATTAATTGATTATTTATTAAACTATTCATCATGAAGTCTTTCGTTATACTAATTATTTGCATCTATAATTCGATTGTTTTACTTCGTGTTCTTTCACAATCCCCGCCCAAATTATATTTAGATTGTCAAGTAAAATGATAAAGTAACACGGATGGAATATATTTGTGACTCTAAGTATTAAAATAATAATTATTGTCCGTAAAGATTGCAAACATCGATGTGATTATTTAATATGTTGGATTCCTATCACATTAAATCGATTCTCGATTAAATTGTATATTAATATACAATTTAATCGAGAATCGATAAAATGATAGGAATACAAAATATTAAATAATCACTTCGATCATTGTGATCTTTACGGACAATAATTATTATTTTAATACTTAGAGTCACAAATATATTCCATCCGTGTTACTTTATCACTCTACTTGACAATCTAAATATAATTTGGGGGGGGGGAGGGATTCTGAGAAAACACGAAGTAAAACAATCGAATTACAGATGCAAATAATTAACGTAACGAAATGCTCCGTGATAAATTGTTTAATTAATAATCAATAAATTAAAGTATTTCTGTTATTTAATATATTTCGCGTTAGTGTATATTTTATAATATATAAAATATTTCAACGAATTGTCGATAACGGTGTTCGACTTTGGCAATATAAAATATAAACAGTAGCACACTATACGTTACGGCTTTGTCATCATTCGCGCGGTGACTCTCGAGTAGTAAGGTAGTGGTGAGAAACGCTTCGTATATTGTAATTTTTCTACTAAATACGATTACGATTAGTATCGAAACATAATTTGCTATAAATATTAATAATTAAAAATTAATTAACTTTTGATAAACGACATGAAACTGTATCGCAACGATAAATATTTATCGAATCGTAATCAATCATTACTGCGAATAAAAATTGAAATAGGGGATACATGAAAGATGACAAGAGAATTAAATATATTATGATCTTTTGATCATCGATGCTTATTATAATATTTCTTTAACAATATTAGAATTAAATATATTTCTTGTTTAATTAACCAGGATTGAGAAAATTTAAAGCATTGGTCGAAATATATTTAATTCTAATATTGTTAAAGAAATATTATAATAAGCATTGATGATCAAAAGATCATAATATATTTAATTCTCTTGTCCCCTTTCATGTATTCCCTGTTTCAATTTTTATTCGCAGTAATGAATGATTACGATTCGATAAATATTTATCGTTGCGATACAGTTTCATGTTTATCAAAAGTTAATTAATTTTTAATTATTAATATTTATAGCAAATTATGTTTCGATACTAATCATAATCGTGTTTAGTACAAAAATTACAATATACGAAGCGTTTCTCATCACTACTTTATTACTCGAGAGTCACCGTGCGAATGATGACAAAGCCGTGATATGTATAGCGCGCTTGCTATACGTCGCCAAGGCCAAACATGATATTATTGATAATTCTCTGCCGAAATATTTTACGTACTACATAAACACGCGGAATTTTAAATTATAGAGGTATTTTATTTTAAATTAATTATTAAACGATTGATATATCACGGAACCTTTTGTTATGCTAATGATTTGAATTTATTCGATTGTTTTACCGCGTTTTTCCGAAGTCAAATTTTATAATATTTAGTTTTGCATTTTAAAAGACTGACTTAGAGCGAACTAAATAAATAAATAAATGATGTTGAGAAAAAGAAAAAGAAGACACATAAATAAATAAATAAATAATAGCGTGAAAAGAGAGAACATACTAATATTGTTATATAATAAATTATTATTAATTAAATTATTTATATTTTTATTTATATTATTTATATTATCAGAGGGACATATGTGTTACCCTCTGAGAACATTCGTGGACATTGGTTTTGTAGTTCATGTCCACGTTTTTAGTGTCCACAGAGGGAGTATCGCTTCCAGGGATCATCTAAAAACGGGTCATGACATCTCTCAGTCTTCTCTCTGAATGTACGTAACGTAAGCTATAGATTTTCTGCCAGAGAGAAGACTGAGAGATGTCATGACCCGTTTTTAGATGATCCCTGGAAGCGATACTCCCTCTGTGGACACTAAAAACGTGGACATGAACTACAAAACCAATGTCCACGAATGTTCTCAGAGGGTAACACATATGTCCCTCTGATAATATAAATAATATAAATAAAAATATAAATAATTTAATTAATAATAATTTATTATATAACAATATTAGTATGTTCTCTCTTTTCACGCTATTATTTATTTATTTATTTATGTGTCTTCTTTTTCTTTTTCTCAACATCATTTATTTATTTATTTAGTTCGCTCTAAGTCAGTCTTTTAAAATGCAAAACTAAATATTATAAAATTTGACTTCGGAAAAACGCGGTAAAACAATCGAATAAATTCAAATCATTAGCATAACAAAAGGTTCCGTGATATATCAATCGTTTAATAATTAATTTAAAATAAAATACCTCTATAATTTAAAATTCCGCGTGTTTATGTAGTACGTAAAATATTTCGGCAGAGAATTATCAATAATATCATGTTTGGCCTTGGCGACGTATAGCAAGCGCGCTATACATATCACGGCTTTGTCATCATTCGCACGGTGACTCTCGAGTAATAAAGTAGTGATGAGAAACGCTTCGTATATTGTAATTTTTGTACTAAACACGATTATGATTAGTATCGAAACATAATTTGCTATAAATATTAATAATTAAAAATTAATTAACTTTTGATAAACATGAAACTGTATCGCAACGATAAATATTTATCGAATCGTAATCATTCATTACTGCGAATAAAAATTGAAACAGGGAATACATGAAAGGGGACAAGAGAATTAAATATATTATGATCTTTTGATCATCAATGCTTATTATAATATTTCTTTAACAATATTAGAATTAAATATATTTCGACCAATGCTTTAAATTTTCTCAATCCTGGTTAATTAAACAAGAAATATATTTAATTCTAATATTGTTAAAGAAATATTATAATAAGCATCGATGATCAAAAGATCATAATATATTTAATTCTCTTGTCATCTTTCATGTATCCCCTATTTCAATTTTTATTCGCAGTAATGATTGATTACGATTCGATAAATATTTATCGTTGCGATACAGTTTCATGTCGTTTATCAAAAGTTAATTAATTTTTAATTATTAATATTTATAGCAAATTATGTTTCGATACTAATCGTAATCGTATTTAGTAGAAAAATTACAATATACGAAGCGTTTCTCACCACTACCTTACTACTCGAGAGTCACCGCGCGAATGATGACAAAGCCGTAACGTATAGTGTGCTACTGTTTATATTTTATATTGCCAAAGTCGAACACCGTTATCGACAATTCGTTGAAATATTTTATATATTATAAAATATACACTAACGCGAAATATATTAAATAACAGAAATACTTTAATTTATTGATTATTAATTAAACAATTTATCACGGAGCATTTCGTTACGTTAATTATTTGCATCTGTAATTCGATTGTTTTACTTCGTGTTTTCTCAGAATCCCTCCCCCCCCCCAAATTATATTTAGATTGTCAAGTAGAGTGATAAAGTAACACGGATGGAATATATTTGTGACTCTAAGTATTAAAATAATAATTATTGTCCGTAAAGATCACAATGATCGAAGTGATTATTTAATATTTTGTATTCCTATCATTTTATCGATTCTCGATTAAATTGTATATTAATATACAATTTAATCGAGAATCGATTTAATGTGATAGGAATCCAACATATTAAATAATCACATCGATGTTTGCAATCTTTACGGACAATAATTATTATTTTAATACTTAGAGTCACAAATATATTCCATCCGTGTTACTTTATCATTTTACTTGACAATCTAAATATAATTTGGGCGGGGATTGTGAAAGAACACGAAGTAAAACAATCGAATTATAGATGCAAATAATTAGTATAACGAAAGACTTCATGATGAATAGTTTAATAAATAATCAATTAATCTTAATCAATAAATTAAAATGCTTCTATAATTTAATATTCCGCGCACGAATATTTTATATTACAGAAAATATTTCGGCAACGAGAGAATTATCAATAACACCGTGTTCGACCTTGATAAACAGTATCGCGCTATTGTTAATATGTTACACGGCTTTATTATCATTCGCACAGTGATCTTGAGTAGTGACGTGAGAGACGTTTCACATATTATCAAATTCTTTCTTTACATAGTCAACCTTGGCGATATAAACAGTACCGCGGTAATGTTTCTGACTTACGATCATTCGCTCAGTGGCTCTTGAGCAGTGAATATCTTGAGTAGTGATGTGAGACGTATCATATATTATCAAATTCTTTCTCTGAACACAATTGCAAGTGCAACGAGGAACTTTTCGTGAATGAATGTAAGTGCAACGAGGAATTCAAATGAGTGCAACGAGGATTGAAGTGCCACGAGGAAAAAGCGAAGAAAGCAAAAAAAAGGAGATTTTGGAAATGGATGGACCAATGAAATATGATGTAAGTCATTAATATAAATTATTTATCACATTCATTATTTGTTATATTGTTGCGTCCCCGCGTCCCGTCCCGCTGTATTCGTCACCCGTTGAATTCTTTCGAAGAAGGTCGTTTCCGCGCGCGATGTCAAGATATTGTTATAAACAACGACTGTCAAAGAATCTGAGCCCAGCTGTCAAGCTGTGCGGACGCGCGTCTATTTGTGATCCATTTTACGATTATTCTGAATTCTTGTATGTTACTCGCGGTTTATTAAAATTCTTGTGCACCTTAAATCGCGTTATTATTTACGAGTGCACGAACGTCAGCGTATGCCGAAAAAAATATTCCATTTTATTTTAAAATATTTATAAAACATTTATAAAATTTTTTATTAATTAATATTTTCAGTTACTTCTTATATTTTATAAAACATTTCATATTAATATATTTATTTAAATATTTCATGTATAAAAAAAATAGAAATTTTTTTATTTATCATATTTCTAAAAGTTTATATCTAAGAAATATAAATTATTTTGTAATTACGAAATTTATAATATTAAAATATAATAATTAGTTTTAAAAATAATTAGTTTTAAAATCAATTATTTTGAACATTGCTTTATATAATAGATTTTCTTTTATCTTTTATATTTTTATTTATTATTTATATTTGCGAATTTAAATTTATGTACTATATTACAAAATAAATTTCAAATTATGTATTATATTATATATAAAATTATATATAATATAACCCTCCCATGGGGTACACCTTGTCGCGGTGGGAGGGCTTAGTACTTGGATGGTGCCTTGAGGTTTATCTTAAATTTTTCTATTTATGATAAATTTTAAGGTGCCTGAATGGGAAGCTAAGTACCCTTTCGCGTCGTCGGTGCCGTCAACGTGCCGCGGACGGCAAGCGCTTCGTTACCGCGTTTTCGCGTTGCAGTATTCTCGCGTTGTCGCGTTTTCGCGGAACTTTTGGACTTTTTCATATAAAATCCCAATTTCATTTATTGTCACGAGTCTCTACTTCCGATGCCAACTAACTGGGATGTTTCGAGTTTGCACACGTTACTATACAACGTACACTCGCGCTTCGTGCTTCGTGCTTCGTCAAGTGATTCGGCCCGAATTAGTTAGAACTTGATCGATTGCTCGGAATGGTCGTCAATGGGTCCCTTCTCTTTGCTCGTCTACAGCCATACGCACTGCGTGTGTTAACCCTGTCGAGGAGTCGAGTGGATTCCCCTAGGCACGATTTTCGCTCGGTAAAAGGGGTTGCCTCCCCATTTTCTAAATTGCTGAATGTTAGCATTTAAAAAATGTGGGTATCCTCTTCTTTTGCCGTCTACTAGCCTGGTGTAGCATATAGCAACCGCGGGAGGCATAATATGTCCGGGCGGAGCACCTGAAATCGTGCTTAGCGGGTCCAGGTTCGATACGAGATAGGATAATTATGCGCGAAAAAGAGTTGGTGAACTTCATTTTCCTCTATTTCCGTTAATCGCTTCGTCTTTTTTCCAGTTTGGGCTTAGTCCTTGCTCGTTGTATCGTTGCATTCCCGACCTGTTGACTCGAAGCTGATTCTCGTAAGTGAAATGGGATTTTCGCTCCTACCGAAACCGGGAGTGCCGTTCAAAGTATATACATATTAAGTATATACATCGCGCGATCAAATAGAAAATTTTTTATTGTACCGAAATAGTGCGGACACCGTTAAGTATCGCGCGTAAAATAGCGGAAATAGCGATATAAAAATATCGCTCGCGAGTGCGGGAGTGTCGTTATCGCGCGCCAACAACATGAGAGGAGGAGGAGGCCTGGGAGAGGCATCTTACATCGGCGGAGCAACCTGATGGTGAATATCTATTATTTATATGTTAATTGTTATAAATCATTAACTTGTTATAAACGAACAATAATTCGATCTTATTATTTAAATGAATTAAAGAGAAAGATTTTTATAAAAGTCATATAAAATTTTCTATTTAAAAAACGGTTTCAAAAATTTATAAAATTTTTCCATACGTGTTTATCTGCTTATTATTTTACACATGGGATATAAAATTCCGCGCGATAAAAATTTTTTTAAATATTAATTGCATTTTGTGAGCATTATTATAAATGAATTTTATATTTGTATGTTACAGACAACTAGCTTCGATAACAACAACTCCGCTGTTGCGCATCAGTGCCGGTGAGTGAAAAAAACTTTTATTTAACTTTAAGGTAACAGATTCGTAGAGATTGCAGATGTAGATGTAGATGTAGATGTAGATTGTAGATTGTAGATAAATCCGTTGCCTTAAAATGGATGAGCTAGGATGGATTAAATTAAATAAATTAAATTAAATAATTAAATTAAATTAATTCAATTAAATTAAATAATTTTAATAAGTTCTTTCGAACTTATGCTTTGCATCTATTGCGAAAATATATTGAAATATTAATTAAAAAAAGAAGAGATTAAGAAAAGATTTTTTTGTAAAGATTTTGTCTAATTTATTAAATAAAGGACACGCATTAACAATTACCAATTTTATCAATTTTTGATGCTAATTTATTCTTATAATACGCACTTATCTTCTAATTGCTCATAGCTCATCCATCGTAGAATTTGTTTGTAGATATTGTTTTTAAACTTTACTTTAACTTAATATAAAGCCAAATGATTAATTAATTAAATAATTTGTAATATGATAAATACACATATTAATTTTATATTTTACTATAAAATATAATTTATAGAAATTTGTAGTAATTTGGCTTTATTTCAGTTAAAATAAAGTTATATTCAATATTTAACGAACGATCGTGAAATCGAACGATCGTTACTAAATGAGCGTAAATATTTCACGCTCTTTTGCCGGTAATTATCCGGCAAAAGAAGGAGTAATTATCTCCTTCTTCGATCTCTGATTAGAGATCGAGAAAGAAAGTGGCCAGGATCAACGAAAGGTAGGTTCAACTGGCCTGAAGAGTACGGTTAGGGTACGCGGTTAGGGCACGTGACTAAAATATATACATGATTAGGTGAGGTGATGATTAGAGATAGGTTCCTCAAATCTCGAATAATTTTAGTTAATCAGGAAGTAGGGTTGTTAAGGCTATTAAGTAAAATCATTAGAATTCTTCTATTAATATTAGGGTTGTTAGGGCTCTTAAGATCATTAGAATTCTGTTATAGTAGGATTGTTGGAGCTATTAAAATTATTAGAATCCTTTAATAGTAGGGTTGTTAGGGCTATTAAGTAAGATTCATTCTTTCTTTTAATATTCCAATAATCCTAGGGGTAAATTAAAATTATTTTAATTAAGTTGAATTTATTTTTAAAAACGTAAAAATGAATATAACATGTTTTAAAAATAAAAATGTTTTAAAAGGGAAATTTAAATTATCAAAATTATCTTCAGAAATATTAAAGAAATTGCATAATTATTAACGTTTAAGAAATCTTAACATGTTATATTTTATTTTAAAACTTAAAAATGTATGTGTATTAAATCGAATATAATATTAAATCCAAATGTTAATGCTATCAATATCAAATTATTATATCAATGTTATTAAATATTTGAATAAATGGAATTATTATTTGATATTGATAGCATCATAAATTTGTAAATTGTAAATTGTAAATTATAAATAGTTATAATTGTATTTTAATTATAATATCTAACATTGATATTTTAATTGTAAAATACAATACAATTATGACTATAATTATATTATATGAAATTGTATTTATGATTGTAAATTCTTATGTAAATTACACGAAAAATTATCGAAAGTATACGTATAATGATTACATAATAGTAATTAACATAATAGTAATTCATTAAATTAAAGTATTTGTTTCTGTAGTATATATTTTTGGAATATTCATAAAAGAGTAACTGTTTGTATTTTCATGTCAAAGAGGAACTGAATATTCTTAAAATAAATTATTAAATTATGATTGCGAAAATACCGTGTTCTTTCCGCGTTCTCTTCGCGTTCTTATACAAGATTATCATTTTAACAGAAGAATTTTATCGCTGTCCCTCTCGTCAGATAATATTCCTAAATATTGCTAATTAAATATAAAGAAATGTCGAATAAGAGAGTGAAGATTCGATAAGATTTGTGATAAGTCAACGATTAAATATTAACTTCACAAAATTTAACGATCACCTTCGATATTATAGAATCGCGAGTTAATTATTATGAATTTAATAATTTATTTTTTTTGGTTATATTTGTATTTACGAATTTTTTTTTTCATATCGGAAAATATTCATAAATAAATTAATAAATTACCGTTGCGAAAACACCGTGTTCTTTTCGCGTCCTTTTTCGCATTCTTTTTCGCGTTCTTAGACGAGATTGTCGTTTTAATAAAAGAGTTACCATTGTTCCTTCCGTTAAATAAACTTTAATGAAAGTTGCGTGGCTCGTACCGCCAAGGAGTCAAAACGATTTTCATCATGGAGAATTATTTTTCATCGGTTCTTGTGAGATCCATTCGCGACGTCTAGTTCGGTGCCCTGTTAAAAATTGGGAATTTTTATTGTAAGATTGAAGGAACTAATCTCAGGTTTTCCTGGCAATTTCCGAAAGCAATGATTTCGGTAGTAATTCAATGATGATACGCTTCTTTAACGTCGAATTAATTTAAATAATATATATTTAGATGAGAGAAATGTATCTTTTCTTTTCTTCGTTAAAAATGTTCTATCATTATTAGGATTGGTATTATTATTGTCTATATATATAATGCTAGAAAGATTTAATAGTAGATTAAATATGGATATAGCGTTGTGTATAAATTTTAGGTTTTCAAGTAATTTCATATTGTAATTAATTTGTATAAATTTTTTGATAAAAATAATTACGAACGAATATATTTTTAATTAATATAATTTGTCTCTTTTGAAAAATTATTTTTAGGTGCTGGGGATATTAACATTAATTTTTAGTTTCTTTTAAGAAACTATTTGCAGGTATTGGACATCCATCGGCATTTTGAAATATTAGTTTTTAGATATATACCATTTTATATATATATGTATAATAAAATACATGCACAAATTTACGTATCCAAAATATTTTTATAATTTTTAATAATGTTATATATTATATATACGCGAAATTATACATGTATATTATATAAAATGTGCGAATACTTAAAAATTTCGAGACAAATCGAATGGGTACCTATATCAGTAAGATATTGATTAAAAGAAAAGAAATTATTAATTTAAACGTTATAAGAATAAGAATCTAGAGAATTAATCTAGAATTAATTGTTTAAAATTATTTGATTTATTTTATTTTGCACACTGTTCGAATTGAAATTTTTTAAATCTTGCTGATATCGGGTTCGATTCGTCTCGCGCGCGCGAACCGTACCCCAAATTATGTGTTCGCACATTTAACACAAACTCCAATAATGCATGTATTTTATTATTTATAAATATAATCGTTCGTAATCACATTTCAATAAAAAAGGTCGTTATATCCATTTAATTTTCAATAAAGAAATATATTTCTTAATAATGGAAGAACATGTTTTCTAATGTGCATATCAATTTCGTGAATTGGAGATAATGACGAGGGATAATTGTGGTTGATTTATTACTGAAATCATTGCTATCGGGAATAGTCCGGAAGATCCAGGATTCGTTCCCTCCTACAGTGAAGTTCCCGACATTCAATGGATTACTTAACTTTTCTTCGCAGATTGATGTTGCGAAATCTAATGTAGACACAAGATGTTAATCGTTCTCCATTTTTAAGATCGCTCCTCTTTTTATCGGATATTACTGATATATCATTCGCGTATCTGCAATTGAATATTTTGAATATTATCGATTTATTTATTCGTCGCGTTTTATCGCGAATTTTAAATCGCGATTTATCTTATAAAAATTCGCAAGTAAATCGGTCGGTGAATTGTATATTCGCAAACATTACAGACCTCAAATGATTGTCGAAATATTTTTGATTTTCTATACTTACGTGATAGCAATTATATCGCGCTCGTGTCTATTGAGAGCTTCGATTATTATATTATAAAAATTACGTATCGCGATCAAATATTCCGCATATTATGGACTTATTTATTCGTCGCGTTTTCCCGTGAATTCGAGTCGCGATTTATCTTATAAAGATTCGCAATTGACTCAGACAATGAGTACTGTATTCGTAAATATTACAGACATCAAATTGTCTGTCCAAATATCTTCGCATTTATGTGATAATTATATCGCGCGCGATTATAATGTCTATTGAGACGCTTCGATTATTATATTATAAAAGGTACATATCACAATCGGATATTCCGAATATTATCGATTTATTTATTCGTCGCATTTTCTCGGGAATTTTAAATCGCGATTTATCTTATAATTTAATCGTTGACTTATGCCTGTTTCTACCAACGTCGTTTAACTTTAATCTTAGCTTAACTCACTCTTTGTCTCCTTCTAACTGTTCTTTTAATTTGCAATTAACAATTACATATTTTTTCTTCGAAACAACTATGTTTTCTTTACACCAATTGATTCCTCTCATTATTTTGTACATAAAAGTATTAAGGTAAGATAATCGAAAAATGAATATTTTACAAGATATTTTACGGTTTATGTAAAATTAAGAAATGATTTCAAGCCTCATAACTCGGAAAGTACTTAATTAAAACTAACTTAATTATAGTATTTTGGAAAGCTCTTGAGATGAGCTACAAGAATATGTAATAAAAATAGCGAGTTCCGTTTAAAAAATCCAAAGTGATTTTGCCCTGATCTTGACAACACTCTTCAAGGTCATACTGATATCACCATGTAATGCGTTACTTGAAACCTTACAACTTTTGTTTGAAATATTTTTGTCTGCCGCGCTCAGTTTTTGAGATATTCGGCTGAAACGGATGATCTGCGACACCCTGTATATACATATATATATACAGGGTGTTTCATTTTAATCCGACCAGTCGAATATCTCGAAAACCAAGCCCGGGAGAGAAAAATATTTCAGACAAAAGTTGTTTGGTTTCGAGGGGGCCATAAGATGGTGACAATGATTTGACCTTGAACAGTCATTTGAAGGTCACATAAAGGTCACCTTAAATTTCTTAAATAGAATACCCTATATATTTTTGCACATTCTTGTAGCTGACATCGAGAGCTTTCCAAAATACTATAATTAAGTACCTTTTCGTTAAGTACTTTTTGAGTTATGAGGCTTGAAATAATTTCTTAATTCTACATAAACCGTAAAATATCTAGTAAAATATTCATTTTTCGATTATCTTACCTTAATACTTTTACGTACAAAATAATGAGAGGAATCAATTGGTGTAAAGAAAACACATAGTTGTTTTGAAGAAAAAATATGTAATTTGCAATTAACAATTCCATATTTTTTCTTAAAAACAACTATGTGTTTTTTTTACACCAATTGATTCCTCTCATTATTTTGTACATAAAAGTATTAAGGTAAGATAATCGAAAAGTGAATATTTTACAAGATATTTTACGGTTTATGTAAAATTAAGAAATTATTTCAACCCTCATAACTCAAAAAGTACTTAACGAAAAGGTACTTAATGATAGTGTTTTGGAAAGCTCTCGAGATAAGCTACAAGAGTGTGCAAAAATATATAGGGTGTTCCATTTAAAAAAATTGAAGTGACCTTCACGTGACCTTCAAATGACTCTTCAAGGTCAAACCAATGATACCATCTTATGGCCCCCTCGAAACCATACAACTTTTGTCTAAAACATTTTTCTCTATCTTGCTTATTTTTCGAGTTATTTGGCTGCCTAAGTTAAAATGGGTCACCCTGTATATATATATAATAAATTAAAATAAATTGTTTCACTGCACAATATATAGACCATTTAATATTAATTATATTGAACATATTTAGACCAGGAGACGTCATGTGAACACCACAATTGATAACATTGAAAATGTATTAGAAATTAAAATTTTTATATTACTTAATTTATCTTACTGAACATAATTTTAGAATTAATATGATTTTTACGACTAATTGTAAAATCACATTAAACCCAACATTTTATTCAAATAATTTTCAATTAGAAACATTCTTTTACTTATATAACAATAAGTAAAAGTTATCCGAATTATATTGTGTTCGATGTCATTTTAAACGCAAGAATTTCATTAATCCCTTTTAATCAAAAAAGATCAAACAAAATATAAAAGCTTTAGTTTTTATTTTATGGCAATTTAAAGTCATATATTATTATAAATAACGAAAAAATTCCCGATGCCGCAGATTCCGAAATTTCTTACACGAGACTTCATTTATAATATTCACGAATATATGTCAAAAAATAAAATGCATTTTTTATTCATTTGAAAGTAATTTTAATAGAATAATGAGAATTTTGCGATTAAAATAATACCAAACACGATATAAATCGCATAAATTTAATTAAATATATAATTATAATGAAATATTTATTATCAGATTAATTAAAAATTACCCGATTTACGTCATGTTTGATATCATTTTAATCGCCAAAATCTCATTAATTCATTAAAATTACTTTCAAACCGATAAAATTAAAAATAAAAGTTTCAATTTTTATTTTATAAGATGTTTACATTTTCGTGAATTGCGAATGGATAGAGGAAGCGAAGAAACCGATTGTAAGAGACTTCGGAACTCTTTGATGATAGGTCATCTCGCTCGCTCTCTACTCATGGTCTTACTTTCTTTGTCACACTTGACAATCGTGATAGATAGCTCGGAAAGATAAGCGGACCCAAGAATCGAGAGCGAGCGAAACAGTAACAAGAACGAGCGAGACAATAATAGGAGCGAGCGAGACAGTAATAGGAGCGAGCGAGACAGTAATAGGTGCGAGCGAGAGGAAAATAATAGCGCGCAAGAAAAATCCGATTCTCGAGCTCGAGTCTCGTTGCTCGTGCTATTTCTATCTCGTTCGCTCTTATTGTTATTTTACTTGTCCTTCTCGCTTCCTCACGTAACTTTCGCATTGCTTTTATACATACATACGTAAATACATACGTATATACCACACACACACACACACACGCGCGCGCGTGTGTATATATATACATATATATATATATATATATATATATATATATATATATATATATATACATCTTTATTATTTAGAACTTTTATTCTTAAGAAATGTGTAGGATCTATATTGAAAATAATATCAAACTTTCTCTCTCTTTAAATATATAAATTATTTATTAATAGTCTGGTAAAAAATATCTTATTTTCAAGTATAGTCATATTATGAATAAATTTCTATATATTGTATATAGCTATTTTTAGTATAAATCTCGATATATATATATATATGGAGAAAGAGAGACCACAAATCTTATTTACATTAAAGATGTATACATAACTTGTCTTGCATTCATATTTTTGCAGTCATATTGCCGGCACTTTGTGCATATAGCACGGAACAGAACCACAAATCGTGGACATAGCATGTTACCCTTTGAAAAGTTTCATTGACATGGCTATGTAGTTCAATGTCCACGTTTTATGGACATAGAGGCGCTTCAAATACGGGTTCCACCTAAATCAGGGGCAGAGAGAAGAATGAGAGGTGTCATGGCCCGCTTTTAGGTGATCCCTGAAAGCGATACGCCCTCTGTGGACCTTACAAACGTGCACCTAAACTACGAAGCCAAGGTGCACGAATGTTCTCAGAGGGTAACATATAAGGTGCACAATTTTTGGTTCTATTCCGTGCTATGTGCACAAAATGTCGGTAGCACCAGTGCTGTATAGGAAGGTGCTTACGTATATCAAATAAATTTTAATATAAATGAGAAATGACGAATTTGCGATCCTCTCACACTCTCTCTCTCTCTCTCTCTATATATATATATATATATATATATATATATATATACATTTTTTTTTTTGATATATGAATTTGCAATGAGCAGCGACATATTTTTTCTGAAGAACAATTATATGTTTTTTTTACATTAACTGATTCCTCTTATTATTCTATGCATAAAATTATTAAAGTAAAATAATCGAAAAATGAACATTTTATCAGATATTTTATAATTTATATAAAATTATGTCAACTTAAAGAATCAAATATCTCGTTAACTGTTCAATTTTTGACTATACTATCTTTATAACTTTTTACACGGAATATTGCGAAGAATCGATTTATATAAAAAAATTAGGATGGTTCCATTAAAGAATATGAAGATAATCTTGAAATTTCTAAAACGCTTCCACTTACGAAAACAATATTACTAGCATATCATGGTCCTTTTAATCGTACAATTTTCGTAATTACAATTTTTTCATATCTGTAAAAATAGCGTAGATATTTCAAGTGAGCAAAGTTTTATATACATATATACATATATATATATATATATATATATATATATATATATATATAAATAGCGTAGATATTTCAAGTGAGCAAAGTTTTATATACATATATACATATATATATATATATATATATATATATATATATATATATATTAGGTGCGCAACTAAGTTCCCGCTGTTTGTCAATAGATTGCGCCACCAATAAGTGTTGGTCGATTTCGACATATCCAAAACGTCATGAACCAAGCTTAGACATATGGTAAACAAACCGTTTTGACACAGTAGTGATTTTGTTTTGGCGTCATATACTTTTGGTTGTGTGAAAATGTCTGATTTTGTGCTAAATAATCGTCATTTGCGGGAAGTGTTGATTTTCTTCTTTCATTCGAAGAAAACGGCGGCTGAAGCGCATCGAGAGCTCCACAAAGTTTACGGAGATGCTGCTCTAAGTGAAACAACGTGCCGTGATTGGTTCCGTCGCTTCAAAGACGGTGATTTCGATGTTGACGACCGTCCGCGTGAAGGAAGGCCAAAAATCTTCGAAGACGCTGAATTGGAGGCATTGCTCGATGAGGATCCATGCCAAACGCAACAAGAGCTTTCATTAGCATTAGGAGTTACCCGCCAAGCCATTTCCAAGCGATTGCATGCGTTGGGAATGATTCAAAAGCAAGAAACTTGGGTTCCTTATGATTTGAAGCCAAGGGACGTTGAGCGTCGTTTTTTCGCCTGTGAACAACTGCTCCAGCAGCAAAAAAGGAAGGGTTTTCTTCATCGCATCGTGACGAGTGATGAAAAATGGATTCATTACAGCAACCCAAAGAAAAGAAAGTCATAGGGACTGCCCGGTCATGCTTCTACGTCGTCGGCTCGGCCGAATATTCACGCTGCGAAGGTTATGCTGTGTATTTGGTGGGACCAGGTCGGTGTTATTTATTATGAGCTGTTGAAACCGAACGAAACCATCACTGGGGAACGGTATCGACTTCAATTGATGCGATTGAGCCGAGCACTGCGCGAAAAACGGCCACAATACGAGCAGAGGCACGAAAAAGTGATTCTACAGCATGACAACGCTCGGCCTCACGTTGCCAAACCCGTTAAAACCTACCTGGAAACGCTCAAATGGGAAGTCCTACCCCACCCGCCATATTCCCCAGATATTGCGCCGTCCGATTATTACTTGTTCCGTTCGATGGCACATGGTCTGGCTGATCAGCAGTTCCGCTCATATGAAGACATCAAAAAATGGCTTGATTCGTGGATAGCCTCAAAAGATGAACACTTTTACCGTAACGATATTCGAGCTCTGCCAAAAAGATGGGAAAAAGTTGTAGCTAGCGATGGGCAATACTTTGAATGATTCATTTGTAACCATTTTTTCACAATAAAGTTGCATTTTCATAAAAAAAACAGCGAGAACTTAGTTTCGCACCTAATAGTTGTGCGTGCGTGCGTGCGTGCGTGCGTGCGTGCGTGCGTGCGTGCGTGCGTGCGTGCGTGCGTGCGTGCGTGCGTGCGTGCGTGCGTGCGTGCGTGCGTGCGTGCGTGCGTGCGTGCGTGCGTGCGTGCGTGCGTGCGTGCGTGCGTGCGTGCGTGCGTGCGTGCGTGCGTGCGTGCGTGCGTGCGTGCGTGCGTGCGTGCGTGCGTGCGTGCGTGCGTGCGTGCGTGCGTGCGTGCGTGCGTGCGTGCGTGCGTGCGTGCGTGCGTGCGTGCGTGCGTGCGTGCGTGCGTGCGTGCGTGCGTGCGTGCGTGCGTGCGTGCGTGCGTGCGTGCGTGCGTGCGTGCGTGCGTGCGTGCGTGCGTGCGTGCGTGCGTGCGTGCGTGCGTGCGTGCGTGCGTGCGTGCGTGCGTGCGTGCGTGCGTGCGTGCGTGCGTGCGTGCGTGCGTGCGTGCGTGCGTGCGTGCGTGCGTGCGTGCGTGCGTGCGTGCGTGCGTGCGTGCGTGCGTGCGTGCGTGCGTGCGTGCGTGCGTGCGTGCGTGCGTGCGTGCGTGCGTGCGTGCGTGCGTGCGTGCGTGCGTGCGTGCGTGCGTGCGTGCGTGCGTGCGTGCGTGCGTGCGTGCGTGCGTGCGTGCGTGCGTGCGTGCGTGCGTGCGTGCGTGCGTGCGTGCGTGCGTGCGTGCGTGCGTGCGTGCGTGCGTGCGTGCGTGCGTGCGTGCGTGCGTGCGTGCGTGCGTGCGTGCGTGCGTGCGTGCGTGCGTGCGTGCGTGCGTGCGTGCGTGCGTGCGTGCGTGCGTGCGTGCGTGCGTGCGTGCGTGCGTGCGTGCGTGCGTGCGTGCGTGCGTGCGTGCGTGCGTGCGTGCGTGCGTGCGTGCGTGCGTGCGTGCGTGCGTGCGTGCGTGCGTGCGTGCGTGCGTGCGTGCGTGCGTGCGTGCGTGCGTGCGTGCGTGCGTGCGTGCGTGCGTGCGTGCGTGCGTGCGTGCGTGCGTGCGTGCGTGCGTGCGTGCGTGCGTGCGTGCGTGCGTGCGTGCGTGCGTGCGTGCGTGCGTGCGTGCGTGCGTGCGTGCGTGCGTGCGTGCGTGCGTGCGTGCGTGCGTGCGTGCGTGCGTGCGTGCGTGCGTGCGTGCGTGCGTGCGTGCGTGCGTGCGTGCGTGCGTGCGTGCGTGCGTGCGTGCGTGCGTGCGTGCGTGCGTGCGTGCGTGCGTGCGTGCGTGCGTGCGTGCGTGCGTGCGTGCGTGCGTGCGTGCGTGCGTGCGTGCGTGCGTGCGTGCGTGCGTGCGTGCGTGCGTGCGTGCGTGCGTGCGTGCGTGCGTGCGTGCGTGCGTGCGTGCGTGCGTGCGTGCGTGCGTGCGTGCGTGCGTGCGTGCGTGCGTGCGTGCGTGCGTGCGTGCGTGCGTGCGTGCGTGCGTGCGTGCGTGCGTGCGTGCGTGCGTGCGTGCGTGCGTGCGTGCGTGCGTGCGTGCGTGCGTGCGTGCGTGCGTGCGTGCGTGCGTGCGTGCGTGCGTGCGTGCGTGCGTGCGTGCGTGCGTGCGTGCGTGCGTGCGTGCGTGCGTGCGTGCGTGCGTGCGTGCGTGCGTGCGTGCGTGCGTGCGTGCGTGCGTGCGTGCGTGCGTGCGTGCGTGCGTGCGTGCGTGCGTGCGTGCGTGCGTGCGTGCGTGCGTGCGTGCGTGCGTGCGTGCGTGCGTGCGTGCGTGCGTGCGTGCGTGCGTGCGTGCGTGCGTGCGTGCGTGCGTGCGTGCGTGCGTGCGTGCGTGCGTGCGTGCGTGCGTGCGTGCGTGCGTGCGTGCGTGCGTGCGTGCGTGCGTGCGTGCGTGCGTGCGTGCGTGCGTGCGTGCGTGCGTGCGTGCGTGCGTGCGTGCGTGCGTGCGTGCGTGCGTGCGTGCGTGCGTGCGTGCGTGCGTGCGTGCGTGCGTGCGTGCGTGCGTGCGTGCGTGCGTGCGTGCGTGCGTGCGTGCGTGCGTGCGTGCGTGCGTGCGTGCGTGCGTGCGTGCGTGCGTGCGTGCGTGCGTGCGTGCGTGCGTGCGTGCGTGCGTGCGTGCGTGCGTGCGTGCGTGCGTGCGTGCGTGCGTGCGTGCGTGCGTGCGTGCGTGCGTGCGTGCGTGCGTGCGTGCGTGCGTGCGTGCGTGCGTGCGTGCGTGCGTGCGTGCGTGCGTGCGTGCGTGCGTGCGTGCGTGCGTGCGTGCGTGCGTGCGTGCGTGCGTGCGTGCGTGCGTGCGTGCGTGCGTGCGTGCGTGCGTGCGTGCGTGCGTGCGTGCGTGCGTGCGTGCGTGCGTGCGTGCGTGCGTGCGTGCGTGCGTGCGTGCGTGCGTGCGTGCGTGCGTGCGTGCGTGCGTGCGTGCGTGCGTGCGTGCGTGCGTGCGTGCGTGCGTGCGTGCGTGCGTGCGTGCGTGCGTGCGTGCGTGCGTGCGTGCGTGCGTGCGTGCGTGCGTGCGTGCGTGCGTGCGTGCGTGCGTGCGTGCGTGCGTGCGTGCGTGCGTGCGTGCGTGCGTGCGTGCGTGCGTGCGTGCGTGCGTGCGTGCGTGCGTGCGTGCGTGCGTGCGTGCGTGCGTGCGTGCGTGCGTGCGTGCGTGCGTGCGTGCGTGCGTGCGTGCGTGCGTGCGTGCGTGCGTGCGTGCGTGCGTGCGTGCGTGCGTGCGTGCGTGCGTGCGTGCGTGCGTGCGTGCGTGCGTGCGTGCGTGCGTGCGTGCGTGCGTGCGTGCGTGCGTGCGTGCGTGCGTGCGTGCGTGCGTGCGTGCGTGCGTGCGTGCGTGCGTGCGTGCGTGCGTGCGTGCGTGCGTGCGTGCGTGCGTGCGTGCGTGCGTGCGTGCGTGCGTGCGTGCGTGCGTGCGTGCGTGCGTGCGTGCGTGCGTGCGTGCGTGCGTGCGTGCGTGCGTGCGTGCGTGCGTGCGTGCGTGCGTGCGTGCGTGCGTGCGTGCGTGCGTGCGTGCGTGCGTGCGTGCGTGCGTGCGTGCGTGCGTGCGTGCGTGCGTGCGTGCGTGCGTGCGTGCGTGCGTGCGTGCGTGCGTGCGTGCGTGCGTGCGTGCGTGCGTGCGTGCGTGCGTGCGTGCGTGCGTGCGTGCGTGCGTGCGTGCGTGCGTGCGTGCGTGCGTGCGTGCGTGCGTGCGTGCGTGCGTGCGTGCGTGCGTGCGTGCGTGCGTGCGTGCGTGCGTGCGTGCGTGCGTGCGTGCGTGCGTGCGTGCGTGCGTGCGTGCGTGCGTGCGTGCGTGCGTGCGTGCGTGCGTGCGTGCGTGCGTGCGTGCGTGCGTGCGTGCGTGCGTGCGTGCGTGCGTGCGTGCGTGCGTGCGTGCGTGCGTGCGTGCGTGCGTGCGTGCGTGCGTGCGTGCGTGCGTGCGTGCGTGCGTGCGTGCGTGCGTGCGTGCGTGCGTGCGTGCGTGCGTGCGTGCGTGCGTGCGTGCGTGCGTGCGTGCGTGCGTGCGTGCGTGCGTGCGTGCGTGCGTGCGTGCGTGCGTGCGTGCGTGCGTGCGTGCGTGCGTGCGTGCGTGCGTGCGTGCGTGCGTGCGTGCGTGCGTGCGTGCGTGCGTGCGTGCGTGCGTGCGTGCGTGCGTGCGTGCGTGCGTGCGTGCGTGCGTGCGTGCGTGCGTGCGTGCGTGCGTGCGTGCGTGCGTGCGTGCGTGCGTGCGTGCGTGCGTGCGTGCGTGCGTGCGTGCGTGCGTGCGTGCGTGCGTGCGTGCGTGCGTGCGTGCGTGCGTGCGCGCGCGCGCGTGTGTAGCGTATACGGGAGTTATGTGAGCAAGCGAGAAGGTAATAAGAGAGAGCGAAATGGCAATAAGAGCGAACGAGATAGCAATAGCACGAGCAACGAAGACTCGGAAATCGAGTCTTTCTTGCAGCCTGGCATACTATTTCTCTCTCGCTCGCTCCTATTACTATCTCGCTCGCTTCTGTTATTGTTTCACTCGCTCTTACGTACTCATATACTGTCATGCTCATCTCGTTATCAAATCTGCCGCTGGCAAGCGGCCGATGACAAATTATGACAAATAAATAAGTTAATTATTTTAAGATATATTTATAAGGGTATAGAAGTAATTTTAATGGAATAATGAAAATTTTGCGATTAAAATAACATCAAACACGGTATCAATCGGATAAACGTAGTTAAATATATAATCAAAATTTTTATTATCAGACCAATTAAAAATTATCCGATTTACGTCGTGTTTGATATCATTTTAATCGCAAAAATCTCAATAATTCATTAAAATTACTTTCAAATGGATAAAATAAAAATTAGGAATTTCAGTTTTTATTTTATAAGATGTTTACATTCGCGAGGAAGCCGAGTCCGCTTATCTTTACGACCTGTCAAGTGCGAGAGCGACAGCGAAACCGCGAGTCGAGAGCGAGCGAGATGACCTATCATCAAAGAATTCCGAAGTCTCTTACAATCGGCTTCTTCACTTCCTCTATCCATTCGCAATTTACGAGATTATAAAGTAAAAACTGAAACTTTTATTTTTTATTTTATCGATATGAAAGTAATTTTAATGAATTATTGAGATTTTTGCGATTAAAATGATATCAAACACGACGTAAATCGGATAATTTTTAATTAGTCTGATAATAAACATTTTGATTATATATATTTAAATACATTTATCCGATTGATACCGTGTTTGATGTTATTTTAATCGCAAAATTTTTATTATTCCATTAAAATTACTCGCATATCCTTATAAATATATCTTAAAATGATTAACTTATTTATTTGTCACAATTTGTCATCGGCCGCTTGCCAGCGGCAGGCTTGATAACGAGATGAACATGACAGTATATGAGTACATAAGAGTGAGTAAAACAGTAACAGAAGCGAGCGAGATAGTAATAGGAGCGAGCGAGATAGTAATAGGAGCGAGCAAGATAGAAATAGCACGAGCAACGAGGACTCGAGCTCGAGAATCGGATTTTTCTTGCGCGCTATTATTTTCCTCTCGCTCGCTCCTATTACTGTCTCGCTCGCTCCTATTATTGTCTCGCTCGTTCTTGTTGCTGTTTCGCTCGCTCTCGATTCTTGGGTCCGCTTATCATTCCGGGCTATCTATCACGACTGCCAAGTGTGACAAAGAAAGCAAGACCATGAGTAGAGAGCGAGCGAGATGACCTATCATCAAAGAGTTCCGAAGTTTCTTACAATCGATTTCTTCGCTTCCTCTCCATTCGCAATTCACGAAAATGTAAACATCTTATAAAATAAAAATTGAAACTTTTATTTTTAATTTCATCGGTTTGAAAGTAATTTTAATGAATTAAAGAGATTTTTGCGATTAAAATGATATCAAACACGACGTAAATCGGGTAATTTTTAATTAGTCTGATAATAAAAATTTTATAATTATATTTAACTAAATTTATGCGATTTATATCGTGTTTGATATTATTTTAATCTCAAAATTCTCATTATTCAATTAAAATTACTTTCAAATGAATAAAAAATGCATTTAATTTTTTGACATATATTCGTGAATATTATAAATGAAGTCTCATGTAAGAAACTTCGGAATCTGCGACATCGGGAATTTTTTCATTATTTATAATAATATATGACTTTAAATTGCCATAAAATAAAAACTAAAGCTTTGATATTTTATTTGATCTTTTTGATTAAAAGGGATTAATGAAATTTTTAAAATTGAAAATTATTCTAATAAAATATTGGGTTTAATGTGATTTCAATCGTAAAAATCAATGTGTACATGTATATAATAAAACTCTTAATTTCTCATAATTATAGTTTTATTTTAATAAATTAATAGTGTCTAATTTAAACTATAATTTTGAAAATAAGACTACATTGTATAAAATATTGCATTGTACTTTACTTAATTTATCTTACTGAACATAACTTTAGAATTAATTTGATTTTTACGATTGAAATCACATTAAACCCAATATTTTATTAGAATAATTTTCAATTTTAAAAATTTCATTAATCCCTTTTAATCAAAAAGATCAAATAAAATATCAAAGCTTTAGTTTTTATTTTATGGCAATTTAAAGTCATATATTATTATAAATAATGAAAAAATTCCCGATGTCGCAGATTCCGAAGTTTCTTACATGAGACTTCATTTATAATATTCACGAATATATGTCAAAAAATTAAATGCATTTTTTATTCATTTGAAAGTAATTTTAATTGAATAATGAGAATTTTGAGATTAAAATAATATCAAACACGATATAAATCGCATAAATTTAGTTAAATATAATTATAAAATTTTTATTATCAGACTAATTAAAAATTACCCGATTTACGTCGTGTTTGATATCATTTTAATCGCAAAAATCTCTTTAATTCATTAAAATTACTTTCAAACCGATGAAATTAAAAATAAAAGTTTCAATTTTTATTTTATAAGATGTTTACATTTTCGTGAATTGCGAATGGAGAGGAAGCGAAGAAATCGATTGTAAGAAACTTCGGAACTCTTTGATGATAGGTCATCTCGCTCGCTCTCTACTCATGGTCTTGCTTTCTTTGTCACACTTGGCAGTCGTGATAGATAGCCCGGAATGATAAGCGGACCCAAGAATCGAGAGCGAGCGAAACAGCAACAAGAACGAGCGAGACAATAATAGGAGCGAGCGAGACAGTAATAGGAGCGAGCGAGAGGAAAATAATAGCGCGCAAGAAAAATCCGATTCTCGAGCTCGAGTCCTCGTTGCTCGTGCTATTTCTATCTTGCTCGCTCCTATTACTATCTCGCTCGCTCCTATTACTATCTCGCTCGCTTCTGTTACTGTTTTACTCACTCTTATGTACTCATATACTGTCATGTTCATCTCGTTATCAAGCCTGCCGCTGGCAAGCGGCCGATGACAAATTGTGACAAATAAATAAGTTAATCATTTTAAGATATATTTATAAGGATATGCGAGTAATTTTAATGGAATAATAAAAATTTTGCGATTAAAATAACATCAAACACGGTATCAATCGGATAAATGTATTTAAATATATATAATCAAAATGTTTATTATCAGACTAATTAAAAATTATCCGATTTACGTCGTGTTTGATATCATTTTAATCGCAAAAATCTCAATAATTCATTAAAATTACTTTCATATCGATAAAATAAAAAATAAAAGTTTCAGTTTTTACTTTATAATCTCGTAAATTGCGAATGGATAGAGGAAGTGAAGAAGCCGATTGTAAGAGACTTCGGAATTCTTTGATGATAGGTCATCTCGCTCGCTCTCGACTCGCGGTTTCGCTGTCGCTCTCGCACTTGACAGGTCGTAAAGATAAGCGGACTCGGCTTCCTCGCGAATGTAAACATCTTATAAAATAAAAACTGAAATTCCTAATTTTTATTTTATCCATTTGAAAGTAATTTTAATGAATTATTGAGATTTTTGCGATTAAAATGATATCAAACACGACGTAAATCGGATAATTTTTAATTGGTCTGATAATAAAAATTTTGATTATATATTTAACTACGTTTATCCGATTGATACCGTGTTTGATGTTATTTTAATCGCAAAATTTTCATTATTCCATTAAAATTACTTCTATACCCTTATAAATATATCTTAAAATAATTAACTTATTTATTTGTCATAATTTGTCATCGGCCGCTTGCCAGCGGCAGATTTGATAACGAGATGAGCATGACAGTATATGAGTACGTAAGAGCGAGTGAAACAATAACAGAAGCGAGCGAGATAGTAATAGGAGCGAGCGAGAGAGAAATAGTATGCCAGGCTGCAAGAAAGACTCGATTTCCGAGTCTTCGTTGCTCGTGCTATTGCTATCTCGTTCGCTCTTATTGCCATTTCGCTCTCTCTTATTACCTTCTCGCTTGCTCACATAACTCCCGTATACGCTACACACGCGCGCGCACGCACGCACGCACGCACGCACGCACGCACGCACGCACGCACGCACGCACGCACGCACGCACGCACGCACGCACGCACGCACGCACGCACGCACGCACGCACGCACGCACGCACGCACGCACGCACGCACGCACGCACGCGCGCACACACACACACACACACACACACACACACACACACACACATAACTATATATATATATATATATATATATATATATATATATATATATATATATAAAACTTTGCTCACTTGAAATATCTACGCTATTTTTACAGATATGAAAAAATTGTAATTACGAAAATTGTACGATTAAAAGGACCATGATATGCTAGTAATATTGTTTTCGTAAGTGGAAGCGTTTTAGAAATTTCAAGATTATCTTCATATTCTTTAATGGAACCATCCTAATTTTTTTATATAAATCGATTCTTCGCAATATTCCGTGTAAAAAGTTATAAAGATAGTATAGTCAAAAATTGAACAGTTAACGAGATATTTGATTCTTTAAGTTGACATAATTTTATATAAATTATAAAATATCTGATAAAATGTTCATTTTTCGATTATTTTACTTTAATAATTTTATGTATAGAATAATAAGAGGAATCAGTTAATGTAAAAAAAACATATAATTGTTCTTCAGAAAAAATATGTCGCTGCACTCATTGCAAATTCATATATCAAAAAAAAAAATGTATATATATATATAGAGAGAGAGAGAGAGAGAGAGAGAGAGAGTGAGAGGATCGCAAATTCGTCATTTCTCATTTATATTAAAATTTATTTGATATACGTAAGCACCTTGCTATACAGCACTGGTGCTACCGACATTTTGTGCACATAGCACGGAATAGAACCAAAAATTGTGCACCTTATATGTTACCCTCTGAGAACATTCGTGCACCTTGGCTTCGTAGTTTAGGTGCACGTTTTTAAGGTCCACAGAGGGCGTATCGCTTTCAGGGATCACCTAAAAGCGGGCCATGACACCTCTCATTCTTCTCTCTGTCAGGGGCATGGCCGCTCTCAGGCTTCTCTCTGACTAACGTCTCCGACTTACGCATACGACTTTGTCGGAAACAGTTACGACATCTTTGTGCTCAGGCCCTAACTCAATCGTTGATTAAAGGGTTGCCAACATGACAAAATAATTCAGTGTGACCAATTGTATTTCTAACAATATATAGAAAGAAGCCAATATAATTGTAGAAATACTTTTGTCATGTTGGCAACCCTTTAATCAACGATTGAGTTAATCGGAGTTTGGTCGAAGCGGCCCTCAGGGTGCGGTCCCATGGAGCATATTACGATACGCGCGTATCGGGCGTATTGAAAATCTGACCAATCGCAGACGTAACTTTCGCGTATCACAAACAGCGGAACATCTGCGATTGGTCAGATTTTCAATACGTCCGATACGCGCGTATCGTAATACGCTCCATGGGACCGCACCCTCAGTCTTCTCTCTGTCTACCTGTTTAGTGATCTCTTAGTGTCCCTAAAAGATATCTTCTAGGGACACTAGTGATCTCTGAAAGTGATGCGCCCTCTGTGGACATAAAAACATGGACATGAACTACTGTCTATGAATGTTCTCAGTGGATAACATGCACATAATGTGCACAATTTCTGGTTGTGTTCTATGCTTTAAAGTGTTTATACAAACACTAACATATTTATTAGAATTAATCAAAATTATTTTATCTGTGATAATGTGTAATTTTGAATAGTAATAAAAAAGTACATGTTATGCAAATGTAATAAATACTTTTTTTCTATTTTTGACATTCTTCAAGATGGATTAGATGGAGTATACAAACAAATTTATAATTAAAAAACAGCTAAATATGTATAAAAATTTTAAAATAATTGAAAATAGATATAAAAATTGTAACAATTCGGATACAAATCGCATAAAGTGTAAGGATAAAAAAGTCTATATGAAAAATATATTAATATATTGTATATTATATATTGTAATATTCTGTATATATATATGCTATGCATTTTTCTCTCTTTCATATATTACAAAACAAAATACTATTTCATTTTTTTATATTATATTTTTAAAATATTTTATAAAAAAATTTAAATGTATTATTGTATTTGATAATTCTAGAAAACAGAATGCAAAATTAATAGCCAAAAATAAGATATAGTCAATCCTGTTACTGTATTGTGTGAAATATGGTGTAATATTAATTGCGCACAATTGTAATAATTAAAAATATTTTTTAACTCTTCTAAATTATTACCATAAAATGTATTTTTTCTTGGAAAAGTAAATATCTCGATTAAATTATTCCGTAAATGAGATAATGTGATCATGTTCGATAGAAAAATAAAAATATAATTTATATACGTGTGTAATTATATGTAACTTATATACGTGCCCGCGCGCGCTACAATTTTATGTGTTTATTTTTAATTAAAACAAAGTAAATTGTTCGTTGAAAATGGGTAAAATGTAATATAAAACAAACAAATGCATTTTTTTATAACATATTTTCATTGTCTTATAAGTCTATGGTAATTAATAATTAATAACAAGAAAAAAAACCTTTTTCATCAATGTGTGTCTACAGTAATTATTAAAAGATACAATTAGCAAATTACTATGTTGTGTATTCATTTTGTGTAATAATAGGTAATAATATAATTGTAATATTTTTTCTCCGTAATCATAGCGCGATATCTCTCACGTGCTCAATCATTTCTACAAATATAATATGGTATCTAATTCTTTATTTCATGGAGATATGTATATATATATAGTAGATATATACATATATATATATCTCTACTTAGATTATTATCAATCGGTTTCTTCTTTTTTACTGCTATTTATATATATATATATATATATGTATATTATATAACCAAATACTAAAAATACAAATGTTTTGCATATAGCAGGTTTTAAAGTCATCAAACCCCTTATCTGGTGATCTTAAAACACACATCCATATACATAATATATTTGCAGCTTTGCCTACAAAATTAAGGAGCTCGTCAAGCGACTATTAATAATATATAAACAGGCATAAAGTGATCATTTATTATCGGTGTAATTCTCGTAGATTGCGCGGAGATGGTAGCATGTAAACTTTACACCCTTTACAAACCACAATATCAATAGCAATTATTTATTGAGCTTTTCACACTTATACGACTTCTCCAATTGTTGAATGCCAACAGCTATCCGACATCTGATCTTTGGCGCATTATTAATTGCTCTTACATGCATATATATACATATACATATGTATATATATATGTATAATCATGCATATACTCACACAAACATACATACAAAGATACACTCATGTGATTATACGGCAGAGATACTTTAAAAGCTCCTTAATTATGCGAGCGCGCTAAATATTCGCTTATACTTAAGATATTCATATTTACACAAAGACCTCATTTTATAGTCTATACAATCATATAAATGTAATATTCAATGATAAAATTGTAACATAATAATGCCTAGCTTATCTATCTAATGTGAAAGAGAATATTTTACACATCAAAATTACAATATTTTTTTCAATTATTCTTGTATATTCTGCAATATTAAATTACTATATATTACACTCGATCCTATTTATGTTATAGGATACGAATTAAATCAAACGCGCAAGTCGTGTACCCATTTCTTCATGGTATTATATACAATCAGGTTGTAATTTCCCATCCGAGTAAAATAAGTATATTATTATGTACAATAGATAGATCCAGCAGTGTCTAATAGAAATAAAGTTTGATAAACAAGCAATATTTTCTAATCAAATAACTTAAATTCATATTGAAAGTAGGAAATAAATTCAACGAAACTATAACCCAAGACGCAGTCTCTTTCTGTAATTTGTTGGGTATAGAGATCGATGAAAATCTCTCCTATTTTAAATATCATTAAATTCGGTATTTATTACTAGCATGAGAGAAGCATTTTTTTTCTATTAAAGTGCCGCCTGGTAGCCATCGAACCTTTGGGAGAAAAAAGTATTGATCAGAAAATTTGTATGCATACTATATAATTGAGCACTGCACTTATCATACTTTGTACATTCTATGCTTGTAACAATTATATAGCAATAATCCTTCTTTATCATATAATAAATATTTACTTGGTCTGTGATAAAAAAATCGCATATTTTTTTTTGTACAAAATCATGTATATTCAAAAATGATCGTGATAAAATTGAGTGTAGCTTTTGATCCACAAGTTTTTAACACACATACATCGACTATAGTATAATTTATAATCATAATCACACAGATCAATATTCTATATATATGGATGTATTTAGAACATTTATCTGAGCGTATACTTAAAGCTTTCATCAAAGCTGACAGAATATTTAACACAGATATTCTGAAGTTGGTAGAAAATTAAGGGATATTTAAAGAACATAACTAAGATAAATAATTAAAATTAATTAATTATTAATATTTATAAATGAATAAAGTATTATTTACTAAACAATATTTTAAATTTCTGCTGCTTGAAAAGTTAATTATCAGAATTGCATAATGGATTTATGAAATGTTTGGACAGTGCTACACAATGATGACTACTCAGGCTTAGCTAGAAATGTAAATTCTCAACACCACATGCGTAATACACACAGCCACATACACACTTTACACATCATACATACTTTAGCTTTCTCTCTCTCTATGTGTGTAAGTTATATTTATACAATATAAAACTAGATTATCTGTCCACAAAAACAATAATCGATATAAATCACATACATAGATCTTGTATATACGTATGCACATATAATTCAATGTAGTTCTAAATTTGTATAAGAAGAATAAGTATATTTTAATTACATGAACGCGAGAGAATAATTATAATAATAATGACAATTACGATTTTTATTTTTGCACGATATACTTTAATTATTACTAATTTAATAAAAATTTAAACAGTTTCTATATATACACAATAGGGAGAAAGGGTGTGCTTTGTCCATCTTTACAAGAAATTATTTACAAAATATATTCATTCATATATTACCTATATCAAATTAACATTGTATTAATTAGTTTTCTTATAATAGTTATTCTTATCATCTTCGCATCTTTATGCATATCTTCCAACGTTCACTGTGTATATGTTCATATTTCATGAATAAAATAAATCTTTTTTTAAAAATTCTATACCCCGATATTTTTGAATATTATATAACTCAAGACGAACTTCTTACTGAAAGACCATGTTTGACGAGTTTGAAAAATGAAAACATATAATAATGTAATTACAAACTTAATTGCTAGATTGTTGATTAAAAGAAATATACACACGTTTCTGTAATTATAAATATGAATAACAGTTTTCACATTTGTCATTGTTCTTATTACATCAATGTATAAATTCATTATTCTCAATATTCAAGATGTAACAATTCTCAATATATCCAAAATGCAATCATGTGATATATAATTGTCCAAATATTAGACCAACATCTCAAACGTTTTTATCTTTTGCATAGATAAGTACGAAAGTATGTTACTACTATCTTGAGTTTACAATATATGACAAAAACTAATTCGTGCGACAAATTCGTATGATACCGTTACTTTATATATATATATATATGTGTGTGTGTGTGTGTGTGTGTGTGTGTGTGTGCACACTGTGCTTATACACATGCATGTATAGAAAACTTTTATAACAAATAAATGACACACAATAAATAAATATGTATACACAAATTAGAGATATGTTTTAACAGAGTCTATCAGCAAAGTCGTCAGAGTAGCAATCTATAAGCCCCACCAGTTACCATAAATTTATCCACATATTTATAAATATGTATTTTACTTACGGCAGTACAGTCAAATTCCCGTTTTTGACACTTAAAAAATTTGGACTTTCTTTTACCGCTACTATTTTGTAGTGATACAATGAACGAAAGAAATTGAATATGAGAGAAGATGATACTCGAAACATAAATAGTTCTAATTTTCTTAAATCTTTCTAAAGCTAACTTGAATTTCCTTGTTTTACATCTAACAGACGATAACGTTAGAAAATTGCACATTGAAGAATGAAATTTAGTTATTGAGAATAGAATGACACATCTGACTGGTAAAAGAAAGTTACATACAATCTCTCGGCAGTTTTGAATTAGTTCAGTTACTTAGATTATAGTATATAATGCGTTGTGAGCAAGTAAAATCTGAGTAACTAAACTTTGCTGTTTATAGGAGTACAACATAAATGAAAACGCTAGACGGTGAAAGAAAAAAATTAAAGTAGATTGCTTTTATTTTGTTCGCTATTCTTAAACATTTAAGAACATAACAATTAATAATTAATGATTTATTAAATATACAAAACTCTCTTTAAATGTCACAACAACATAATTCTTATAAGCTATAGAGAAAAGAAAAAGATGGAAAGAAAGAGAAAAGAAAAAATGTGAAGAACGAGCAAGAAAAAAATTGGAAAGTACTATCTTTCATGTATGACTAACTTAACTAGCAGCCAACAAATGTTTTATAGCACAAAATGCTTTCACACACCGTCTAGCATTTCTTTTTTGACACAATACTCCCGATACATATACAGCAACGTTGTGCGCTGTGACGCATACAGTTTCACCAGGTGGGATCCAGCCACACGGCGATCAAATACCCGTTTATGTCGGATTTACAATCAGACAGATGATAGGCCTTGACGAGCGACGGTAGCTAATCACTGTCAAGGTCACTTCCCGAAGGTCATTTGTTTTCTCGGGATATTCGCCTCCGTTTCGCTTGCTCCGCCGTCTCCGCTGTTACTAAAACAATGTTTGCCCGCTGTACGAGATGTTTTCAATTAAAATAGTATGCAAAACATACAGCTAACATCTATAATCATTATCTTTTATATTTGATGTAAATTTTTTTATATTTGATATAACATGCTAAAAATTATGGGAAAAAAGCAGCATAGGATTAAAAAAAAACTCTGCATATAATTTGAGTAATAAATTTTATATATATATATAATTTTATATATATATGTGTGTGTGTGTGTGTGTGTGTGTGTTTACATGCGCGCGCGCGCGTGTGTAAAATATTTCCTAAGAATATAAACAACGTGCTTATCGAGAAATAATGAATTGACACTTGCAATCTCTAAAAATTGAATATAATCGAGTGTCTTTTATAGATGAGCTATTTTAAAATAAATCGCTTACATACCAGCACCACTACGAGTTTTCCTTCTGTTAATATCGTCTGAGGTTCTAGACGCACCCCTAGTATTGCTTGCTGGTGTAGCTAGCGGTGAAGCTGTATTCTGCCGTACAGATCTTCTTGTCGTTACTTCGCCCACAGACTCGTTGCTAGATACAGAAGTGCCTCGTAATCTCTCCTTCCCGACAGTAACTGCCGCCGTCGTCGTCGCCACCACCGCAGCTGTCATCGTCGTCGTCATCGTCGTCGTCATCGTCGTTGTCATCGTAGTCATCGTAATCATCGTCGTCGTCGTCGTCGTCATCGTCGCCATAGCCGTACTCGGCTGCTTGGTAGTTAATAAACGGCTCTCTCTTTGCACTCTATTATTGGCATTGAAATTTAATATATTACTGGAATTAATTTGACTGCCAGAAACAGCTGTAGCTTAAACTCGCTCTAAAGTAATAAAAGCTTATCTTATGTAGTAAAACTCTCAAATCTCTGAGATTCTTTTTCTTTTTTATTTTTATTTTTTGGGCTTCATAAAAGAATGCATCAGTGTTGCTTACTTTTGATCTTTAGGCTTTGGGGAAGCAGCGGATGTTTCATCTGACAATTGAACTCTTGCTTTTCCTACAGATTCAATCAATGGTTCGTCATCAGACGAATCTACTTCTACCACAATGGGACCTAAAAATATGAAAAAACGCTCATGTCACATAAGTCTGGCCCAAGTATTATGTATCAGACAAGTATGAGAGACAGATGAATTAGAAGCATACATTAAAATGAAATTGAGAGGTAGTTAAATACTGCAATATTTAAAATCAGTCTCATTTCAATAAATTATTAATTTGAATTATATTTATGCATAGTTGATTTAACAGTTTCCATTATTATAAGTTTAATTTTCTATCTTTCTCTTTCACGATTTTAGTACAATAGTTCTCGATATCAATAAATCTTTTTAGTATGTCTTAATTTGCATATAAACAGTCCTGTTTTTGGCAGTCCTTAATTTGTTACATATATAAAATCTATAGATCTATATACAGATCTAAAATCATTATATAATAATACAGAGTGTCCACCTACCACATTAGCTGATAATGAGAAATTCCGTAGTGAATTCAGGATTTCCTTAGCGAAAATTTTATGAAAGATTATTTGGTTTGTTATATTTTAATATAATGTAATACATGCTTATTATGTGAGAAGGATAAATTGTAATTTTGTTTAAATCTTCATAAAATTAGATAATTATTCCATAAGATTTTCGCTATAAAAATATTCATGCATCTTCAAGTTTGTAAAAAAAAATCAATCATTACTTGATGCGCTAACAACTAAACAGTCTGTATATGTAGGAAGATATGTGGATAAAAAAATCAAGAAAGATAACTCAGATAAAAAAAAAGTTTATAAAAAAAAGAAACTCATCAACATAATACTATCTACACAAGGAGAAATAGTAGCATAAGAAATAAATAAACACCTTTCTTAGCTTTTGTCAATATGTTGAACCCCTTCTTTGATTGCTCTTCCTTGCCAGGCACTTGTTTCTTTATAGAACCAGCTTCTTCTACACCCATGCAAGCTTTAATAAGTTCTGCTGCATTCTCTGAGCATTTCCGTTTACCTGGTCTTGGCTGTGGATCGTCGGCTGTGCTCGATGCAACGGAACTCTCGCTTTCTTGTCTTTTCCGTTTTCCTATTTTTATTGTCGCGTTAGGAGACAGTTTTGATACCGCCAGTTTCGGACTTGCTTTCGCGTAGGGTGATATACTACGGCGTTCCTCTAATTTGTTAGGACCGTGGGGGCTGCTTTTTGGAGTTTTTGCAATATCCGGACTATTCAACTTTTGCGACCTGGTTCTTAATGATCTCTTCTCATTGTTATCGTTTGGAATATCTATTAGAAGCTGTTCCAGCAATGACTTGGGCGGTCTCTTGATATATTCCTCCGAATTGTTAGAGTTTAGCCTTTCCACAAAATGTCCCTCATCGTTATCCTCTATGCATATGATATCCTGCCGTCCCTCGAGTTCCTGTTTCCTTCTGCGTTTACGCTTGAGATGTTCCACATCGCTAGAATCCACTTCAGGATTCTGTGCTGCCGGACTTGGAGTTTCGTCTCGTTGCAGAACAACGGGATTGGAATACGTGTACAATGGTGGTGTAATCCTAATAGGTTGCGGATCTTCGCCGAGAGGTGACTGGATACCACCTACGCTCAAATCGCTCGAATCATTAACCATCTTTTTGACTAAATCGTCTGTCACTTTTTGTAGATTTACAGAAGATTCTCTGAGCATGATCTGACTCTGGTGACTTTGTACATTACACTTCTGATTTTGTTCGGTGCACGTTTCTAACTTGACGGATTTTGTATTCAGTGAAATGTTACCATTTTTTGAAACCTCGAACCGATCAGTTTGCCTAGTATCGTCCACTTTTACGTTAATTTTAGATTCGACTTTGATTTCTAGATTGCAATTCTCATTGTTCGAGCAAGAATTATCCGTCGCCGTATTAGTATTGTTTGCGAGCACACTATCGAGTTTTATCGTGTCAACTTTACTATAAGCAACGTGATTTTGTATTATAGGCACACCATCATTATTATTATTGTTATTGTTATTATTATTATTATTCTGTCCATGAGGTTCATCACTTAATCTAATTGCACTGTTACTTTCTACAATCGCTTTCGTACTGTCTTCAGATACGCTTTCCGCAGCTCTCGATTCTTCATGCTTAGAGTTTGCCTTACCCTGATCATTTTGGTTAACAGTACTCTCTAATTTAACACTAGAACTATCCTTATCAGAAAAATCTTTTGCTTGTTGATGTGCACATTGCAATAAGTTATTATCACTATTCATACTGCTGGTTATAGATGCTGTCACAACAGTCATTGTTCCCGTCACTAAAGGACTGGACACACTTTTGTCATTACTTCCTATATCTAAACTAGCCATCAAATCACTTTGTCCAGTTCTCGGAATTGTCGACGATTTTTCACTAGACACATTCTTTGTGTCATGCTCACCGGAGTTTGATATATTGCGATTTAACTGGTTTTCAAGATAACTCGCTACAGACACAGGACTTAACCTTTGCGGGCCACTGGACTTGAGAAGTTCCGAATGGGAATTTGAACACATATCACTACTACTAGTTGAGGAAGGCACGTTCTTATTGGTGGTTGATAAGGTGGGTTCCCCCTGTATTACATTCTTGGCGCTGCTCTGTGTCACTGATTCGATTGCCGATGCCGGCCTATGCAAAGGTGACTCCCCTTGGTTTGGTGATTTTTCCGAAAGAGCATCCATCGACTCGATGCCCGAATCTTCGCCGCCCCCGCTGCTGCCGACTCTTTCGATATTCGCGTCAACACCGATCCCAATAGGTACTGTTGTATTTTCGAGTAACTTTTGCTTCACCTTTGCTTCAGTCACGTTTATCTCACCGATAGGCAAGATCGGCTTAGTTGCAGGTGTATCAATGTTCTGGGATCTAGAAACTTGGTCCACCGAATTACCGATTACTGTATTACCTGATGTAGTCTTCAATAAACTAATTCTTTGTGACGCGTTATCTATTTTGCTATCTGTCGTCGGTCTATCGATTTGTTGTTTTACAACATGGTTTTGAATTGTCTTCTTATGACTAAAACTCAACTGTTCGACTGTTTTATTGTGTCTATTCATAATGGAATTTGCTTCACTTTTGGCAACCATATGATTTTTTAGTTGCTGACCGATATTTTGACTTTTGACAGTGGCGATATAATTCTCCCTATCGGATTTACACTTGACAGAAAGTATTCTTGCCATAGGTGATTGAGAATTTTTTGTTGTAGTTTCTGTGTGTACAGGTATCTTATTACCAGGGTTGTTAGATGTACTTCTAGAGTCGCCCTGTTGCGCCGATGAATTTGTCGATTTTAAACCAGAATCGCTCTCGAAGGATAGACTGACATTTGTTTTTACACTTGGTACTGTATTTCCAGAACATTCAGAAACTGCCTTCTGACTATTAAAATGTGTAACTTCTGTATTTGGAGATTCTACAACATATTCAATAGTTAATTATTCCATATATACCTTTACACATAAATATATAAATTTTATAACTGCTATATTAAAATAGAAAAAAATATATATTTTTACCTCCTAAATGCAGATCTTTTTCATCAATTAAACTTAATCGCCTTCTCTTGTCTTGATTTATTAAGTCTTTCTTCATACCATTAAGTTCTGTTAATCTGGGAGCAACACTAGTCAATGAATTACTTTTTTCAATTGCTGATTTATTAATGTCGCTATCGCTTGTTCTCCGAATTTCGCCAACTTTCTTGACTGTATTAAAATCACTTCCAGTTAAAAGTGAGTCTGATTTTTTTATTGATTGGGTTGTATCACCCTTATAACCAAGCTTTCTCCATTTCATTTGATTATCTAAAATTCGACCTCCTGACAAAAGATTTTGTTCCCGATGTAAACCATCTCCAGATTCCGATTTCTTCTTAGAATCCCTTCTTTTTGTTTTACCTGTAATAAAAACATATTACATATAAATTATTTAATTAGAGGAAAAAAGGATAATTAAATTATATGTAAATATTGAATAGATTTTTTCTCTCACCTCCGCCTATTTTATATTCTTGCATGTGATTTTGTGCATCAAGATCCACTTGACTCTTTGTTAAAACTTGTGGAGTATTTAAAGATTGATTTACAATCGCAGATTTATGCTTTAAGGGAGACGGTATTCTACTATTTAGTGGTATATCATCTACATCGCTGTTTTTACTCGAACATGGCTTAGTAATAGTACCAGTTTGTAGTCGTACGGCATCCACTGGTAGTTCTTGTTTTAAGGCATTGGGTTTGGCCATAACAGTTTGCAGCATATTACCCATTTTGCAAACGGTATTAGCACTGTTTATCATTGTCGAGTTGGACAAAGGTAGTTTTGATGCAGATGATGTGCCTATGATCATACTCAATGGTGATTTCTTTTGCAGCAATCTGTTCCCATCGATACATTCCTTCATCTTCTTCAATTTACCTCTCCTCTTGAGTAAATCACTCTCACCATCGCCCTTCAGAGATTTCTTTTCTTTTTTCCTTTGTACTACTGAAGCGTTACGTCCTCTTAAAGAAATGTGTAACGGAGGCACTCGGAGTGGTTCATCACCGTTTCCTGTACTTGGAACGCCACTTGTGAAAATTTTATTCATGGTTTTATCAGCTTTTCGCATGGGCGGCGTATTTACGAAAGAAACGTCAACTTTGTAAGCCGGTGTAACGGGCTCGGATTTTTCCAATTTTAATCTTAGTTTGATTTTTTCTCCTGGCATCGGACTATGCGCGGTCTCTCTGCTAGATTTTATTCTGCTATGCTTCAAACTTCCTTCGCTGGCCGTCGATTTGGCTGTTGTCTCGGAATCAGATTGATCCGTGTTTGTCGTAGTGTCATTTCTTCTTGAGAAATTGCTGTCCGCATCGTCGTCAGAAAATATGGAGTTTGATCTATCGTTTGATGGAGATGGAAAGGAGAAGAAGTCGTCTTGATTATCTACTGCACTCTCTGGTTCTGAATCTGAACTTTCACTGGGCATCGGTTCCAAGTGTCCTGTTAAAGGATTGATTAAAAATTGTCGTATCTTTCCGGTTGAAGTATATTCCGGTTCTGGTTCCGGATCCTCTTTTTCCGGTTTCGAAGATTCGGACGTTTCCGTTTTAATAACGGGCGACGAAGCAATGCTAGCTGCATTAGAATTACTTATATGAGACCCACATTGAGGAAAGGCACCTGAAACCTGATTCGAGACTGACAGACGTGTGGTGTTGACTTGAGCACCTTGCGGAATAGAATTGCTCTGTGCATTCCATGTGGTCCCATTAGCATTGCTCGTTGAGGGAGACTGATAATTTCTACTGAGGATATTTTGGCTCTGTCCATAACGAAAATCAGTACTCGCGCTAGTATTGATATTCATGTTTTTCACTTGATTGTGATGCAGTTGTTGTTGGACATTGAGAGCCTGATTTGGTTGACTTAAATGCGTTTGCTGCGGGACCGGTTGTCTCGGATAGGGCGACGGGGTTTGTTGACGTTGACTGTTTAAGTAACCTAGCCGTTGTTGCGGGACGCTTAAGCCTATTGTCGAATGTTGTAGCAATTGCTGATTTTGTTGTTGTTGTAATAGTGACTGATTATTAAGAGATGTAGTGTGTAACGACGTGTTTATATTTTGTTGATGAAGTAGAGCTTGCTGCGTCGTCGAGACTTGTGGGACAATTTGTTGATTTATTTGTTGTTGTTGTTGTGTAAGAAGTTGTTGCTGTTGTTGTTGGAGTAATAATTGGCGTTGTTGTAAAGGTGTTCTAATTTGTTGTCCATTTACCGGATGCCTAGCAGAAAGTTGATTCTGCATTTGTATTTGTGAAGCTCTGTAAGATAATTCTGGCCTAATATTGGGAAACTTTTGCTGAGTTTGTACTGGATTGTGTAAAGTCGGCGTAGCTTGCTGTTGCATCTGTCCACTGGGCGGCACTTGATGCACTGCTTGAGGCGGCATCATATTTTGTCCGGTGCTACCGCCGATTACATTAACCGTATGTTGTTGCGATGGAAGTGACGACGGTTGATTAACGTTGACAGTGACGAATGCCGACGATGTAGAAGTTTGAGATAAATCAGGAATAACTGTCGTCGTCGTTGTCGTCGCCGTTCCTCCAATCAAATCTTCATTTCTCAAAGTATCTAAATTTGGTGGCGACTCGTTGGGCGATGGGAGATCTTTCCTTCTAACTGTAGGTTTCTTAGTGGGTCTCATACGATTGGTAAGTCCAGAATTGTCGGTAACAGCCGGTGGTAACATCTTCTGACCAGGTACGACGTTATTTGCATGTGAGCCAGCATCATTTTGTAAAAGATTCACAAGTAATGGACTGGACAGGGCGACTTGATTTCCGCTAACGTTCGAACTCCCTGCCAGATTGGTACTGTTTGGTGACAGACTAGATGTTGTAGCAATCGTCGTGGGCTTGTATTGATTCGTTAATTGTCCAACAGTAACGACCGGTTGAGTGATCGTATGACCGGTCGTCAATGCCGTAACCGCCGCCAAATTTTCCTGAGATGGATACGGCGGCGGCGGTTGCGCATGGTGCTTGAACTGCATCGTATTTTTAATTGTTGTAATCTGCGATTCACGATTGTGTATTGCTTGGGCAGCATGTGTCATACTGGCAAATGGGAAAGGACCATTGTAGTTGTTCCTAGGCGATGCATTGGAATTAGCTACTTGCTGGCTTCCAGAAACACCAACATTGCTCGTTGATGTGGATTGAACTGATTTCGCAAGAAACGGTGGAATAGGATCACAGTCAGTAGGTGCAACTACATTTGGAGAACGAAATTGTGGAGCTTTTTCCGACGATGTTCCTAAAAAAAAAAAAGAAAGAAATTTACATATGTGTAACTCGATTCACTTGTTTTCATCAATTTATTTTATAATTTATGGGAGCTTACCAGCTGCTATTATCTGAGCAACATTGCGTAGTGCTGATGAAATGCTGGTGGAATTATTACTGGGACCAGGCAAAGCAGTTGAAGGATTAGCATCAACAGTAGCTGTATTAGTAACATCGTTTTGTGATTTTGCTCCACCATCTTGTGTAGTTCCAGAATGTAACACAATTTCTTGTGCATCTCCACCAAAGCGACTGGCTATCCTTAAAGATATTACCTGTAGAAAAAAATAATAATATATAAATAATACTTCTTAACTATTTTTTAATCATAAAAATTCACAGAAAATATATTATTATGATAAGATGATATAAGAATATATTGTAAACAAATATATAATTAGATATTTATTATATAAATTACCTGATCTCCTTCGACCTGCACTGAAAGTATGCCTAGTTGTGTAAGCGTTGGAGAGCCTTGAGCTGCTAGCTCTCGAAGTCGCAGAGCAGCTTCTCTGGGTATTGAAAATGTTACTCTGACAGAATTCCATGGTTCTACTTTATTTACTCTTAGTCCATCTCCTGTTTCTATAAATTGTAAAATACATAAATTAAGTATAATCTGTTTATTAATATTATATTATTTAAAAAATACATTATTGATATAAAATGTTGTTTTGAATCATTAAACTTTATATTGATTGGTCTACCTTTGCAAAGCAAAGTGTTAAGACGGTCGACAATAATTTCAAATTTCTGAGGAAATTCTGGATCTGTAAGATCACCCTCGCACGTTACCACCGTCTCAATCAGATCACCATCACTATCTGCCGCCATGACTGTAAAATTCATTATTGATATTATTTTAATAATAATAAATTTATCTTTATGTAATAGAAAATAATAGTAAGTGTATAATATATATATGTGTGTGTGTGTGTATGTGTGTGTGTATAAAATACATAATAATAATAAAAAAATTATTTTCAATGTTTGTTAAGTTTTAAAATGATGAAATAATAGGAAATAATACTAATATAATATTTGTGAATGTGATATTAATAATATAAAAATCAAATTATATATAATACAAAAAAAAATTATAGACATATACAAATTATAGATATATAAAATATTATTAAAAAGAAATTATAAACAGAACTTAATTAAGTTGAAGAAATGTTTATTTGCTTCTCTCTTTCTATCCCCACCTTCCTTTGTTTTCTTTTATTAATGTCATCAAAAAGTTATATATATATATATATATATATATATATATATATATATATATATATATATATTTGTCAGATAAATTTAATTACTCAAAATTACAGAATTTAAGTTTCAATTCTGAAGTTTATTTGATAATGTTCAATAAAATGATAATCAATTATAATAATTATATCTTATTTGAGTTTACCACAAAAGCACAATTTGCATAAAAATCATAATATTTGTATATAATAAAATATATACGTACCAATCACAAATCACATAACTACCCAGAGAGTTTAGGAACGCCTCAGGGTGTTGCTCCAATATGTGTGTGTGATGATGAGATGTCGTGTATCAATTGTACAGCGACAGCCCCAAATCACACCGATACTACTAATCTTGTTTACTGTCAAACAAATTAAAAATTGGAGTAATTAAATTATATAAAAAACAAATTAATTAAAACAAATTCTTGTGTAATATAACATCAATGTACAGTAAATAATATTGTTAAGTAACACTACATTTTCCAAATATATATATATATGTGTGTGTGTGTGTGTGTGTGTGTGTGTGTGTATTAGCAAAATGTAATAATTTGCAATACAACAATATATAAAATTTATATATAATATATAATATATAATATATAATATATTTATATATAAAAATGTATCAATTAAATGTCTCTTCTTTAATCTTTCTAGTGCTTCTAAAAAGATATGTGCGTGTATTTAAATGTATCATGTATCTAATAAAATGCATAAAAACAGCAAGTTTGCATTATATTGCAGAAAAATTTTTAAAACCCAGAATTTTAATTAAATAATATAAACATATCAAATATATATAATATTCGTATATAATGAATTAAAGATAATATAAATTTTTCAACTTTATTCTTGCAACTAGTATTTAGATTATAAATATCAAAACCAAACGATAACGAGAAAAAGAAGGAAAACAATTTTATACATACCATATATTTATATGCCACGAGTCTCTTTAGCACATTATGTGTCAATAATGTAAAATATGACACACACATATATACGCACACATCTTATCAAGAATATCATAATTTTTATAATAATGTACTTAATAATGTACCTGTTACGCGTGTGCACGTACGTTATAATTTTACAAAACATACGGTGAATATAATCTCTATTAAGCGTAAAAAAAAGAAAAAAAAAGAGAAAAATTTTCAAGACAGAATTCACTCATACTTTGTACAGATAATAAATTTAATGACAATGACACAAGAGAGAGAGAGAGACAGAGGACTTTGGCGGAAAGATATTATTTACTATACAATCGATAAGGCTGATAGTGCGAGAACGGCAAGAAAATGACAAAAACATGGGCGCATAAACAAAAAGTGAGGCCAACTAAGCGTTACTAGGTTATAATTTGTGCGCGATTTCCGGGAAAGTCCCGAACGATTTCCGTCCGCGGATCCTGGACGCCGGTGGACCCTCCCGTCGATATTTCGCCGATCGTAAGCGCGCACGTAACCGCGAAGCGATCCCGGATAGGCCGTCTCACCGTTCGCGAACGGCAATTAAAATCCACGGGTGCACAAGCGGCCGCGGGGGCTCCCGTGCGGGCTCGAACAACGTTAGGAAATAGGTTATAGATAGCATTTTTTTAGGTGGGCGCGAAACGCGGACGTGCGCGTCGACGGGGATCGACGGTTTCGTGGCGCGAGACGGCCGTCCCGGCGGTCAACGTAACGATTTTCCTCGAAATAAGGCATCCAGACCATCGGATATCGGGGGGGGGCCCACCATTTTGTCCGTCGGAGGAGGTGTACGTGAAGTGGGCTCAAGCATGCTCAAAGATAGGCACCGTCAAAACCGTCGAAGAATTATTTTTATTCCCGAGCCGCGTTCGTTACGTACGGCGCTTAAACGCGCTCGACTAACGCGGTCGCGCGGATCCGCGGCGGCCCAAACGGACTCGGTCGGAGCGGACCTCGCTTGAGCCGTCGCGCACAGCGCCGATTTGATACCGTATGAACACAGGAAAATTTCAACGTTACCCCATTTCTTTCCGACACTGTGCGGGATTTCACGCGTCCGTACAACACGGAGCCACACCGCCCGGCCACTGATCTTAGTCGGAAACACACCGCGCGGCCCTTATTTCACTCTCGGCACACAGCGCGCGGCAGGGATCGCGAAAAAACTCGACATAATCGCTAATATAAAGAGACAAGTCATAAAACGCCATGAACAATAACAAGGTGCCGCCATTTGCAATGCGTACAACTGACATGCGCAAATCAATCGCGCGGGGCACGCTGGGTACTTTACGAGGCGCGCCATCTTGCCGATCGCTTTGCTTCGTCTATGGTTCTCGTATACGTGATATACGTCCCCTAACCTCGAAACGCTCCCGATCTGCTTTCTCGCGAATGCAAAATATCGTCGAGTTAGCTTAATATTTGCCGCGGCTCCGTGTCAATTTTCGTCATGTAACATACGGATAATTGCGCTTACCATGCCTAATAATACCGTCATTTATATTTAATTAGAATTATAATTAGAATTTATATTAAAAAGAATGCTTAAATATTAAGGCTGTTGCAAAGTTCAAATTTAAATTGAATGATAAATCTAAATATTTTTACGTACCTAAGATATCATAGAGTTAAAAAATTCCTATAAATATGGATATAAAGCTAACGAAATCAAATCATTGAAATAATTTTTACGAGAGCATATTTGTATATATTGCATCATAATGCGCTCTCATAAATATCTTAAGATGTAAATTTAGTTAAATTAAATTTAAAATTAATAATCGACTGAAGTAAAACTAGCTCATAATACTGTACTGAAAAATTTATGTATGTATAATTCTATATTAAGTTTATTTATTATATATTGAGATATAATATATCATTTTGAAGAAGACTATTTCTTCTTTGCTCACATCTTTTTAAGTTCTTGCCTCTATAATAATTTATGAATCTTCTATTTAGGTTTATAAGACTGCATAAGACCAGCTTCATTCATTATTTTTAATTGTTTCTCTGGGTCATAGGTCCTGCAAAGTAATTTTAAAAATTTTAGAAATGTAGCTAAAAATTTTAGAAATGAATAATTTGAAGATCATATAGATATATAACGATTCTTATTGTATTAATGAAATTAGAAAAAATTATAAAATAATAATTTACACAAATTATTGAATAGCAATAATTTATAAAAGAAATTATGGAATAATAGCAATAATTTACAGACAAAATTATAGAATAACAATTTACATAAAATTATAACATATACTTGTAGAAATCGGCGTATCTCTGTTTCCTTTTATCACAGACAAATACTTTGAACAATCCCGCTATGATGACGCCAGCTGATATCGCTACTATAAGATTCCTTTTGATCTGTGCCGCATAGAGAGCACGCAGTTTTGGTTTTGCCAGTTGAGCAGACATCTGAAAATTATTCATATAAAAAATCTTTTATTCAGATTCATTTATTTAGACAAATGTCATTAATATTGGGATTTCAAAGTTACAACAAAGTTGTCGAGTAATATTGAATATTTTACTATTAAATATAAGATACAGCACTTATTTTTATCACTTTTTGATATAAAGTTGCGAGAAGTGTGTAGCTTTCAATCCTCTAAGACTAAGAGATATAACGGTTGAAATATTTTTAGGACTTATAAAAGTGTTACAATATACAGTTTACATTTAAATAATGTAATATTCTATACTATATGTGACACGGAATATATATTATATAATGTTTCATGATACACACTTAGTGAATTCAGTAGTTCTCTAGAGAAGGCTTTATATATGAGTCCAACTAAAGATTATATTAATTAAATCAAAAATATATCTTGCCTTGAATAATTTCGTTTATGTCTACTAAAGAGCCGAACGCAGTTGAATCTAAAGAATATTTCGACCAATTTCAACAATTAGATAGATATCGACCGTCGGCCACAATATTTGATAGTGACGTCAAATATGTCGGTATTATACTTCAGACCTGTTTCCAAAGCACAATAGATCTCAGGTCTGTTCGTTTGCTGGCACTTCTCGGAATTTTTTGTATTTAAAATGAGATTAATGTGTAATTGGGGAGAGAAAATGTGATAAATCTGAGTTTTTAGAAAAAAGCAAAACAAACATACTAAATTTTTCATGTTTCTTTTTTTGTGTTTTGTAGAAACATGTGATGAAGGTTTAAAGTGAGAAAAAGAGGAATTAAAAGTTAAATGAGAAAGGTAAATTTAAAAAATTTGCATTTCCTGTATTTTCCACATTTCAAAGACGACAACATGGACATTCCATCGAGTGTACATAATTTGGTATAGATAGGTATGTAACAAAAATCCTTATTAAATTGGATACAGTCGACAAATCAAGATCATTGGCAAGGGAGTTGGACAAGTCAGTCTTAATGCGTCGAAATCGGACATTCTGTTTACGTCGTCGATGGTGGTTTTATGATCGAAATTAGGTGAACTCTCGAGTGAGGAATTTATCATCGAAAAAACTGGAAGCTGGACGAAATGCTTAATAAGAAAAAAGTTTCGTTTTTCATTCGACGTAATTGTTTGGACACGATTGATTTTTGATAGACTACATCGCTGAAGAATTGAGGTCGATACGTAACTTGATGCGACGTTTCGCTGCGCAGAACAAGCAAGTGACCAGTGACCAACACCAACAATGACCAGTGACCGACAGTGACAGCTGACTAATGTAACGCGACACTCGTCCTCGCGTCATTCCGTACGCTTGTACTTAGTTTGTACTCACGGCAAGGCCTGCACAATATATACGTACATAATATTGATTGATATTAATGGGGAAGAAACCCATTTTCCCGATAGGAAGAACTAATTTCTACTATTAAGTGTACGTGTTCATTATCAATGGGCATTGTATTTGTGCAAATTTTCTTTTGAGCATAATATAATTCAAACGTACAATATATACCTATAAAAATACTTGAATTGATATCATTGTTTTATCAACCAACTTATCTCTCTTTCTCGGTTTCTTTTTAATTTTACGATAGATAAATTTAAATAATATGTGATATGTGTAATCGTGTTTCAACACAATTTTTTTGTCACGCACAATAAACTTAAATTATTTTGTGCATAAATCATTTGTGCTGAAATTACAAAAAGTATAAAAAGAAGTTTTTTACAAGTTCATTTACTATAGATCTATAATATATTTTTTTTGAATTTTTATTAATTTTTATCTTCAAATAATTTCATGATTTTAGAAATAATATAAATTTTTATCTCTTGCCCATTTGTGTGTATGTTAAAAGATAATGTTACTTATTTTTAATATTGTCTATAATTTAAATGTGTGATGAAAAGAATTAAGATTAGTGAAAGAATTAAAATAAATGATTTATATTGAAGATAAATATAATTTTCCAGAAGTTGTATCAGAGCAGTTGCTCTGTATCTAGCGTATCTAGCGATGGAACAAATGATTGCAATAAGCACGCAAAATCCATTATCCATATTGGTTAAATTTGGTATGATGGCTTGGAACAACAGTTGTGGGATTGAAAATTGTTCTGGTCATGGAGAATGCCACAATGGAACTTGTTTATGCGAGGTAATAATTTTGTTTGCTACATTAAATTGTCCCAAAATTATATATAAATTTCATTGAATTTTTATTCGGTTTTAGATTCAATTTGATGGACCGGAATGCCATATTCCAAATCTAAGTTATTATGTTGCTTTTGCTACAATCTTTTTTTTATTAGCTTTTGTTTGTTTGATACAACTTGTCATGTGTATTGTCGCTGAATGGCAAAGAATGAAGGCACCATCATTTTTGAGAGCATGTAGGATTACTACTCAAAAAGTGTTATACTTTGTGGTTTTTCTTGCATCAATTATACGAGGCGCATATTTCACATCACCGGTATATACAGATAATTATTATACTTAGAAAAAGTATTTCTCATATATATTTTAATACATTTTTACTTTTTCTACAGACTGCTTTCAAAGAAGGCTGGTCTAGATCTTTGCTGTCAGCGTATTATCCATTGCTGTTAAGTGGATCATCATTGATTGTTTGTTTTTGGGCCGAGGTATTTCATCTTAGAGACATTCGATTGGACAAACCTCAGTTTTTATCAAAATCTTTTCTGGCTTTTGTTGTCTTCAACATAATAACATATTCCCTTCTATTAGCGGAATTTATTACAGCTCAAACATATTCACAACAAGATCAAGTAAGCAATAGAATGGAAAGTATAATTGAGTAATTTATTACAATAATTCATTGATTTGCATGTATGCATATTTGATCAAAATAAAATTACTTATTAAATTCTTTTTTATTTTTTAGAGTTTCTATACACATGTATTCAATGGCTGTTATGCAGTGCTCCTGTTCATTGTAGTGGTTTTATTCTTGATATATGGAGTGGAAGTATTTTTCAAGGTATATTTCTTTATATTGTAATATTTTATATTACAACTCTCATTCTTATTATTTATGATATTTTTAACTTAGGTTCGTGGTGGATTCTTAAATGAATATCGAGTCGCTTCCATTGCAACAAATAAACGTACAGCTGATGAAGCAAAGATCCAGGCTGAGGATCAAGTGACAGCAAAATTATTTGATCCAATTCCATCTACATCTACGACAGAGCCTTTACATATGCAACAAGTGAATACATCCCAATTACATCAATCAAGATTTGGATTACTTTCTCAAGCCTTTATGTTGTTCATAATTGTTGGTTTTCTATTCAGTGAGACTCTCAGTGAATTTTGGAAAACAAAGTAAGAAAACAAAGAGAGAAGTATATATTTTATATATGTAAATTATGCACAATCTTTTGAATTTATCTCAACTTATACAACTTATTCTTACGTTTTTAGAGTGCCATTGTACAGCAGGAATTGGCATGATGTTGTATTTCGTGTTATTGAAGTTGGTGTAGCGCTGTGGTTTCCCTGTGTTTTATGGAACTGCATGAGGTATGTGAGCTATATTTTTTATGTACATATAAAATTTTTTTTATAGTATATTTACATATATCTTTATTTTTTTCATTTTTATTTCAGTCCGGAACAATTATGGATTCTAAATCCGAAGCGTATATTGAAAAGATTGGATCTGGATCAGGGAAAACACATAAAAGAAATTGAATTGCAAGAAAAGAACGCATCTCAAGACACTGCATTTCTTCCTACAGATGAGACATCGATTAATAGCAAGGATTGTTGGATTTGTTATGACAGTGACAGACAAGATGCTGGTCCACTAATACAACCATGCCATTGTAGGGGTGATGTAAGTGCTGTACATCATGATTGCCTACGTCGTTGGCTCGTCGAGGTAAGATAGTTATAATATTTTATTTTAAATAAAAGTTGCTTCTCAAGCACAATGTATTTTGTAAATTGTAATTTTTTACGTTTTCTTCCTTCTTTAGAGTTCTGTTAATGCTGACAGCCTTATTTGTAAAGTTTGCAATACAAAGTACAATGTTGAACATGCCAGTCGATTAGATTGGCAAAATAGTTTAACTCCACGCCATTGTTTGCAAACTATCGCTATTGTTACAACGATGTGTGCGTCTTCTGCTGCTGCATGGGTAGTTATTCAACTTGTAGAAGGACCCATTATCAGAATGTTCGCAGCCGGAACTGCATTATTGATTATGTACGTCTGTATAAGGTAAGAGTAAATGCTAGCCTTTTTTAAAGTGTAACATTGGCATTGTTCAGTTTATACAGTTAAAATCGCTTTTTTCAGATTTTTGAGTTTGAACACTGTTGTAGCGTATCAACGAGCTAAAATCTCGTCGCTAAATATTGTTAACAGTGATAGTGAGAATAGTGGGACTGCACATGTTACGACAATAAGTCACACAATTTCTGTGGACTTAACGAAATCGGATATGGCTACAATATAATCTATACTTGCCATTGCATTACAAAACATAGGTATGCTTCCTGCTTGAAATAAATTCAAGATAGGAAAATTAAATAATAATGTGTAGATGTGCATATTTGGTTTTATAAGCATAAACATATATACATATAATGACTATGATTAAGACACAGTACGCTTTCAATCAGAATTTTCATATACTTTTTGTAAAATAATAAAGTTATTTTACAAAATGTAGAGAAAATACTAAAAAAAATGTACCATGTCTACATTTCATTGAAGGATAAAACAGTTGCCAAACTTTTATATTTTATGTTTTCTTATTATTTGATTATATTTCTAAATGTATAAAATGCAAACTAAGTTTGGATGTATAGAGATCCCATATTTTACATTATATATAATATATATAATATATTGCATTACAAAATATTTGCAAGATTTCATAAGAGATACATTATAACTCGAGTTATTTTAATTATTTTGTTAGTATATATGTATATCATATATTTCATATTTGTGAAAAGGTATCATTAGAATTTGTATATCAACTGTTTCAAAAAAATAGCTTTGAACTTAGCATATAGAGTACATTCATCATAGCAGTAATAGTATTCATCATAAGCAATTGTAATGTTTAAAGAGACAATGATTTTCAAAAGTAGATATCAGTAGGATATATAACATTATATCATTGGTGCAATTTATAAATAAATATTTATATAATTACGTGAATTGGATAATTTATATTAATTGAATTTATACTAATTGTTAACACTTATTTAATAATTTACAAATAAGTATTGAAAAGACGAGTGTTATATATCAATAGAGTGTTATATATAATAGTATATATAAGATCAGACATGCGTAAAATTTGACAAATAAATATTTTCAAAAATATTGATGAAAAAAATATTGTTAGATAAAGTTGTAGTATTTTATATAGTTGTCGAGCATATATACTGTTTAAGTATATTCTTTTTTATAGAATGTTTTAGAAAATTACAGGATCATTTTTTTTCTTGAAATAAGATTATATATTTTTTTGTATGCCTAATTGCACAATTCACATTGAAATAAATAATGATCATAGTTATTCAGTGATAATCATAAATAACGAAAATTGTATCATTAATCTTTTTTTGGTTTCACATAGGAAAAAGTTAATATCTAAAATTATACGCTATAAAATATTGCAACTTTGCCTAATAATGTTCTCAAATTATCACTATATTTGAAAGTATTTATTTGTCATACTTTAAGCGGTTCACTCTGCAGATTATAACATAAATAATAATATATATAATAGAGATTCTATCTTTCTCTTATATACATAAGATATATTTTTAAGAATATAAATAACATACCTTTTTTCTTTGATAAAAAAAAAAAGATAAATTTAATTTTACAAATTCATTTTTGTTTCTATCTTTTTTGTTATTAAAAGATGTATTATCAAATAACAATTTATATAACAATCTATATAGGCTCATAAAATACAAAGAAAGTTGTTATTCTAGATTGTATTAAAAGATGTAATAGTTTAATATTGAAATGTCTTTGTTATATAATGATGACTAACAATTATGACTAAAATTATATTATGTATCTTAAACAGTTAAATTAACAATTTAGTTACATTAAGAAAAATTTATATAATTACGAATATTATTTTCTAGAGTGTTAAAATTAACATTGTTCCCATATAAAGGCTTTTTACATATAATAGTTGTAGACAATATACTTTACACATAATATAATTCATAGTTCTACATATGTACACTATAAATTGATAAAAAGTTCTGAACTTCTCATTTAGAAATTTGTTTCTTCTATAACGTTTTGCATAAAAATAATGACGTATTATACTATATCATATATTATCATATGTAATTCTAAAAAGTCGATATTTTATTTTAAAAATAATTGAAGAAAATTAATACAGTAATGATTAGAGACCCCCCCATACTGATATTAAATATAAACTTTAATAAAAATGTCAGCTTATATTTTTTTTGTATAACTATATTCTCTGTAAAAGTATTTTAAAAAGTTCAAAAAATGTAGTATATATCATATATATATATATACACAAAATAATACAAGTATATATTTATATCATAACATGAAATGTGCAACAGTAATGTGCTCATCTATTGCAATAAGTAAACGAATGAAGTTCATTTTTATTCCTTAATATTCACTATTATTTTTATTATTTTATTGCTTAATAATATGTCAATTATATTAAAAGTTATATATTGATTACATTTTAGTGTTTAAAGTTATATCTGTTATATCATACTACAAATCAAAGTTATAACCATTAATAATATATTTTATTTGGTGGAAAGAGTGAAATTTGTTTGTTATAGTATGAATAAAACTTGAAAATGCTTATGTTAAATTAACATTCTCATAATACCAGTGTATCTTACATTTACAATTATCAAATTTAATAAATATATATCGAAAATTTATTAAACACAATAATAGTAATAAGCTGTGATAATATTGTATAATATATCTATATTAATGATTATGTAATAAAATAAATTGTAACAAAAACTTATTTTCCCTTTTGTTTTTTCTTAATATATTTAATATATGTAATAATATATATAATATAAATGTTTGAAAAATTAAAATATTGATTATTAAAATGTTTTTTTAAGATTAGCAAAAGCAGAAGTGCAGTTTGTAATTAGGTATTTTATTGTAGGAATGATTCAGAGAAAGGTTTTTTATTTTATTATGTATTTTTTAAAACATTCAAGTATGTATGAGAAATACATGTTACAAATTAAATTGAATATTGTACTTATTAATGTAAGGTAATAATAGGTATACAAATACAACATAACTTAAGAAATATGATTTATATGATCTATTTGATATATTTATAATCTACTAATTAGAATTTGTATGCCTTTGTATCGCGTCAAAATCTGCTCCATGATTGTGCATTAATATTATCTATTACCATGTATAGTGAAGTATTGTAGGATGTTATTTTTATCTCAAATTTTTAAGTTGAATATGTTGCGGGTATATGATAAATGCATTCTATGTTGTTCAACCTACGCTGAAACATTATCATAATCAAAACTAAATATGACTAAGATGGAAAATAATAAATGATTTAGTTTTTGTAATCAGCATTCTGTATATATGAACATGCTTAGATATATTATTTATTCATTAAATCTTAATAAGGTATAGCGATATATTATTACCTGCAATGCCAGCTATTGCTTCTGAAGCAAAGTATTTCACATCTACGTCGCTATCAGTGTTTAGTTTATCGAGAATAGGTTTTACTTGAGTTTGAACTGCTGAAGGTTCGAGAAAAGGTCCAATTCGTTGGAAAGTCTTAGCGACATTAAATCTTACATTTGCAACATTGTCAGTAGCCATTGTTAATACTGTTGGAAGCATTACCTTTGTTGTTATCTCTGGACCACACACTTCAGCTAGAACCTAAAAATTGCATAAAATGATTTTTTTAAATACATATTACCAGCACAATCTCTGTCTCAAAACTCTATAACACAATGATGCAGCTTACATTAATGCAGAACAAGCATGTCATTCTGTGAAGATAGTTCTGATCCCTAGACATAGCCAAAACTTTGGGTATAACTGTATTCTGTGCCCATTCGGGACCAAACTTTTCTACCAACTTTTTCAGATTTAAGGTAGCTGCTTCCCGAATTGCATAAACATGATCCACCAACCAAGTCATACATAAAGAATTTAATTTCTCGTCAAAAAATTCTACTCCAAGCTGTCCAGCTAATAATGGCATATATCTAAAATGCGAAATTAACAGTACAAGTATATTGCTATCTTATTCTTTCCTTTTGAATTATATAAATTAGACAAATTAATATATAATTACTCAATAATAGCTAGTCGCACACGCCACTTAGAATCCTCGGCTAATTCCACAATAGCAGGTAAGAGGGATTGTGAAAGTTGTTGTATGCCGATAACTTCATTAACACATTCCAAGTTGCTAATAATATTGAGTCGCACTTCTGGACATTCATCTCTAAGTTGAGATAGGAATAAAGGTAATAGATGTTCAATCGTACTGCAAAAGTATTAAACATGATTATTAATTAATTTATTGTATATCTGGCATTATATCAAAATTATTAATTTTTACTTGTGTTTTCCAAGTATGGGACTCAATCCCATGATCACACTTGCTAAAGCTGATTTTACATGTTGGTTTGGATCTGCCACTAGTTCTTTAACAATAGGTAATATATTTGTCATTATTATGGACTCCTGATTGAATTGATCAAGATTCTGGCAGAAATCGCGAACTTTATCAGCAGCTGCAGCTCGTACTTCTGCTTCAATGTCCTTTAATAATACTTGAAATGCTGGCACAAGATCTGTTTTTGTTATTTCTGGACCAACAGCCTTTTGAAGCTAAAAAAAATATATTTATAGATAACATATATATTCATAGATAGAAAAAGAGTAAAATATTACATATAAATTTCCTGCATAAGAATACATTTTCACATTAAAGAAAAAGGGGAAAAAAAAAGAATGCATACATCTGTAAATTTGTCTGCCACCATGTAACGAACACGCCATGATTGATCACTAGCACATTGCCGAAGCGTAGGCATAACCAACTGTTCAACATCTTCTTGTTGTAATAATGCTGCAATACTAACACAAGCTTCAACAGCCAAAAGACGTACTGAATCCTATAAAATTATTAATACTTATGTTATAATCAACACAAAAAGATAGAATTGCAAAATTTCATAATTTTAATAAACTTACTTGTTCATCCTGAGCAAGGATAACAAACATAGGAATTAAATCTGATTTAAGATATTCAATTTCCACAACTTTTGCAAATTCACCTAATTTAGAGGCAGCTGATCGTCGTGCCATAGGTGTATCATCCTGGCATAAACTGCGAAAGTGATTTCGCAATTCCGCTACAAAACATTAGTTTTTTTTTAAATCTTTCTATTATTTATTTTATATTAAAAACTTATTCAGCATTAATTTGCAAGAGATAAAATTATTGTACAATTTTACCTTTGATAGCTGGACTCACTCTTGGATAACAAACACTGAACAAACCACATGCTGATGTTCTTGATGTAAACCAGTCTCCTGAAGCTAAGCGTTGTACCAAAGGAACAAAATGCTCTTCCAAATCTGCAGGGCTGTGTTGACTCGCAATATTTCTTAAAGATTCCACTGCTTTATCGCGAACCACAGTTTCTTCAACAGTGGCCAGAGATTCTAATGGTGGCTAAAGTAGAAATTTATAATTTATATTTCTTTGATAGAACATAGAGATTATTGAAATAAATCTGGGATTTATGTTAAACACTTCAAAATCCATTGTTCTTACCAATAAACAATGCACATATTCCGGTCCACCAACAAGAGGAGTAAATGTACCAAGTTGCTCAGCCAGTGCAAGGAGGACTTCATCCTCATCATAAATAGTCTCCGTTAAAAATGGAATTAACTCACTTCGTGTTCGTTCGATACCTAGTGCAAGTGCAATTGTTGATAACTTCTTGATGGAATTGAGACGTAGCTGTAATAAAACGAGAAATGTTTGTAACGTCAATGCGCAGAATTAGAAAATTTTTTGTTTTGTACTCCAAATGTCCAAAAAGTTTCAATCAAATTTCTCTATTAAATATTTGCACCGCCTTCTCAATTCTATATATTATTATACGTATTATCTTTGAGAGCGCTATATATCGCGCACACACTCGACGAAGGATATTCCTATCTCTTCTCGAGTACTGCTATGTCGGCAACGCGTTGTTTAGCGAACGGATGACGGGGAAACGAACATTTTGAACGAAGACGAGAAAATGGAAAACTCGCGCTTTATTATATAATCGCCGTAACGATTACCTGGACATCCTCGTTTTTTAGCTCGTCGATCAGAACCGCGATCGGATAAAGGCTGTCGTCCGTGGTAGAGTCACTCGCTGCCATTTTGCTGCCGGACACACTGGCAATTTGGTGCGTCGCACGTTTGTAAGACTTCCTGCTGTCGCGTTGACGCGTCGATGCCGATGCTTGCGTTTTCGAAGCTCGACCTTGGATGTCGTTCTCAAGATGATACGTGTAATTACTGCATAATTGTGAGGGACTTTTAGCAACGTAAATGTACTCTCATAGTATATCCAACTCCATGAATCACTGATACAGGATATACATTGACGATAATGATGACCCCATTCGCTGACAGATGGCGACTTCTCTCTCACGAATGCGCGAATGTATTGTGCGTGTCGTTACGCAATTACGCGCGCGTGTGTGTAATTTTTCTTTCAAATGATAAAGATCCTTTTGTTAGCGTCTTATCTATAAATGTCGAATAATGCTACATTGATTGCCCATCTTCAGATTTAGATTGTTCAAGCGGAGAGAAATGTAAGTGCTCTTCTTTATATACGTAAAAAATATAATTTTTATATTATAAAAGTAATTAGACAGAGATCTCGCTAAAATTTAAGTGCGTATTATCGTGTCGAGTCCATTTTCACGTGATTTCCAAGGGAAAATATTATATGTTTGATATCCTTTATTACGTCCATTTACAAAACGACTTTAAATGATTTTGAATCTTCGCGCCAAATCGTTCGAGGCCGCTCGGCGGTTTTCGGGAGATTTCGGGCGACCTCATCGATTTGATTGGTGCTTTTCATACTGATTACTTCAAGATGCTACTACGTCTTCTTCCTCTTTCAGCGCGAAAACGGAGAGTGTAGAAGTTGAAAATTCCGGATCCTAATAATATCTGTACAGGTAAGTTCACAAAGAGATAATCAAACCAAATAAATATGATTATTCAATATAGTATTGTTTTTTTCAATAAATTGTGTAAATATTTATTAGTTTCGTGGTATATTAGATGGAAATTTTAAGAGCAAAAAGTCAAGCGATTTTTTCGGATCAGATAATTTGCTGTTATTGATTCTTATCCTATCTGTCTTCTGAGTATTTGCATATTTAGAGACAAGTTTACATTTATAATCGAGTTTACATTGCATCATTTTTATCGAAAATTTGCTTAGGAATTAATCGTAAAATATCTTATCAGAGATCAGTGACGCGCGAGCGGTGTCACATTAGTTTTCGAGATACGATCACCAAAAATATCTTACTAAACATGATCAATGATCAGTGAGCATCAACTATTTAATTTGATTAAACGTATCGCAGTAACGGCTGTTTGTCGAGGACAATATTACACGAGATATCAACGCGATACGGATTAATATAAATCATTGTCTCATGATATACATATATTTACGATAATTGTCAATTGTTGAAATCGTATTTTAATCATTTTCGACCGCATATAAATATGGCACTTCTATGGCCGTGGATGATTTATTAAAATCTCTACTGTACGCGCGCATGCAAGGTTAATGCGTCGTCTACAATGAGATTTTAAGGAGACTTAAGGCGTAAGATTTAAGAAATTGACCAATCACAGTCGAGTATTCTCTTAATACTTGACTGTGATTGGTCAATTTCTTAAGTCTTACGCCTTAAGTCTCCTTAAAATCTCATTGTAGACGACGCTTAAGAGATTTATGAGCGATTGCGAATTTTGCGCACTTTTTCTGCGTTATTTTCTCGTCATAATCACTCGCCATTAGAATTGGAAATGTACAAGATACTTCGCACTCATCAATTATATTCGAATGTGATTAGGACGCGCATAATCATAATTAGGTTAGCTTAATTAATTGTTTTTATGAATATATGCTTAATTGTAATTAATTGTTTTTATTAGTAAATGCCACGAAGAAACGATGAAGAAAGGAAGTTAGAGGAAGTCCATGGTGGTATCAAGTGACGGTGGAACAATCATGAGGTGAATAATTTATTATGAATAAGTTATCAGTTATTTATTATTATAAATTTATTATTTGTAAAAAATTTAGTAAAAGTAAAATTTCACTAATTATATAATTATTTTTCAAGATATTAAATATATTTTGGGCATTTGTTTTAATTTATATTAAATAAATATATTTGTATATTTTACAGATCAACGCTGTGTACTACGCTGTATCAAATATTTAATCCTGTGTAATTCCGATGCTGCATATGGTGAGTTTAAACTGTTTTTTATTTCAATAAAATGAAGTAATGGATTTGGGAAAGTTTTATTAAATATATGTATAAAATGTATTAAATATATATATATATAAGGTGACATATATATCACAATTAATATAAATCAAGTTAAAGTTTTCTGATAATTATTAATGTATATAAGTTTGCATTTAAATTTGTGATGCAATAATAAATGCAATGGTAAAATTTTATTTATTATTTACTATACATTACTTGATAGTAGAAGCTATTATTTAAAAATTATATTAAAAATAATAAAAATATAAATAAATATAAAATATTGAAATATATATCTTAAATCCATTACGGCCTAAAATGGACAGATTAGGGCAAACACTGGGCCAAATACAATATTTAATCCTGAAGTATAGGAGACTGCTTGTTAATGTGCATACAAAAATGCACACATAGAAATAATTTATATAGACATTATTTTTTCGTTTATTTATACATTATTGACTTATATCAAGAATTTTTCCCCAGAAGGATTTAAGACAAAAATTTGCAACTTTATAAAAACAAGAAGAAACGTTTTAATATTTGAATTTGATATATAGAAATGCAATTTTCATATATCTTGGACAAGAATATAGACATATTTCACAAAATATTAATTTCTAATTTTGAAATTGTAACTTGGTATTGAAATTGGGGATACACCATTCTGTGATGAAAGTTTTGATGCAATATTTATTTATATTATATAAAATATTTCCATAGCTTGAGTGTGTATGATTGGTACAAAATAATGATCAATAATAAAATAATTTTTGTTAAAAAATCGTTTTTACACACACAAAATGAAGAAACAAAGATATTATTATATTAAACTTTTTATCAATCACTTTACAGGATTTTTAGAAAATACAAGGAAAAAGTATGTACTATGAAGATATAATATATTAATAATATTACTTTTTGATAATTTGTTTCAAGTATGTATATTATTATCTAAAAATATATTAAAATTATTTAAAAGATTATATATTTTAATTAATTAAATTTTTGAGTTTAATACTTAAATAAATTTTAAAAAGTAAAGAAAAAAGGGAAAGAAATAATATTTAAATATAAGATTTATATTTCTAATAAAATGAAGCTTTTTATATTTTAATATTATATTTTTGATATTAAATTTTTTTTTCGTGTCATGAAAAGATAGAAACAAGATGAAGATTAGAATATGATATTCATATATTGTATTAAATGAAATAAAAATAAATTAATATTTATAGAATATTTTGTAGGGAAAAATGTGTGTTGTATATTTGGCTATGTTATTTTATTTTTTCTTTTTTCATTTTTTTCAAATATTTTTTGAGAGTATTGGAAGTCAATTCAAATATTTTTAGTCTTCTTATCTTTTATTTTTCCAGGATTAAATATTGTATAAACTAATGCATAAGAAAGAATAATCCCAAAAAATTAATGTGGACATGTGTCACAAATACAAATAACAGAAAAACAAAAAATAAAATCAGAGCATATTCGAAATAATTCATTTGATGAAAACGCATTAATCGTTAATTGTGTTTTAATTTTATAATGTGTCATTTTTATTTTAATTTTGCATAATCTGTCCATATTTATTGATGTTCATTTATTCATATTTATTAATGAATTTATATTTATTATACAAACCGACATAAAATATGAAAACATGGAAAGTACATATTTAATTGCGAAGCAGACAATTTTTCTTGCATAAATTATATTTTAGAAATATGGTTTTATTTGGATGGGATTTATTTGGATGGCAAAAGATTAATTAAACTTATTGACGTGAAGACTAGAATTGAAGAGGATTGTATAGACAAAAAATGTTATGATATTTTGCTTAGAGAGAGGATAAATCGTTTTTGGGACTGTGATATCTTAAATTTCGTTACATTAAATATTTGTAGATGAAACATTTTAATTAGCACGGGCTCCTTTGTCACTTTTATTAATTATATATTCATCCATAATCTTAATGAAGTGTTTGGTCAAAATAAATATCTATCTATAAAAACATAGTAACGATAGATTTTTGAATATATATATTTTTATATATTTGAATTTGGAATAATACGCGATGGTGCTTGTGTATTATTTTATTATTAATAATTGCTTGTATTAATTTGTTTCATATAACACGATCTTTTAAAGACAAAATTTTATATTTTTGATTTTTTCAATTGAAAAAATGATGTTTTATATTCTCTTTTAAATTCTCTCTTCAAGTCAGTTTTCTCCAATTTTTTACCTATATCATGCATATTTACCTATAACATTTTTCTTAAATTTGGGCGACATAGACGGAAATAGAAATATCTACAATAGTGAAAGATATTGTTTTTTAATCTTTAGAAATATTAATCTTTAAAATTAAAAATTAATCTTTAGAATTAAAAACTAGAATTAATCTAGAAATATAAATACATAGAAAATGTATATCAGAACTTATATTCCTACAACTTAGAAAATTCTTTTATCCATGCTATGTAGCTAATTAGTCTAATGATTAATCGTATTGATAAACATTATGTTTACACATCCATAGGCATTTTTTCGAATTTGACAAATCTTATCTTCTTGTTAAATTCGTACAGTCTATGAGTATTAACTCGTAATCCTCTTCTCTCGTCAAAACATTTATTATTTTACTTGTCAGAACATACATACGTTTATTTCATTGAAACAATTTAAAATTCGTTGAAAATATCAATGATCCCATTGAATTACTGAAATTTGATAGTGAGATGACTACAAGAAAAAGACTATTCTATTCTAAAAGTTATACTATAAGAATTAGCCATAGGTTTATCAAATAAAATATAACTAGAAAAAATTGTATTCTTTATAATAGCATTTGTTCTGTAGAATTTAATTTCGTAACTGAGATATAATCATATACTCTGCTATCATTATTTATAAGATGTAATAATCAAATAATGCGAATTATTATAATCTTTTGTGTTGTTTTATATTATAAATTTTCTTCAAAAATTTCTTTAAATTTTCAAGTAATTTAAATAAAATTCTGTGTTTATTTTGAAAGTATTATAAAGCAAATAATTCTTATTATATGTATTATTTAGTAAAATATTTTTTATCTAATATCTAACATATTTGTCGAGAATTGCATTAGTTGAGAGATTTTTATGTTAATAAAACAATAATATTACTTGAATTATCCATTACCCGGATACTATATTATCTGGATACCTTATCTATTGCCATTACATGGCTTATCGTTACACTCTTAATATATTGAATTTAGACGAAGAATATGTTATTACATGTCGCGAAATGATCTAATTTTATTTATGACGAAAGTTCACTTTAAGGAAAATTATTATCAAATTTTTAATTGATTTCTAAATGATGAATTATTCGCCATATATGGGAAATCAATTTTGCGAAAGAAAACATTTCAATATTAACGTATTAAAGTTATGTACGTCCACCTGTTGCATTTTATTTGAATTACTAAAATGTTTTTCTTCGTTTGAGTAAAAATAACACGTGTATCATGTATTTTCAATGAATTTATGTATCTATCTGTACATATATCAAATTTAACATACGTATGTAAAAATGATGGATGCATATGATTGATGAGTAATAATGGTAAACTTATGTACACAAATTCAACGTTATAATAAATACGTAATTACATATTAATGGGCCTCTTTTGCAAAAAGAGAGATAAAGAAATCACAATGAGATTTTTGTAAATACATCTATATGGTATTTTCACTCTCATCGCACGTCTATTTTATTATATCGCTATCACATAATATCTTGGTGTCTCATATGAAATCCTATCTAAACTAGTTCGAATTAGCCTAAGATACTAACATGCGCGAGTCAACAGTTGAGCGAATCTCATTCACGTCGATTCTGTCGATTGAATCGATTTCTCCCGCTTCGGACTTAATCCTTCGGTCTTAATCGTCTACTCGAAATTATCGTTGCATTCCTGATTCGTTGGCGCGATCCTTTCGTGAATATCGATATCGATTCGCGATCGTAAAATTCAATGTGCGAAGGAAGTCTAGAAGACTAATCTCTCTCTCATCTAATCAGACTAATCAGACTCTAATCTAATTGTAAGACAGTAACCCTGCATATTGTCTTAAATAAAATAAATAATATAAAGACAAAATACACAACAAAAAATGTAATATATTTCATATTCTGTTAATACTATATCCTTGGAAATTTTATATTTTTATTGCCATTTATAATTGTAGATATTCATCATATATACATATATATAAATCGTTTATATAGATATAATTTATTTATTGTATATTATTACACATAGCGAGTGTATGCATATACAAAATTTATATACATATATATATATATATATATATATATATATAAATTCACGCTCCAGAGCATTTTTACCATAATTTATCGTATATAGAGTATGCATGATAAGAAAGTGACTAAAAGTGACGTCAAAAGCAAAAGAATGGATTTGGTTTTATATGATAAGGTGGAAATCTATATTGAATCATAGAATTAATGATATAACCATATAATTATAGATAATTATTCTTTATCGATTACAATTTTTTTATTAAAAAGTATCTGAATATTTTTTTTGTAATACACAAAGCTCAAATTTTTGATAAATTTTATCGGGTATCATAGAAATTAAAAAATGATATTTGAAAACTGTGTTTTTACACATATTATATAAAATAATTAAAATCCTATACTCTAATGCAATATAAAAAGAGATAAAAAATTAATATGCCATTTATAACTCTTATTTTAGTTTTATATATATGTATGCGTATATGCATGCATATAAGTAAAGAAAGAAAAAGAAAGAGAAAAAATAAGAGGTATATGTAAATCAGTAGTGTAGAAAATTTTATGATAAGAAAACACTCCAATTCGAAGTTAACGTCGAAAGTAAATAGGATTTCAATTCAATTCATCAATTTGGGATTTCTCTCTTTCTCTTCAGAATCAAGTCTTTCGTGGCTTTTGTAAATAGAAATAAATCTTATTTTAGTAAAATCTCTTTCCATTTACACGTGCAATGGCTTAATTCTTCATAAGAGTATTATTGTTTATTTGCTCAATGATAAATATGCATAGATAAGTGTGCATGAATTCCTTTATAATTTCATAAAAAGTTATTCTACCAATAAAGAATATTTGCAATAATTTCAAAGAATTTTATTGCAAATATTCTGTGCAAGCATGAAACGGATTGTGCTTGCATTCAACGTTAGCAATGCTTATCACAATATCTCGGACTACTTATAAATAGTCAATTAATTTTCTCCTTCAGTTCGTATAGAGACTTCGTTACATTCGAATCGTGTTAATACTATCTCAAATATGTCTACTAATAATTTCAATGAGATTAAAATTTTTGATGACGCTGTTGACAATATGGATATTATTAAAACTATAATCGATACGGAAAATCAAGAAAACGGTTTCTATATTGTAGATATAGGTGATGTTATTAACAAACACCGCGAGTGGATTACCAAGATTCCAAGGGTTGTTCCACACTATGGTATAAGTATATGCATTGCATGTTATGCATTATCTATACTCTTTTTTAGTTTAGAAGAGGGTCTCGATTTGAATTTCGAAATAAAAAATTGTTTTCAATCCAGTCACATATTTCTATGAAGTATTTTTACGTGAAAAAAATATTAAAATTAGTTGCCGTAACATAATTTATACACATAATGTAACAAAAAGAAGAAAAAAAAGATGAAAAGAGTACGCGCAATTTTTTTTATTTTAAGAAGGGTGGAATAATTATTTATTTAAATATAATAATTATTTTTTTATTTTTTATATATCTACTTATATTTACTTAATTATATTTACTTATATTTACTTACTTATATACCATTTCCCGAGTTCAATAATTCTCAAATATTATCAAGGTCATCACTCTGAATAATGTTGTAAGATTTGAATCAGGGTCGTTGTTTATTAAAAAATTATAAACAAAAAACGTAATAAATAATATGTAATTTTATGACACCATATACAGATTATATGTTTTCGTTTAACACATTGCTTATCTTCCTTATATTAAAATCAGCTAATGAAATCATGCTCTCTAAAAGCGAATCAGTGTATTATCACTGAAAAACAGTAAATACTCACTGATTACAAGCAGTTATAAGTACAGCACTGATTACAGTGATAATACACTGATTCACTTTTAGAGAGTGAGTTCTATGTTGTTGAATTTCTTATTTTGAAAATATTTGAGAAAAGATAATGTAATGATTTAGAGAGAAAACATGGGAAGAGCGAAACCTCTCTCCCGCTCACGCGTTTATTTAATTATACTCATTAATTTTATTGTACGATTCCACATGGGTTTCCAATTTTCCACGCGAAGCAAGGCCCAACCCACACCACTCTGTGCTGATGTTTTCTGTTTATAACTTTTTAATCAACAACGACCGAAATTAAAAGCTTTATATTACTCAGAGTAATGATAATATATGTGAAAATTATTGAAATCGGGAGAAGATCGTCCCTATAAGTAAATAATTACCTTTTAAATATCTCAACACCAGATTTAAATTTTTATACCCAACTATGCAGATATTGTTTTATTTTATTTTAGACTGTAAGTATTAAAAATTTTTAATACACCTTAGTGTTAATTAATTGTATAAATATTTATTAAATTATATTTCATTCTTTGCTTATTAAAGCTTAATACATAAAAACTTACTTATAATATGAGAATTGAATCAAATATTGCAACTAATCGAGCAACTATTTATACTATACGTTTATATCGCGACTTAAGATTCGATTCGCTGTTTAATAAAATATGCAATTTTATTATAAAAACATATAACATTTTTTTGCTATCATTTTTGCTATTATGCTAAATATCGATTTTTAGACATTACTAATAAAATCACTGGAAAATGCTAGACAAAATAAACACGCGATCGTTTGAAATTCGATTTGTGGTTCAATATTCGACTTGATAAATCGGCTTGATAAATTTAAAAATCTTTCTTTTATTTAAATTTATATTGAAAGAAAGATTGATGTTTCTCCTCCAATTGATTTCAGCGATTAAATGCAATCCTGATCCGACAGTAATAAAAATATTGGCAGCTTTAAATGCTGGTTTTGATTGTGCGTCGGAGGTAAATTATTGTGACTTTTTTTACTACGGTCTTATTCTATTTATCGTACTAAATTATTTATCATACTTCTTAAAAAAAATTTCGTTATCCATTCTAGTTAAGGTTTTTTGTTGTATTTTAAATTATTAGATTAATTATTATTTTTTAAATCGAATATTCTTTTTTAAATAATAAAATTTTTGTTATTTTGTTTGTTATCTTTTTGTTTTTGATCTTTTATTTATTTATGTGATATTTATTATTTTAAATTATAAGAAACAATGGCAAACTTACTTCTAACATATACGTAATATATTAATATAGCAAGAAATTAAGCAGGTAATGCAATACGGTGTGCATGCTAATCGCATCGTATTCGCTAATCCGTATAAATGTCCGTCTCATATCAAATACGCCAAGGAAATGGGCATTAATCAAATAACGGTCGATAGCGAATTAGAGCTTTTGAAGATTAAAGATCTTTATCCCGAGGCCAAGTGAGTAGATAAAAGTATATAAAATCACTACGATATTATTCATCATTGTAGCTGCAATAATAAAAATCGTTTGCATATTCCGTTTACATTGATGCTCCTATGTGATATAGTAATTTTTTGTAATAATCTCACAGAATAGTCATACGCATGCAATATGATGCGAAAAACTCAGAGTGCAATCTCGGATTAAAATTCGGTTGCGAATCAGATGAGGAAGCTGTGCGATTGATACAACTCACGATGGATCTTGATCTGACTTTGCATGGCTTCAGTTTTCACGTTGGTAGTCCTTGTAGAGACTTAAACGCATTTAGCAAAGGTATCGGGATGTGCAAACGATTGATTACAATTGCTAAAACTATGGGCTGCAAAGATGTGCAATTGATTGATATCGGTGGCGGTTTTCCTGGGGAAAAAGGAACAGAAATTGATAAAGTATGCTCTTTTGTATGCTTATGTTCTTTTTTCAGTTCGTTCCATGTCACATATAGTTTATAGTAAAAATATGTTTGATTAATCTGAAACTTTTTTAGTTCGCCAATATAATTAATGATGCAATTCAAGATCTTGACCCTAGCATAAAAGTTATTAGCGAGCCCGGAAGATACTACGTTACTTCTGCGTTTACTCTAGCTGCTTATTTACATTCCAAGAGACTTTCTCACAACAACGGTAAAATTACGAGAATGTATTATATTAACGTCGGTGTATATAATTCGTTCATCGAAGAATTGTTGGCTTTGAAATTCAGAGTTCCACAAATCCTCTTTAAAGTAATTAAATTTTTCTTTTGATTATGTTATATGTGTTTACGTCATATTTTTCGTATGTGAATATAAAATAATTTAATTAATTTATTACCGCGTTTTATAGCCAGCGAGTAACGAAAAATTTCTTTCGACTTTATGGGGACCGACTTGTGACGCATTTGATTTAATTGTTCAAGAGGTGTTATTACCAGAACTCTGCCTCGGTGATTGGTTAGTCTGGGAAGATATGGGTGCCTATTCTATATCTTTATGTACAATGTTCAATGGATTTCCAATTCCAACTATTATACCGATTATTAGAAAAAGTCAATGGTTAGTGTCATTTGATAGTGTCAATTATCAAGTCAATGATTAGCGTCAATTGATAGTGTCAAGTATCATTGATAAAGTCAATATCATTGATAGTGTCAATTGATTGACATTTTTCTAAATATGCAATAATATCTTATAAATTTTATATTTAGTATATATATATATATATATATATATATATATATACTGGAAAATACACACACACACACACACACACACACACACACACACACACACACACACACACACACACACATACAGGGTGTTCTAAAAAGGTATGTCAAAAATTTAAGGAGATATTCCTCACACCTGAAGGATGAAAAAATGTTATATGGACATAGGTGCGGAAATGCTTATTTCAGGAATTATGTTGAAAATACTGTTAGCTGTATTACTTACACAAGGAAAAATTTAGGATTAATTATTGTACACGACAATCGTTTAATTAGGCTTATTTATATTTGGTTTTAATGTGACCTTGAGTATGTTACAATAAATGTTGAAAATGTTCACCATTTTCCTGAATACAAGCAGTGACACGTCGACGCATCGATTCACGGACACGTCCAAAAATGCCTGGCGTATAGCGGATTGTCTCGCAACCTGCAGTGATACGGTCACGAAGATCTTGAATATCACGCACTGGTGGCATTTTTGAACGTGTCCGTGAATCGATGCGTCGACGTGTCACTGTTTGTATTCAGGAAAATGGTGAATATTTTCAACATTTATTGTAACATACTCAAGGTCACATTAAAACCAAATGTAAATAAACCTAATTAAACAATTGTCGTCTACAATAATTAATCCTAAATTTTTCCTTGTGTAAGTAATACAGCTAACAGTATTTTCAACATAACTCCTGAAATAAGCATTTCCGCACCTATGTCCATATAACATTTTTTCATCCTTCAGGTGTGAGGAATATCTCCTTAAATTTTATATATATATAATTTTATATTATATATTTTATATATATATATATATATATAATGAAGATTTTACTTGAAATGAGATATTTTTAAATTTATGAGTTATCTTAAAGACACTTTAATATAGTCATACAATTCGGTCTAATTTTATTTAATAAAATATTTTTAGGGAAAATTTAGTGACGGAAATTGAATTAATACAAAGGTCTATGAAATTCATAGAATGATCCAAGTCAATTGAAAGAGAAAATTATATTGAAAACCGTTGACAATAACTTTGAATCAATAAATAAACGAAAATTAGAATATAAATTTTTATTTGTTGTTAATTAAATTAAATGTTTCAAAATACTTTATGTGTGTGTGTGTGTGTGTGTAAAGATAGTTATCTAATCTTTTTCTCAGTATTATAATTATATTATAACAATATATACATATATTAATATATATACATAATATATACATATATTAATAATTATGGATGCCAATTTTTAATACAACAATTAATGACTACAACGATGTCTTTAATAAATATAATGATGTTGTTTCTTATTTTTATTCCATTTATTAGAATTTAAGTACTTTACATAAAAAGTAATTTGAAATATTTAGAAGAAAATGAGAAAACCATTTTATTAAAATAAAATAGGATATATTATTTATTACTGACGTATTGTAACAGATTAGTAATTATTATAATTTACCATATTTTTTGATTATATTACAGTGTTATTATGTAAGTTTATGTGAATTGATGTGACTGTCTTAAAAAAAGTTGATGATATTATTTATTAATTTTTATCAATAAATTCGATAAGATTTTATCGATCATGCTTCATTCATATTTCATAATTTTGCGATAAAATGCTTATCGTTTAATGCTAATATTTAAAAAAGATAATGTAAGAAATATTCTCTTTTTTAACATATAGAAAACAATTTATACACGAGTAATATTATATCAGATGTGTGTCTCTTCCGCAAATTTTGTTTATTATAATTAAATAATAATTTAAACACTAATTAAGATTTTCATGACACTATACAAATGTATAGTATCATGAAAATCTTAATTAATTTGGTAATTTAATAAGAATCACAAAAATTATAAAAATTAATAATTTTTTAGATCTTCTGAGATATATTACTTTTATATTCGTAAGTCTAAAAGCATTTTGAAATCTTTTATCTAAAGTCGAATAATATATAAAAATAGAAGTAAAATAAATAAAATTATTATAATACTTTTTTTACATTTTGCTCTTTAATATTAATTGCGTCTTAATGAAATATCACATATTGTTTTATATGCTTTCATACTATTTACTTTAAGCTGAGTCCACATGGAATGATGTTCCATTCTTAATAGATTTTCTCCTGATAATTTCATCATTCTTAATGGCTTCAGTCTTAATGAATTCTTGAAATCTTCTTTTCAGCACCTGATGTTGCATTTACATTACTCCATCTAATATAAAAATAAGAAATACTTGGAAAATGTGTATATTATTATTATCTAAAAATATATATTAAAATTATTTAAAAGATTATATATTTTAATTAATTAAATTTTTGAATTTAATATTTAAATAAATTTTAAAAAGAAAAAATTTTTCTTGCATAAATTATATTTTAGAAATATGGTTTTATTTGGATGACAAAAGATTAATTAAATTTATTTACAATTGACGTGAAAAGATAAGACTAGAATTGAAGAGGGTTGTATAGACAAAAAATGTTATGATATTTTGCTTAGAGAGAGGATAAATCGTTTCTAGGGCTGTGATATCTTAAATATTTCGTTACATTAAATATATTGTAGATGAAAAATTTTAATTAGCATGGGCTCCTTTATCATTTTTATTAATTAAATATTCATTCATAATCTTAATGAAGTGTTTGGTCAAAATAAATATCTATCTATAAAAACGTAGTAACGATAGATTTTTAAATATTCATATCTTTATATATTTGAATTTGGAATAATGCGCGATGGTGCTTGCATATCATTTTATTATTAATAATTGCTTGTATTAATTTGTTTCATATAACACGATCTTTTAAAGACAAAATTTTAGATTTTTGATTTTTTCAATTGAAAGAATGATGTTTTATATGCTCTTTTAAATTCTCTCTTCAAATCAGTTTTCTCCAATTTTTTACCTATATCATGCATTTTTACCTATAACATTTTTCTTAAATTTGGGCGACATGGATGGAAATTTGGATGGAAATATCTACAATAGTGAAAGATATTGTTTTTTAATCTTTAGAAATATTAATCTTTAAAATTAAAAATTAATCTTTAGAATTAAAAACTAGAATTAATCTAGAAATATAAATACATAGAAAATGTATATCAGAACTTATATTCCTACAACTTCTCCAGAAAATTCTTTTATCCATGTAGCTAATTATTTTAATAATTAATCTTATGTTTGCACAACTAGTGAAGTATTGATAAACATTATGTTTGCACATCCATGGGTATCTTTTCAAATTTAATAAATTTTATCTTTTTGTTAAATTCATACAGTCTATGAGTATTAACTTGTAACTCTTTTATCTCGTCAAAACATTTATTATTTTACTTGTCAGAACATGTATACGTTTATTTTATTGAAACAATTTAAAATTTGTTGAAAATATGAATGATCCCAATGAACTGCTGAAATTTGATAGTGAGATGAGATTACAAGAGAAAGACTATTCTATTCTAAAAGTTATACTATAAGAGTTAGCCATAAATTTGTCAAATAAAATATAACTAGAAAATATTGTATTCTTTATAATAGTATTTGTTCTGTAGAATTTAATTTCGTAACTGAGATTATAATCATATAATTCGCTATCATTATTTATAAGATGTAATAATTCAATAATATGAATTATTATAATTTTTTGTGTTGTTTTATATTATAAATTTTCTTCAAAAATTTCAAGTAATTTAAATAAAATTCTGTGTTTATTTTGAAAGTATTATAAAGCAAATAATTCTTATTATATGTATTATTTAGTAAAATATTTTTTATCTAATATTTTACATATTTGTCGAGAATTGCATTAATTGAGAGATTTTTATGTCAATAAAACAATAATATTGTTGTAAACTTGAATTACTTATCCATTACCCGGATATCATCTAGATACCTTATCTATTGCCATTATATGACTTATCATTACATTCTTAATATATTGAATTTAGACGAAGAATATGTTATTACATGTCGCGAAATAATCTAATTTCAGAATTATGACTATAGTTCACTTTAAGGAAGATTATTATCAAATTTCAAACTGATTTCTGAATGATGAATTATTCGCCATGTATGGGAAATCAATTTTGCGAAAGAAAACGTTTCAATATTAGCATATTAAAGTTATGTATGTCCACCTGTTGCATTTTATTTGAATTACTAAAATGTTTTTCTTCTTTTGAGTAGAAATAGCACGTGTATGTATCATGTATCATTTTAAATGTATTTATGTATCTATCTGTACACATATCAAACTTAACGTACATATGTAAAAATGATGGATACATATGATTGAGTAATGATGATAAACTTATGTACATGAATTCAACATTATAATAAATATAATTATTTAATAAATACGTCACTATATACTCTATTAATGGATCCTTTTTGCAAAAAGTGAAGTAAACAAATCACAATAAAATTTTATAAATACACCTATGTGGTATCTTCTCTCTTATCGCGTCTATTTTATTATATCGCTATGACATAATATCCTGGTGTTTCATATGAAATCCTATCTAAATTAGTTCGAATTAGCCTGATACTAACATGCGCGAGTTAATAGTTGAGCGAATCATCACGTCGATTCTGTCGATCGAATCGATCTTTTTCCGCTTCGAACTTAATCCTTACTCGAAATTATCGTTGCATTTCTGATTCGTTGGCGCGATCCTTCTGTGAATATCGATATCGATTCGCGATCGTAAAATTCAATGTGCGGAGGAAGTCTAGAAGACATCTACTAAGACAGTAACTCTGCACATTGTCTTAAATAAAATAAATAATATAAAGACAAGGTACACAACAAAAAATGTAATAAATTTCATATTCTGTTAACACTATAATCCTTGGAAATTTTATAATTTTGTTGCCATTTATAATTATAGACATTCATCACACACATACATATATATATATATATATATATATATATATATATATCATTTATATAGATATAATTTATTTATTGTGTTATTGCACATAGTGAGTGTATGCATACACAAAATTTATATATATATATATCAATTAATGCTCCAGAGCATTTTTACCATAATTTATCGTATATAGAGTATGCATGATAAGAAAATGACTGAAAGATCACGTCGAAAGCATTGGACAAAATGGTGAACTTCGTTTTATATGATAACGTGAAAATCTATATTGAATCATACAATTAATGAATATAACCATATAATTATAGATAAATATCCTTTATCAATTTCAATTTTTTTAATCAAAATATCTGAATAATTTTTTTGTAATACACAAAGCTTAAATTTCTGATAAATTTTGTCGGGTATCATAGAAATTAAAAAATTATGTTTGGAAACTGTATTTTTACACATATAAAATAATTAAAATCCTATACTCTAATGCAATACAAAAAGAGATAAAAAATTAATATGTCATTTATAACTGTCATTGTAATTTTATATATATGTATGCGTATATGCATGCATATAAGAAAGAAAAAGAAGGAGAAAAAAATAAGAGGTATAAATCAATGGAGAAAATTTTATGATAAGAAAACATCCCGGTTCGAAGTTCACGTGGAAGGTATATGCATCAATGGGATTTCTCCTTTCTGCTCAGAATCAAGTCTTTCGTGGCTTTTGTAAATAGAAATAAATCTTACTTTAGTAAAATCCCTCTCCACGTGTTTTCCCTTTACACGTGTAATGGCTTAATTTTTCATAAGAGCATTATTGTTTATTTGCTCAATGATAAGTGTGCATAGATGAGTGTGCATGAATTCCTTTATAATTTCATAAAAAGTCACTTTACCAATAGAGAATATTTGCAATTTTAAAAAATCTTATCGCTGTCTAAGCGGGAAACGGATTGTGACTGCATTCAACGTTAGCAATGCTTATTACAATATATCGGGCTACTTATAAATATTCGATTAATTTTTTCCTTCAGAGAGCCCCTATTCTGTAACTTTAACGCTTGCATTACGTATGTTGCGCAGTTGTTATATGGTATAAAAATCCTGCGCAGTGATATATAAACGCAAGCGTTACAAGTTACAGAAAAACGTTCAGTTCGTGCAGAGACTTCGTTACATTCGAATCGTGTTAGTGGTATCTCAAACATGTCTACTAACAATTTCAATGAGATTAAAATTTTTGACGATGCTGTTGACAATATGGACATTATTAAAACTATAATCGATACGGAAAATCAAGAAAACGGTTTCTATATTGTAGATATAGGTGATGTTATTAACAAACACCGCGAGTGGATTACCAAGATTCCAAGGGTTGTTCCACACTATGGTATAAGTATATGCATTACATGTTATGCATTATTTATACTCTTCTTTAGTTTAGAAGAGGGTCTCGATTTGAATTTCGAAATTTTTAAACAAATCTCAAATCAAACACCATCGTGAATATATAAAAAATTGTTTTCAATCCAGTTACATATTTCTATGAAGCATTTTTGCGCGAAAAAAATATTAAAATTAATTGCTGTAACATAAATTTATACACATAATGCAACAAAAAGAAGAAAATAGATGAGGGGTAAACCGCTGAGGGCATTGCGATGTACAGATTTGAGGCATTACTGGGCATTATTAGGTTTTATTGAAGTATTAATGCGTATTATGGACGTTATTAAAGTATTATTAAGTCTTTTCTTCCAAATAATAATTTTAAATTTATTAAAATTTAAATTATTAAATTTTAAAAATTTAGCAGTAATGCCCAGGAATTGGGCATTAGTAAGCATTAGTGTACATAATTTTGATCAGCGGTTTACCCCTCGAAAAAAGATGAAAAGAGAATGCGAACAAATTTTTTTATTTTAAGAAGGGTGGAATAATTATTTTTTCATTTTTTATATATTTACTTATATTTACTTAATTATATTTATTTATATTTACTTACTTATATACCATTTCCCGAGTTCAATAATTCTCATATATTATCACGGTCATCACTTTGAATAATGTTGTAAGGTTTTAATCTGAGTCGTTGTTTATTAAAAAATTATAAACAAAAAGCGTCTAATAAATAATATGTAATTTCATGACACCATATATAAACTATATGTTTTCGCTTAACACATTGCTTATATGCTTTCTTATATTAAAATCTAATGAAATCATGACTTCTATGTTGTTGAATTTCTTATTTTGAAAATATTTGAGAAAAGATAATGTAATGATTTAGAGAGAAAACATGGGAAGAGCGAAACCTCTCTCCCGCTCACGCATTTATTTAATTATAATCATTGATTTTATTGTACGATTCCACATGGGTTTCCAATTTTCCACGCGAAGCAAGGCCCAACCCACATCACTCTGTGCTGATGTTTTCTGTTTATAACTTTTTAATCAACAACGACCGAAATTAAAACCTTCATATTACTCAGAGTAATGATAATATATGTGAAAATTATTGAAATCGGGAGAAGATCGTCCCTATAAGTAAATAATTACCTTTTAAATATCTCAACACCAGATTTAAATTTTTATACCCAACTATGCAGATATTGTTTTATTTTATTTTAGACTGTACGTATTAAAAATTTTTAATACACCTTAGTGTTAATTAATTGTATAAATATTTATTAATTTATATTTCATTCTTTGCTTATTAAAGCTTAATACATAAAAACTTACTTATAATATGAGAATTGAATCAAATATTGCAACTAATCGAGCAACTATTTATACTGTACGTTTTCGTTTATATCGCGACATGAAATTCGATTCACTATTTAATGAAATGTGCAATTTTATTATAAAAACATATAACATTTTTTGCTATCAAAATATCGATTTTTAGACATTACTAATAAAATTACTGCAAGATGTTCGACAAAATAAATACGCGATCGTTTGAAGTTCGATTCGAGATTCAATATTCGATTTGATGAATTGGCTTGATAAATTTAAAATTTGAATTTTTTTTTTATTATTTAAATTTATTGAAAGAAAAATTGATGTTTCTCCCTCAATTGATTTCAGCGGTTAAATGCAATCCTGATCCGACAGTAATAAAGATATTGGCAGCTTTAAATGCAGGTTTTGATTGTTCGTCAGAGGTAAATTGTTGCGACTTTTACTGCGATCTTATTCTATTTATCATACTAAGTTAAAAAAAAAATTTCATCATCCATTCTAGTTAGGATTTTTTGTTGTATTTTAAATTAGATTAATTATTATTTTTTAAATAGAATATTCTTTTTTAAGTAATAAAATTTTTGTTATTTTGTTTGTTATCTTTTATTTATTTATGTGATATTTATTATTTTAAATTATAAGAAACACTGGCAAACTTACTTCTAACATATACGTAATATATTAATATAGCAAGAAATTAAGCAGGTAATGCAATACGGTGTGCATGCTAATCGCATCGTATTCGCTAATCCGTATAAATGTCCGTCTCATATCAAATACGCCAAGGAAATGGGCATTAATCAAATAACGGTCGATAGCGAATTAGAGATTTTGAAGATTAAAGATCTTTATCCTGAGGCCAAGTGAGTAAATAAAAGTATATAAAATCACTATGATATTATTCATCATTGTAGCTGCAATAATAAAAAAAACGTTTGCATATTCGGTTTACGTTGATCCTATGTGATATAGTAATTTTTTGTAATAATCTAACACAGAATAATGATACGCATGCAATGTGACGGGAAAAACTCAGACCGCACTCTCGGATTAAAGTTCGGTTGCGAATCAGACGAGGAAGCTGTGCGATTGATACAACTCACGATGGATCTTGATCTGACTTTACATGGCTTCAGTTTTCATGTCGGTAGTCCTTGTAGAGACTTAAACGCATTTAGCAAAGGTATCGGGATGTGCAAACGATTGATTACAATTGCTAAAACTATGGGCTGCAAAGATGTGCAATTGATTGATATCGGTGGCGGTTTTCCTGGGGAAAAAGGAACTGAAATTGATAAAGTATGCTTTTTTGTATGCTTATGCTCCTTTTTCAGTTCGTTTCACGTCATATACAATTTATAATAAAAATATGTTTTATTAATGTTTTGAAACTTTTAGTTCGCCAATATAATTAATGACGCAATCCAAGATCTTGACCCTAGTATAAAAATTATTAGTGAGCCCGGAAGATACTACGTTACTTCGGCGTTTACTCTAGCTGCTTATTTACATTCCAAGAGACTTTCTCGTAACAACGGTAAAATTACGAGGATGTATTATATTAACGTCGGTGTATATAATTCGTTCATCGAAGAATTGTTGGCTTCGAAATTCAGAGTTCCACAAATCCTCTTTAAAGTAATTAAATTTTTCTTTTGATTATGTTATATTATATGCGTTTACGTCATATTTTTCGTATGTGAATATAAAATAATTTAATTAATTTATTACTGCGTTTTATAGCCAGCGAGTAACGAAAAATTTCTTTCGACTTTATGGGGGCCGACTAGTGACTCATTTGATGTAATTGTTCAAGAGGTGTTATTACCAGAGCTCTGCCTCGGTGATTGGTTAGTTTGGGAAGATATGGGTGCCTATTCTATATCTTTTTCTACAATGTTCAATGGATTTCCAATCCCAACTGTTGTACCGATTATTAGAAAAAGTCAATGGTTAGTATCAATTGATAGCGTTAAGTATCAAGTCAATGGTTAGCGTCAATTGATAGTGTCAATTGATTGACATTTTTCTAAATATGCAATAATATCTTATAAATTTTATATTTAGTATATATAGTATATATGTATATATAATATGAAGATTATACTTGAAATGAGATATTTTTTAATTTATGAGTTATCTTAAAGACACTTTAATATATACAATTCAGTCTAATTTTATTTAATAAAATATTTTTAGGGAAAATTTAATGACGGAAATTGAATTAATACAAAAATCTATGAAATTCAAAGAATGATCCAAGTCAATGGAAAAAGAAAATTATATTGGAAGCCGTTGACAATAACTTTTTCAATAAATAAACGAAAATTAGAATATAAATTTTTGTTTGTTGTTAATTAAATTAAATGTTTCAAAATACTTTATGTGTGTGTATGTGTGTGTGTAAAGATAGTTATCTAATCTTTTTCTCAATATTATAAATATATTATAAATATATATATATTAATAATTATGGAAGCCAATTTTTAATGATAATACAAACTATTAATGAGTACAACAATGTCTTTTAATATAATGATGTTGTTTCTTATTTTGTATTCCAAAATTTAAGTACTTTACATAAAAAGTAATTTGAAATACTTAGAAGAAAGTGAAAAAACATTTAATTAAAATAAAATAGAATATATTATTTATTACTGACGTATTGTAACAGATTAGTAATTATTATAATTTACCATATTTTTTGATTATGTTACAGTGTTATTATGTAAGTTTATGTAAATTGAAAATGTAACTTAAAAAAAATTGATGATATTATTTTTTAATTTTTATCAATAAATTCGATAAAATTTTAGTGATCATATCTCATTCATATTTCATATTTATGCGATAAAATGCTATCGTTTAATGCTAATATTTAAGAAAGATAATGTAAAAAATATTATTATTATAATTCTCTTCTTTAAATATAGAAAACAATTTATACACGAATAATATTGTATTGTATCAGATGTGTGCCTCTCTTCCGTAAATTTTGTTTATTATAATTAAATAATAATTTAAAAATTAATTAAGGTTTTCATGACTCTATACAAATGTATAGTATCATGAAAATCTTAATTAATTTTGTAATTTAATAAAAACCACAAAAATTATAAAAATTCATAATTTTTTAGATTTTCTGGTATATATTACTTTTATATTCGTAAATCTAAAAGCATTTTGAAATCTTTTATCTAAAGTCGAATAATATATAAAAATAGAAGTAAAATAAATAAAATTATTATAATATTTTTTTACATTTTGCTCTTTAATATTAATTGCGTCTTAATGAAATATCACATATTGTTTTATATGCTTTCAAACTATTTACTTTAACCTGAGTCCACATGGAATGATGTTCCACTTTTAATAGATTTCTTCCTCATAATTTCATCATCCTTAATGGCTTCAGTCTTAATGAATTCCTGAAATCTTCTCTTCAGTACCTGATGTTGCATTTACATTACGCCATCTAATATAAAAATAAAAAATACTTAGAAAATGTTAAATATTAGGAAAAATACCATTTTTTGCGGTAAATTAATATTCTTATTAGAATAAATATTATACAATGAATTAGATATTTCATGAAATATTTACTCTTTTGCGGTTTGACATGCGCCTGGATTAAGTCCTTCTCTCTTTTGTGCAATGTATAATTCGTTTCCCGTTATAACATTTTCTCGAGGTGATTCGGACGATAAAGAATCTCGTACCTTCAAAAAAAAATATTAATAAAATAAAGAAAAATAGGCTAAAAGATTATATTCTTATATTACTCATGAATGCATTATATATTTTTTATAGGTTTTATATTTACAGCTTCTACTGCTTGGAAAACGCGAATAAAGTTTCTTCCAGCTAATTTTTCTAAATCCTCTCTAGTCCATGTTGGTTCTCCTTCCCGATTCTCATATAAACGATCAAAAAGATCTGGATACTTTGAGACATCTTCCAGGCCTATCGGCACTCTAATTAATTTTATTAAATATATTTTATTTGTACTTATTAATTAGTATCATTCATAATATTCGTGTTATTAGGATTAAAATAATTACTTACGCGTTTACACCATCATAATCTCCGCCAATACCAACATGGTTCACGCCGATAAGATTTCGAATGTGATTTATATGATCTAAAAAGATCAATAAATGAAGGTCAGAAGGTTAAAAATTCACATGTACAAAAATTAACTGAGGATACATTATCGGATACATTGTCAGATGTCGACATAAAAATTAAAAAATCATGACCATAGAAAAGACCACCAGAAAAGAAAATTATGTAATGTTAGAAATGATATTTTTATGGAGAGAAAAAGAGAGAAAGACAGAGAGAACAAAAATTTTTTATATATTATTTCATATATGCTATTATCTTTAACTTTTGAGATTAACGTGCAAGGTTTACAAGGTCCTTGCAAACTAATAATTAATGATAAATTTTAAGATTATTATAAATCACATACTGTGTAGGATAATAATTGAATACATTACCTACGACATCTTGCATCGTCGCGTTTCTGGAAGAATTACAATTTACGAAAGTACTGTAGAAATTCACCATAACAATACCATTGTTCTTTTTCTGAAAAAAAAAAAGGAAAATATTTTTGAAATTTTTGCATTTCTTTTATAAAAAATTTTCTTTATATATACTTACAACTAGGTGCAGGACATCATCGGGAACGTTCCTGTAATGTCTGCAAACATTGAAAGCGGACGAATGCGAGAATATGACGGGCGCTTTTGTTATTGCGAGCACTTCTCTCATAACATTGTGAGAAACGTGAGACAGATCGACTAACATTCCAATTCGATTCATCTCGTAAACCACTGTCTACAATTTGTGAGATATCATTTGTTTTTTTTTTTTAAAGAGAAATAACGATTGAAATTTTTAATTTTTATTTAAAATTAAAAATTAATAGTCCTATCAAATTAGTTTAAAACGATCGTATAAATCATTTTTTATATAATATATAATTAATAGATATTAATTATATATCATTTTCGAAGAATATTTTCTAATATTATAATTATTATAATTATATAAGAAAGCAATTCATGTTTTTAGATCTTTAATTTTAATTAATCATTACGTATTTTCGCTCGATCAAGTTTCAATATATCATACCAATATCATCAATTTATCATGCCTTTTAGCTATTGTGAGAGTCATCTTACATTCGGAATATTTTTTATTTATCATATAAAATAATATGCATCAAAACAATCAAAATATTGTACTAAAAAATAATATTAATAATTTCAATAATTTTCACATACTTGCCCGAATTCTGTCAGATTGTATACATATCCATCATCTACAATTGATGCATCGGCCCTATAAAAATAACAATAAAGTTTATCATCAATTTTCTCGTTACATTAAAAATTTTAAATACAAGATAAAGCATTTTTGTGCGCTGCTAATTCAGAAAGCTAAACAAAATTATTATACCTATAAATTACATCAAAATTTGCGTTATCGGGAGGCAATTATCAAGAGAGATAAGAACTTGTAAAATTTAATGTGACTGAAATTTAATACCGCATAATACGAGAATTTTGCACTTAATAGAGATTCAATCACGATAAGTGATCGCGAAAGATTCCACCGAATTCGGTTTACAACGCTTACAGTCACGTACCATGGTGTATTGCAGGTATGTGTCAGGGTGACATAACGAACTCCGAGATCATAATAGAGTCTTAAGATTGCCAAACTCGAATCTAGTGAATGACCGCCTTCGACGGCTATCATAGATGCTATTTTGCCATTCCTCCATGTGGTCTCAATGTCTGCCGCGGCAGTGACCAGTTGTAAGTTGGCTGGATATCGCTGAATTAATCTCTTGATTACATCAATCTGACGTAACGTTAACGTTACAGAATCCTTATATTGCGATTCACATGATGTGTATGCCACCCAGAACTAAAAATTGCGTTATCGCGTAAAAGATAAATAAGAGTAAGCTTATCTGGAAAATCTCGTGAAATGAAGTTTTCTCAAAATGAAGTTTTTAAAAAAATTCAGATAAAACAATCTTTTTATGTGGCACTCAGTGAAAAATAAAATAACAATAAAAGAAACATAAGAAATATAAATAATAATGAAACATATATAATTTCTTGTAGAATATGACAAAATGAATTCAAGATGAAATGATCTATAAATTGTAAAATAAATAGGCTGCGAAATTCCTGGAGATAATTAATCTTATATAATCTTATATGCGAGATATATCATGACTTACTTGTCCACCCACTTTTCCTGCCTTTAAGCGGGGTAGATCAGTGAAACATGACAAACAAGCGTTTCTTCCCCAGACACTGTCATTCCTTAGATCGTTTTCGAAATGGAAGGCTGATAAGTTGTTGCTCAAGATTTGATACAAATTGTATGGTAAATCGTTATGGCTATGAACATAATGAGAGATTGGAGATAAATATATATTTAATTAATCAAAAAAGAAAAAACAGAATGCAAATGTGATAAAAACGCGAAGTAAAACTAATCTTCGTTGTTTGTTTATTTATATTTTACAAGAAAACTTGATATTATTTTTAAACAATGATACGATGTTTATTGTAACAATATATGAAACAAAATGTATAAAAAGATTGGAATAATTAGAAAATATTAGCACAAAAGAATAAATCTATCGATTAAGATGAAGATAAATCTAGTTTGACCATTCAATCTAATTAATGATTGATTGATGTAACTATTGGTTTGGATATCAATGAATATCAATTGATTTATCAACAATTAATGTCGCTTTTAAATATGATATCGATGAAATAAAAATAGATTGTAGTCATTCGTTTTTTTTATATGTATTCTTATTTGCACTATTTCCCAATTATATGATTATATTACCCATCAATAAGAGGTGCCGAATCGAGAGCGTCACGTCCTTTAAAGGTGTTCACGCTCAACCCCACGGATAATCCAATCACAAGCAGAAGTATTGATAGGCAAATGGCGACATTAATATATAACATTTTCCCTGTACAGTATTGCAAAATAATGTCTGAAAAAAATAAAAATAGCGAAATTAGAATCTCTTGTACAGACAACAAGATTGAGCACAATATTTGCTACTTTTATATATATAACATCGTGTAAAATATAAATTAATATTTATTTTATATATTTTATTTCTAATACATATATTTATATTAGAATAACTTATACACACACAAAGACATAGATGCATATATGTAAATTATTTTAATATAAATATATGTATTACAAATAAACTATATAAAATAAATATTAATTTATATTTTACACTATGTTTTTTAAAAAAATATTTGAAATAAAAAATAAATATTTTTTTGCAAAAATTTTACAAAATACAACAAATTTATATAGCAACACACACGCACGCGCGCGCGCGCGCACACACATATATATATATATATCTTATTATTATTACAAATTTTATAAGTTTTTAATTAGTTTTATTTTTAATGGCTGCTAAAATAGAATTTTTCAAAATTGTTTACATATGATTTAGTAATATTTACATTTAGTCGTAATTTTTTGATGGAAGTATTGACACATGGTACGTGTGTAAATGATAAACGCTCTTGATGCATTTAGTGCACTTATGTATCGAATAGGTGATTGTTATTGATGTTATTGATAATGCATGAGTAAGCATATAGGAATAATTATTGTTTCAAATGTATTCTCTTAATAATTTAATGTTTGATAATTGTTGATGTAATGTGAATCGAGATAAATCTGGATAAAATATAGAAAACATATACAGATATATACTTTAATTCGCGTAGAGAAATAGTGTTTCAAAGACTTTTATTTTTATGTATAGATTTCTATATATTTTTTACATTGCTATACATACACATGAAAAAGGAGAAAAATGTGATGAATTCTAGATTTATGATAAATAAATTTGCAATAAATTCGGTAATAAAATATTAGCAAAATATTGAATATTGAAGAATTTTTTAATATCTCATTCCATTAATTTCTTATTAATTACATTATTTATTACTATAGCTTATAAATATATTAAGTTTATAAAATGTGTAAAATGTATATAAATTGAGCGAGAGAGAGAGAGAGGGGGGGGGGGAGCGGAGACATCGATATAAATAATCGAAATATCATGAAAAAATTGTAAGCAGTATTTATATACTGTATAACAGACATATTTGTATGTATAAAAATCTGATATTTGCATCCTCAATTATTAATAAAGTATCTATGTCATAAACTTCGATAACTTCCAAAAAAATCGCGAAGATTATTTAGCAGAACCGTGATAGTTGCTTTCAAGTCATTAAAGATCATTGAAAATACTTTAACATTGTCACTTTTTTTTTATTTCATGAAAAAAGATGCATGTATCTGAGATGATTTTTTAAATAACTATCTTGAAATATTAAATTTACAATTTACATTTTTATTGATAAAAATATTATTAGTAAGTCGAATCCAAAATTACCATAAATTATATCTTTATTATGATACATATATTGTAATTATGATTATAATTTTTTAATATTTACAATGTCAGAAAATTTAACCAGTATAATATTTGCAAGCTTAATATTAACAATGTCAAAAATTTACCAGTATACGTTATCAATTAGAAATTATTTGTCTGAGTAGAAACACAAATCAATACTTGCTAAGAATTGTATACTATTTTGAAACTTTCATCGTATTTGATTATCTATCTAATTAGCTTTATGAATCGTAACAAATGTATCATAATTAAGTATAATTTATTCATACTTTCCAAACAAATATTCATTATTCCAAACAAATTATAATTAAATCTTTTTGTTTCAATCGTACGAGAATTTAATTGCACAAATTAATTAAATTTTTTGATAAATTATTTGATTGCAAACCGTATAAGATAAGAAAACTATAAACAGAAATCCGTAACATCTTATTATATTGAATCATTATATTGAATTATTTTTTAAAAGTTTCTATTACGCGTAATATTTCCGTATTTTCTCATTTTGATAACAGACATAAACATTTAACAATTATACATACATATATGCATACATAAAGTACACTCATATTATTTATATACACACACAATTATATTAATAAAATTCAAATTTGGATATTTGCAAAGTTTTATATTATATAAATATAAAAAGAATACATGGGCACAAGATATGTTTTTACTAGAATTAATTATTATACGTAAAGATGAGAGAAAAACTGATAAACTGATAAACCAGTTTGCAATGACGCATTATGTTTTCAACGACACAGAAATACGGTCCAAAGAAATAATCATTGGCAATATATTATGCTTTTTGAAAACTGTTGTGTAATATTTGTTGAAATATATCTATTATGCCCTTATGAATCAATGAGATAAATACTAGATTCACCCATGCTGAACGTAGCGAAGCATTCCTCCGACGTGATCAAACGACTATAAAATCAAGCAACACACTGCAGAGGGACGGTGTCGCCTTGAAACGCTTTTAGTAGTTCTAATATACATACATATATATATGACAGAGCTTTATGTGATGATATATAATACATTAGCTTACAATAGGTATGTGTTATGTTTGATCGCTTTATGAACGATAAAGTCTGTGACTTACGTTAGCAGTGCTCCTGCAGTAAAATGCTCTTGACGAAAACTTCTGTACTTCTTATACGATTAAGTATAATCTTATTAACCTGATAACGACGCTGATAGAAATTTTTTGTATGATAAAGTTATATAATAGACACGATATATATGGATGATGTAAATGTGCCTTTTTCATATTTATCATCGTTTATATCAATCATTGGCAATTAAACGTTTCTTTCTGTATTGGTCATTACACACATATATATATATATATATATATATATATATATATATATATACATACATACATACATACATACATATACATATAATGCATAATTGGCCATTATAAAACCAAAAATTATTCTATATTATTAATTAAAAACCACAATATAATTATGTTAGATTTGAGATCATCAGAATACATGTAAGAACAATTTTTCCATTTTTTTGCGAGATTTGGAAATGCGATAATTTATTTAGTACTTTTTATATGATATTTATATTTATATGTTATTTACATGATTATCATGCATCATGTTAAATCGTCCAACTTATTTAATAAAATTTTAAACAAAAAATGAAATAAAAATATATCTATACAACAGAGAAAGAAAGACAGAGTGAGAAAAGAAGGATTCTAAAAGTTAGCAACAGATGATAAGATATCATATACATATATATCTGTCGGTTTTTTATATGTTAGCAGCTGATATATAGCCAACAGTTACTAAAATAGTTTGTAAAATATAGATAATGATAATTGGTAATGATAATTAATAGAACATATGTAACACAAAGTTAATTTGGAATTTACTGTTTAATCATTATTATTAAGACCAGAGTATTTATTTTACCGATTTACTTTACCGATTTCTCATAATTTGTTTCTTTATAATGCATAAAAATAACATTATATAATAAATATATTGTTTAGATGATGTATGATACTATTGCCAAACGAGCTTAAATTTTTAATTAATAAGTTAATAAATTAACTGATTTCTAATGTATCTTAATAAATATTTATGATTGCTATGACATAGAATATAAAACAGGAACCTAACAAATTTTTAAACTTGCTTTTAATAAACATATAAAATAAGGCAAAAAATATATATATAAGAAGACAATGTGTCTGTAAAGCTGGCCCTCTACAATTTACGAATTTCAAAAAAATACTAAGAGTTCTGATAGCACTTTTCAGTTCTACAGTTCCTGATAAAAATTAAAAAGAGTTCCGCATTCCTTATATTAAAAAATTGAAATTGAAAAAATGTGCTAATTTCGGGATTCTAGAACGACATCCTTACCTCTGAAGTACCAAAACGCGTTGAATATCATTATTTTTAGCAAGAGTTCCCGATAGTTTTGCTCAAGTTCAACCTATATATGCAATTTTAGATTGACATTTCAAAAATTGTTTAAAAATTATTAATTTTTGAACAATTGTTGAAATATCGATCTAAAATTAATTAATTAATTAATTTTTTCTATAAGTCTATGCATATTTTATATACATGATTTATATGTTCTATGTCATGAATAGAAAAAAGTGCGAAGTTTGCCACACGAAAAATAGAAATCAGTTAAGATTACTGATTAGTTAAGATTAATTTCATATCGTACATCATACATGACATTGACATCATCATTGACATTATCAGATGTCAATGCATATATGTTATACAGTGTGTTTATTAACATTTTTTCGTGCTAAATGAAAATTTCACAAAAATGTCGAAGTATTCCTTGGATTCTTTAGATAATATTGAGGGAGATTCATTGGAGAAGAATATCTTGATGAATAATGATAAGAATGAGAATGATAATGATAATAATCTCATAGCAATCAAATCCTCATCTGCTGATACATTTGTCAAGGACGTTTCATTTCATATAAATCCAATATTAACGACATTGCATAAAAGGCATAACGACATTGAAATAAAAGGTATGAAAGATATAAAATTAGTTTTGTAGATTCGAGTTCGCGAAAGAAGGATTTTATAATAAGAATAGCTGTGCAATGCAATAGAGTATATCAATATATTTTTGAACGAACTTTTCCGTTATTTTTGTGAGATTATGTATGCTGAATTAATTGTCATAAATTTTAAAAATAGGAAGAACTTATGATGTATGATGTAACATATATAATAAATTTAGATATAAAAGAGAAAAAACATGAAAATTTTTTTTTAATAATTTTTAATTTTCCAAAATTTCCAAAAAGTAGTATATATATATATATATATATATATATATATATATATATACTACTTTTTGGAAATTTTGGAAAATTAAAAATTATTAAAAAAAAATTTTCATGTTTTATATATATATATATATTTTCATGTTTTATATATATATATATATATATATATATATATATATATATCCTCCGAGATTAAAAAATTTTACATTTCCATTGTATTGGATAAATATTTTTTTTTTTTCATTAGCAAAAGATAATTGCACGCGTATGTGCGTGCGTGTGTATTACAAATAATAAAAAGACAACAGCGTTGCAAAATGATGCTCTGCGTAATGCAATTCGATTTCCTATAACCTGGAAAGCCGCGGCTTTTGCGGACGAACGAGCGAGTTCCCGGATATCGCGTGCTAATTAATTAATGATCGGCGCATAGTAGTTGACTTACCAGCGGTCGTCGGGAAATCGATCGAAAGTTCGACGGCAGTTTGGGAGCTCGGAACCGAAGCGAACGCAGAACTGAAGGCGATCGATCGCCTCGTTAACGACAGTACTAATTATATAATATAAAACGTAATATCTCTGGTCGAGACTCGTGGTCGTTCGTGGTAATGTAAAACTCCGCGGGATAATTAAAGCGACGAGCAAAGTTAGACGGAATAAGGCAGAGCGCGGGGGTGTAACACGAATGGCAAGAAAACTCGCTTATCGATCCTAGCAGAAAGAATGGATAGGATAAGAGTGATTTTATTATGTTCCGGAAAAAATGTTGGAAACTTTAAGTAATAAATCAATGTTAAACGTTAACACACACACACACACACACAGAACAGGCCATACCACTTATTGCTGTTGCACAAATTGATGTTATTTAGATGCAAGTAATGTATAATATAATGGTAACGTGGACAATGTAATATGTGGTGATGATGTAATACGTAATATCTCTCGTATAATTTTCTATTTGTTAGTATTCATTATATATATTGTCTATATGTTATCAGAACATGAGATTAGATATAGTATTTTCTACACATGTGTGTATGAAAGCTGCATAATATAAAATTTAAATAAGTTCGCATCTAGTTCTCTCTTTATAACTAGTATACATTGACATCTTATAACGTGTAACGTACACTCGTATACTTTTCTATTTATTAATATTCATTATATATATGCGGACTTATTTAGATTTTATGCAAATGCAGCTTCGATATGTAGAAAATACTATATCTAATTTCGTGTTCTGATAACATTTTAGACAATACGACAGAATCCAATGGGACCGTACGTGGGGACAGGTACGCGAGAATAACTGGCGGCAGAAATTTGATAACTACGAGTGGAGAGAGAAGAAGATTCGTCCGACGACGACAGGAGAGCAACGCGACGTGGAACGAATCGCGGCTTCGTATAAGAAAGGGGAACAATGTCGTTGGGAAAGGTGAAAAAGAAAAAGATGACGCGAATCGTCGTTGTTGTCATATGTCGACGGAGCGATGTTCCCCGGAGGCGCAAAATTCTTCGTCAAAATGTAACCTGCGCAGCAACGGGAGTAACGCGAAGATCGACAAAAAGCTTGGTAACGCATTCGTACCATGTCGACCAGAACTGGCTAAGCCTGGTTGGACTTCGTATTCGGAGCTTTATCGTCGTAGATTCAGTTAGTCCCTAATCAGATGAGATTTCTCCTTCACGTGGAATAATGCCGAAATGCGCCGCCAACCCCGTCTCCTTCACCATCTTTTCACCGCCGTCGGCGGTCCCGATAAAAAAGGATGACATGAAACGATGCAATTTTCCCCGAGGACATTTACTTTCTTTCGTGATTAGAAGCGGGGTGTGTTCGCGCCGCTGGAAGAGACTGAGTGGAAGGGACGAGGGAAGATTCTCAATCCGGCGAATGAGTCTCGTTGGATAACTTGACGTTGTCATTCTCTTTTTTAAAGTAGCTAGATTTTTAAATTGCGAAAGTGAGAGGCCAACAGAATTCGTATATCAGCTACATCTCTTTTGAGTTCTTTTATGAGAAATATGCCGACAAATGTACCAATTCAAAAGTATTTTCAAAAGTACTTTTATGAATACAAAGATTAAAATCATCATTTCAGAAATGCATTGTAAAAGATTTATCTCTACGATTTATCTCTTTTTCCTAAAGTAAACTTTTAAATAAAATTATTTTTATGCTCAAAGCAATTATAGATTTATAAATGCAAATGTGCAAAATTTTTCTTTTCTCTATTCAGAAAAAGGAATCTTTTTGTGTAGTTCGTGGATCTTTTCATTTTTATTGGAAATAAAAATTTCCGTCTGTCGTATACATGAATTTCGATTAAGCGTAAAGTCTACACAATCGGGAATATTAAATATATTTGGATTTTATCTAAATCTCTCTCTCTTACACACACACACACACACACACACACACACACACTCTCTCTCTCTCTCTCTCTCTCTCTCTCTCTCTCTCTCTCATTGTAAGGCATGAAATTTGCGTGAGAAATCCACCATGAAAGAGATTCCATCGCGACATAATGTAGGCATAGTTATCACAGTTTCTATATATTATGGTATAGCAAAGTTGTATGATGAAAGATATTAACCTTCGTTTTGTGTAAAATATATGGAACTTCCCAAAATTGTTATCCAGTTATGTTTTTTGCGATGTATAAACATATTCTTCGATTATAAAGATAAAATTGTTTCATATACAAAAAAAGATACACACACAGATCATATTAAATAATTATTTAAATAATTATTTACAAGAAATGCATATTCTCTTTCTTTAAAAAAATAAATTAATTTCATATATATATATATATATATATATATATATATATATATAATATAATCTATTCTATTTTATTTTATTTAAATCAAAAATACAAATATATATATACATATATATATGTATATATTTGTATTTTTGATTTAAATAAAATAAAATAGATTAGAAAGAGATTATCTAAGATTATCTAAGTTATCAAGATTAAAATTATAATTTAGTATTGCATTTATGAAAATGTAATTCACGTGGCACATTTCTCAACCGATTATAGAATAAGATTTGATAGACAACAGTTAACATTATAATGTCCCTCTTACCTTTGCATTTAAAAGTTCTGTCATCTTATAGAGGTATGACGTGCGAACTTTTCAAGCATTATTCTCTTCAACAAAAAGCCGCTCCTATCTCGAAAAGTCGATAGCGTCATTTCTCATGTCACTGGCCGCCGCTTTTCATGTCACTTTTCCTTCTCGCATGAAATCCATTCTTCTGTCTGTACCAATGAATAAAGAACATAATTCATAATTAAATAAATCAAAGGATTTGGTGCATACAGTCGTTTTCATGTGACAATGATTGTTCACCGTTATATTCATAAAAGCTAATTTCGGCAATGTTGCCCGCGTGTCTTTTATTGATATGGAAAGTTAAAATTTACCGTTTTCTTTTTGTTCTCAGGCATCCAGAGGCGTCCGCGCATTCGGTCTCCGGAGGATTCCACCCTGTCGATTTGCGGTGACAGCCAGTCCAGGGAGCTCAGTCTGGACGAGGGTCGTTCATCCCTTCCAGGCACCTCAAGGGACGACAGTAGCGAGCTCAGCTTCTATCGTCGCTTTATCGAAGGTCACGTTACTCGTACGCATTCTACACGATCCTGCGAGATACCGCATCGAGGAATACGTTCGAATATCTCCTTTCCCGGAGAGCAATGCGAACATAGTGACTTGGACAAGTCGAAGAAACCAGGATATCGTCCGTATACCATCGAAGAATATAGGAGTCTATCGGTGCCAAGACCTGATCGATCCCTGGGTCCTGATAAGGACGAGATACAAGCAAAGGTACACACGTTTTTATGAAATAATAATAATAATAATCTTCATTATTATCCGATTTATTAATATCTTTATTATTGGTATTAATTCAGAGCAAATACCAGTTGAGCAATAGAAAAATGAAATATATAATATAATAGATACATATATAACAAAATTATAAAGTAATACAATAAAAAAGAGATATTGCGAGAATATATAAAATACAAATATATTTGAGATTCGCGCAATTATATATATTATTATATTTGACATAGGAAAAAAAATATGTTTCTTGATAGTTCATTTTTCGTTATACATTATAAGTTACGGTTACACAGAATTCTGACATGCTTGAAATGCGCGATATTTCTCCGACGTTTCTCTATCTACAGATAGAAAATCGGGATCAGATTGTTGAAGCGAGATTTAGAGGCACGGCACGCAATTCTCATTTCCGAAAACTTATCTGTCGCCCGCGCGTTCGATCAAAGTTTCCGGGACAAGGAAAGTTTCCTCGCTTCGATAATTCACGTTTTCTATATTGCTCTCTTGATAATGAGTATAAAAGTATTTTATATTACTCGAGAATGTCATTAAAACTTGGCGTGCCGAGTTCGCTTGTGCTTTTATCGCGAAATTTATCTTCGCCCGCGTTTCTTTTATCCTTATCCTTTTATCTCGCTAGATGTTTATTGCTGCGTCTTCGCTGTTAGTGTCCTCGATGTGAGGTAATTACGTTACGGACTGGATCGTACCGAGAGTACGTACGTTAATAAACAACGTTCTCTTGGCCCGACGAAGTTACACGTGTTACGGTAGGAACGTAACCGTGATTCGATTAATGCGATAATTCGATTAATTCTTCGGCATCATCGATGCTCATCGTTGCTCAATGTAGCTCAGTGTTTCGCATGCGAAACTTCTATGGACAACTTTGACAGAAAAGTATAGAGTAAAACACATCTATGTCGAATATTGATCGTATAGTAAGGGATCAATTTGAATGGATTCAGTTGAATAACATGGAAAAACGGACGTGAGAAGTTTTTTTGACGTGAAATAGAAGCTCGATTCGAAAAATGGGAACTTTATCGCGTGAAGCTAGCCCGTTCATAAGTTGCTATAAGAGAGGTTTCTGTCGCCGGATAAGCGAAGCGAAGAAAACTCCGTCGTGTCGTATTTGCGAGGACGCAGTTAACACTTTCACGGAAGACGTAGCACTTCTCCACGAAGGAGTCGACAACGAGCACGGCTTCGTAACTTCAATTTAATAAATACGCGACTCTTGTTCTTGAGCTCGGGCGTGCTATTTTCGTTGGCGTCTATTTCCTATTTTCTCGGCACGAATACGCAATATTGAATTAGAGGCTGCATACGACGAATTGTATTCCTAGCAATCGTGTACGTGTACGGTGATGAGCGTCGTGAATCCTCTTCGTCCATTTGTCTGAAGGATGCGCGCGGAAGAAGTACGTCGCAGTTTATCGCCGAAAATTTAATTCGGAAATTACTTTAATTCATTAATTGCGATAATCACACTTCAGTGTAAAAGCCAAAATTTATATACGTCTCTTTTAATAATTAAATTATCGTTCCCATTGTTTCATATTACAGTTAGTAAATTATTAAAATTTTAATGAAATCTCTGAAATATTTCTCATGAGTTTTTTTTTCATATTTTATTAATTCGGAATTACTTTTTTCTCACATGTATTTTTTTTCTCTTTATATGCGATACTCGCACAGTTCATCTACATTTTATTGCTACAGTGTATTTATTTTTTTATCAGTAGTCTTTTTCAGTAGATTTTCGTCTAAATAGATTTCTCAAAATCGTCAATAATCGCATAAATATTACTATTTATTTATTACAAGCAACGATAGCAATATAGCAAGGATTTTGACATGTATAATATTTTCTAAAAAGATTCATATTTCTGGTAAGGCGGTAATGACACAAATTTCATAAATTAAATATGCAGTAAATAAAACATAAGCAATTCTAATGATATCTAGATTCATAAAATATGATATTTTATAATTGCACTAGTCGATATTCTTCGGTTTTCGAATCATCAAAATCGTAAAATTCTGCACGAGACGGCAGGTGCGCGATAGAAAATATGCCTAATAGTCGGAAGATGCAGTAAATTCTCGCAATCTTTGAGCGGTTCGGCTCGCGAGGGTGAGCGATCTGTAAATTTTTCATGGTTTCTCTATCGCGGCTGGCGAAATGCAATAGAGGGTTTACGGTACGCGAGAGCCTTTCTCATACACCATGCAGCATCTGGTCGCGGACCGATACCGGTGTATTCCTTTGCGCGTGTGTCTGAAAGAAAAGGAATCCGAGAGTTACGCTCCGTCGTGTTGTACCGTTTTCGCGGGAACAATTTTAGCAGATTGGAAATTAAAATTTCACGTGGCTTCACGGGAGCAGCCATCAACCCACCCTCGGAACGTCGGAAACCCTTTCTCTTTAAGCGCGCCTCGGGACAAGCGGAAATGCTTCGTTACTGCATCACGAGGGTCCCCCAACATCCTGGAGCCGCGGGCGGAGATGGTGGGTTCACGGTAAAAAGTTTCAAGGTGTTTCACCTCCGTTGGATGAGCAAGGACGAGGTTTCCTTTTCTAAGCGCCGCGAGCAACGATAAAACTCGTTTAGCGTGCATACACATTTGCCGCCCGTCAGTCATACAAGTTACTTTAATTTAATATATATTTTTTAAAAACTCATACCACGTAGAATTTATTATAAAATTGATACATCTTATAGAGTATCCCCTAAATTAAATTTAAATTTTTCTTTTGTTTTTTCTTTTGAAGAATCAAATAAAAAAATTTCATTAAATATATGAAAAATATTTTATCAAATACAATATATTAACTATAATTAATAGTATGGATTAATAAATTTCATAAATATTATGCTATTACATATAGATTAAAAGCATTGAAGATAAGAATAGTTAACAATAGTTCATTGTTTATTTAACTTAAATTGCACTTTACTTTAGGATTTTTAAATCCATATTTTATCGCAAAGATTTATATAAAATAAAAAGAACGCCCGAATATAAATCTTCTGATTAAAAATCGACATCAAATAAGTCAAGGAATCCTATCACGCGAAAGTATAAGATGTGCTATAGGAAGGCATCTCGCAAAAGGGCGGCGTCATGGCAATACGTTATCCGCAATTAGACGCTATAGAGAACCGCGACACGTAAAGCCGTAAAAAGCTTCAATTGCGCAATCGAACTTCGCCGATACCAGATCCAAGTACAGGCGAACAGGAATTTCCGCTCTAACGGCGAACGCCGTGGAGAGAAGACCCGGAGGGACTTTTATCCGGGTGTTTCTTATATAAGCGCGCGCGCGCTCGTTGTACACTCGCAGGCTATTATCCGGGATTACTGGGTACGCCCAGGTACCGGAGCAGATAAGTACAGCAATATACGGGGGCAAATTTGTTCCCGACGAAGTCGCCGCCATCACTGCCGCCGCTGACATTGCCGTCATGGACAGTTTAAATGAAACGTCGACGAGAGTAAGCCGACGAAATGTCCGCGGATGACAGTGATGGCTAAAGGAACACTGACAGAATATCTATAATTATATCGATTCATTAAGAAATGTTATGGCCAATTACACGTGATGTTAGTTAGTTTGGATCCTTAATATTGTATCACCAATAAAAAAAATACTTCCAATCAGATATTACTAAATCTTAAAATAAATCCATAAATATGTGATCATTCAGTAAGCAATTATTTTAATTTGTAATTATACAACAGATTACGTTGTAAAATATTATATTTAACATATAAAATATGATTTTTTAATATTTTAGTATGCTTTCCATAATTATATATACATGCGCGCGCACAAATACATATACATATTTATTATACATATAATTATTTGTGCTGTTTAATAAATGATTATAATATTATAAAATCAATATTATGATTTAATTATGATAATAAGATTATGATATAGTAGATTAATTATGATATCTTTTAATAAGTCTTGTATAGTGATATAATTTTTGGATACAAAAAATATTAAAAACCTCTAATATATTATTCAATACACAATTTCGTGTTTATTTAATACTAATAGGTAACATGTTTATTCAAGCATTAAAAATTTGTGCTGATATTTTAATAATCATACTATTTTATACGACAGTAATAAGAGAATAAAGATTTTCAATTACTTATGGTAGTGTACATTAAATATATTAGACAAGAAGATTCGACGTGTGCTTAAATGAAAAAATACGAAATTCATTCCTTGGATCTATTTTTTAAGGAAGCCACTGTTAAATTTATCATGACTGATCTGTTCCTTCTGTTAGATGTGATTTTTTCTCGTCTTCGTGTGATGGGATTCTTTCTCTCTCCTTCCATCTATCTTTCGATCGCCACCTTTATCTTTTCTCCCGTTTCCCACGATTCGGTTTATCCCGTTCTACGTTTCTTTTGTGCTGTCTCATCTTCAACCTCTCTGCTGGTTTCTTCGTCATCGACTTCGTTCGATGAGCATTTGCATAATCTACTTTGTATCGGATTCAAGTCGACTTGGCAGCTCACGATTTTCGATGCAACTCGTTCGATCGACCTCACTGTTCCAAGACTCGTAAGCATGATATAGTTTGCAGTTACAAAGAGAAATATTTAATTCTTGTTTAGAATCAAGCATGGTTTTCATAATCATGAAATTTCCTTTGCAAATATATATTACATCATCGATCTGTTTCTCCTTGTGTAAATGACGGGTTAGAATCAATCAAACGTGAATGTTTGTGTTTATTGTAATTTCTGAGATTTTTACCACTTTTATTACTTGAAAATAATAAATTCTTTGCATTTAAAAATACTTTTTACATATTTCGGAAATTTTTGTGTTCAATAAATTTTTTTGGGTCAAGCGCTAATAGATTAAATTAATATTTGACGCTCTCGCTTTAAATATATCAACACAAATTTTTGATACTTAAACAAGCGTCGCGCCATCTATTTAATATTAAATAAATATGGATTAATGTTACTGAATAATATGTTAGAAGCTTTTAATATTATTTGCTGTATCCAATGCAATATTTAGATTTATAAGATTTATGAAATATAGGAATTTGTAGAAAATGCATAAACGCATAAATAACATATACACACATATATATATCGGTATTACACTCAGCTTCGTTATATCTAGAAAGATATTACTCGTATGTCGTGTTTACTCGCACCTTCGTCGAGGTACGCCTCTTCATGGCAAACAGCAATCTACAACCACATCTGTCCGCAAATTTGCGGCCGCCAGTATACTCTCGCATGTATACAAGTGCAGACGTATGCGCGCTAGTCGTAGAGGTTATCTCCTCGTCGCGCTAAACTCTCACAAAAAGTAAATAAAGCCTTTAGTCAGACGTAGCGCGGCGACGTGTTTAGGTTGAAAGTTTCACTGGACCAAACTGGTAATAGTAGTAGTAGTAGTAGAAGTGGTAGTAGCAATAGTAGTAGTAGTAGTAATAGTGATGGTAGTAGTAGTAGTAGTAGCTTCAGGGATTGTTTGTTGTTGCAGAGAGAATGGCTGATGCGCCGGAGATCGTACGGAGACTCGGTTAGCGCGCGCAATCGTGAGCAGATACTGCAACGAACGAGAAGACTCAAGGTACGAGATACATCCGTGTGTTTCGATGGATTACCGATCGCGGTTTATCTTAGGCATGAAGGGCTAAATCGATAACATTGACAACTATGCCATTCTCACATATTCTCGTCAAATGTACATTACTGTCAAGTTTATGCATGACTGATTAGTCGTTGTGCTATTTTTTCGCAGTTAATGAAGCTGAATTTTTTATTTGATTTGAATCTTTCATTTAATTTCCTCTTCATTTAGATAGACTTTCATATATCTCACAAATTAATCCAAAAAGAAGTATAAATAATTGGATTCTAAAATTAATTTTAAATGAAATATATATGTTATATATTCCCTGTATCCCTTTTATCTCATATATATTCTATTATTTATTTAGTTAATTATTCAAGATTTGTATGTGAGAAAGAATTCTAAACAAAAGTAATATGAATCAATAGAAATGTCTTTACACAGCTAAGTGTAGCGCACGTATTCGTCTCTTAAACACAAACTGTCGAATCTTCGTTCATGATCGCGTAACATTTAGTTGGAATAGGCATCTTATTTCGCGCCCGACAATGTATGAACTCTATCCGGAGGAATTCGCGAACATTATCGAAAACAAGATTCAGAAAATTCCATTCGATACCCGTACATATCTGAGAACCCGTAATTACGTTTCTGCAGAAGTTTGCTTTCCAGCTTCACGCGACGAATCGCTAAGCACGATCGCGTTGACGGCCATCCAGCGGAATATAATGGAAAAAAATAATGGACGAGGCAAAAATCGCGGTTTGTGCTTGATAAATTAGCATCGATGGCATTCGGTTCCGTTACGGTCGATATTTAATTGCCAATTAGAGGATGCAAAAGAGGCATTGCTGACGGGCACTAGCTCGTTTTACCCGACGCACTCGTGAAAGTCAAGCCTCGTAATGACCGGCCGCAAGATTTATAAATGAAATTAATTACGTACGTACCGTTCCGCGTTAACAATGCCGAGACCACATTTTTCTTTTCTCTCTCCCCTTTTATATTCTATCTCGTCGCTCATTCTACCTTCCTCCTTCCAGCAGCGTATCTTGTTCTGACGCTCGTCATTACCCATTTGCTTTCGCTGTCATATCAATTTCTCATTTAATTGTGCGCGACAGCGACCCAACTATAAAATTTAAATTATTTATTTATTCGCGAGATCAGTTGAGTCGTAACGAATGGATAACATAATAATTTATATTGGCAGATCGAAAATGAAAGCCAATTTTATTATTCGTAACGAATTCGTAACGAATCGGAGGAATATAGTCACTATTGAATTAGTAGTCATCTTATGATTTTGTAAAATGTTTATCAAGATATATATGACTCTACTATTTACAGATTTGTTATATTTTTAATTTATAATTTGTTTTAATCTGATCTATATTTTCAATTTACACGCTGGCATGTTTCGATATTTCGTATTTACGAATGAAATTTATTATACATCAACTAAACGGATACGTTAGAAAAGAGGCGTTGCGATTCGCAAGATGAAAGATGTTTGGAACGCGCGGCGGAGGGAGTCTCATTGCGAGACAAAATATTCATAACGGTAGAATGAAATTCCGTCGGGTCGTATCCTCCATTCGCGCGCTCCATTCCCTAGATACAATTCCGGGAATAACTTAGTTTCGTATCGGCCACGGCTAAGTCAATTGCACTTTGGCAACTTGTATTCAATTATTCCATTTCAACCGGGAACGCGCTCACGATCTGATCTCGCGAGATTACAAAGGTTCGAGCTTAACGATTATTCGCGTGGAACACCGTGCCGTGGTTGCTACTACGTGTGTTTCCACTTGGCCGATCCAACGCCGGAAGAATCTAGTGTGTGTTCACGACAGTATCATCATGATGGTATTGTTCTTTACGTTAAGGAATACCTTTTACTTAAGCTTTGCAAATTATAAATGTAATGGAAATTTTACGTCACAATAACTCGCAGATAGACGATATATAGTATTATACATCAAGATTTCTTTTATATATACAGGGTGACCCATTTTAACTTAGGCAGCCAAATAACTCGAAAAATAAGCAAGATAGAGAAAAATGTTTTAGACAAAAGTTGTATGGTTTCGAGGGGGCCATAAGATGGTATCATTGGTTTGACCTTGAAGAGTCATTTGAAGGTCACGTGAAGGTCACCTTCAATTTCTTAAATGGAACCTACATTTTCTCATTACATATTCTTGTAGCTTATTTCGAGAGCTTTCCAAAACACTATAATTAAGTACCTTTCCGTTAAGTACTTTTTGAGTTATGATGCTTGAAATAATTTCTTAATTTTACATAAACCGTAAAATATCTTGTAAAATATTCATTTTTCGATTATCTTACCTTAATACTTTTATGTACAAAATAATGAGAGGAATCAATTGGTGTAAAGAAAACACATAGTTGTTTTTAAGAAAAAATATGGAATTGTTAATTGCAAATTACATATTTTTTCTTCGAAACAACTATGTGTTTTCTTTACACCAATTGATTCCTCTCATTATTTTGTACATAAAACTATTAAGGTAAGGTAATCGAAAAATGAATATTTTACAAGATATTTTACGGTTTATGTAAAATTAAGAAATTATTTCAAGCCTCATAACTCAAAAAGTACTTAACGAAAATGTACTTAATTATAGTGTTTTGGAAAGCTCTCAAGATGAGCTACAAGAATGTACAAAAATATATAGGATGTTCCATTTAAAAAAATTGAAGTGACCTTCACGTGACCTTCAAATGACTCTTCAAGGTCAAACCAATGATACCATCTTATGGCCCCCTCGAAACCATACAACTTTTGTCTAAAACATTTTTCTCTATCTTGCTTATTTTTCGAGTTATTTGGCTGCCTAAGTTAAAATGGGTCACCTTGTATATATATATATATATATATATATATATATATATATTTCGCGTATTATAAAAATAATGAACGTTTATATTTCGCGTATTATAAAAGTAATAAACAAATTTGCGTTGCTTCGATTCGCAAACGCGAGAGCGATGTAAACGCGCAGTGAATCCGTCCAATTTCCTCATGCAAATACCCTATCTTGATCAAGGCTGTAGAGGCAATTCACAATATTGTTTTAACATCTATTGGAAGCTCCGTTAATGAACGTATACTGGCAACGTTTGTTCACGTTTCTTACGCTTTAATAAGTAGTGCTAAATTAGATACAAAATATCTTTTTATGTGATTTGAATAAATAAAAAATTAAATTTAACTCTTGATAAACATATTTTGAAATTTTAAGATTACTTTGACAACTTTGTGTAGCAAAAATTCGATAATACATACATCAATTGAATTAAATATTTTATTATACAGAATAAAATCATAGGATAAATCAAAAAGTGCTAATAAAAAGTAGCTGTAAAATAAATTTATTAAATAAATTAAGAAAAAAGTAGATAAAAATTATATAAAAATATCTAAAAATAAATAAAAATATATTTTTATTAATTTAAATTTAAAAAATCTTAGTAAAATGTTATATATATTTTTTTATTTATTTTTCTTATTTTTATTTATTTATTTAATTCATTAATAATTATTCAGTTATTTTTTTATCAATATTCTTTTTAATTTATGTTATGATTTTTGTTGCACTTTGCATCATAAAATATTTAATTTAATGTTATCAATATTTATATTATATATATGTATATATATTAATAACAATAATTTTTAATCATATATATATAATTACATTTGATCTATAATGCTCTATATTATTTTTTTTATCAACAAATTTAGAATAAAAACAAATTATAGAATAAATTCTTATATTAAAATATTTCTACGATGTTATAATGATTATTTATCATTCACACATTACGGTTTGTATGTATAATGCACATTAAATATTGTTTAATTTATTGTTTTATAGTTTGAAGATTACTACTGAATTCGATTTTTATCTCACTATCTTTACTATCTTTCTACATATGATTTGTTCGTTGCCGAAAGCTCTCATTATGTCATTAGATTCGCATACTGCGTAGATGTAAGACGCGATTGATGTGTCAAGTTTACGTAACGGACGAGGAGTGATCGTATAGAAGTGACCCATCTGAAATGCCGTTATCCGCATGTAAATTCAATTATACGTACAAAGCTACTATTGCGGACCGCAACGACCACGAGCATAGGCAGAAATTGAAGATACGAGAAGCGAATGAGGGGGAATAGTGGCGCACGTGGATAAACCTATGCTATGCTTCTCGCAAGGAGAAGTAGTCTCGTGATTCGCATACTACGATAGACAAATTTCATTTGCAGCGTATTTCCTATGCTTGTATACTATACGCGTCTCTCTTATTCGCTGATATCGATCTTTTCATGATGAAGGAGAAGTTGCAATATTAATTATATTTAAACGGTCTCGTTTATTAATTTTAATCGCACAATTTAATTTAACTTTTGCTTCTTATTGCTTATATCTCCTTTGATTCTAAGAAAGAATAGTTAATTTTGTCGAAGTACTTACTATTTCCAGAAATAAAATATTATATATATTCATATCCAAATTTCTATATATATGTTCAGAATCTCTATTGGTACTTTTAAAGTAAAATTTAATGCTTATCTATGTCATTGCCGCTGGAAAAGACTCTCAAGGTTATCGGCGCCAGACAAAGTGTAAAATCATAGTCCGTGAATATCATTTGATTCTCCCGTCTTTTCTTCCTATTTATTCGATCAAAGTGACTTACCTACTCGTCCCGCGAGCACTTATCCTCTTTGTGTTCACAGTCGAGACGCGCCATCGCTCAAAAATGTTTCTTGCCCCCTTTGAAGGATCGGGACGTTGCCGCCTCAAAGGTAAATTGAGCTCTTTTGCAACCTCACTCTCGGATACTCTAGCTGACTTTTCCGCCGTGCAATTATTCGTGTATCTCTGTAATGGAGTGGGGAGACTGAAAGAAGTCGCGCGGCAAGATCATCGTCGATAACATTATCTCGTTTATTTCAGGATCGTGAAAACTCAAGCATCCCTGAGACGGACTGCGCGATGCAAGAGAGTGTCTTAAAGTGTCCTGTCAGATATCCGAAAGGAAAGGAAATCATCACCGTCCCGAGTAAAACATCGCCGTCCCGAGAGATCGAAATGCTCGAGAAAACGCCGAATTTCAGCTCGTCGCTCGCTTCATATAACGTTCTCGAAGACCCATATTTGGAAACTTTGCAACAGCGTCACTTGCAGGAGAAAAAATTGGCGGACCGTCTTATGCGTCAAGCCTTAAACTCTTGATCACCACTAATTCAGGTAAATAAAATAGTATAAAAATCACTACAAATATAACTTATATATTTTTTCTCATGACTTGTACGCGACGTCTCTATTTAACGGCCTATTTTTATAACTGCAGATCGATATTTTATTACTGCGGTTCATTTTCCATCATGTTATCGATGTATATTTGTCCACCATATATATTCCTGTTTACACGTACTTTATATGTGTAGATCTATATCTTCTATCATATTTTTACATCTATTTGAAATAACCCGACGTATGTTATAACATACGACAAATATGTATGTTTTAAATTGCGTGGCCCAGTTTAATTTGAAAGCGATATTACTACAATTTTGTTGTACACGGATAAACTCGCTATGCGTCTATGAAATATCGCAATATCGATCATTCGTTTCCGCAGATGGACGGTCTTATTTTCAATCGTGTCGTGATCCGTTTCTCTCAAACTGGTTCGATCGGCTCCCGTCAAGAACTTTTATACTTCCCTACTTTGTCACACGCGTGCTTATATTGTCGAGACGCAGTTGGTAGACTTGGCAGGTCGACGAGATGCCCATAAATAAATTGCACTTGTGCCCGTGAGATTAGTCTGAGGATAAAATATTTAAACTTAATTCCATCCGAATAAATAATTCACTCAATGTTCTGGCGGTTCGTATTCCCGCCATATCCGTTACCCCCTTGATGCCGCGACGAAACGAGTTGCGACGGTAATACGTATGGACGTAAATGCGACACACATATATATATATATATATATATATATATATATATATATATATATATAAATATTGTAAAACATCTCTATATAAGATTCTCTGACAAGTTATTATAGAAACCTGAAATTTTAATTACGAAAAAATGAGTCGCTTTGTCAACGTCAACCTGATTTCTTCTATATTTACAAAATCTTATAATAGTAATAGGTAATCTTACAATTAGTCACAAAGAAAAGAACCAAGTTTTAAAAATTATGAAATATATATAGATAATATAGATTTAGCGATATTCGATGAGTTCACTTATTTTTATTCGTGTTTTGAATATCTATTTTTTTTACGGTGCGCTACATACATGCGCTAACATGCAGACAAACGAATCCCTACGGTATGCAATTGTATACTAAAAACTTTCTCTCTGCACGATTCTAGACTTATTCAAAGTTCTTTCCACCTAGAGAACGATGATCGTGCGGAAAATAGGCGCTTGCCAAAAGCAACGAATCGCACGCGGGATAGTTGGAGCCGACGAGTACCAAGAGAATATTTTTATCGGCTATGATCCACATGGCGTTTTACGCAGCCGAGTTAAACTTAAAGATCCGGAAAATCAGCGACTATAAAGTGTTCGCTCCCATCGTGTTGCGGCTGCTCTTCTGAATATGTAAATACGCTACTGTTGTTCTACGGGAAGATGATTCCGCTGCCACGGTCACGGTTAAATCTGTTATTACGCTTCTATAATCAAGCGCTGTTTCTGAACAATATATTCATCGCCCGCGGCTGAAATTACTTTCGCAGGTTTCGCATAGCCCAGCACGCGTTACTCGCTTCTCGATTTATCGAGTCTGAAATTTTTTAATATTTGTTTTTCATTTCACGACACATTTGTTCTTGTTCATTCCCGCGAGTTACAATCGCTTTCATGTTTCAATAATTTTTGTGTATTTTCGATAATTTCAGTAATGATCTTTTAACAAAAATATATCATATATAATACGTTTTGAGATTTAGGCCCAGGATGCTTATTTTCAGTAAATTTTTTGTAAAAATAATAATTGATGCAAGAAAATTATAAGAAATAATGAATTAAAATGAATAAGAAATATGCATAATTTATAAGCAAGATCAAATGAAACAGATATTTATCAAACACCAAAAACTTTTATCATTATTTTTGCATGTGTTAAACTCTTTTACATACGTATATATGTACATTTCCAAAATTGTTAATTATAAGAGTTTAACCGCATTAGGAAACATTGTATGTCTCTCGCAAATAACCAATACTTGGTCTTACCTTCGCTATCCTACTCTACTCGATCCCTGTCGTGACGGTAGACCTTCGCGGGATATCACGAGAAAACGTGGCGTTACCCGCCGTGAAGGGTTGATCGATCCACCGGTTGCGCGCGCGCTCGTCGCATGCGCGGAACTGATCTGCCGACACGCTGCAGCGAGTTTTGCACGAGCGAGAGAAAACTGTCTCCGAGGCTGATAACTCGTCAGGCCTGGGATAGATATCCGTAAATAAACGCGCACAAGATTCTTTCCTTTTTTTTCTCCCTCGGGTCACTCTGACGTGTCCCTCGCGCGCGGCGGGAGATACTCGCGGGCGTGGTTGCGCGAGCGAGCGTGTGTCCGTCAGGACGTACCGCGTCGATGATACCATCACCGACGGCGACGGCGGATGTACGGTGAACATCGTCAACCCGAATCGGCCGATTACGCCATCAGACTGCCGTCAAGCGGGGAGGTCTGTCTCGCGTGCCAGCACACATCAATGGTTCAGGTGAGTAAGCGAGCGAGGCGCCCTGCAAGCGATGACAGGGGGTTGACGCGGTGGCGCTCGTCGCTGTCCGGGGAATAACGACTGCACGCGAGTGGGGTTTGTTGTGAGTGACGGTGGAGCAGCGCTACTCGCCTTCCCTTGCTTGTGTGTCGTTGCTGGCGAACGTGTCCCAGCTGTGTGTCTGAAAACGAGCGGACACGGAAAAGGTGTCGCCACTCGAGAACGATTCTCACGTGTTTGTAGAAGTAGCTTTGATTGCTCTTGGTTTCCACATTAATCGTGTTCCACTATTGACATCTGATTCCATTTTTTTATTCTTCCCATTTCATTTGATTCAGCATATATAGTTTCAGATGATTCATATGTATTATATCTATAATCTAAATGTCTAAATCTGTGCTGATCTTTAATTAATGTCACAAGTTTGAGCGACCTTTAACGTTGGTTAAGGTAGATATGCTGCTACCTTATTTCTAATTTATGACATCGATATACATATAGGTACCATCCCCTACGCGGATATACATATATATTTCATAGATATATGTACGTACTTTATTCATGATAGATATGTTTGCGATACGATCTGTATCTGTAGCTGTTGATAATGATCAAAGCAAGTCGGTAGACACATTTATGAAATTATATCGGAGGAATTTTTCGTAGCTATACATAGAAAATTATGTATATTAATAAACGATAAGAATGTGTTGTAGTATTATGCCACCGATATTAAATTTTAATTCGGTTCTTTTACTACTACAAAGTATATAAAAAAGATGCGAATAAATATAGAGTAGCATTGCATATAAAAATTTTAATAAATCCACATATCTGCAAAAATATAAAATGTACAGATATAAACAGTAATAAAATCGTAATAAACTTCAAATTTCAGAAAGCATTAATTTATAATATACGCGATACAGCTCTGCGATATATCTCCTGCAATAAAATCATACGCATTAAGCATAAAGAGCGTTAATATACATTTTATAACCATATAATTTCCTATAAGAATATCTTCTTACGCTCGCGTAATTGATGAAAATCGATATGTATTTCATCGAGGACTATTAATCCGGATAAGTAGAGGGTAGTTCTCGAAGCGAGAGAGAAAAGGAACGAAGTGCGCGGCGAAAACCTTCAGTTCCGATTCCGCGGCAGCCCTTTATGTAAATGGATAATGGTTCTACAACGGTTGGCTAAGTTCCTAGGACGGTGAGTACGTACGGTGTGCGTTGCTACTGCCGAAGGGCAGTTCATTAACTGCCAGACGCCGGGTTCGATGAGAGAGTTACGGTTCGGGAGAGATAGAGGCGAACTGGCGCGCGCAACGCGGCTTTGAAGTGGCGGGAGCCTCGCGGGCGTCCAACGCGGAACAATGGGAATTATCTTCTATTTCGCTCGATTCAACTCCCCTTTCCTCGCACTTCCTTCCTCTCCTCCCGCCGCCCATTCGTTTATGCCCATCCGTCCCTCGACACGCGCTCATCCATACAAGGATACCTGACGCTCTGTTGATTGGGACGCTTCAGGCGAGGCAATAATCGCGCCGGTTACCCGACCCTATGAAAGCTGTCTTAATGAATCGACGCGAGAGAGAAGTGTTGATACGCGCACTTTCTCTACACGCTACTCATACCATATTGTCTCGCGGTTCAATGATACAGTCGCGACAGACGAGCAATTGTCGGCTCGTATTAATTACGCAAAAGAAACGAGGCAATATATCGATACAATAAATATATTATAAATCAATCGGAGAAAAAAAAGAGAATATCTTGGAAATAATTTATAGCTATATTAATGTACTTATACTTTATAGCTATATTAATATACAAAGAAAAAATAAGCGATCATATTTTTTTATAAAACATTATTGTCATTGGTAAGTATCATTGACTGATACCTTGCGAGGGGGTGATAATAAAGATTGTACTATTTTAGAATAAACTATTAACGTTTAAATATACATCGCTCTTTGTTATATGCAATATATTTAATATCGGAGCTTGTTGATTGCTTGTAAATCGCGATTGTATCCTCGCGCAATAACTTAAATCCCTTCTTTTTATTTTTTCCAAGAAGCGACCTCGGCTACTAATATTTTTCACATTATTAATATAATGTAAGCTTTATACAAAGCTTCGTGTAACGTAGTTTGAGAAAGTCTACATGTAATTGTTTGTAGCGGCCCGCTACAAACAAATTATAATTATATCATTTTATCTAATGTGGCTCTATTGAAATAATTGTCAATTACGTAATCATCGCTCGCTTAATGCATAAATAAAATTTCTCGAGCGCGAGCGATGATTTTATACATATTTTACGCTCCCATAAGTTTGTATATTTCATAAATGTCCGCGAAGCCGATGATGGTTTTTTTCCTAATTGCGGATTCATCGCGCGTTGATTCGCCCATTCTGCTGCGTTGTCCCCGTTAATTATCAGCCTGGCTCATCACTTTGCTTGGCAATTATTAACAAATAAATCTAATAATTAACAGTGTTTCGCATTAACGGTTCCGTCGATATACCGATGATTATTTATGTAAACCGCGATTATTTACGTTTTAATTGTGGCGCGTTTGTTATCGTATATCAGATACGAGATCCTTTTTGTGATGAGCTAGCTGACACAAATTCGTATTATGCTAATGGCTTTTGCATTAATACCAATAATAAGAACAATAATTTTAAATAATAATTATTAAGTTACTATTCTCACTATTATATCTCGTTATATAAATATTAAGAGAAACATATTATTATTGATATTGGATACTATAATTTATGGACTGTGTACTTATATAATTATCTTATAAATTTTCTATGTTTTACATATTATAGATAGTCATGCATATATTGAGCACAAGAAATTAAAAAAAAATTTCATTTTATCGAATGCCTTTTTAAACAAATAAGAATGTAATGTTTTTTACTGATTCGTAATCTCCTTCGTGCATCAATGTCCGTGTAATCGGCTATAGACTGTATATTTCATAAAAACATCGCGATTATATCGAAAGTTTCCGCATACTATATAATAAATTATGTATGATGCGCCATTTTCATATCTGAAAATTTTAGAGATAAATATAGAGAGAAGATCTCTCTCTCTCTCTCTCTCTCTCTCTCTCTCTCTCTCTCTGTCTCTCGTGAATTGTGTTTAACATTTGCACAACAGTATTTTCATTAAACCAGTTAGCCATCGTTTAATCTAAAAAAACGAAGTTTCAAACAATCTTCATATAATAATCGAAAGAAAATTTAATAATATTATAATTTATAACTATTACGGATTGTCATAGTCGACACATGGTTGGTCGATCATCTGCAAAAAGATTTTAAGGAGAAAATATTGATGCGCCAGGTGCATCAATAATATGAATGCACTGCTAGATATTCGTAACTAGATTTTTCGTTCGTGTTACGTGGCGTCGTCGAATGAATTGACGAAAATCAGCATTCGTATAATCCGCCGGATGCTTGATCGGCCGATCCGGAGCGAAAATATAGCGAATACTCGACGTGGATACACCGTGGATACAGCAATCGCGAAACGACCAATTTATCCGCGGTCGAGTTACCCTTCTGTGCCACTGCTCTCGTTGATAGCATCTCCTGCCAACGAGCAGCGTCCAAAATCGTTGGTTCGATCTGAACTATCGACCCCGTGTATTTGGAATGTCCGATAGATAGAATTCTCCTTCTCACTCATCTCTGTCTCTCTCGCTTTCTCTCTCAACCACGTAACTTGTTTGATTTCAATCATTTTCGAGTGTTTTCAATACATTTTCCAAGTGTTTTCGATGCGAGGCTCACGAGCGCGACCAGGTATATTGTTTTATCGTTTCCGGCTGTGTTTTCAATGGGTTCGGATGCATACCGGATATGCGAATCGAAAACGTTGCATTATAGTGGACGCCGAATATCGACACCGTCCGTTTGAAGTTTCTCGCGTTCTGTGAGAGACAAATTTTTTCTTTCTTTTTTTTGTTCGACGTTCGCGCTTCCGCTTTGCACGCTTATATTGCATATATTTACGAGTCTTCATCATTTTTTACGGGATACGCCGATTCTATGAAGTGCGATCTTGGAATAATGCGCCATCGCACTGTTCTGAATTTGATGAAGGACTCTTATTAAACGGCGAACATGCGTGTTTTCGCATTCCGTTTATTGGATATAATATTTACAGATTTTGAAATAAGAGATCTATGAGAGAGCAATTTAATTTTCTATGCTCGAAAAATCCACGAAAAATTTTTCTCTCTGCACACGCATTGTGCGTCTACGTACAAATTAAAATAATTCAGATTGTTTGATATTGTTTAATTCATTTTTATACAAATTGAGGAGTATCTAGTTGAATTTACATTTAACTCGAATTTATCAAATATTTTTTCCTCGCGTATTTAAGGCTCGAGGTAGATTTGTTCAAAAATTTTAAATTAATTATTTTACAGAGAGGAAAATCGCTTTTTTAATCAGATTAAACATGTCTACAATTCTATTTTATTCTACAGAATGTTATGCAGAATTCATCGAATGCATCATTAAACGCTTCTATACGTGCACTCCAACAACATAAAAATTATATTCACAATTCGCAAATTGTATCTTCTTTTGAAATATAATTTTTTATTCATCACACCGGTGATTACCATGAGATGTATATAATCATTTCTGGCTGAATTTTTCGTGTTAGTAGTAGCTTTTTGCACATCAAGAGAGAAAAACAGTAATTATTCGTTGAGATGGCTCGAGGGGATGTTGCGACAAGATTTACATGTCTGAGAAACAGAAAACTCGAGTAGTAGGCTTGACTACTGCTGCGTCTTCTGCATTTCCGGTCGTGAACCTTTTGCGTCGCAGTTGGTTGCCAGTGACACGTCTTAGAATTGTAGCTTGTTTAATTATCTCGACAGTTACGCAAAGCAAATACGAGCACCGACAGGAAAATTGAAGATGCACTAATTATCGCGTAAAGACGCAAAAAGATAGATTCAAGCGCAAGATAAGGGAGCAAAGGAGAAAAAAAAGAGGGAAGAGACGAGGGAGAAAGATAGCTTAATTGCAGTGGTTTCGCCATACTTGACGAGGATGATGACTCTCGTTCTTAACTTTTGCAACGAGGATATACTTCTGCCCACACGACTTTGCCATAAGATTCGTCTTCAAAGCACTCTCATCGAAAGCAACTAACTAGCTTTTGCACTCATATGCAGTTCGTAATTACACGTTACGTTTCCGGATGACGAATTAAGGAGAAGTTTCTTGATATGTATTTCGTTGGGTTTCTCTCAACGGTCTTTAATGTGATAAAACTAAAGCGCGATGTATATAAGTTGAAGTATTTTTATACGCCATGATATATATGTACGGAAAAACTCTCGCCTTTTTTATCTTCAAAGTATCTTTCTAAGTATCTCATTTCCGATATAGTTACCCCATAAAAAGCGAATAAATTAAATGAAGCCGCTAAAAATTGAACTAATATAAAGTTACAGATAAGAAATTTAGTTTTACCGAATAAATTTCTATCAATTTTTTTTCAATTCCTTCACTCTCCACTAATAAAAAATGATATAGAAATTTATTAGTAGATAACAAAGTCGGGAGTATATTTTCATGAACAAGTGCGCTGAAAGTTACTGGACCAAAATCGAGAGCAAATAAACGGGAACATTGAAAGGGTGGCGCCAGGGTGATAGAGTGATTTTTTTATCAGTACCTGTTTAGCATAAAACGGCTCACGGCAAAGTATCGAAATTCCACGCTGTCTTTATAGTTCAACGAGAAATGCTGATATACTCTCGAGAGTTAATACGCACGTCGGCTTATTTTTTTAGCGCGGAGGATGGGCGAGATTCGTTTATTATCACAAATCGTATTTTTCATGAATGGCTCTTTTCAATTGATGTATCTGACGGTTAGTGGTAACCGAGATGAGAAAGAGAGAGAGAACGAATTTCAAAGAATTTCCAATTCTCAGCTTTTCAATGGTACTTTCGACATTGCGCCTGTGTGCGAAATGGGCTAGCGAATAATGAATGGTATTCAGTTTATTTTTGCGATCTAAGTTACGCGCCGACGTTGCACCAGCGCGATGCAGCGCGCGGTGGTTGTACCTAAGCATTGAAATAGAAATAAAATAAAACTATAATAAAATATTTAATCTCTATCCGCCATCTGCACATGAAACTTTGCACTTTCTCTTTACACTTTTCTTCTCTCTCTTTCTCTCTTTCCTTTTGTCATATTTTTTTTTTATATCCTTTATATATTATTCTGCGTACTAACAGCATATTTCGATATAGAAAAAAATAAAATGGAATTTATTATATATTTTTGGAGAATGATAAAGTATAATCGAAATAAAAAGACAAAAATAAATTCTTGACAGAATGATTATGTAGCATACTATGGAATAATAAATCAAGATTGATATTTGGCAGAGTGTATGGAAACATTTTATATGTGTAAACGTGAAAAAAATAGAATAATCCGATGGAACGTCATTAAATAATTTGATAAAGAGGAAAAATAAATAATAATATAATATACACGGTGAGTCATTTTAATCTATAATCCCAATTATCTCGTTGGCAAAGCATGACAGAGAAAAAATTTTCCCACAAAAGTTGTTTGTTTCTTTGGGGGCCATAAGATGGCACCATTGGTTTGACCTTGAAGAGTCATTTGAAGGTCACGTGAAGGTCACCTTCAATTTCTTAAATGGAACCTACATTTTCTCATTACATATTCTTGTAGCTTATCTCGAGAGCTTTCCAAAACACTATAATTAAGTATTTTTTCATTAAGTACTTTTCGAGTTATGAGGCTTGAAATAATTTCTTAATTTTACATAAACCGTAAAATATCTTGTAAAATATTCATTTTTCGATTATCTTACCTTAATACTTTTACGTACAAAATAATGAGAGGAATCAATTGGTCTAAAGAAAACACATAGTTGTTTTGAAGAAAAAATATGGAATTGTTAATTGCAAATCACATATTTTTTCTTAAAAACAACTATGTTTTTTCTTTACACCAATTGATTCCTCCCATTATTTTGTACGTAAAAGTATTAAGGTAAGATAATCGAAAAATGAATATTTTACAAGATATTTTACGGTTTATGTAAAATTAAGAAATTATTTCAAGCCTCATAACTCGAAAAGTACTTAATGAAAAAATACTTAATTATAGTGTTTTGGAAAGCTCTCGAGATAAGCTACAAGAATATGTAATGAGAAAATGTAGGTTCCATTTAAGAAATTGAAGGTGACCTTCACGTGACCTTCAAATGACTCTTCAAGGTCAAACCAATGGTGCCATCTTATGGCCCCCAAAGAAACAAACAACTTTTGTGGGAAAATTTTTTCTCTGTCATGCTTTGCCAACGAGATAATTGGGATTATAGATTAAAATGACTCACCGTGTATAATTATATAAATAACAATATGATATATAATTATTTTGATATAATCAATATAAATATTTTAATATTATTTACTTATAGAAAAACTTATTTTAATAAATAAGATGAAAATAAAATGAGAGACTTCGTAATGTCATTATCGAAACGTGAAAAAATTCAATTCATTAATTAAGTTGAAGAGATAATTTACAGCGAGAAGAATCGTAAAGAAAAGAAGATACTCTCGCAATTTCCAATATTTTCTATCGACCTGAACGTTATCGTTTATTACCTTTTTTATTTAAGAAGCAGTTACGTTTATTTTTCTTATCTCAAAGAGAGATGTCTTTATATACTTTATATAATAAAAAAAGGTTAACTGAGTTGAGAGGTTTACTGAAAAATGAGAGATGTCTTTATATATACGTTCATTTAATATAATAAAAAAGATTACTGAAAAATGAATGACGAATGATACGACGGATTACGAACAGATTTCATTATTGATAAGACATGACAAGATATCCAATATATATCACGATTCTTTTATTTCATTGGTCCATTAATAAAAAGAAATATTGCATTCCAATTTCCTCCAATCTAACGGTACGTATAGAGAGACAGATTTCGAAAATTGTGAAACCAACACATTGGTTCGTGGTATTTGGACAATATTGTGCACGGATCTGCTATTCAAACCGGATCTTTGACGGAATCCAGAATGGCCAGCAACGTGAAAAAACATCAAAGAGAGTCGTACGGATTTCTCGGGGTGGTTACGTATGCGGAAATTTATTGTGCTAGGTACAAAAGTAATTTCGCGCATACATTGAATATCATCACGCATTATGGAACGGATAAACAATCGATAATCCCGTAATCCTTCGTAGCCTGTATGCGCGTTCGTTGAATTTCAGAGTACTATTGAAGCGCGTATAAATGTGGAATCGTCGAGACGCTTACTAACCCGATTATTTCACACAAAATTAGAAATGTAAAATTTTAAGTTTATTTTATTGTTTTAATATTCCTATTTTGATAATGAAATCTTAAAATTCAATTTTATAATTTCAATTTTTAAAAATTAAAATATTAAATTTAAAAAAATTATTATTTCAATTTTTTTACAAAGAATCATACGTATACGAGTTGTAAAGCTAATTGTTGTAAGATAATTAATCATTCAAAATATATTTGATGGAAAAATTCAATTCTTAAATGTCTGATTACTGAAACTAGTTGAAAATTTTTCTAAAGAGTTCGATTCTAAGATTCTACCTCCATTCGCGATGGAGCGTTCGCTTCGTGAAACGTGAACGTGAGCGAGAACACCCAAAGCCCAGGTACACAATTTGATAATGGGTTAGCTGTGTAATGTGCACACATTTGCCCCGGTCGGCCCCAGCAGGTACACGCGCGTTACACGCAGCAGACTGAATCAGTGATAACAACGTGTTCGCATAATCAATCATGCCGTGACTCCACCTTCCGCACACATTGGCACACAGTCTCTCTCCGCCAGTACTTCGCGTACCTATGCCATCGGCTCTTCGTGTACCACGTAGAGGGATTCGTGTAGCTGTGCGTCGAAGCAAGCAGCTACTTGGACGCGCACACGAGTTTTCATGGTGCCCGGAATTACCATAGGTCGTCGGAACTTTGTATGCCGTACACCTCTATCAATGTATGTTCCATTGGCAGCTTTTAGTCTTCCGGCCGTAATCGATAAGCTCGCGATTTCTCACGAGAACGGTATTGTAATGGAATATGTGCGATCAGATGCAAAAACTGGTCTTATCAATCGGATTATTATTATATTATTATTGTTATATTGTTATATTTGTTGATTATTGTTATATTTATCGCTATTATTTTACTAGCGAAAAACCTTTCTATTTTTTTTATCAATTGTATCATTATTTTTTAACTTCTTACATTTGTATTAATGTGCGCTGTTTATCTATGGCTTTGAGAATAGATATCGATCAAGTGCGCGCTCTCAATGCTGGTTCTGTTCTTCAACCGATGTTGATCGATTTCGACAACGTAAAGCTTACAATTAGTATAGATTCAGCTATCGATCTTTCTCTTTCCTCTCGTGTGAATCTCTATCGCCGCAATCGCCCTGTATTTGTAAACGACCTGCATACATTGCTTACCGTGCAAGGCGCGGCATTTATCGGAGAACGATGCTAGTCTCGGTGATAGACTCGATAAACGAACGTTTGATGTCACTGATGTGTCATTGATCACTGATCGGATTCTGATAAAATCACAGAGGAATTGTTATTATCGATTACAAAGGAATTGTGATTAAACAGTTGATTGAAATTCAAAATTTTACGAATGGCGGGAGAAAAAGATTTTATACGTATATCTTGAATCATACTTGAATCGGAATATAAATTCACGTAAATTTGAGAATTTACTCAGAATAATAATTTGACAATTTTATCTAATCCTCAAATGTCAATCGATATACACACTAATTACAAGATCATTGAGTTATACATTCTCACGTCAACGGATCATCTCTCTCCTTTTTTAATGGACTTGGAGAGAATTTTCTTCGAAAATATTAAATTCCCTCTCTTTATGCGGAGACTGCTTCGCCAGTCGCACGCTGCCGGGGGAAAAAGCGAAGAAAAGGAAAAGAGAGTCGGGTGTTCGGGTTCCTTTCGAAGAACGCGGATTCGGGACACTTCCGGATGCACATCCCAATGCATTCTGATATTACTTTCTGCGACGCGCGCCTGCCTCTCTTGCAATTGTAATGAGCGTCCGCTGCGACGTAGAGGGATTTGCTGGCGGTAATAGCATGCAAACATCCTTGCAGGGAACACGAGGACGTCGCGTACCTCCTTCTCTCTTTTCCCGCAGTCGTGTGTGACGTCACGACGAGTTAATACATCTGCCTACCTAGACACGAACGCTGGTACAGTGTCCTCTCGGGCGAACCTTGACGACGGCTGGAATTTTCTCGCGTTTTACACCGGCATGCATGGTTGCACACCGGGGTTTCCGCTCTGGGTTATAAAAATCTCTGCAACTGATGTTCTCTCCCGACACCGACGTGCTACGACCTTTCGTGGACATTAGGTTACAACTAACGTGTACAACGAAGGACGTGATGCGACAAAGAAACGTCCACGAGTTTTGTCGACGTAGCACATGAAAGCTTTTTAATAATCTCTTCATACTCATAATTGCTTTATTGTGCATAGCATGTATTATATTCTCTCATTTTTTCTACTTCATTTCTATATACTCTGTATTGCTTGTTATATTATTGTTTATACCATGTAATTTTATTATTACATCATTGCAACATTAAAAAAATAATACTTTGTTTTCTAGAAGAATATTTCTAAGGAAAGAAACTTTTATACGAAATCCTTACGTTTGCAATTTATTGAATATATTTCACAAGTATCGCATTTTATATTTCTCTTGCGATTAATTATAGATTAATTTACATGAGGATTAAAATATACATGTTAAAAGAGGATTTAAGAAAGATACCATATCGTGTTAATAAAAACATGCTACAAGATTACTTTTGCTTTATCGTGCGATATTTCCATAGATTTTCATACACGAAGATGCAAACATATTTTTCCGCGGTTCTCTTTACGCAAAACAAAGATGGTTGCGTCGTCGAGGTACTCGTTCCTAACTTTTTCACAATAATGATACGGCAAGCAGCGAAATGGAAAGAAAACATGGTAGTGGAAAAATCGCGTTTATCGAACAAATTATAAGAAAATAGTTATGACGAAATTGTGGTTACTACATTATACGTACCATCGTCATATGTAATGGTGGTCTTTCTTGGAGCGCGCGCTAAGAAAAATATAGTACGCCGGAGTTCGCAAACTTTTTTTCCGTCGCTGTCGCTGTTTTGAACAATTTTACAAAACGGCACTTTTTCTCTATTTTTTTCGCAAAATGTGTTTAATGGTTTATACGCAACTTACATGCAAAGCCACCGTTTTTATATATTATCCGCAGGAATGTGTAATAAGTCAAACTTGTGTGCAAGTCAAACTTAATTGCCTACATTATTAGTTTGTGGGTATGTTACAAACGGAGAACGAATAAAGTTACATCGGTATTAAACAATCGATTCTCGCGTTAATATTTTATTTTCTGTCTATTGTAGCATCATTTTGAATTATTTAATTAAATTGTAGTAGTTCTTTAGCAGTTTACGTTGTATAAATTTGAACTATTTTTATTCAATTATTATATGAAATATAAATGTATATGGAGTATCTTGGCAAAAATTTAAAATTATGATAATAATGAAAGGAAATGAGCTAGAACTTAGAGAGCTAAAATACACGATAAACATTTTTTCTTATTAATAATTTTGCGCTTTTTAGCTAAAATAGGAACGTCACGAAAATATCACTCTTACTTACGTTTCCATCGTCATCGAATTGACATAACGCTCGAATGTGCCTTTGAGTCATCAAATATTTGCATTTACCACATTCGTCCAATATCCTGCTGCGCAAAAGGAAGGTGTGTAAATGCATCTTAGGATAAACATACGCGCGTTTTACACATACTATATATATATATATATATATAGGCCGTAATTCGCGAGAATGTAACATCATAAGGAATACATTACGCGCGCTACTCGTTCCATACACAAGTGACCTTAATGCATCCGATATCCGCTTTCCCAAGTCGGTCAAGACTCCTTGAGAAGATGCATTTCCACTCGAGACTTTCTTCCCATACTCGCTCGAGGAGATGCGAGCGCATCCAAATAGCCAAGGTTTGCTTGTCGGTGAGGCTGGCGATCTGTGCAGGAAGATTGTGAGTCGGGAATCGGGAGGAAGAGGAGAGGATGGAAGTAGGAGAAGGATGATTTATCTCCCTTGGGCGCGAAGATTTTACCTCGGGTGTTAGTTCCGCCGGTTGAACATCCAGATGGAAAGCGGGAGGTGTATGTTGAACGGTGCAAGGAAGGGTTGCCGAAGTTCTTATCGGCATGTATATAATTTTCAGTAGGTTCACAACAGTTAGTAGACACTGCAGCTACCCTTTGCCCTTTGCCAACACGAAACTTGTTGTGCGGAATACTTACGACCGACGTTTACATTTACGAAGCAACACATTGTTCCCTATGGTGCATTAGGGCGGATTTCCCGCCCCTATCGGTTAGTTGAACACGATTTAATTGGTTGCGCGATTTTTTTGTCAGGTTTAATATTGGGGGGGAGAGTGTTTGGCATCCTGAGCGAACTACAATTCGACGCGCCAAGTTTCAGCCCTAAAGTTTAGTTCATGAAACTTTGCTGCGAAGGTAAATATATAGAGTAAACTGCACATATATTCTTTTGCGCAGACATACATACATACGGAGTCAGTTTTTTAAATATTTATCGTAGAGATTTGAATAAAAATAAAATTTGAATAAAAATATGCGAAGCGTTATCAAAGCGAAAGATATAAAAATCCTTTAATTATTTTAAGAATAATGTAATAAGGGCAATATTTTTATTCGATATTGTATTTAATACCAAGTTAGGAACGAAATATTGGAGATTTTACTGTTTCAAAGAAAAATGATAAATAATATTTCTTTTGCGAGCGCCATACAAAGAATGCGTTATTAGAAATTTTTGATTTCATCGATTCAACGATTGTGCTCGTGACATAAAACTTCAACGATTGTGCTCGTGACATAAAACTTTGGGCATTTTCTATTTTTTTTATTTTTAACATTTTAAGGTTTTTATTATTTTTATATTTATTAAATTTGATAAAAATTTTATTCGAAGATAATAATTTGCAAAAACATATTTCTCTCATTCGTTTTCATTTTTTGTTTGTTTGTGATATCCGAAACCTGCTTCCCTTTTTCCCTCGTTTATCTCGTTATAAAACAAGCATTGATTTTTGCAACGGATTCCATCGAACAGCAAACTGATAATTAAGATAGCAAAGTAGCTCTTGCTCTGCAGCCGACAAGCTGTTGTCGGTAAGTTGCTCAGCAGTTTGCTTTCGTCGATGACCGAACCACTTTCATGGGTTTGTTTAAAAACAACGCTAGCCGTTGCGGTGTTATCATAAGTTCTTCGCTTGGAACATCCATCGGGATAATCTCCCTGTTTATAGAAGGGAGCGAGGTATTTCTAGTTTAAACGCATCCCTCCCTCCCCAGTCCGCTTTCTTTAACTTCTCTCACAAATACGCGCAAAAGGTATAATCCGATTACACGTTTTGATACGTTTAGAGACGGTGTAGAACAACATGCGCGCTTGACTGCATTTTATCGAATGTATTTTCTTACGGTCTGTTTTAGTCTCATGTTCTATGTGTCAAAGAAGCTATCTTTCTTGGATCCAAAACTAATAATTTTTACAAATGTTGAGCTGCATAATTTCTAAATAAGAAAATGTTGAAAGAAATACGCTTTCTCTTGTATTTTACGTTATATCTAAATGTAAATAACAATTGACAAATATCCCTGACCAAAATTAATTCGCAGATTTTTGTGCTTTCTTACGAATAATGAAATATTTTATGTACAAATTATTTGTTACAAGCAAATAACACGCTTTACATGTACCTCCAATTGTTTTTCGAAGGATTCGCGTTATCTGGATTAATGTTTTTCGAGACGTTAGTCTGCCGCTGCAAACTAATGCGAAATTCATCATTACGCGACGACTTCATCTCACCATGGTCTGTTTTATTCCGCTCACGTGTCCCTATGAAATTATTCACGCTAGTCGGCGACACATTGTGCCCCGCGGTTCTGGAAGAATAAGTGGTGAACGTAAAATGCGGCGAAAAGGGAAGTCGTTCCACGCGGACAGGTTACGATGAGAACATGATATTCGCATCACGATTACTTTCTTTGTCAAGTTTTCGGCGACTTCTACAAATTCGAGCACAATAATTAATCGCGATAAATTATGATAGAACTTTGTTATTATTCCATATCTTTGCTTCGTCACGTAATCATACAATCGTATAATTAATTCATCACGTCATTGCTATCATTTTAATGAATTAATGTTCCCTTAATGTTACAAACGAAATATATTAATTCAAAATTTGAATCTTTTCGTTTTTTTAAATACAATAAGTATTACTTGTAACTTTATTCTTTTCTTAGTTCACCAAATAAAATATAATATAATTCAAAATATTAATTATATAATTGAATATAATATAATTCAAAATATAATTGACGTATACTTGATCGTTAATTAAAATCATTCTCCTGTATGCTTGTGGTATCTCGAAATCTGAATTTTCCAGAATGATATCGGTTTCGATGACGCGCAAAATTGTTTTTTTTTTTTTATTGTTTTCAGCTGGGATGCCGGCCATGGAATCTCAGTCTGACGAGCGTGATCATCTTGGCGCTGTCGAACATGCTGCTAACATTCTTACTGTTACAATCGGAAACTTGTGTGCCGGAGACCATCCCACGGAAAGTCGTGGAGGTGAGCGCCGTCACCGAGTGGAATCTCGGTACCCTCGTCAAGCAGCAGGAACAACAGCCAGAATGTATTACGCAGGATTATCAACCGACGTCACCTGACAGTAACAGTCTGCAGCTGGATATCAAGCTTGGTAGATGGGACGCTCGACGGATATTTCGGACGTTCGATTCGGTGCTAGTCGGTAGCAAATTCACCGAGTTATCGCAGACCTACCGGGTGTGTTTGGCTACCCAGACTTCCGTGGAAAAGTTACATTCGTTGGTGCAGGTCGCTCTGCACTGGACCGGACCGATGTCCGTGGCGCTTTACGCTGCCGGTGACGAAGAGTTTGAGGTGTTGCAACGTTACCTGGTGTACCTGAGAAAATGCTACGAGTCCATCAGAGAGAGAGTGATCTTCTCTCTGGCTGTACCGAGGATGCGACCGCCTAAGAAACAGCCGCGCGTCTTTGAGCTACCGGATATTATCGATTGTGCCAAACCGGAAGCCACCCTGAACGAGCTCGCGAGCCACATATCCAGCGAGCAGACCAATTGGCGGATACGAAACGTTTATCCGCAGAATCATATGCGTAACTTAGCGCGCAAGAACTGCCAGACGGACTATGTGTTTCTGACAGACGTTGATATCATACCGAGCTTCAATCTGTCGGTCGCGCTCGATGAGTTCCTCAGAAGCGACAACTGTGATAAGTGCGCCTACGTAATACCTACATATGAGTTGGATACGCGTATGAGATTCCCCCAGAACAAGACGGAACTCATCAGGCTTGCGAGGAAAGGTTTAGCTAGACCTTTTCATCAAAAAGTCTTTATACATAATCAATTCGCCACAAACTTTACAAGGTAAGTGATTTTATTAAAAATTAGCTCTGTATAAATTTGTTGAAATAATATTCGCTTCAATCAACTGAATAATATATTAATCATATATATATATATATATATATATATATATATAATCATATATATATTGACATTGTTTAAAAATACATTTATGTAATCGATTTATAATATTTGAAATATTAGTTAAATTTAAATTGCGATTGAATCAATATAATAACGTGAATAATATAATGATTTTCCTATTTAAAGTTACATTACTGTACGACTTTAATATATCTAATTTTATCCTTATTCAGATATGATTATTTGAACGTAATTTAGACTTGATTGCGACTCTCTCTTTTTTCTTTTTACGAATTATTATATATATATTATAAATATATAACATAAAGTTTTAATTAAGCACTGTTATTTGAATACTGCGCAACATATATATGCTTGAGAACTTTTTATTTTACAGGTGGCTACAGGACGTGTCGCCGAACCATAAATATCATGAAAACGTAAGGACCGGTAAGGTCTACGTTAGTCATGACGTGACGAATTTCGAATTCCTTTACGAGCCGTTTTACGTGGCGAAAGATATCGCACCGTCTCACGATGAGAGGTTTATGGGATACGGATATACGAGGAATACCCAGGTACGCGATATTCCCTAGGATACGTCTCTTTTTTTCTGTTTGCGTTTGCCACGTGACGAATACGTTAGTGGCAATGTGGAATCGAAAATACAATTTCGCCCGAGCACGAAATAACATGAAATTTTACAATGCGAAAGTTTATGTTCGATCTGGGGTGGGTTCGATTTGATGATATGAACGCCATTCTTTCCGTTAATGGATGAAAATAATAGTATTCGAGAAGATGAGCGCTGTGCGTGTATCTATATAAAATGTATTAAATCAGTTGGCAACAATATCGTAGAACACCTTGAATTAAAAATGCTTTCGCGACAAAATTACCGTCGATATCCTCCATAAAAAAGTGGATGAGTAATAAAGAACATAAATATGGCTTAGATCCAAATGTACCCATGATAATTGCATGAATGCAGGATGATATTTTACCCCGCTGTTAGTTTAGCTCAACGTCACGAGATAAAAAGTGTTTCATCGAAAATTAATATACCTTTCGGGGCGCATTAATGGAATTAACGGAGATAAATGGCAGTGATGGAACCGGAAACTACTACCCATTATTACGTTTCTACATTACTATGTAAATAAGCGACATAAATTAACGAAAAGACACATTTTGTACATTTTGGGATATTACAGGTAAAAACGAACATACATATATTTCCGCGTTTTATAATTAACGTTTCGAACTGCAATATTTTGCTAATTTAAGAACGCAAATCGTGCTATGTGAAAAGGATATAGCGACAGCGACGATAAAATTTTAGCAAGGACGCATGCTAGCGAGATCCTGGCATGAGCCAGGGGAAAACGAACCAAGGGCGCTCGTTTGTGAATAGTACGTTCGAGAATAGCAAATTGGAGTGAGCATGCCCTCGTGCACAGCCACGACATTAATTGAATTACATATTATCATTGCTGCGTTGTTATCGGGCGATGGAGGCTCGTTTCGCGAAACGATCATTATTCAATTTAAACTTGATGCATCCTCGGTTGTATAATCGAACGTTTGCATATCGGGACAGCATCGTGCGGGTTGCAAATTGCATTCGCTAATGTACTTTTCAGGCACGTCGTTCTCGCCCAAACTATGAAAGAATCGCTAATTACTTAGGTCGATAACATTAAACTTTGAAACTTCGTCATGCAGCTCGTGACGTATCATGCGGGTGAAACTTTGATATCTGATGGAACGGGAAGGATTTTCGATCTCGAGACTAAAATTTGAAAGAAAAACAAGCAGAAGAACAATATCTATAGATGCTTCGATTTATCTTTCGCAGAAACTTAATCGTAAGCTTTTCTTCTCCCTTCTCGTTGTTGCTTAAGTACAACTGTGAAAGAGAAAGATCGCAATTAAAATTGTAGTGGCTTCTAAAAGATTATTTGTGCTACGAAGCGGTGGCGAGAGAAATTTTCTGCTTGCAGTTCAGGGGTTTGCATACCTCCGAGCATATGGATGTACGCTCGTAGGGTGGCACGCGGCTCCCGCGTTGTTTCGACGGGAGAAGTGTACGATGTTCGTGGTTTTCGACCTCATGGCGGAAATAACGAAATTCCATCGCACGGCGAAAATCCGAGCGCGACGACCGTAAAACGAAGTATGCCAAGTACCGAGGGCAATAAAACGAGCGTAAATCTACGTATATATGTATCGCGACTGTGTCGTCGACTTGCAAACAGTCGCGATGGTGGTGTGGTGGTCGCGGTCATGCGGCTGATATTACATGCCAGCGGACATCGGAAGTACGTATTCGCATCTCCTTTGCGGTTTGCGTCGCGCAACATCCATTCACTCCTGCGGAGAAATGAGAATGAGTATCGTCCGTTTCTCTCTTCGTCCCCTGCGACACGTTTAACCAGTTGCTAGACTCATTTCCGAGATGTATAACATTAAGATCGAGCTACCCTTTTTGAGGGGGAAACACAATGTTGGCCATTTGATCTCTATCGCTTTTAAAAATATTTCTGTTTTGTGCTATTCTATTTCGTTCTTGATTTCTATCACGAGATTTATACGAATACATTTTTCAATTTTATTTTATTACATATTGAATTTTATTTTATTACATATTAAATGTTACTTGTAATCTTGTTTTCAAAGTTGTGTTTCGATTAAGTCTAGGAATGTTTTGAATGGCCAGGTGTCGAATTTTAGATCGCAATTGAGATGCCTTTCCCGCCGATGCGCATTTCTCGCGAGGACGCATCGCTACCGGTTAAATTTTATTTTACGTTAATTAATCTTCGGTTGTTTGCGTATGCAATGTGCGAGAACAATGCGGTATGCGCCATAATCGCGACGCAATTACGCCAGTTCCCTGGCTCGCCTCGATTGCCCCGGCAAAATGAGCATGTTAATTGCCGATCGATTCGTTAATTCTCCATGCCTCCCCGTCCCTTCTCATCGCATAGCCTTTGTCTGGCCGAGCGGGCTTAACGTCCCCTCCCTCTCCCTTTCCTCTTTCCCGATACAACCTTCAATTACTCGCCGACGCACTGGCCGATTATCGACGCGACCTCAATATAAAGAATTCGGGCCCGACGAGATGCGCGGCACGCGCTGCTCGTTCGCGATTCGACATATATATGTATATATCGCGTCGACGATCGATCTTGTCATGGCCGATTCGATACGCCAACGTAGTCGAACCTCGAGGGATTCTTTATTGTCGTGTTTATCGAGTGTGCCGATCGGGCCGGTACGAACTGTTCCGGCTTGATATCTCATCAGACTGGCGTTATCGGATTGATTCCCGGCTCCCAGGGCCGGCGCATCGCGATAAGTGAGATAAGCCTGGCGTGAGAGATGGAAGAATAAAAATGCAGGAGTAAAAATCAACGGAAAGTGAACACATTCAGTAGTTTAAAAGGATATATCACTGTCATTAATATATGTCATAAATTCGGATCAAAAAATTTGAGAATCGCGGAAAAAATCAGATAAAAAGAAGATAAATTATTATCATTATTACAGTAGAGAGTTAATTTCTCAAGCAATAGTATGATAATAATAAACAGAGGAGTTTTGCACGAAGTTAATATTAATTAGGAAATTGAATATTGATTTATATATATATGCGTTATATCAGGGGTTAAAGACCACCCACGCCGTTATTAGCTTCGTGAGATACGCATTTCCATTCGCGCTGTACATATCAAGTGATATCAACATTGTTCGCCATCTGACATTTTGTTTCTCATTGATTCATTATTCATTATCGCTTCAGATTAATCTATAATAGCGATACATTCGATTCTCGAGGGTAGATATGTTGTTGTCGCGAGAAAAGTGGCACCGAAGTATCGCACGCAAGCACCTCGCAGATGATTGCAATCAAGTCGGAAACGAGATAGTTCGTTCTAGACACTTCAACGTACCGGTCACTCTGCTACGTTGATTGAGCGATTTGGCCAGCTGGGATCGTAAATCAGAGGCAAACCGGCACGAATAGAACGATCCGATTTGTTCGAGCTTGTTGCGAGCGGCGCCTTTTATCGTTTGCAGTTTGTCGAAAATTACGAAATAGAGTTCAGATTTGCGCATTATATAGTCATTGGAAACGTGTGAGATAAGAAATATAGTGTCGAAAATATGTAAGTAAAATAAAAATAAATCCTCTTATTTATCCTCGCGAGTCTCTATGAAATTTAAAAAAGAATCTTGATTTTGCAGAAGAAATAGGACATTGTGTTACAAGTTTAGCCTCGTCAAGTCGGTAATCACACATTAATATGATTTACATATTCATTACATGATAAGTATTACATGATGAATGTTGACGAATTATTTCGCATGACTCATTAACGCTTAATTCGGCTTTTGATATAATTTATTTCAGTTTAATTCGTTCGATAGCTTGCTGTTAATTTTTGACGTAGCGCACTTTTGCACGTTCAATTATGATTGGTTGCGTATTTCATAACTAGATGTTTAATGTGGGATTAAATAATATTGAATAAGTAAATTTTATTTTATATATTTCGCATTACGCGCATTTAAATTTGCATCCAAAGCAAAGTGCCGAGCGAATTAACCTATGCGAATTTGAATTATTGGTGCATATATCAAGCGTCATATATCGTAGCGGCTGCATTTCATAATGCAAATTCGATAATGGAGCAACAAAAATCTTATTCGATTTTCGAATATAGTGCCGCGTGTGTATGCGTATCGATATTATTTCCATGCATCTATGCGTTTAATTATTCCCACGCATTTCTCCGGCAATCTTTTTCCGTTAACTGTTTTATAATTGAATTGGTCCGAAAGTGATTTTCGATTAGGCGTTCAGGTATTCCGTGCAGCACGTTGGTAACCAACGATCCAACTCGAGCCAAAGGATGTCCGTAATTTAGCGGCTAGTTCTCTCATGGAAGATCAATGACCGCGGCTTGCAGGCACCGTGTAACAAGCAGCAATTTAAGTGTCTCGCAGGATAATGCAAGTTTCTCTCTTCTCTTTCGTAGAGAGGATCGATCGCGCGAGGACTCTCGCGCGAAGCTTCTGTAGCAAGATTTGTCGTATTTAAAAAGAAAAAAAGGCGCGCAATATTTCTATAATCTTCCTTTCAATGTCGTGAAAAATGAAAAAATATCTCCAACGTCACGATTACGTGCGGTGCCAGAATATTTCTGTAGCGTCGAAATTTGAATTCATCTAAAATTACATGGATTTCCATTTTCGCTGCTCACTCCATTTAAGCGCCTTCGAAACGAACGAGAGGATTTGCGTTCCTCTTTTGCCCCCGCCGTTTTAATTCCATCCTAAGTTGCGGTGTCGCGCCGGTACCCCCTTAATGCAGAGAATGTAAGATAAGTGGAGGCGCCATACGGCGGTAGGCGGCTGGGACGCGCCGTATTCGCGGGGATTTACGTCGACGTGCGATGGCATAAAACTCAATTATCAGATTTAGCCCGCCACTTACCCTCGCATAGCCGGCATATTACTCTGCTGTCATTTGAAAAAATTATACGATCTTGTTTACCTCGCACTCACTTTTTCTTATGCATGCGTCGGCACGTCTTCATCTAAATGTCACTTCTTTGCACGCTCGTTCGACGAAATACGCACATCTTGATGCGATAAAAAATAATCTGAATATTATCCGAAAAATGTCATTTGTGGTTTTCCATCGTTTTGCGACGAATATAATTGATTAGTTAACGTTTTGTGCGTTTATGAATATATTCTTATAAAGCTAGAGATATCCAACTATTCAAGTTGCTATTGGTGCATATTTAAAGAAAATCTGTGAAAGAAGCATCATATAATTCATAAAGTTAACATGTGACGATATTTAACATTTATTATGCATTGGCTATTTGTGTGTCAGTTACATTTTTTCTCAATCGTTTGTAGTGTAATCGTGCTAATTTGACTGGTATACATATTGTAGAACGTATATAAAATGGATAAGGAAAAATTGCACGTTACTTTAGATATTTTAAGTATTTAAATAAACAGGAACGTATATTATTTGTATTTATTGTCGAAAATGGCGACGATGAGGAAATGTATACAAAGCAACATGTTATAGTGATTATTTTGCGGACCGGAGATGCATGTACGCGGGCAAATTGAAGAGAGCTGCTGCGGCTTGTGCGAACTGAGAGAAATTGGCGCAGGTTTCTCGATGAGATTGCGTCAACAAAGCTAAACCGTTGGTACGCAGTGATTTTGCAGAACCGCCCGAAACACGTCGGTACGTAAGGAATTCTCAGCGAGCTATGGGGTTCTTGAATATCAAAGGGACACTCTGTCTTTGAATTTCGAGCATCGGGATACCACGGGATCCTCCTGCAAACGGTTCGGATCGAGTCGCGTAGTTTGTGCCGGCGCTGATTTGAGTCGATGTAACAACACGGTAATTACGTCACGTCTAATTTGCGAAATACATGACACAACATGACATTGGCACAATCCAGTATGCATCTCGGTTGCTTAGACTGTGACACGTAACGCATTGTGTGCGCATGCAACATGCAGACAAATTAAATTTAATACTTTAATCCCAATCGGATGAGGAAATGTTAACGATTGCATTACGTGCAATGTGTCCTGCATCCTGCATTATGAGATCGCACATCTTTGAAAGCTTTGAAGCTGGAGAAGCTATATTATCGAAGACGGGAGTTCTGTCTCTCGACGAAAGGTGATTTGATTATAGTACAAAGTGATCATATATTCTAATTTTTGCCAATATCGCGTCAAATACGATGAAACGTATCGATTAGTAAAAAGAAAGATAATCGAATGTATTGGATATTACACACACATTTGTTGTACCGCACACGACGTCGCGTACTTTCGTCTTCTCTGAACGAAATTGAACGGGAGTTGCCGTGACAGTGGAATGAAATAAAGAGCGCAAACTGTCAGCATCGGCGTGTCACGATCGTAATGGTCCGCGGCGATGATAGTGACACCGTCCATTCGATACCGAAGCGTGAAATTAACCCGGGCGCATTTCCCCCAGGTACTAGAACCGTAAGCTTATCTTCCGCGCGACATGCAATTCCATTTTTGCGAGCGAGCGTGCGGAGCGAGTTGCACCGCGTCCACGTTTCCGCTAGTTGTAAAATTTTAACTCCGCCGCTGTGTGTTTGTAAAACATGCGGCTACACGAACACGTTTAAGCACCTTTTCCTTTTTGGATATCCGGAGCACAGAAATGCCCCGAACAGAATAAATAAAACGTCGAATAGAAATCGTGAGGTGCATTGCGAGTTTATTAATCGATATAGCAACGCACAACAACCGCTATACTCTCTGGAGATTATATTTTTCGTAGAATATTATGTTTGCTGTTTTATTATCATTCTTATTTTTACGATGAGACGTGCAAAAGTTTCTTATTTTAGAATTTATTGCACATCCCTGGTAGAGGGATATCATATTTTACTCTGGTCGCGCTTATAAAATATAATAGCTATAATACGCGTTCTCTCCATGCAGCCGCACGTACTTACAACTATGTGGTCCGATTATGTGATACGCTATACAGATGCATACACGAACATGTACAATTGTGACTAATGCAAATACAAAACCGCCGCTCTCTGGTGACCCACTGCAATATTATGCATTACCATTCGAAAGCCGCAAACGATTACCTTATCTCCCTTATAAGCGGCAAGTGTTGTTGTATTATCTCTGGCGGATGTAGAACGAGCTAGATCTCTCGAAAGAATGATTTTTTTCACTGCGTTCGTTATAAAAATGTAAAAAAACACGCCGGAACAAGTGCTATTTTTTTCTAAATAGTGAAATTATTAATCCTTCTTTGGGGAAACAGTAGTATGTTTGAATATTTTATATCTCTCTTTATTAATTTCAATAAAGAATATATAATATTTGTAGAAATGATATTTTGAGAAAGAAGAATCTAAACGCTCGTGCTCGTTAAAAGAGCCATTATAGAGCGCATAGAAGATAGAATTATGTAAATAATATATTGCATGCTTTGCATACATATCCTCTTTTCCGCCCTTCTCCGTACATTCTCTCATTCATTTATTTTTTACTCGCACTCGCACACGCGTACGGCGCCATCGTGACCGCTCTTTGAGTCCTTTGAGCCCTGCCGGAAGGGAGAGAGATCCTGTCGAGTTTCGCAAATTGTTCATCCCGTCGCGCAAAAGTTTCAACGGACCGTTTCGCGTTCTCGGGAGCTTTGACGTGCATTATGCGTTATTGTGCGTCACGGTTTGCGCGGAATATTCTCTACTCTAGCTGTTGACAGTTGTCGATGTTGCATATGGTAGTTCGAGAGGCCGCGTCGGAATTTCAAAGGGGCAAGTTTTATGGCAGGAGCACGTCCCCCGCGTTGCCTCCTGCTTGTTTTATAGCTGTGCATATCGCGTGCATATATATATATGTATAGTATGCATTAATGCCGCAGTAGCCGTGGTATATATGCATTATCCAATAATCGTCGCGATGACGAAAGTTTCGCGTACAAACAGGCCGTGCAATGGTGTGCATTCGCAAGCAGCATCAGGGCACGTGTAAGTTCAGCAAACATCATTACGCCCGCGAGTCTGTAACGAATGTGAGACCGCGAGGTTTGTTAATTAAGAAGATACGTCAGCCCGCCGTGTTGTTTAATGCAATCTGTTCCCCGAGAAACCCTCGGCAAACAGTCGGTCGTCCTCTTTCCGTAACCAAGAGGTTTGCGCGCGAGAGGCGCACTTTAGCCGCAAGGATGTAAGATCCGCGCGCGAAACTGAAAGGAATTTATTATCTATCCAATTAAGACAGATAATTATGCACGGTGTCCGCTTGCGCCAGCGCAAGCTTGTTAGTCATATAATCTGTGCGAGAATGTCATATATACGTGTTGAACTGTCGGAAAACAGTCTCTGTCCCCAGAGATCAGATTTATGTCATTTCTTGTCCGAATTTGATTCTTAAATACATGAAACTACAATTACGCGAATTTTTTTTTTAATTTAAAGCTCTCCTTCCCGTCGTTGTTGCATTTTCCATCGTATCTTGATTTCCATACTCGTTAAACTTATGTCATTCTTATGTGTAGGGAGTATAAATGTCAAATTATTTTTCATGATCATATTTTAAAGATTAAGATTTTTTTCGTAGCTGAAAAAAATACAATCTGAATCAAGATTTGTGATGTAACTTCGTTATGTTGCGTAAGTGCCGTGCCACGCGTTATATGCTTTCAAAGCAATTGTATGGGACGAAACCCAGTCTGAGGAAGAGAATCGACACGAGTTATGAATGCGAGCTTGTCCCGTCAATCGCGATATATATTTTGGCAGTGTCAGCACACTATAATAACGTGACGAATTGTGTGCATCCATTGCGACATGTATTGCGGAGACAATCCCAGGACGTCGCGACGCCTGTCACACGCATGTCGCATCATCGTTATGTATAATTATTCACGAGGTCTACATCTCCAAGATCTAGAACGTGGTAGATTAGATTCTGTCTATCAATTTCCTCCGATGATATAATTCGCGTGCATACTGCTGTCCCCATAGGTTACCACTCTTCGTCGCATTAACTAACAATATTCCCGCTCAACCCATTCCATAATTAAGATCATCATTTATCATTCACTTCATGTGCTAATTTTGATCCATTATCTCGTTTCTAATTCGATGAGGAGCTGTGGCTGCATCAAGATGGCTTTGCATTCTGCGTTTTTGGATCTGCATGATACATCTTCATGATCCCATCGTGTATTTATGATGAGTAATGATATGAATATGAATATGTGGTCCCCAAAATTCTTTCTCTCTCTATAAATGTATAAGAAGTATATATGCAAATAATTTCTACATTTTCATAGAATAGAATTTTAAATAATCAATTTATATCACGTTATAATAAATAGTATAATTTATATAAAGTGATAATTTATAAATAAAATAGAAAAGCAAAGCAAGCTCATAGGAGATATTTGCATTCAAGCTTTGGAAAATGAAGTGTGCCATTATGCATATCGGAACAGATTGACTTCATATGAAGTAAATCATTATAGACAAAGTTGGCTACATATACACACACACATACAGAGCTGTCGCGAATATTGTCGCCGTATATTGTTACGTGCGATTATTCACGAAGAGGCATTCAGACTGGAGGAGAACGGGCGTACCGGATCTCGTCCGTTAGGTCTGTCTGGCTTGTCCCGCCTGGCAAACCGAGGGCGAGATTACGACGCCATCCGCTTTTCTCCTTGCTGTCGCCCTGCTTACGCTGTCGGAAACACGGGACTTCCCGCGAAGACGTCACTATCCGAACGAATATCTGCGCCATGTTCTGAAAGCTACTTCCGCCGAAATGGGACGCACGTTCGAAAGTTGGCGAGGAGCACGCTCTCATCCGGAAATGTCGCAACGTCATACAAATACGGTGTACAAATGCGTTTGCCGGTTATAACGTCCGTTGATCTCTGATGTCTATTTGGGCGCAATTTTCGATACAATTCTGTCACTATACCGTGCCAAGATTCTATTACTTTTTCAGTGTACATAACTAACGATACGATTTATATAGGTCTTCAGAGTAATTTCTGCCAAGATTTAATTGCACTTAAATATTACGATTTTTATAAACTTCAAACGAAAATTCTATTAAATATTATATGTAACAGTTTTATCGTTAGAAAAGGAAAAATCGTAAAGACGATCTTCGACAAATGTAGAGCTCCATTATTAAATAAAAGACAATTACGATACGTTACTAGGTATTTTCGCATATATTTACGACAAAGTACATTGCGATACGCGCTCGTATTAAAAATTTCCATTTGCGCGCCGACCTAGAAGAATGTAATGTCATTTCCTCGACCGGATCTTATTCCGTAGAAATGACAGGCATGCTCGCTTGCACGTACATACATACAAATACAATAAATGCATGGAGGCTTACGCAGACGCCCGCATTTATTACGTCGCGACGCGGCAGCCAGAATCTCCGCTCACCGTGGTTTCGAATCAGAAACTCCCCGAGCTTCGAAGCGGGCTCGTAAAGAATCTAGGTGCGCTCCGTTGCGCCGCTCGTCTCACCCGCCCGCGGTTACCGCAGATCGGTCTCTGCACAGATTTGTACGTGTTATATCTCCCTGCCAGCACTCGCGAATCTCGCCGTGGAAAATGGTCCGCGAACGATTCTCGCCATTTTCGCGGTCCTGTGATAAATTCTTGTTGCCCCGCTGTTGATTTCGATCGAGATATAATTGAATACGGGTTAGATTAAACCAATTAATATCGATCGCGGAATAGGGGAATACAATCGATCGATTGAACCGCGCTCGACTCAGTTTCCAATTTATTTCAATTTTCGATTTTAATTCCATTTCAGGGGGCACATTTGTCTCGTGTAACACCAGTCGCTCGTTTTTCTTGCAGGTTTACGAGATGTACGTGACGGGTTATCAGTTCAAAGTGCTATCGCCTGTATTTACGGGGCACTGGGGACTGCAGACTAGAAAGAGCAGGCCCGCCTGGCGCGAGCGTCAGAACAGTGCCAACAGGAAGCAGTTTGAGACGTTCAAGAAGGAAGTATTCGCTCGTTACATGCGGGATCCGCTCAAGATGATGAAGAACGCTAACTGACAAAAGGTCCATCGAGAGTCTCGTTGAATCGAGATTTCGCCGTCATTTACGTTCGTCTTGACACTCAACACATCGAAGAATCCAGAGTAGAGTTAGGCCTCTGGCTATTGTCAGTGCTCACACCATTTAATGTAGTCGATAGATTCCAAGTGTTTCACGTGAGTCAACGAATAATATTTATACTTTATCTTCTATCTTATCTTTATTATTTCAAAGCGATGCAGCGTATCGCGTGTAGATCTATAATTTTCTCTGTCAACTTCATTTAACTCTCATAATATTTATTATGTAAATCGCTTAATATTTTCTTTACTAATTGATATTCATTAATCATAGTAGAAACTATTTTTAATTATCTGCATACGCATTTGCGTAGAATTGATTCTATCTTTGATCTTTCAAAGATACTTGATTTTTTTACTCTTCGGGAACAATGATGAAACTGTATTAAGACAAAGTGCTCCAGTATGCTCGAGAGAGCAGATGCCAGATCGAGTAACCGCGATTCGCGCTACTTATCGAACCTTCCGGTTCATCGATTCCACAGGCGAAACCAACCGCGGAAACTCTTGTTACTTCTACTCACGATTCCCCAAAGTCATCAGAGACTGTGCCATACGGGATCGCGGAATAAATATCTTCTCGTGAGTTTCGCGGCACGTACTCGTGCATGAGGAGCGGGAAAACGCGGGCGGGAGATCTTAAGTGAGCGTACCTCGTTAGCTGTCTGGGGCTTAAGAGAGGGTGGCGTTTAACTCCAAAATCGATACTTCGCTTGACGCCGACATAGCGCCCCGAACGTAAAATAAACAAATAGCGTAAACTATCGTCATGCCGTATCGCCCTGATTGCATAGAAGGATGCGAATTATTTTATATATATATATAAAAGATGTCGTAGATTATAGTTTCTTTTATTTGGACGTGTTTTTTGACCAATATCGATTAAATCGATTTTTCTTTAACAATAAAAAATCGTAGTATCATTGATAATTTTTTATATAAAAAACTTTACAAGGGAATTTTATAATTAACTTTATAGAAAATAGAAAACAAAAAATTTCAAGAAATTTATTTTAATCGAATTTTATATATAATTCGAGATTTAATTAGACTAAATGGTTACACGCAAATCGAGTTTAAATTGTCTAAAAAATTTATAGATTAGAATATACAGAGAATTTTGGATACATATATAATCAAAGATGGCAAATATATGAAAGAGAATGACAAATAATATCTTATTATTAAAACGTGTTCTGTACAAGTCAAGTAGATCGACGATATTTATGGCGATATGGTAGCATCTAAGACGTAATGTACGCGTTTCGTTTAACAATATAATGAAATCGTTTCGTGATATTATAATATTTTTACATTAATAGCACCGTTATTTGTTTTACTTTATGAAACTGCAGGGCAATTATGAGGCGAAATGTCCCGAGATTTGTAGGTACAAGGATGTACCTACATTCGCTCGCGTTGTATAAGCTCAATAGCGACAACGATTGCTCAATAATATCGCCATCGATAACATTTCATCCGATTAAATCTTAGATAACATTTTCGTTTTTCCTTTTAACTGACATGATGCAACCTGTTAAATTTTTTAGCTTTTTTCTTTAATTAAAAATGAAGTATTTTATCGAAAAATTCCCACTTCGTTATTTATGTTTAACAATAATTACAAGAAATTGTGTAATACATAAGAAAAAATATCAGCTTTTTAGCTTATTTTATAAAATTATGAGGAAACTGTTGGTGCTGACACTGCATTGTCAGTTAGAAGTTAAAACGTTTCAACGTTTAATTTAAGGCACAGAGTTATCTTTATATTATAATGTTTTTACTGATAGATGTAAAATATAGCGCGTAGGCGATGTTGTGAAATGATATAAAATGTAATAAAAAATTACGAGAATTATGTATATACTGCTGCCTTTCTGATTCTCGCAATGAGTTCCTTGTTAAGGAGCGCAGCATATTAAAAGACGTGAAAATGTTACAAGTTCTGTCCTTTTATTCCTTCCGACAAGAGACAATAAAAAATTCTAAAAAATTTACTTAACTAAATTTAAAGAAATAATATTAAATCCATATTAATATATATTAAACGTTAAATCAAACATTAAAAAAGTTTCTGTTATTTTTCAGATTTAATTATTCGTGACATATTTATCTTTTATATCTATCATTAAACATTACAATAATAGAAAAATTAATTTTTATTCATATATATATATATATATATATATATATATATTTAAAAAATTTTGTTTTTACCTATACGACTTCTATAAGACTTACAATGTAAATCATGTTACGAAATGACGAGCAAAATCTCATTTTGCACGTATTTGTGTATTATATTTCGTCTCAAAGACAATTGCATCTCTCTCGTATTATGCGGTGTTGTTCCATGAGATAACACTTGACTCTTCCCATTCATTCCCTAATCCTGAGAGAGCTGCACGAATAATCCGATTAAATATTGCGCTATTGTGCTTTGCAAGCTCAAACGCGTCAATTTTTTTTACAGTTATCTCAAACGATCTTCCGAACGTTCGGCAGTTAACTTGAATCGCGAATGCTGACAATGGTCGACAGTAAAAAATATATATAGCAGGACTTCACCGGATGTGGGATGAAAATGCTAACGATCGGGCGGTTTCAGGGCACATTCCAACAGCTCCATAGCGCCAGGTTGCGGCTTATAGCTACGTTTTATCGTGTTACCGCAGTTGCATCGCGTGTCATAGGTGTCGACTTCGAGTTCATCCGGACCTTCGAGTACACTGTAAAGAGATATCGACGGCACGTGCGTTGAATATACAGAGCGGTACGAAAACACGCGAGTCATATCTTCGAGAATAGATTTTTCGAATTTAAAGAATTGATTTTTCTTTAATAAAAATATCGAGACAAGAATCACTTACCGATCTGCAAAAATTTTAATATTAGATATTTTAGTTAAAAATTTTTCACTGCAGGTTTTATCTGCAAAAATTTCCTCTCTCTTGATGCTTTTTGTTTGAAAAGTTATTATTTCGATATTTTCGTTAATAAAATATTGATTTGGATTTTTTGTGGTGAAATTTATCTCTAAAGTATTATTCAAGCTTTCTTTTTGGAATATCCTGCATATTATTCCATGATTCTTTTTGGTTGTATATAATCTTTACGAGCTTATTATTTAATAGTTTATCTATTCTCCATTTCTGTAATCGCATTTATGGAACCGTTTGGAGATGAAGGAAGGCACTAAGCTTCGCGCAGTCTTTCTTCTTCACAGTTTCTCGCGCATCGGAAAACACGATGGAAGTTTTCGTAGCTTACGTCAATGCACTCGATGACGTAACTTCACGTTTAAGCCCGAGATATAAACCGTTTTCCCGGCTTTTCCCCGCGATCGTTTCGGTTTAGTAAAGTTTGTTTACGACCATCGTGTCTCGTTATGCAAGATCGGAAAAGATGCGCGCGAGAAACCGTAGTCGTTGCCGTCGATGTTGCTGTTATAGTCGTTATCGCTTTTGGTTAAACCAACGTACAGATGCGCTATTTTAGTTGCTGTAAAGGATTACTGCGCGCAAGAGAGTGGAAGTCCTTAAAGAAAAAAAAATGTGAATTTACTTACATCACAACACATCAAATGCGTAACAACGAAAAAGATTTTATTTTTCGCGTAGTTCCGTCAACTTGATATTCCCACCTCAAGAAAATTCGAATATGCCATAATTAAATATTAACTTATTGTTCATTTGTTTTTTTTTAATCGCGAATTTATTACTCCTATCAATTAACAAAAAATAAATATAAAGGTGAGATTAATTTAACATTATACTAGCAATTTCACTTCCGAAAAACATTTATAGCAAATTATAAACAAAAAATATGTTAATTATTGATTAATTGCTCAAAGACACTACAAAAGTATATACGCAGAATCATATAGCTATATAAAATAAAAGTAACTAAAGGAAATAATAAAGTAATTAATAATATTAATTTAAATATTATTAATTATAATATCATTTCAAATATTCAATTATATATTTTATAAATATTAAATTAATTCTACACTTAATTCTATAAAAATATCTTGATTTTGAATTTATTGCTTGTAAAATGAGTTTAAAAGAATAATGCTTGCATCTACAAAATTAAATTATGCTATCGCAAAAATAAATTGAGCAATTAATTTTATAAATAATAAATTAATGAAATTATGAATTATTCATTGATTGCTTTATTATCGCTTGCTTTTCTGACCTACTTTTTCTCTTTTATTGGTCTTTTGCCTCTTTTTTATGATATTCACTTGCAAAAGCACGGTTAATTAAAATCGTGCTTACTAATCAGAACAAACGATTGCTCGGTATTTTACAACTCTTGATGGTCGTGCGACACGCATTTTCTTTTACTCTATTGTAACGGGAGACTTCGAAAATCATAGTTATATAAAACTATAATTTGTTTGACACTGGAAAATCACGGGATCGAATTCGTACAATGCTTGCTAACAAATAGATATATTTTACAATAATTTTAATATCTCTCATTACAACATAAGTGAATATATACGTTTTAGAAAATATATTTGAGTTAAAATTAAAATTAATGCCATATTCTATGACGCATGAAACATGCAATGCTCTCTTTTTTTCGGATTTTACTGTGGAAATAATAATAATAACCACATGTAATAATTTCGTGCTACATATATTAAAATATAAAAATTCTGTATTATATTATTTTTCAAAGTACAACAAATATTAAAAACCTAAAGATAAAAAATAAAATAAAAATATCTAATGCAAAAATACCTATTGCTTACGATCACAATTAATTTCAAGTGTATGTAAAGCCGAGCGGTCGTCGTATTCTAATGATAAATGCAGAGTAGCGAAGAACAAAAGAGAAAGAAGGGAGGCTTTGAGAAGCAACTATAAAGTAAGTAAGTTATATAATACTTATTTACATAATATTTGTTATTTAGAAAATTATTGTCTAATTTTTATCTTTGCGGTAGTATAATTTATTCTTTCAGCGAAAAATAAACGTTGGAATGTTTCAAATTATTTTTTAATTTTGATAGCAATTAATTCTAAATTTTAAAAATAATTTGATATTAAATTAATATGATCATTTTTTTCTTTCTTCTTTCCTATTTTTAATCACTTTATTCCTTTATAGTATTCTTTATAGTATTGCATTTATAACAATTTAAAAAATTTTTTACGATAGCTTTATGAATATTTATTAATTTTGGTATATTTGTTTTTATTTATAGTTTGCTATACGTCTTTTTCGGAAGTAGAGATGCTAATGTATAGTTAAATTATTTTTCTTAATTTTTTAATATCAATTTCCTGTTAATTAATAAAGACAACAAATTTATAGAATTAATATAATAATTTACAGGATTACAATAACAAATTAGCACATAATTATACAATTTGATTTCTCAAGATGAGAGTATCAGGTTAACGAAAGCTATCTACATATCCTCGCGTATACTTTGCTACTTGTGTGCACCGTTAATCCTGGAGCGCGTTTCTTGAAAGAGCACGCGTCGTACTACGGTTTAAGTATAATATATTCTGGCGTGAATGTTAAAGCTCGCGTTGTATATTCAACATCATATATACAGATTTATGCCGTTGCTCATTAATAATCATAAGAACGCAGGAGCACACTTCTAATTGCGTGATATATCACCGTGATTAGAATTTTACGAATATTCAGTTTTTTTATAATAAAGAGGAGAGATTATTGATTTTTTGCAAAACGGAACGGATAAGAAATAAGATTAATTTTATGTTTTTTGAAATTAGTTATTTGCGTCTCGTATCAAAAATTTTATTTTATGATAACAATAAAATACGCGCGCGTGTTATATTGTTAAATAAAAAACTCTTGATTATTATTCAAGATTTTAATATTTAGTCTTATATAATTTTTCACGTTTTATATCTATATTTTAAAAGACATTCTCTTATTTTCTTCGCATTTTCGTATTACAACTTGATAAGTATATTTTTCTCGACTAAGCGGTAACGACCTCCTACACTTTCTATGTTGTTGTCTCATTTTAAAAATGGTTTAATTTTTTACACGTTGCCAGCTATTTAGCTAGTCCTCGGTCAGTTTATACGGAGTAAAAAGATGTAGGATGATGTATGCGTAAGAGAAATGCTGCGGGGCATAAAAAACACAGACAGAGCAGAAAATAGATGGAGCGTGTACTAAGTACTATATACATGCACGCACTACATGTATTTATACGCGATATATCGTATCTGATTAAATTAGTAGATTCGCTTTCGCGAATTTCTCGTGCTTTCTGTTTTGTCCGTAGTTGAGATTCGAACGGTAATTCTTTCTTTTCTTCGAGCCATCATTTCCCCCTTATTTCCACCTGAATTTTTCTATTAGACTTCCTCAAAGTGCTCATTGAAAACGACGCTGGAAGAGAAAGCCTCATCGCGAAAAGCGTAGCAGCGATATTAAAGTTGTTTATGCGTCAATCAGCTCGAAAGATGAGCAGTCGTGACAGCAGTTTTACCAGAATAGCGATGAAATGACAGCACGTAATTAGATTTTCTGTTGTGTGTATTGGTTACTAGTGTTATGTTATAAATCACTTAATCATTTAATTTATCACAAGGAATTGATGTTATCGAGTAATCTTAGCCAATGTGAAATGATTGCCAAATGATATCAGATGATATTAGAGTTTATTCCAATAATTTTAGAAAAAAAATAAAAAGTAGAAAGTTTATATATTTTTATTCTTAATTTATTGTTAATTAATGACAAAAACTTCTTATGATTTTTATTTTAATATTAATATAATTATATCTTGAGATAATCATCTTAATATTAATATAATCTTAATATTAAATATACTTTATCAAACAAAATGAATTGAAACCGATTCAAAAGGAAAAAATAAGTAAAAAGAACTTCCGAGAAAACGTATGCGGGACACGTCACATGTTCAAGAGTTCGTCTTCGAACGTTCTCGCGATTAAATTCTATTTCTCACGCCATTCAAGCATTTGGTTAAATTCGCACTGTCGCGAATTTTTCGTTGTAAACCCCTCTCTCGAGGACCCCTCTCTCTTCCGTCCGCGCAGATTGCGCCTTTCTCGCGAAGCGTTAAGTTCTATATATCGAAGGAATAGAAAAATAAAATTCTCGTTCGTTGGCAGATAGAATTCATTCAGTTCTTCTTAAAAAATTCGGTTACTTATCCTGCGTTAATGTTATTTTTTATGGTTAATAGATTTAATACCAAAACAATTTGATTCGAATAATTACTGAAGAATGACCGTGTTTGAGAGATTATTAATTGAGTAAAAGGCAGATAATTGCATCAATTTGATGCCACTGTGATTGCAGTTTTTAAATAATTGAGATTATCGCTAACCCTTCCTCTATAACTGACACAAGGTGTATGGAATAGCGCTATAACGCTAAGCGAGCGGTCGCTAACGGGTAACACCGGTAGTCGGTGTTCCTATCTAACGTCGCCTAATACGGGGACGAGTCTAATCCCGTCTGATCTTGAATAATCTGAACTAATCTCGTGCAATCTAACGGCAGCTTTCGGCGCCGGGTACGAACGTTGGTGGAATAGGTCCGTTTTCAATTAGAGGGAACATTTTGCTGATGGCGCCTGCTTCCTCATACACCTCCCACCGCTCGGCTGGATATCTGCCGAAACTTCGTACGGATACGGAAGGAAGGTTTACGGATACGGATGCTGGTGGGAATCTGTCAGTATGAGCAATCCCCATAGATAATGGCCGGATTATGCAACCGGATTAGGATTTTCTACAATGCGCGTGTGCGTGAGCCTTCTTACGGATTCGTACTTTGATTAAATTCTAAGCACAATCAGCCGAGATCTCGCGTAATCGCTTAGTTTAATAGAATTTGCCATTTTGTATTTTTTCAGCATTCTCCCCGCTTTGTCAGAAATAGATGCATGAAAAATCGGGTTTCGCGAAAAAGCTACGTCCATTTGGAAATTGCCGTTCATCAATTGTAGCTTTCTCGGGGTAACCGCCGAGATTGAAATGGAATGCCAGGTTGACGTTTTGCCACACACTACGTGCATTGTTTGAGTAAGTTTTTGCATTCCGACCATTCTTGATTACTAACGGTACAATGCGGTTGCACGCTACTTTTTTTCTCGATTCGCAATACATTTCACCAATATGCATTTTTACGCGAATGCACAATCAACCTCAGACTTTTTTATAATATATATATATTGCGAATATAAGTGAAATTTAAACATCTAGTAAACTTTCGTTTCTCCACTTATCCGCTCTACGTTTCGAATTCTTATTCATTAAAATTGCAATAATAATTTATGCAGAAAATATTATACTTTCATAAAACACAACCGCATTTGCTATATAAACATATTAGTTGTTCTTACAATTTTTCTTATTATGTTGCAAAGTTTACTATTTTGGGAAAAAATATATTTATCCGAAGCACACAACATTCAGAAATTGATAAAATTCATGATTGATTAATTAATTTCCGAAGCAATACTTTCTGTAAACAGTGGAAAATGCTAAAGATAAAGTCACATAATATTAATATTCGATATTTCACTATTCATTGTTGATGTGGTATTAGTTTCTTTTATCATTGAATTTGTTTATTGGAAATGTCAGTTTTAAATACGATCGTGAATATATTACTTGTTATGCAATTATTTATTCCAGATTTAGCAGATTATTTTTATAACAAAAAATCTTGCATTGACAAATGATAAATGATATTAATATTCGTTACATAATCGATTTTAGAAAATTTCATTTTGATTTTAATATTTTAGTTTTGCATTATACATTTGAATTGTAATAAATATATTTCTACTTCGCTTTTTCATAGGTGGTATAATATTTTGCTGTTACAGAGAGATAATTATAATACGAGTTAGATCTTTTAAACAACAAACCAATTATATAAAAGACGGAAAGAAAAGAGTTTTTATCTTAACGAAGGTACACAAAAATAATATAAACAAAAAGGAATACTTTAATTTATCTCCGTAATTTGTTCTCTAACTGTGACTTACTTTCAACGGATAGCACCTGCTCCCAATTGGATTCTATTCTTTTACAATTTTCTTCTGCATTTTCACATTAATTTATCGCATCCATCCTTTGCAATCCGATTTCGTAAAACGATAAGATCCGTTCTTTGCGATTCGCGTGGATCGTAACTTCATCGTCTTTTCCTTTATTTGATTTTGAGTGTCAAATATTTGCGAAGTCTGGTAAGAGAAGATAGAGGAAAGAGGAGGGAAAAAGGAACAGACGGTTACGATTCTCTTCTAGATTACATGAGGATGCGGGTGATCAAAAGTTGAGGACTGATGTAACGGACGGAGAACGCGGTGGCGTCGCGACGAAAGTCATCTTGTAGGACCTGGTAGGCGCTTTGGGCGTCTGCAGAAGGAGAATCGTTTTGTAATTGATAGGAGTGTTTGTTTTCGCATTTGTAAATAGCATTCCATTAGTGCCGCCGCGAGCAAATTGCACGAACTTTGGTGCGCACGTCAAAGTTTCACGTTTCTCAGAGCCGTTCCAGCTACAACTAATCGAGAGCCTCGTCTGATCTTTCTTAGTCTGTAACCCTCGCGAATACGGTAATTGTATATTATAATTTGATTGCGTCGTCCATCTTTTTGCGCAGATCATGTGAAAAACATCCCAAGTCGCATTTATCATTTTAAAATTGATTGAATAATATTTCCCAATTTGATACTTAATGAAAATTAAACAATTAAGTTCCATTTTCATAAACGTCAATTAATGTTAAGTGAGACTTAACTAGCATTTATAGAGAAAGACTCCTGGGTAATTAATTTAAAATTAAAATGCTAATCTAATTTTTTACACAATTTAAATGTTTTTAATAAATTAAAATTTTATTAGTTCTTCCTTGTTGCAATTTAAAATCGAAAAATTAAATTTAGGAGAATGTCTAGCGCATTGCATATTCTATATAATGCGCAGATATACAATATGCAATATTGTAACTGTGCGTTGTATATTTTATACAATGTACATAGATATATAATATGCAATATTGTAATTGTGTATCGTGTAATTATATTTCACTAGGATATATTACGGTAACCATTTAATCACTTCAATAAACATGACGTTATTAAGCGTGAGTGTACAATGCAGTTCCATTGCGAATAAACTAGATAACTTATGTCAATGACTTTTAGTGTTTCACATGGTGTTTTAAAATAAGAAAAATATTTTTACATGACATACGATAAAAACTATTATGTATATATAATTACATATATATATATATATGAAATTATAAATAAATAAATAAACAAATATATATATATATATATATAAAATTTTAAATGTTTCATCTCTCTATAGATATGAAGATAGACATAAATATTCAAATGCACTTTTCTTTTTCTCTTTTTCATCAAATATATAATTTATATTTTTACTTGCAATTATATATATTGTTACTTTATATATATTTTTAAAATTTTTACATTGATATTATGTCAATATGCTGCCTTTGATTATGAATTTACAAAGCAGACGAGCACATATATAATTTATATTGTTTTATGGAATTTCATGCTTCACCTTTAATTATTGTTGATGATGGCGAAATATAAAAACATTTTTTACGATAAGATAAAGAATAAATATAAGCTAATAAATAGGGGAAGTGGGGCTGTAAATATCGTAAATATCGTAAATATCGTAAGTTTGTTTCATTTGAGTAATGTTTCGGATTGGTTGTTGGCTTTCGTCAATAGCAACAAATGCGCAATTTCGTCCGCGCAATTTCGGGCCAGCTCAAGCGAGAACGTCATCCCGACACGAATTTTACGACTGATCACTCGCGAAGCCTCCTCTTTTGTCATGTTCCGCGCTGTGGTTTTCTCGAAAGAAAAACGGATTCTCTCGGATACGGGTTCTTTCGATTGGAATGGATGAAATTCCATTACTACGGAATTTCGCGTAATTCTTTTGGAGCACTGTCGCGTATATGTTCCGAGTAATGAGAAAGGCATCACTTTTTTCTCTTTTAGTCATCTTTCCAAGATGATGTGAGATATAAATGATGTAATTATATTATATTGGATATTATTAATCTTTTAATGTCAACAATTTCTCGTCGACTCGTAGCAAATTAATCATAAAAAGATCTTATTTTCATGTCTCATCTTTTGGAATTTCCATAATATATCACAATCTGATAACGAGATCAGTCATTTTTTTCAAGATGATTTACCACATATTTAATAAAGAAGAGATTTCAGACAAAATCTAGAGAAATTTCTAAAAAACTTTTAGAAGTTAAAAATATCTCAAATATGTCTATATGTGTAAGTAAAAAGTTTATATTTAAATTTTAATATACGTCAATTTTTCAAAAATTCATATTATTGAATATTAATTAGCATAAAGTATAGAGAGAGAATTTTTAAAATTTAGAATAAGTTAATTAATTTTCTATAATGTTTTTAATCATTGTGATTTAAATTGTGGAAGAGTGACGTTTATCTCTATTGGGATAGAAATCATTTAAATTGCGAATAGTGTTAGCCAATTCTCTTGTCAAGAAGAATATTAGCTTATTTGATTTCTGCGCGTAAATTCTCTCTGAGCGAAAATTCATTTTGAACTGCACGTTATATAACGAAACTCGCGATATTTCTCCAAGCTGTGAGTAATTAAAATGTAAATTATACGATGTGAGTAAACATGTTTGTACGAATCGCGCCAAGTGCAACCGACGCCGGAAGAATTATCCTTTTAATGAGACTCGACAATGCGCGTTAATGTCGCGATGCGTTTATTAGAGGTCATACAGAAAATTTTGCGCGATGAAAGAAAACGTTCTTACATTATTGCTAATAAAAAAAGCATACCCGTTTAAATCGATGTAAATTATCAAATTAATTAATACGACAAACTTATAAACTATAAGTTATTAGGATCTATTTTATACTTATACATACACATATACATATATATATATATATATATATATATATATATATAAAATTGATATATAAAATTATTTTTATACAATTGTGTGAATAAAATACAAATTATTTTTTCTTTCCGGTAGACTTCTCACGGCACGTTCGTAGCGTTTCGACGATTACAATGAAATTCTACGTTATATTTGCGCTATCAAAAGACTCGTGGCCATGTTCTACGTTTCGTCTTTTCCATAACATAGAAAAGAAATTCTCGACACGTTTCCCTCTGTATTCGCGTTCACATCTGTACGCGGTATAAATCGCGCCATGATTTTTTTTTCTTTTTCATAACCCTCATACGCACCCTTGCTCCGTTCTCTTTCTTACGTCTTTTCGCCCAGTCCTACTAGCCCACCCCAGCGCTTTTCAACCGTTCCCGGTCCGTCTCCTTGCTTTTTTCGTTCTTTCTTATTCCCACTACTAAAGCAGAACAGGCTATTTTGCGGTTTTCATGCTTCGGCACGACGTAATTACCGCGATTTCTGCGAAGGTGAAAGGGTCGGTTCTGTAAGACGAACGATCGTGCGTAAAAGGCGCTCGTGAATTTCGTTTTCATCGACATGAAATAATTTTGCATTTAAATCTCGCTTTTTCTCAAAATTTTGAAACGATTTTGAAACATTTAAAATTTTCTGATACTATGTGCAGGTCTACAGAAATGATTACATGTACGGAAAATAATAAAATAATAAAAACGTAAATCTGAAATAAATAAAGTAGCACAATGACGCTGTAACATCACAAATTCTAATTATACCTCATCATTTGGCATTTGATTTTTGCGATATACAAACATATATAAGAGCACGCTGTTGTCATTTGCGTGGTGAGATTCAAGCGATCAAGACACCAAGTGACATATTCATTCTATATATTATCGTATTATCCTTCTAAACGCGATCGCGACAAGTATTATGACATGTTTAACCATCTAAGAAACAGTGACGTGTCTTTGTTTACATACTTGGCGGTATATCAATACGACGTAGTGAAGTATGTCTTACTATAACAAGAGGAATCGAGAGGGGGTACAGACAAGTGGGAAGGACAAGGACCGATGCGTGAAAAGACGAAAACATTGTTATTAGTCTGTCGACATTCGTGTATCGAGCAAGGTGTATCAATGGCGTTCTTCTCGGCAGTTTCGATAGTAATTCCGTTCTCATGTAAAATTAGTTTGTCTTACAATTATTTTCTACAATTAACGATTAACAATTAACGATTAACGATTAACAATTTATGAACGTGTCAAAACAGCAGCTATTTCGTACAATTTATTCATTTGCAGTAAAAATCGGAATAGAAAATGATAATTAGATTACTTTTTCCTTCTGATAATTTTATTAGACAGTGATATAATTATTTCCTTAACATTTAAATTCTCTTTCTAATGTATTTCTTATTACGCATTAAAAATTTTCGCTGATGTAATTTACTTATATCATTTTCGTTTATTATTTTTAAATTAAGAACGTCCGTTGATATACGAATTTCATCAAATGATTAAAGTAGAATGGCGTATATAAAATAATAAGAAATAGTATATCACTGTGATATCTTTATTAATAATTAATTATCCCGTTTCACGAACGAAAGAATATATTTCATAAATTTATTTTGTAATGTGTCAAATATATTTTATAGCGATAGTAATTATATTAACTAACGCACAATCAATGTTTTCGTTTTGCGGTAAAGCTATTGTTAACACACACAATCATCCTATTGTTATTCACTGGGCGAGACTCAATCGGAAAAAGACTCGCAGTAGCTTCGTGTATTATTGGAATATCTTTAGAGGAATGTAATTATTCCCTATGTTTATTATAATTATCGATTAATTTGTAATTATCGATTAATTTGTGTCGAAGACATCGTGTTTTCGCGAATAAATATATATAAATGCAATAAATAGAAAAGAGCAATTGAGCAATCTTGGAGTAAGAAATTTATAATTAATATACTCCATTACATTTTTTTATTATTGTATAATATTAATTGCTCGTTATTTCCATTCTTAAAAAAATATGTTTAAGTGATATTATCAAATGTATGATATTATTGCCTTTTCTTTCCGTGAAGCCAATTGACTCTTTCGCTAATATTTCGTGAATAGTTCATCACTGAGATTATACTTTAACAGTTTGAAGAGAATATGTTCTGAGAGGAGAATTGGAGCGCACATTATTCGCGTCGATCCCATCCATCGTTTCGGTTTTCGTTCCTTTTTCGCTTTGGATTTAACTCTTGCTCGAAGTTACCATTGCTCTCTCGAAATGCCGTCCTCGCGTGAAACGGGATGTTGGTTCGTTTATTCTTGATCCGCGAAATTCGAGAGTACCGTGCAAAGTATCACGCGAACATTTTCATCGTAACTGGTTCGTCGTACCTTAATTAATTCGTCAGTGCAAAGTATCATGTGTAATGTGCGCGTCTAAATTCGGGAGTGCCATAAAAAGTGTCGCATTTTTATTGTGTCACGTAAAAAACTATATTTTTGTAAATGAGTGCAGTGAGAACTATTACGACTACAAATCTTGACAACCTGTGAGGAGGAGCAGATCTAGAAGGTAAACAATGACGAAGGGACTTTGGAGCAAATATTTATTTTATTTATATTTAAATATGTTAAATTTTATATATTTAGATATCAATTATTAAACTTATATTAATTATTATATTTATAATTTAATTAATATATTTATATGCCATTATATTTTATATTAAATATATCTTAATTTTAATATGTTAATTTTATTTATATTTAAATATATTTTTTAAATACACATTATTTTTTTATTAATCGTGCAAGAATCTATTAATTTTTAGTCTGTTTATTTGATCTTATAAAATTTAAACATAAACTTTACTAAAACTTAAACTTAAACCAAAATTAGAGAAAAAGAGGAATTCTTTAATCATCTTATTCATATGTGTTTAAAAGGAATAATCTTTTTGAAAATTATTAAATAATTATTACATTAAATAAATGCTTATTATACTTATTCTAATCAAATATAAAATACTTGCATCGAATATAAAAAAATCTTATGTATACAATAACAATTTCTTCTTAAATATTAATTATTTTTGCTGCTGTTATAATTTGTATGTTATATTTGTATGTTACAGATCAATGTAGTTAATTCAGCTGCTGCGCATCGACTCGGTGAGTTTTTCAAACTTTTATTTTATTTTGAAATAATATAATTAACGTGCTTGAGTATTGCGGGATAGACAGAGCTTTTTCAGCGATTGTAACTAAATTCTCTATTTTTGTTCTTACTTCAAAATATTTTAAAGGATACATTAATAATTTTTGTTTGTAGATTTTAATGTTTTTCTAAAAATTTCAAGACTTCAAAATGTTTTATATGTTTTAACCTTTCTGATTATTTATCTCAGATTTATTTCTTATCATTTGATATGATATATAGCCATTTTTGCCTGGTTATATATCGACGAATTTTAAATTTTTCCTTTGAAAGCACTCAAAACTTTAATGAGGTTCGCAAATAAATGCTCTCTCTATTCCTCTCGCATTAAGACGTGTCTCGGTTATAGAATCGAGCTTTCCTCCAAGTTTAGCGTTGAAACCTCCTTTGTTTTCGCCACCGTCTTCACCTCCGGGCGACAGGGGTTGTGGTGCGATGCATCGGCTTGCGCACGGTACAATGATAATCCTGTTATACGGTAGCGTGTCAGTGACTGACGTTCCTTTGGCACAGCCTGCTCCCGGCTCGTCAAAGTGCAAGAACCAGGAAAGGGCTGTGTCAATATCAGAATTGTTTGATGTGGACGCTGTCCCTCAACGGTTACATTGTTGCCGCTAGAACGTTTTACTCTGTTTTGATTTTTCATTTATATAGAAATTCTATATTTCTTTTATTGATCTCGTCAGTACGTGTTGGTACTATCGATTTGATTACATTTATAAGCAATAATCTTTACATTGTTTTCTAATTATAAAACACGAGGGAATTAATAATATAATTAAATGAAATAAAATGGAATCTTTTTAAAGCATCAGAAAATTTAAAAGACAAAATAATTTAATTTAATTTATCTTTTAAAATAACACAATCTTAATTTAACTTATCTATATAAACAATTTTAATCTGTGTGTATTAAATTGTTTAAACAATATTCGATCACTATTAAAATTATATAATCGATATTCGATCCATTGTGTTAGGTTAAATTCTATTTTAAGATAGTGAAAAATCAGTTACGTTGTAAATTAATCAATTCTGACGAGACTGACTCTAAGCCGTTTCAACCAGTTTGCACATGTTAAATTTGAACACCTTTGATGTCGATTCACGCGTTATCTCTCTGCGCACGTTATTAGAAGAGCATTGTACCGAGTAGCGCAGTTCGTTTAAATTCATTCGACAGTTAATAGAAAATGGCAGAGTGAATTTGGTAACAGCGGAGAGCGGCTTATCGGTAGGAGACTGCTCGAAAGCGGATGCGAGAGCAGGTTCGCGGCCGGCCATCCGGTTCCACGAGGTTGGAGGCCAACCGAGCGGTCATCTCCCAGAGGCCTTGTACTCGGAAATAGACTGGGTTATACGTATATATATGTATATATATATATACGTATGTTCTGTGCCGTAACTCTGGCCGGAATACCGGCATAGTATTGATAATGCACGGCCTGTGCCCCTTTGCGTTTATACCGTGGGTATATGATCCGCCTTGGCCATTTGGTGCCGACGGTTCTTCATATCTCTCCGGGCTGTTGTTTTTTGCCCCGGTATCCCTGATCGCGTTTAAAACGTCGCTAGCTATTTGTATCAGAAAATCAATCGTTTAAAATTTAAAAATTTTTATTTATTTATCACTGTGTTGTATGTATGTGGACATTATTTATTAAATGGTTGACTGAATGCTTTTCCTCTCATGCGATATTTTTATAAATTTATAATTGATGCAAGAACGCGCGCACGATAGAAAAGTCACATAAGAGAAATAATAAAAAGAATCAATAAAAAGTACAGTCGCATTTACCCAACAATCTTTAGAGATATATATTTCCGATGGAAATGATGGAATAATTAGTATACTTTTTATGGGGACTCGAACGAAAATTTGTGAATATGTATTCCGCCGGTATACCGCGTATTACACATTTCTCGTAGCCCTTCTTCTTTTCCCTCGTTTTATTTTTTTATGTACGGCCGTTCGTCACGACGACACGAGCGCACCGTATTTCCCCTGAGTGTTTTTCGTAGCCATAGTAATTGTTTACTACCGTCGCACACCGGCCGTACGATGCTGATCGCAAAATCAATTTTCCTTCGTGCGCCAGATGCGTTCTGCAGCGAGATTCGTAACGAGGAAACCTTAATCGTGATGATAAAATTTTATATCAAATCTTTTTTTTTTGTTACACGGATCTTCGAGTGACAAGACCGATAATCTCGGAATATGAAGAAATGTGAAACGTTCGTATGTTTTTCACATAACAACAAGAAATTGTACAATTAATAAAATTCTTCCAACGTATAATAGAAAGAATATTATAATATATATTTTAATTCGGCAACAATGCTTTTCGAAAAATGTACATATGTACATCTATGTATACGCGATATGCTTAGGGTTGCACAAGAATCAAGACAAAACAATAATTGTAAAAATATTGTATTAGTGAAAATTTTCAAAAATTTATATATAAATCTTGATCTTCACGGCAAAAATCTCATCTTGTGTGTGTATTGTCTTGTTTCGATTTTATTAAGAATTTTTATCTAATGCTCAACAGTTATAAAATAAAATATTTAACATAATTATCTTTATAATGTAATTTAAAATAACTATTATTTATGTCATTCGTTTATTTTTTAAAACTCTATATTCGTTATCTTGACAAAAAGGCTGTTGTATATAATGATGCCAAAATATAAACGCGACTCACAATCAGAGAACTGTGTACATGTACTGTACGCAAAATTTTGTAACTTATATTATTTATTTTGTTTATTGTTTTAATAATCGTTTCGAAATTTGATAATATTAATGTTTTTATTTATTAAATAAATTTTTTTAAGCTCGTTTAATATAGTACATGATTTTATTAATCTTGATAAGACAGATAAGCTTCGCAATTTTAGTCTTGATATTGTTTTAATAATTAATGATATTTTATTGATTTCATTTCAAATTTCGAAACAAAACAATTATCAAATCTAAATAATTAATGATATCGTATTGATTTCGTTTCAAATTTCGAAACAAAACAATTATGAAATCTTGGTATTTCGTGCAATCCTACTTTGTGCATCAAAGGCAAATGTACATGTCGAAACAATTAAATTGCGTAAGAGCTAATTTATATATTCCCGTGGTAATTTCTGTATGCGTTTGAAGTACGACAGAGTTAATCCCCCTGTCCATTTGCGTCGCGCAAGAATCTCACTCACGGTCATCGGCTCAGCCCCGACGTCGTCGCGTGAGGAATTCCGTATTAAAAGTTTACCGTCCTCACGGTAGGATAGGGCAGGCTTCTCGCTTGCGGGTAAGGGCCGGAATTCCGTTGCGCGGCAGCTGAGGCATCAGGAATTCTGTAGTTACCTACGTTAGAGTCCGGCACTCCCTTCGTATATTTCCCTTCCTCGCTCTTCATCCGGCTCGATCCTACAACGTTTTGCCACCCGTTGTCCTTCGTAGTGTAAATCCGATCTTTTGACTGCCACCGATGGAAATCGAGACCCTTTGACATCGTACACCGCCACGCGTCCTCGGAAATATTTTTGAATTTTATTCGCCGATGTTACGGGAAAAATGCCGCTAGCGTTACAACGACACCGGTCGCTCTATTTTCTTCCTCCTCTTTTTTATTTTACACCATGACAGTACGTGATAATTAAAAAATTCTGTTGAAGTAGCTTTGACCGGAAAGATTAATTATTCGGTAGATAATTTTCTCTCTCTCTGTCGCTGTATAGGGTTTCTTCTCTAAGGTATGCACCTTCTATCATAATTGTGCATCTCCAAACGTGAATGCACTTAGCTCTATTTCTGTCTGTAGTAAATGAATATTCGAATGCCTGATTTAATGAAGTCACGTTCAGAAGTCCTTGGCTTACATCATTTGTCATAAGGACAAAGTTGGGCTATAAGTTCAGTATGTAATTGCATTACTGGATAATTTAACTTTATAACTGTCAAATGGAAAATGAGACGGATGAGAAACGACGTTTCGTGGTATGATATTTCGAAAAGCGTCAAATTAATCGATTTAAAGGGCAAAATGGGATCAAGAGGTCGCGCGGTTTGGTCATTGGACCGGCAGCACAATGGAGAGAAATGCATTTGTGTCGCGTTTCGCCAGGAATTCTGGTGTCGCTTGTCGTCTGCGTTCTTTTTATAGCGTTACTAACGAAGGTGTTATATTCCAGTTATATCGCTTCGAAAGCGTACGTTTCGCTGCGTTCATCTTGATGAATGAAGCGTGGAATGCATTGCGTTGTTAATAAAGATATCTATCGCACGTAATAATTTCGCACGCGTATGCACGCAGATATTACGCGCTCAATGCTTGTTCGTGCGATATCGCTGTCGAAACGTAAATCACTGCGAAACAACGGACGTATATAACGGTATATTACATCACTCGCGACAAGGTATGTGCGCGACCCTTTTTCTCCGACACATTACGATTGTTGTCCTGAGTAAACTGCTCGATGCTCAGCAGATATCATGACACGATATCCTCGGACGTTCGTTCGTATTTGATACTTGTTATTGCAATCTACTTGGTTTACTTAAATCAAATCGATTCTTGCAGCATGTTTACGTTTCTTACAACACGTACCTTTACGTCGATCAAATTCTATCGAATGTTTTGTTTAGTAGGAATTGGGAAATATTGTTGCTCGTTCAACAGAAAGATATCATAACTGATAAAAGTTGATTTTCTAGAATTTTTGATTTAAAAAAGGAAAAGGATTGTTATTGCTTCACAATAGTACGATAGCAAGCACATTTAAAATACATGTATTTCCAGTTGAACAATAAACCATCGATATTCAGGACACTTTTAATTAAAAAAAAAAACATTTTTCCAATGGATATTATTTAGAAGGAATAACAAAAAAGTATACATACGTATATAAATACAAACGTATTGATTAAATTTTATATTTGATTTAAAATTAAATATTAAACTCTTCCAATGTGTGTATATATGTGTATGTGTGTGTGTGTGTGTGTGTAACACTCGATATATTCTTGAACGAAATTCCGTCTGCTTTATTTATGTATATTCTCATCGAATTTCTCTTCTGCATACTGCAAGCAAACCACTCGCGTCTTGGGAATTGTACACGAACAGGATGGTAGAAAATTTCGTAGCCCGAGAAGTGCTCGAGAAATCATTATTCAGTACATATGTCGAACGCAATTAAACGTTTGCTCATAACTCTTTCTTTTTTCTTCACAAATATCCTGCGTGAAACATTCACGTACACTATAAATCTATGATGTATTTCTCGATTATTTGTGAAATTTGCGAGACATCGAGAGCAATGCATTCATCTCGTTTTCTTTTGTTCTCCCTCGTACGGGCAGTATAAAAAAATTTCATTTGCGCATACATGCGTGACGCACGTTTAATTAATGTTCGAATATATTGGCTCGGATGTTTGCATTGGAGTAGAAAACTGACAGAAACGTTAATAAATGTTTGTCGTTGATAGTGCTAGAACGAGGATATTTCTGTTCTTTTATATCAGGCAAGAAATAGAAGAATGTATCGCGGAATTGAATCTCAAGATCGAGAGAGAGAGAGAGAGATTTCTAAATTTTTTACTGATATCGAATACCCAAAATTAATCTCTTAATAAAATTTTCAGAGGTTTTCCCTTACATTTTTCATCTAGCGCGCCACGTAAATTTAATGATGCACGCAAATTTTTGCTCTTGCTGGAGATAAACAGCGCTTTGTCGTTTTATTCATGCGTGTTCTTATCAAATTTTCCCCGCATTTTCTCTCTCTCTCTCTCTTTCTCTTTTTTTTATCATGTCGGGGATTGTACAACGCATATAATAAAGCTGGCGGAAAATGTTCGTTGGAGAAGGGAAGGGATGGCTGCCGGGAGGTCTCTATGTAACGCGGGTACATACGTTACGGCGTTTTATCCCGTCATTGTTTCCCCGGAAACTTTTCGCCCGTTGGCGCGGGCATGCCGTAAACTTACTATTTTTCCTAGATGTAAACTCTTTCGCGTACAGGTGACATAATTCTCGATCCTTCATTTTTCGATGTTTCATAAAGTGGCCAATAAAATATCTCTCGTATTCTTCTCATATGTATTCGTGGCGGCTTTGGCATAAATGTTTTATGATCGGGGTGAATATTGAATTCTTTTTAACCCTCCTTGACGCACTGTACATGCTAAGCGTATGAGAAATTTGTTATCAATGATTCTCGACTTTTTGAATACGTGCAGAAATCTTTCGCCATCTCACGCGTCATAACTCTTTTGCACACTTGGAAAAAGATTTTTGTGAAATACCTCGTGTCTTTTCGAGGTATATTTTAAAATATCGATTTAATCCTTCATCCTTTTACAATTACAGCGAGAGACTCTTTCGTACGTGTATGAATCTCTTACGTCAATATTGCTTCAAAGTCGTACGTTGCTCTCTGTAACAATCTGCTTGCACAACGAATTGCGCACTGCGGCAGATATTTATCACTGCGGTGAACTTTGAAATGTGTCGCACGTGTGTCGATCTCAGCTCGTTGTCATTGCGATTTCGCTGTTTTGTTTAAACGATCCTTCAAAAAAAAAAAAACGACGCCGATGCGGTCGACTGCTGCTGATCGTTGTTGGCAAGAAGCACGCTCCGTGCTAATGGAACTCTTTTATCAAGGTTCGACTTCGCACGACGGTCGATACTTTATATTCGTACGGATGAGTCGCGGGCGTCATATTTCCCAGGCAGCGTCAGGAAAAGAGCGACAGGACGAAATGGAATATCAGCCATGGGTTCGTCACGCGCGACAGGAGTTGCGAAACGACGAAAAACGAGATTTCGCTCGAGGGTCGAGGAGGAGAATCGGAATCCGGGAAGGGACGCGGGAGCGAGGGGTAGCGAGAGACACGCAAAGGCCTGTTGGGATTATTTGCACGTCGCTGGAATGGAGATGGCTTCGCTTGATCGGGACTTGCGCGAATGCATGCCATGTAGTGCACCGATCGCGCGCAGTCAATTTGCAGGCGAATGCAGGATTATGAATTTTTTCGACAAACACGCGATTCAATCGTCTCTTGTTTTCGGTAGCTGACGATACAAGCAAAATTTCATAAATTTTGACGAGAATATTCAACTTTCCAAATAAATGAACTCGTTCTAATTATTTTATATAATATTTTGGGGGAAGAGAGAGAGAGAGAGAGAAAAGGACAATTTTTTGGAAAAGAGAAATAGCTTTGAGATTGATAATTTTATTCATACACTTGATTCAATGAAGGACTCATTTTTTGGATAGAAGCTCTGTATATATTATTATAGAACTTACTTATATAGAATTCCTTACTTATAATTTTTATTCGAAAAATGACAACTCATTTGAATTTTAAATACAAATTATATTTCTTTTTTTATCTATATATCAGGAATAAGACTGGTAGATTTTTTAAATTAGAACTGTTTCTCGTGCATTTTGTTAATATCCTAAGTCGATTGTCCACCTCTAACTTCGATCGAGCCTGCTGTGAATCAACAGATGCGATGTATTTGATCGGACAAACAGCATGATTCGAGCAGTGATCGATCGATGTTTAAAACGTTCCAAGTGATGGAGGATGTATTTTTGTACAACGTTTGATCTCTTACGTACGTACATTTCCGAGATCGATATACGCGTCATGATATCGTGCAACGTTATCGTGCAAAATCAGGAACGAAACTTTTAAGGGATACGCGTCAACTAGCCAGCAGTGTTCCTATCACAAATCGATGTCGGCCGTGTTTAAGCACAAGGTCAACGGATAGAAACATACCGTCCCATGATTTTCATAAAACGTCAGAATGCGACCTTTCCTTCGCCGAATATGTGCAGCGTTCGAGAAAACGCTCGCGCATGGCATGTGCCTTTCGCAGTTTTAATACCGTGCTTATGATTTATGTATCAGAATACATATTGCATCGAATCCTCTCTCGTATTAATATTGACACTGGAAGCGAAACGTTTCACGTTCTTTTGGCGCGGCACGGGAGATATTTTTATTTCGCGTAAAGGCTCGTTCAGACATAACGATTTTCGACATGTCACAATACATATCATTGTTACTTTAAAACCTTATTTTATACAGATATTGCTCAAAGAATAGGATTAGATTATGTACAACTTTTAGAACACTAATTGCAATTTCGCAATTGAATGATTAATAATATCGCAATTATGCGACGCACAATTTTTCGCAATGTAATAATAAAAAGCGCATGTATCTACAAGAGGTATTTTATCAGTTAAATAGAATTTTTAATAAAGCCGTATTTGCAGATGTATTTAGTAACGTTACACAGTTGTAAATACTCACTCTTTTATGCTTTATATTTTTTAATTAATTTTTTAATTAAATAATATAGCGCGGCATTTTGAAACGATCGGAGCGGAAGACCCGCAAGCAATCGTGGTCGAGTTTATTGTCAGGAGAAGTTACTGAATGGAAGAGCTTTAAAAATGAGGGACTTCACGCTGGAATACAGAGGAAATTTCAGGATAACGATCATAATCTTGACAGATGCGAGCATTCGTCACTCGTTAAAGTCTCTACTCGCGCGCGAACCTGACGAATATCCTGACGGGATAGAGTTGCAAATTAGGACTTTGTTACGTCGTGCGTTTTCTTTCTTTTAAGAGAGTCTCCGGCTTTCGGTAGATGACGAGCGCGAGACCGCTTGATGCTTCTAAATTTTCGTTACCGCGCGATGGAAGTCGGCCTGAAATGCCGGTGTATAAACTAGTTAAAGTAAGAAAAACGGTCATGCGGAGAGAAGTCGCGTAGACAGTCGCCATTGTGCTTGGTAATTCTCGCTACGTCTCCGTTCTCCGTCTTTATACCAGCAAAGAGTTCTAACAAATGTGTCACCTGCAGAATTGCTACTAAGACTATTCGTGACAGTGATCTATTGCTCTCAACGGAGACGTTGCAAGTGGCAGCTTGTACTTTAACATTGTCTTGAATTTACCCAGCACGCGCAAAAAACATATCTGAATGTTTAAACATCAACGTTCCAAACACCAGAATGAGAATCTCCTCGAAAGCCTCCAATGTTGCGAGAATTTTAAGAAACGAATTGAAGCAAAGATCACGAAAGACTCTGCCTCTGAAAGAGCAGAGTCTTCTCGCGTTTCTTTGCGTACAATTATTTATTGTATTTGTCGTCGGATGCTGCGCTGCCTCGCGACAAACAAGGCTACTCGCGAAGAAAAGAAAATCAAAGCCGCTACACAATGAGCTCTCTTACCGAGCGCACACCCGCTTTATATCCCGCGGTAAGGAGGATACAATGCGAGCGCAATGCTCCGAATCCATTCCGTGCACATTCGGTAGACAAACAATAATTACAGAGTCCTCGGTCCCTCGGACTATGCTCCGAGAAAATACTGATGCAATCTCGGGTACAGCGCCAGCCAGCCAGCTAACCCCGACAGAGGGGTGAGTCGCGCTTTTATTTCCCCGGGAAACGGCAAACGACGTTAGCCAGTACGGTGGTGTACCATTCGCCTCCCTCTCGAAACCCTACCTCGTGCGTTTTTGTGTGTGTGTGTATGTATATGTGTCTGCTCTTTTTATATTATTAAGTTCCTAACGTACTGAAAAGGATGGCGGACGCGGCTGTAGCCTTTCGTATCCGGTGTATGTTTCACAGCCGGGATAATCATATTTGTCGTAGCGCTAATATCGTCGAGGATCTCGCGAAATTGTCGCAATAAGCGCGTCTCGCACCGTATTCCTAGAGTGAATACTGTGTGTTACCAAGTGTGTAGGTATCAAGTAGAGAATTATGTAAAGATTGTAGCAGCCTTTGCTCGATATTCACGTGTGCTTTCGTCAAATATGTGCAAATATATATCATGCAAAATTGATTAATTATTTAATCAATCTTGCAGTATTTTTTTTTCAATTATTATTATTATAATTAATATTGAATAATTATTTATATTTTTTTAATAGATAATTTTCCACAACTCGTCAATTATTAACATTCTGGGAATTGGTAAAACTCGATGAATCAAAACGAAGAAAATTTTGATTCAATATCCTTTTCTTTTTTTAATTTTCTTCTTTTAATTTTCTCTCCTTACGCGTAAGATAACAAGTCGCTAACGATCATCTTCGCTTGCGCGATTTCCAGGCAGAACTAAGTTCTCTCACTTAGGAGAGTCGCGCTTCGTCGTTAAAACGATGAGATCTGTACAAGGCGCGAAATAGCATCGAATAAAAAGTCGATACGCTTTTGTAGAACCGAGATGTGCCCGGCACGGCTGGTTATCGGAGTTTCTTGGTTCGCAGGCGCCGAATTGACGCGCGTAAGAAGACGTTCTCAGCTTCATCGGCAAACCGAGAAACTTTCCGACTGCGCCTATCCTCTTCTAGCAAAGAAAATTTCTTTCTTTGATTTTATTATTGTCACAGCTTGTTGTCCATTGTCGACTATCGAGTAAAGTAGACAACTAGTTTCGTCGCGCGCGAATGCTCTGCTTCCTCTCGAGAAGCAAGAATTACTTGAGAGAAATCGGGAGATTCTCTTTTATTTTTATTCTTATATTATATCGGACTTCTTTTTTCTTCTATGATTATCCCGGCATTAATGGAATTTACAGAGGATTTGCGTAGTAATATATTTCTCAATTTATAATAATTAACCAACGACATGCTACGGCTTGATACGTTATTATCCTATAAAAGAACGATTTATTCATTTTATTTTCGCGGAAATCTTTATTTCACGCGCAATCGCATATGCACACAGTGCTCAATTAGCCGGTACGTGGAAGTCGCGGGTGCAAAATTGAAATCCATATTTGAACGTTAATTTTAGATATCCTATTTAAATCTGAAATGGGCTCTAAAATTCGCAAAATTGATCCGTGTCTGCGAAAATAACGTAAATTTGCGTTTACATGAGCACGCGGACAAGAGATTGGATTGTAATGTGAGTGATCACGATAGAGAATGAACGAATCAGTTTGCTGCTATTTCCAGAACGATAAACCACCAAATCATCGGAAGAGGTTTGCTGGTTTAATATACAGTGAACATATATTTTCTTTCTATAACGTGTAAACCTAGCTTGAAATTGAAATTTTGAATTTGAGATGTAATTAAATTTAACAATAAAACTTGAAGCGTGGTAAAAGACTTATAAGAGGAAAGAGGAAATTGTTTAATAGAAAACAGTTTCCGTTTAAAGAAAAGTGAGCGTTAATTTAAATCCAGAAACGTCTTTCGTCGTTTTGCAGTTTTTTTTTTAAGGCAAGTTTGATTTTTACTGATTTGTTTACTTTGCCTTTTGTAAACAGTTTTACAATAATTCGGTGAACGAAATTGTTATCTTGAGACGAGTATCAATAAAGGAATAATAATAGGAATAAATTTCTCTGCGAATTGCTATTTGCTCACGGCATTTCGCGTCGCACTGCCACTCGCAATAATCGCCATACTATTATAACGTAATAACGCCCTACACCATTACTTTAATATGGTATCGCGTCGCCGCGGAGTTTTGCCACTCCGCAATTGCGCACGTAATACCGCGATATTGAACGGCTACTTCCCGACTGCTTTTTCAAGGTATTGTTAGCCATTCGAGAGGTTGGACTTTGATTTCGGTATCAAAGGTCGATGTGTTCCAAATGACAAGTTTCTATACGTATGAAGGAATTTCTCTATTTTTTGCTAAGGATATAATAGAAAATATACACACACACAATCTAAGAATATAATATATAAAAAAGATATAGATCTTTCTTTTTTAATATACAAGATTTGAAAGAGAGAGATTTGAGAAAATTGAAGCCAAAATGCAATGAAGTGAAAAAATATCAGACGGACACTCGCGTGAATTTACAGAGATATTGGAATCGGTGAACCAGCAGCATCTCTGGGATTGGTAATACGTCGGTCTCCAATGATTACACGGAGGATATCGTATAACGACGATTCGATGATAATGCTTTGATAGGAAACTGTCGCACATGCGAAACATAAACGCGTATCATTATACAGGAATTGTATTTCATCAGAGGAAAAATTTATTTGTTTATACAATTCCATACGATCTTTTCCGAGATATTCTAAAGCACTTTCCGTAATGGAAAATAAAGCAGCGTATCTTTATGATAGTTTAAATGCAAAATAATCGCGATTGTAAATCTTGCGAGAAATAATTTATTTTGCGCCTCCCTCAGATAATACGTGCTTGCTTTTATCGAGAAGAATCGCGCGAAAGAGCTGAAACGAGAGCATGTCACGTGAAATATCCGTCACGAATCTACTGGGGGACTTAACAAAATCGATCGTGCCTGTATTATAATACGGATTCCGTTAAAAATCTATGTATCCCTCTACCAAACGATTGTCCACGATAATGATTCAATTCTTGCTAATTTTAACGCTGTCGCAAACGTGCCGATTCTCATATCGCAGAGATATGTAAAAATTTGGCGAATATTTTAATCTTATACATTATCAAATGTCATATTCTATTCATCGGAAATTCATCGCATAAAAACGTGAACGTGTGCTAAATATAGATTATTACTTCAATTTTTTGCAAAAAGAAATGAAATTAGAATTATATAACTTATCAATAGCTGCGAATAACTACATCATAATTTTCGCATGCGGCGGTCGTTACCTACGAATAATTTACTACTTTCGAATTTATTTACAGATAACCTTGTTGGTTACTAATTAATAATAAAACCGTGTCTCGAATACTTGCAATAAGCGACCGTTTTTCCTATTATAAAAGTTTATTATAAAAGTTCTTGTTAATAAAATCTATATCGCGTGTTATTGAAACATAACAGACAGAACCAGATAAATGAAAGTCGAATCCATAGAGCAATTACATTGTTAAATTTTTTTCTACCATTGTGTTAAACTTGTGTGCAACTTTCATCATATAATCCGAAAGTTACTTCGTTTAACGAACTTGGAGTCATCAATTATCTATTTGAAATATACTTATTTGATACACGTGTTCGTCAACACAACATTGATCAACTAGTCTTTAACAATACGGGATCATACTAAACCGTTCTCTAGATGGTCAATATTTGAATTAGTATTTCGTCACAATTGTCTATATAAACTGTTAACTAGTGTACAGTTTAGTTATGGTACAAAACATGAACTGAGATGGATCTTATACATATATCTGAAAGGCTCGTTAGAACGTTTCTCTGTATGAACGTCTATAAATATTTCTAAAGTATGAGCTGTGCTTCATCTCTTTCATTAGTTTATTATTTTTTCAAAATGTACTATTAAAACTGTATCGTTATAATTATTATATTCGCGATGTGGTATCGTTATAATTATTATATTCGCGATATGGTATGAATGTAGAATAATTGAGACTGTTTGGAAAATGAAACATATGATTTATTATAATGAGAAAGTTAATAATTTTACACAGCTATACGTAAAAGAAGTAGTATATTCATTTGAAACAAAAGATTAAAAATTTAACCTATTGATTTTACATCTAAAACACATTTAAAACACATTACAGTATCCAACGTAATCGTTAATACTAGTAATTTCGATAGAGACAATATTAACTTTTATATAACTCGCTTTCTCATTGATTTCTTTTTTCATCACGTTTATTACTATAAACGTGTAGAAGACTATTGTAGGGGCTGAATAGCTTGTAATATTTAAGTTATCAGAGAGAGAGAGAGAGAGTGAAAAGCTTGATTTTAACTAATTACGTGTGTCCGATACTTTTCTTTAAACGCTATGTTATTAACATTTACATGTATAATCTATGAAAAATTCTTTTGTAAGACAAATAGCAATATTAGAAATGTGCGTAAATCATATAAAAATTTTGATAAATCAATATTTTCCCATACGCATTTTTTTTATTCCGAGATATCCGGATTATTGGAAGTATCTTAGGTTAACCAGCATTTCTAAAAATCCGATTTAGATTCTGCTTCTCTATCGCCATCGTTTATTCGAAGAAAGAGCTCTAGAATAAAATACCGAACGTTGAAACGTTTACCTGACAAACGTTGAAACGCTTGCCAAGCTTAATTAAACATCCGCGAGACAATTCGGAACATGCTGGTTGAAAGTTAATTAAACGGCTTTACAGAAGAGTAATGAAACGTAACTATTATGAAGAATAGGCAAATCTTTCTCTCTCTCTCTCTCTCTCTCTCTCTTAAAGAGAGAGTGTTTTTTTCTTGAGAGCCAGCTTCTTTCGAATGACAACTCGGAAGCAAAATAAACATACAGTATTGTAACGAAGGAAGCATTTTAATGTATAGAAATTTTTATATCATAAATTCAAATTTTTCAGATTCGGATAAAACGTTCCAGGGTTAACAATATTACGCGGCACGTGTAATCTATCTTTATTAAAAATTCCAGATATATACGCAAAAAACAATGCAGGCTGAGACATATAGCCGCTAAATAATAAAAATTGATATCCGAGAAAATATCGATCGTTTATTGCTACTAATGGGACATTAGTATGTCATATTTGTCATGATTCCTAACGATCAGAACTATACAGTGCGAACGTGTGCTGTTCATCGACGTGGCATGTTCTTCTCAAGAGATGAAGACGACAATCATCCGGCGTCACGTATAATGGCAACGTTCTTTACTAGCAGCACCCGGTACGTAGATAGGGTGGACGCGTGCATTGACTGTTTGTGCCACCGTTTACGAGCCAGCCACCTGTGTACGGGGTTGCAAAACCGTTTATTCAATGCCACTGCGCAGAGGTGGCGAAACCTGGAGCTACCGTTCCGAGTCGACGCTGAAATTAATAATCCCACGTGACGAACGTTTACGTCGAGGCAAGTGTAAAGGGCAGCAAGATAATATTTATTGCATTGCGCAAAATTACACGTCGCTACCTTAGAACTGATTACACTTGCTCCCTCTCTCTCTCTCTTTCTCTCTCTTTCTCTCTCTCTCTCTCTCTCTCTCTCTCTCTCTCATAGGAGAATACAATCCGTGAAAACACTTGACTATTACACATACGCGATTATAAATGTGTTATGTCACATTTATGCGCGAATCTGAATCTGTCGTGGATCCTGTGATTTCATAATCTATGTTGCTTGCAGAGCTCGAGATCGATTATTATTATTTGACTATATCTTAAATTTCGAACAAAGTTTATAGAGAAAATATTGCGATATTTGACGTTTTGTTGTTTTGAAATTGTGTCGATATCTTAAATTCCATAGTCATTCATCTTAGTATGTTTCGATGATAAAATAAAATGCACACATATTGCGTAATATTTGAAAAAAAATAGTGTCAAACCTTAAATTTATATATATTCGAAAATAAATATCCTGCTGATCACACGTTATTGGCTGGTCAATTTTAAAATAAAAATGTAAATCGATATTTTACAAATTTTGATGTTAATAAACACATGGAAATAATTTCTTGATTCATTGGATGGGAATCTCGATGGAAACGCAATAATTAAATTCATCAAAGCTTTGCAGTTTTTAATTCTTGTTTTACTATTACAGAATTTCGCAAATTCACTTTTTTCTTTCCACTTTTAGATATTTCCTAACCTTCTGCTATTGTGCAATTCGTACATATCTTTCTCATAATGTTGTTCGAAATTAATGTAGTTACACATAAGATAAATATGTGTAAGTGTTAATAGGTCACACTTTATCGATCACGCTTTTCGCCGCATAAGTATGTTAAATCAATGTTCTTCTAAACCAATGCCATCTCTAACTTGATTTTTGCGGAAAATTACTCAGAATAATCTTCTCTACAATATACTTAAGTAGTGGAAAAATTGGTAGGATGTAATCTATTATACATATTTATCACAAAAGCAAATAATTTTTCAAGGATACGTTATCTTTTTCTATTTTCTGATGGAAGGAGGACTGAGAGGGAAGAAATTAATTCTGCTACACGTTTGCTCGCTTAGTTATCCAACTCCGTATGGTGGATATTCGCGTGTACACCCCAGGATATCCAGCACTCGCACATTGAGCGCCCCAGGACACGATCCCAATTTGGACATTGTTGTACACGAGTGGACCACCAGAATCTCCCTGCGCGATATGAACAAATAAAACTTTTTCATTTTTGTGTAGGAATCAATTTTTTAAAAACTGATGCGAAAACAATAAGATCGTTTTAATATATATATATATATATATATATATATATATATATATATATATATATATATATATCATATACAATATAAAATTTCTATACTAATATAATATTTTAATGTGTGTGTGTGTGTGTGTGTGTGTACATATGTGTATTATTGTAGAGAGCAATAGCAAGTTTTGACAACTTCCTGGAAAAATATGAAAATAGATATGTATTTCGTATGTATGTAAATATATAGTAATAGAAAATAATAGAAGAAGATATAAAATTATAGAAAAAGATGCGAAAAAAATATTTATAATTAAAGGGCTACAAATGTTCACTTGGTAATTGTCGATGAAATGAAAATATTGATTAAATATGAGACATACATGACAAGTGTCTTTTCCACCGGTAGTGTCACCGGCGCAAAGCATATTGGCTGTCACTATTCGATAACGAGCGAATATCTTTCGGCAGGCTTCTTGATCAATAATTGGAACCGTCAAGGTTTGCAGTACTTTGGAACTCTCGCCGTTCGTCTGAAATTGACAATACGCATACAGGGTGTTCTACAAAGGTATGTCAAAAATTTAAGGAGATATTCCTCACACCTGAAGGATGAAAAAATGTTATATGGACATAGGTGCGGAAATGCTTATTTCAGGAGTTATGTTGAAAATACTGTTAGCTGTATTACTTACACAAGGAAAAATTTAGGATTAATTATTGTAGACGACAATCGTTTAATTAGGCTTATTTACATTTTGTTTTCATGTGACCTTGAGTATGTTACAATAAATGTTGAAAATGTTCACCATTTTCCTGAATACAAGCAGTGACACGTTCAAAAATGCCTGGCGTACAGCGGATTGTCTCGCAACCTGCAGTGATACGATCACAAAGATCTTGAATATCACGCACTGGTGGCATTTTTGAACGTGTCCGTGAATCGATGCGTCGACGTGTCACTGCTTGTATTCAGGAAAATGGTGAACATTTTCAACATTTATTGTAACATACTCAAGGTCACATTAAAACCAAATGTAAATAAGCCTAATTAAACGATTGTCGTCTACAATAATTAATCCTAAATTTTTCTTTGTGTAAGTAATACAGCTAACAGTATTTTCAACATAACTCCTGAAATAAGCATTTCCGCATCTATGTCCATATAACATTTTTTTCATCCTTCAGGTGTGAGGAATATCTCCTTAAATTTTTGACATACCTTTTTAGAGCACTCTGTATAATGTAGATTACCAAATGTTTATCGAATATCTATCAGAAATTCCGTCAATATCTATCATCACAATCAACCACAAAATGATCGATAAACAAACTTTAGTATTTCCAAACCGACAATCAATCTCGCTATATGTCACTGCTGATGGTGTTGAGAACTGACGTTGATAATACACGAATGCGAAAATAAAACGACTTATGAACTAACAGAAAAAACTTACCGACGTCTTTCCCCATCCCGAAACAATTGCCTTGCTACCAGTTTTAATATTGATTGATGATGTCGCCAAAATAATAATTTTTGCGTTTCGACCCAAGGATAAAGGAGTAATTAACTAAAATAGTTATACTTTAAGAGTATATTGTGCGAAATAAACCATAATTGGTTACATACTTTGATCAAAGCGACATCGTAATCGTAAGTATCCTCATCATACCATTCATGCAGAATGATTGAGGAAATATCTGTGATTAGAATACCTCCTTCATTATGATAACTGCTCGCTACTCGGACTTTAAAGAGCGATAAGTTCCTACTACAATAAACACATTTAATAGATCTAATGATTCTTGTGATGTAAATACGTAAACTATATTATCTATATGAGTTTCTTTTCTTTTTATCTATATGTATTTACGAATATTGTTTTGTATATGTGTAAAAGTGATTATGTATTAAGAACAACAAATTGACACATACCCATAAACGCAGTGTGCTGCTGTTAAGATCCATTGTTTGCTAATTATCGAACCCCCGCATATAAGTTTACCATTATAATGGAGAGAAATCTGTTAAAAATAATAAGACAATAACACATACATATATACAAAATAATTTTATTTGTTAGAAAATTGTCTTTTTAATAATATCTAATAATAAACACCAATATTCAGTTGTAACAAATTTATACAATTAGTTGAGTATTGAGCAATGTGATAATTAGAGAATCGTGTTTAATCGTGAACTGACCTGGTATGGATACTTATCGATAGTTGTAGATATACCTCCGATTATTCTAGATTCTAAACACGAGGCGGAAACTATTAATGTCAAACAGAATATAATCAGCATGGCTACGATCGTTACGGCGACTTAGTTACTAATATGTTTATTCGAAAATCAGCTCACAGATTCACGATTAATCGCGATAAGACAAATGACACTGTGATACCAAGATATGGTATCACACGTCGATATTCGTAGAAATCATTCATAAGATGCATTTTCGAGTGTTTCGTTTAATTATTGATATACAATCGGAAATAATGGGAAATAAACAAATTATTTTTAGATATTAGATTTTAGATATTTTTAGAAATTAAATATTCGATAATATATTTTATTTAAATGTGCACTTAAGATATTAACAGCATTATTCGCATGTTTTATAATTATCTTTCATTTGAACAGTTTTTGCTTAATAGATCACGTTTATATAATATTTGTTTAAATTAGCTTTACGTTTTAAATATTATATTTCGATTTTTTGGCAATCAATTTTTTGTTATTTTTACATATCACAAAACAATTTTATAGTGCAATACAGTGCAATATAATCTATTTTTTTTTATTTTTTACATTGCACGATATTCCTATGTAAAACAACAATATGCTTATAACGATATATTAATTGCGATCGTATAAAAAATATGAATTTTTAAAATCCACTCGCCTGAGGCTGTCGCTTGAATTGTCTCCTGAAGCTTAAGAACTCAGTCACTATAATTTTAAAATTATATAGTAGCACATTCATCACATTAATATAAAATCGGAGACATATATGTATATTATTTAACTTAGTAATAGAGAAAAATGAGATTTATATCTCATATATGTATTATATGTTTCATATGATTTATAATTAATCTAAAATTTATAGAGTTTGTAACTTCCGAACACTCTTTGTAATAGTATCAAATTTTCTTTATTTTCTAAAATTTAAACATTTATTTGAGAATCTAACAATGCGACAATGTAATGGCATACAAAGATACTAGAGAAGATTCGAAACAATAGTCACAATAAGTGAAATCGCTGAGCGAATATAACGTTGTATATAATTAGTAAGTTAATTATTTAATGATCGCATGCTCCCAATCGTGTTCAATCGAGAAACAACAATCTCACTTACAGAGATGCTGTTCGGCGAATCTGAGTAGATGTTGCCTCGTATACGTAAACTTCCTCTCGTAGGTTAACTCGTTGTAATCTGTTTGAAATTTCCAACTCGTGATACTTACTTAGTTTCCATCAAGCGTATAACGTACAGTATGTATATATTGTATATATATGAAATGTATACTGTCCGACACACAAACAATATGAAATATTCTAGTGTTATACTTCTCGAAGTTATACTTGTGTCCCTTATCGCAAGTCTGACAGATCTATTTCGTAAGCATCCATTTCGAAAGTGCAAATAGATAATAGAACCTTTATATGTACGAGATTTTAAAAGTAAGATTCGGATAAGTTTTAAAGTAATATTTAAATTTGCAGAGTTTATTGGTTATCTAATGTTGCGTATTAAAATTGTTACAAATAATAAAACATTTTTTGATATTTCTGTTGAAGGCTAAAGAATGGTTGTTGAAATTATCTTTAGTATGTATATTATATTTTTATTGAAATTGATGCAACTTAAAAATCATCAAGTTGTGTAAGACAAGTAATGCGCTCTATTATCATTGAAACGTGTTTTAATTAACACGTATATGTATCGCGCTATCATTAGCCATATGAGTATATGACCGCAGTATTGATAAAATAATCCAGCAACAAGATATTTTTTGCAATTGATATTATAGTGAGTGGAAAACAGTGTTTATCTAAATTTACAGCAGATTTTTCATTTTATGGAGTTATTATTTGATGCATATTTTACTAATATTCTATTAACGCATGTATTCAGATAATGTTCTTTTTTGGAAACTAAAAGCAAAAAATTAGTTAAAACGCGCTTTTACTTTTTATCACCCGATTTAAATAGAATATTTCTGTTTTTACACTAATTAATTTCACGCCAGTAAAATGTAATATCACATTCTACGGCAGATTATATGAGGATTTATATGCACAATAGAGTTAATTCTCAATTTCGTCGAAATTATATTGCAGTACTCGTCCGTTCTCTATATATATTTTCTTCAAAAATTTTAAAATAATTTTTTGCTCACCGATGGAAAAAAAATAAAATAATAAAGTGAAAAATAAAATTATAAATAAAAATTCTAATTAATTCTCTGTGATATTGGTCATAACGTAATATTATTTATGCATTCAAGATGTGCATAATTATAATCGGCATATATTTTCACTTTCTAGGTTTTATTAAAATCCAACCATATTTTGCAATGAAACATGGCGTTAAACCATGTAACATGACATTTATGTTTTTATTTTGCTCGCACATTCTCGACTCTGGCTCATTAGTAACATTACAATGTTCATAATGCAATGTTAAGTAAAATAAACACAAATAAACTCTTGCTTTGCTAAAGATGAGAGAATTTTTTTTTTTCTCTGCTATGTTTAATCAAGTAATAATAAAGATGTTATGATATTAAGAATAAATTAAATTTTAATATTTTATGTGAGAAAAATCAATTAATTATTTCGTCTTTATCTAAAAAATATTTTTATTTTATAATAATTGCCAATTATTTTTTGAAGTGAAATAACTATTATGTAATCAACTATTCAAATTTTCATTAGAACAGCGGATTAAATAATTCACATCTAATTAAAATGCTATTATAGTGACCTATTTGTCAATTTTTCTCATTGATTGTGTATAAAATAAAAAATAAAATTAACTTGCAATGAGCGCGCGCGTGATGAAAATTAACATTTGCATTGGATTTTAATAACAAATAACAGATCCAGATACGTGTATAAACAGAAATACTCACATACATTTTTTGCGGAACTATAAATGATCCTAATATCTTATTAAGATTTTCAATTTTAATCAAACCTTCAATTATAATCTTTAATTATAATCTTTAAAATATATTGTTAAAATATCGATTGAATATTAAGAAAGTTCCACAAAAGTGTGTCTAATATTTTTAAAGATTTTTAAAGAGTAGCGAGTTTAAAAATTTATTTGTAATCCAATATGCAATTTTTCATTCGAGTGTTGTACAAATTATTCGGAAAGAATCACTTTGCGGGCACTATGAGTTCTAGATTCGCCAAACTTGAGAATTGAAAAGCATTTAGGAATATCTATTTGTGATTAATATTACGAATAGTCAATCTTTATAAGTGATTTGATTTTTAGAAAATATATTATAAATATGTTCTCTCTCTCTTTCTCTTTTATATATTAAGAATTATTTATAATTATTATTAAGAATAATAATTATAAATAAAAATATGACAAAAATAATAAGAATAAATATTATATGTGCAATAAAAATAATTTTAATAACAATTTTAAATTTGTAGACAAATAAAATTGTCAATAATTAAATTTCAGTATTGATAATCTTTGAAGTACTCTAGAGGATTATTTTTAAAAGTTATTGTTAATTTTGTCCTTGCCAAAAAGATAAATCTTGTTAGATCTTCATTTTAGTCACCGGTGTCATAACAATCAATTTCACAAAGTTATCACGTTAACGAACGCGCATTTTCATAATATAATAATATAATTATTACAGTTAAGGAATTTATTTATTTAGGTTAAGTTTTGCCTAATTACCTAGTATAACTAATTTCAGTAGCATGTGCATTATGCTACCGGTTGTAGAACATTAGAAAGCAACGACGCGATCGTTAATCAATTACACAAAATGCTAGTATTATTCGTTTCAGACAATGCTTTTGTTCATAAAAAGACTACGATCAATCATCTTCAAGATATGCTTACTTAAGCATCGACTAAAAGGAAAAAGAGATATATGTATGTATATGCATCTGTCAAGTAATTTTTCGTCTCTCGAGACAGAAATAATGGATACCGAATAGATAAACAAGTGTAAGAGCGAGGAAATGCTCTTGTTTCTTTCTTCTGTCTAGTTTTTGTCAATGAATTGGCTTCGAGACGATAGAATGGAAAAGAAGAAGAAAAAAAAAAGAGAGAGAAATGTTGTGCAAGGATCCGCTTGTGAAAAAATATTAATCTCCGCACACAGATGAAAAGTATCGCTAGTGCTTTTATTCTTATGCCGTTACGCAGACAGTTTTAAATATCGAGCAGTCGCGATCGAAAATTGGCGAGCTTTCCGACGGCGATATTTTTCTCTCTACGCGGGATAACGGAAGGAACGGATAATATATTGCGACGACTCCTATCGATTTTTACGCTTGCATATAGCGATCGTTGTAAGGGACTAGGGGCTGCAACCGTATCCCCGAGGGGGTATTCTCTATCGCTGTGCTATTCTCTGACACGATAAAGAACCGATTAGAATTACTACACAAACACGCACAGACGATCGCTTCGAATTTTGTGCACACATTTGTTTCTAGGACGATGGTGGCGATCCATTGCAAAATGACCATCTGATAGGAGTAGAAGTGCCTCTTGGGGGTTCGTTTGTACAAAATTTGCACACTACAGGATATGTATGTCGCGGCATTTCGTAATCAGATATTGAAGAAAAGCCAGAGTGTCTGCTCTTCGATTCTCTTCCAATTATAAAAAAATGTTTATGTTAATTTTCGCAAACTGATAAATTATTTTTTACTAAGAGAAGATATGCATACATACATACATACAATCATTTATTTGTCCTAGACAATTCTTATGTGCACTTTTCTTTTAATTATATTTCATAAAAAAGCAGTAAAACGTAATTTACACTTTTATCTCGGCCATGTAATTATCAGATAATAAATTTTATCGTTCTTTTTTTATCAATTTTTTCTCAATGGAGATTGCGCGAAAATAGATTAAAAATATATCATTAATCTTTTAATAAAGCCGCTGAAAAAATGTTAAACGATCGCTAATTAATTCTGTACAATCGGGCTCTCAATGAGATGGAAATGAGAACAGTATAAATTTTTATAAACCTCTTCTCTATTAATTGGCATGCGCAAAATATCGACGATAATTTAACGACCAATCGCGGCGGCGTGTCGGAAGTTTCGGTTTCGAAACATGACAATTAAGTCACATTTGAAATCGGAAGTGCAGAACATTCACTGGTAGCGCTTAAATTAAATGGCATGCTCGAGGTACTGTATTCATGGACTTTATCAACAAATACGCTGCACGCGGCAGGCCGAAATAATTAATTGCCAGTCCGTTGCTACTACGTTAAATCTTTATAAATATGCATCAGATATTGATGAAATCGCATAATATTTAAGTTAAAGTAATTGTTTATTTGCACTCGAGCGACTTTCTTATCTTCTAGGGGGAAATATGTATATATATAGTATGATGCATAAAATATATATAACCCTTTATTTTAATTAAATTCGTAACTACTGTGATGAGATAAAAAAAATCTAGCCAAAGATATTTCATTATCGGAGACTGTGCGTGCTTTAAAATCAGTACGCATTTAAGGTAATTTGCAAAATTTGATTTATTAATAGACATTATAATCTCTTATATAGGCGACATTCCAATTTGTATATAATTAATTGGGATTAGATGTAATGATTTTACACACTGTCTCTAAGCCTTTCTAATAGATACCGGAGTTCACAAAGATCCAAGGTAAGTAGCTGCTGATACGAGTATAGACTCCCGGATGTGTCCTGGTTTCGCATCCTAATCCATAGGATAGAATGCCAATCAGCGTTTGCTCCGAGACTAGAGGCGCACCTAGATCACCCTGTAAACAATAATATCGCGATGGTTTTGATCACTAGAAGCTTCAATCATTTTAATTGTCAGCTCAAAATATTCAACAATAGATTATTACATAAGCTCAGGACAGGGGATCAAATATTGATCCCCTTTATTTCTATGTGTATTGAAGTTTTATTTATTTTAAAAAATAATACTTTTTAAATATCTCTCAAAATTTTTTATAATTTTTATTGGCAACCTATTTGAAATAGAAAACTTTAGGAGTTATTTCCTCTAAAATACTCTTATAAAATCTGTGTAAAATTTCACTACACCACTACATAAATCTATTGTAAATATAGTACAATTCGTGTTACAGAGATACAATGTGTCTACATAAAAATACTCTCTTGTTCTATGGTCTTCAAATATAGTCACATCGCGAAATAATGGAAATTTTTCTAGCGCGTGTGCGAGTCTCTTCGCATTTTGCTCGCGGTACATCGGCGGCGCGTGAAAATTGCGTTCTCGAGTCAAGTGCCGCATTGTTCACCGATCTGGTGCATCCGACACCTGAACCAGCGCATACTTGCGGAAAGACTATTGACTCCATCGACGTAATTGTACACTCGTGGCCGTGTACAATTGGAATTCGACCACTATTGACTGCTCTTAATTTACGCACCTCGAATTTTCCACCGACCGTTGCTTCCCGTGAGATCATTATGAACGTGAGCTTGGAGATTCGCGCGTATATGTAAACATAAACGTAGATGAGAATTACCATTAACACAAATCGCATATAAATCTTACTTTTTCGTTATCTATTCTCCGTGGTATCTTCCGTCAGAGAACACTCTCCAGTTATTCTGGCATCTCGCGCAATACTTTACCGGACACTTGAGAACGTGTACCCGACACGTAGATGATGCATATACACTGTGCACGCGTGCCAAGTGATGCCCGCCGACGAGGTCGAGGTGTCTCATCTCGGTGTCGTCGACGCTTTCTCGAGTGTCGCCCAGGGTTTCGTGCGGACGAGCCCTTCACGGATCATCGCGCCATAAGTTGCGTCGCGTCATCCTCATCTTATGTTCATCTTACCTGACACGTTTCCGACGGGTGGGTCGTGTTAACGGCACACAGCATCTCTTTGGACAACGGCTTGTAACTCGGCATTCTCTCTTTGCACGTACGTTGATTTATGATCGCCACAGCGGCCGCTTCGAGCTGAATCCCCGGTTTGAGCTCCTGTAAATTTGGCACAGCTCGCACGTTTTTACGACACGTTTCTCGTTATTGTAACTTCGGTCCGGGACAAATCGAGGTTTACGGACGCGTGCGAATGTTTTGCGATGGTGTTCGTAACGATTTACTTTGGTACCGACGTGACTTTGAATAACGTCGGTGTCAGCTAAAATTGTGTAGAAAATCTGCATATTCGCGTTCGCGTAAAAATCTCATTCTCTTATATATATATATATATATATATATATATATATATATATATATATACAATATATACCAAGACTTTTAAAACAAAAGGTTCAAAGTTTCACCGTGGAGGAACAATCGGTGAGTTACCCATTCCTCAAGGTTTCGTAACACGTGGGAACTCTGTCAAACGACAAAACGGCGATTTTCTCGCGCATAAATGTTTGTGACAATTTAAAAATAAATTAAAGTTGCACGTGTTACTTGATATTTACCGGTTTCCAGCCAGTAACGACACAATGTGTTCCATCCTTGACTTGTTCATTCTCCTTCTCTGGGAGCCCGATAGGAAGCAACTTTTCTCCGAACTCTGCGGGATTCTTTAGCTACAAGAATGATAAATGTGACAAGTTTATCACGATAACAATGTCATATGCACGATAAACCAATGACGTATATGTGTTGAATGTTTGCTCAGCGATTGAAGATACATACCTTTATCAATGCTATATCGTTGAAGTATACCCACTTATTGAAATCTTCATGAATTACAATATTGCTTATTTCTAAGCTATTGCCACATATTGCGCAAATATAAGAGGAACGAACGCTTACGGATACTTTTGATAATTCTGCACTATAAGAAAACATATCAAAAATATTATCTTCGTAGAATCTTATAAATTGAGGTTAATTATAAAAATACATAACAAAAAACCTAACAAAAAAGAAATGATTATTGTTAAAAAAAATTGACACGTATAAACTCGTAGAAAAAAATTTCAATGAAATCAAAGTCGTGATTATCATATGACACCTGATACATTTATTTATTTATTTACTTATTAAAGAATAAACAAAAAAAATCTCTTTAAGTACATAAAAAAAGATATATCAGCAGACGCATATAAAACAGAAATACATTATAAAAGATGATTAACTGCGAGATTAAGTTTTGGAAAAATGGAAAAATTTAAGTCAAGAAAGTTTGTAGATAAAATTAAATATTTAAATTAATATGCAAAATATTTAGATAGTTAAATCAGATTAATTTAATGTAATTACAAACATATCATATTGGTTGGAAGAGATAGCAACGCAATGCTCGTTTCAATGGAATCAGTTTCATATGAAAGAAATTAACATAGTCCGGATAAATCATTTGCCAGAAGACACATTCTATTTAAACTTTCCATAGAATATACGATGCGTTTATTATATATTTAAATATATTGTTACATATATATTATGTAGTAAAATACGTACCTGAAAACGCAGGATGCCGCAGTCATAATCCATGATTCGTGTATGAATGCGCCGCTGCAAACGTGACGTTCAGATATTTGGATCGATACCTATATTGAAATAACGAATTCTATCTGAAATCCGATTTATTCGAAAATAATAGCGGCTTACAGTCACTGCGCTGTACTGACTACCGATTAAAACCACATGTGAATGGTGTATAGTTTTATTTGTCAGCGGAACGCACGAAACTGCGAACCACTGTGTGTAAAAAAAAGAAATAAATTTCTCTCACGTGGTATGGATAATCCTCGATGTCCACATATTGATGGCTTTCAGTATTAACGGCTATAATTACAATTTATATGAAAACAATTTGGTCTGAAAATGCGAATATACGTAAAAGTATTTGACTCACTATGTATTAAAAAGATGCAGAAAAAGAGGAAAAATATCTTGGACATTTTCTTGCACTGATCATTCATGTGTGTGATGCATGTAACTAACGATTTACGTATAAAAAGATTTTGTCACCAACGTAAAACTTGCTTTCTAAAGACAAACGTATCGCTTATCTATGTGTGAAATCATTACAAAGCGTTATCATGAAAATGTGAAAAAACATCGCGCGAGTAATTTAGGATTACACATTAAAAGCATAAATCCGTTACGAGATAATGTTTGTGTATCAACTTATATGGTATATACACTACTACAACTATATAATATAGGAATGATATCCTATCACTTGGTTTATAATGGTACAATTATGTTAAGATCATGATAACTAATTGAATTTCTGAAGTATAAAAGGAGAATAATCATGTAAGACATGTTTTATATTTTTGAATTAGCACTATCTTTTCGTCTTTATGATCGTACAATTAAAACGTTGAAACTTGTTGGATCATATAATATCGGTACTTAATATCGTTTGTTTATATTTATTATGACACATTTTTTTAAATTTATTTATTTTGCAATTAATCTTATTATAATATAATATTATTAATATCTTTTTTTGTGACTAAAACTAGTTAATGTGATAATTTATTGAAACTTTAATCTGATCTTGTGTTTGTATTTGTTTTTAATGTATATTATATTTGCTTTTATATTTGTCTCAGATATATACATTGCAAAATATAATTATTTAAAAATATAATTATTTAATAATTATAAATATATTATAAATATAAATATTAAAATAATTATAAATATTAAATTTGCAAATATATATTATTTATAAAATTTTTGTTTTAATAATCAAAATCTTATCAATTGTCTTGTTCGTCATTTGTTATACAAACTAAATTTTCTATACTTTCAAACTAACAAAAGATTACTAATAACATGCAATCTCAAGACGTGTGCAATTGTCAAAGATTAAACACCGATTTTTAATCTTATCCACCAGCGAAGGTCTGCAACGTTGGTGTAAATACCAGGGTACAATGGCAGGGCGCATCCGTTTCCCCAGGATACGATTCCGTAGAGCGTGCCATTGGCGGTGAGCGGTCCGCCCGAATCACCTTGACACGAATCTTTGCCACCCTCCGTGTAACCCGCACAGATCATTCTGTCGGTGATTTGTCGGTGGCTGTAACTGTCTTGACACGTTTTTCTGTCTACGATTGGAACTGATACTCCCCTTAACACAGGTGACTGTTCTCCACCTGACTAAAATGAATCGCAAATTTTATTATTTCAATTAATTGCATTCAATATGCTTATTATTTTAATAGATTCATTAAGATTATAAATGGTCGTATATTATATATATAACATACAATAATCATATTTCTTTGCAAATCAGATACTGACCATGTGAAGGATGCGAAAAATACATTTTCACACGATAAGTTGCAGAACAAAAAATCCATGAATAAATATAGTTTAATAATACTTGCATGCGTAATATGATATTTTTCATATACTTGTAACACGATTTAATATCATCGTAATATCGATTTCTTTTATTCGCGTATCGCAACGCCGAATGCCTCGATCGAATGCAACGGTTCCGATTTGACACGAGATAACATAAGAGATTCGTGATGGCTCTCATGAAATCTTTAAATCGCGCTCGAGCGATTGGGAAAGTTTACTTAGCACCATCTGTTTTCCGCAACGTTCAGATAATGAGTCTATTCTCCGTGAACTCACCTTCACCGCACCCCATCCTGTAACGTTCACTATAACACCATTCGCGAGTTCCTTTTCCGCTAGCTTCACTGGCTGCATCTTATCGTTAAATCTGATTTCGCCGTCGACCTGAAATGAAATTTCCAGAGCGTGTGAGAGCTACTGATGTTGTTATTGTCAGCTGGTGCAAGCCGTTAGTAAGCAAAGAGAGAAAGACATACACACACATACACAGAGAGAGAAATCTAGAAAAGGGAGAAAAGAAAAGGGGACGAGAGACAGTTTAGTATTAACAGTTTCGTACTTCGAGAAGAGCAATATCGTAATCGTTCGTCAAGTCATCGTAAGCCTCATGTCGAATGATCCTTTTAACTGGATAATAGACACCCTCGTATGTGGTGTTACTTCCTCCATTGAGTTCGTAAGTGCTACGATTCGAACTGCAACGAAACGAAACACGCGTCGATACATATAAATACTGTGACAATAACTATGATATGCTATGTGCGAACCACACGCTATGACAATATCGACAAAACGTTTATTGGTAAATGCTCGACCGCATTCGTAATAGCGAGGCGGATGATCGCGCAAACGTGGCTACAATTTTCTAACTTGCACTGTGAACTTGCAATATGTATCGGAATAAACTTAATGTGATATTTAATTTGCTTGCAAATAATTAAAATTATATTTAATTTGTGATTGAAAATGAAATTAATTGACGAAGTTAGCTTAAAAATGTCTTTTTCTATTTGATTAATTGGAGTTTTCAATCTACCAGAGATTTTTTTTTCTCTTAAAGATTAATCCATTATGAACAAGTAAATTGGAAGTCTCTAAATTTCTTACAAATTTAAAAGCTTCCAATAAATGGCATTACTACGAGTAATTATAGTAAATAGTTTACAGTTTACAATTTGATTGTTTTATCAGTCTAAATCCATGAAGCATAAGAACTAAGTAAAGCTAAATACGGTCTTGATAATGAAGGGGTATTATATATTTGGTACTTGAAGAAGTATTAAATTATAATTAAGAGACTTTCCAAAGATAAAGCTATCCCAAATGTTTTATAAAGATTTAAAGAATGACCGCAAAAACAGGCCTAAAATCGCCCGTTTCGTGGACATCGAAGTTTGAGTCGATTTTGGCGATAAATAATTGTACATCATAGAACATCAATCCTCTGAAAATTTCAGATTGAGCATACCTTTTATTACTGAGATATGAGGGGTTAAATTGGTCACTATACAATGAAGGGTATGCCATTTTATCCGTTCAATACAAAATACCTCGAGGTTATTTCTCATATCAAAAAATGTTTGAGATAAGATTTGTTTATCTGTTAGAAGATTAATTTATCGTGATCTCAACGTTTAAGTCAAAATTGTGAAGATCATTTAGAGGTCAACTTGCGATTTTCAGTAAAATGTTTTTTAACTGATGTCGGATATCTATCTCTGCAGTCTCTGAACGAGTACATGTATATACGGGAGTATTTTATTAGAGTTATCTTATGTCACCACGATTTTGTCTTGCATTACATTTTTTGGTATTAGAAATAACCTTAAAGTATCTTGTGTTGAACGTGTAAAATGGCGTATCCTTCATTCGTGAATAATACCAACTTCAACTCTTCATATCTCAGCAATAAAAGGTATGCTCAATTCGAAATTTTTAGAAGATGAATGTTTGATGATATACAATCATTTACCACCAAAATCGTATCAAAACTCGAGGTCCACGAAACGGGCGATTTTTGCGGTCATTCTTTGTCTTAGGATATGAAATAATGCGCAATACATATTTAAGAGAAGAGAGAAAGAAATATATACCTTACACAATGAGCTGCAGAGATAACCCATTTATTACTAATGATAGCAGCTCCGCAAGTATGGCTTGAATCTCGATGGAGGCTCAATTGATAAGGATGCTGGTTTATATCAACTATCCAACCTCCCACGATCTTAGGGTCAAGAAAGAAAGCCGGTCGCAGGAAGGATGCTGTAATATTAAATTTGATGATAGAATTTGTCTTCCAGCTATTTCAGCAAAAAAGTTAGCCCCAGAATGCGACGAATACATAAATCATGCAAGGATTCAATCAACTTTATTACGTGCAGCGCTTTATAGCTTTGAACTTTTCTTCCTAAAATAAAACGCCGCAAGGATGATAGAAAATATGGTTAAGCAAATTCTGCTATATTAATTTGATTTTATATGCGCTATTATTAATTTTAAAGCTTATCATCAAATAAATTACGTCAAGCTTATTATCAAGCAAATTATCTTAAACCACATGTAAAGATCCACATTTACAAATATGAAAATACCAACTTTAATAGATAAATTTATAAATCACATAAAACACATAAATCTCAACATCAGAAAATATATTATAAATATATCATACGTAATGAATATAAAAATTATCAATTTCTTTCACTCACCAAAACCTCCAATGAAAAGGAGATAGGAAGCGAAACTTCGTAACATCTTACAAGTATGCAGACTAATGTCGTGTACACGGACTGGCTTTTATATTGGAATCAAGTTTCTCATCTGACGAAAAACTCTTATCTCCTGACGACGCAACCTATTTCATTCGAGTATCGTATAGTGTAACAAATATTATAAAAAATGTAATATAGGAAATGAATGGTAACAAATTATTCTCATTATAAAATCTAATCAATGATACCGATAAAAAAAAGATACTTATATTCACGGCCATTTTAATATAATAATAATTCAATCGAGAAAAAAACATTTTTCTAAATAAATATATAATTTTATATCTTTAGAGAGAAAATATATACATTTATATATATATATATATATATATATATATATATATATATATATGTATATATATAGACAGCACCCTTTGTAACAGACTCCGATACAAAACACTTTTGTTATTTCTTTTATTATATTATCACTTTCGCGCTGAAGATGACTTAAAAATAGGGTCGAAACGTTCGCTATCCTCTCTTTGTATTCGTTTAATATCAATATTTATTTGATTGTATTATAAATAAATGTGTTATAACATCGACACTCGACTCGTATTGCCATTATAACTGTTTTGTTTAATTCTATAATTAAATATCGCAATAAAGATACGATCAACATGATTAAATGACATTTGAAAAAGTACGTCAAAAGTGATAAAAGACGAAATATCACTTTTGACGTACTTTTTCAAATGTCATTTAATCATGTTGATCGTATCTTTATTGCGATATTTAATTATAGAATTAAACAAAACAGTTATAATGGCAATACGAGTCGAGTGTCGATGTTATAACACATTTATTTATAATACAATCAAATAAATATTGATATTAAACGAATACAAAGAGAGGATAGCGAACGTTTCGACCCTATTTTTGGGTCATCTTCAGCGCGAAAGTGATAATATAATAAAAGAAATAACAAAAGTGTTTTGTATCGGAGTCTGTTACAAAGGGTGCTGTCTAAAGCGATAATAAATGTCTCGGTATCTCATTATCTTGACGATGCCTACGTAAAAACAAAGGACAAGAAGTATAATTAATATGAACAAAGAAAGAAAAAAGTACTAAAAATTAAACATGAAAATTACGAGATTGAAAATATTTTAATGTCAATTTATTAAAAATGATCTAAATAAATGTAAACTGAACAGATAGTCAAAGAAATAAAAATTAAAAAGATTAAAAAGATAAGAAGTTAAAACTACGGAAATAAGACTTACTTTCAGGCATCGAAGACAATGACGCGCCGAGGAGACGAATAGAGACAACTTAACATCTCCGAAGACAAACATCGACTCGTCTTTAACGGATAAATGTGACTTATATATAAACGGTAAAGCGAGTCAAAGTAATGTATAAATGTACACATACGCAAAGTCGCAGATCTATTTGTTATGATAGAAACTGTGTTAAATTTTTGGCAAGTTGTTGACAATGTTTAAATAAATTTCTGGTAAACGTTCAGTATCCGTTTGCAAATTGAGACCATTTTTTTGCCTTTTGATATATAGCATTTCAGAAATCAATCTTTTACTCAAATATGGTTCCCGATCCAAAACCTGAACGCCATCCCAATTAAAAGTATGATCAAAACCAACCCTGTGATTAATGATGACGGATTGAGAATTAGTGTTACGTCTAATGTGACTGCGATGTTCGTTGATTCTGGTATGCAATTGTCTGCTAGTTTGTCCAACGTAGGACGCATCGCAATCCATGCAGTTCAATTTGTATATGACATTCAAAGAATTGGAGGTAGAAGGATCCTTATGAGCCCTGATGAAGTTTTTCATTTTATTGATACTATAATATGAGAGTCGAACATCCAAATCCTTAACGATATGTTTAAAACGGAAATTGAAGGAACATATGGTATCGTGAAATAAGTAATGTGATCATTTGTGTTTATGACCTGGGTATTATTCACTAAGGAATTTGATTTGAAAAGGTGTTTCTTAAGGCGGTCAACACATGTGTGGAAAATAAAATTTAAAGGATATCCATTGCTTAAAAGGATGTTTTTATTTTTTTTAATTATAGATTATTTTATTCATCAGTTTTTTTCCGACAAATTATAATGTGCGTTTTTTTAGAAATCCGAGTGGTGTAATGCGACAGACAGCATTTATATATACATATATATACATCTAAATGATTGATTATTTGTACAAGTGTCCGATCGTGCTCTGATAAAATCTTTATCTTACAAAAATTGTGATATATATCAGAAAATTTCATAACTCGAAATGAAATATAGGCCATAAAGGCAGCGGATAAAAATTATTGCAATCATCTCGATAAGATAGTTGCTTTTTCTTTTGCTTTTTATAAGTTATCAAATAATAAATTAATAAATAATTAAGCTTTACACCATATAATTTATTTACATATATTAATGTATTTTAATTAATATTTTATATGTCTTATATGTGTGTGTGTGTATATATATATATATATATATATATATATATATATATATATATATATATGTATATATAATAATAATAAAAATATACAGGTATTTATTCACATATTTTGTACACCTATTTGTATCATTTATTTGAGATTTCTTCGAATATTAATTATAAATTAAAAATATAAAAGCTCTATTAAAACAAATCACTCCAATTCTCATAATAAAAATTTTATGCATATTATTGGTTGACAATTAATTAATCACTGGAAATTCGCAATTTCAATTAAAAACCTCCTATAATATCTTTTATATCTATTTCAACAGGCATTTGGAATTTGAACGTATGGATTGTAGCGGTTTTCAATATATTGATTAATGAAATTCTAATAGTTCCATGAGGTTCATTGAGCCGGAAATGAATCATTTTCGTATTCATTTATCTTCTGCTCGGTAGACAATTTTGATCTATCGGTTATTAATTAATCGTCTTTTATATATATATATATATATATATATATATATATATATATATATATATATATATATGTAGTTTATCTATCGAAATAATATGAATTCTGATATTACCATATCGATAAACCCGGTTTTCCTAAATGCAAATATGTAGCAAAACATAAAATTTAAGCTTTAATTGTCGAGTAGGAATTATTTTGTTCAAAAATATATATTTATCAATTTTTTTTAAAATTATATATATATTTTTTTAAAATAAAAAGGAACATGTATTTTCTTACTATTCTTTTGCTGAGATATATTCAGAATTATGTTCATGTATTAAAAATATATTATTTTTATAATTATTTCTTTATAAATTCATTATATATTAGTTTTATACACATACTGAATTAAATTCGCACTCCTGATAGTTTCTTTGAAAATTGATTAGTAATTAAAATTCGGATTTTCTATTGTACCTACCAATATTGCCTTGAAATATGGCAGATGTCTGCTTATACGGGATATTTCGAGGATTGTTATGAGGGGCAAAAGAGTGCCGTACGTACCAGACTGCACACTTGCCGACATCGGCAACGACTGCTGTCTAGCGATTAACATATAAATCAAAGTTCCAACGCGGCAGCCCATCTCCTCCTCCTCCTTTTCTCGCGCTCGAATTCACCTCCGGATTCCCCTGTTATTCGCGCTGAATGCGTGTGCGCCACCAGCCATCTTATGTGCTATTCTCTCTTTTTCTCTCTCTCTCTCACTTTTCTAAAAAACGCACGATAACGGAGGCATTCCGATATTGAAAAGATGACAATAATCAAAAATATATCTTCCACTCACAATAACGTCAAGTATATCTAACGTGCCATTTTTTTACAAAAGCTACTTTTTCAAATCAATTATCTAAATTAATATAAATACTTAATATAATTTAATATAAATTTTCATAAATGGGAAAGAAAGTTTTGCATGTAGAGAATTTGAAATGTCATTTAGCGCATAAATTACATTATCAATAGTTTTTGTCAAATAGATTTATGTATTGTTTGTCGATCGAGAAATAAAAGAATATTCGTCTGTAAATAGGAGTTTGGTCCAGCTAATACGAGATACGGGATTTGAATATGTAATTGGATTAATTGTTTATCGGGGCAATTTGATTTTTAAATTCTAAATTCTTCTACATTATAAAGAGATGCAACACATGACTAAGTATATTTCTAAGGACTGCGAGCTGATTCTAGTTAAAAGAGAAGACTATCGGTGTAATTTGAACGGAAGGAAACTATCATCCTTGCCTCGCTGGTATATCTCGCTCCGAAGCCATAATAGATAGCCGAGGTGAAACGAGTTCTGGGTGTCGTAAGTCTGCCACGGTAGGACTAACGAGACCCATCCTGAGAGGATTCTCCGACATACTCTGTGGACATCCGTACTGTAACGGCTACTTTCTCCTTCGACTACCCGCGTATTCTTTCTTCGCTTCTTTGCCCACGAGCATCGTGCGCACGTCCAAGGCGATTACAGCTCACTGGGGACAACGATGTTACAACGACATATGCAATTTTCACACTTTCGCTAGTCGCCATTTATCAGCGGCGAAAGTCGACCGCAAATGTACGCGACAAGATCGAGAAACGAGAACGTATCCCATCGAGGACATGCATCTTACTGTCTCTTCACATCGAAATATCGTAGGAGCACGAGAAGATATTTTTTTCACAAAATGAAATTGTTGCGTTTCGATGGCGATCGTAGGTGCGCAGTTTGATAGAGATGACATTTTGAAATATAAAAATGAATCTCTGATGATGCGCCATCAAAATGAAATGAAATATAAATGCTTAAAAGCAGATTTTTGATGGTTGCGCGATTGAAATCTAGAAAATTTTATAATTTCAATCTACTTGGCTTAAGATTGTTATGATTTTTATCGTAAACAGAATCATTCAATGATACAATGCTGCGACGCATCTGTACTATGTCGCATGCGAGATTGACGCATGATAATTAACAATTAGCGATTTTGATTAACAAGGTAGCATAATTTGAATTAGCGTTAATCGAGTAATTGCGCGCTCCGTCGAAATGTATTTTCCCTATGTATTCATCCCTTCCTTCCTGTCTTTCTTCCTGTCGTTTTAAAGCCACATCTGTACCTACGTCAGCCACATAATTGGCTTTCGCGATCGTGCCGAAGTACTTGGAGGCGCGAGGATTACCGGGAACCTGATTGCGCGAGAGCTTTGTGCGGCAATTTGGATTTTCCATCGTTTCCCGTCCTTCGCTTTCCTCTTTGCTACTCTCGTCCCTTTTACGGAGTTTGCGCGTCTTGCTTTGCAAGTAGGTAGAAACGCATTCGAAAGAGCAGACGATCGGTAATCGAAAACATCTTTCTCCGACAGTATATTGAAAATATAAGTTTCCATCATAGTTTATTATGATCGATAAGATGCACGGAATAAAACTGTACTATTTTGTGTGTGCTTATAAATCACTCAATAACGTTTAATGAAGTACAATTATGCTGATCATTTGTATATTATATAAGAATATAAAAATAAGAAATATCATATTTTATATCAAATTTTATCGTATTTTGAAAAACACTTCAAACATAAAGATAATGTAGAAAAATGTATGAAAAAAAACGCAGTATATATAAATGATTAGATTTTATATATTATAGAGATATAATTTTATCTCTGATTGTGAGATATATAAACAATGAGATGATGAACGTGATCGATATTACATAAGTGTCACTTTAATTGATATTTAATATTTACAATATTTTTTCTCACATTTTTTACAAAAGATGTTTTTCAACTGACTGCAAATTTCCTGAATCATTATAATTAAATTATTATCACAATCACCATCCGATAAAACGCATCGAGATAAAGCGAACGATCGTTAGCGCGATCTGCGCGGAAATATAGTTAGAACGACTGTCTGATAAGGTGTAAAAAAGATTCTCTCGCAATGTGGCTGGACAACTAGGGAAGAATGTCGGTTTACTCGAAAGAGAGGGTGTATGGGGATACATAGTTGGTTTGTCGCGCGGGGTGCGCGGCACGGAGTTGGAGTTGTAATTATACCTGCATGCATCGTTTCTACGTGCATTATAAATGGCCGTGCATAATGAATGAACCGCCGGACGAACCCGCCGGATTATCCCTCCGAAAGAATGGTCCCGCTATCCTATCTAAATCATACCCGCCGGCGCCGTTTTGCACCACCGGCAATGTTCTCGAACCCAGGGGGTAATTTCCGTGAACGAACGCGAGTAATGTGCGGTCGTGATGATAATGTTTTTTTAAGACATCAATATTCTTTACGATATTGCAATATCTTGGATTTTTTGCTAAAAATAGTTGGTTTATGAAGGAGAGGTCGAAAAAGATTTTCCCAGCCACGGACGAAATAATGAGACAATGTGTATTTAAAATTTATTTTTCTCTGGTTTAGAAATAATATTGTATTATTCTTGTATACAGACACATATACATATCTCTGTGAAGTAAAACATTTGAAATTGTATTATCTTTTTCGTCTTGCCATTAACACTATAAATTAGCCCGCAATTATATACGATGATATGTGCTACGAGGACGTACAACGCGTTGGAAAGTTCATAGGAATGATGGACACGTATTATTCCGTGGCGTTTTACCTCTCGTATAACATTTTAAATCTTAATGGAGTGCGCTGTGAAGGTACGTAAAGCGTAACGGCCGAGCAATGAATTAATTACGTGGGTTAGTCGTTCGCACTCTGAGATAGAATCGTGCGAGTGAAATTCACGAGCTCGATTTAATATTTCACTCGGAACCGCGGGGTGCGAATTCCTCGCAAAACCTCCACATAAAGCCGAAATGTATACTTTGTGTATGTCGCTCTATATAATACACATACATACATGTATATATACATGTTATATATAATATTATAAATAATATTTTATTATAAATAATATTACGTATAATATATATTATGTAATATTATATATAATAAAATTTAATTAACCACATAGCGTCGCGCGCTGCGGTGACCATTAGCGCACATGACTCCTGCATAATACGGTCTATTAAATTATGGTTGATACAACGTGCCATGCGACTCCCATTTTCAGTCTACGTGATAATGTCTCGGAATTGGACACGCCAGTACCATCGGCAATCAACACCGCGAACATCGTGAACAAGCGACCGCGGCTGCCATCGTCGCGGTCCTGTCGCATTTTTCAAACTTTGCCAGTAAAATTTCGACCTCAACCAACGACTCTCGCGTACCGTGATATATCAATCCGCGTGGCGCGTATGTGTGCGCCACGGTGATGAAACGGTAGGGCAGGTTGTATAAAAATATTGGGTGCAAATCAATTCGGTGATGACGTAACTCCGCAACTGCGCTGCCACTAGTGACCTATTTCGCTGTCGTGCTATGCAAGAAATAGGACTACATCGGATAAATTTAGATTTGCAGAGAAAGAGAGAGAGGAAGAGAAAGAGAGAGGGAGAGAGAATAATAATATAAGAAAATCTAGAAATGTCTTAATTTTCTAGAAATATCTTAATTTTCTAGAAAATTTTAATTTCAAAAATAGATTTTTCTAGCGTATGATATTTAACCCAATTAAAATTGATTAAAATTGACAATTGCAATCTAATTACAGTTATCAATTTTATATATGTATATATATATATATATATATAGACACACACACAATATATATTTATATATATTTCTGCAATAAAATATGTTTTATCGGATGCTTTAGTTGGTAACTTTACGGCAACTCTCAGCGAGCCCGCCGGATGCATAACTTCCCCAATGTTCCGCGATGGAACGCGTCCTGCGGTTGGGTCACCTGTTAAGCACAATGCTTAATCGGGCTCCGTAAGTGATTAGGAAACTCCGAGGGAGAAACCGCCGAAATAATTAACATTCGCGTCTCGACATGCGTCGATGGTGTTAGAGACGTTAAACGACATGTAACGTTATCGAGTGAGTAGATGGAAAACGGATTCCGCATTAGCACATGAAAATTGGAGCTTGCCTCCCTCTGCCCGCCCCCCGAGTAATTCTGCATGCGAGATATCGCGGTCTGCGGTCCAAAGATCTTAACACGTAACTTCCCCGTGGGAAAGTTGGCGCTAGCGTTCGTGGCCAGCATCACTCGGATTCACGTCAAGTGTATAAGTTTCGAATTCTCGATCGGGTCTATTCCCCTCTTATGTCTCGATCTGGCCGGTTGAGGTCAGGGTTAATTGGATTGAGCCGGGATCGAATTCTCGGGGTTGATTTCAAGCGTTACGTTACAAAGATATTCGCGAATTGGAGAACATTCCGATTATTATATTAATCAGTTTATTAGTTATTATATTAATCAGAAATTTGCAAAACATTAATTTATATGTGGAATTTGATATTGTATAATATATGATATTATAGTAATAGGAATTAGTGTAGATAACGCTGACATAATTGCGAGAATGATAATGAATATCGATGTATTATTTATAAAAGATCAATCGTCTTCCCTTCGTATTGCAAAGGCACATGAGTCGAACATTTGCGTGCTCAAAGGATTTTAAGTTAGAGTTTCTCTTTCAACTTTACTCGTGCTCCAGGCATTTATTTTTACAAAGAGGATAATCCGTTGGATTCCGGTTGGTTATTGCTAACTGTACACGACGATAATCCCCGCGTTGGACTAGGGTCTCGTTCTTAACACCAATTTAATGCTACCTCTTTTATCGTTTCCCACTACGTAAATCCATCCATAAATTATGCTCTTTCAGCTCTCTTATTTTGTCGTGACTGTTAAAAGAAATTTGAAATGATGGATCCAGTGCGACAGACAAAAATGTAAAAATATAATATAGGATTTTCGCATAAAGGTTACTTTATGTCCAGCGGCAGACAAGTTAACCGTGATACAAATTGTAGTTGTGTGCAAATATTTCTACCATTCGAGTGCAATTATTATAAAAGAGGAAAGATATTACATATAAATTGGAATTGTTATTTTATTTTTTGATATCAAATATTCTTTTATTAAACACAATAAAGAGGGATATGAAAACGCAAAAGAATAATGGCGATCAAATGATTTTTGCAATAATTAACTAATTGCTGTTTTCTTAATTATTATTTTGATAGTAGAGGAATAACTTGTGTAGTCAAATCTTTTTTAATATAATAAAAAATGACGAAACAAGTATAAATATTATTATAGGGACAAACTCACATTGTTATTGATTTGGTGAAAATTGCTTATCATAAATTAATCGAATTTCAGAAGAAATCCGAATAATATTTAATATCTTTAATTAATATTGTAAATTTTTAAATACTATTAATTTATGTTTTTTATATATATATATGGCTCTAACATATTATTAAACAAGAAATGAGAAAAGGAATAAAAGTATTAATAAACCTTATAATAAGTTTTGTGACATTTTTCCTATAATATATTTAAATATCATGAGAGATAAAACACGTGTTCGCGTTTAACTATGATTGTTACTATAGATAATGAATATTCTAAAACGTTCTAAATTCCGGATATGAGACGAAAATTATTTCCGCTAGCAGAGCAAAAATTTCATGTGGTTTTATATCACCGCTCTTGAAGTCGACGTATAATATCTTCAATGTGTGCCATATGTTGAGGAGTGCATACGGACACAACCGACTTTTACAACACGTACAGTTGATAACATAAACTGTATTATTTAGCTTGCATTTGTTGAGTCTCCTGTGAAATTTTCTTTATTATTTACAAAATAAACTTTGCGTTACGCAATGTTGCGTATTTTGTTGTTAATTCATGAAATGCATAGAAAGACTTAAAAATATAATTTAACTGAAACGATTTTACAGAGAACTTCTGTGTGTTTTGAGTCTAATTTAGAAGTAATGTTATTATTTCTAAATTAATTAGTATTTAAATTATTATAATGTACGTCAATAGAACGTTTAAAAGATATATTTTTGCTGTTCGCGTTTCGTTGCGATACATTGCTCTTAAATTTTCATCCGTTTCGCATTTTTTGGCTTTCCATTTCGATGACAGGCCAGCCGTGCAAATTAAAAGCGCGCAGCGTGGGCTCGCCGCGGGCAAACAATTTACTGTAGCTGCGACGAAATATTTGCTTCCTCATAAACAAACCTGGTGATCCAATTTGTGCTAGGTGCATTTAGTTGCTTTTGACGCATCGCGTAAGTCGTCGATACATTATAACAGTAATTACAACGTTAAAGAGTCATTAAAAAAATAATGCATTAAAATTCTGTTGCAATTTAGTTATTTTATTGCTTTGGTACAGCGTCTATTTATTACGCTGAGAAAATGGAGAAAAATACAATTTATTATTAACAAAATTACAAAAGAAATTACGTTTACAGTAATTATTAAAATTAAATGTAAGTTTGTAAAAACGCTGTGTGCTAAAAAGGTTATAATTAAGCTAAATACATATATTAGTAATTATATATGTGTATATATATATATATATATATATATTTTATAAAATTATTTTATATAAATATTTTACAGAATTTCCAATTTATATAGCTAAGCATTCTCTTATCATAAAATTCTTCGCAATAAGAAAGCCTTTGTGAAATACCATAGATGAAATTATCGCTACTTTAATTTATTGAAAACACGTTTATCGTCATCGAGATACACGTGAAACTATTTAAAACGCGTAGCTTAGCATCGGTGGAATTTACCGTTGATTTTACCTCTTCTCTTTCTCTCTCGACTAAAACTTGTATCTCGCGCTTGTACGATACGTATAAGAGCTGCAAAGCATCGAATGGTTGTTCACGGACAGTTTGATGTTCACGATGAATCAGACGAGCGAGCAAGACGAGTTGAATTTTGTACGTCTGATCGAGAGGCATATTGACACATCGGCTGAACGCCGATCGTGCCATAGTCTCTCTCGCGTTACAATGCGATACTATGTATGTATCAGGTATCCGTGAATCATGCAATGCGTACACCTAACGCGCCACGCGCCACGCATACGCCACATAGATTACCACATTAAGATCAACCGATAGGACCAAGCAAAATAGGCACCAAAGACGAGGTGACACATTCTTGCCATATCTCAATGCAATTTCAACAGTACTGTAAATTGTTGAAATTTATATATATACATATATATAATGTGTAACTTATGCTCTCTTATATTGCAATACAGGGGTATTTGTTAATTTTGATCGCTTTATGAGAAGATTCTTTTGTTCCAAGAAAGATGAGTCTTTGGATGCAAAAAATGTATATTATTAATTTCATCAGATATACTAAATTCGATCAATTTTGTTAAATATTTTTACAGTAAAAGAACACTGACGAGGAGAAGAGAAGATAGGGTTGAAATATGAGTATAATTTTTGTAAGCACGCGCGTGCGTAAAATCGTGTTTACATATTTTATCTCACACAAGATCCCTACGTTTTTCCTCAAATATTTTCATGTATAACATATACAGCATTCTATGTATACTTATGCTCGATTGGAAATTATTCAGAGGACTGTGCTTCTAAGCGGTCATCCCTCACAATGTATGCAGAAGAGATTTAATTTAACGTTAGATATTAAAATACTTGGCGAATATCGAACAATTACTAATTTATCTTAACGAATCTAGCTCGGCTGCCTACCTGAATCGTTAATATCAACCAGCGCTAATTTAGTTCAAGGGAGTTGTACAAATTTCTCGTCTTTGTTCTCCCTGCGTGGAATACGATGGTTTAGCAATTGCGACGAGGGCGCGTCCTGGCGTAACGGTAGAGACAGTCGGAAAGACAGACAGTTCCCTACCAGATCTTACCACCTTGCATAATGCATCGCGCGACGCCACTAAGCCAAAGGGGAAACTTCCCTGACGTGGAACGCCAGAAACACACACGCGTCGCTCTTACATTACTCTCTTCCTTCCTTATTGTTCAGCATCCCGTTCACAAATCCTTTCATTGACTTTCGATCTGCTTCGCTGTTTGTTTAGTTTTTATCTTCATACGATGCATAATCCTCCATATTTTGCTATTTTTAATTGAAGGAAAATTTTATCAATCCCATATCAGAAGAGATAATGTTTAGATTTTATAGCATATGTATAATAAAAATCATGATCGACGTGCAACGCGCGAGAAATCTATCATGAACAAATTGTTGAAACAATACATATTAGCTGTTATATTGTAAAAGATGAAAATACTGGTATCTTTATTTACATGCAAAAAAATTCTGCTCCGATATCGGAATCTTTGTTTACGTCCAATAATTATCGCAAAATTCGTAACAACCTCAGCACTATATATATACAAGGTGTATCTGAAATGATGCACTAAACTTTAGGAGCGTTTTCTAGAGGTCAAAATAAGATTTTTTTTTCCTATGAACATGGGTCCGCAAATGAACCCTCCTCCGAGCTAGAGGCCCCTAAAGTTTGGGGAAAAAATTGAAAATTGACTGTATATATTGCCTTATTATTTGATCTTGGTTTTGACGTTACCTATCACCCTCTCTTGAGAGATAAATAAATTTGCGTTGCGGGTGTTTGGTCAATTTCACACATTTTCGAATTTTAGCTCGGAGGGAGGTTCATTTGCGGACCCATGTTCATAAGAAAAAAAGTCTTATTTTGACCTCTAGAATACGCTCCTAAAGTTTAGTGCATCATTTCAGATACACCCTGTATATATATATATATAGTGCTGAGGTTGTTACGAATTTTTTGCGCAGAGATAAAGATTTAATGAAATTTTTTACGCTTTAATACGATCGAACGTTGCACGGCTTGCGCGGCCGCTCGCTTCGAATTTGCCTGCATTGGGTTTCACAGAGGAACACGATGCGGTACGTTAATTCCGAAATCCCGTGAAGCACTTCGACCATCGTCATTTTGTATGTACCACGTCGTAGTTGCGTAGCTGCCTAGACGTTACGTGCGGACGGTAGTATGGTAATCTAGTTCGCGCCAAGTTTCTGCCGAGCTCGAGTTAAGTCGGCTGCGTCGAATAAGCTCCCGGTGTTACCGCGGCTGATGAGTCCAGGACACTTTGGGGGTATGGTTACTGAAAGATGACACGTTCCCGTCGCATCGCGATAGAAAGCCATTCCACCGGCTTTCGCATAGCGTATTGGAGATTGCTTCCCTGATTCTGTTTCTTTTGGATCGCGATCGCACGTCGATAACGTTGCCAAGATCATTTAGTTTGCCGCGAAAATTGCTTTTCTTTTTATTTTAACGTATGCTAAGTAAGTAAACAGTTTTTCATTTTATATATTATAGATTTTATTGCCAATAATTTATAATAGTATCTGCAATAATGAAAAAAACATTTATGTGTGGTTTATTTGTAATGCGAATAATTTTATTAAAAATAAAATAAAATCTTTTAAAGATAAAAATTTTAAATATAATAAACTAATATGTACTTTAAATAACAATGAGGATGATTTACATATATTGTGATTTGTGCGACACATGTAGAATTATAAATACTTGAACGTATAAATTGCATATAATTAAAGATTATTTAGATTTTGCGTTAATTATCTTGCGCTTTAGGCTGTACACTTCGTATATCTATAACATTAACACAGAGCCAAATTGGCTAACTCTAGCATACTCTGATATTCTATGTTTTATGCGTTACGAACTGGGATAATCACATAACTTTGTCATACCGCTAGTTAACTTAGAAAGCTTATAATTGAAGAGAGTATGTACTTGGTGAATACGCTTATTCGGCATTACATAATGAAATTCTGGTGGTCCGTACAGTTTGATACTAATAATATTTTACATAAGAAAACTTTAATGTTTATGTTGCTGTTCTATTATAATAGTATTTTTTGGTTTACATGTCATAAGAACAAGAAAGCATATATTATGAATTAAATTGCAATTAAGCTAAAGTATTATTCTTAAATTAAAATTGTTTTTATTAGTTTAATTATTATGCGTATTATTAATAAGTCTAAGATAATTCGACATGTTTATTCAAATTAATATACAATTTAAATGACGAATTGTTATCTCTCATAGAACAGTTGATTGATGGACGTGAAGCGCTTATAATATCGATATTAAAATTTATAATGATTTTAAATACGATGTAATTTATGGTAATGTCGCATATTACTGTAAAATAATTAAGTGAATTCATTAATACTGCTTAAAACTAATATTGCATTACACTCCATTCTTCATAAAGATAAAACTGCGAGTCTAATCAATTAATAATCAATATACATAGAATAATAAAATATTCCTTGAAAAATAATTTCATTTCTGAAGCATAAAAGCATTATTAACTAAATAATTAGAATTTCAATGACATCTTTGTACTACACTGAGAAATGTTCAAAACTTAAAAATTAGAATGTAATTCTGTTTAAAATGAAATTTAAAATCTTGAAGATAATTAATACTATTATACATGTCAATATAAATAATATTACGGAGAGTAGAGCAATGATATCTATATCATAACGTTGATACCATGGATTATCGCTTTCACTAAATCGGAGATAATTTACTTCTTTGTGACGCATCACGAATTCTATCCACCACAGTGCATTTTCCATGCTGTCGTAAGGTTGATCCTTGAAGAGATAACTTAGATACGTCATCTTCTCTTTGTAACTAAACATATATTAAGATTATCAATCCGCTATTGTTAGCTACATTATAATATAATTATAATAAATTAATTAATATTCATCCCTCGAGTAAGTTACATTACTAGAAGAAAGGAATAACAGCAATTGATTATAATGATTTATATTGAAATTATATATATATATATATATATATATATATATATATATATATGTACCTTTTATCATTTAGAATTTGATGAATGGCTGTATGGAAACATTCTTTGGTTATTTTATTTAATGGGAGATATATTGCTGCACCTAATGAAACCAATCGTTTAATTCGAACTTCCTGTTCGGGGATAACAGAAAGTCCCAGAACTGGAACTGCGTAATAAATAGCTTCTTCGGTACTCTGAAGTCCGCCTTGATAAATAAATAGCTTGATGTTCGGATGAGCTGCACGATTGAGATAATTAGTAATATCGTGCGAGTTATATAAATGAATTGTCGATCGTGAAATAATGACTCCATATTTTCCATTTTACCTAGTACACTTTGCTGCGGAAACCAGCTCGATATAAGTACATTATCGGACTTTCTTAACAATTCATCGCAATCAAATTTCCAAACTATTTTATAAGGTAATTTCGAAAATACTTCAATAAAATTTTCTAGCATTTCGTTTTGTAAACTGCGGCAGATGATAGTAGTTCCAAAGCTCACATAAATAAATCCCTCCGTTGCATTATTTAGAAATTGTTCTAAATCCTTGTCGTTGTTTGTGAAAATTAATTATTCGGTGCATATTTATTATAAAGTGGTAAAAATTGAAAACGGGTAATATATTACTAGACAATTTAGATCGATATGATAATAACTTAGAAATTTACATACTTTTGGCAGACGTGGTAGCGTTTTTTGTATATGGAATCCACTAAAAAATATTGCATTTGGTTGTTCAGGTCTAGGGTATACATTTACTGGGTTTTCATTAACTAATAACACACTCATGTTTTTCATTACATCGATGACTTGTGGTATGTCATTTCCGAGATATTTTTTAGCCGTTTCCTGCTCAATAGTTATGTAATTATTACTCCAATAATAAATAGTAGACCATACCTCGATAAAGTTTTGCAGTCTTTGCCATATCGATGGATTTTCCCCAAGTAACGTATTAACTTCCCAATTTGAAGAATGTGATGGAAGTATAGGACTACCAAAAACATATCGGTGGTGATTATGTATGCCCAAGGACATAACTCCTGTATAATAGATTAGTCGAGATATCAATTTTCCACAACATACTGAAGGTATAACTCTCAGAAGGAAAGGTCAACACTTTTATACTTATAACGATACCAACATTTCAAGCAATACTAACATATTCCAAAATATCGACCGTTCCCTCTTATACATGTCACTTGCAGAATATCTTGTACGTGCCATTTGCAGAAATTATCTCACCTATGAGAGGAGCACTAAATCTATATGCCATAGTAAATGTCGACAGACCGCCTATTGCTTCTACGATAACCGCGTCAAACTTTTCATTACTATCCTCTTTATAAAGCTCCTTAAATTTTGGTTCATTGAACATGGCATCGCTCATTATGTTTATTAAGTCGAAGATGTATTTGTTCAATTCGCTCGGTGACATTTGCGATTGTTGTTTTTTATACTCTTCACCACTGGTATTTATAGTCGACACATCAATTTCTGTATAATTTTTTAATGTCGGATCTTTCATCGGACGTGGAGTTATTATGACTATTTCGTGTCCCCGTTTATTTAAAGCTAAACATAACGACCGGTAAACTATTTGATGACTGTAAAATGGTGCAAACGTGATCACAAGAATCTTTTCAGCATTCGCAATGTTATTTGTCAGTAGCAGCCATAGAGATAAAATAACACATATTCTACAAATAACTCTATACATTTTGCCACTGTTCTAATTGTACTATTCTTTCAGAGTTATATGAGCATTTACATTTATAAATCGTTGAACAACCAGAGCTCGAATGAGGGCGCTTTCATATTGTCTGATAACATATAAATAGCCACACTAAAAGATATATATTTAAATTATTTACTTATGTTTTTGTAAAATAAAAAAGACTAAATATTTTAAATAGGATTTTACCATACGCATTATTTTACATTAATTATAATTTAATATAGTTTAGAAATACAGTTTTTACATATATATATATATATATATATATATATATATATATATATATCTTTATTTTCCTTTTTAAATATTGTTTTGACTGTATCTGTTTCTATTAGGACTAATTGTTTTTCTTTATTTTTTTTTCTTTTAATTTATTTATTCATCGCTCAATATTCGGTAATGTTAATGCCAAGTTACATATTATGTGTTAGTGCCCTTAATGAATTTAATCATCACTGCAAAGTGAGTTAAATGTTGCAATAAATCTTTATATTGCAATATTACACTATTATATTAAAATAAAATAGAAAAAAATATTTAATTGATAAATAAAAAATTAAAATAAGTTATACGTATTTATCATTGTTATGACTATGATATTAATAACGTTGCCTGCAATGCATTTTAATCATTATGATATACTTTCCTCATTATATGTGTATGCATATTAGTACAGATACTTTATGTAATGTTTGCTGCTATGTGATATAAATAATAATAGAATTTAGAATTAGTAATATTATCAGACCAATATCCGTGAACGTTACATATAATTTTTTTGCCATTCAAATTTTAGCAATAACTCACAAGGAATCTACTTGAAATACATTTTAATTATAATTATATCGTCTTTATGTATGTATATATATTAATGTAGGCAGTGTACGTAATATGCTGGTTAAAGCAATGATAAATATGAGAAGTAACTTAGAATTAATTGCATTTTCAAATTGATCTGCAAATCGTTCACGATACGAATGACAAAAAGCCAAATTTGAATATTGGCACAAAACTGTAATTAATCTAAATTTTTTCTCTCTCTCTTTCTTTCTCTAAAACATAAGAGCGCAGAAATTTATAGTTTCACAGACTTTTTTATGACGTTGAGATCATAGCCCGGTATTCATAGTCCGTTCTTATATTTAAGATCATCTTAAGTAAGGTTTGAAAATGTTATACGGCTATTTCATTGGCTGAACAGAATCTTAAAACGACCTAAGACCAGGCTTAAGACAATCTTAAATATAAGATCGGACTATGAATTCCGGCCATAGACGTATAATATATAGACCGCGCGTTCCCACTCTCTCTTTTGTTTCGGCAACGTCAAATTTTAGAAAGAGAGAGCTTATTTTCATGGTAGTTTCTTCTTTGTCTAATGACGCGTGGTGGGGGAAAGAAATCGATCAACACCTATGTCAAATGCAGTGGCCATATTAAATTTTTGCCCCACTCTTATTATTGATAGACAGATAAACTAACACCACGAAAGCATGTTGTCTCCTTCTAAAATTTGTTTAACTTTTTAGCCAAATGCGAAGTCTATGTATTCTACGTCTATGGTTGAGATGCATTGAAGCAACACCAATAGATAAATGGTTTTGCATAGTTTATTAATCTAAATAAATTTCTCTCCTTTTAACTTATTATTCATCTTTTTAAAAAAACATTACATCTTGAATCATTTAAGTAATTCATCTTAAAATCTTACAAATTCAAATTCCGTGCTTTAATAATAAATAATGCTTTCAATGTGTATATAAAAATATCGACAAAAAATTCAATAATCAGTACACGAACTTAAAATTGCTTCGTGCTATCAATTGTACTTTCAATGTAGAGTATATGAATTCATATTTATATTTTATATTCTAGTAAACTTATAAATTATTAGCAAAGATAGAAGCAATAGTTTATTTTTGACATCAAATCGAATAGAAAAATCTTTCAGCATTCTTTCTCCAGTAAACAGTTATCAAAATATCGTAATCAACAGATTGAAAAATGTGACAAATAATACGGGATATTAAGGTAGTACATTTATCAAATTTCAGTTTTATAGTTTATAAATAATATAAATGATACACACACATACACACTATATACATGTACACAATACCAATTGTTACACGGGATTCTATACATTAACATTACTTGTGTCATTTATGAGAGAATATTTTCGCATACTCGCATGTAAATAATGTTAAAATATTTTTTATATTAACATCTACCGCAATGAATTCGATAACATTCGTAAATGAAATCGTAAAATCTGAAGTAACGCCCATAGAATAAGAAGGGATGTTATAAATATTAGTATGGCGAGGAATCCGATGATGTCCCAGTCGTATCGTCGATACCATGTCTCGTCGCAAAGACTATTTCGCAAGAAAGGTGTTCCATTCTGTCGTATCACGTACTCGATCCACCTTACCGTATTTTGAAGACTGTCATACGGTACGTCGTTATAAAGTTTACTCACATATTTTATCCGATCTTTGTATCTTAAAATAAAGAATACTATCGTTACATCAATGCACATGTGATTTAAAGCTCTTCTTCTTATTACATAAATTAGTCAAGCTCTAATAAAAAAAGATTATATTAGAAATATGACTTATGCAGAATAATACCTCTTATTGTTTATAACTTCATGTACAGCAGTCTCGATGCTTTCTTTCGAAATATTGTTACTATGAAGGTGAACTCCAACACCTAATTTTGTTATATATTGCACGTTATACATCTGATCCCAAAATATGGGAAATCCTATGACCGGAACTCTATAATGGACAGTTTCTTCGGTACTTTGAATGCCGCCTTGATAAATAAATAGCTTGATATTTCGGTGAGCTATAAATAAGAAAATCAACACGAGTTATAGGAATTAATGTTTCTAAAACACATACTTACATACATAGAAACGATATTACCGAGAATACTTTGCTGGGGAAACCATTTCGATGCTAGTATGTTTTCAAATTTGCCAGGTAATAGATCAGGGTCATATTTCCAAACAACTTTGTATGGCAGCGCAGAAAGTACTTCGAGGAAGAATTTAAATGTATTATTTGGTAAATATTGCCAATTAACGTTAGTTCCAAGACTGACATAAATAAATCCCTTGGTCGCATCGTCAAGAAACTGTTTTAAATCCTAGGGAATATAACGAGACTAATAACAGACACGCAAATGCATACAATGCAGCGCAAATAAATCTTATTTGAAAGCATTGGAAAAATATACATATATATGTATGTATAATGTACTTTTGGTAGAGCAGGCGGTACTTTTGCGATATGAAAACCATGGTAAAATATGACGTTCGGTTGTTCAAGTCTGGCATAAGAGAGCACTGGATGTTTGTTCACCAAGTATATACTCATGTTTCTCGTTATATCGTCGATATGCGGCAGATCTTCTCCTAAATACTCCTTTACAATCGCATCCTCTATAGGGATATGTACGTTCGCCCACTTATACATCTGTTTCCACACTTCATAAAAGTTAACGAGTCTTCTCCAAAATGACATATTGTTTTCTGGTAATGTATTGGCTTGCCAATTGGAAATATGCGATGGGAGAATCAAGGATCCGAACGTATAGCGCATATGATTGTATACATCCAGACTTGAAATACCTAAGTGTCACGTTACATATTACTTCATGACTATGCGAATAAAATGAGAATAATTATGCTTAATGCTAAGAAAATGGATCGTATAATTCAGTTTCTTTGATAGCGCTTATTTTTCTTACCGATAAGAGGAGCATTGAATCTATATGCGAAAGCGTTCAATGAAATTTGTGTGGGGCCTTGCGCTACAATGACTGCGTCAAAGTGTTCATTGCTATCAGTTGCATATAATTTCTTCATTTCTGGATTTTTGAAAACTTCGCGATTTACGATGTGAGTCGCAGTCCACAGAATATTTTCTTCTACATCTAGGAGATTTAACTGCAAGAATGCCTCAAAGAAATTTTTAAATGGTATTATCTTTTTATATTCAGGAAAACCTTTATAAAAGTATTTTAAATCAATTTCTCTATAATTTGTTAAAGAAGAGTTTTTTATAGGATCTGTAGTGACAGACACAATCTCGTAACCTTGTTTATTTAATTCTAAGCATAAATTACGGTAAACTATTTGATGGCTATATGACGGATAATTTGCTATTACTAATATCCTTTTGGCATGTGTCACATTATATTGCACTATTCCATACAAAATCGCATATATTGAGAATAAATATATTTTACTCCACATTCTTTCAATGATCTTAGTAAATTTTGTCGCAAATGTAAAATGCACTTGTAGTATTCGGGTGAAACCATACATATATATATAGTATTCGTGAGATTAAATTTTGTATAAATACTTTCCTATTTGCAACGAACTATTTGAAATGCGCATATAATGTATTTTTAAGCAGAGCATAAATATATTTCTAATGTATTTCTTAAACTTTTTGAGTTTAACTTAAAATTATTAATCGCATGAACCGTGCATTTTAGCCTTATTCTGATTTAGAAAATCAGATATAATATGAATTATTTTTGAAATTTTATAATGCATTTTTTGTGTTATATGATGTACATCGTAAATACATCGATATCATGATATCGATTAAACAATATATGCATGCATTTACATCTATTTCTTTTTTTTATATTTTTCATTCTTAATTATTATTCATGTATAAATTTTATGGGAGTGGACTAACAACCATAATGATTAATGCGTGATCGTCGGCTCTTTACGACGTACACACACACACTTTCGCGTTGGATATAAAATCGTTGAAACGGACGTGTGGACATTCTCATAAATCTGTCGGCATCATAAATCGTCTCGTTGAGATATATTTAAAAGCATGCTGTCTCCGGTAACAGACGGCGATAAGTTTTCTCAGGTCGCTCGTTTCTCCATCTCTTGTTTCCGTATCGATTAAAGAGGCCATGTATCTTAATAAATTGCGCATTAGCCACCAGTTGTTCCGACACCATCCACCATATGTACTGATCTCATAATTTAAAAAGTTTCGTGATTTTACACATTATTTATGTAGACAGACCACGCGAAAGGAAATCAAATTTCCTTTTTGCAGAATGCAAAATTGTATCAGTGTTGTTTGCTACTACAAGCATCTCGTCACTACATCACTACAGACGGCCGGATATGAGAGATACGGATTTTTACAAAATCCAAATATCGGTTTTATATTCGTTTGAAAAAGTTCATAGTTTATGGAAAATGGATATTAATTTTCGCAATTCTACTCTAGATATATAAATCATTTTCTTCACAATAATCGAATAATAATAATATAAATTCTCTTAATATCTCTTACAATTAGTTAAATTATCTTAGAAATTATCTTATAAATCTCTTACAATTTTTTCGTATTTTGTTTGAATAATCATAATCCGAAAGAATATGATGTCAAAAATTTTGAATGATTTATTTATAATATTTGTTAAATAAGTGAGTCTATTATGTTGCCAATAATCGATCTTTTTGAGGAAACTTATCTTTATGTATACATATACAGGGTGATTCATATAAAGTGACCGATGTGAATATTAGCTAAAGTTGAAGAGCTATGAAAAAATTTTTATACCAAAAGATGTTTGACACAGAGGGGGACATCGTATGGTACAAACGATATTTTTATAGATGAAGGCATTAAGGAGTTTTCAAGATCAACTTAATTTTTTTAAATGGAACCCTATTTTTTATTACATATTCTTGTAGCTCATCTCGAGAGCTTTCTAAAACACTATAATTAAGTTAGTTTTCATTAAGTACTTTCCAAGTTATGAGGCTTGAAATCATTTCTTAATTTTACATAAACCGTAAAATATCTTGTAAAATATTCATTTTTCGATTATCTTACCTTAATACTTTTACGTACAAAATAATGAGAGGAATCAATTGGTGTAAAGAAAACACATAGTTATTTTTAAGAAAAAATATGTAATTGTTAATTGCAAATTACATATTTTTTCTTCGAAACAACTATATGTTTTCTTTACATCAATTGATTCCTCTCATTATTTTGTACGTAAAAGTATTAAGGTAAGATAATTGAAAAATGAATATTTTACAAGATATTTTACGGTTTATATAAAATTAAGAAATGATTTCAAGCCTCATAACTCGGAAAGTACTTAATGAAAACTAACTTAATTATAGTGTTTTAGATAGCTCTCGAGATGAGCTACAAGAATATGTAATAAAAAAATAGGGGGTTCCATTTAAAAAAATTAAGTTGATCTTGAAATCTCCTTAATGCCTTCATTTATAAAAAATATCGTTTGTACCATACGATGTCCCCCTCTGTGTCAAACATCTTTTGGTATAAAAATTTTTTCATAGCTCTTCAACTTTAGCTAATATTCACATCGGTCACTTTATATGAATCACCCTGTATATATATATATATATATATATATATATATATATATATATATATATATATATTATACATAAAATAGATTTTCATAAAAGGCTTTCAATTTATGTCAAATATTTTTATATATATATGCAAGAATATGTATTTTGTTTTGATAATAAAATAATACCTTACAGCGCACAATCCGGAGTACTAAACGTCAATAGATTTTCTCTTTGAAAAATAATATATTTCTCGCAATGTATTTGTTAGACATTCTCGGAGATTGACGCACCTTTTATTAATCCAAGTTATTCAGAAAGGTAACGTGCAACGTTGTATATAAACACCTGCAGCATTTTCCTTTAGTTCCCATCATGTGAACATTATGAGACTGTCTGAGTATAGCGACTGTCGGAAGCTACGACGAGAAAGACCGCGATACGAATGTGTCGAGAATCCGACATTTTGCATTATAACGCCGATGGAAAAGCTGGCGAAGAATTCAGGAGAACGTCAATAAAACCTGCTCGCGATGCCTTGTTATTCTCTATAACATGTATTTCATGAGTGACAAGTGTCTTTCAATGAGTGGAAAAAGACGTTTACATTTCAATCATGTCACTGACACGCAGATTATCCTTGAAGATTATTGTTGTGTACTTTATGAACAACCACGATATGACAATTATTTTTCTCTCTAAAAAGCATCGAATGTAGATTGATTCAAATCGCAGACGATACTTTTCACTTTTTTCCTTTTTCTTTTTTATTATTTTAGTTTATATAATATATTAATATAATAACTTTATACTTATTTTTTGTAATTTTTCCTTTGTACTCTCTAAAAGTGAATCAGTGTATTATCACTGTAATCAGTGCTGTACTTATAACTGCTTGTAATCAGTGAGTATTTACTGTTTTTCAGTGATAATACACTGAAAAACAGTAAATACTCACTGATTACAAGCAGTTATAAGTACAGCACTGATTACAGTGATAATACACTGATTTACTTTTAGAGAGTATTCTTCGTAATTTCTCGTAATTGTTATTTTTGTCATAACATTAATTTATGTAATTATTTATTTATTATATTAAAAGGATTTCTCTTTCGTTTTTAATAAATGAATAAATAAAAATTATTTAAAAAATTTTGCAATTGCATGTTTTACTTGCTGTTTCAATAACAGATTTATTCTTCAATGTAATGCATCATGATTATCAGTATAACATTGGTAGAAATCAAAATTTCCAAGTAATATTAAACACCTGTCACAAACTAGGGACAGCAAAGGCAGATTGCGATATGATGGTTTGAAACCATGTAGGAGATATGTGGACGAAATAGAGTTACGAGTGCTTTTCAGGATATTATGTTTGAGTTTCACTCGTAATATACGCGTGCATCACTAACTTTACACCGCGATATCAAAGTAACGATGGGGGTTGTGAGGCTGAAGCACAATTAAGATTTTATTTTGAATTGAACACATTGATTGTCGAAGATGAAATTAAATTATATAATTAGATAGTGCTGCAATATATTTTTGATTATGTAGAATTTTAAAATATGTATTTATATATTATAAGTTATATGTGAGAAAAATAATAATTCTTTTTCTTTCCTCGCTTATATTATTGTTTTATATTTATATTGTAAGAAATATCGTATCGATCGATTAATAATATTTGTTACATCAACTTTATAATATAAAGCAACGCTTCAGGGTAAAGTAGATGGAATAAAGAAATCTGGGGGAGGAAGATAAGAATTCATCTAATTGAAGTATTTTAATTATTCCGTAGTTATAAAAGGAAGTTCAAGGCACGAGTGAATTTTAGCGAGTATCACAGGAACTTTAACTCGGACGATTCGTCGACTATTAAAAGGTAGTTAAATAAAATACCAGCTACCTAAGGAAATTACAAACGAAACGAAGTATAATTACTGAGAAGAGCGCCATATAAAATTCAGCGTTTAATTGCAATTTCCATTAAACTTGTACATCGAACGACTATGTTCTGTTTGATTTCGAATAAAAAGGCTTTCTAGAAACGTTCTTTCAATACAATAGAAAACATTACCGGAATATAATAATAGTAACGGACGACAGCCGCGTTCGTTACTTTTACAAATACGTTTTGAGCAAACAAGTTTGTGCATTTTTTACAGACGCGACCGTGAACGCAAATATGTGCTAATGGATGTGCATCGGTAAAATATCAACGTTGCTTAAACATCACGTCAATGTCAAACGTTCAGGAGTTAGATTCCAATTTTGCAAACGTTATCGTAACATGATGTTTCAGTCAAAGCGCATATGGTGTACTTTTAACTCACAATCAGACATGCGCACGAAATTATAAAGCATCTTTATATCTGGATTCTACCAATTTGACTAAGAGCTTATCGCGATATTGTTCTTTATGTTCTTATTTAGAATACAAGAAGGAGAACAGAGATATATGAAAACTTAAACTCGACTCTAAAGGAGATACTATTGAAGCGGCACTAATACAATTCGAGTGAATTTTATAATAGCTTACAAACTGTGCTTATAAGATTTCTAAGATATGACACGACACAAAATCTGAATAATTTATTTTTGTCCTATATATTCACCGCCGTCAATGATTTGACTAAAATGGAATACTGACTGTGTGTACTCGATTTCGTCATTAAGGCAACACTCATGGTTTATTTAGATGACCGCATTGAGATAGATAGAGAGATAGAGAAAGATAAATAGAGAGATAGAGAGAGAGGGAGGGAAGAAGGAAGGGAGGGAGAGAGAACGAAAGTGTTGCTACGTATGAGGTCGGTACTCTAGAGTCACTTGCTCATTCAGTTGATTACGTCGGTCCGCAAGTATGGCTTTTCCCTATGGTTTCGAGAGCCCATAATCCCGCCATCTCCGTGCCGTTGGGTTATTTGCGCGATCCTGAAATATCAGTTGACCCGCCGGCGTTTATGAGTTCAAACGAGAACCCTTCTTACCGGCCAGACGCGTGTTATAGCACTATTTTATATACTCTCTTGTAATAAAAAAATAGCATTAATTCAATATCGCTTAGCAATTTTTACAATAATGGAAAATAGTTATTTATTTATTTATTTACACATATTATGTATATATGTTAACTATTATATGTATAACTCTTTTTATCATAAAATCTATACAAAATCTTCTACTTTGTGATACTCTGCTACTTTTCTGGCATATGTTGAAAGACGCATTGTAGACAAGCGGATGAAAACTGTTAGCTTCGGTGTAAGCCACTTAGCTCCGAGGCATTCGTCTAACGAGTGGATGGTTTCGATCGGCTCTTTTCATGCTATTGTGTTTGCGAAAGCTTTCTTCTGAGCCTTGTAGCCCTCCAGGGTACCTTTAATTAAATTCTATTCTATTTAATTAAATAATATTCTATTGTATTAAATAATATTCATAATAGAAAGAGCAATAATACCGATTAAACAAGAGATTTCTCGTCGATGGACAAATTTTTGAGACCGAATATTATCTACCTGATTTTAATTGATCCTCTTCTACTGATACACCTGATCTGAATGTGTTTATGGGCGTACTATATTTCGAATAGCTTGTAGTGTGGCACGTTGCATTTAAATTCCATACATTTTTTGCATACTCGCGTATTTATTTTTTACTTATACAGAATCGAATATCCAAGTTATACGTTGCGTAGTTTTATGGATATGAGACTTAAATGCTGGAGAAGCTGCATAGAAACGCGTACCTCGTGTGTGTTCAGGGAAGTATGTATTTATTAATAGAGCTTGTGTGTGTGCTTGTATCAACACTGCTTCAGATTGTACAATAACATCCCCTTCGTATACTCTTGCTACTCTTATTTTCTCACTAAAGGCCAGAGAAAAGGAATTTCTCGACAAAGTTAAGAAATTCTTTGCTACCTGCCGCGCCTTTTACATAAATAACATTCCGTAGTTTCCTAGTAATATGCCGAAGCAACCAGAGAAGAGGTCGAGGCATTCTCCACCGCGCCGCTTGAAAGATTCCGCTTTCGGAATTTCATGCCGAATCTCGCTGCAAAATTTTCCGGATGGACGTCGATCGTCTAACCGGTAGTTTGAACCACGACCGCGGAAGCGATGGGAATATTTTTCTTTTCTGACGATATGAATTTCTGCCGATACACGCGGCTAGAGAAACATATCTGCGATCTCTTCTCCTTTCTAACGTAAAATCGCAAACATGCTCTGTCATTCTGCGCTTCCCGCGAGAATTGGAAATTATTCTTCTGTCACTCCGGAATATTCTATATAGTACTAGAATATATTCAGTTTATTGATTCGACGGTTTTTATAACGCTTTTGTTATCATGTATCATATAAAGGAAAAAAAAATATATTTTTTTTTATCGGTATAAATATATAATTATTCTCTAAAATAATTATATCGATAATAATATAATTATATCGATAATAATATAATCCACTTTTGAAGAGAAAATGTTTTTTTAAATATACGATAGTAGTAAATGTATTAACTTGAAAGAACTGATAATTATCTTTCTGCAAATTTTAATAAAGTACCCCTCGAGAATCTAAGGTTTGTCGGCTGATCGAGAAATCACTGCGATATCGAGAAAGTACCTCGGCAGCTCTGAAATACGATTCTTTCCTGGCGCGGAATAATTTTTATCATCGCCATAGACGGTTGAATATTCAGGGGAATCCGTTCGATTCATCTGCGCACGTGAATATTCAGCGGTTCCGCTCGTTCGTTCGTCCGCCCGCCTTTACACCCTCCTCCTCTCATTTCCTGCCGCACCTTTCCGCCCATTCGTATCTGCGATTCACAAAGGATTCGCGGTTTTGTGATACGCGATGAAAATAAACCACGCGATATCACCGCCGCTTCTCTCTTTTTTTGCGCAAGTAATAGCGACGTCCTCTCTTACTTAATGCATTTTTGCTATGTGACTTGATCTGAATATATTTACTGACATATTAAATCTTTTATTGTCGACGTTCGTGATTCTCCGCATTTTTAAACCATGAGCAAAATCTGTCAAATTAGACATTTGATTTTTTTTATCTATCAAAATAAAAATAAGTGGCAATGAATAATCTATAAAGATTAAACAAAGATAAATCGTTTTTTCAAAGAAGGATATTTTCGTTTTCTCACTCAGTGCAAATGCATTTTCTATTTTTAAAAATAGTGACCTATATTATTGGAATAACGAAACCACAAACATAGAAGCTGTAATTAAAAAAGATTGAATATGAAATTATTAATAAATTTTAAACTTATATATATATATATATATATATATATATTTATTTATTTATTTATTTTAATTTATTAAACAATTCATAAACTTCGTACTAAATATATCTGCTTTATATTTTATTTTGATCTAGCTTAAATTCAATGTGGACTAATGCTACTCTTGATAATTGCATAATTGTATGAAATGAAATCTTATTTGGATCGATAGTTATTATGCATAATTTAAGCTATATTCAAATTATATTGAGATCCTTTAGTATAATTTGAATCTAGAGTCTAGTTTCATGTAAATTTCATATGGATTTTGACATAAGTTTTTTTTTGTATTAAGAAATGAATTTGATTGGAAGGAAAGAGAGAATCATCACGTATAACTATAGATATGTATGTACATGTATATATTACATTGTAAGATTGCTTTGGATTCGTATGTCATGTATCGAATAATTGCAACCAAAGACGCAACTTGATGCAGCCTTCAGTAAAATGGAGAATCATGTGGCTGCAGGCTTTTATACCGCAGCGGGAAACTGCACGCGGAACTCGATACATTGCAACGTGACATAACGACGTGTCGTCTCGCATCTCATCTCGTCGTTTCCTCGTGGAGAAGAATCCTATATAAATTCGCGGCGTGCGGGCATTAATTCTTAAATGATCGGAGAGAGCCAACTCTCGATGATATCGCGTACACTTCGCTTAATCGCGAAGTGACAATCCGTTTTTTGCGCGCATCGTCGATGTCACGTCAGGTGGAAATGCGAAATTAAAATTTCGGTCGAATACGCACGCCCGATATGGCATGGCAGTTGCAATTTCACGCATGGAGAGGCAGATTCGCAATGCAACCGCACGATCGCTACCGGGAAATTAATACTGCGTTCTCTGCCGGTTTTCCCCGCGAACCCTCCATGCGATCGCGTATGGTTTTTCGTGGATTTAAGAGTACACAGCTGGCGCGCGAGCCAGGCCTGGTAGCGATGAGTTAGGGTTCCCTAAATTTACAGACCATTGATATAGGCGAGCAGCGACAATAACGGGTTCAACTGCCACGTGACACATTTGAATTCGTATAGGCGTATCGCACTCCACCAGATTAAACGCGATCTGCTCGTATTTTCATCAGCGTCTGATTTATTATCGTTAAAGAATATGATATGTACGTGTATGAATGATTCTCGCATGATAAATTTATTTCTAGAATTATCGACGTTATCTCGGAAACGGTAGTCAACAAATTTGAAAGATATTGTAACGATATATTTTAGACCGGTTTGCAAATTTTATTCTCTTAATGCGAATCATTGTGTTTCGATTGCGAACAAATTTAAAACTCCTAATTCATCCAATTCTCTAATTGCCATTTTCTTCTCGACAATTTAAGTGAGAGGTACGAATGAATCGTACATTAGTGAGTGCAGCCAATGTTTGTACGCGCATATTTGCCGCTCGTTTCGCACGGTAGTTTTGTGGAAACACGCGAGAAAATAAATGAGAGTTTGAAATGTGATGAATCGCGATGCCGGCCGTGCAAACGAAACGTGCCCGATGCGTGTCATCCCTGGCATTTATAAACGGAAAACAATGAGCGTGCCGCGAAACGTACGTCGTTCTCGCTGTTGTGCCTTTCCACACGAATGGCGATACAAAAGAGTTGAAAGGGTGAAACGTTGCCTCGTGGTTTAAACGCTACTGGTACCGTTTGTACTACGATTGCTAGATAATTGTTGTGCATACATGCCAAAGTACACGCTTTGACGGTACCGCCAATACGTACGGATCATCTTTTATGGTGAACGTACTCGAGGTTTCATTTTCCAGGCGCGGAAACATGTTTAACCCTTTAGCTTTCTCTCTATGGATCATATAACGTGCTGAAACATAATATTAGAACAGTGCTGGAACAATAACGTATTCGAAATCTGCCAATATTTCGAATCGTATGTAATAGTAAGAAAAGATAAAAATTAAGAAATTTTATTTTATGCGCTAATTACATGATAAAAAAAATGTAATATCTAAGAAAATGTTAATCTTTACTAATTGCCAAATATAAAAGTTTTTAATAAAAAAATAGAGAAATAAATGATATCATGTTGACTCGATTAGATATAATTTTGTTTACAATACAATTATTATTAGAATTTAAATATATGTGCATTTTTTGAATTTATTCATGGCCTCGATTATAATAAATAGTTTTCAGAATATTCTGAATGCCAAAGCGATATTTATTTAATTACTTGTATTATACCAAGAAAAATTTATGCACAACTAATTAGTTTTAAGAAAAATAATTTTTCTTTTGAAAAATCACGAGCAGAACTATTGGCTTTAGATCAACACGAAAAATTCTATGTTTTGATACGATGATTAGAAAGAACTTTCAAGACTTGGTTAGTATAATAAGTTACCAAAAAAAAGGAAAAGCGTGGATCCTCTTTTTTTTACTCGGTAAAGTTATCGTAAGAAAAATAATTTTTGAAAATTTACGTATTACCATCCGTGTTTGGCTATTATTAGCCCGAAGAATTTAAATTATGTTTTTTATGTTTTGAGAGGCGTATCAATTACTGATATGCTAAACTATTTCCGAGCAGATATAGATACATAATATATATCTTTTTTTTTTCATATGTATATGTACGCATATATTACAGATTATATAGAAAATATATGTTTCACGTATATATAAATCTTATGTAGAATTGTATATTTTGCACAACGAGCTTATTGAATAGAATTTGCGGCGTATTTTATGGAACTTTACTCAAGCGCGATTATGAATATGTACATTTAGAATTATGGCTAACAAGAATGATAAACAACATTTAGTCATACGATATATTACAAAGATATAGACGCTTACAGAAGCAAATAAGTAGATACAGTCTTGTTGTATTTACTGGCTTAGGCTAGTTAAGCTTCATCGATGTCTCGTGCATTAGATACTCGGTAATCTCGGCTTATGTAGATAGGAGGATCGAGAGAGATTAATTACTCATTCAGTTCGGAATTAGGCCTATTGACTTGAGGCTTACCTCCTTCCTATCTTCGATTAGATCAGAAATTGACCGAGATATATGTATCTTCCTTAGAACATTTTTATGATTCCATATCATAATTGAAGTTTAATTAAGATCAAATTAAGAGTGAACAAATAATTTTTTGAAATTAAAAAATTCTATGGGAAAATTATTTTTTTTGTAACTATTAAAACTTTTATCGAATAGTTTGTAACCATTAAATTAAATTAAAGCAGTTATCTTTCTCTTTCGGGTTATTTAAATTGAACGTGAGAACAGACAGAAGTTTTGCATTTAACTTTTTGCAAAATCACGAACTATTGACTTTAGACCAATACAAAAAAATTCTACATTTTGATACGATGATTAGAGAGGACTTTTAAGACTTGGTCGGTGTAATAAGTTACCGCAAAAAAAGAACTTTCCTATATCCTTTTTTGCTCGGTAAAGCTACTGTACGTGACCAGGATTCTTGAAATGTAGGACGAGAAATGCGGTTATACACACACATACATATATCTCCGAATCGTAGGATCTAATAAATCATGCTGTTTGTTCTTTGTGTTAATATTAAATCTGTTGAATTATCTTTTATCTGATATCGCTATATTTATATTTTATTTATATTATATTACGACAAGAGAGCGTGTGTTATCGCATTATAACATTCGGATATCCGGATACATAAAAATCCAGCAACGTGTTTTTTGTTGGCGTAATATATTAAATATATTACATATATTTTATTAGATTAAAAAATATTAATAGAATAATTATTTATAAATAATTTTACGCATATATATAATTATCTAATTTTGCATTGTGCGAGAGATTATGTTTAAACAATTTGGAGATATTGTTATGTTACAATTTTTACATCACTTAAACTAGACGCGTCAAATAAAAAAAATATTTTTTTGACAGATCTCGTTCGAAACAACATTCTAGAATGCAACAAATGGAATTATACGTCGCTGCGAAATTGCATACCATTCACTGATGCGTATTTCCATCAATTTATTTAGCCGATTTTGCCGTTCTTCCATCGGTGTAAACTGCTAACCAAATTTTATTCTTTTTCAGAGAGAGAGAGTGCTATTCGGTATTTATATTATTTTGAAATGTGTGTAATCGTTCCAATCAGTGTCACAATTACTCGTATAATTTGATTGAAATGTTTTGAAAGTTTAAGCTAGGCTGAAACATTTTAAGCAAAAGATGATATGAAATTATCTTGTGAATATTATCGGCACAATATATGTACATATTTCGCAAAATTGAAATGCCTCTTATCCTATGTCCTCGACTGAACGAGAATGATAACAGTACGTAAGTATGCTTGCGCTGCAAACGAATGGGATAAGCTCTAAAAAAAATAACGATAGAATCGCGACAAAAGGGTCGCAGAAAGGAAAACGTTGTTAAATCGATGATATAAAATAATATCATGGACTGCGAAAAACATACATAATGTGTGTGTATGTGTGTTTGATATCTTTTGCTCATACATATGAGAAATGCGTTAAATATTTCGAAATACCTTTCAAATTTCTATGGCGTTAAGAAATTCTTTCGAATAATTTTGTATTGCACTTTTTACTCAAAATATAATACTTATAAAATAATGCTAAGGAGTATATTTTTCTTGTCACATGCACAGAATTCGTTGCTATTATATACGTCACAATTTTACATCGAAATAACTGATTTCTAATTGGTGTGTGAAATCGGAGTTGAAGGAATCGTTATAAAAAGTCGAATCAAAAAATTTACTATTTCTTTTTACATCCTATTGCCGTTATTTCTGGAATATAATTATCCCATTAATTTCTTCAATTTACGCGATGTGCAATGAATTATATCGTGAGCATGTCAACGATAATAATTTTATTACGCAAACGATTTTACGTTGGCCCATAATATTTATTGTGTCTAATTGTGCGAAAATAGAGAACTTCCAGTTGATTGCAATTTCATGACGGCTGGATTTTTATGCAGTTATGCGTTTTGCGTACGTTGTTTGCCATCCGTTGAGTTTTTGTTCATTAAAATTTTTCGTGCTACGGCGACTATTGCAGGTCGCAATGGCATTAGCGAAATCCCACAGCTGCAACCATATAAAACTGCAAAATGTTACGCGGTCCGACGTTTCGCGGGTGTGCATGTGCACATATCTTCATTAACACACCTAATTAATCTTCGATAAATATACGCTCCATCGCCGTTACTCGCGCGCATCATTTTTATGCTCACGGATCTCGTGAATAAGCAAAATCGTAATAAATGTAATTAATGTCGGCATAAGCAGAGATATACGCAACATAATTTTTATAATCCTAGTAGATACTTGCGAATTTTAAAGCGAAGAGGTTGCTTTAACAGATTCCGCATTTTGCTTCCTTCACGGGAATTAAAATTTACGAAAATATGCGGCTTCTTCTTTTCTGCCCGCACATTCACTGTCTAAGGTTAAGTAAGCTCTAATAAGAATTATATACTGGCTTATAAAATTATTAAGAGATGGCGTACATAAATGAGTTGACTAGGTTTGAAAAAGGTGGGAAAGATTAGTAGTTTCTTATTAAAATGTGGTTTCGGTTAATCTTGCTGAGTTACTCTTTTTGATACAAACCGAATAAATAACTGACTGAACAGGCACTATCTTTTGGATTTTTAGTATTTTTAGTTCGTGATCAATCTTATGTTTTTAGAATAAGATAAATTGTTCATTTTTTGCATATACAACACACGTATATTGTTCAAATTACATTATTACGAAAATTCTGGCTAATAAAATCCAAATTTAAAATTATAATTTCTTTTCAATTAAATAAAAAAGTTTGTAGATGTACACAATTTATGCGTATATAAAAATCCAGATAGGCAAATATAAACTACATAAAAATCAGTCTCTTTTAATTAAGCCGTCTGAGTAGAGTACTTTGTAAGTTATCCGTTAAATCACGTTTTGATAACGGCAAAGAGGTAGCAGATGACGCAAAATGGAGCGTTATAACGTAGAACGATTAATCTAAACAGGATGATAAAGAATGGAGGGATATATTTTCCGGAAGCGCGTTAATGCCATCTAAGGATGGTCTCCGGGTAAGCTAGAGGAAAACTTTGAAATATGACAGTATTTGTCGAATTGAAATGCACGATCCAGCTCGCATATTCGTCATTGAAATCGCAATGCTGTGGAGACCGACTTAATAATGACAATGTCGTGTCGTCCGAATCTCTTTTAAATCTGAATCAAGCTGCACGATTGAGTTCCTACTCAGGTCCTTGATGTAGCATCCTAACGGGTGCTTCGCATTAATTAAGGCGAGTTGCTCATCAATCTTATTTTCTCTTACGCCGCCGCAACGGAAGGGAAGATTAATGTAGGTAAGACAGAAAAATCGAGAAAAACCTACGCGTATATCCTTTCCGTAATTTACAGCCATAGACCTGGTGGACGCCGAGATGCCGCGCGTGCGCGCGGAAACGAATTTCAGATTCATGCAAATCATCTTTAAACGATTCGTGTAAAATCTGCGATCCAAACTCGTGTTTTTGGCCGCTGTTCACAATCCGTGCCAAGAAACTTACTTTCTCTTGTGACATTTTGATATTGTAATAAAATTGAGAAAGAGACACGAGAGAAACGTGTCTAAATGTCTACATTAATATGTGAGTATGATAAATATGTATATATATCAGCTTTAATAGCTTTAATAATTGTGATATTAATGGATTAAGTGCGTCGGAATAAATAGAGGCGCCATTTTGCTGTAGTAACTACGCATGACAGATTAAATGAAAGTAACGAATTTGCACTAATGCCGTAATTATCTATCGCCATTATATTTTTCACGAGACGGGCGCATTAGGCGTCTCTGATATATTAAAAAGCTCTTTCTCTCCCCAATCGCTCAAAAGCTGACAAAGTGGCGCAGTAATTTATGTGGGCACATCAAAAGGATGTGAAATCGATGAATTGCTCTCGAATGAAAATTGCGGCTATATACGTATTATCGTTAACGCAGTCCATGTATATATATACTACTTATTTCGTCTTAATTCATATTTAAAAGAGTGCTCTTTTGCACAGCTTTGGATATAAAAATATCATGAAAGTGTAAAGCAATTTATTGCTTATATTCATTAAGCTAAATTGACTTTTGAGTGCACTGCATACTAAATTGGAATTGCAAACGGATGTAAACATGATTGGTTTAATTATGATAATTATTATAGTATGCTCTCTCTTCATAATTAATCGAGTGATATGTGAAATATATATATATATATATACACATATATATACAGTAATTATTATGTATAATTAAAAGTAAATATATAATATTATTTATTTTTCGATAAAAAAGAAATTAATATTTTTTATATTTATGTTTTGAATATCCATTATACAAAACCGCTTGAAGCCAATACAGATTTTGAATGTTTATAGTTTATGTGATATCTATTTGACCACTTTATATTTTACTATATAACATAATAAAGAAAATACACATAAATTTAGACAAATAAACTTTCTGTTAATAAGTAGTTATATCATCACGGAAAAGAGGCCCATATATAATTAGATATAATTATATATAATAAAATAATAAAATCTATTTATATATATATATATATATATATTATTATTTATATTTTATTATATCAAAATATTTATAATTTCATATCAAATTATGCAGAATTTTATTAGATTTTCTTTTCCGAGTTATATTCAATATTTTTGCATAATTTGAAAGTTAGAAGTATTTTGATGTATTATGTGTAAATAATTATAATAAATAGATTTTACTATACATAATTATATATATATATATATATATATATATATAATTAGATATAATTAGATATAATTGTATCTACACAATTATATATAATTAGATATAAACTTTATTTTTCGGGATGGAGTAATTGTTATATATTATCTATGTTTCTTTAAAAAATGTTAATGCGAAGAGGAATATTAAATATAATATTATATATTCATATAGTAGTATATATCTATGCTAATTTTGTTGTATAAAATATCTTAACAAATAATATTTAATAGGTTTTGATAAGTAAGTGCAATGTTAAGATGGAATATAAAGTGGCATTAGCTTGACAGAATGGGCATAGATTCTATTATATGTATATGTATATATATATATAATATTATTCTCTATTATATCTTTCTATCCACTTTCTTATAATTGTACTAAAGAGGTCTCGCGTTTTGAAAAATCTTATTCCCGCATTCCATTTTCTTGTTATTTAAAGAAAATTCTTGTTGTTTAAAGAGAAAATAGCATTTACATTTATTTTTCAGAACATCGCAGTACAGAACGATCAATAAGCACACGTTTCCAATCGCGACGGCTATTTATATTCTTATTATATATATATATATATATATATATATATATATATATATATAGTATATATTTAAATAACTTATATTTAAATAATTTATATGTTCATATTTTATATATTTATTTGATGTGTTTATCTATAGACGACTTTTTATGTCTTGACTTGTTCTGATTTCACAATTTTACTTCATTCATTATATTTGTTCACAGTCCCTCTTATATCGAACAACATTATAAATATATTACTTGTGTAATATCTTGTTGTTTCGGAATATTTTAATTTTGTTACATTTTATATACGAACAAATAAACCGCTCAATTTTTCGTAATTATTATAAGTTTTTGGTTAATAATTAATTATATGTTTGTCTATATATTAGTAACTTTATCACAAAATTATCTAATTAATAGGATGAAAATGAATAATCCCGTATCATTAACAATTGAAATAATATATTTACTATTATGTTATATTTTACAATATATATATTATGTATCTATATTGTGTGTACATATGTATTATATATATAATAATTCTACATTCTTCTTTTACACACATATATGCGCATCATCAATTCAAATAAATAAATGGAAATGGTTTTATTGAGAATATTCTACATGTTCTATATGATTATTGCCCACAATCTATTTTGTTTCTTGTATAAAGAAGGATAGAAAAATTACATGTTTTTTCGTCTTTAAAATAAAATACGAATACATATAATTATATACGTACTAATATTTTCAGTTTTAAACATGAAAAAAATTGATTTCAAGTGTTTTCATCTTCAATTTTCAAATCTATAAGACGTTAACCAGGTTACGAACAATGATTTCATACTTGTTCTTATCTCTTTTAAATGTGAAAAATTTTCTACATTAAAAAAATAGTGATGGAAAAGTCTTACAGTTTCCTTTTCGTTTTTGATTGGACAAACATAAATAAAAGGACTGTGTCGCAACGTCCGAGTAAACGTAACGTAATGTATCGCAAAGTCGCATTGCGCTGGCGTGGATAAAATATATTTTTATAGCGGGACCGGACCTTCACGTCAGTTACAGACGTACTTTGCCGTGATTGTACCGCTTTTATCGTTTTTACAAACCTTCTCTCTCTTTTCTTCTCTCTTTCTCTCTAATGTATATGTGTGTATGTGTTAACTCTCTTTTCCTCTTTCCCTTCATCACGAAACCTTCGCATGCACACGTTGCACACGCAGTCAATTGAAACGCAAATACGATAAGCGCCGTCGATGCGCGACCTGTGACAGATCTCAACGTAAATCGTATACTAGTATCGCCAAACGCGACATTTTTCCAGTTTTAATGCTTGCAAAATCGTTTCTTTATATAATAATTCTTGTATACGCGAATATTGTACATCAATTTCTGTTACAAGCAATTGCAAAAACTATCAAAATAAGTTATGTAATCTATTTTTTCGAAAATTTTGTATAAGAACGTTAAACTGTTAAAAGGCATCGTAGCATAAATTTCATCTGCCTGCAACAGAGCGTACAAAATCGAAGGACGTAATTAGCATGTCTAAATTATCGAACGTAAATGAGACTTTTAAGATAAAACATTATACGTACCTAAAGATATGTAATTAAATAATACAAAAAAATATTTTTATATTAAATATATAAAAAATATATAAAAATCGGATTAGCCTTTATTAAAAGATAAAATTGAAGGATAAAAAATGTATGTGCTGCATTTAGCTATCAATATGCTTTGCATAAAAGCGCGAAATTTCTGATTTTTACTCATGACATCGAGCAAAAATTGTGTTGCCATGATATAAATGATTCATGAAGATGATGTTTGATTAACAGAATATTTTAATATATATCGCATGCTTTAATAACAAAAAATAGTAAAAGCATAAATATTAATAGAGACTATGAAATTATGATGTGTTTGTCTCACGTAGATGGAATGGCCAAACAAGATCGCATCCTGATATTGTGTATTCGATCGTAGCAAAATGGATATAGACACGTTATGCGCATTGGCTTAGCCATCGTAGAAAACGTCGCAACCAAGATTGCGTTCTATCATCCTCTGGGAGTTACAAGATTGGTCAGATATAGGTGAGGCTTTATCGAATTGCTACTCTAATTCACATGAAGGATAGTAAAGAAAATAATTATCAGCTCCTTTATAAAGAATTATTTCTACTAAAGTGATAAGCCAATTCATCATAAAACAAAGAAGAATTTTATTTATTCAGATTCACGCATTGATCACTTGATAGGAACAAAAAACTCAACTACGTCATCTAGCACGATAAAAACTCTCTTCTTCTTTCTCCCTCGTCTATCTTCTCTACAAATAGCTCCAGATTAAGCGTCGGTAATTTCTATTCACGTTTGTTCGCCTCATTCATTTGTATGCGCTATATCGCCCGATAGTGTGAACGTCGCTTAAAGATCTGCTCGACCCACGTGCTCCACAAACTAGGCCCACAACGCGAGAGATACCCGGCTGCCCCTTTTATTGCCGCGACAAACATAGGGGGAGGGGAGGGGAGAATTTATTCGTAACGTCGATGTGCCGTGTGGCATCGCGGATTCGCGACTGCGTCCATTCCCAGGTAATAAAATCGCGACAAACTGATTTCGATCAAAGCCGGGAAGAGAGAATCGGCCGACCGGCTTTAAACCCTTTAAAACCCTCTCGAGCGCATCGAGCATTTTCAATCCTTTGCGTGCAGATAAAAGTTCGGCGGCCATGTACATATGCGTCGTATCGGCCGTTTTCTGCATGCGGTTGTGTCGTTTGGACTTCGCCGAACATGCGTGGATAAAAGGGAGGGGAAAGGGCATAATCCTTCGCAAAGTCGATTTATTGCGGTCGTTTTTGTTGCAGCGGCTGTTTCTATGCGTTAACTCGAGCTATTTACAAATTTTGGGAGTTACTCTCGCAGAAATCTGATTGCTCTCACGCGTCAACGAATATTAATTCATATTTGCCTCCCCGCAGCTCATCGATTATCGTCCGGTTGGTTAATCGCTCGCTTCACCGTTATTTATCCGGCTTGTTAGCTCTCTCGCATATTAACGATAATTAGTGCCTCGGTAGAAATTCCTTAACTGCAGTGTGCCCGTTAAATGCATGTAAACAGCGAGCTATGCGAGCGTTTAGGGTATCAAAAATCACCCGCTTATTCCCAAATTACGCACTATCGAGAGATTGGAGAGTCGATGCATTTGACGGGATAATCAAGACAAAACAGGTTCGTTTTGTGGCTGGTTCGTTGCTCACGCAATCAGCGTAATAACAACGATAATCATAATATCCAATTGCTCTAATTGCTCGCAAAGTTCGCCGCTTGACGACGAATGGGAGGGACATGTATTGCGACTCACGACAGTATTCTCTCGCAAAAAATTTGCCATCTTAATTGCTTGGCAACGCGACGCAGGAGACATCCACGTATGATATAATAACCGTAAATGCCTCTCTCATTAGCGACTCAAGTTTCTCATTCAAATAGCTACCTCTTTATGTCTCGATCTAGTTTAACCCCTGTAGTTACTCCCTCTTAAGAAAGGTTCTATTAATCTCGCCACCTGCCGCCAGGATCTTTCCTTCGCGACCCGTTTCCGTCGCGAGGATCATTGCGTGCGAGTTAAGCGAGTTATGCCGCTAATTAAATGCAGCGGAATTGAATGTGTCCCCCGACGCAGGAGCTAATCGACATCTCCAAGTGCGCTTTGTCGAATAATTCGACGATACGTCGGCGCGAATTACCCGTAACCGAAAATTATGTCGCAATAGTGGCGAATGATGAAACTTATAAAATAATATAATATATAAAAAAATATAACATAAGCTATAAAAATAAAATACCTTATAAAATATCAGCCTTTATGAAATTAGAAGGCGAACACAACTTTTATTTTACGATGTATACTACTCCATTATTTCACAAAATACTTCTCTCTTATCATTTGTACTCTCTCAAGTGATATATATTTATATTTCTATCGTCTTCGCGCGATTCTGTACATATTATTATCTAACTCAAGGATACTCGAATACGAGAGAAGTTGATGAATTTATGGTGCATCCATCTTTGAGCTGTCTTGTAACTGTAATATTATTTATTTCGTGTCTTTCGCGATCGCTCATCGTTCATGGCCTCGAGTGTCCTCGATTTTACTCGACGGAGATTGCATTTAATTAAAACGCATGGTAGCAGTGCTTGTTTTCGAGGCCGCATCGGGATTAATGAGTCATACACTGTTATGCGTACACACAGTCATTTTACATACACGGCGCGCTTGATTGTAAATCGTAAAGTGTATTACGAGCCCCCCCCCTCTCTCTCTCTCTCTCTCTTTCTCTCTCCGATGGAGCGTAGTCGCGATTATCGTTCGTTACGATGTCATGCTGCTCGACAAAAAGTTTGGTACAATAACCGCCGCTGTTATAATAAATTACTGTCACGCACCTACATGTATGACCGGTTATATATTCGCATATATGCATGCACGCACGAATATATAGATATCTTTTATATTAGACTGGAGTAAAATCCGCTTATTAACCCTTCGCGAATTTCGCGTACAAGTATTATTCATCTCGTTACACATGTTCCGGGCGAAAAGATCTTATCTTTCGGTCGCTGTCACAAAATCCGTCAGTTTTTCATCGCGAAAACGAGCGCGAGAGCTATCCCTTTTACCATTCGCCGTCCTTTTTTTTTACATTTTGCGGAACCCCATCCGTTCCGGCCGTAACCTTCGCGGGGGATGGACATCTGCATTTAATTACAATCGCGCCGACCGCCGCATGTTTTTACAGAAACGCACACTCGCGCGCGGGAGGATTAATAAATTACAACGCGTCGGTGATGCGCCCGGCATTTTCAACGCGTCCACGGAATTAATCCCGAATAATGTCCCGCAAACTGTGCGACACGCGATCGAAAATAAAACGCCGTCGACGCCAGGCGCATTTTTCCTACGCACTGACCGGATATTTTTATGGGGTGTACACCGGGTTTTATGGCCCGTGCATCGTGAATCACTGATTCCCAGCCGAATGTCCGGGGGAGGAGGGTCCCTCCACCTCACCTCGGAGAAACGAGCGAGCCGTTAACCTGATAGTGCCTTTAAATGCCGTCGTCACGTACGCCAGTTCAAAGCTGCTAACGAATTCCTGGCTGAAATTCGTTGCACGTGAACGGAAATGCGCGCAGCAGCTGCGACGGGAAGCGATCGTGCATTCTTTCGGATTGCGAGTGAATCTGCTTCCGTGATCCGTCACTGAAACGGAAGGAAACAGCTACATGTGTATATTGGTAATACTATCCTCTCTTTGCGCGTGCAATTCGGAAAATATTTATCGTGTGCAATATATGAGATTTGAAATGAGTTATAAATATTACTAGGAATTTTACGAGATATATTTATATACTGCTTGTTTTAATGTTTTATTTGCGGAATTATTACTCATGTAATCCGCAATCGATATATGATTAAGTATTAATTGACAAGTTACATATCAACGATGATGAAAAATTTATGATCATGACACATTTATCATTATTATTTTCTTAAACTGCAATAACCGTGCGATAACCATAGCGATTAAGCGAAATTGAAACGTCACGCGGAGTATCGATTAAAGATCGGAAATTCAATAAATGTATTTAATCGTCCGGTTAAATGACGGAACAATCATAATGTAATAATTATTGAGCATGATTTGCTTAATCGAAGCACCGAATGGAATGGCTATAATATATAGGTGGAATATGTACATATGTATGATTCCCCCCGATGATTCTGTAAAGAGCAACCGGGAGAGAGGATAGCACGTCTGGAACAGCTCGAGATTAATGGCTGGCCAAATGCGTGGAGTGTATGTTGCCGCACTTTGTGCGTCATTCAGGCCTATATTGCTGCCCTTTCTCTACCCGCCGCTGGTCGCTTTTACGTAGATAAATGCGAGCGATATGAAAGACTCGCAAACTTCCATCGTGGACAAGCCTGCGCTGCTGTTCCCGTGCGATGGGTCGTTGTAAATGAACATGGGGAGCGAGATGGTGATCTCGTTCTTTTAGGCATATAATGAAAATACGCGCGTTACGAAAATTCAGTTTCATCATAAAGTTAATCTATGTTCCCATCAGTGAGTTTGACCTTTAACCCTTTCGCTACGGTGAAGTCTAATGCGCGTGTGACAGATGACACATATTTAGCCGTACCGATACACGACAAAGTTTAAAATTTTATAAACTTTTCGCTGTCGCGCAAAGCATATCAATTACTAGTATAAAGATATTTGAATAATAATAATAAAAATTTTTCTTAAATTATCTTAATATCGCTAGTAGAATAATCAAAGGATCATTATAAAATATATATAATCGACCAAAACTAGCCAAAATTCTTGTTTATTTATTAAAAGACGTTTCGACCATATGGTTGTGGCCTTTTTCAAGTATACAGGTTCAGATAAAAGAGTATAACAATGTACTCTCTAAATTTCTTAGAGTGAAGCTTGCACTCGAAAAATTGAGTGACTGGTCAAATCACTCTAGTTAGAGTGATTTTTCACTCCTATGAGTGAAAAATCACTCTAACTAGAGTGATTTGACCAGTCACTCAATTTTTCGAGTGCAAGCTTCACTCTAAGAAATTTAGAGAGTAAATCTTAATTTTGTAAACTCCACATATCACAGTTACAAGATCATTAACGTCTTGCCACATTTGAAAAAGAGAGATAAAACGTTGTGTCAGTGTGAGACTTCGTCAAAAACTGCTTAATAAATAAACAACTTAATAAATAAACAAGAATTTTGGCTAGTTTTGGTCGATTATATATATTTTTTAATAATAATAAAAATATTGAACGGCTAAAGGCGCCAAGAGCATCATCTTGGTGATAACAATTGGACGCTTTAAGGCCCCAACAGCATACAATTACCAAAATTTCAAAACGCCTAAAGGCGCCTACAGCAGCGAAAGGGTTAAGTATTACGGGTCTGAATACCTTAAATGATTTTTTTTCTGTAATCATAGAAGACAGAAAAATATTCTGTCGTATCCGATGTCTATCGGAAGTAATATTGGGGCCCGTCACTTCGGTAAATCTATTACGCGATGCATTTACCTCCGCACGGAAGTAAGTTAGCGAACTAGGGCATCAGATAAGCGGAAGAGATCGTCGGGGAGCTTAGGCGCGGCGCAAGGAAACGTTGATACCCATTATTTCACCGTTATTTGCTCTTCGTTATTTTACGTCGGGCCAACCACTGAGGTGCACTACTGAAACTCGCTCATACGACGCATAAGACCCCATCGCTTTATCGAAGCCTGACAGTAGCGTACTGTGTAATAAAAAAGTTTCTTTCCTCCTGAATAAATAGGGCGGCACGTTCAGTGAGGATAGCATTACAGGGATGATTCTTTGAGTCCGTGATGTGCGTAGACAGTCACGCAGCATAAATCACGATGTTTCATGCATGCGCGTCACATTGTTCCCCAATACCGTCGCGCTTTAACTTTAAAACTTCTGTTGACGAGGAGAAAACCACTTTCGTGACGTTTTTTTTTTCAAGTCACACGTATCCTCCCCCGCATATTTCACTTTATCGAGATCACTCGTGCGTAGTAACACTTGCCATTAAAAATTCAATGAAGCATGTACCCGTAAGAAAACCCGTAATATCTCGGCATCTTTTCCCGTATGTCCCTTTTTATTTATCGTCGTGCCGGACTTATTCATGCGCAGCTTCGAGAGTAGCTAGCTATTGTACTAGCGCCATTCTCACGCGCCACGTGACAAAGCGGACCTTCGGGGGAGATATATAGGAGAGAGCCGCAGAATTTGTTTCGTCGCGTTACGCCAAAAACGGGGGAGAGAGAGTCTTGCGGCGCGCGTAAAACACGTGCTCGATAACGACGTTAGCGGAATTATCATTGGTTTCGCGGTTGCGTCCATGCGGGACCAATTTCGCGCGACGCTAATTGTCGACAGTCGGCGGACACGCGGGCATTACCTCCTCCCTCGTATTTAGTTATCCCGGCGAATCAATGAGACAAATTTCGAGAGTAAATACAGCGGCGTGGCGTGGCGCTCGTTGCATTAAATCAAAATACATTATTCAAAACGTATTATTCGCGTTCTAACTGTGAACGTGATAAAACGCGTATTCGCTTGTTGATAAAACAACGTTGGATATACGCGACAGCATGGGAACCGCGTGGAACCGTCGCCATGGAATCGTTCCATGCGTTCTGTTTTCCTTTACTTGCTGTTTGCCCGGCGTAACTGGTCGATGTTGTTAATAACGTTGTCGTTGGTGCCGCACCATGCGATGTATGCACGATTATTACAACTGTAACGATCGCTATCAGCTATTGCCAAGGTATTGTAACGTATTTCGCGGAATTTACGAGACACGTAAATGTTTCGTATCATTAGAAAGTGGAATTAGCATGCTGACGCAGTTCTCGAACTCCAACGACGAAATGCGATTTAACTTTTGAAAAGGAGGGTATTTATAAGCTTTTACACGACAATAACTGGTGTTCTCTGTACTATGCAATGAGATTGTAATGTTTCAGAAACAGTTTACGCTTTACTGCTTTTTAAGTAGTTCGGTAGTTTGTTATATTTCGTTTGAAAAGGAAAATAACAGACAAGATGTAATTAATTAAGGATTATGTTATTTGATTGTTGAATTTATTTACGATTCAATTCTTTTTTCTCCATGTGTTTCGCTGTCTTTGAAAAAGAATTTTTCGTTATTTTCTTTGTTCTAATAAACGTAGAATTTAAGCAGAATCTGTAAAATGATTTTTAAAAAGAAGGGAGTGAGACTATCAAATAAGACAATCAAAATTGAGATGCCATACGATTAAAATTCCATGGTCATCGTAAAAGATACACAGCGGCTGTTCCCTTCGTGTTATACAAGCGATATTTGTGGACATTTATTCCGCACACCATCAGGCATTCTAAAAGTTAGCGGATCTCCCAAGACAATTTTGTCAGACGATAAAATCTGCAGTATCGTAAAAGCTTATTCTCGTTCATCGCAGTACGCGAAGGTATCTACGCAAACTTCTCGGGAATTCGTCTCAAGGACGATCTGCCGACAATTCCTTGTCAGTGCGTGTTCCTGAACGAGCGCGAAACGTGGGAAAGGGCGCGGGTGTTCAAAGTACGACGGCAAAGGGAAACTTAAAGAGAGATTGCGGAACGGGGGAGGAGGGACGGATACACGCGAAACCGGCGAGTACGAGCGATATTGCCGCAGCGCGAAATTTTCGACGTTTGGCACGTAACTGCGTACTTTATAGAAAATGCTTTCTACTTTACTGGTTGCTGTATACGCGCCCCTACCCGTAAGTCTCGCACAGTTTTATTGCACATTCCGGCACTTTCCTCTTCGTTCCTATCGCGCGCCCCTGCATCCATCGCGGGGGTGGTTCGCGCGGATTGCACGGGCAGGGAATATCGAGAAGGTTAGGGCATTCACCAGCCGCACTTATTCAAGTTTTCAAGGATACCGAACATTCGATAATTGCGAAAGTTTTACACCTTAAATTTCGACTCCATGCTTTCTCGTCGCGTCGCGTCGTCCTCGCTAATTTCTCGAGATTCGTCTCGTAGAACGGATTTCAATGTCGTGCCATTGAATTACGCGGATCCTGACGCATGAACATGATATTGATATTACGCCCCGATGAGGGATGCATTCCGCGCGCATTTCCTCGCGCTAAGTAATCGAATTCCGAGGCGCGATATTATTTTGTGTTTTTTATTTTATTTCCCTGTTGTTATTAGGTTCTGTTTTTTTTATTCCTGCACTAACTGAACTAGTTCAAAAAGTGTACACTAGAGCGTTTTTTATTCCGGAACTGGTGTAACTGATGTGCAAGAATAAAAAACAGACCTATTTTCTCGTATTGTTTTAATCTTGGCGACAACGCAATTTTATAACGCGATTTTGCTGCTAAGTTCTCTCGAGAAATTTGCATTGCCGATTTCTCTTTCGTTTTCTAAATATATTAACATTTTTCCTTTTCGCTTTTGGAATCCCAATATTACGTTTTCATGAGAATGTTACTTTTTTTTCTTCGTGGATCGAACATCTTGCTTGTTTTTTCCTTTCGTTAATTTCGTTGACATTTCTTTGGCAGGCAAGAAAGTCTCGGATCACTGAGTTATGACACTATCATCCGAGGTTTTCGAGGATCAGAACGTTACCATCATGTCACGGTAGTAATGACGGCCGAATCAAACTTTTTTCCCGAAAATCCAAGATAGAAGTGTTTCGTTCTTTTTCTTCCTGTCTCTCTTTCTCGCTCTCTCTCTCCCTTTTTCTTTTTCTTATTTTCGGAAACATAAGTTGGAGACGAAAAAGAGCATGAGGATTGACTGTTTCTGACATATATACTTAGTGAAGGATAAAAATTTGATCGACAGCATTGATTGACAAATCGCACATCGCAATCAAGAATTCTTCGACCAGGAAACTTACATGAAAAAAGAAATAAAAGGGGAATGAAGAGGAATAAAGATGGATTTACCACTCTCGCAGCGTTATTTTGACATGTATAATATTTCTGTGAAATTGAGGAGAGCGATTTCTTTTCTTGTTTCTTTATTTTTTACAGTTATGTATCTAGTAAATTCTCCATTTAACACTGTTCGATTATATCTTCGCTAAAGACAAATTATTGATTCTAGTTGTTAAGAATCCGACGAGAAAAAATAAGAAGAGCGTAAGTACCAAAGTTATAAATACGAAATCGTAGAAAATTGGAAAAGTTTCGACTTGGTGCACTTAGTGCATCGACGCGACCATCGTTGATATGTCGCCGACCAATCGTTAAAGGCGATCACTGGACGGTGTTATCGCAGGAAGAAAAATTCTCATCGGTTATCGCGGTATCCCAGCTCCCATTACTTCCAGACGGCTACGAAAGCCGTACGTTTATTCGTTTTTGACCGCTGATATATTTGGACGGTTTAAATTATCTAATTTCCGTATATGTTTTATGGATTTCAATGAATATTATGTAAAATCTATATATCTACGTGTGATTTTTTTCATACGTACGGGTATTTTAAACGTATTGCAAAAAATCTTTAGCGTTTATTACATAGCACATCATGGAAACTATCTATATGAAAATAAAACAGGTAAATAGGTTTTAATTTGGGGAAAATGACGCTTTTGAAAAAATATCACAAACGAACGGTGGTCTCTTAAATTATATAGCGATTGTGCTTCGATGAAAACGACCCAGCAAAAAGACAAGCGGGAGAAAACGCATGAATCGAATGTACATCAAATTACATTGTTTCAGCCGTCCTTATTTCGTTGCTTGATTTATCGTCGTGTTACTTTAAATGACGTTTTAAAGTATTACATGTCGATTCTGTATTTTTGTGCCGCACATTTGTATCCGCTTGCGCTCTCTCTCTCGTGTAAATAATGTAAAACGGGCGAAATGTTTCGATCGAACAAAAATATGACGGACGAAACGCGTCTCGTAAACCGTTTTTGCAAGCCGTGCCCAGGTCCATTCTGCTTGATCCTTTATGAAATGTTGATTCCTGTCGTCGTAAAATTTCAGAATTGAAATCGAACAGAGTCCGTTGCCAGTATCAATGTTCACCTTTACAGATGCATCACATTTACCCTCTTTCGCTTCGTGAATCATTAAAATATGCTCGTGAACATGTTTCATTAATTCGCGAACGGTAATTGATAATCGAAGCTCGTTTCGACCGTCGTGTCGGTTGACGTCCGACAGACTCATTAACCTACAGGCTTTCCAGAGTCCCGTAATTGATTTACGACTCGAAATTCCACGCTTCACATTCCATGCGAATTATTATCGGCGCAGTTCGCAACGAAAGCTATTATATCCCAGGCATCGCATCTCCGAAATTTCAGAACGAACTTAACCGGAGGTAATTCGACAAGTTCGCTGTAAGGCCAGCCTTAATCCGGTTGGTCCAGCGTATCTTCGTCCATAAAGTCTCTCTCGCATCTAACCATTACTCCCTTATCGTATATCCCGCGACAATTTCGCCAAATCTTCTCGAACTGCTAAGCTACTGATCAGAGATTACGACAGCTTGCGACATAATGCCAAGTCAATCACAAGGAGAAGCCGTGAATTTATTATACCGAATTCGGCGTATCCTTGTTTGGTCAGCTCTCGAGAAGCCCGAAATCACCTGCACCGGCAACCGTTGTTTGCGCGCGCGCGTAAGCCGCCTCGTAAGCTCCACCGCCAAAAGCCGTCCGAACGGGATCGGTACTTCACATCCGGATCCGTTTACCGATGCGATTATATTGATCGACTATGCCCGGCCGTATCGTTGTGTAGACGGATCTCCAAGCGCAAAAACTCTACGCAGATCTACGCTCGCTTCGAAACGAAAATGTGATTTCGCGCGACTTACAACGACGGTGTATTATGCTCAAAAGGTAGAATGCGCTTTTTTGAATCTGGAACTAATCTCGTGTAACTCCCTTCCGATGTCCTCCTCTTTGAAGCCGCGCGCGCGAATAAACTCGTAATTAAAATCGTACTCGTAGTCGTTCGCGTGTACTTCTTCGCCGGTTGGACACGAACACGTTCTACGAGAATTTCAGCTGACGCGGAGATCTTTCTTCTCATTACATCTACCTAGCCTTCTTCCGGATCCTCTTATCCGCCTTTTATCTGCAAATGGTATCACAATGCAGATTGATTCATCGATAGATTGGACATTTTGAGAAACATCGAATATCACTTACATTTATATTACGACGTAATTTTTTCATTAATAAAAGTAATTTAAATTTACGTCATAAAATATCCATCAAAAAGATATAAATATGCGATTTTATTAGTAGGATGTAACATGTTCACTTTGATTAAATTATCTGATAAAACAAGATTTGAAGAGAAAATTTATTAATACATGATAGGGTCGGAATTTTTCGCGGTATTTATCAAAAGGATACAACTACTAGACTTGCAGTGCAAAGCGATAATATTAGTTAATATTTCCACGTTTCGTGCAAAGAGCTCTCTCTTATCACTTGGGTGGCATCCAAGGGGAGTAAGGCAGAGCCCGAAACTCTACGCTCGAAATCATTCCAAGTTACCCATGTACCGTGAAGGGTGTCGGGTGGCGGGGTAAGATCCCGATTACGCTCTACCTTGCTCCGGCTCGTCGGCGAGATTCCTCCGACAGTTGTAGCTTCGGGAACGTCTACGCCCTTCTCTCGTAAGCCTGCGATCTTGCCTACGGTGGACTAGAGATAAGGGAGAGAAAGGAAAAGGTAGAGAGAGAGAGAGAGAGGAGAGACTGTAAAGAGGATGTTTTTGAAGCACGAGAATAGAATTTTTGTCTGGATTCCGCTCACCCACTTCTCGTCCCAAATCTCGTCGATGCATCTTTCCTGCGAAAACGAGGCATTACCGGAAATTGCGGGCTCTGTCTTTCTTGGCGAAATAGCAACTCGGACATCGGCATGAAATCCGCCGAATTTTGCGGCGAATATGATAACATTCGCCACATACATACATACATATATACTGCGTGTAAGTCCGCATGTATACACGATGTCGTCCTCGATTCTATGCGGTCATGTATGTGTATGTGTATGTGTATTCTATAACGCATTGCTCGAATGCATTAATTAAATACATTCCTCTCTCCTGCGGCGCTTTAACCGACCGAATGTCCACCACCTTTGATTGTCCACCACCTTTGATTGTCCACGGAGTTGTCCTATTGTGGCCGACGAAACGGTCTCTCTGTCGCGCGAAACCTCGTGGACGGTGAGAGTTGTTTTGATGAAGCCGCCGCCATCCGAATTCATTAACGTGGCGTTAACGAGTTTCGTACTTCTTGTGGCTTGCCGTTGAGGCGTTGCAAGTGACCAGGCCGCGGATTTTCATTAACGCACCAATACCGAGCTCTCGAACGGCATTATTCGCGATTGTCGAGGGATTGTCCGAGTTACTCGATGTAGCTACGTTTCGCATGCTCTTTCGCGTTCGCGTGCCTCGCACTACGTACGGATTATAGGTATTATTTCTCGCGTCGGTTCGCGTTTAAGATTACCCGCCGATCGATACGGCACGTACAGCGAGGTATCCGCACGGTTAACATGTGATTTCTCGCAGAAACATTGCGCTTTCAAGTCCAAGATGCTATCTCGCGCCGAGAAATCGAAATATTTCACGAGATGAAGATAACCGAAGCGATTTCACGATTCGACGATAAAACAGACACGAAGCGCGACGCGTAACGCATTAACAACAACCAAGGAACAATGAATACTTGATGCGAGAATTTAAACAAGGAACCGGCGAACGGCACGAATGAGACTGCGTCTGAACTGTTTTCGCTGAAACTACTGTACGAGAATACGAAACACAGCGCAAGCCATCGGTTCATCTTTATATCTTCGGTAGCGAGGAGGAGACAGAAAGAAGAGAGAAAGAGGCGAGCAATTGCTCGATACGCCACAGCGTTTAATAAATTAAAGCGCACGAGGAGAGCGAGGCAAACGCGAGACTTGCCTTTATCTTTATTTCAGATGAAGTCATTTCGTGTCCCTCTTTCTTTCTTGCTCTTCTTCAAGCTCATGAAGACACTCGCGTTCGTATCGCGACCACCCTTACTTACACCTTTTCACGGTCCTTGGCGGACCTTGCCTCTCATGGGGCATCGGCGGCGCCGTCGTCGATTAGGTGTATTATTAAATACGGTCAAAGACAGTGGCAAGCGTTAAACCGGGTATAACGAAGTAGGTAGCGCGCGAGCGAGTTCGCTGAATATTCAGGCGCAACGAGAACACTATATTTCAGTGCCGTCTACAGACGTTTGTTCCGCGACTATAAGTTTCTAGTTAGAAACTTTCTCGGCACAGCATAAAACCAATTTATACTTCAACGAGAAGTCCACAAAGAAATGGTTTAAGCGCGTCATCTTCGCGCGCAAAATCTCGTCTGGCAGATCGATTCTTTAAACATTCCTCGACATTGCATGCTAAGCGTAGTCTGATATTACAGTTTCAACGGAAATATGTAGGTTGAAAGCAAAAAGTGGCGTTTAAAAATTGAAAAATATATAAAATATCACAGAGAGATACGTGATAAATTCGATCTAAAGAGAATAAAGATCGCGCGTGTGAATAAAATAGTTATCGCGATTAATCGCACTGATCTTTTTTGCGGGGAGTAAAAACTCGTTAGGAGCCATGCGAGACAAGTCCGCGTACTTCCGATGCTTTGAGTGCGGGGAACCATTAACTTGACACGTAAGTGGCGTTTTTCGTTCTATAGGGTCGTAATTAAAAATTCTTGTGTAGTTTGAAAGTGGATTCATACGGAAGTTCAGCATGCTGGGGGCCAAAGTTCCGTGCTCGCTTGCGAATCGTGGCACTGACGGCTACTCGGAGCCATTACATTAAATGATCATTAATTGCGAACTCTGGGTACATTATGCGAATTACTTGAGCGACAGTCATGTCCCTAATATTAAGTTTCTTGGTCGAAGAATGCTAGCATCTTGCTCAATTATAACTTCCTGAGAAACTTGCTTATTAGTGACAAGGAAAATTCTGATTTATCTTACAATCAATTATAATCGTATTATACGTGGATATTTCTATTCTTTGATAATCTTTTTTATGATTGAGTTTACCTTTGCAATTTTGAAGGTACAAATCTTTAGATTAACTTTGCAAAATTTTATATATATACATATGTTCCTGCATTATTACTTTAAAGAACAATTTAAAATGCATTTTTTTCGAACAGAGATGTATTAAATATGTCCTTATAATTTTACATATCAAAGTTCTCGTTGTACGCTTACACATAAATCACGCATGAGTTATTGTTACGTTTACGCTTTAATTATTTCACTTGTGATAATGATTTGGGGCAATAATTAAAATTATATTATATATACATGACTGTATCTTGATATCATGTAATTTCAATTTGATATATGCTCAGAATTGTGATGGCACGCGAGCCAAATTCAATCATACCATGCAGCATCACTTCGCCACTACGAGCTCGTTATCGTATCATCATCGTCGGTAACGAGCTCGTATCGTCATTACGTTCATTGATTCGCGAACCGTGATTCGTTGTATTGTTAGATTCGAGATATCCTAGGAAATACAGGTAATAAATAATTGCTCGATGCTTTGTTATCTTGCTCGTAAGATTCAACGTGCTTTTAACTGTATAACATAAGCGAGACGTAGCACGATGAATTCTAGAAGCTTTATTAATAATTAAATATTTAACTTGTTAAAATGATCAAATAAGCGCTAAGTAAATCTATAAAGTGGAGTAATTGGAATTTCCTCCATTAGATAAAACATATATTATAATAATTCTATAATAAAATTATTAATTATCATTTTTTATCACTTCTTAATGATTATTAAATATCACATATGTATATTTTTTAATGAATTTATAGCGACTGTTAATTTCATTAGCATTTTTCAAATTATTACATCGTTACTTTACTGAACGTAACCCCTTTTGGGATAATATTTCGGCAGGTGAACCATAGGGTAAACAACGTGACGTCAGTGGAGTCCAAGGTTGAGCAGGTGCCGGCCAACGGGAAAGAAGAAGAAAGGCGCGCGAGAGTGCAGGCAGGAGGGAAAGCCCCGGGGGTGGCTCGTGCGCGGGCGCGGCTTTGCGGGTCAGAGTGCGTCGGGTATATAACCGGGCGGATGCCGTCGTCCCTTAGTCTCGCGCTTATCGTCGTCGCGACGACCTGTCCGAGCTCGACGCCGATCGTCGTGATCTGTGACGTTCCGATGACGTTGTGCGGTGCGTAGCGATCTGCACGTCGTGTCGATCGGCAAAATGCGCGATAACAGATGACAGATCGTTGGGAGGTGTCTGCGCTGATTCGTCATCGTCAACTTTTGATGATACTACCGATCAGTAGGGAAATATCTTTTTTACCTTTACAATTGCATTTGAGCGTTTTTGATGATTAAAAGTTATGAAAAATAGAGCATTCCCGCAGGAAAAGATCATAAATGATATGAGGATGCTGCATATTTCAAATAGATTATTGCGGTAAGTTCGAATAAGATTGAAACTAACGAATACTGATAATTGGAACTTGTTCATAATTTCCATCTCGTGAAATTTTCTCGTTCCTTCGTCAAAAGTCGCTCGGCATGAATCGTTGAAAGACTATCACTGGAGCATTTGAGAATGCCCGACTTTTCGTTCGAGTGTCATCTCACCGGAGGCGAATAGGAGGAGAATCTGTGAGATCGTTGGGGTATCAGAAATTTCTCAGGGATTCTGGATTGCAAACCAAGCGAAATCGGGGGGAAAAATTATCGCGATACTTGTCTAGAGATTGGATTCAACGGCGCGAGAGGTGAAGCCGAAGGAAGACGAGGAGCAAGAAAGAAGCGACCAAGCGGTAGCGGCGTCGGGGAAAGGGATAGAAAAGCGAGCAATAGCGAGGGAGAAACAGGGGGTTGGCGGGAGATGAAGGTGTTGCCGCGGAGGATTTCAAGCCGTGCCCCCGGCGAGATAGGAGCTTGTATAGATCTATATGCACAGTAAAATTGTGGCGACGTAAGAGTTCTCGCTACGAATATCTGGGTCATACAGCCGTCCTCTCGGCGTTGTAGCCTGTTCTCCATAATTCTACGAAATTTTCTCGATGCTGCAACAAAGTAGAACATCTATTAACGATCTGGACTTTTCACTCTTAAGACGCTTGAGAAGCAAAACTAGGACGATAAAAACGATATAATTGATACACTATATATTGGATAAAAGGACACGTGAAATATAAGATAAGAGCGTGTTTGCGTAATCGAAATTATAAAAGAATTGATCCGAGTAGACGAACAATGTGCATATGTGAATATGCGAACTATCGGATCGCGATTTACTCTGAAACGAAACCGCAGCTTACAGAAGCATCGCGTTAATGTCACTTAAATCACGCGCTAAGTGAGCTATAAGTATATCGCATTTCACCCCGCCGGAAGAATCCGTAATGACCCGTACGAATCAGTGATTTGCGACTGAATCGGCACGATACCGGTCGCGTGCGTGGTAACGAGCTGTTACGTCGTTACACGGTTACGTAAAAAGAATCCACCTGGGTTCCCCATGGGGACAATTTCCGAGGAAAGTCCACGCGCAAGGGCTATTATCCGAGTCGTGTAGCGAGAGGTTCGCGCGCGAAACCCACCGCTACCCTTCATCTAGGACACGGTCTCGGGCCGGTCGACCCGATAAATAATGAACCCCCGCAGTCATTTATCAAGCTCACCGCGAGACGAACGAATGCTCGGGGTATAGTTGAGGACGATCTAAATGGGAGAATCCAACGCGAGGCACCGGCTAGCACCGCAAGATATCGCGTCGTATTACCACGAGGGTTACGCAGGAATCATGTCCCCTTGGCTCGATCGGGAGCTTACTCGAAAGCCAATGTGTTATCCTTAGACTTTTACGACTTATCTACTCACAAGATTATCGATAAAATAAGTACCGTGAAATGTGTGCCGGTATTCGCGATCGAAGTGGCACTTAGTAGCGACCCTTAAACGCCGAGGAGACATAGCACGTCTTCTCGACCGTGTAAACTCTCCCCTGTGCGCTCGTCTTAGAAATGCGAGAGTCAGCTGATTCCGATCGGTGTAGTAACAGCGGACAGTGCGATCAAATTCCGCGCAGGAGATAACGGCGTCGGAAAACGCACAGTTCGCAATTTGATGACAGTGATCGCGCTCCGGGCTTCGCGATTCAAACGAACGTGAGAGCTTGTCTCGTGCGTGGTATCAAGCAGCGCTGAATAACATGAAGCGACGGAATAACGGTTCCTCCTGCTTCTGTCAAACGTCGAAGAGAAGCGGGCGCGGTGGATGCAACGGGACTGAAACGAACGAGCCACCTGGATGGTGCATCTACGCGGCTGTTGCCCTCGTCGCGGTTGGTTGCTATCTCAATGCACTCGACTGCGACTTCGTACACGATGATATACCGGCGGTGGTGAGGAACAGGGACGTGATCGGCGAGGCATCGTGGAGTAGCGTGCTCAACGATGACTTCTGGGGCACGCCGATGGAAAGCATCAATAGTCATAAGAGTTATCGACCATTCACCACTCTGACGTTTCGGTAAGCCAATATTTCTTCTCGTCACGTTTATCGAGTTCAGTATTGTAGAATAATTTGTTGAAATTCGATAAGGGATCGACGTTAAGTGCGGCGACATTAAAGACAATTGCAGAAATGGTTCGATACAACGCGCGACAAGAAATCGAATTACTGTCGCACGAAATCGTATATTCCATCACTTGCGTACGGAAATTTATTTAATATGAAATTCCTTGTTGTTTTAGATATCATCGCTTTTATTTCATTTTCCTCCTCTTTTTCTTTATTCCTCGAACTTTAACCTTTTAGAACAATCTGTTAAACAGAAAAGTGAATACAATTTGGTGCACATTCGGATAAAATAAGACAGCAAAAACTTGTCTCGAGAAACGTGTCTGGTTGCCTGACGTTCCAAACACATGGCACGACCACGTAGCTCGCAGCACCGGTATATCCTACGTTCTTACCGAGAGAGAATCGCGTACATGTACACATATATATATTGCAGGGATACCTCTATATACGTATATATACATACATATATATATATGTCTAGCTATCCCTGCAATCGGAGATGCACCTTATGGTAGTACTAGGAAGAACGGCAAGAACCGTTCCCTCTGACCACGATGGAGGCGACCGAGCATACGATAGTGTGTGCAGCAGCGTGTCGTGTAGAGCACACAAAACTTGCGTTCCCTTCGCCCATCCTCCCTGTCCGTCCGCTGTCCTCCCCTTGCCCGCTCTGCCGCCGATTTGATGCATGGATACCAGTTTGCCACTCCACGTGCAATACTGCATATTGGCTGGTATTGGACGATCCATCACGCCGCAAGACACCGGCACATCGCTCATCCACCCTTAACGCTCCAGATGCTGTTGCCAACTTCGACGAGGTGTGCGGCTGCGGAACGTGCTACACGAGAGGAGAGGGGAAGGGGAAGGGGGGAGGGGGCGAGAGCATAACGCCTTCATGTTTCGCGCGTTATCGGAAGTGGAACGCATCCATAATCCTTGGGCGGATGCGAGGACGCCGGCGCCGCGGCGCGCCGCTAACCGCATTCGTCTCGTCGGGAAGACGAGCCTTTAACGATCCAAATCGCCACTGACGCGCGAAGCTTGCCTTTATATCGCGCGCGCGGGGCGATACCAGGTATCTCTCATTGTTGCCGCTAAGCGATTCGAGTGGAGGAGTAATTTATGCACGTGCGAAAATGCGCCATTTACGTTGACACGCAGTTAAAAGGATAAGCGAAGATTTATGCGTTAGCCGTTTAAGGCGAGAGAGTTGTCTATTAAGATGGTTGATACATTGTACTTTCATTCCTTATTCCTTGCAAAACGTATATATATATATATATATATATATATATATATATATATATATATATATATATATATGCGAGGTATTTCGATAAAGATGAGCGATCCCTCGTGGGCATGTAGAGTAGATAAAAATAACTTCATAAGTTCCTATAAAATTTTTTTCTACGACGCATCTCTATCGAGATATTCTTCTTTAAAGTTAAAATTTGAGAAGCATATTTTTTAAATAATTTTTATATCACTTTATGGATTTTAATAATTTGTAATAATTATTTTTATGTTCAGTAAAGATTTTTATTTAATAGCGTGATAGATTCTTTTTTTATACATCGTAAATGCAGATTACCTATAAATCTTTTAACGTATAAAACTTTGAAGCGGTAGCGTTTTTTTATATGCATATGTATTTTTACTATATATATATGTTTTTTTTTTAAATATAATTTTTAAATTCTCCACATCTTTTTATAAAAAAGAGTATTCTTGTTTTATTTCGTCAAAATTATCTTCAAAAAAAATATATTTGATTGAAAGAAATTAGAAGATGATGATAATAAAGTGATAAAAGATGCGTAGAAAAAAATTTTATAGGAACTAATAGGATTATTTTTACAATCTCTACATATCCACGAGGGATTGCCTCCCTTTATCGAAACATATATATGTATATATATTGTGTCTGTGTACGTATATGTGTGCGCGAGTAAATACGAATACTTTTACATATCTTATTTAATAATCTATTCTAACATTTTATTGTCTACGATGAAAAGAACTTGTCGAAAACGATAAGAAAGTCGAACTGGAGTATGCTGGATTTCCTTTGTCCATCGATCGTTCCGATAATTCTTTCTGTGCGCGAGCGATCATGCTTCGAGTTTTACCGTTACCGGTATACGAGTGAAAAGCTTTGGGCAATCGCGTGTCGTCTCATCCCTTTCGAGTGCATGTGTGTTTCATTCTCTATCCTTTCTAGACGACGCGTCTCTTTTCGTTCCAGTTTCTTTATTGACGCGAAACTCTGACGGCGTTCACTGTATGTCGCTTTGAGGATTCGAGTTCTCGGATGAAAACGCACCGAGACGACCCCAAAAGTCCAGAGTGCATTTGTGGCAGTTGACCCGATGCCTTCCGCACACTCGGATCGCTCTAAAGTTTCCGAGAGATTTCCGGGTGTTTCCTCGAAGCGGCCATCCACGTATATTTTGCCACGTTCGCGTATACGCTTTTATATGCTTCATCATCGATATCATCGCGCAAGCTATCTTCGCGAAACGCGGATAATCTTACTCAACATACATGGCATATCATTTCGTAGATGGCATCAACTCGATCGTTCTTCTAGTATTTAATTCTCCGTTTGATCGCCCCGCCGCCGCTTTTGACGCGACACGTGCTAATTGAGATGCTATCAGCTGTGCGAACGGTGTACCTTATCGCAAAAGGAGTATTTGGAAAATAGTTACCCACAGTTATTTGCAGTCCGAAGAATCGCGTGGGCACGTATTTGATAGGAAAAATGGGATTTCATGCAGGTTGTACGTATTTCAGCTACTTCGTTTCGCCCGGAAATAATTTACGAGTGCGGTCGAGCGTGAGTCTTTGCCCCGGCGGCGGCGTCGAATGAATAACGCAGAAAGCTCGCCGAGCGATTCGTTTCCACGTTTGCGAGAGAGCGAACTTTACGAGAGAGTTGGCGACTATGTTAGATTATTACGGCCGCAAATAGAAACTGACCGTAGAATACGCTCGGCTAGAGTATAGTTCGATAAAGCACAAAGAGTGGATAAAATCAAATAACCCCTTATTACTGTTGAGGTTGAGAGAATGTACAGGTGTCCAATAATACTCAGCACTCGTTTATCGGGTTTACGTTAAAAAAAATAGACTGTTCTAATTCATGACTTGATATTTACGAAAAGCTGTTCGCGCATTACAAAATTCGCGAAACGCGCGAGATAATTATCGCTTTTGATTAAAATTGAAAAAAGTAGGTCAATTTGATTTATTAAATTGTAATATATTAAAATCCGATGCATTCAAGAGCGATTATTAAAATTCCGTAAGTATTAAATTCATATTTATTTTTTCATTAATACGATACTCTCACGTTTACGTTATATCGCTACGTCAATTTCGTTAAGAGAAATCTTCTCAGCGTGACGGAATATTCGTGGCTCTATTATGTTCTTCTCTAACGGATTTGCCAACGCATCCCTGGTGTACTTTGATAATACACATTATATATACCCACACGCTCCCGCTCACCGAACCCTTCGTGCCTGTATAATGACGATCGATGTAATCGCGTTCACTGCAAGTTAGAATTCATATCGTTTCCTCGAAGATCGTTCCTCATCTTATCACATCCGGCCAAAAAACAGCGAGTGCCACGTAATTGAATTTAACAATAAAATTATAAGAACGGATGTCTGCTGATTCTTCCACGATTGTCAGCGACTTTAAAACACTATCTAAATTTAGTTGCATCGATTTACTTTGGTAGATTTATATTGATAGATCATATCGAAAAAAAAACACGATCTGCGAACTCTAAAGGGATATCGCTCTTCTTCTCTCTCATTAGGCTTTTTATATTTAAATAGCCATTTAAAGAGATTAAGTGATGTCAATTAAAATGCTATCTCATATAAATAAGACTCGACCGATCGTTCATTCACAAATGCTCCCCTTTATCGACTCTTTTGTGCAGTTGTTAGCATTTTACTGACATTGCCAGTTAAATCACGATCAGCGACTAAGTCCGCTAAGCGTTAGCCGGTGATTTATGAGTCGGTCGACAGTGGCGATGGGCCGCATTTTGCGTTTTCTGTGTGTGCATATGTATGTGTGAGGGAATAATTATTATTAAATTACTTAACTGGACACACACGCGTGCATGGTGGAATCTCGTTTCGCGACATTACTGACACGCATGAATGATTGCGTTGCAAACTCTAATTTAGACGTGTGATATAGCTTTGCGTTGCGCAGCACGTACGCCTCGCATTCGATTATGTCGACCGTGATATTTCATTTAGTCTTGTAGTCTAACTCTCGTCATTGAATCAGATATTGAGATATCGTGCTACATACTGTCACTGTTTCTTTGCAAGAAAGTTCAAATGCATGTATCTATCTTCAAACTGAAGAAATACACTATAAAGTTGTAATATCATTAAAATCTTGATATGATGATATTATTATATTTTGTTATTTCTCCATATTCACACACACATAAGACACGAATATGCAAATCTGTCAATTTTCATGTATAAAACATTATCTAATTACGTCTTACATATTCTAAGCCCGTGTAACAATTATGCGAATTTATATTAAAAGACGTCGTCTAATATTATTCATGAATGTAAAAAAATAAAAATTTTTATTATAGTTTTAATGACGATAAAGAAATGTTGATATTTTATTTTAAACAAACTATCACACATAGAGGTTTTTGCCAAGAAAGCTTAAATTTTGCAACTCATGAATATAATAATATTATCGAAATACTATCGATATAATATCGCATGTTATATAATTGGTACATGAACAAAAAGAAAAGAAAATCGTATAGATCTTTAAACGTTTATGCGAGGCTTTTGATGCACGCGCTCTGACGATGTAGTCGTGTTTTGGTATGAGTTCAAGAAAGAAATATCGCATCCGACTGTACTTCCACTTCAAAAGTGAGCATTTTCACATTTAAGTGCATCGCGTTTCCTTCTGGCATTCTTCGTTCATAGCGGATAGAGAAAAGTTCTTTCCGTTTCATTTGAATTATTTGGGCAGGACAATTTCATGAACTGTTTAGTTCAAGTATATCCGGGGATACGACAAGCTGTATTTGTCGATGCGAGGTGGGATATATTTTAGTTTCAAATGCGACAAGAATGTACGATTTTATGTATCTGTGAATATTCTTTCAATGATCCTTTCGTTTATTAGATCTTTGACTTTACGTATATAAGCTACGTTATATACAGACAAGGAGATTTTCGCAAATTTAGAGAAGAGAAAACAAATTTGCATTTTAAGCTTTTAGGAAATCTAATAATTGCACCTTATAAATATATATAAGTACAATATTGCTTATCAATTCTATTGTGTTAAAATCAAACGAGTAAAAGTCACATGTAAAAATTTGACGAATATTTTATAAGATATTTTCATCACGTTATAGGATTCTTATAAATCGAAGCTTTATTAAGAGTCATCTTACTTTTCGCAGTTTCCGCAAGAAGGCTTTAATATATGGTTAGCTTATCCGTGTTCGGATATATTAAAGCCCGTTCTAGACACTCTATACATTGTCTCGTGCTCATTTGGCTCATGAAGCACATTTCCGACATAGTAAAGATTGTAATACTTCCCCTCGATTAATCGTACAATCGAATGGACGCGCGCCATTAAATTTTCGTCGTTTGATAAAGCGTGGCCCCGTGATCGAGGAACAGCGAATTAATCAGGTGCGAGGTACAGGTGGTAGAAAAGATAATTCGCTTCCGCATGGACGCGCCATTGGATTCTCAGGGCGCGTTAGCTGACTCTATATCACTACTTCGTGCCGTGCAGTGATTCATCTGGAGCGTTTCGTGACTCTCTCGTGCCAGAAGCGTGCCGTGAGCAAGCGCTGTAAACTCGCCCACTCGATGGTGCGCGTATATTAAAGAACGCTTTTGTCGGTGCGCCCGCGTACCCGAGTACATATGCACAAGAGAGCGTGATACTTTGCAGATTTGAACGCTTTATTGCGACCATGTGGATACGCTTAATTTTCATTGACCCCGATAGACGAATGCCCAGTAGAGCTTGAGGGTATTAATTTTTGATTAGGCATGGTTCGGTTTTCTCGTCGAAACTCTCATTATCAACGTTCAATTATTACGCGCTAATCGTTACGCTGCTATGGACTCCCTTGTTTAGTATGGCTAATTAAGCGCCGGCATAATGGGTTATCGAGAAGAATATAATTCGTCTTGAAATATAAATCAGGAACTAAGTTTAATAGCGGACGATGACGCTATTTTCCAAAATCCAGAGAGATATACGCACAATTTTCCGAAAGTTGATGAACTTTTCTACTAATTATTAGGAATTTAGTTGCCCATCCATAGTTACAAATAATGTGCATTGACAAATTATTTATACAAATGTATTTCGCATGGAATTTATTCATTAGGTGATCCTAATTAATTAATTCACTAAAAATATCATAATTAAATATATGAATAGTGCACTAGTTAATTACATAACTCTAAAATAACTCTCACAAACTGCATCAGCTTTAAATGTGCGTGCACACACATAGCTCGACTGAGTTATGGAACGAGAAGCTTTGCAACCTTCTCCGTGCTAGATAGTTAATTACTTAATTACGTCGTCGTAATTAGTTTACGGTTCCAAAGTCGAGCGTGCTATAGTTGCCTGATTGACGTATCGCCGTAACAATAAATCGCTTCCTTATGTGTGTAAATGTGTGAAGGAATTTCTCTTCATAGAGACTTGATATTGCAACACGTTGACAAAGTTCGTAAGCGTCAATTTATGCTATTTATAAATAGAATTGTCACATCTTGAATATTAGCATTACTTTTTATTTACATTATGCGATGTATTTTTATCTGTATTATAATATTTAATATCGCCTTATTTTTTTATCTCTATTATTTATAGATCATTTATTTATATTATTTATATTATATCTTTATTATTTTTTTGCCATTGTACAAAATTCTCATTAAGAAAAATGCTTCTTTTCCTGTGATTTGCAACATACAATTAAAAAACAATATTAAATATTATATGAAGGATTTATCATTGAGAATTGATATTATTCAAAGAATTTAATTTACGACATGTACTTGTACTTTTAACTCTCTTGTGCAGCGGACAAGACTAAATGGCTTTATTCGCTCGAGCCAATTCAATTTCAAGCGACACCCCGAGGCCTTTAACTTCCTAAGTTTCAATGCAAAAGAGTTCAATTATTTGCCTTTATACGGCACGAAGATGACATCTGAGACGTAAGATAAGCTATGATACCCGCTAAAAACGATTTGCCTAGAGCTTGTATAGGAACAGTGCCAGAAAGAATGATTCAATTTCCAAAGTAGATGCGGTAAGTTGACAGAAATGTGTAGTCTGAAAAAAAAATAAAAAGTTAAAATTACACACAAATATTATTTTTAAATGTATAAATTATATGCATAAATTATTATATTTGTTTATTTTCTTTGTATGTTTTCTATTCAAGCCAATTTCTATTCATGTTTGTTTGAATTAAGTAATGTTCTTTCGGATAGTATTATAATACAATATCTGGTGTGTATGTGCGTGTGCGTGAATGTGTGTGTGTGTGTGGGCGGCGCTATAATTATAAAAAATGCTTTGAGAAACTCATGTTTTCATCTCTCACACACATTCTCTTTTCTCTTATCTTTTATGTGCATCATATACTTTTAACAATATGACATGCTTTTGGTAACATATGTGAAATTGAGTTTTTTTCTCTCTTCGCATCGTAGGAAAGTCTAGCTTCTACATAAAAAGATTGGACCATGTCTTTATTTGCATTTCTTTATTTCGAGTAAAGTTTGCAATATCTATATTAAGATCGAGAATATCAATAAAATATGAATTAACACAAATTCGAGATAATTGATACGATTGGGTAATGATAATGGGCTCATTGAATTTTATTAAAGCATTGAATACTGATTAAACCTCATATTGTTGACATTGGAACAATGCATAATCAAGAAGGAAATAATTCATATAGAAACTTATATGTCATGATAATGTGATTATATTGTATTATGGTTTCTTACTTATTTCCGTGACTAAGGATTCTGAATCAGATGCCTTGAAAAGATTCTTTGTTTTTTTTCCAATTTTTTGTGAATCGCAACATTTTTCAATGGAAGCCGTAAAAATATAGCTTATTATAATGCGCATATAATGATTTCCTCTATATGTATATTCCAATATTTTTTCTTACCAATTACTCGAATATCATGCATTTTCCACTTTTTGTATTGTATTTTCGCTAAAAATAGTTCAATACCATTATTATTCGTAACAATGTTTGTTGATATATATAATTACATTGCAAACAAGATTGGCATTATTAAATTTGATATTAAATAATCATAACATTCATCGATTCTGTTAATTATTTTTTAGTTTATATAACAAATGTTTGTGAGAATTTACGACATTTTAAATGAGATATATATTCAATTTAATCTTTTTTCCATTCTTATATTAAAATTGAAAGATAACTTTCGGTACAATGTAGCATTCGAAAAGACTGATAGCACAGCAACTGTGAAGAAAAACAGACAATAGACAGGGAAATGTAATAGAATACATAAAGCAATGGTATACATCATGGTATACATGGTATTGTGGTATCGCAGTGGTTTGTAAAGCGGAGAAAGAAAGAATCGCTAAGAATTCATATGAAATTTATATACACGTTACATCATCGCAAAAATAATATATTAATCTTTCGATTTCACGATGGATTTTTGGCGAGATACGCCATTCAAAATGGATCATACTTTTTCTTATTTCCGGTTATCCGGATCGTTGTAGGAAAATTGAATCTAACATATGCGAAAGCTGACGCGTGCCAGTTTTCTCTCTCTTCCGGCGTTTCTCTCTTTCTTTTTTCCTTCGCGGACGCAAGCGACATTTCATGGTATTACTTGCATCGCAGTAAAGCCCGACAGAAACGAAATGCTATAACGTTAATCTCGGGCAATCGTAAACCGAGTAATATAAAATGTATGGCCTCTCTTGTCGTTGTAATTCCGTGCGTCGGTCGTGCGTCAGTTCAACTTCCGTTCTACGTTATCATTTCCGCAAGCCGCGCGATATTGAGTCACTCGAGACGAGAGCTTCATTAAGTATTACAATATAGTAACGGTTCTTCTTCCATTATTACGTTGTATTTTGTAGCGTCACCGCCTATCTCTTTCCCTGCCTTTCACGTAGACCGTCGTCGCGCGCGTGGTGGAATAACAGGGCTGTTAAACAGACAGCGCACCGAGAGCTTCCTCTTAGGGCTGCAAATGCAATGTTCGTAATAGCGGGCGTCATTATGACTGTGGTAAGCAAGACGTCAAGAAGATTAAAGAACTATGTCGCGCTCTTTTTTTCCGTCTTGCACCGAGGAGCTTTGTACACTTCCCTTAAAATATTATTCAACAGTGAATTCTGAGCGTCGAAAATAAATTCACATTAAAAATTTCAAGAAGAAAACAGAACAATAAGCATATATTTCTTTTTCCATACAACTCGCGTAATTTGAACGTCACTTAATAAATAACTCATTCATAATTCGTTCAATTATTTGTTGCGAATTCGAATCGCAAAATTGCTGTAAAGAGTAAGAATTGGGAAGAATATGGCATGAAACTTTCATGTTTTCCTCGAGATTGTGAATACCGCGATAATCGTTTACTGAGTGAATTATGTTTTCTCATGAATCTATCGGCGCATTTGCTTCGGCATTCCGACACCAATAGAAATACGAATAGCGAGGATGATTTATTCGAAGAGAATCGGCGCAGTAAAGAGATTCCCCGTAATAGCAGTGAGTTCCCTAATAGGTCCGTCCTTACAGAATGGTTTATTGGTTGTCAATATTCACCACCGACTACTCCGTAATGTCGTACACTTGGGGCGGAACAGATTGCCTCTCTTTTACCGCAACGGGACCGCCAAAAACACGGCCCTCTCAGTAGCCTTTTCGACCCGCAGACATCATTCCCTCGGGAAGGATATGGTCGTGGTAGGCAAATGCAATGCGTTATCGGAATCGAGAATCTTCCGTTATGGTGATCGTCGGCACGTGACGGATTCGCATTTCGAACGTGACTAGTCATCGTGTCCATCCACAGATGCGCAACTAGCTTTCCCCTCGATGCTTTCGATAATCTACCGGAATTATAGTAAATTAGAAAACACTTGAAATAGCTAAATTCCACTTATATGTTTAATCGTGCGATACATTCGAGATTGTATCTTATAATCATTTATTATTTTATTTATTGATAAGAAGAATTATTTATGTAGAAGTAAAACAGAAAAGAACTCTTAACTTTTTATTTAAATTAAATCTTAACACAAAACTGTATAAGAAGTCAAATTAATTTTATATCAATTTGTCATATTCTTAATCGTTTCTTTATTATTCATTGTTTTATGATAAAGATAGCGAGAAAAATCTTAAATTATTTTTTGTGCTGCAATGTGGTACTTTTTTTTCATAAGTAAGTAGATAACATTATAATGTGATATTTAAAATATGAATTAATTTTTCTTAAATCTGTGAATGGAGTGTAGTTTATATTTCGTTTTTACTTTCTCTCTAGTAACTTGAATGGATACGTTAAAAAAACGAGGTAAGATCGCCCGGTCTTCGATGAGAACAGGGATAGAGTTGGAGCAGCAATTTACGTTTAACCATCGCTGGGGCATAATCTGTTTAAACTCCTAGAACAATGTACGAAGGGCAAAACGTTATCTACGGAGCTTAGCGAGGTTCAACACTCGCAAACAGTAAAACACGAGTGGACAGGAGGGTAGCGACGACGACCACGTTGCCGGCATCATAGCTTACATCTCGTCTATCTATTATTCCGATTGTTCTGTTATGTCACGCGAGATTGAAAATTGTTAGAGCAGCTTCTATGTAGTCTTTTAAATAAGCTTGAAATAGAATTAAAATGATTGAAATTAAATTCTCAAAATAGCAAATGATTGAAATCTTTACCAGGATCTCTGAATCTCTAAATTTACAATTATATGGATTTTTTTATTCTTGGAGACAAGAAATAACATGTTTGATGTACATATATGATACTTATTAACTTATATTGAGAGTGATAGATATTATATTTCAAGTATTTTGTGCTTCTAAAATAATACATGTATATGAGTTAAATTTAATATAATTTCAAGTGCAAAAAATGAAATAAATCTTAAATAAATCTTAAATAAATATTCCTAATATGTCTTTTAATTAGATGTTTTAAAATTCCTACTAAAAATATGAGTTTATAATTTCAGAGTAATTCCTATTTTCCCATCTTTTTTTATTTAATTAATTTCTTATAAATATGTTTAGAAATATATAAATTAATAAAAAATTAAATAAATTGAATATTATAAAATTCGACAAACTATAAGACTAAATGATTAAGCGTGTGATACAAATGTGAAACTGAATAGTTTCGATTTCGAGGCATCGAATTACTCCGGTGGTCAGAGGATAAAATCGACGTGGTCAGCTGGATTAGGTCTGATTCGATTCTAGCGTAGTCTCATGCCAAGATCCATTTCCTTCGCAAGGGTTGGCCGTTTGCGAATTGGGCCAATATCGTCCTTGACTATTTTGTTCATAAGAAATGGAAGGGGGCCAGAAGTGTCATCGAGAGCCTCAATTCCCTAAATTGATAGTGAAATGATGTAGACATGGAGAAATTCAACCTCCCCAATTTTCTTCCTGTGACTTGCTCGCACGAAATCAATTTAGAACATTTATTAAATCGGCAGGATGTCGATGTTATCCGAGATTTCTGAACGTTTCATCGGGTTATTCGGCAATTTTCATCAGGTTATTTGGTAATTTTCTTACGGAGCAAAAGAGTAAACATTTATAATATTATAATATATATTATTATATATATATTATTTTATTATATAATATATATTATTTTATACATTTTTAAATAACATATTTGCAACTATTTTTCCAACAATTATTTAGACTCATATTACGTACATAAAATTGAGATGTAATATTTCTTAGTTTGCAGACAATAATTGTGCGCAAAATTATTTATTTTTTACTTCATTTTTCGATAGAAATCTAGGAGCCGATTCGATCAATCGATACCCGATACATCGCACGTAGTCTAACGTGCTTATTATCTCTTTACATGTTACCATATAATTGCGCTTTAGAGATCTTGTACACATACATTTAAACACACACATATATATACATTCTACACCGATACTTAATCTGAACCAGTAATTGTTTTTGTACTCTCTGTGTCAGGCAATTATCGGCTAGTCTGGGAAGGTATACGTAATCAATTATCTTACATCGTTTCACAGTGCACCTATTATATGTACAATCATATTGTACATTTTTCTGTATGATAGATTTCACATTTATATAAAAATTCTCGATAAATATTAATAGAATCTATTAATTAAAAAAATATAGCGTTATATATATGTTGTCCGAAGCAAATGCATGGTGATCGTATTTCCACCATGGTACTTTAAAGTCTGAAAGCTAAAGCAATGCGACGCAGAAAATGAAGATCGTAAACATGAATATCTTAAATATTTAATGCGTTTCGCGCAGCTTCCGCCAAAGGTGGCGACGAAGCAATATTTCGTCGCACAATAACATCGTATTTACGTAAGCAAATTCCTAGACCCTCATCGAGAGAGCTTTCGAAGAAGAATTTGCATTCATTTGGAAGTAGCTTATATACCAGTTGCTGGAAGGGGCCCGTTCCTTTTTCATGCAAATTCGAAGGACTCCGTCATCCCGGAGGGGATTTCGAACTCCGTGTTACAAAGTAGCAGTTAACTTCCCTTTTGCATGCCTGTGCAACTTTCCGCCGCAACTTCAGAAATGTTAAAAATATGGACAGCGCCGGTGTGCGCGTGTGCGCGCTCTTCCGTACTTTTCACGAGATTTATCAACCCGCCGTCAGCGGAATTAACGCATCATTGTAGCTTATTCGCCGACGTATTTAATGCAAAAATATGTATCCGTGTGATGTCCGCGCCATTATAATTCAACCGGATTTGCATAGAGAACGATATAATTAAAAATTCTCATTCTCCAAGCATAATGTCACCTAAAGGTACGCCAAAATCTCGTCTGGCGCAACCCTCGCCGCGATCCTTTAATCGTGCCCCTGTATGCGTCCAATGGATCTTCATATACTTCCTGAAATTTATGGATGCCGGACTCACTAATCAATGCCAGTAAAAGTACGGCGGAATTGGAATGCCGGAGAACCGAAGCGCAATCGAGTACGGCGGAATTCGCGCTCTCTAGGTAGTGTACGGCTATCCGCGAATCACAATGAAACCGGCAATGACGTATGACATCGTTTCCGGGCGGTCGTGGCGGAACGGAGAATGAAAAGCACGCGGCGGCGATATCTGAAACGTGTTTCGCATGTACGCGAGAATAACGATCCGGCCTCAGCTCAAACCCACGGCTGGTGCCTCGATAATTGGATGCGCGTAATTGGCCGAAATGGAGGGAAAATGGTATCCGCCGGCTATCCGTATCCATTCTTGCGCTTGGGTTATAACGTAATGTCGACACGGATTCGGACTTGTTAGGGAGATTTAATGATCGATCGATGTATTTAATCATTTTAATCGATACATATAAAAACACATTGCAAATGTCGGTCACATTTCAATATATATTCAGTGCCATTAATTAAAATTAAATATTACAATGGTGGATTAATTTTAGATGAATCAATTTTACCGATACATCATTTATTAATTTTCCTCTGACTCGAAAACGTAATTTTGTCAAGGAAGAAATTATCGAACACGATAATTGCGGTATATAAAACGCAGCGGACTTTTGACAATCATGTTTCCGTGTATAGGAGAATTCAGACTACTAAACTTCGCGGATTATGCTAACGAGCTTCTGTTCCGATGTCCATGGCATTTTAACGAGCCCGACCACATTATATACATAAGTTCCGCAAGAAAGTTCGGACTTCGTTTAGAACTGGAACCGTTTTGCTCGAAATGTCACACTTACCGCTGTTCCCATTTCGTCGTGCCATTAAGAGACATTATTCCAGTGCTGTCGCACCACCGACTGGTATTATATCGTTATATCTGTGAGCCTCGAAACTTTTCCGCCGTTTAAACAAGTCGATTCGGACTCGGGCATCGTAAAAGATCCTTGTCGAGTCGCCAACGTAACACGCCACATCGCCATTCAGATCGGTGAGAAGCTCGAGGACATTGGAACCCGACGACGTGCTTCACGTTGCCCGCTCGACAAACATTGCCAGAATCGGAATCGAGAATCTCATACGAGGACACGCGTTGTTCGATGTACGATAAGATTATACGAAGATTGTAAAAGAGACCTTAACTATCGGTTTTCTTGTCATCGAGCTATCTTCTTTCAAATTTTCCGTATTTCTGTGAATCTAATAATTTCCTCGTATTTATTTAGCATCGCAATAGAATCTTATAGATATATTCTGTTGTTCCTTAACTATAAATTGAGAAATTATTTCGTCGAGATATCGAAGAAGAGTCTTCATATTTAGCGCTTACCGATTTTTGATTACAGATCTAGCACTTTGTTTCACCCATCACTCGCGTAATGAACGAAGTTACATAAGCTGCTAGCGTGAAAGGTTTTCCACCTCACCGCGAGTAAACCGGCGTTTGCTGTGCACTTTTCAAAGTAAACTTTTCGCGGCGTCAACAGCTGTCGAGAAGTCCCAGTGCGAAGTAATGAATTTCGCGAAGACAGCCCGACTTCGGCTCTTAAAGCGAGCGAGGGTCGGCAATAAATCTCGCAGGGTTTCCCGGCATGCATCCAACAAATCTCGGCGGTGCACGGCAAGATTTTCCCTGCCGGCAATTCGAAAAAGTGAAGTCGCGGAAAAAGCTTTCTCTTTCACTCCTTTCTCGTGCAATTCCGAGACCGCACTCGATAAACTCGGATCGTACGAAACGCAATATTTTTTTTTTTTTCGTTTTGCTGACCGCACGTCCAAAATTCAGCTTTTTCGAATTTTTAGTGGACACGTTTCTATTAGAAAATAATTTCCCGGCGTCAGAAAGCTATGTGTCATCGGTTTTGCGTCGACAATGAATTCTTTTGACGCAACAATTTCGGTCTCACATAGCTGGCGCATTTTTCGAGAGTTTTGGGAGATTCTTGCCGCATCGTTAAAGGACCGTGTATGCGTCGGGTATGCTTTATGAATTTGATTAATAAATGGAAACTGTGCGCTTATATAAATATCCCTGAGTTATATATCATGAGAATTATATTTCAATATAGCAATGCTATGTAATTGGCTTTAATGTATCTCTTTAAACATGACGGAAATATGTGACCTGGATTTATTGCTTTTTATGTAATAGCGTCATTCTTCAAATGAAATCCAAGGCAAATAAACGCTGCATTATTGTGCAATTGCTGCAACAAACGGAAAAATAATGAGCGTTTAACTGTCATATTAAATGTTATTGACGTCAGCATAGCAATTAAAATTATAATAAAAGTTATAATAATAACGCGCAATATATACGAAAGAAAGAGAATTATATTTATATATAATCGAGAGATAATTTCAACAAGAGCGTAAAATCAATTTTTGTGTCTCGACCGTATGTAAAGTTGAACTTGCATTCTAGTTCCATTTGCGAGGTTATCATCGGCGTATGTACATATGCATTGAATGTACACATACGCTATAGTAATTTCTATTCGGCTCGAGAAATGATCATTTTTTTGGTCACCAGTTACATCGATTGCGCGAGATCGTTATATTTCAAAACGAAAGATTTTCAGTCACCGTACATACTGCCTTTGAATCTACGATGAAGATGCATTTTCTTCGTGCAGTTCTTATTACGCTCTTTAATTAAAAGGCATCCCATTATCAAAGTCGTATTTGCGCGTGTATTTTAATTTATATATACTTATATATAAGATTTGTTTAACAGTTCAAATATATACAAATTTAAAGAAAAAACACGAAAGTCTAGGGTGACCAAATTTTCTTTTTTATTATTCAGGATGATAGAAAACATATTCTAACATCCTGAAATGGACTTTTTCACAAATTTTTGTTTTAATTTTGCATTTATTATTTATGATTAAAACTTTAACTTCTTTAAAATATTTTTAATTTTATTTGCTATTCTATCTTGTTAAAACTATCAAGTTGAATATTGCTGTGTGTATTAATTATTAATATTAATAATAATTAATTCTGTATTCCCTGTTATTAATTCTATAAGTAAGAACTTTTATTATATTATATATATATATATATATATATATATATATATATATATATATTTGTTACATATAATATAATTGAATATACATTAAACAGAATTATAACATGGTCTAATTTTACCTTTTAAAAAGAAGAAGAAATTCGTCGGACTTTTATATACTATAGACTCAGTTGCTATCTAAAGAAATATAGATTTATTTTTTGTCTTTTATAACTTTAAAAGAGATTTTATAATACAAAAACTTTATAATGTCGTGCATATAAAATATAAGTTTTACATAATAGCAATATCTCTTAGTCTAATTAATCTTTATTTAATAATTTTATTTGATAGCTAAATTTTTATAATAATTGCACAAGTTTTTTTAATTACTTCTAGGTTATCTTTAAACTTATTTTATTTTTCCGTAAGTCTACTTTCTAGATTTTCTTTGGTCTTATTCTCTTTCCTCCCTTTACAACTTTCTTCATTCTTCAGCTGATTTCCTCTTCTTTCTCTTCCTAAACTTGATTTATTCTTGTATTATTTCTTATCTCTACAATACAATTTGTTATTGAATGCTCTAATGTTTCGACTTCATGCACTCTAACATATCCTACGCGTATCTTTTTCTGTTCACACCAAAATTGGTTATGGAATTCTTCATTTTTAATTCTAATCTTATCTAAATTTCGCAATAATTTTTGGGAAATTTTTCTGACCTTATTTTTCTTAATATTCTAAAGTTCTTCTAGAGGAATATAATTACCCATATTTTAGCACATGTTAACGCAATTCAGTCGATGACAGTCCGAAGCTAATGGGTACTTGGTCGCCGGCGAAATGGCCGGCGCAGTGATTAGACCGGAGGGTTGGAATAAATATAGCAAGAGCGGTTACGAGAATAGGTCGTCCAGCAAGGGAACGAGCGATCTTTGTGATCTCAAGTAAATCGTCCGTGTCGTAAACGTTGAGTCGATCACAGTTTTGACGATGTTGTCATCCTCCCTCTATTTATTATGCTCTTCTCGTTCACAGTCCCTCTACCTTCCTTCTCTAACATCGGTGCTACCTCTAATTAACTGAGAATTACCTATATTGTTGTCTGCGCGCACGGCCGTACAGTCTGACTCCAACTGTCACTTGCAATGCTAATTGTCGCGATTAATAACTGTACGATAATATATATATATATATATATATATATATATATATATATATATATATATATGTATGTATGTATATATCTGTCATTTAGTAAATAAATGGCAATATATGTAGGTTTATACATTACAGCCCAGTTCATCAAGGCGATCAGAAGTTTTTCAGTTTATATGTTCAATAAAATATAATATACGATTGAATGATCTCTTATGACAAGAGAATATAAATATATACATCTTTTCGCATACCTCTATTCTCAATGAATATATCTACTTTCCCTCTTTTTTCTCTCTCTAATGTAAAATCATACATGTAATCTCATCTGATTGCACGCTAAAGGCTGCACATCACAATTTATCAATATTGTATGTTGCATTAATAAATCTACGTACCCGGATTATTTTGTATACAAATATCGATAAACAAATATTTCAATGCATTGTTTATAATTAATCGCAATGCATTGATGGCGCAGAGAGATGTTAATTTAATTCATGTTAATTTGATACGACTATACTTGTGATTGATTGCAAATACGTACGCGACGTAGAAATTTAATGAAAGCGTTACATGTGGGAGTTGAATCTTTTTCTTGCGTGTAAAATTGACAACGGCTGTAATGTTATATATGCATATACACATCTATATGCATATCCATATAACGCTGCACGTATCCCGACGATAAAGCACAACTGCATCGCGTGTAAATAATCGCGGACAGTGCGAGAGGTAAACATCGTATCTCTTCTTACTGCGCCCTGTACCGCTTATACAGTTATAACTCGCGCATAAACGCTTCGACGGTTTTGTAATTTGTGGGCCGACGGTTGAGTTTAAGAGAGTTATGTGTCTGCCGTTGTTGCTCCCCCAGCAAATATAGCGTCGCGGTGAGCGCGGGAATTGCCGCGTAAAGGATTTAATCCTATTTTGCATCGAGTAATATTAAGCCGGGCGCGGCTGTCTTCCCTACTCGCGCACTCGATTCGCTTTATTAAGGTGTGCTTTATCACGAGACTTTACGCTTCGCTTTACGCACTTAACGCGACGCAAGCTCGCGTTGTGAAATAAAGAAGGCGGCAATAGCGTGCAATATACATAGTTGCTCGACGACAAGGGTATGCATAATTAAAGCGACTATTAAAGCACACTTACAAGACTTCCAGAATCATTTCCCTGCGTTTCTTACTTAATAGCTGATTATTGTTACGAAGATTATCAGCTGATTAACAGTTAATACGCGACTATTTATACATTATAATACTATTTATACATTATAATATTATATTATTATAATGTTCATGTTTTAATATTTCATAAAGATATAAAATTCTTACCAGTGACGTATTAGTTTCCAAAATGAGCACAGGTGATTTCAGAAATGCTCTAGCGGAAGGAATATACATATACATATGTTATACGAGCGTAGGGTGAGATATGTTGAGCGCATTAGCGGAACTGCTTGCCGTTCTCTCGTTAAGCGTGCCCATACTGCTCTTTATTAACGCACGCTTTACACCGTCGGCATTTACGAAGATTGTCCCTTCGCCTTAATTCGAAATATTACGTAATCCCGTTGAGAAATGGCGAGGTGGAAATTATTTATACGCGACAGCGCTATCCCGACGTGCTCGAGGAATAATGCGTCCGGAGCGTTTTTAGGTACCTGCACAGAGCGCATCGCCCCGCGAATTGATATATTACGTTGGATCGTTTTACCATCCCCGGGTTTTATCTCCGGTAGTGCGCAAAACATTTCCCGGCATTAATACAGTGTCCTCGAAGAGTCCTCCAATCTCACGACGAGAGCTAGTACATTGCATTAGCGTCACGATTTCTTCGATTATGTATAATATCGCGTATGAAGAGCTTATATAAGTTTTTTTATAGAATTGAGAGACATTATAATATTTATTCACGCTGCATCTGTTTTATCTAACAGCTCAAGTAGTTTATATTCTTCTTGCATAAATAACAAATGGTACGCAAAAAAGTAAAAATATGTTTTCTTTCCTAGAAAATTAATCAATTTTTATTAAATATAGGATGAGAAGAGAAAATATGACACTACAACATTTTTATTAACTCTGAGTTTCTAGATACATATAATATTTAACTTTTTTAATAAAATAAAATACTTAATTTAGTTTATAAATAAATTTTGGTAAATTCATGTGATACTGATCGCGTATAAAAAAATTTATGGATTATTTAATAGTTGATGGTCCACTTTTTTTTGATATTTCATATTAAAAAGAAGGCATCATGCAAAAATAATAATTATTTTTGATATCTTTACATTTTTCGCTTTTTGAGATGAAAAAGGCTTCATTTCACACATAATAAAAATTGTTGATACATTTATCTTTAAAAATAGCAGTAGTTTTGCAAAAGTTGGTGCTAACTCAGCAAATGAAATAAATTTAAGCAATATAGCTTCCGTTGCAGTCATATGCTAAAGTTGTGATATGAACCTTATTTAAAATTTAAAATTTCCTTGACAAAAATTTTTTTCTGAATTTTAAAAAAAGCTAAATAAAAGCAAAAGTTTTAAAAATATCACATTCATTTTTCTCATATAAAAATTAATAAGAATTGACTATTTTTTTAGAGGCGGAAATGTTTTTCATATTTGGCAGTGTGATTTTATTTTATTTAAAGTGGCAAACTCTTTTTTTCTCTTCAACCTTCAGGACCCATTAATGTAAATTATGAAGTATGTACAATCCTTCATCTCTTAGACTCTTTATGCGTCAAAATCAACTCGTCGGTACGCGTACTTGGGACGTAAATGGCGGTCGTTCCGCCGCGTGATTAAAGTCACTCGTGATCTCATGCGAAGGGGACCGTATTTCGGCCGTTTATCTCGACGTGTCGTTTAAAGCGTGAAACCGGCTTAGGCACCGCGGAGCTTTATGGCGGAAGATAAAGGGGTACGCGTGTACGTGTTTTGCGTCCCGGTGCGGGACGTCGAGTAATCATGTCGCGCTACTAGTCTCGTCACTCTTCCTCCAACATGTCCCTATCTGTCGCACTTTTCGTCCTGTGCATCCATTTTCCGGCGTTACCGTTTGTGAGTGTCTTTCCTCGCTTGACGCCTCGTTGAAAGATTATGCTTTTACATCTGATGTCGGTCCATCCTGAAAACCGAGCACAAAGGCTGTAATCAGCAGCCGTGTTACACGCGGTAATGGGCGAAAGAAAGAGGGAAGTAACCGCTATTTTCAGACTCGTTTCGCAAGTCGGCGACAAAAACGATGTCCGATCATTATCCCGTAGTATTAAAGAGTTGCAATACGATATCGCGGATGAGCTTCAACTGTTATGTACGTGAGTAGATTGCTATCAGGATTTCTTGCCTCTACGCTTCTCTGACGCATTCTCTATTTTATTAAAGGTACGCAAACTGAGAGTATATGCGCAATGTGCCTTTATGTTTTCCTTTCCTAAGTACGAATTTCCGCTCTTGTATATCTAGCTACGTGTAAATTCGTTACACGCTGCGTATATATTTTATCAAGGATAAATAATAATTCTCTCATATGTGGGAAAACATGATGTTTAAAGGCAGAAATTGTGAAACTGGTTTAATTTCCATAACTGCGACGCTTATGCTAATCATCGCATTTTCACTGGCGCAATTATTCTTATATGTTTTTAGCATTGTTTTTCAATCTTTTTGAATGACGAACGTTTTTGGCGAATGATAAAAATATACAATATTGAATATATAAAATATAATATTGAACATGGAACATTGGCTTTTGCCGTAAAATTACCGTATCGAAATTATGCGGAGGTAAAACATCGATTTAAAAAATTTTCCTCGTTTTATATTCCATGCTTCATATTAATCAATAATCAATCGCCGATATGGAACAAAGTTTGCGATTTCACAATACACATAACGCGACAGGCTCGACCATTCTACGATCACGTATGCATGATCGCGGTACTTGCATCATGAATAATTTCACTCTCTCGTTTGCATGCAACGAGTGAGATTTCATAAATTATATCAACGCACTTTTCTCTCTTTATATACGGCATGGCACACGGCGCAACGCATTCAACGTTTATATGCATCATCGTGGCAACATGTGTCTAGCGAAGGTACTAAAACCCATGCCCATTAAAATGGACGTGCCGGCTAAAAGGGTTCCCCGGGAGCTGCTGCTTTCCTTCCTTCCTTCTCTTCTTCTTCCGGTCTGCTAAGAGACGAATGCAGCATCTCTCTTGAAAAATGCATTCGTACCTTCGCACACGTACGCCTGCATTGCGTTTTCGCGTAGAATCCTATTCGATTCGTTCGTGTACGCTCTTTTCCGCGAAAAAGTGCGATGTATTTCTCGCGGATGTTTCAGACATCTTTAACTGTGCTGAATCGAGTATACAAGACGCAAGCGTTACTCACAAAACAACTCTTCGAGAAATAATTTTAAGCAATGTTGCGTTAATCATCAGTTATAATGTTTTATCGCGATCAAAATAAAATACATAGATGAAATATTTCTCAACGCATTATGCATTTATTTATGCATTTAAAATACAGATGTGGATGCTCATTATAATTCTTGGAATATAAATTATAAATTGAGGATATATCAAAGAATCTTCAAGGCATGCAAATATCTATACTTGGCTGTTCCTCTCATTGAACATTATATCTAGAATATAATGAGTGAATTAATTATGTATTAACATGCATTAATACAATACATTAGAATTAATCGTAATACTTAGGATGACTTGCAATATATGCATTGCAATATGCAGAATATGTTGAATAAATTACATAGGCTTACATAACGATGCATATTACTGCACAAATATCGTTTTTATCTTCAAATATATCTATAAGATATATTATCTGATAGTAAAATAAGACGCATCGCTGTTTTTGTATAAAAGATATTATAGATAAGCCGCGCATATAAATTTTTACAATAAATGTATTAATTCTAACAAATATATTAATTAAGTAGAACAGAATATCATTGCAATTATTAATAAATGCGCCTCGAAATGCATCACGCGTTACGCATTTAACATTGTAAACGTGACTCTTCGATAAAATGAGATACTGTAAATAGGATCGTAGAATCTATATTCTGTTTATAATCAATATCAGCTGTTACCGCTAATATAATAAACACGTATAAAAGAATTTAATTTTCGCTCCATTTCGCGATCAGCGTGATGATCGCCAAATTGCGATATCCGCATCCCGTGTCAAACGGCACGCTGGCTGTTCTAATTACAGGATTAAATTCGCCGTGAATTTCCGTCTCGCGAAAATTCACGCCGCGTTCGTGATTTTTGATTACGTGCCGGTGTCGCGCGATAACGCTTGCAAAACGAGCGAACGCGATGCTGCGCAGGTGAAATCGTTCGAAAAAATTTATTTCACCTGCACGAGTGCACATCCGCGGCTCGTTCCGCATTTATCCCAGCTATTGTAACAGCGTGATAATCGCGCGTCCTATAATAACAATTGTATCGCTCCCTTCCTCCCTCTCTTCCCATCGTGCGTAACGACATTTCGGTTATTCGTTGAATTTGCAGCATCACCACCTGCACCGATCCGCTATCTCACCGATTGTCCCGGCATAACTCCGCGCGTGGAAGGTGCAAATGTGTCGAAAAAAATATGGTCATGAGGGCGTATATACAGGTGGATCGAAAAATTGTGCGAATTTTTTTTCCTACTCACGTTGCTGTATCCATTCGCGTTTCTATCAAGCTGGACTCCGCGCGTGCGCGTCGTTTTATTTTATAACCGAAAATTCCACGCGCGCTGTGCACTATCTCTCGAAATGCAATTATGAGATGCTTCGACGCGTACCAATGTTTAGTCCGATATTGATTCGACGCTAGTGCCCAATCAATTCGTAATTTCACGCGCATTTTTTATGCGTACACCACGCCGCGCGAGCGAGAATATTTTCGGATTTTTGCGCCGTAATGAAAAATATTTCATGACATTTCACGCTTCCCCTGGAGCGACGCGAAAATATCGCCGAGAATATCGGCCGAATTATTTTCGAAACAGCTTCCTCGGTCGCGTCCGACACGTCCGAGAGAAAGAAATGCCCCGGCTCGAAGCTTGTCGACAACGGAGTCAAACGCGTTTTTGCGGTGACACTCGACACGAGTTTCGTGTGTTTTCATCCGTAATGTCGGTTTGCCGAGGAATGAGAATGGAGTACCGGGAGGAGTAAGACGCGAGTTGGTTTTCCTGACTCATTTTTCACGCCGACGTACACCAGAAAATAGACTGTCGCCACGTGGACCAGCCGAGCGTCGCGCACAATGCTACACATTCGCTATTTTGGCAAGTCACCCGTTTCAATCAAGCCTAGACGTGAAAAGTACGCTGCGGGTGGTCGTCGCTAGTCCTTTTGCTTGCGAAAATGAAGGCGAATAGCCGCGGTTAACGCGAAACGGGATATTGTCACTCTTTACATGAAGAAGGTGAGGAAGATGCGAATCGAGAGAAAAACGTTGCGAAAAAATCTGCGATCTCGGCAAGTCGTACATCTGTCATTCCCGTGAATGTTCGTTGTCGGGAGCTGGAAAAAAGCAAGAGGACTTTGGTTCTTGCCCCATCGGAAATAGCAGTCCGTCCGGGACAAATGGAAGCGAGGAAGCTTTAAACTTCCATTGTATGCAAAGTATTTAACTGCTATAAGGAGCGTTTTCTTTGTCAATTGTATGCTGTATTTCTATTTATTCGTGCAATAATTATATGCACTTTCCGTCATATTCCGGAAAATTCAGTAGAGAGCAAATGTTATTCTCGAATATTATTCTCTCGTTTGTCAATATTGTGACGTTACAACGCCATTCTGCGTTTTAATCAAGTCGAAACAAATTTCAAAAGCTTCCTTTATATTTACGTTGAAAATGTATTAAATACATTAAAAGCTCACTTTTTTATACTCACACGTATGGAAAATATACGAGATAAATTCGTGCCGGAAAAAATAGTTTCGATCGATACAAGTGCAGTTGTGTATTTGTCTGGAAGCATTTGAATAATGTTTACGAGGAAACATACGAATGGAGGCTACATTTTCATATCTATCCTGGGCAAGCAAATACGATTTATGTGCGATTTATTTTCGCGTTGAAAAAAAGCTATCTCGACAGGTATAATTAGCCATCTACCGTCGTCGGAGCGTTGATCATCTTCGGGCAGTCGCCAAGAGGAATTTTTCTAAAGGATATAGCGACCAAGGAAATAATGCGACTCCGAGGAATCGTATACCTTGGTGGGAATTGTTTCCACGGCTGGTAGCGAGGCGCTCCGCCCATCGCGATTCTTGGCAAGCATTGTTGATGAGAATGAACGATGAAATGGCTCGCTGCGGTCTGGCGGTCTCTGGCCGTAGTATGGAGTCGTGCGGTTGATGAATTGGCGCTGCGCAGACCCTGTGCCCCGTGTTCTCCCTTCACCACCCACTCACGGTCTCTCAAAGTCCCTCATACCCTTCAACTCTTCTTGTTTTTCTGTCTCTCTCTCTCTCTCTCCCCTCCCCTCTCCCCTCTCTCTCTCGCTCTCTTTTTTTCCAACCCTTTCAGAGACCGTCGCTATTATATCTATTCTTCTTCACCATTATAACTCTTCTGGGAATGTCCGCAGCTTCTCCCGCATCCCTCTGCCGAGCCACCCTTGCCAGTTCCCCTCTTAGCCCTCTTTTATAATTGTTTTCCGCGATATCTCTCAATTCTTTTTACCATGGGCGCTTTTGCGCGATCGCTAAAGTGGCGAAGCTTTCCTGCTAGCCTGAAGCTGCGCTGGATAATGCGACAAACGAGCGCGGATACCGCGTGGGGATAAACACAGAAAGGGGGATGAAACGGATGTTCACCGAGCTTAATCCTTTATGGTGCTAATGCGTCAAGATACACAAAGACACGCGATAGCAAATCCGCGGTGAAATCTTTAAACGATTTACATGATACGACACGACGCATACAGTCGACGAACTAAAAAGGAGAATAAAAAATTACATTTTTTTTTCTTATAAAACGCAGTTTATGTTAAACAATATAAAATATTAGAAAAATTGAAAATTATTTTATTTACTTATTACGTCTCTTGAATTCAGCTTCATATATAACGTTTTATCATTATAAACCGTTGAAATAAATAAATGCATTACAGTTTAATTATATTTGAATAATTTTTCTAAGTACAATCTCTTTAAGTTTATTTTTATTTCGTTTTTATTTCTTATTTCAGGAAACGACACTTTAATTAATTTCTGTCGATAATGTCGTAATATGTCTTTGTAAATAATACTGACCCAAATAATATTTAGCCATGTTCTTGTATTCGTATCGTGTGTAATGTGAGTTTGCATCATTCGTAGATTACTCGTTTCCTCGCCCATTCGTTGTGTGAAATATGAGAAAATATCTCGGGAACAAATTAATTCGCGTACAAATCAACAATGAAACATATTGCAGTGATGTAATGTACCATTAACGAAATCTATTATCAAAATCTGTTATTCATTTCATGTTAAAAATAATTTTTTTCTAATTTAGGCAAAATTCTCTCTTTCTTTTTTTTCATATTACTTAATATTAAATATAATATTAGGTTACTTAATATTATATATAACATTAGCGAGTGTAATATATGTGAGTGGATTATATATATATATATATATATATATATATATATATATATATATATATATATATTAATATATTAATATATTAATATATTAATATATTAAAATATTATACGTGAATGAATTATATATATATATATATATATATATATATATATATAAAATCCATATCATGTATATTAATGTATAAAATATTTTGACAATTTTATTTCCACAAAAAGATTTAAAACATTTATTATATACAAAATTAGGACACTTAAATATTTCGTTGAATTTAAAAATATAGAAAGAGATTTACAAAAAACAAAAAATAACTGTCGCTTTGAAGAAATATTCAAATAATTTTTTTATAAATAAATTTTACAAAAAAAACATACGAAACATAGTACGTACGATAATCCAATCTTATGTTTTTTAATTTGCCCGGTTGAGCCTTTTGGGAATACGTTGTCTCAAGCAAAAGAATCATTAAAAAATAAGAGGGTGAGATTTCGTTAATTAAATCACTTCTAGCAGACTAAAATACTGGCGCAATCTCAATACTGACATTTTAATACATCAAAGTTTAATTTACTGTATATTAGATTTCCTTTTACTCGTGAATATTTTGCAGCATTATATTTTTAATCTCATAAAAATATATATACATATATATATAAATAATAAAATATATATACGTAAAAACATCGTTTTATGTCAAAAAATATATATATTTATTTTTTTTTATATGATTATGTTAGAAAATAGTTTTTATTAATTGTATATATATAAAGTAATCTTTTAGATGATTTTCCTATTCTTTTTATTTGTACATTGTGCAGGATTATTCATTATTTTCAGTTTCATCGAAATATCTCCTTATTAAAGAAAGTAAAGATGAATAAATAATCATTTATTGTTGAAAAATTTAGCGATAGATGTGATAACGTTTTTGACTGCCGTGACTTTCGTTTGGCGTGGTATAGTTTGACACATGTTTTACCTCGCTCGACACATACACACGTGCGACCACGTTCATTACACCACGTCAAACTTGGCGCGATGACACGTTGCGATAAGTTCTGACAAATATTCACGCGCCCCCTCGGCGTATATTGTGTGTACACGTGGCCATAGCCGTGATCCAAATTTCACGTCAAACCAACATCACAAGTCGTTAACACTTCGGCGAAGGTGTTCACTAATTAAAACGTTCCCTCGCGAGATATTAATTTTACGCAGGAACTGAGCATGAATATTATTCGTTAAAACTTTTATTAAAACATCGAATAGAGATACGCATTCATCTCCTAACACATGAATACATCACAAAAAAGATTTAATTAATGTATAATGACCGGAAAGTTAACAATAGTAGAAATATATGATAACGTAAGATTTATATTTTCTGTTATATAATTCTTTCATTTCTTTGCAATTTTAAGAACTAGCTTGTACGAAATGTTATAATTGAATATATGTATATGTGTATTTGTTTTGCAAAAGTTCATATACGAAATGGACCGAATCTTATTATATTTGTTTGCTTTTAATTTTCCGGAGAACTTTCAGTTAATTATCATGCATGCGAATTCTGTCAGCTGTGTGTATGAGAGAGAAATAATGGGTTAATATTATTCCTTTATTAGTTGTACCAAAGTTTAGTTGAACAATATTATATGTATATATACGCTAATATTTTGAGATAAACATGCATGAATATGTATTGAGATTTTTATGACAAAAAGAATAACTTTTTATTTTTATAAATTCTAATTTAACAAAAAATAGTTTAGCATACAAGATGTTGCGAAAAAACTAAATACTATTGTAAAGATACCTATTTTGACGAATTTTATTTTATTGATTTTTGTCCAGCAAGCACTTATTTTACATGGTATTAATATTTTACAATAATGTTAATAATCTAACGTGTATATATATACATATATATACACGTCATATATATATAAGTGTATCATATCAAAGAAATGCGGTCGTTATTGCAATTGTTCACGGTTTTAAATATCCTGTTAAAGAAGCTATCGTATATGCATCTCGGTGTAATATGCGTTATTGACGCTTGATAGGTCTGATGGCTTAAGAGGAAAATCGTGTCTATACGTGTTGGTGACACCGAGAGCAAGCCTTTGATTTTTATGCCGGTTCATGAATGCACACAGGCTACACCCTTGGTGCTTTTTGCAATCTTCCCTTTTTCCTCGGGCTTTTTTTCTCTTCGTGAATTAACCTGTATATGCAATCACGTTAACGTATCGAATTTAGCCTTTGGCTATATCGACATTCACGGTATCCGCATTTTTATGCAGTAATAGCCATGCTGCAGCGACGCGACATTGCGCTCGATACAGACGTTAAACTTAACGAATCGATCTTCAATAAACTTTGAACAATCGAGTGCGATGATACTTTGATTATAACTGGGTGCAGCGAAACTCATATGAGAGCGAAACATGCTGTGTCACATAACGAAACACAAATAAAAAAATAATAAAAGTTGTTTCTTCGTCCAATAAAAGAATAAACAAAGCTCGAGATATGTCCCCGAGCATATTATAAAAAAGTTTTTACAAATAACTCAACCTTTTGAAATGATTTTTACTGTTGTCTACAAGCGTATAAAAGTGCTTTCATGTATTTCAAGTAGTAAGGTATAATATTTATCAACTTATATATATATATATATATATATATATATATGATTATAATTTTTAAATTTTTAGATTGATTTGCATTGACCATGCGAAAATTTTAAAAATTTGGATCAAGGATCTTATTGCGATGTAAAAACATCAGATACGAGAAAATCGCGTGGATTTTCTCCAGAGATCAGTTTACCAGGCCTAGCAGGCTTTCCTTGGCGTTTACCATAAAAGTAGCAAGGAGTCCGCGCGCCTTTTTCTTCGGCAATGGCTATCCATTTGTCAGAGATGCGTTTTACGGACTATTCGTCTGTCTGGTGCTAGCGATTTATCAGACCTCGGCCTCGACGTTTACAAGACTGGGAACACAGATTCTGCGAAAATCTATGAGGAGGCTTACTCCAAAATCCTCAAGATTTTAGTAAGACAATATACTATTTCTTTCGATTACGTTCACTAAAAAGCAGCCGAATCACAGTCGGTATCATCGTTCGGAAAATATTTCTCCATAAACAAACGTATGGGGAAATAAGTGAAATACAGTCAATACTTAATGCTCAAGAATTTGCAGTGCCTCTGCGCGCGTGCTGAATCATTTATCAAACTCTGCACATTTCTTCTCTGATTCGACGCATGATGGAAGACGCGAAAAAGGCCCTTCTCATCGCTTAACGGTTCTACAGCTCGAGTGGGGCGAGCAATTCGCTTAATTGAAACTCACCTTTTTTATAATGAAGATTAATGACTGTCATAATACAATAGCCGATTGATCGATGGGACCAACAATTTGAATGAATGTTCGATCCGAAAGTTTAGGATTATCTTATTTTCGCGACAAATTTTTTTCGCGCTTTACAGCAATATACGAGATTGTTAGAGATATCATACATCGCGAGATATACTTATATATATTAATATGTAGTTCGTTGACGAAGTCTCACACTGACACATCGTTTTTATCTCTTGATTTTAAATTTAATAAGATGTAATGATCTTGCAAATGTGACTTGTGCAGTTTACAATACTATGAGTTATATCCCTTGATCTTATATACTTGAAAAGGACCACAACCATATGGTCCTAATTAATAAACAAAAATTCTGGCTAGTTTGGTCGATTACATTATTTCCAATCCTTTGATTAATTGACTAGTGATATTAAATAATTCATGGACTTATGTATATGTCATGGATGTATACATAACGTACATTCATATACATACACATGCATATACATATGTTTCTCATATATGTGTATGTATTGCCTCCCTATCCATTAGGTGTTTGTGAAGTTTAATCGAGCCGTCGTCGAAGTCACGTAGCTCGCCGACGCTGCAGAACAGATCGTTTATTGCGATTCCCGGCACCCAGAGCGGTTATACGAGCGCGTTAAGTCATCGTCTTCAATTAAGGGTAATCGGTAAATTGCTCGCCGCGCTTCCCATCCACAACGGTAACGGCCAGGCGAGATAGAGAGAGAGAGAGAGAAGAGAAAGAAGAGAGAGAGAGAAAGAGAGAGAGAGAGAGAGCACTACAACTTTCTTTAAAGATATGGCACGAATCCTACTTCTGCTTTCGCTCCGATATTTGCATGCATTAAACCTATCTCGACATCTATGACGCTGGACGCGCGATGTTTCAAGCCAGAATGCGTTTGAGAAAAAGAAAAAGGGAGTAGAGAGAGAGAGTAGAGTTCGCTATGTAGAATTTTCTCGTTGCTGCGGATTTATATTTTTCTGTTAGTGGAAAAAAGGACGAAAACAAACTGTATATTTTCTTTGTGTATTTGATTATAGTTGGAGAAAATTTTGAGTTTATTATTATAACCTTAGCGCTACGATAAATAATTTTTCGAAATTTAATTCGATCTGCATTACAATTATCTTGCATGTTACAAGTTATTTTTTTATATGTATATATAAAATTTTATTTTTCTCTTGTTTATAATTTTATACAAAATGTTTGAAAACGGTTCCTTCTGGTAATTTTATCCTTTGTGCATCCAACATTTCTGAGCACTTTACGGTTATGAAACATATTCTGCCATAGAAGTGAATTGTTTCAAAGCGTGCTGTATAAGCGGCTGTTAATATTATTGTGTATGACATATAGAATAGTCTTTACAAAGCCTCTTGTTTTATTATATATTTTGTATATATATATATATATATATATATATATATATATATATATATATATATATATAATTATTATACATTCTCTCTCTCTCTCTCTCTCTCTCTCTCTCTCTAAGTCATATTCATTATGAGGACTATTTTTATCAATGTTATTTATCTTATTGTAGAATATATATTTTCTCTCACCTTTTCCATGAATCTTTCACCAATGTACTATACAACTGTGGATACACGAGTGCGCGTCTTTCAACTTCACAAAAGGCAGTGCTATTCCATCTCTTTGATGTTCCAGAAATAAATCGAAACACACTTGTGCGTTCTTCTTTATTTCATTCACTCGATTTTCATTCTTATCGGCACCGTCGAGAGTTTTTGATCTTTCTTATCTGCTTTCTTTACTTCTCACCTATTCTCTTGCTATTACAATCACAGACACAACGTACTCTCGAGATATAGCCTTTTCAAATATATATAAATATATAAACCTACATAATTTAAATCTATATCGTCTTGTGTAAATATATTGTGCAATATATCAAAGAGTCATACATTTCGAAGAGTCATGCCAATTTTCAATATTAAATATGAATGTATATATAATTAAATAAATAGCACACAGAAAGAAATTGCGATCATAAATGTCGTCTTAGCAGCAGTGCTTCTTTTTGCGGCGATAGAGACGAGCGATTAAGTCTTGACAGTAAAGAAAGTAAAGCGGTGCCGCTGCGTAAAAGGGAAATCTGGTTTATTAATATGATGAATGGTATAACCAGAGTGAAATTTCTATGGGGGCGGGGACGGTGGTATGGCCTAGTATTATTCTATGTAGTGCTCCAAGACCCTCGTCTCTGACGAATATAAATCGTCGCTCTCTTCGCTCCCATTCGACTATTCTCTACAACGGTTCTTGTGCGTCTTCTTTCGCGCGGAGGAAGATGAAACCAGGTCCTTGCTACTTCGTTTTTCTTCTAAAACATGCAAGATTTATTGCAAGTTTTTCCTCTTGTAGCGATTCGTTCGCGCTCGCAGTTATCAAATGATCATCATAATTTTATGTATTTTACGTGATTTTGTGTAATTTTCATAACTTTCGCATTCATAAGCGAAAAATTTGAGTATTTTTAGATCTTCAATATCCGATTGTAATAACTCAAACGACAAATGGACGCATCGCGATGTTCGAAGTTGATTTCGAACGAGGTCGCATTTCTTGGGCACGCTCGACGAAGGTTCTCTTTGTTAACAAATAAAATCGCTTGGATAATAAATCATGGCAATCGAGGATCTTTCCGGCGACCAAGGATAAACCCGATGTCATTTTTTTACGAAGCCACTACTTTGAATCGACGCTTGCTTATTCACAGACGGCAATTCATAATCCCGCGTAGCAGCTTTCCGGCTCCATTAGAACCGTTCAATCATAGATATGATCGATCGTACGTCAGCTTTTCCCATCCGGGAGGGAAACCGCCGCCGCATCAGGCTTTGCTTCGCCGTTGCAACACAGATACGAAAAGACAGAAATATCGGATAAGACGAAAGTTCCTCCAGGCCGCGGCAAAAAAAAAAAAGATACATGGAAGACGGAGTGGAAAGTGGCGCTTCGCTAACGCAATAAGATCACTGAGCTTTTACCTTCGTTGTACTGAGCTCTTACCTTCGTTGCACGGCAAACAATGAGAGTTATTTCGTTGGACTACTTGATTGATTACTGTCGACCAATATAGTCGCTCTGTATCTCGTTTAGAATAATACTTTGATTTTGTGTCATCTATAATGAAAAATCAATGAAAATTAAATAGTTGGAAAAAAAGACAGTTGACAGTGTTGTCGAACTTTAACCTCTCGCAAAATTGTCACATGAAAATAATTTATAATCCATAGAAGTAAAATATTTGCTTGGTACTAAAATTATCTGCGACTCTCATGGAAATTTTACCAAGCATTTTTTCGATTTTATAATAAAAGTTGTATTAGTAGGTCGATTATTTGATTTCGGTCTGAATTTGATTTCGGTAAAATTACACATTTTGATTCCTGATAATCAAAAATTTTCAATATCTATTCTAAAACATTTAATATTTTGTTGTTTATATTATTGGAAATAGATTTTCGCACATTTTTCTGTTATTCGATTTTTTAAAATTATTATAAGACAACAGAATGCTTTTTCGAGCTACAATAGCAAATGTAATGTACAAGTTGTGGCGATATGAATATAAATGTGGGAATATTATATTTTGAATATGCTGTTACATGATTCATTCTCGTTATTAGCCACACATTACGGAGTCTGTACAAATATACTATTCAAGTATTATTAATGATGATTATTCTGAGCAATTTAAATATTATGAAAGATAATGGAGTATGAGACAAACAAATTGCTTTTATCGATAGCGAACATTAGCACGTTATGTATATTATTAATATGCTATGAGTATTTTGAATGATCATTATAACTATTGATGGATCCTAAATAGCAATAAAAACTGATAATAATTAATGACTAAAGTTTACGAACTAAGAATTTGACTAAGCGTAACTTTGGAAAATATTTTAGGCATCTTTAACTATCTATCTACGTAAGTTCTAAATGTCTTTACATAATTTTACTTTAATGATGTGTCGTTCATAAAAGATCATTACTTAAGCAGAACAGTGGCTGTAATAATATTGGTTCAGTGTAAATGTAAATTGCAGACATAATTTCTATATGTCAGAATAATTCAGTTACCAGTTCTAAAATATTTATTTATTCAAAGATTAAAAGTTTCCATGGTGTCCTATGACTTTTGAAATATTAGTTCGTGAATCACTGCGGCGCGGTAAAGTTGTCGTGCCTAAAACGATCGTGAAACTTCTGATTCGTGCAAAGTAAGTTTCCTTCTAGTGAGTTGTTTACGTTGCTGGTAATAGTCCTATCAACTAGATTTATATTTGTAGAGTCAAGTGGACGGGTGTCCTCGCTCTCTCGACCCCGAAAACTGACAATTTTCTCACGAACAGCGGATTAAGGGAATAAATCGCGTTGTAACCAGCTCCCGAATCGGAGGATAACGTATCATCGGCCCGTTTTATTAAGGTAGATTAGTAGCTGTGAAGCTCTTAGCAAGTCCAGCCTTAAGTGAAAGACGAGCAGAATGACTGCCGTGAATGATTGATCGTGTCACGCCTATCCTTGCTACTGATCTTCTTCTGAACGTTCTTCTTTTTCTTATCCCCCCTTGCCCAGGCTTAAGAAATATTCTTTGACAGTGGATAAATCCACGCTTAAAAACTTTCTCAATCTTCTCACTTTGCTCCCTTGGACGAGCCTAAGACTTAAGAAGAATCATGTCCGTGTCAGAGTCGCTCACGATTATCGTGATAATACACTAAAAGCAAGTGGCTCAACGAAAAGTTTGAGATTTGAATCAGAAAGCTTGATTTATTTCTGTTAGATGTATTGCCATTTTATATACATTTCGCTTAAATATCATTTTTCTTTTTCTTTAAATACGTATCTTTTTTTATTTTTCGTGAATATTGAGAAGGAATTATCAAAGGAAAAATAAATGAAATATTCAAGAGAGGAATTAGTCGAAATATTTAACGTGACATCGATACGAGATTGTCGTGATCTTATAATTCTCACAGCAACATGAAATTCGTGATTAAAATAACAATTTGATTACTTTTAGACTATGTTGTCGATAATTATGAAGTAATTTGCAAATTGAATTGATTTCCAATTTGCGATAAAACAAGTTGTAACAAACTTTCCAAATATATAATATATCAATAATCTGCGAGACAAGAGAAATTAAATCAATAATTAACTTTAGAATCTATAAATGGCTTTTAATATAAAATGTTTGGCTTATTTTTCTATGTTACTGCTGTGTGTATGAGAGAATAAAAGAGTGACATAATGTATCGTATAATTAAGTAACCTAATGCTATTTATCTTTTATTATATCTTTTATTCGATATTGTAGGAAACATGTTAACGAATGGAAGAATTGTTAATAATTAATGGTTCGATTAATCGCTCTCTGGAGGGATGATAATATCAATGTTCCCTCGTCTGCGATTTCATTTATGTATATGCCGTTCTATTCACAATTGAAAATACAGTAGGAAGAGAAAGAGCTTCTCTGTGTTGAAGAGAAAAATTGCTTGTTCCTGGATGCTTGTAATTTTCCATATCCTTAACTTCCGCTTCTCTTAACGATGCGCGTAGACACGGATTGGAAAATTTGCAATGAAGCATGACTTTATCGACGGAATCAATGTGACGTTCCTCCAACCCCAGCAGCGTCGCGTGATTTCTCGCTTTCTCGTTTCGTAATCACTGTAGGGGAGAGAAGAGAGAAATTTGCTGCACGCTTACATGGAAGCACAAGTTTTGCAAAGCGATTTGCTCTACTCGCCGATTTCCTATTTCGGCCTCATTCTGAATCGACTTCGCGATAGAAACGGATTTAGAATTTGTAAATAGAGAACAATATTTGGAAACTTCTCTTTTTTTAGAAGCATTGAAATCTCAGAGATAAAATAAATTGTTATAGTTAAACAAAGTAAAACTTACTTTATTTTTTCATATTTACAAAATTAAATAATTTCTTAAATAATTTTTGAGAGTAATTGAAATTCTCCTAACAAATAGATGGAGTTTTTATGTGCTTAGGGTTCTAAAAATATTTTAGATACTTTATCGATAAAACCGATAAAATATTGTTTTTCTGATATTTTCGTATGACATTCGTAATTTTGACTATTACTTTGTTAATAATGCATCCTCCAGATGCTTTGTCAATGAAACTTAAAATATTTTCAGTCACTCGAAAAATTATTGTATATCGACTAGAATTCGAAACACTTAAATCTCAATCATGACCATGTGAAACAATATCGAGGGGATTTGGTGTCATTCCTGCGGGAATATCGCCGGAATTGAGTCGTAACGATAACATATCAGACTTCCTCAAACTTGGCGAGATTGTCGACACGTTTGACATCGGAAGTCTATCTGTTCGTTCAATCTACGGATGGAAGACGATCGTGATCCGTCTGTCGGGGGGATCGATTTACGGACGTGACCCAGTTCATATTGCGTTACCTTTGGCGGATGAGCACATCTCGATTTTCCGTGCAAGCAAGTGAGAATCTAGCGAGATTCGAGTAACGGACCAGTCCAGAGTAATAGAGGTTACATTGAAAGAAAGGAAATCTCATAAATTAGACGAAAATTTCACGAAATTGCGATAAACTCAACACAAACAGTTACAAATTATTCCATGCCAGAAGAAAAATACATTCGAAAAATCTGAGCAACTATACAGAATGAGAGACTAGGATGCATAAAATAGAACTTGCAGAATCCACACTGTTGCTCGCATCGAGTCATACGTATTTCTTAAGAAAAATTTGTTGTATCGTTGACACAAACAAAGCTTGCAATTTTCCTCAGCTTGCCATTTTGCCTGAGCCTGCAACACTCTGCTTAAGAAAAATAAAAAATGACGTGTCGCTATTTCTTCTCGTGAAATAAATTGAATGTAAACATTTTTTTCAAATTGTTTCTCATGTAAGTAATACATATCATATACACAATTAAAATTTATTAAAAATTACAAAAGTGATAATACAAAAATAACAATAATATAAAAAGTGATAATATAATATAAATATAAATATGTGTAAAATTGATCCATCTATTGATGGAAAAAAAAGTAAAATAATATGTTTAATATTTTAATATTTTGATATAATTTCTCTAAATATTATTTTTACAATGCGCTATAAATATAGAAGAATTTATCTCGTGTTAATACGAATTTGCGATAAAGAGAGTTGATGATCAATAATCGCTTTAGTATCATTACTGTCCTTTTGAAGGCTATAATAACTATTACATATGAGAGAGAATCAGGATTCGAATATAATTATTATATTACTATAGCTTTATGTAGAGCTATGTGAAATTGCAGGGAACTGTTTTTTTCTGTTTGCTAACAATGTAGCGTGTGTAGCGCGGGAAGTGATATTTACCGCTGCTTTGTGAAGGTAGATTTAATGCATGTATGCGTATATACTGAATAATGTAGCGACGGTAAGTTATATGACATTTAGAGAGACAATTTACAAAGGGAGCGTTATACCAACCGAGGTGTAAATATAAAAACTCTATGCAAGTCCTCGCACACGACATACTCGCAGTTGGCGATATTGTAAAGCTAACAAATCCGCGTTTGAACGCCAATTATATTCAATGCGGCGGATGCATATTAAATTTTCTGCGCTAAAGTTATCGGTATGCTAGTAAATCGCCCGAACATTTTATAGATAGAATTTCAAATCTGAGAGAGAAATGTGTTCTCGCAAATTGACTTTAATCTACAAAATCTATGGAATGAATTGAAAATGGCCCATCGGAATGAAATTGTCCATCGATTGAAAATGTAAAATAATTACTCGAAATTGTCGAATGTGCTTTTATTAATATATTCTCTTTTATTTATAATCTTTGTTACATAAACAAGTGAGATAAATGAGATGATGAATGAGATGTAACTACCATAGCCAAGAAAAAAAATGAAAAAAGGATTTATGGAGACGAGAAAAATGAGAAAAAAAGTAAGAATCTTCGAAGAAACTAGGGTGCCGATAAATTGGAGGCTGCAGAAATGAAAATTCTGGCCAGCTCGTCCATGAAACGCGGTCAACCTAACCGTCCGTGAGGAAAGAAATTATCGCGGAAAGTTTTAATCGCTAATTACGTCTTTGTTGGACTACATACTGTGCGCTGCGGTGGTCAGGTCAGGTATACGTCTTTACTTATGTGAAAGGCAACGGGCGAATTCCCGTATTTCGTGCCGCAGTAGCGAAAGTATAGAGGTGACCGGACGGATGTCGGGTCGGGCGATGCGAAAACTTCCCAGACACGTAGGAACGATGTATTCGTCGTTTTAGTCGTGCTGCACGGCGTAATGACGCCGTCGTGAAGGTTTACTACGTGCAAACTCGCTGCAACGAGTTGGGGTATTAGAAAAAAAGTTCGCTATTGCGGTGCACCTCCGACAGTGCAGCGGGAGGCTTTCATGCGTCAGCTTAAAAGCTCCAGCTGACACACTGGACGAAATGTTGGACGAGGAAGACAATGATTTGCAGCGATACATGTGTAAGTATATAGGGTACATTGCTGAAAAAACGTGAGAAAACTTACTCTGTATTCATTTTTAATTATATAAAATGAATCATAACATATACGGGCATTGTGTATTCCCGTTTGAAAGTTAACTACGCAGATAAATATGTTGCTTTTAATTATGGGAAAATTTTTATATTTTATATATACATATATATTACACTTTTTCTGGAATATACAATTTGGACGCAAATCGATCGATAAATGTTTTCGCTCGTAATGTCACTTCAATGTATTTTATGATGAGACACTAATACAAGTTGTATATTGATTTGTTGTTAGATACCTTCACAAATATCCCTCTTATATTTTCCTTCTTATATTTTTACAAGAAAATTTTTACTTAAAAATAAGCAGAATTCTCATATTAAAATTAAATATGTGACAAATTATTATTTCAATCAGAAAGCCTTTTGATTTCATTTTTTATATTTTATCGTTTACTATAATAGTTATTGTCAGTAATAGTCGATCGCGATGTTATTTGAAATTTGTACAGGTAATATACTAAATATCATGTAATGATTCATAAGCAGTTTAGTGGTATTCTCGGTATTTCCATAAGATGTTCTGTTTCAAGATAATATACTTGAGACGAGAGTTCTCTTCTGGTCCTCACATAATGAGGGTGGCCTTGTTTCGTCTCTCCATTCTGAAGGGCTTTAATAAGGGCATCATCTAGGTGTTCAACTGGACAAAGATCTTTATAACAAAAGAAGAGGAGTACCTCCATGTAAACTCATGAACAATATGCCTTTAAATTTTCAATCAACGGTTAATTAGAAGGAAATATTACGTACGTACATGTTACAGACATTATTTAAGCTATTTTAGAATGTGAATTTTGTGAAGATATTAATTTTAATTTTGCTATTTATTAAAAGAGATCAATCCTGGGACATTTTTATTAACATGTAACGATCACATTTTTAATTCCCAATTATTAAACAAAAAACAGTTGCCAGTATTTATTTTATGAGCTTTGGAACCATAGAAAATGCCGCATACACATAGGAAAATTCTATATAAAAACAAGAGATATTTCTATTTAAAGCTTTGTTGTTTTACTCTCGTAGAGTCGATCGTTTGTTTTAATTCGATCATTCTTTGCATTCTTTATAGATTAACGTTTCACGATTGCAATGCTGGAATATTGTGCAGTGAAAATGCATATTCGAGAACAAATAATCCGAAAAGCAAAAGATTTCTTCCAACAAAGTCCAAAAGATTGCATTGAAGCCACTTTCGGGAGGGTCGATGAGTTGTATCGAAGTTTTTACTATTGCTAAAAGAAACTCTCAGTACCGGTACACCACCGTTGCCATTTTATAGGTTCAAACGAGAAATGGCGTTCTTTCAACCATGATCTCTCAAGTTTAGCCATTAACCGTATTGTTTCCATCCTCGAAGTTGTTTTGGCCTTTAAAACGAAATAGACTTTTCTCACCAAACAAGGTTAGCACATTTATTTGAGTGATTTACTTTAATTATTTCAGAATAAACGTCTTGATATTTTTCTTTGAAATATATAGTTATATAATTGTATAATACATAAAGAACAAATTATACATCATACATTTTTCTTGTTTTATTAAACGGCTCTTTAGTAGCTCTCCCTCTTTGCGCTTGTAGTTCTGAATCTTGGATTTTTTCTCTCGTTAAAGTTTGTCTCACACAGAGAGAAATAATAATGTGTCTTTCAAGTGAGGTAAATGACAGAATATCTCAAAGTAAAACGAAGAAAGTAAAAAAAATCGGTATCTTTTCTTGTTACCGTCTATCATCTCGTGAGAAATAGGATGAGCAAAAGCGATACGTTGCTGTCTCGATTCGACAGATTGCGCAGTTTGTGGAAAATCTGATTTGGAATTTTAAGATGTCTGTGTTTGTAATGCTATACGATAATTTATTGAAAAGTTGGAAACTTCACGAAAAATTTAAAATTCTTTAACAAATAGTTCTGTGACTGTTGCCGTACTGAATATTATTTTCTGTTGTTTGATTGGTCACTTTTAACGTCCTTTATTTTTTTATGACTCGTGTTCCAGTATTCTTTCTGTCCATACTCACACATAGAATATATATATGGAAAATATAAATTTATAAAAAAATATATTTATCTTGAAAGCGCGAAAAATGAATTAATTAATTATTTATCTTATGTTAATATATACTTTAAATTTACCTGCGAGAATAAAATGCATAATAACTTCTATTAAAATAATAGTTTAAAATTAATCTTTTATGTTAAGTGTTCTTTATGGAAAAAAATGTGCAGTATTTGAGTTATTTAAGCACTTGACTCAGAAAACATCACCATCAGTCATCGTAACTAATATTCAGTTAAATATGGACACAATTGTGGCTCTCGAACGGTTGCGGTAATAAATTCAATGTAATAATCCGATATTCCGACAAAGCCGTTATCATTGCACAAATACTGCAAACATAGTAAAATACAGAACATTTAACGTCCGATATATTCTAGTTTCTCGTGTTATTCCGCGGATTTATGATAGCCTGCTGTCGATGATGGGTAACAATGGAATTTTTCTATGAAAAAGAACGGCTTATTTTTACTTTATACATTGTGCGATCCAATCTCTCTCTCTCTCTCTCTCTCTCTCTCTCTCTCTCTCTTTCTCTTTTTCTTTCTCTATTTCGCGATTCAGGCTTAGCATTGTCCAACCGTATTTCTAGCTACGTTCGAGCACACAGGCTAAACTTACGGAGGAAAATGTTAGAGCGGGCTTATTTTCTCATGGGACAAAGTTATCTGCAGACGAGGGAGTCGCGCAGTCTGTTTCTCTCATGAGCCTAGTTATATCTGGCGCGGAGATGTATTTCAATTTGGTCGAAGATACTGTCTCCGTTATTTCATATGTGGATCTCCAACCTCTTCTTCCTCTCAACCTTTCTCTTTTTCTTTCTCTTCTTTCGACCTTCTCGCGGGAGACGTGGATTCCGCTAAGAGAATGTGCGTGGGCTGTGCAGCGACTGAGGAAGAAGCGGGGGATGGTATACGCGAGGCACGGAGGCGTTTAGTTCGGCGCGGCACTTTATCCCTTAAATACCCAGAGGTATTCTTCCCACGGAATTGTAGGTCTCCTTCTTTCCTCGGCTCGCTGAATGGCTCTGGATATCCTGGGAGGATAGAGAAGTTACCTCCACTCTCTCTGTTTCTCTCTTTCTCTCTCTCTTCCTTTCTCTCTCTTTTCTACCTATCTTTCTCGCTTTCGTACTTTTTTTTCTTCGTTTCTCCTCACGAAGCAATTTATACGCGCCTCCGTCTCGCAAACAGTCGCCCATTACTCCACGACGATAAAGCTCCACGAGTTTTGCGTCCGAGCTTGCGCAGCCGTGGATTTTCGAGAATTTATTACATTGTCCACGAGTTAAGAATCGCAAGGAACTACTGAACTAGGAACTAGGAAAGACATTAGTCATTCGTTAATTTATATGAATTTTTGCATCTTCGATCGTTTGCGATCGAAAGATGAGAAGAAAAAGACTGAAGATTACTTTTGATCATCACAACATTGACATTTCATCCGAATTGTAGACTCACTCTTACAGCTTACACTCTTACTCTTACACTCTTGTAACAATAATTTTACGTACAAAATATATAAAAACATACCATAATATAAATTATATTTAATATATATAGTATAATTAAAATATATAATCCATTCTTAAAGAAAGGCATGTAAAGTCGATTATTCGAATATCCCAAAGTTCATTATTGTCGCTTTTCCGTGATGTTAATTGGTTCTCTCGCGTTCTCTACTGATTTAATATGTGTGTGTGTGTGTGTGTGTGTGTGTGTGTGTGTGTGTGTGTGTGTGTGTGTGTGTGTGTAATATTACAAACTTTACAACTACAAGCAATCTGGCAGATACAAAAAATAGCGATAAATTTTATTATTACATTTATAAAATTATAAAATTTGTTTATATCAGCAAAACATTTTTTTGAATGCTTATAACATGCATGTGAATTAGGCAATATATGTACCGCCACTAGCGTGAATCAGTTTTCTCGATAAGGAAGAAAATCGTATTAGCGTGCAATTGAAAAATCCACTTCACAACACAGTACACATCTCGCTGGATTTCGTCGTCTCCCTCACATTTCTGCTCTTATCATATGTACTTTCTTTCTTAGTATGGTACTATTTAGGAGCACGCAAGCGAAATAGCGTAATGATACACCGCGAAATCTAATGTACATCTCGAGCGACGAAATTATGGCAACCAAACTTTTTTTCAAGCGCAACATTTTCGAGCATTAGAATATTTAAAGAAACGATATGACATGGCATTTTTCTCATATATTCAGTCCATTTGGAAAATTTATATATAATTTTAAGTAAATGTACAGATTTCTTTGTAATATTTTCGACAGTTTTTCATATTAGGAATTGTGGATGCTGCTAATTAATTCGTACAAGCATACATCTATATTATTCTACTAGTACACAAGTAATTGTAATTTTTACAACCTAACTTAATAAAACTGGCACCATAAACTTAAAAAAATTCGAAACGCAACGTATATGCATGCAGCCATAAATCCTTATATGCATACCGTGAACACTTGGAGTTTACTGCTCGAGGCTTGATTATAAAACTGGCCTTAAATCAAAAGTACTCGTTTCGTTCGGGTCGTCACGAATAGAAACGGAATAATCACGAACATCTCGACACTCTCTTTTTCAAGCACGCTATATAAAGACGTCACGACGAATTTATTCGATTAATTATTTCATTAGAAATTAATACGCTCTATTTGTATTTGAGAGAAGTTAATAGCATTTTAATTAAAAAAGATCTAATTAAAAATGAATAAAGATTTGATTTGTGCTAATTGTATTTCTGGACGAGTAAGATCTCATCTTTAATTTTGGATTTTATCATTTATTTATTAAAAGAGACGTTTTTTGATAGCTATTATAATATGTGAAAGAAAGAAGAAGCACAAAAAACGTACACGTACTTTAAATAAAAATGATAAAATATATTTATTACGTACATGAATTTTATATTTTGCGTACATGAATTTTATACATTGCATAAACATGTAATCAAAAATGAAGACACTTTGATATGAATACACGTCAAATTATTCAATGATATATCTGTCATATACAGGGTGACCCATTTTAACTTAGGCAGCCAAATAACTCGAAAAATAAGCAAGATAGAGAAAAATGTTTTAGACAAAAGTTGTATGGTTTCGAGGGGGCCATAAGATGGTATCATTGGTTTGACCTTGAAGAGTCATTTGAAGGTCACGTGAAGGTCACTTCAATTTTTTTAAATGGAACATCCTATATATTTTTGTACATTCTTGTAGCTCATCTCGAGAGCTTTCCAAAACACTATAATTAAGTACATTTTCGTTAAGTACTTTTTGAGTTATGAGGCTTGAAATAATTTCTTAATTTTACATAAACCGTAAAATATCTTGTAAAATATTCATTTTTCGATTACCTTACCTTAATAGTTTTATGTACAAAATAATGAGAGGAATCAATTGGTGTAAAGAAAACACATAGTTGTTTCGAAGAAAAAATATGTAATTTGCAATTAACAATTCCATATTTTTTCTTAAAAACAACTATGTGTTTTCTTTACACCAATTGATTCCTCTCATTATTTTGTACATAAAAGTATTAAGGTAAGATAATCGAAAAATGAATATTTTACAAGATATTTTACGGTTTATGTAAAATTAAGAAATTATTTCAAGCATCATAACTCAAAAAGTACTTAACGGAAAGGTACTTAATTATAGTGTTTTGGAAAGCTCTCGAAATAAGCTACAAGAATGTACAAAAATATATAGGGTATTCCATTTAAAAAAATTGAAGTGACCTTCACGTGACCTTCAAATGACTCTTCAAGGTCAAACCAATGATACCATCTTATGGCCCCCTCGAAACCATACAACTTTTGTCTGAAACATTTTTCTCTATCTTGCTTATTTTTCGAGTTATTTGGCTGCCTAAGTTAAAATGGGTCACCCTGTATAATTTCTTTAATATATAATGTAATTTATAATAAAAATTATAAATACATTTGAAAAAGCGAATACGTTAGACATTATTAAATCATATATTTATCGAACAGTCGCTTCAAAAAATAAAAATTTCGTAAAAATATTCGCGCGGCATAAAATTTGATAATAAATCCCGTGTTCTCTTCTTTTACACAGCGTGCATCTTCAGATATAAACACTGGAATTCTATTACAATGACGGCCGTGGGGGCCTTAATTCCGCTTGCAGTTTGCCCGTACGTTATCATCATGCCCGTCCGCCTATTCGTTGGTGCACAAAACGCGAGATCGTTCAGACGTCGTGTTTAATGCTCGGGGCAGGAGAAACCTGGAACGCGATTAATCTCAAGGCACGAGAACTTGCCCGGTGCAGTTCCTTATACTGCACCGTTATAACGATCGCGGCGGAAACGAGCGCATTCGATGTGGCGCCTCGCGCAGTGCGAAATTGTGGCAGCTCATCTCTCTCTCTCTGTATTTCTCTCTCTGTGTTACTCTGTCTCTAGTTTTCTCTCGTCCACTCCCTGCAGCTACGACTCACCGTTCCTCACGTATTACTCATATGTGAAGAAACGAATAACTCGGTCGTAAAGATCCTCGGTGAATTGATTGTCGGTGATAAAAAGGGCGACAATTAAACGCGGCTATAAAAGCGGCTGCGATCCGATAATCGTTTCAGAGTGTATACGCGATACCGTCTATATATTTCGGTGACATTTTTACGAGTTGTTACGGACCAACGGTATAGGGGCTAGACGGGAGGAAACGTTCCCACAAACGTGCGCCGTTTGCATTCGGCGACAATGACAAATTTAATAGCTGCGTTTCGCGGCTCGCCTGACAATTACGATGACGTTTCGTACGCGCGAATAACGTTAATGCGTACGGACTGGTTATCGAGCGCGATAAAAAATGATTAGCGCGCGAAGATTACATCACGGCGCGACATGGCTTTGCAATTTTCATTTTACAGGGACTGCGTGTATAAAGAATCTCTAAAAATATAATATTTATTTACCCGTGCGTTCATTTGTGCGTCGTCATGGATACGCCAATGTAAGCCGACGCATTCATAATTATGGCTTTAAAAGATTGCAGCTGACCTGTTTTCATTATTTCATTGCATCGATATGGAGACCCGTGCAAAACGAAGCGACCAATCGTCGATTTTCCATCAATCGATCGGCGCCACTTGTTTCGTGCAATTGCTACAATATCGAGTTTTCCATTCGCGATTGCAATGGTTTTACACGAGCGATTTGCGCTGCTAAAACCCTTGAGCGCAATATGACGCGAACGACCTTCGTGACGGATTAGGCGCAAATCGGATTACAACAAATCAGTGGGAGCTTACTTCCGCGAAACATCGTCAATTGCCTCCCTCTTTCAATGTCCGATTATTATGTCGAGTTTAATTGAAGAGTACTCGAATTTTGTGGATCATAGTTTTAGTTATTATATTTTTTTAGCTCAATAGCTCTCGTATGAAATGCTATATAATTAATCGTTTTTAAAGTGGATTGAAAAATTGCTAGAATAAACCCATGTAGTAAATCGTTTAATAACGCGATAAACTTTTTGTGCTTTACAAGAGGAGGTTTTTCCGTTTGCTCGAACACGGCTTAATCTGTTTCTTAACGATCCCGGCTACGGGGATACGCTCGATCGACAGGTTAATTTGGCCGCAATGAAAGCAGTCTCGATATTTCCCAACGGACCACAAGAGATTGGAAACGAGGCGTAAGTCGGATTTTTGCTTAGCGACATCAGCCACGTCGCACACCAAATGATTGGTGGCACGATTCCAAATTACCTCTAAAACTACTCAAATTACCCTCTAAAACTATCCAATCGCTGTCTAGAATTGTATTGCCAACCAACAGTTATCCTATTATTGTTTTCATTTTTCGTGTATATGTCTGCTGTGAGATAAATCTGTTTTAATATAACTGTTTACAATAATACAATAATAATAAAAATTGCATATTGTCTTTTTTTCCTTTTAGTAAACTCAATATAAAATTTGTGTGAATTTCGTTATATTATCTATATACAAATTAAAAATTATATTATCCCTTATACGTAAAATAATTTAATTATACCCGAGAAATCGATTGTGGAGTGACCTCGATCGATATCGTAATTTTGAGGCGCAATCTGGATAGGGATGTGTGGCTTAATGATTACATGATATTAGCTAGGTGCCTGCTGCATGGCCTTCCTCGGAAAGTCCTTTATCATGTTCGACATGGACACACCATATTTTCCAATATACAATCTAGAAAAGGAATGAGGCCCGTCGGTTGATATATGGCGCCACTCAAGGCGTATAAACGGTCGTAATTCATAGTATTATCAGATCTGACTGCGTGGCTAAACGGATCGTAAGAATGAAAAAGAAAGGTTGAGAAACAGAAGATCAAAGATATCGGATAATTAATCTTGTCGATGACAATCTTGCCAATCTGCGATTGCAATCTGGCAGATTGCCATATTACATTTGCACAACTATCATAATTCTGTTGTAAGTAATAAAGAAATAAAATGGTAAAGAATTAAAATGGAAAACGAGAAATACAATAAAAAAGAGAATTACAAATAGCGAATAGAAAAACTCATATTTATAAAAGTTTTAAGACGGCGCAAACGTGTTCTTATTTTTTGAACATAAGAGAACGGGCAATATTTTACGGATATCGATCGGTGCCTTCCGACGTGTCTAAATTTCTTTGCGTGAACAACAGAGATCGAAGTCCCGACGTATCCGTGATTTATTTCGTTGGACACTTGGCCGGGAGGAACGTGACTGGAAGTACGGGTTAGCCAGTCCCTTAAATCACTGAAGCAGCACTGGAGAGTCGAAATCGGTATCTTGGCTGCTATATTCCGCGCACGATTGAGCCTGAATGGCGTTCTATGATGCTCTATCATCGTGCCTTTGTCTTGTGGCTGCAAACGATAGTCCTTACCAGAGCTGAAACTCAATGCCATCGAAAAGGAAACGAGATTCGAAATACGTACATCACTGTCAAGGAAAATCGCGCGAAAATGTTTCCTCTGCGGTATCGTGCATTACTTTGACATTCCATGAGAAAAGGTAGAGGAATGTTTTCTATTCTATAGAAAAGCGTTTAAGAAAAGATCTTAAAATATATATCTCTGTCGTGCGATATAAAGATAATCATATTTTATCTTTTTTTCCGTGTTGATATATCTTGCACCTTAATTCCGATGAATACCGATAAAATTTTTCGTAATATACGGGCAACTTCCCAGAACCTTCCTTCTTGAAGCGGAAGAGGTTGCTAACAAGATGAATAGACGAAACGAGGTTGATTTTCGACTACGTAACGTGGAACGGATAGTCAACTAAGTCAACGTGATTTAACGACATCGTTCAAGATTTTAATACCTCGTTACGAAGGGGCCGATCTTTCGACTTTTTATGCGACGTCTTTAGAAGAGTCTTTTGAAGAGGCCGAACGTCGAGAATCCTTGAAAGGCTTGCCCAGTGTATCATCCTTATGGCTCACGACCGGCTAAATTTCATTAGTTAATTACGTACCGGAATTCTGTCAAGATTCTCTTTTCAAGATGTTGATCTATGCCACGCGATAGTTTGCACGATAGTACGAGTCTTTACGCACGAGGCGACATTTTCACAGAAGTACGGTTATTCAAGAGAGAAACGAGTGTCGGATTTTAGAGGTTCTTCCTGAGATTAAAGCTCTTCATTTAACTGGCGCGAGAGCCGTTCGTTTTGTTCCGGAACGCAAACGCAAAAGTGATAATGACGGAACAGCGGGAATAAGTATTGATCGCTCTCTGCGGCTGGCCAGTAGTTACGGGCCGATGTGGTCAAACAGTAGTAATAGAACCGGTCGTGGTTAGCCAGTAGTAAGAGCGTAGCTGTGGTCAGACAGTTAGTATCAGGTCCCGCTGCGGTCTGATACGAGCAGCTGCTCTACTTTATCATACTACACTTCTGTTTTGGAACTTTTGATAGTTGTGTCATCAGTGTTATTTCAGCACGAAAATGCAAAGTACACTCCAATTACCGTATATAAAATATTTTTTTAGGGAATAACTACCATTTCTGGACCAAGCGCGCAAATACAGTGCTTTTGTATGCACAGTGCTATTTCATATTTTTCATTCTTTCAACAAACGAATTAGAAGAATAATGTAAAAGATTATGATCAGCATGTTGTATATTTCATGCATAATACGTGATGATATCAAAAAACATATTAATTATTATTATGATAACATCATTATGTGATATTCATTTAATGATAATGACAAAAATATAACTTATCTGTAATAATTAAAAGTGACATGGTAGAAACAACATGGGGACAGTTGAATCAGCTTTTCCTTGCATCTTTTCGAAGAAATATTGTGTAGGAACAAAGACGATTAAGTACTTAAAAACGAGGCAATTAAATAGATACGACTAAAATGTCGTGCAAATAGATTTTTCATCTTCGAGACAAAAGCTTTTTTTCTATTATTTTCAGATAAATTAAATTAAGGTTTTCAATTCTACGAGATTTCTCTTTTCACTATCCAAATTGGGAAAATTAAATTTTCACAATTTATTTCTGAATTATAATAATTTATAATAGAACGCAATGTGTGTGATACTGATAGATATTTTTTACATATCATTAATAACATTAGTATACAGTATCATATTTATGCTTTCTATATATATACTATATATTACTTCTCGTATATAAATAATACAGATACATGAATTTTTATCGCACAGAATGAAATATTGAAAGCAACAATTTTTGTTATTTGCACGTGGACAAAGAGAGTCTGTAATTATTTTCCTGACCAAATTCTTTCTCTCTCTTTTGTGCGTTTGGGCGAGTTTCAATGATGACATGAATAAAAGATATGAGAGGAGAAATTCGCGTAGAAAGTTGCGCCGACGAAGACAAATTGTGTTACAGAGAATTCCTCAGGGGAAAAATATAAATGATTATTCGCAAAGAGAGCGAAGAAGAATGAAACTGAAGATTGAGACATTTATAATATACAACGATTAATCTCTTCTGTTTTTTAGCTCCGAGACATATACTAGCAATTAAAATAATTACAATCTAGTCGAGGTATGAAATCCATATCAATGTCCAACGCCAAAGAGTATCTCCACATGTAACTGTCTTTGTATATTTAATCGCATATCAACAGCGAGATTGAATCAATACTTGTTTAATATCCAAGTGTGATACTGCAACAATTCAAGGTACTTCATTCCGTAACATGAATGCACGTGCACGCCGTTGTGCTTGGAGAAACCAGTTAGAGCAAACAAGAAGCATCTAAGCATGCAATCCTCATATTCTGTAGTTTGAACCATGAATCAGAAATTCGAATCAGAAATTTGTGAACTGAGGATGCGGCAAAGAAACAATAAATTTAGTACAATAAATAGATATAAGTGCGAAAATATGACTTGTATGTTGACTTTTAAATGGAATACGAGAGAGAATGGACTCCTTATTCAGATTGCAAGTGTATTATTTCGCAAAATAAGTTTGCACCGCCACATTCTTTAATTCAGACATAATAAAAAATAAAGATATATTAATGTACAATATAGTTAGCGGTATAACTAGAAACTTCGCAGTGAAATTTGCGCGCTGCACTGCGATCGACGTATGCGAGCTTCTTGCTTGATCTAGGGCCAAGGAAGAGACAGGATACGCCTCCGACAACCATGATCCTTGACACTTGGAAACGGGCCAAGTGCAGGTCCTCCGGGGGCGTCGAACTTATGCCGCCGGCAGGCTTCCAAAATTATAGCCCGGCTGCGTCAGCAACTACGATGTTTGTTTTCATCTCGATGTCGGCACGACGATCCATATACTATTTTTCATTCCGTCTTATTTTGATCGCGCCTACTGTTTGCAATGGCGAATGATTTTTCAGCGAACTGAGAATGAACGCCATGAAAGATATTTCAATAATCTCGCGCACGTATATGATATGTCGATATTATTTTTGTTAACGGGCAAATATATATATGTCAGTTACTTTAATCTCCTCAAAGAAAACGGCATCCCTCGGTTAGTTGCGACGAAAGGAAAATGGTCGGAATGGTTTTCTAAAATCCGATTACTCTGGCCGACTTAAGCGGATTTTCGTGGAAACTACGTCACGCCCGTGTTTGAAATCCATTGTACTTATAAACAAAAAGATGACAGGATTTATCTTTCCGTGTTTCTTTGTAACAATGAAATTTATCTTGTTTTTTACGAGTAAGGATTGTTTCATATAGGCATCACAGAATGGCATACAGAAACTATTTTCGGTGCAACGTTTTCGTCCTACTTACGAATAATAATATTTTTGCGCACAGGATACACATACGTAATTAGCTGTTCTATTTTAATTTAATAGGAAGGGAATATGTGAATTTATAATCTCCATTATTCAATCTCCATTATTTTTGATGAAAACATCATTTACATTTATATCCAGATATCTGTTATCTTCTATATAAATTTCAATTATTTTCAGAAAATATGCGATATTTTTTCCGATTGTTCATTGCTTTTATTTAATTCTAATCTTAATTATCCACTTTTTGATTTGTCATTCATCTTTATCGTAGCTAACACAGCTCAATTTTCTTATATTAAGTCGAAATATTTTCAGATATTTTCAGACGAATTTTGTTTTAATTGATTTCAGGTTGAATTACTTGATGGCAGGCTTGAGTCCCATGTGGTATCACGCCACAAACGTCGCCTTACATGCCGGTGCGTGCATCTTGGTCACCAGAGTGAGTCTCGTGGTAGCGGCACTTCGGCCAGGATTTGCGGCTCTCGCTGGATTGCTATTTGCCACGCATCCTGTGCACACAGAAGCGGTAAGTGACAACATACGAAACGTCCCAGAAATAAATGCGATATATTTTTATTAATGATTTTAAGATTTAAAAATATAATTTCAAGTAAGAAATGCCAGTATAAGTTATATCTGATCCGAATCGGCCACTCGTATTTAAGATCATTGTTAGTTATGTTTTTCTCAGCTGTAGATGGCAAACTATATATCATTTGCATCACGTTGCACACCCTTTAGTCAATCGCTCGTTATTCCGTGATTTTGTTTGCCATCATTTGTTTACAGTTAATTAATATTCAATAGCATATTCTCGCGTACATGTACTTAGGCGTTACATAGTTCATAGCATAATGGCAAATTCACCCTAAACCAAACTAAACAACAAGATTAGTAGAGTCCACTCGTCACGTAACTGCCTCATGTGCGCGAATAGAGTCTAGCTGATCCGATTTTCGTAAGTGTATAAACATAATTAGCCTAATCTTATTATGACTATGATCATGACGGATAAAATTTGAAGTGTTTGTTGCCTGATGGAGCGAGAGAAAGAGAGAGAGAGAGAGAGAAAGAGAGGGAGAGAGAGACTGTTGTTTTAAGATAGACCTGTTTTTGCTATAATCAACGTTGGCGTTTATCAGCCATAAGAGAAACACTTAGGATGTGTGCGCATGCTACTTTAGACAAATCGTAAGTTTTCTTTGGAACTCTATATAGACCGGGGAGAGACAATATTAGAGCTAGCTTTCATCAAGTATTTCTACGGCATTAATGCGAGAATGATAAACTTCGACGTCGTTAATAATATTACTCTACTTAACTTACTTTACTTAAATATAATTGTTTTGTCCGCCGTTTTATTGCACAAAATTATATTATTGTGTATTCTGAGAAATAGAAGTTAATTTTGTGTTAGAAATAGAAAGTTTATAGAACGTTAAATTAACAAGAGTGTTAAATTGAAAAATATAACAAAATTATTCGTCAGTGATTAGAATCATTAAAGATAAAATCATTAAAGATAACATAAACGAGATATATATATATATATATATATATATATATATATATATATATATATTCTAATTTTATATTATTGTAAAATAATTTGATGTATGAAAATATTGATGGATGTCGCACGCACAATCTTGTTTTTTTTTTATTGTCATATTACTGCTTTACTCGACGGAGTTCATATTTATTCGCGACTCAGGAATTGAAAGCGAAACATTATACCAATGAACAATGTGTGTTAATTTTTCGTAATTATGAATACATAATCACACGCACATGGGAAAAATGTATGGAAACTAGATTGCATAGGTATTTATACAAAGGTGAATTCCGCGTTCATTAGTTCAGAATCGTGCCTTTTGAGCGAAATTACTGGCGGCATACGACACTGGTTCACAAGTCCAGTCTCTGCCTATTACAAGCTCGGCCTGCTTGCCGGTCACGCACTGCATTCTGTTACAATCACGTGCGTGTAGTATTGCATGTATTATTCGTTGCGTGCATAGCCAGCCCTCGTTGCTAGTGTCACTATTGTGATATCATGCTCACGTTGTGGACGGATGGCTAAGTCAGATAATATTCGTATTAGATCAAATACTATGCCAAACATGATTATTTTTACATGACAATGTCTTGTAATATTTTATTATTCATATAGCAACAGTAGTGGAAAAATCGCGAGGAACTTTTCAATACATATGGTATATAAATTGTACATAAAATCCAGTTTGATTTTAGTAATTTTATCGAAAATTGTGTGACCGATTTCGTAAATAATTAATGACATTTTCAAATCTGAAAGTAGTAAAAAAGGTATGATAGAATATTCAAGATGTTTATTCAAAGATTTACTCGTTCGAATTATTTTTATCCGATTACATTAAGTATTGAAACATCAATATCAATCGGAGCTTTGCCATTTTGCCTTTATCACGACAAAATCATGTCATAAAACTTTTTAAACGTTAAAAATGTTTTTGCGTTCTTCTTTTTTAATTTATATTCTTTTGTCACGAAACGTTCATAAACTTGTCGCTAATATTAATAAATTATACCATATCGCGCACGAATATCGGAAATCTCGTGCTTCAATCGGAAGGCGCGATACCGCAGCATTAACCTCCGGTTTACCCGCAACTCCTGTTTCGCCTGCCATGGCATAGGATCTGTTGTCACATCGTTGTTCGCATTACTCTGATGACAGTCGCCGGCTCTCTGCCAAACAAATCAGTTGATACTGTTTGACTCTATTTGTCGAAATGATCATCCGACGAAAACGCCGTCTGTTTCCGGATTAAGTCCTTCATTCGGCTGTTGAAAGGAATCTCGTATTAATTAAGCACAACACCATTGAAGCGTTTGGCTTTTGGTCTGGTGTAAACCGGTTTGAACAAAGGACGCGTTTGAAAGGGTGGGTGAAGGAGGGGCATCAAGTGAAGAGGGATCACTGACCACCGTCCTGGACTTCGTCGTTTGTCTGTCGAACGCGGAAATCTCTACGATCGATCAATTAGCATGCTCGTGTCGCTGTTCATTATATAGGATGCATTCTACTCGTGCTCGTATGACTAATTAATTGGCAGAAGTTCAATAGGCATTTGCAGGTCTGGCGAAGGAGCTGATTTTTTTATATTTATGTGACAAGCTTATTTATAACAGCTAACATATAACTGAGTGCTAAAAAAGAAAAATTATTATAATTATTTGTAAAAAAGAAAAAAATAATTATTTGTTTTATGTATGAAAAAAATTTAGAAAAAGAGAGAATTGATGCCTAAATGTTTAAAAAGTATTTGAATTTTTCTTTTTTTTTATGCTAAGTTTATAAAAATAAAAGTACTCTGTGTGGCTGATATATATTAGACATATTTCTTGATTAAAATTTATATACGTTGAATTTCTCGAAGATAATGTATTACTATGTACAGATTCATGATGAAAATATATTAATACAAAACCTTTTTAAAAAATGTAAAAAAACACATCAAATATTTAAAAAAAATATTTATATTATATTGTACGTATTAAACTTGCATATAACATATAGAAGTTAAAAAATAAAAATTAGACATGTATATATATTTGACAATGTTTTTTTACTGTAAAATAAAGTTTATCGCTCATCGGTCGATGATAAATTACATGTTGGCAAGAAAAATTTAAAGCTCGTTGCGAGATATATTCGAGTTAATAAGTCATTATAGAAATAATTGTTATCCACATAAATATCACTGTACATAAATTAAAATTCCTATTTTCCAATTGCTTCGATTTTTATTTCAAATGAAAACGTACAATATCTATTTATTATATCTATTTAAACCAACTATTACTTTGATATATTTATAAATTGTTAATATTGAAAGTTAAATAAACGCGCTGACTTATAATAGCTAAAATTTTCAGATAATAGATTTAATTATATTATTAAGTAGTATAGAATAATTATATATAATTATTATATATTTTCTTGGTGCTTTATTTCAATTGATCGCAATCGTTTCTTAAAGAATAATAATACAACGACACACGAAGCGATCACTATCCGCGAGATTTATTAAGATTTATTAAAAATTTTACTTTTACTGCGAGATCTATTAAAATTTATTAAAAATTATTTTCTTTTATTTGAATGAAATTGAACTATCAAGTTACAATTATTATATACTTGAGTCAAATTCTTGTTATATTGCAATCTCTTGTTTTGTTTTACTATATATTCTATTCCATGCACACACACACACACATATACATAGTATTTTTATAAGAAATAAATAATAGAATAATATTTATAGTATATAAAAAGTTTTCTCTCTCTCTCTCTCATGTTTTAAGAGCTTATAAAATTTTTAAGATTTTTTATTTTATATACCTTATGTTGTTAATTTCATATTATAACAAAAAATACTCACTTTTATTTCGATAAGATTTGCATCTTTTGACTTTCTCTCGTTTTATATTGCTGTTGGCCGGATTTTATAATTTGCATGTGAAATGCATTGATTTTTTGCGATATATATATATAGTATCCACATTTATCTAGTGAAGTGTTTGAACTGAATGACAAAAATAACTTAAATTATTAGGAATATTAGATTGCGCGATACCATTCAGAAATGTTTGGAAATATATAAATTAATATAGATTATTACATATATATATATATATATATATATTATACATAGGATATTTAACTTTTAGTATTAACAATTTGTAAATGTATCATATATAATATGGCAGTCACAAAAGGATAAGATAATAAAGTAATATTTAATTGTAATGTAATTATATATATGTATATGTATATATATATATATATATATATATATATATGTATATACTATAATTATACATATACTATATATATTTGGATCGGGAAGTATATTTAGTCCATTAACCATTTCGATTAAATATTACTTTATTATCTTACTACGTTCTTTTACGATTCCTTTTATTTTCTACGTGTATAAAGCTCACGAAGAAGAACAATTCCTTGAAATTTCAACTATTTTATCGCATTAAAATGCACTTACTTTTACAATGGAAGTCGCTCGATTTCACAGCTCGATTTCACGCTATTGAACGGGTGTAACGATTTCCATAAAAGGAAGTGTAAGTTAGAGAAATGGCAAGAATTTGAAAAAAACCACAAAGACTATGCATTAATACATGTAAGCTCTGTTATTATGTAATTATCTTATCGTTTGCCTTGTTTGCGATATTTAAGAATAATCTTTCTCTTTATTCAGTGCTTCTCTTGTTTTCTTTTGACATTATTTTTATGCATATCATCGTATAGAATGATACAAGTTATAAGCAAAATACATTATAACAATGTATTACTTTTTATTATATCATTGAATTTAATTTGGATCACATACAATAATGCGAAAAAGAATATTAATTCAATTAACTCTGTACATATTACGATAATAAGATTAATTGGTTCATACAAATGGCGAGATTATATACCATTGTGTTATTAATTATATACTCGAAAAATATGATTAAAGGCAAAAATAAAACTAATTTATTCACGGTGTGTTACTCATTTTTCGAAGGATGTTTGAAAAGAAATTTTAGAACTAATATGGAATGTGAGCCATTTTTCAATACTTCATAAATGAAATATTTCATGGAAATGCAACTTATTAAAATATATTTCGCCATAAAAGACGGGAAAATAGCTAATAATTTTATAGAAAGACATATTATAAAGCTTATTTTGGATTCAAGATCTAAGTTTCTGCTTAACGCGGATGCCTTTGAAAACTGCTTAGTCGTATTGTCTTTACTCAAAGCATTCCTTGAATTGAAAAAGAAGAACGAGGTTCTTCCGCTGCGCATATGTATTGTCGAAAGCAAACGGGTGGGCTAAAACAAAATACGTGTTCCGTTTCACGATGTACGGAAGAGAAGCCGCTGGCTCGAAACACTCACGGAAGGGGAGAGAGAAGAGCAAGGATAAAGGGAAGGAAGATCGAGCGAGATGCGTCCCGAATGCTTCCTCTTTTCATCTAAAGGAACTAAAGAGCATCAGGGTGCATACCGGAATGTTTTCCAGGTATTGTTGGGAAGAAGGAGAGCGGGGAGATGCATTCCCGTTAAATCATTCGTAAAATCGTAGGTGCCTTCACGGCATAGTGCGATCTTTCCGACGCGAAAACGGAGGCATTTCTCCGTGTGCAACAGTCCGTTCATTTTGGAAAATCAGCAGGATTGCCAGTCACCATGGCGAAGATATCGCTCGCCCGCAAGAAAATAAAAGAATATTTTTAATATTGCGAGATGCGTGTAAAAGTCTATAATAAATGACGTGTCTCTTTTTGTTTTTTTCTTTTATATATAGAGATGAAAATTAGAGAGAGCACGATTTAAATATTGTTCAAATTTTGCGTTGTCGTTATTAAATCATTTGTGAAATCGTAGATATTTCTATACCGCTGTTGAAAGATTGGAATTAAGTGATTATATTTTTCGTAATTACTCTTTTTTTTCAAGTCTAACGAAAACTTTTTTTCCCAATATTGATACATGACAAGATACACGTTGAAAATTCTATAATTCTATAATAATTTATAAAACTACAGTGTTAAAAAAATATGAAATAAACTGACGCATCGAGGATAGCGCGTAAAATTATACGCGTATTTTTTAAAATTTATAAATGTTAAATCTCTTTCTTTTTTTAACTTTTTCTAGTAAATAGCTTGATGAAACATATCACTAAAAATTATTGAATATTAGAAATTATGTCCGCATTATTCATTACAATGAATAGATATTATATGTATGTATATAGATAATTATACATACATATATATATATATATATATATATATATATATATATATATACAGGGTGACCCATTTTAACTTAGGCAGCCAAATAACTCGAAAAATAAGCAAGATAGAGAAAAATGTTTCAGACAAAAGTTGTATGGTTTCGAGGGGGCCATAAGATGGTATCATTGGTTTGACCTTGAAGAGTCATTTGAAGGTCACGTGAAGGTCACTTCAATTTTTTTAAATGGAATACCCTATATATTTTTGTACATTCTTGTAGCTTATTTCGAGAGCTTTCCAAAACACTATAATTAAGTACCTTTCCGTTAAGTACTTTTTGAGTTATGATGCTTGAAATAATTTCTTAATTTTACATAAACCGTAAAATATCTTGTAAAATATTCATTTTTCGATTATCTTACCTTAATACTTTTATGTACAAAATAATGAGAGGAATCAATTGGTGTAAAGAAAACACATAGTTGTTTTTAAGAAAAAATATGGAATTGTTAATTGCAAATTACATATTTTTTCTTCGAAACAACTATGTGTTTTCTTTACACCAATTGATTCCTCTCATTATTTTGTACATAAAACTATTAAGGTAAGGTAATCGAAAAATGAATATTTTACAAGATATTTTACGGTTTATGTAAAATTAAGAAATTATTTCAAGCCTCATAACTCAAAAAGTACTTAACGAAAATGTACTTAATTATAGTGTTTTGGAAAGCTCTCGAGATGAGCTACAAGAATGTACAAAAATATATAGGATGTTCCATTTAAAAAAATTGAAGTGACCTTCACGTGACCTTCAAATGACTCTTCAAGGTCAAACCAATGATACCATCTTATGGCCCCCTCGAAACCATACAACTTTTGTCTAAAACATTTTTCTCTATCTTGCTTATTTTTCGAGTTATTTGGCTGCCTAAGTTAAAATGGGTCACCCTGTATATACAGTAAACTCATACTGATATTCTGGGATAATTGTACTTAATACATATAATAGCCTGGTTACTAAATTAAGGAAAGCTCACTCGGTTGGCCTAGATTAACAAAGTAATTCACAGATCCCTATGGATTACCGATTCCAGTATCTCGGAATTAGCAAAGCCCTTGTAAATTATACATTCCAATGACAATCGACTATCGGAATTGATTGATACATGTATGAAACCTATTGGAATTTTTAATTGTATATGCTACTATCTATCTGCAAATTTATCTGTCACCTATAATCGATATGCTAAAGTGAACACATTCAAATATAAACAATCAAAGCTTTTTTCATTGAAATAAAAAAGAAATAAACAATGATATATATTGTAACAATGATGAAGAAGATTGGAAACAAAATTAAGAAGATTTTCTTCCTCGTGAAAGTCAATTTTATCTTTTTGCGGCTTAAAGCAAAGACTGAAAGAGATTATTATATTAAAGAAATTTATCGGAAATTATAGGAGTTTTATATTGCAGAGGGAAATATATTACCTGTATTATACATTATTATCATATCCAAGAGTCGATAAAAGTTTGATAAGAGCAATGATAAAAAGAGTACTACGTAAAGCATTGAAATTTCAAGAGGAGTGTAGGATAATTATCTCATCGTACGTTTGAGTCTGTTAATTAAGTACGTTCGCCTTCGTTTTTTTGCGGCAATCAAAAGGGTTCTGGGAGACATATTCATTATCTCGTGGACCATCGATTTCGTCGTTCTTACCCGAGGGAATCCGCGGACGTCGGTCGGCCAAGTCGGCGACGACCTGGAGTTAACAGCGTGAGTTTAAAAGTGATTTATCTCTGATTTATGGAGGAAAGAGCACGGTACGCGGAAGCCGAAAGTTTCTCGGCTTCTCGGCGACGAGGCGGAAAGAATTATCGGTCGGGCACAATGGACAGGCGGTGATATCGTTTACACGTCGAATCCCACGGCCGTCCGTTCTGCAAGAAGACAAAAAGAATGTCGGCTGCCTTCCTCGCCTTTGGCCGGAGAAAAAATATCGCGGCTTCTGCGAGCTCGGCGGATTTTCAGGGCCGAGCTACGCTAGAAACGGAAACGCCGCCGTTGAGACGGTTGCAGCTGAGAATGCAGTTGGATTTCTCTTTATTTTTTTACGGTGAGAGAAGTTTGTAATGAAAAATTTAATTCGCCGAGAAAACGGGGGAGTTATTCGCAACAGAATATTTTCGCTACGGTAAGCATTTTACCTTCTTCCGCACATCACTGTTCATTCTCCGCCGGCCTTTGATATTTCTCACTTTAAGATATTTTCCTCGTACCTTACGCTAGTCTATCTGCAAATAGTTGGTGTGTGCTTTATATTCCGAAGCTTAATGAGGAACTTGATGCAAATATATCGACGTCAATCTAAGTTCTTGTTGCTGTAACGCGCGGTATAAACGCAATTTATCTAAAAGCACTTACACATTATTGGCAAGATTCCGCCTCGCTACGTTCCTCTTGGCCGCATGCGTTTGCGAAATCCCGCAGTGAAATATTCATGGCGACGGTATTCGCAACTACCAGCAGCGTAATTCCGCGCACGATTCGTAGGACGTCGATTCAAAGTAGAGGAGGTAACCTCGTTTCACGCGGACGAAACTTTTCTCTCCCCGTTTCCAGCGGTGTTCCTCCCTTTGAGCTGACGTCGAAACGTTACAGGAAACGTGTCGCTCCGTTCCCAAAGGAGCTTCGTTCAGAAAATATCTGTAAGTTGGTGACGCGAGCAAAAATATTTGTCAGCGATCGAAGATCGAAGTGCATGCAAAAGTGCCATTTTACACAACATATTTGCAACGTGAACAATAACAGGACGAAATTGTTTATTAAGCATAACAATTCGCGCTTTGTCGTTTTGTTTGTGAAACAACGCGCGAATGAGTTTCAAATGATTTAGGTACACTTGACTTTTGTCTTTTTTTTCTCTCTTGTCTCTCTCTCTCTTTTTTTTCTCTTCTTTTCTCTCTTATTCTCTCATCGGTTTAACGCTTGACACAAAAGGGTGTCGCGCTGGTGTATCCCGCTGGTGTCCCGCCTTCTCTATTCCGGAAACAGCCGGAAGTAGGAAGGTATCAGCTGGCTGAAGTCTGAAGCTGAGAATTTCAGGTCTTGATTGCACGATTCATGACGTTCTCAGAATACGAGCTCAGTATTCGTCCTGCCCGTCCCTTAGCTTGCTCCAGTCCTATTCTCACCCGCCACGTGATACGGCACGATGATGGATTCTCATATCCGGTGGATCGCTCGTTACGGTCGAAACTCGAATTTACACCAGGATAGAGAACCCTCAGAGGATTATGTCAAGAAGCGTGTAGAGAAACGAGTGTTTCTCTACGTGCGAACAGTAGACACAGACTTTACAATTTATCATTTTCATTGTAGAATCATTTATTTTGCAGCAATCATATTTTAGCAAAACATTCGAAGGAATGTTCAGCATTTTCGCCTTTGCAAACTATCCTTTTTATTCACAATCTGAAACATAAATTTTTTTTAAGAAGTAAAAAGGAAGTTGAATGAAAAAAAATCATGGGAGCAATGATTTAAAAAAAACTCTGCATACATTCAGGATGAAAACGCCGATCATATAAAAAATATTCCATTTAATTCGGGTGTAACAGATTAAATTGAACGGAGAAATTAAACTTTTTCTTATTTCCGCAAATAACATTTTATAAGCTGTTAAAATATATTAAAATAACTTGATATTTAAAGAGATTAATTTTCTTCCCTTTTTTCAATTTTACCTACATTTTCATCTCGTTATTCCATGCTATCAGTTTTGCGTTTCTATGATGCGGAAAACTTCACCATTAAACTCAGCGTTATAGTTGAAGTGCTATCTCTATATATGCATCTTTATAGATATATGTCCTTTGAGAGCAATGTTAAACTTTCACAAGCGTTCTGCAAACAAGATCATAGGATCCTTTTTATTTCCTTGTATTTTTTAGTAGACTTTCCAAGTATTTGTTTTTTAATGTAACTTATAATTGATTTATAATACGTATTTTGAGTCGCTGTATCAATACAATCATCGTATTAAAAATTATAAAATATTTAATAATTTTAATAATTTTATGAAAATAAACTGAAATTATTGCTTATGACACAATAATATATTTTTTTTTTGCGATACATGTACCATGAATACATTATAATATAATACAGACACGTAAACTGTCATTTTCCTTGAATGAATCATAAAATAAGGCGAACGCGTCCCTTATTTGGCTTTAGAACGTGGATGGAGACACGTGCGGCCAATTGAAGTTCCATTCCACAAAAGTTGCTCCGGCAACTTCCTAGCGACCTCCGCTCCCGGACTCAACTCGAGGAGAACCGCAGGAACCTCTGTGACGGTAATTGGGGACAAATAGAGAAAATACTTTTGATAGTGGCCGCAATGACGATCATCCCAATGTTCCGTACGAGCGGTTAGACGTTTCATTAAAGGATATTGCCGTTGCTCAGAGGGCGGAGAAGAAGAAAGGGGAGAGTGCAAACTTTTTAAGGGTGAATCGGTTGCAGTATGCCGCTTTGATGGTAGGTTTAAGAATCAGCGTGAGAAGATAACCCTCTTTCTCGATCGTTGCTCGAAAAATCTCCGGTAAAATATCGCTAATTATTAGATCATCGATGCGAATATACTTCGATCAGAAATGTCAAATCATATGAAAGGTTTAAATTAAGATTAAATATTTTTTGAAGCGATATTGCGATGATTATTATACATGTAAAGCATTTTATATATCTTTTCGCGATATATCTTTTTATTTTTCTTTTGTGATAGAATCATTATCTAAATTGTTATTTGAAATACTATATATTATACTATACTAAATACTATATTATACTATAAAATCATGTACTTTACGTTTAAATAAAAAATAAAAATTAATGTGCGCGTCATATTTATTACGATTGTTTAAAATTTCGAACAATTGTATCACTATTTCAAAGTAAAATAAAAATAAAAATATGTTTACTCTCGCAGATAAGAAAAAGCTAGAAGTAAAGTATCTGTCTCTTCTTTTCCGTCTCTTCGTTTCCACTCCGTTATCTGTTTGTGCCGCCAACAACTGATATGGAATACAAACGAGGTTAACAAGGTTGTCAGAATGATGTTCGGAGTATTGCAAATAAAGATGTAAAAATGCAAGTTATTGTTATGCTTCGTAACATAATAAATGATATATAATAAATGAATTGCTACGTTAATATTATAAGGTTTTCTTTATAATACTACTGTTTAGGAATGATACTATCGAGTCTCTTTCATTATCGGTTTGGCGTTTGTCCACTTCGTTAGTCTTTTATAAAGCAAGTTCGGAGAGATTTAACGACGTCGTTGTCGCGAGAAAGAGAAAATGGAGAGCGAACAGTAGTCTGTAAGAAGCTCAGGCTTTATTAAAGCCTCCTATAATATTAAAGAGGTCAGAATATTGCCGGCTTCTCGTACGTGCTTATACTCGCGAATATAACGGCGGTTCCCAGAACATTTAGACTACACCGAAACTGTACATTCTTGTTATATTATGAGATTATAGAAATATATGGTTACGCATTATTATACACGAGCACATATATGTATATATTTCACTATTATATAAATATATAAGTTTAAAAGAAAAATTATTCTATATTTTATATTTTATATGTATGTAGAAAAATGTGACTATCATAAATAATAATAGAAAAAAATTTAATGTAAAAAAATGAATCATAATTATAGCCCAAATTTTCTCAACTCGAGATTGAACATTTTTGGCTTAAATAAAGTAGTAGGCTTAAATAAAGTGTACAAGTTTTCAAATGAGCTGAATTATCGTTCCAGAGAAAATGGCAGGTGAAAAAAGTAGTTTTAAAAGGATAAAAATTAAAATTTTTATAAGCGTGAAAATATTAAACGGTAATCGATTCATCTGGAAGGTTGCATATTTGTAATCCAGACATCATAAATTTTATCAAGTCAAAAATGAAGTCCAATCTCAAATTGGGAAAATTTTTAACAACAAGCCTACTTATCTGCACTCCTTATGATTTAATGTTTATCATTTTTATTATTATTTTCTAATCAAATGTAATTAAATGTACCATCTTGCAGTTTACAGTATCGCAGTTCTAAATCTTGTGACTTCAAGTTTACGGATGATCAACTATAAATAAAAAGTATTTTCAGGCAAGGCTCGTTGTTAGTAGGGGTATACATCGCAAACATGTTTACTGCAGTTGACTTGTTACAGCGTAAGGTAATCACGCTACCGTGTACATTTCAAACGAGATGCTCTCTTGAACGTCGTTATACTTCACGGCAATGTTTCCTTTCGCGAAAAGCGCCTCGTTCGCGCTTAGGCTGCAGCATGAGAACCAAGTGACCGAGCTGTCGTTTCGTGGTTACGACGTCGTTGCCGTATCAGTGTATATTGCCAGTGAGAGAGACTCGAACCCTCCTATCGGTCTACGTCGGTTCCGCGGAAGGGATGAATTTTGCGAGCGCGCGGAAAGGGACGGGCGTGTTCGAGAGGATGGGTTTACCCGCAGAGCTCGGTTTTAGGCCAAATTAAACATGAAGCTGCACGATCGTTCCGGTTCGTAGAGTGTTTCCTTCACAGGAGATTCAACGCCAGGAATTGAGCTTGGCATGCGTCTCTCCTCATACCATCGTACAGTATTTGAACGTTTAATTTTATATCATCGGTAAAATATGTATGCATATGTATACCGCAAAGTCGGAAATACAATATTAACGCTAATCAAAAGGAAATAGAGAAAAAGAGAGACAGAGAGAGTGAATTACATCTTCATCTTCATTCGTCTAATACAATTTCACGTGATATATAATATAATGAATGAGAATTATGTAACATGTACGAATATGAGTTAACTGACTTGTAGGGAGCAGGGTATGACATTTAAAATAATGATTTGATTTACTTATTCATTTCACAAATCACTTGCGAAATATTTGCGAATTGGCTAATTAATGTTGTTATACTCATTGTGCGCTTTATCAGAATTATCTTCGCTAAATGTACAATCGATTGTGACATTATCCCGTACAGAGAGCTTGTGTTACTCACACTGAAAATTTGACGTATGTTATAGGTCGTGCATGTCATCGTTGATATGACATCACTACTTTTCTCTCCCCTTGTTGCCTGTGGTTTACCGCATTAAATGACGATATTAATTAATTAATTTACGAGAATATTAATATCATACAAACGTACGCGTTTAATTCTCTATTGCATACAAAAATAGAACTGAGAGAGACACAAAAATAAATATTTACTTATAATTTTAGATTACTGTACGATAATATAATATTATTATTAATATGAAACATATTTAAGTTTGTAAAAATGTAAAATTTAATAATAACTAATTTAATAATTAATTATACTATTTAAATCTCTTTGAAAAACAAAATATAAAAAATGTAAAGAGTTTTAAAGTAATATTATTGATTGAATTTTATATATTGATTGAATTATATATATTTTGAATTTAAATTATATATATATATATATAATTTATTATTTTAAAATTATAATTAATTAACAATTTTATAAAATTCTGCATGAAACTTGCATAGATATTCCGACGTTAGTCGGAAATGGGTTATTAATATCTGAATAATAGTCCACGCTTCCAGGAATAAAAAAAATATATTGATATAAAAAAGAAAAGAATCGAGAAAGGGATAAAACTTGAAAAAAAACTTTGAGTTATCTTAAAATAACGAGCAAACTCTTAAGAAAGTGTAACGCTTCATATAATCAATTAGAACTCCAGAACGAGTGAGATGCTAACGGAGTTCGACTAAGTACAAACTAGAGCAAACTGGTGTCGAGTCGAACGAACGCATCAACCTTCACTGGCTCGTATTTACCTATATTGTAAATTCGTCGAATTATGTGTAGTATAATGCAAGTGATCACCGTTATTCTTCTTCACTCTATCTTTTCTATGTCAAATTTATATTTTAGAAAAAAATATTCTCATATACGTTTTTTAACAGCTTAAGAATAAAAAGCAGTTTACCGACACTTTGAAAATATAGTTGAAATAAAAATAATTGTAAAATAAATTGAAAAAGATGACATGAATTGAAAAAGAATACACGAGAGTTGAAATTAATAATAAATGATTTTGTCATTTACTTATCTTTTGCATCACTTTGCATTTGTTTCTTCATCGTTCGAAGGCTGAATTATTTGCAAGTTAGGTTAAATGTCTCCCGGAGATTTTTTGTTTTAGCGAATTGCCCATTATCCTTCGCCATAAATCTGACAGGTGCTGAAGGAATCTATCGCAAAGTGGTCATCGTAATCTCTGTTATCTTAAGCAGACCCTTCGGTTATGGTTCTTTGCTTCCAGCAGAGAGAGCCTGCCTCGGACTCGGCTCTCATTCCCCTTGACATTGACGGAGTATTGTTTCCCCGAGCAAGATTTCCTCCGGGTCCACTTGCTACAAAAGCAGCAAGAATGGAGATATGGCAAAAAAGAATGAGATTGTAATGAAATGTCAACTGAGTGTTTATTTTCTGCGAATTTTGTTTGAATGTTCGAGTTGGATATAAAACAATATTTTCGAAGACATTTTAAGTAATACCAATAATATATTTCTTTTTTTCTTTTTATACAAATCGTTAAAATTTCATATTTTACTCGCGTATTTCATATATTTCATACTCATGTCAAAGTTGAAGAATAAATGCTAATTGTTACTCTTCTCCCTGATACTGTTTTACTATAATTGAATGATTAATTGCATCTGCGCTCTCGCGTGAAAGCGTATATTCATCAATGTCTTTCGGACATATCTATAATTACAGTTCTCAATAATAATTTTAGCGTCGGTTATGAATCATAATGTCGTTTATTTTCAATGCATCTTTGAATTATTTGTCAAGCATATCGGAAAATAATATATTGCTAAATAAGGCATCAACAATTCGCGCTTAATAATTACGATCAATTTAGCTTTATGCTATATCATTATGCGAAAATTATTTCAAATATTTAGATTAAATTATTCAAATATATAATTAATGACGTTTTAATCAATATGGTAATGGATGATAAATTCAAAATACATTACATACACAAACATATATACATTAATGGTCGAAGTGTTTCGACATATTATTTCAATAAGATATTTGAAATGCTGAAATGTTTCGATTTAAGAGAAAAAAAATCTTAACATGTTTCTTCAGAAAGAACTTTACATCGGAAATTCGCTGATTTCTCGCCATTTCTGTCTCGCATTTCTGTTGCCCTGGCAGATTGTATCCCTGCGATTCTCCGTGGAATTAATTCGTTAAGAGGTGGGAGGTTGGCCGTTTCACCGTGATGGACGGGGTTCGTAAATTTTAGAGGTACACCTGGTACTCTAGTCCAGTAGGACGGAAGGAAGGAAGGAAGGAAGAGAGATGAATACGATGGCTAAATCCAGCTTCCGGTAGCAGGTCGGCTTCTCTAGCTGGAGCTGATCCTTGAGAATCTCGGTTATTCACTCGTGCTAGACTGTCGATAACTTGGATACAATCTTAACTCTGCCCACTTTCGTTTCTCTTTCGCACTTTTATGTACTCGCTTGTCTTGTTCATCATCTCGTTCGCTATGAAGATCTTTGGTTTGGCTTCTTCATATATCCTCCAGATCAGTTTTCTCGTTTTACACCACTAAATCCAATATCAGCTGTCGCTTCGTATTTTCTGAGAGGATCTAGGCATAGTCTTTGTACGCTTCTACTTTTTCCTTTTTACTCTTAAGATACAAGAAGCTCAAACGCAATGAATTGCTTTCAAGCACAACTTGTTGAATGAATAAAATTTCTGAAAATAAGATGAAGTACATATGCATCTTAAACTAGAGTATATAATATATAAATATACACACATATATATCCATTAAAAATACAAGTACTTATATTTGGCATTTATATATCGCAGCAATGCTACTGTGACGCTATAACATTATTACTATATCTCATCTCATTTTATGTTGCAGGTGACTGGCATCGTAGGCAGAGCGGACGTTCTAGCGTGCATTTTCTTTTTACTGTCTTTCCTTGCCTATCACGGGTGAGTATGGCTTAAACTCCTATAATATTACTTTAGGTTAGTTGGCTCTTGATATTTAATTTCTTTTTCACGTTAACGCAAATACGAACTCACAAACGCTTTATAGATTAAATTTTTATTTATATATACATATCTTTTCACAAAAAATATATATAACAATAACATACATATATATAAATATATAAAACTTTAGAGTTATCTAAAAGATAATTTGGCAATTGTGCTGAGAGAGAGAGAGAAAAGAAAACTTGCTCTATTTCACGCATACATATCTAATGAGTTACGAAGTTGATCTAGAATACCTTTTGTAAACCCGAGGGAACTTAGAAACTGCGTCTACGTCAAGAATGTCGAGCGACGCTTAACATCGCGACGACGCTAGTCTGACGCCAAAATAGCGACCCCCATTCGTTTTCATGAACATAGAACCTGAAAATTATAAACTAAACTAATTTACTCCACGAACTACTACCATAGCTATGCGGGAGCGTCGTAAATGTGCCCCGGGGGTCGCTCACATCGATCTTCAGTGTTAGAGCTAGAAGAAGAATGACTTTATGCACAAAACAATTTCAATTATGTTTCTGGGAGATTATTCTACCGATATTCATTTTAATTCAATGTGATGTATTCCGTCACTTATACTACTTTTGAAATAAATTTAATTAACTATAGGAAAGCTGCCGCGTTAATACTTAAAACAAATTTCATATATAGTACGACGAAAAATCTGTAAAGACGAACTCGATTGCGAAAGCTTTAAAAAGCTTTCGTGGAGGTCGTGCTCCAACATAAAAGAGCGGTTGCAGAAGACAAGAAGGTAAAACTTCGTCTGTAGGACTAGCGTCAAGCGGCCAATGGCTGGCCAGGAGGGTAAGATGCTTGTCTTCGAACCTGAGAAATTGATTACTCTTGGCTGCCTTTGAGTACTCTTTCTCTTTCGTTTCCTTCCATTTTTACTTCATCGCCCTGTTCTATGCTTATCTTCTTTTTTTTCTAACTAGTGTCTCTTAGATACTCCACCTTCATTTAGTGTCTCTCAACGATTTACGTTGCGCGTTTAAATCCCTTGGTGAGTAAGCGACCGATAATTAATTCCAATTATACATTTGGCTTATTCAAGACTGTCGTCGTTCTCTCGATCACTTTACTTTTCTATAAAATGAATACATTCTCACTTGCTCTCCACTATAGCTGTGGCGAGTTACTATTAATCTTGCTTAGAAAGCTTTGATGTAAATTGTAAGAAACACTTTCATTTTGCCGCGGCACTTTAGCCCGTTTTTAACTGTGAGTTGCCGAGGTCCCAGCGGACAAGATGTCGCTCAGCATTTTAGGAACAACAAGACCAGTTTCACATTGGTCCTGTTGTTCCTAAAATCCCGAGCGACATCTTGTAACGGATCTGTTGCCTGACGTAGATTGATGTACATGCCAACCGACGTAAACGAATAAATCCTACATGTCTTTGAATCTATGTGAGAATTGTTTCTCAATACCGGTATTTATATTCGATCAGAAAAAATATATTGGAGATATTACATAAAATATATCTGTAGAAATCAATATATTATTTTATTATATAAGTGTATCAATATATTATTATTACATATAATATCTGTAGAAATTAATATATTATTTTATCATTACATAAAGGATTTATGAAATTTTAAATTATTCTATTTATAATAGATTTTGCACAAAATCATATTTATTTTATTATTTTATAATAAAATAATAAAATTATATGAAAAGATTTTACATTATAATACATTATTTTATATGATAAATACATTATTTTTTGTGGATTTTTTATGTGGATTTTTTGTGTAAATTATATTGAATCTTTTAATGTATATTTTTTTTAATAATAAGAAGAAATTAACTAAACTAAACTACGCTATTTAAACTACGCTAATTTATATATAATTATTAATTTCGAGTCTATAATTATTTTATAGTTGAATTTATAATATCTTTAGACAAGTCTGAAAATAAAAATAGTCATTGATATATGTTTTTCAATTCCGTAAAAAATATAATTCAGTTTATGATTGTACGATGTCTTTTATCTAATTTTTAAATTTCTCTTTTTTTACAGCCAACAGACAGCTTACGTATGGTCCAGTGTTTGTCTGGGTGCCCTGTCGATGTTGGCGAAGGAAACTGGCGTTACTGTTCTGGCACTAAACCTTCTTTACGATCTCTGTCGTTCCTGGCATTCAATCAAGAGGTAAGTGTTTAAGCCCTCAGCGCTGGAGCGTAATGTACTTTCTAGCGCGGAAATGTAAGGTTTGATGTCGCGAAGTAAACTTTAAATTGATATAGTTATCTTGATTTCAATTATACTTATTTGCATTAGAATCAATGTAATTAATTTAAGACATTTGAAATAGTTGGATCTTAGAGGAAAAATAATCGTAAAATGAACAAAATTTCTTTGCTTCTCGTCATAAGTAACATGGCGGCAGTTAAATTACCATAAATTCTATGTCGCATGTTACAAAGCGGTGAATGTGTTTTTCGTGACGGTAGAAAATACGGTCAAAATATTTCGGGATGTTCGAATTTTATGTCGAAATTAAGCTTTTTTCAAATGTTGATGCATTATTTATCTCATAGTAATATTATACTGGCAAAGTATTTAGCTCATTTATAATAATAGGCATATAACTTGTGAAGCGAAAAGAGATTATACATGTATTATACATTGATTTTTCAGGTCTATTTTCGAAGCCAAATGGAACGACGATTCCAGATATTTCTCAAGGCGTGCTGCAGCATTACTCGTTTCGGTGAGTTAAAATAAATCTGTGTGCATCTCTATATATTTATCCATAATAATTAGCGTATTATGTGGTTATATTTTAATCTCTGATCAAACTCGTAATACAAATTAATATAAATCATGATAAAATCATGTGTTTCGAAGCGAGTTCGATGATAAGTTATAATAGATTAATTTTAATATCGACTGTTGATGGCTATCAGTAATATTTTTAAAGATTTAAAAATTTTTATTGCGAGAAAAAGAGTGACTCTATAACAATCTGAAGTATAGACGAGTAGATAATGGCCAAAGAGGATTGAATTCTCTTAACGAACCATGTACATTCGGTCATGCATGAAAACCTCATACAATTTTCAGACGAATGGCAGGAGCGACCGGCTTTATTATTATTGTATTAACGACAATGTCTGCGTTTCTGCTATCCAGGGAATTGTAGAAACGCCCCCATATTTATCCATTTAGATCCACGCACCCTCAACTTATCACATAACTGGATTAATGGAAAAATCAAGTTTCAGTAAGCCTCGGCAGCAATTGAATAGTATTCTATCGTGTTCTATTGATTTATCCTTGATTGTGTTATTCACAAGGTTTATTGAATTATATGAAAAAGGAGAAAAAAAGTTCTAATCAAATGTTTGTTTATTATTTATAATTATATATACGCGTGTTGTGGTAGCATAGCTACTACCAGTATGCTTGGTGTTACTCCTAAAAGGGATTACCTACGTGCTAAGAAAACACGATCGTCGCTCTTCTATAATCCACGGAATTAGCGCGGATCCTCTATTCCGTGTCCGCATCGTTAATTCTTAACGACCGATATCTTTCGTTTTTATCGCTCGACTGTAGTTAGACACCAATGTTTACAGCAGTTTACGTCTTAAGCAAATTTAACGATCGTTGCTATAGATACACTCAACGTCGAGAATTTCTCTTCACGGTCGTGGAAAATAAATAACATTCTCCTGAATTGCTATGCAGCAAGACAAACTGTGTAGCGAGCGAAGCGTGGAATGAAATAGCGGCAGTTTCAAAAGATCAACAGGATGATATATGATTCACATAAATGGGTATTGTATGACGCTCGACAATCGAGAATATGGCACGAGCTTGCCATTGATATCCACAATAATAATCAGCTTTCTAGTAATTAGTTTTGTTAAATAACAGCGACGATTACATGATCAAATTATCTTCCATTCAAGATTCATTTAAATTAGATTTTAAATTAAATATTCGTTAAATACTGAATTGAATATTTAACTTGATAGAAGACTGAATACTTCAAAGAAGCGGAAAATATGCACAATTTAATTTTCATCAAACATTTTATGCGCTTAATTTAGAATCTTCCTTGGTAACTTAATTTTTAAATAAAATTTAAAGTTTCTTTTTAAAATGATTAAAGCTTTTTAAAAAGCTCTTTTTTTCTCGCTCTTTTGTAGCAAAATCTATGTAAATATGAAGTATTTTAAATTTAAAAAAAATTAAGTAAGATGAGAGATAAATTTTATCACGATAGAGAATGTGAATTCCGTATTTTCGGCACGGATTCATCGGAATGGTCGATTATTACGACATCATGTAACCTCTAAAAGGAGTTTATGAAGTGCTATTAAATCCTCGGCATTTTACGATCGTCATGCTTAAGAAACAGGGGCTTTTGCGGCGCCGACGCTCATCATCTTTATTATCGTGAATTAATTTAGACGGCATTGTATCAAGCACACCTACTAAACAAGAATGCCTTCAATAAAGATTCGAAAGTGGTATGTTTCATGGTAATTGTTATATTATTGAGTTCGTTAGCAAACAGATATTTTATGATTATTAAGAATATATATGATAATTGAAGAATATATTTAATAACTGTTAGAAAGAATGATACATAAATAATAATTGTACCATCTTCATTTTTCTATGAAATAAATTTTGAGTAATGCATTAAAATTTTGTAATAGTAGTTTTAAATAATTAGGCAATAAATTAGGTTGTATAATTTTTTTCTCGGGTACAGAAATTGCTAAATAACGTAATCCTTACCTTTAAAATATATTGTGTAAGTCAGAGCGACACACGACCCAATCACTTGGTCCAATAAAGGAAATAAAGGTTGCGCATAGAGGATACTTTAACCGAATACGATTCTGAGTTATGCTAATTTATGCCGGCGAACGAGGGAGGCGGGCTTGCACACGACCTACCCTCACACAGTTATCTACATATTACGGATCTCTTTCCACCCCTGTCGTTTCCGACAGCTCATAGCACTTACACGTATTCAGGTACGTCGTTTTCAACGATGCTTCACAAATCTTCATCATCAAGAAAGACCACGAACATCCAAGAATAAGTACTATTTCAACCTTAATTCCAAGCATTAAACATCTGTCAAATCTGTTTTATTAATTCCTCTTTAATTTAGTAATATAAATTTCTTAAATCGAAAAAAAAGATTATACTATTCTCATTTGAATATAACATGTTCTGTTTATTTAAAAGTTAATTTCATCAGTACAAGTGTATAACATACACTTGTACTGATGAAATTAACTTTTAAATAAACAGAAAAATTAATTTAAATTCTAACAAATTATAGCCTTTAAAAAACATTTCAAATAATTTGCGAATAGACTTGCTTCAAAATATTTTTCGATTGGTGATGAAACTTATTGCGTTACTGAAATGTTATTGCTCCTATATTGGAGTCAAGGCTAAGCGCTAAAGACGCATCAAACTGCTAACATCGAGGTGACAAACCTAATCAATAGGCCAATCCATTAGCTACATGTGCTGTTTACTGATTGTACAATGCTATGCTCAGTGTTATCTGATTAGCTTAGCGTTTAACTCTCGTTTGTCTCTCTCTTACTCTCCCTTAAGATGTTGTGTTCAAAGATAATATGATCGAAACTGTTATATATCAATGATAAGAAATGCATTATTATAATTGCTTTCTTCGGCTACTTTATCATTATTGAATTAGTCAATAATTAATATTTAATTGCACGTAAGAAGTAAGAAATGCGTTCTCACAGAAACTTAAAGAAATAAAAATTAAAAGAAACTTTAAAGAAAGAATAATAATTATTTTCTATTATTATAATTAATCTCTTGTATAATATTATAATCTTTATTATATGTATATCATTTTTTATTTACTATTTAATTTGGATATTATGAGAAAAGAACTATGGCCATATATCTATTCATGGTTAAATATTTGTAATGTTGAGGAAGGCTGCATTGATATGCGATACGATATTTTCTGCACATCGGATGTTTATCGGAATTGAATTTCCGTCTCGCTCGCCGTGTTCCGCGGGTCAACCGGGATCTCGTGGTGGCGTAATACAATATTCCAAGAGCTTCCCATCGAAGAACAAGACCGACACCGCTGGTGTCGGACGTCTCGACGGGATATACATGGGGCGTTTCGATGACGGCATTACGTATATACGACGTGTTCGTATGATCGCTTTAGGACGAACGCTATCCTAGTCTGTCGACTTCGATCCTGGAGGATATGAATACCTCGAATGGCAGATATTGTCCGGTTCTCCAACCCTTCCGGAACCACTACGTCTGTCCATCGACAAGAATGTGAGCGAGAGGGGTCCCGACATAGGTACAAAGGCGGAGAGACAGTGAGAGGGCCAGCGATGCTCCCGGATAACTCCGGAATAAGGGATGGAGAGTGGTCTATCGGAGAATGGTACGGACGTCTATTGGGTTAGCGAGCTCTGCGAAGAACGTGACGGAAATGTGACGACGGACCCGTGTCATTCCCAACGTGAACGTGACGACGTCTCGACGTGGCAGGGACTACGAAGCGAATACGTTTCCTTCTTTACTATTCAGACTCGCGAATCGCGTTACTTAATTCAACCATTTAAGAAAACGTGACTGTGATACATGTCACGCCCGCTAATAGCATTATTGCGAGACTTATTAGCTTCCCCACTGGATATCTCATGAATTGTGTAATTGAAAGAGGAAAAAAATAGCAATATCACGAACATGGTAGACATACGTAAGAACGTGAAATTTTGTCTTTGCCATTTTTTATTAACTTCATTTTGATTTATTTCGTTATATTACAGAGAATCGTATAAAAGTTTCTATATTTCTGCGTAAAACTTTTATGTCTTCATCATATCGTGCAGTGGATCGATAAATTGCAATTTGAGTAGTTGTCTAAAAGTACAGAGTTTCTTACGATTGTTTTGTTTCATTTCACTCTCTATCTTTCGAAATGTAAGAATAATTTATAATTCAATTAGGATAAAATACATGAAATGTAAAAGTTGCGAAAGGAGATGAGTGCAATGCAAATGCATCTTAATTCAAAATAAATATTCGATTGACATCACACATTTATTATATTCATATGATTATATATAAGATATTTATATCTAATAATTGAAGTTTCTAATAATTGAAGTTTCTCTTGCTAGCATTTAAAGATATAAAGAAAACAGATTTGTTATACTTGTGTAAGAATAACGGAAGCTTTCAAATCTACATTTCACATTGGTATAAAATACTCTTGAATGTTTCACAAAGAAAAATATTTCTCTGTAACAATATGAAAATTCATCGACCGTTTAATGTTTGCAGTTTGGCATACTTCTTGTGGTGCGGCTTGCTCTGCTTCATGGTACTTTGCCGAACTTCTCCGCACAGGATAATCCAGCTGCTTTTCATCCCTGTTTCCACGTCAGGTGAGTATCTGTATAAATCCTTTATGTTACGCGAGTCGCGACGCGAGGAATCCTATTACAATGTTTCAAAACTCGCAGCGATTGAGAACGACTGGAAACTTTATACCATTGTCCTTCGTTGAGGAGTAACGTATCGCGTATATGTGAGATCAAAGTGTTGGATGACAATGGAAACAAGACGACTTTATCCTTTGATCTGATTCAGCTGGGATTCACCTCTCGCTCGATGCTTTCAGTAGTTGGAAACATTTAAGCGGCAATGTTATTTCGATTGTTTATTTTCACCTCTGCGATGGAATGTTTTCTCAAATCCTCAATTGAATATTCAATTGTTTTTACGAAATTGTCACATAAAAATAATATGTAGAAATATTTAATTTTTTGTAATCATAATGAAAGTAAAGAGAAAACGTAATTTACGCGCGTATTTATATTTATATAATATTTTGTATTTTATTCCGAAAATGAGAGAGCTTATTCTAGAAAAAAAGTATTAAAAATTCTACTTTATATTCATGCAAAATACTTGATTTAAAATACCTCCTTCTGTAGTTTCCTCTAACTGTGTTACGTCTCAAAGTTGAAGCATCAGTAGACTATCTGTCAGTGAAAGATTTTCAATTCGTGCTTGGGTTAAACCGAAAGTCTCGTCTGTCCAACTTTTCCACTCCAATTGCCTGCTTGTAACAGATTCGCACTGTGTCCTGCTGCGCCGATTCGAATATCGAACGTCAAAGAATCTTCGAGTTCGATGCAACTTTTCGATACAATTTGAAAAATTTCTGAGTTGATTTCATTGAAAATATTGGCGATACTATGATGATATTCGCAAGTTTTCATCCACTATCATGTCATATTTTTACTTTGAAATCTTTTTTAATGACACGATATAGGCATTTCGATTCGACGAATATCTATAAAAAATTTTCTAATATACGATTCGATTTGACGGCCCGTTGAACATGTCCAGTAAATCTAATCTCGCTATCTTCCGTAGTTCAACGATATGACCACTGTATCTGTTACGTCTCACAAGAAACGGACGTGTCCTGACATTTCACGTAGATGGAAAATGTAAACGATCACACGATGTGATTCTCTAGACGCCGCAACTCGTCGCTGCATAACTTTTATTCATGACGGAACTTTGGAGTATATTCGCTTTATGATTTTTTATTTTTGTATAAGTACAGGAGACAGGATGTCTTTTTTTCTACTTATGAAAAATTATCTTAATTACAGAGGCGCATGTTTCGAAGTATTTATAAGTATAATGTATTATTAGTCTGCCCCTACTCTATAAAGCTAATTAGCCATACCATTACATTTTCATGATAAAAGCCGCGTTTCCGCGAATTTCTTTCATACGTGGCAACCAGACCGTAAGATTCCTTTTTCCGACTGACGAAGAAACGCTAATTAAATACAGCATTCTCTCGTTGCACCTTTGTTTCTCGCTGCCGACGCGAAAATAGCAGAACAAAAAAACAAGAATTCTAGTTAGTGATTTGAAAGGAAGATTATTTGATAATTTTAGCATATTGAGACGAATTGCTTTATTTTCATCAGCCGTACTCTTCCCATTTGTCTGACATATATGGACGTATTGGAGCAGTCCTCTTTTTCCTCTTCTATTTATTCATCTTTCATCTCTGATACAATCCCAGCTGCCCACGTCTCTTCCTCCCTACAGTCAAGTGAAACGAAATAAGAACAGAAACAGACCAGAAGAAAAGAGGATATTATCTCACATGAAATATTTTCGGGCTAGAAACCAGGCGGAATATTTTATGCAATGTATAATTTGGCTGGATGTACCGTTGTTTCTCGTAGAATTTATGATCGCGCAAGCCTACATCGGAGCAGTCTTTCAGTACAACTCGCGAGTGCTTCACGTTTCCCTTAGGATTTTATTTTTCTTCTGTTAACTCGGTCCCTTATCTTCGAAATGTTCTTCTCGTCAAATATGCATGCACGCATATATACGCGTAACGACATATGTCTGTAGATGATGCTGCAATTTGAGCAAAGGACCCCGCATAGATCTTATGGAAAATGGCTTTCAGTTAGATTTCGCTGAAATTAAAATATGTTATTGCCCACACCTTCCTGATAAAAAGTGTCAATGGGCACAACCTTCTAAAAACAATAGTTTAGGAACTACAAAGCTTCAAAGTCTCAATATTAGAATTTGGAGATGAAGCTAACATACTGCTTAGAAGTTTATTTTTGTAAATAAGAAATACGGAGGCACACCAAGGGAAAAAACAACGCTGTGTGGTATTTGGATAACGCGCTGTGATTTGATTGTCGCTTTCACGTCGCGTTGCACTAAACCAAACATCAAGGACTATATCCTATAATCAAATCTTTTTTCCTCACCCTATATATACACCGACGCCGAATTATACTTATACATTCTCTAATCATCACATATATGCATTTACTTGAACAAAAATAAACTTCTAAGCAGTATGTTAGCTTCACCTCCAAATCCTAATATTGAGACTTTGAAGCTTTGTAGCTCCTAAACTATTGCTTTCAGGAGGTTGTGCCCATTGACACTTTTTATCAGGAAAGTGTAGGCAATAACATACTTTAATTTCAGCGAAATCTAGCTGAAAGCCATTTTCCATAAGATCTGTACGGGGTCCTTTATCAAAATTCAAGATGTATGTACAATCGCGCGAGGTTTCGGTTAATGCAATAATAGTTTAGGAGGTTCCGGGACTATCGGACAGTGTATTTGCGATCGACCGATGTATGTACCATTCGACCGCTCAGGTGTGGCTACTCCGTTAGATCCGGCGATGTTGCACGATTAATACGGTAATTTAAGTTTAAGCTTGTTAAGCGGACGACTGGCACGCGTAACTCCGTGCGAAGCGCTAATCGCCACTTAAATAGGCTACGATATAAATCATGCCGCGCTCGCCCGTTATTAACGCGAGCTCGAAACAGCGTGTTCTCTCGACAACGCGCAATTACGACTTGCTCGCTACAATGCAGGATGCAAACGGGTGCCGCTTCAATCTCGCTTACGCGCTCGGCAAGATTCGCAATTTTCCACCGCTTTTATAACGCTAACTTCTTTATTTTTAGGAACGAGTTATCCATCATTACACGTGTGTATCCAACGTAAGCCGTACACTGATCGTTGAAAAAGAAAACCAATCTAAGCTTCGCGATTTTCAACTTGCGGACACCAACATTGGGATACCGGCGTCAAGAAAATATTACTCCACTTTATTAGCTGATAGATGTGACGTGAATGTATTATGGGTGACATCCCCTCAAACGAGTTTTAGTAGATGTTGAATGTTCGCTGCCGAGAATAGCGAAAGTACATTAGAAAGTGTCGGAGATTCGTGTCGAGCTTTACGGAGTACAGAGCAAATGATATCTCGTTAAAGGGTCCTTTCGGTTACGACAGACTCGTATATAGGTACTGTGCACGGTCTTTGCGGTGATTAATTCCACGACGGGTCCGCCCCATGTGTCTCGCTCTATTGCTCTGTACTCATGTGCAATAATATTATAGACGCCACACGCGTGTCATTTCCACTATAGTCTGCGCCGGCTTCGTCATAAAATATTAACGTCGTAAAATATTAGAGCGGAAGGCAGCCTCCGCGGAAGATGGTACGACATATTATGAATGTTACTACGCAGCCAAAACTTTCCCCGATGAAGTCCCTTCAAAATTTCTCTATTTCTATTAGATTTTCCTCAGAATATAATATGATCTATTATGGAGAAGATTATTAAGGGAATTAAGGAGATATGAATGATCAATGATAAGATAGGGTTTGACAAATTTAGCAGTCTCACTATACATATCCAGCTACATATAATGGGATTAACATGAGTTATGGACGTCTTAAATAATAATCATGTGATATAATTCTGCTTGCAATATTCGATCAATTCTGGAATGCGAATATATTTATGTCTAGAATCTGTCATGTAATATTACAAATGTTTTGACTTCTCGAATTGAGCAGCGCATTGGCGAATAATTTTATGCACCCTTTAAAGCAGCATATTGAATTGTATATCGAAAAGAAGAACGCAATGTTGTTATAATAACGATGACAGAACCAGTTCACGGAAGTAACTACAATTTTATTGTGTTTTTTAAATCGCCACAGGAGTTCATTGGAATTTATGCAGCATAGTAACTTAACTTCTTCTCTTTACGTTTGTATGTTTGAAATATATATACTCGGGAGATTTATAAGTTTATAAAACAGCTTACTTCTCTTAGGAGAACTGCGGAATATCTCGGAGAGAAAGCAGAAGAAATACGCTATAAATGGTTAACGTAAGTTTTCTCGTAAAAAGATTGTTCCACTTCCCTCTGTTTGATATTTTGATGTTTCTTTTGTTTTTTTATAGCATCGCGTAATGTGCATAAAAAATTGGGGTGCAGCTACCCCTGAAACGTTGTACATATGTATGATAGTTGACGATAATAGTATAAAACAAATTTGCAGAAAACTTTAACAATAAACGTAAAATTCTTCGTCCCGATAACAGTACATTTGAATTATAAAACGAAAAGTCCTCCATGCGTGTGTCGGCGAAATATTGCCCACAGAATGATAGAGTGCACTTTGAATTTTATCCATGATAGAGAAGCGTTAGAATAATCATGCACAGTTCCATTCAATCGTGAGCGGTTTTGTGCGCAGGTAACTTTTTTTTCCAACATTTACTTTATTCAATTTGTGAATGACAGTAAATTGTTGAAATTTGGAATATTCTTAACAATAGGAATACGACGAATGTTGCTGTCGACTACGCGTGTAGATTTTAAATTGGGCAAGAATCACATTGGAATCGCAATCCAGCGAGAGCTGGCAGTCGAATCATGTTGTCGCGTATTGACGCAATTTTCTCCAAGAAGGATGTCGAAACTTACTTTCATATTTATGAGCCACGTTGTGCGAAAATGCAAACATATGCAACACTAGTCATTTACGTTGCGCTCACAATCATGCACGAGTGATAGAACTTCATGCATGTCTGATAGCGATAGAGTGTAATATAGCGCCTCTCCCTCTCTCGCTTCTATTTCCCCATCGCTGTATGTATAATAGCATGTCTTTATGACGTAATCCTTTGACCGAGAATATTGTTACGAGAAAATTTGTATCCGCTCTCATGGCCATTTTACTGAGAGTCCTGTTCAATCATCTTTGAAGTATTACTCTCTGTATTTTAATATCGCGTATCCCAATTTGCTCGCACAAAGTATTTTGTTGCAAATAGCGGCCTTTAAAAAGAAGCGAAAAAATATTTTACGTGCTTGTTACATCTCGCTATTCATAGATTTAAAAATTCTATAGTCGGATCAAATTAATTCGAAATAAAATAAAAAGTAATTTCTCAATTTTATCTAAGATTGCAAACTTCTAGGATTAGGATGATGCAACAGAATATATGAAAGAAGATTACTATCGATTGCCAGCGAAAGATAATGGAACTTATATCCATTTTTTCCATTCGTATAATCCATCAAAACGTTAAATCCATGGATCAGTTTTCGTGCGATCGCCTCATTGCCGGGCGATTAATTCTCATGATCGGAAGTTTCTGCAGTAAATGGTGTTAAGCTTAAGTCTACCATTTCTCTTTTCTCTACATCAAAATTGTAAGAAAGTGACAGCTCATTTATTAGTTGAAACTAATGTATCTTATTTAATCTCGTTTTATTATCGTACAGTTAATAATATATTCAAAGGGTAAAATATTGGTTGTCGCGCGTGTAATGTTCGTAATAGCCGGCGACAAAAAAGGTGGATTATAAAATGCACGAGCTCAGAATTATGGGAATATATAAAAGTGTTTCTCACGTTAACCTATGAGCAAGACAGATTTACGGTTTGGGGCATATTTTTGTATGCGAATGCTTACACACCACGCTCAGTTAATACCGCTAGTCAACTACGGACATATGCGCTTCTTTCTCACCGTAAGTACTTTCCCGTACTAACTTCGTATACTCTTGCCATAATTTATGCTCTATTCAAGCACCTGCGCGCCTTCCCGGAATTTTGCTCTCCTTCTCCGCGTAAACTCGTGACACGAGTTCACCATAAAGATTGCACGATGATATACTCGACGCAGATAATTAACATTAACGTTTATGAGACGCTTATAATCAGATTGTTAAATATAGCCGCTTAAATAAGCCTTTTTTCCCTGGATAATCGAGTGAAAGTATATGTCCCGAAGAAGAATATCATTTTCTTGTATCAAACAAGTAAAGCTAAATCATTTATTAAATATTTGAATACATACATTTCTCCACAAATAATTTATCTTGTAAAATTTATTCGAAGCATACTTTTTTTAATGATTTTTACTTTTTTTTAATGATTTTTTAAAATAACTTTAATGATGCGGTACTACGGTGTTGGCGTTAATTACGTAACTATATAATGAAAACGAACTAAACGATCATAATGTGGTTATCTCTCGCAAGACCACTGAGAATATACGTGGGCAGAGGACTTTCTGGACAGTGAAAATTTTGGCGTAGAGATAAAATGCCTCTGACAAAGCTACTGCGACGACATCGCTGAGTGCGCGTAATTAGTTATATCCGGAGGCACTGTTCTGTAACGAAAATTCTCGGCGGTAGTAAATTTCATACTTTATATGAGAACAAAGCAACGAAGATGATATCAAACAGCTTTTGTGACTTTTTTCCTCTTTCACTTCTCTACATCAAAGAATTTGTTACTGACGCAATATCGTTACTGCACTTTAAACATGTTTCTTCCACAGTGGATTTTATTATCTACACCTTGTACAATGGATTGCGATAATTTTCTTCAATATGCTTTTATTATACATGGTGAAATTTATAGAATTCAAGTGAAGAATGAAGTTTTACGCGTCTCATCTTGGAATAGAATCTCTCTATTGCATAGTCTTTCGGAAATAGTCATGTTTCAACTAGTATTCTTACGTCGGGGAAACAGCGAGACCAAACAGAAATATACGTCTGCGACGAATAGAGACAAAGGATAAGATAAAAGAAACGTTGTAAAAAGAAAATGTCGCCGCGGGTGTCGGCTGCGGAGTATCCAATTAGCCGATACTCGAGAGACGAGTGGATGTTTCGAGACTTGGGAATGTCTTGGTATACCTCGTAGATCGGTGTGGTGCATCGCGCTCTCGTGCTACAAGCGCGAGTGCAAGTGCAATAATAGTTTCCAAGATTACTCACTCTATATATAAGCCTTGTTTTATTTTATACTTTCGGTACAAGACAGAGAAATAGTAGAAGAAAAGCGAAGAATGAAATAGAAAAAAATTAAAAAATAAAAAGAATAAAGTTTAGAGCGTGATAAAAGCATTCTTGTTAATAAAGGTATCTACCATTTGGGATTTTTCGTAAAATATTATTAAAGTTTATTAAAATGCAAAGCAAGAGAGATTATTTGATTCTTAGCAGCCTGCTCTTTACTAATCGTCATTGATTGTCTATTTCCATTCAAAATTGTTTATACATTTTTAAGTATGAAATGTTAATAAACCTTGAGACTAGTAAATTTGCACTATTATACAATTGATAAAATAATTGATAAAATAATTTTTTATTCAAGAGCTAAGAGTATCTAATAATAAGATTCAATAAGATGATGTTACGTTTATTGCGCATATTTGCCGAGTAAACTTTATACATTTTGACAAAATTATATCTCGTTTCATGTCGTTTACATAGATCATTTTGCAAGCATCAACACGTAATACACGAGAGATATAAGTCATTCATAGTGTCGCTACCTCGACTCGCACGCACCTATCTACAGATATATCTCTACGTTGAGTTGTGCAATGATGTTAAATTATCCATTAACCACTTTAGAGGACATTAAGTCAGTAGGACCGCGAAATTTTGCTGCTCCACCGTACGCCTCAGAGGCAGATCCGAGATGCCTTAAAGATGTAGAGTGTGGTTAACAGCACGCATTTACACCGAGCTCCGAAGCCGCGGAATGTCTCAGACTAACTGATACGGCATGACATAAATTCTCTATGGCCTCTAAAAGCACTTTGGGTAAACCGCATCGTCGGCTTTCTTACTCAAATAGTGTTCCTGTATCGCGTCATTACATTATCATATATTATATTATATTATATATATATATATTGGATTGCGAAATATATTTTATAATGATTAATGAGACATTCTACTAACTGTGTGTCATTACGTTAGCAAAGCTGGTTTCTAATAATTTGCAATGGAACAGTAATAAATTAATGTTACATTTCTAACGACGCTTGAGAGTATAATACATCATTACTGACGAGAAATAGAATAAATCTAACTTAAAGGATTTTCTCCCTCGTAGTAATGACGGTTCTACAACTGTATTAACTCTTCCGATTTACCGCCGATGTCACTGATATTTTGCTTGAAAATGCAATGTAATGTAAAATGCAACGAGGATTTACATGCTGAATATTATTGTTGTAGGAGTTGGCTTTTATATACATACAACAGTATACACATAAAGTAATAGGGATATATGATATTTATTGCAGAGAATATTAATCTCATATGTTACAGAGTTACCAAGTATTGTTAAACCGCTCGTAATCTATGAATTTCTAAAAAATGACCATCCGTATAATTACTCAATATTTTCTTGTTCATTTGTATCAAAATTTGACAAAATAAAATTAAAATCTGAAATAGGATTAATTTAACAAGTATAAAAGATATTAGTATAAATATATTAATATTTTTATCTCTAATTTATATGATATGAATATATTAAATAAATTTGACAAAATTCGTATATCTAGATTATGTCATTCTGCATTATAATATCTAAAGATTTATATACCTGAAATTTTAATGCTTATATATTGGGATAAGAAGAAAAATCTAACATAAATTTACATTTAAAAAGAATATTAAATTCGGTTCGAGATTCTATAGTAATAATAATTTTCATAATAATAATTATTTACGTAATTATTTACTTAATAATGTGATTTTAACATTGAGATCTTTCTTACTTTGATTCAATACTTAAATCATCCACATTTTATAGAGATGACAATGTACTCATATTAAATCATAGTCTATCTCATTTGGAGAGACATTATCAAAATAGACTATCACATTGATAAATGCTATTTTTTATTTGACAAGATAAAAATAGGAAGGAGGGATAAATTTGAAATTCATGGTCCGTTTTTACACTTAAGAAATTCGTTTTAAGTAAGATTTGAAAATGTTATACGGCCATATCTGACTGAATGGAATCTTAATACGATTCAAGATTATACTTAAGATGATCTTAAATATAATAAATATAAGAACAGACTATGAATATACATAAAGATCTAAAGATTTTGTCCATCATGTAGAACTACATCGTTATAATGCGGCGGTTACATAAACGCTTACATAACAATGAAACATCAAGAGGAGATGTCGTCGATAATCCTCAACGCATATACCTGATATATACAGGGTGACCCATTTTAACTTAGGCAGCCAAATAACTCGAAAAATAAGCAAGATAGAGAAAAATGTTTTAGACAAAAGTTATATGGTTTCGAGGGGGCCATAAGATGGTATCATTGGTTTGACCTTGAAGAGTCATTTGAAGGTCACGTGAAGGTCACTTCAATTTTTTTAAATGGAACATCCTATATATTTTTGTATATTCTTGTAGCTTATTTCGAGAGCTTTCCAAAACACTATAATTAAGTACCTTTCCGTTAAGTACTTTTTGAGTTATGATGCTTGAAATAATTTCTTAATTTTACATAAACCGTAAAATATCTTGTAAAATATTCATTTTTCGATTATCTTACCTTAATACTTTTATGTACAAAATAATGAGAGGAATCAATTGGTGTAAAGAAAACACATAGTTGTTTCGAAGAAAAAATATGTAATTTGCAATTAACAATTCCATATTTTTTCTTAAAAACAACTATGTGTTTTCTTTACACCAATTGATTCCTCTCATTATTTTGTACATAAAAGTATTAAGGTAAGATAATCGAAAAATGAATATTTTACAAGATATTTTACGGTTTATGTAAAATTAAGAAATTATTTCAAGCATCATAACTCAAAAAGTACTTAACGGAAAGGTACTTAATTATAGTGTTTTGGAAAGCTCTCGAAATAAGCTACAAGAATATACAAAAATATATAGGGTATTCCATTTAAAAAAATTGAAGTGACCTTCACGTGACCTTCAAATGACTCTTCAAGGTCAAACCAATGATACCATCTTATGGCCCCCTCGAAACCATACAACTTTTGTCTAAAACATTTTTCTCTATCTTGCTTATTTTTCGAGTTATTTGGCTGCCTAAGTTAAAATGGGTCACCCTGTATAGTTATATGCTGAACCCTGGACGTTTCATCGAGATCCGAGATTCTATACATAATAATCCATTCCGACATCTTCCATTCATTATAACGTGACGCGTCGTAGAAATATAGACTCCAGACAAGAGGAGGTATTAGCGCGACGAGAGATGGTTGTGGAATAGTTAAATCGAAACGGCTTTCGTGTACGCGTTTCCTGAATCCATTCTGACGCGTTCGTACGCAGCAGAACTGGATCGTCATCAGTTTCCGTATGCTAGTAACCAAGACTGACGGCGCATTCTGCCGCGAACGCGAGGCGATGCTTCGCCTTCGATCAATCAATCTCGCCGCTTCCGGCTCTACTCGTTCGTCAACCGGGAGAGGGAGGAAGTCAAGTAAATTACTGCGAAAGGGTTATAACCTACGCCTTATCCTATTCTATTCGGATGGTTGAAAATCGGGATTGCATGTCACAAATTATCTGCGTAGAAACGACGTATTAATTCTCCCACTATTGTCATCACGATTTCTATCTTCCGCTTCTCCTCCATTCGCTTTTTCACTCACGATCAGTTAGAATGCACTATTTTTTATCATGTCAAGATGAAAAAGTACAGATCAAAGACGATAACGAGCTGCATCCATCGATAGAATGAAATACATACATATATCTTTTATTTTGTTTATACTTATTTGTGTTATATAGTTGCATAGTTTATATTTGTATTTGTAAAGTTTATATTTTATTTGTAATCGTGTTTGGACTGCATGAAATATATATTTTGCAACAGTATGGAAAGCTGATTAATCTTTAAGAGCTAAAGTAGAGAGTAGTGTTTAATGTTCTCAGGTACACTTATAGGAGACTATATTAATGGCTCTAATTTCTCGGCCTTCGTCACAAAGTTCGAAACTACTGTGTGCGAATATATCAGAAATAATATGTGGATACACATACGTAGCTAAAGTTTATACGCGATCGAACTTGATTAGTAACATTTATCTTCGCAAGTTGTGTGTGTATTAGAATAATTAAAAATTAAATTACATTAATTATAACAATATTAATATACATCTAACAGCTTAAAAAGTAACTTTACCGCGAAATTAACAACGTAATAATTTTATGGTTTGCTACGTATTAACGAATGTATCATTTATGAGCAATGAAGCATATAACTATCGCTACTATTCTCGAAATAGCGTTTCAATCCAATTTCGTGTTACATGAATTCCATCTGATCATAGTCTATTGAACACATATTACGTTTGCCGATAAATATTGCTTTGGCAAATCAAGTGTAACATACATACAAAGGATAATCGGGACAAATATATTTAATGGAGCGTAATTAAAAATTGTGCCGTAATATAGCAATTAAGTAACGCAACGTAGGATAAATAAATAATAAAGATTGCGATTGGATTTTATTATTTTATGTACATACGACGATATATGAAAATAGATGTCTTATCTTCGCAAACCATTCGGTTAAATATGCTCTTAATTAATAGAAATTTTTTATGAGTTTGCTGGCGTGAACTCGGTATGTTTTTATCGCGTTTATATTCCGAATTATACGACTTTAAGCAGCAGCAACGTTATATCACTCTCCGGTAATTATTCTTCTCTTTACAGTCCGAAGGAGATTCTCGTGTGTATATTCAATTAAAATAGCTCATGGAAGTCGAATTAATATGAATTCCGTCATTAATGAGAGAAGAAAATCCAATCGAGCAATGTCTAGACGATAAGTCGGAAGCACAAGGAAGAGAGTGCATTTAGGTGGAAAATGCGAATCGGGTTGGATGCAATATCTACCTATGTCGTTCTCGACTTTTTCTCTTACGCTTCGATTCTCTCCTGTTTTCACCTCTACAGCAGAGGGATTAAATCTTTTCGTAGTTAAAGAGGAACTGGAAATACTCCCCAGTAAGGCAAATAATTATTAATTTGATTGAATTGATATTTTCTGATATTAATTATAATGATTAATTATAATGGCTGTGGCTCGGTGATAATTTCGATAGCGAATAATTAGCAAGCGTGTGCTTTTTTGTATTCTACGCGGCATGCATTTATACGCCTGGATCGTCGATTGAAAATCGTGCCGCAATATCGTAGCTCGCGTGAATCCGATCATCGAGGCTAAATTTGATAACGGAATTACCTACTATTCACGGAAACGATGCACCGATGTGTGTTATTGTCCTCTTTGTGATACTACCAGAACAGAGAATGGAACTATTAAATTTTCAAGGAAATCGATACTTTTGCATAGAACTAATTCAGGATATCATTCGCGCGTTGAATAGTTAGATAGATATGGAAAGCGTGAAAATTACGATAACACATAATTTATGTAACGCATAATCAGCTTTGTGCTTTGTCAACAAAATATCATATTGAAACAGGTGCACTTCCATCAAGATTAACGCATTAGATATGTAATACACGTAATATAGGCACGAAGAAAAAAGTAACGCTACTTACATATGTTAGATCACTCGATCAAGATCAGGTTGCTGGACATCTCGCGAGTACCGGACTCAGGAACAATACACTTCCGGCGCAACTGACAAAGACGCACGGCAGGTATACCGGAGGATTGGTAGTAACGGGAGGAAGTGGAGAGGAGGACGTACGTTTGATTTCGTGGTACGGTGCAATACATCTCTCCTCGGTTTACCGGTCGCTCGCTGAGACGGAAGTGTATCGTGCCCGACGAAGCGGGCACATCCGGCTCGCAAGATTAATTGCCAATAAACCTCTATTACAGAAACCTCTTCCCGCACCGTTACTCTTCTCACGATATCGTCGTTTCCTAATCAACCACTTCATACGCAACAATGTCGCGATTTCGCCCACACTTTGATCATAATATCTACGTATATATATGTACATATTTAAAAAAATACGAGATATTATTGATAACGTAGAAAATAATTTATGGTAGAAACCATGTCAGAAAAACAGAAAACTCAGACAAATTATTCATACTCGTTATAATGATAATTCGCGATTATTCACGATAATACGAATTGTCCCCCAAAAAATGCATCGTATTATTTATTAAAGATTGATAATTTATTATGTCACTCTAAGTTTTTGATCTATATTTTATAAATCTTCTGTCTTTGATTTTATAACAAGATCTCTTCGATATTAGACCATATAATCTATATAATACAATTGAAAAATATTTAACGTTAACAATACTTCTAGATGAAGGTATTAAATTTTATCTTTAGACGTTAAGGCATTAATTAACATACTTACATTTCGGTTTCATATTTCAATTTGATATAGTGTGAAAAGCATTACCAACAAATTGTTACAAGTGTATGTATATGTTTTTAATTACATGATGCATGACTTCGCGCTTGGAAATTGCATTTATGCAAATGAGGTGACTATCTGAAAAATTTGACATAGAAAAATGATGCCAGTTCGCGTGCTTAGAAGCTGCGTGATTATGCATACAATAAATCTCGCTTCGAAATCACCAAGTGAATGCTTAGGAACACGTGCGAATCGATCGTAGCCTATCTTGCACCTCGGCCTGGTAATCGAGGGAAATTGCTTTCATCTGAATTCAAAAGCATGTACGAGAGATCAAAGTTCTTACGTGCCGACGATGGCGAAACGAACGGACGATGGTGCGAAGAACTTATCACGCGAGCGTCGATTAAAGTTTTCACCTTTGCATTTGGTTCCATGAATTTCTCAAACATGATTAATCGTTTCGTTCGTTTGAAATTGTCATTTTTTTTATTCGGACACATTCTAAACCAATGTTAACAAAGAGTGACAAATACATTTAATATATTCTTAGTCCATGAATCATCACTTTTATGTTACTTTTATATTACCTTTTTCTTCTTCTTCTTCCTATGCATATACAACTTTCTCCTTTCCAAGATATAAGTTTAGATCTATTATTATCGAATTGACATGATGTATGTAATTTGGAAGCTGACGATATCTTAACGTCGCAGAAATACGGGTGGAAAACTTTACCGTTTATGAGCATCGACAGGATCGATACCCGCATATCACGAAGGTGTAGAGGAAAAAGAGGACGGTTGAATGAAAGAGAGGGTAAATTGATGGAAGGGTACGATTAAAAGCTAATGACATCGCGTTTCTACGTGAATGACGGCTTCAAAAGAAAGCTTTTTCTGAAGTTGGTTGGCTTGACAAACGATCGCAAGGCCAGTAAGAAACGGTGTCTAGCGCAAACCGTCTTGATGAAATAGTCTTAATTGAACCAATTGATTAATTCTCCTGCATTAAATATAAAAAAATAAATTTAATGCATAATATATTTTTATATAAACAATAAATAATGCGAAAGCTATTAAGTTTTATGTAAATTTCTAAAGAAAAGAAATTTAATATAATTTATAAATTTTAAGATATACACGAATATATATTTTTTGCTAAAATAACTATTCTTTTATGTTTTTTATTTGACAAAAAAATAACAAAGTATTTCTGTTTTTTGACTTTATCTTTTATTAGTCGCGAATTTATTATTAATTGCGATCTCCGTGCACATTTATTTGGGCAAATTTATGATAGCCATAAAAGTCCATAAATATGAGAATATTCTAGATATTTCTAGATATTTCTAGATTTATAGCAATCTTTGTTATATCCACAATTTACAAAAAGAGTAGACGTGTGGATATATGTCACTTCCTGCCACGCAAACACACATACACATTATCGTTTTTTTTTTCAGAGAAATCCTACTTGTTTCTGTAATATTTTCATGTCGTAATACGTGCATCGCGTTTGATATATGTTACAAATTATTATTTTGATATTCCAGATCATTTTTTATTCTTGCATTACGAGCTTCCGATTCTCGTGTCTTGCGAGCTCGTGAAGCACTCTCATCAATCATTTCAACGAAATGAAAATATAGATAGCCAACGGCAAGAAAAATTATTCGGGAAGAGGACGGCCGTTCAGAGCCGAGATACATTATTGTTTTTGGTTTTTTTTCTGACCTCTACATTGCGTTTTTCACTTCCCAACTGTCCAAGAGATGGATATTAATTAGCATGTAGCAGTACAATATACGTGCTCAAGAGCATGAAACAACAAAGGGATAAATGTCGTTAAATTGTGAGACATTTAAAACAATTGCTGTACGGAATGTAAATTTTGCTTGCGCCAAGGGAGCCATTAGAGAACCACTCTGTATTTAAATTTTAGCACTTCTCAGTACGTTTTTTGATGTACTATTTAACTGTGTTTTATTAGAATACATTAAAAAGTCGTATTACAAAATACATGTGAGTCGTTATCAAGAACTACGACTAGAGAAAATTTATTTAACATGCAATGATACAAGAATTGCGATGTAATTTATGCACACATCGCAATATAAATCACCATCGTATTTCCATTGTAATTTATGTAATGTTTCTCTTATCTACACGTAGATAAATTTAAACTCTCTCGTATCAACTAGGTAATTTATTGAGTGGGTAAGCTTAGAACCTCTTACACCTCGGTGCTACTCGCTTACTTTTCGACTATTCGGTGAATAGAGCCGATGCTGGATGACGTCGCCACATCTGGCGCCGAGGACAATTAGAGGGACTCATGAGCCGTCGGAATTAACACTCACAATGACACGGGCGAATATTTACCGGCGCGTTACGTGGCACGTTGTGTGGGTGGGCTTGTTCGCGAGACAATAGACTTGCCGAGTAAGCCGTCCCAGGGAGCGCGACGATACACCGAGAATATCCCCGTCGACGATCGTACAGACGCTTGCCGTGGAGATACCGGGGAGAGCGTTATATCGGTGATTATATCGGTAGATGCTGATAGTGAGAAAATGGAACCTCGATGTCAGCAACTGGAGGGTACCACTTCAGCCCCATTGGCCGAGTACTTCAGCTCGTGCCAAGAGGACAATACCGATCGTGAGAAGTTGCCTTCGTCGCAACGAACGAGCGGCCAATTTTTCTCGGAAAAAAGCATCAGGGCAAAAATCTGTTTGCCAATTGAGTGTAACGATTTTTTAAGGCAGTTGAATCAGCTCAGAATTAAAAGAATATTATTAACATAATAACAATTGCAATTTAATCTGCGTTTTATTGTGAATTTAAATACAACTTTAGTCATAGCTACATTTTATATATATGTAGCTGTATATATTCAATCGTATTTGTTGTTTTTTTTTCAGATTGTTGACTTTTTGCTACTTGGCATCGTTGAATTGTTGGTTGCTCCTGTGTCCGGCTATACTCTCGCATGATTGGCAAATGGGATCTGTTCCTCTGGTTACATCTTTTACGGATACCAGAAATCTGGCCACCTGTATATTTTTCGGCGGTTGTCTGGTTCTCACGTACAAAGCCTTCACGGATTTCGAGGTGAGTGTGCGAAAATTTGATAATTGACTAACATCGAATAACAGATTACATATTATTACAAAAACATTATCATTATACATTAAATTTTTTTTTCATTCAAACAACAGATAAATCGAATTCTCTTTCTTGGAACTTATATTTTGAGAAAAGATCTAAGATTCCTACATTTCCTATACTTTAATTTGGTATATCAAGAAATGTAAAGAAAGAAAAAAATATTCTTTTCAAGTGGCCGATATCGTAGACTCGCTGACATTATTGGTTATCTTATGAACATAAAATAAAATGAATGGTTATCATCAACAAAATGTCATTCCACGATTAAACGTTTTAACTGGTAAGCCTGGTGTAACAAGAAAGGTAGTATTCCGTGCTTCCAGTTCCTGTCGGTCATGACCGACATAGTCGACGATGATGAAATTGCATTCAGCTCAAGGGTCATAAAGAGACTTGTATAATAACCAAATGACACAAACTCTAATTGTAAGTCACATGCACACCCAAACAAAAAGCGTGTATCTCATAAATTATATCTATTATTCAACGTATCTTTGGAATCATCCATCAATAATAATCATTAAATCTTTGGTTTCATGATCTCTTTAAAGTATACTGTCCGTACGCCGGTTGCCATTTTTACAAAGAGGTCATATCTTTTAATGTCGCTTTTCTATTCCAGGGATTATCTAGCTTTTTGCAAGTTCGAAATGAAAACAGACTTTTTTTCGAACGAGGTCATCCTTATTTTTATGTAGAGCGGTCTATACGTTTACGCGACTGTCCCTGAAGAAAAAGATCTTTTTATAGATGTGATTGCTCTTTATTCCACCATCAGCTCTTTATGTGTGTATATATATATATATATATATATATATATATATATATATATATATATAATATGCTTTAACGCAGTTAGATTTTGTAACTGTTTAAAAAAAATTATAGACTTTTTTCTTATTTTAATATAAACTTTATTTTTAGAGTATCTGTTTAGAGGAAAATAAAATCTTTTTTATGTAGAAAATTTATCGTATAATGAATAATATTTTTAAAAAATCTTATTTTTTTGGATAGATATTTAGATGTTTATTTACAATGCAATATAAATCATGACAATTATATTAAATAAATTGTTGTGCATGTAATAAATCTTGATGATGATGATATTATGCCTGTTTTCACACCAGAGCTATAACTCTAATATCTATCGATGATATTTAATCGTTGTATTAATGAATCGTTATATTATAGAATACGTTGTAGAATTTATAAAGTATATAATATTTATAATAAAATGTATTTTGTATTAAAATAACAGTCTATTTAGCAGTCGTATAAAAATTACGAAAATAGAATTATTAAATTAATTTTAATCGATCAATAATAAATGTATATCATGTATATATTATATAATTGCTTATTCTAACTATTTGAAAGCGGACAATCGGTGCAAAAAATCTGCTTATTCGTTAGTATTGTACGTATTCTTTCATATACTTTTCGTGGAATTAATCGATATGCAATAAGCGGTGGTACGCTGTTTTTGAAGCTTGCTGTTTGAACAGGTCCTTTGGAATTCCTTTTCATCACTAAAATCTCACTGTCCTGTTTCTTGTCTAAGACCTATATAAAATACAATAATTAAAAATTTTACTAATAAACACAAATTAATATATTAATATAAATTAATTTTTTCTATTTGATATTTTTAAAATAATAATTATATATATATATATATGTAATATTTATTTTACGCAATATAGCTTTAATAATTGATTATGTAAAATAATTATTAAGTTTTGATAAAAAAATGCATGATTTATTTACCTTGTACAAATTAGAAACCTGACTAATGAATTCTCTAGTCTCGACGTCTTTATCACATCCGTTTATTTTATCTGATAAATGCAAAGATGTTCGATCAGAAGAAAGATGTTTTTTTCTTCCTTTAGTATCCTTTGATACTGAAGTGATCAATGATGTGGTCGACATTTTGTTATTAATTTGATCATATTTCGTGTCAAGATTTATATTCATATTGTTAGAGATTGATGTCGACGCAGATGACATTGCAGATGTGAGCGAACGTTGTGTTTCTTCAGCATTGACAGAAGAGTCTGAAGTACCCATAATGCCATACTTTTCTTTGTTTATTACTTGAGTTTTTGCATGCGCATCATTAGATGATAGCGTTGCCAGTTTATCATCTAAAATGTTTTTTCCTTCACTCTTATTCTTTATCCGTTTTAAAGCAATCATCTCGGCTGAAGCATCTGAAATAGCATTCTGAATTTTTGTCTCAGCATTCCAACTATCTTCTAATTTGCTTCGATCTTTTAGGTGAATATCATGTTGTTTGGTTTCAATATTGTTAGTGGTTGCTGCTTCTGCTGTTTCTGAATGAATAGCAACTTTCTCAGTTGTTTTCGAATCATTAAACTTATCCTTATCTGTGTGTTCTTTCGCAAAAGTATCTGATGGCCAGTTATTCAAATGTTCTTTTTTGATCTTATTGTACATTTTAATTCCTTCTAATGTTGATAAGTTAAAAATGATTTCTCCATCTTTTTTAACTTTTCCATTTTCAACAATAATTTCATTCGTAGCTGGTATTGTTACGTAAGAATTCCCTGACGATATCGATTTAATGTTATGTTGGCTATCTGGAGCATTACTTGAAAAGGATCGCGTTTTATACAAATCTTCTTGTTGATTAGGGTAATTGCTGCCTTTTGTTTTAATCATTGTGTTTACCGTTGCAGAGTTTTCATAGTCATCTTTCATGATTTTGAAATTCGCGCTTTCGCTCTGTGTTTTAGAAAACAAGTCCGACAATGTTTCCGAAAGATTTTTTATAATTACATCTTTCTGGAAAATGTTTTTATTTTCTGTTAACTTCGACGGGGGATTAATTAATAGATTGAATAAGCTGTTTGGATCAATATTTTTTATATCATTAAAAGATATTGTTTTTAGAGCAGCATCTAAAGCTTTTTTTATATTGTTATTTTTTATTTCTGTTTCTGTATATGAATTAGATGACGATGTCACTTGAGACAATTTATTTTGTTCTGTGTCTTTAAATTCATTGGAAATTATTGTTTGTCCTGATTTGTTTCTGTTAAGAATACCCATGGTCTTATTTTTTAGAATATCTGTATGATTTTTATTTTGCGCTTTAGATTTTGCATGAAAATTACTTGATGTTCCAGTTAATTTTTCGGGATCATATTTGCTGGTACGATCTATATAACTGGAGATATTGGAATCCGATGATGCGATAGAATTTGAAGTAATCAAATGTTGTTTCTTATAAATTTTCGATTTACTTTTTTGCATGTTTTGTGTGTCTACAAATGGATTAATTAACAATGTCGCTTTCAATAAATTATTTTGATGTTCGTATTTAACATTGCTTATTGCTTGTTTTAATGCTGCAGCATCTTCACTATTATAAATTTGTCGTAAAAAGTTGTTATTGTTCTGTTTGGCTTTCATTATCTTTTGATTTTTAGAATCTTCAATGTGTAATATTTCTTTTTGCTTATTTGGATTATTAATGGAAGTTACTAATGATGTGGGTGCTTGTGTAACCATAAATATCCGTTTTTTATCGTTTAGTGCATTTCTTGAATGTATATTGTCTATTTGTGATGCAGTGTATAAGTTGGATGATGATGATATATGTGATGGGTCTTGTGTATTAGTGCTTTTGACATTATTCGAAGATATTGCAGATGTCACGATATTGTGAGCTTTTAAACTTTTTCCTATATTATTAATAGTGTTTTTATTTCCTGCATATTCTTTTATATCACTGGAAGATGTCATTTGTGTTGATTTTCGCCGAAGATTTGAATCATATCCACGTTTTTGTATTTCTGCATACGAATTGGATAACGATTCTTCTTTAGATATCTTTTTTACACCATCTTGATATTTATCTTTAATAATGTTGGAGCTTGTTTCTTTTGTTGATATGATTGCATCAAGATTATTTTTCAATATTTTCCTCCTATTTTCATTTCTCGTATGCGTATCGTGGAGCTTTGAATCAGATAATAAGTTCTTATTTAGCTTGTCTTGTCGTACATTTTCAAAATTATCAGAAATCGCGGAATTTGTTAATGTTTCTATACTTGCATTAATGCGTTCTTCTTTCCGAGCATTTGAATCATTTTTACTTTCTATTTGCGATTTCGCATATGAATTAGATTTCGCTGAATCTCTTATTAGTTTTTTTTTAGATTTACTCTCAACTTCTTCGAGAGACTTTGCCTGTGCTGACGTTGCGGCTCTTCCAGTAACTTTTAAACCTTCTTTTAGAATATCACTATATTTGTGTTGCACTTTTGTGCGTGAGTTAGATGCCGTTGCATCTTTTAATAATTCTTGATGCACATTTTCCATTTTGTTAGAGTTTGTTCCTTTCGAAAATTCGATATCTGAAGTAACTATTTTATGATGTTTTAATTTATTTTGCTGTGATTTTTTTTCTTTTGCGTCATTTTTAAAATGTTCAATGAAACGTTGAGAATTTGATACTTCTGCTCTTGCTCCTTCAGTATTTGCCATATCTGCTTTGTGATTGCCATGCAAACGATATTGTTTATCTATTTTTACGATATTTGTGGGATCAAATACAGATTTTTCTTGCATTGAATCGTATGCATCTTTCTTATTATTATTGGCTGTTGATTTTGGGGATACTGTTTTTACAATAGTTTCTTTTCTATTTTGTGATTTTGCATTTGAAGATGATGATATTGTTTGGAATTTAGTATTCCATTTATTAATATTATTACGAGTCTCTGAATTAACGGCTTCCTTTTTCCTTAAAATATCTGATTTATGATCAATCATCGATTGAATTTCTGTATCAATTGAAAAAATTAATCCATGTCGATGCTTATCTTGGATATTAGTATTGGCTTTTCTGTTAACATTCGACAGAATATCTGATTTATGCTGATCTCTTTGCGACACCTCTGCATATAAGTCATCTGATATCACTTTTAATATATTGTTTCCATTCTCGCTATTAAAACTATTTAAAGTTGCTAAATCCATCGATAATTTATCTATGTTATTATCTCCTTTCACTCGCCTGGAATTAATCTTACTTTTTATATCAGAATTATCAGCATTAATTTCATTTTTATCTTTTATCTTATTGTTTGTCTCTATTTTTTCATTCGAAATAACTGACTTATCTCTTAGTAAATCATTATGATATACGTTATTAGCGCTATTAGATATTGTTTCCATTGTTATTTGGTTTGCAATATTTTTAAATTTTTCTTTCGACATATTGAAATTATTTCGTCTTTTTTGTGCTTCTTTGGAGATTTCGGATAACGTTGCCTCTTTTACTAAATCATTTTGTGATTGTTTGTTGTTAGTGGAAGAAAAGGATTTTGATAACGCAATATCCATTGATTTTTTATTATTTTCCACGATATCCATATGATTCTTCTTTTCTTCTTCCGATCTGCTATGTGAATCAGTTAAAGATGACATTGTTAGCCATTTATTTTTATATTTATTTTCAATATTATTTGAGATCTTTGATGCTGCTAAATCATTGGTTATAATTTTTTCTTTTTTTAATTGATTTAAATCATATTCTTTATGTGTCCCCGATTTCGCTTTTGAATTACTTGATGATGATGCCTTTATTACATTCTCAGTGCCAGTGGAAGTTACTGTCTTTACCGATGTTACTGCATTTGATGCATTTTTTAATTTTGGTATAATAATTTCGTCTTTTTCAATACTATCATTATTAACGAATTTCTTGATATTGTTCTTATTTGTTGGATCAGAAAGCAACTTTGCTTTTAATATGTTATCTTTCTGTCTATATTTATCATGATTGATAAGTGCCGATATTGTTAATGTTGTAGTATTAGCAGTTTTTGGTTCATTTTTTTGTATGTTTAAATTATTTTTACTTGCAGTTTGTGATGATGATGACGTATGCAATACATTATGCTCATTCATATCAAAAATATTGTTAGAAGTTATGCTCGCCTTTCCATTTTTATTTAATATTTGTGATTTTCCGAACGAAGAAGACGATGATAAAGAATTTATTGACTCTTGTTTTTTATATTGATGAGGATTTTTATCTTGATACGAATTTCTAATAACATTCGAAACAGTTTCTCCTATTTTTGTTGTTGTGTCGATATTGTCTTTGTGGCTTATTTTCATATTATCCGAATAATGCTTATTTTTTATATGCTTTTCTTTTAACCATTTAGAAGATAATATTGATTTTGATAAATCAAGCCAATGTCCATTGTCACTATTATTGAAAACTGTAGATTGTATTGACACTTCTGTAGGGGAAACATTTATTCTGTTCTTCTGTAAATTATCATGTTTATATTCCGCTTGTGATTTCTCCGAGGATGGAACAGATGACGAAGAAAATGCTTTTTTTAAATGAAATCGATTTTTATCTTTTATAATATTGTGCAACGTTGAGTCTGCTGATGCTTTTAAAATAGAATTTATTTGATTATCTTCATTATTTATTAAATGACTTTCCGAATGGGACATTTTGGAAGAATCTTCATTATTTATTAAATGACTTTTCGAATGGGACATTTTGGAAGATGACAAATTTTGAAGCAACCATTCATTTTTTACATTATTAGATGTTGCAGTCGATGACGTTTTTACATTAGCATCTCTCTGATCGCTGTTATAATAGTTCAATGTTTGCTCCATTTTTATTTTAGATTTGATAGAGGAATTATTAGCCGTTCCTGGCATTACTCCTGATTTAGCAGTACTTATAGCAATACTATTCTTCAAATCATTTGAATATTTTTCAGATTCTACTTCAGATTTCAATTTAGGAAATGTTGATGTGTTTTCTAATATGGACTTTTGTTTATTTTTTACACCAACAAAGATTGTTGCATCCGCTGATGCTTTTGCATTTGTATTATATTTCTTATTATTTTGATAATTCCAAGATCCAATTTGTGATTTCGCAGAAGCTGTAGAAGAAGCATTTTGTATATTAGATCGAGATTTATCCATCGTATCGTTCGATGAAGCTACTTTTATCAGTGTTTTCACATTCGCATTGATTTCACTTTTTAATTTTTTATTTGAATAGCGAATTGTATTCGTTTGTAATTTAGACTTTGAAGAACCGGATATCTTATCATTATAATCTTGGTAACCATTTTCTGTGCTATTGGAAGATATTTTTTCATCTGATACCTGCTGTATAGCTACAATTTTTTTAGTATTATCTGATTCAGATGTTTTTAACGATGTGGATTGAAGATTACTTTTAGATTCAGTAGATTGCGCCGCTTTTACAGTCTGCTTTGTATTAATATCAACATTTTCGTTTCCTCCGTAAGTGTCATAAACACGTTCCGTTTCTCTCTGAACATCTGCGTGAGGATTCTTTAATGACATTAATTCCCATGAGATCTGAGCAAAATTATTATTGTTATTTATCGTTTTTGTTGGTTTTTTATTGCTAAATTCTGTATGTAATGTAGTATCGACCGTCGAACCATCAGAAATTAAATTTTTTACACGTGCAACAATTTTGTTTCTATTTTTTATATTAGTCTGGCTTTCTATTTTTCCTTCGTTAGTTGATGTTATTTTATTAATTTCTATAGACTGCATAACTGGGCTAGACAGATTCGTATGCTTTTTCAGGTAACGATGTTTATCCTCTCCTGAAACGTATTTTTTTTCTTTTCCATTTAATAATATTTTTTCATGTTTAGCGTTATTTTGCTTTTTACCTTCTTTGATAATAGAAGATTCAAGTGATGCATTTGATTCATTATTTCCTTGCTTTTGTTCTTGAATAAAATATATATATCTATTCCTATCAAATTCAGTTGCATCTGATGCAGTTGATGATTTCATGCTATCAGCTTGTTGATTTAAACTATGGTAATTGTCTTGATTACGATGCTTATATTGATTATAGGTTCTATGGAGATTATATTTATTATTATCCTTATGATAATTTTGTTTATTATGACTACGATAATTGTGTTGATTATGTTTGTCACTCTTTTCATATTGGCTATGCCGATCGTAGGATAAATGTTTGTCAGATGTGATCATTTGCGATTCTTTTGATATTTTAACATTATCAGTAAATTTCTTTTCTTGGTTTAAATTATCGTAATCAACTTGTATTCTCTTTAAATCTTCGGCAGATTCAATTTTTTCATCGTCATCTATTTCTCGACTATCGAAATCATAATTAATATCATAAAGTGTATATGCCTTTCCGTGTTTATGAGCCGGAAATTTTGGTATCGATAGTTTAGCATTATAATCATCGATGTCGACAACTTCTATTGACGTTCTATAATCCATATCTTTTCCGTTTAAATCTATATATTTTTTTCTGGTTTTTAAGTAATTTTGTTCATCCGAAACTTCTTCATTTGAAATTTGTTTATCTGATGATACGGCTCTATAATGATTCTCGTTAATTGAAGGTATTGTTTCTATTGATGTCGCAGTGGTGGTAATTTCTTGATTTATTTTTAAATTATTATAATTCTTATTTTGACTTCCCATCAACGTCTTTGGATCTAAGTGCTTTGTTTTCGAAGAGACAGTAGAGCCTTCATATCCGCTGATGCTGTGATGCACTTTTTGATTTCCCAGATGTGTTTTTGAATGAGATAACGATGAATGGGCTAACGATGAGCCGATCGGTGGGTAACTTTTAATTCCACTAAAATCCATTTTAATTTCCGTTGACGGCACATTATTATTAATTGTAGAGTGCGTCCTTCCTAAGAGACCATACTCGTTCTCAGTTTTCGATCCATCATTAATCGATGGCAACGCGAGCACGTTATTTATACGTTTGTTTCCTTTATCATCAGATAAACTCGACGAAAATGATGTTGCATTGTTGGCAGTACTACTCTGATCTCTCGAATGATAATGTTTGATATCGATGTTTACAGGTTCCTGTGTAGATATGCCCGTGAAAATTTTCGTTATTAACATGTTTCCTGCTTGTTTGTTTTCAATTCCCTCCTTCGTTTCAGCTGACGTTGTAGAATGGACAATAGAACGCTGAATTTCATTCAGATTCTGTTTATTTCTATTTCTGATATCTTTTTCGTTATACGAATCAATTGATGAATCATATTGAAATAAAGATTCCGCAAATTTATTATAATTATTTTCGTCTTCTTCATTAATATTTATCTTTTCTAAAAATTTATGTGCTTCCCAAGGTTTAATATAAATTTTTTCAACATCTTCTCCAGGTTCAAATAATGTTTTAAATATAAACTTTTTTCTATATCCTTCTTCCTCGTCTGATGTTTCGAATTCATACGATTCTGCAGAGTGAGAGGCATGAGATGCTTGTGCTCTAGGATAATCCGTACGCGTCCATTTTGCATGCTTCCGTTTTGGAATATTGTTTCCTGTTTCCTGATCTTTTGTTATACGGAAGTCCATATGCGGTGCGTATACGTGTGAAGATGTATGTTGTAACCCGGTATCCTCTTCATCTTCGTAGGATGACAGTTCGTGCGTGTGACGTGATACTGTAAGTTTATGGAGCATTTCATTTGTGTCGTGACCGTGCTTCTCGCCCGAGGTACTCCGCAGTTTAGACGATGGATGCTTCTGATGTTCTGATTTATGCAATAATTTTGTAGAACGATCGATATCTGCAATGTCAACTATAGAATCAGATAGCGTATGTTTTATCTCGCGGTGATCGTGGTTCGTTGATTTGGATTTAGATCGCGATATCGAAAATTCATGATTATCCGCATTTTCGATCTCCAAGTGGTTATTTTCGTTATTGTCTATTATTTTTGTATTATGTGATGGTCTGAAAGGGTATTTAAAAATATTCGTATCGAACGGCGACTCAGACAGCAGCCACGTGCTAAAATCGTCGTTATCGTAAAGATTTTTGTATTCCGCTGCTTTAGCTGTCTTTGCTTTCGCTTGAGCCAATATTTTACTAATTGCAGCCGGACCATTTAAAGCCTCAGCGACAGTTGCTTTTTTGGATTTTAACACTTTGTTTCCGTCGTTTAATTTGAGTAGATGTTCGGATATACCTCCTGTATTAGAATTAGCCCATAAAAGTTCTGAAGTAGATGCTCTTAAATCTCTCTTGACACGATCATTATTTTTCTCTATTTTTTCATCGATGGATGCAGATTCTTTTATTTTAGAAATATCATTGATATTGTCGAATAATGAATTATCGGATAATTTACTTTTTGGTATTAAAGTTTTAGAAAAGTTCGATTCTTGATAAATTAACTTATCGAGCAAAGATTTATTATCCGCTTGATGTATTTTGTCAGTGTTGTCCAAATCCTGTATATTTATAAATTGAATAATTTTAACCATATAGAAATACGAAATTTTTAATTAAAAGTTGATTTCTCATTAAATATCATGTGTTATAATTATTATCATATGCAATATTTAAATACATAGTGATACAATATTAATGCGATTTTTGCTACGCAATAATGTATTATTTTAAGCAAAAACAGGAAACTGCAACGGAAATTTTACGTTAAAATTTATATGAGATAAATGCTTTAAAATTCGAAATACATTAATATACATATCTGTAAAAGTTGTATATAAAGCTGTTTTAAGATGTTTTAAATAATATTATGATTGTCTCTCTTACAACACATATTGGAAACACACAGAAAAAAATTAAATTTTGAAATTATTTCTTAAATGACTTTTGGCTAGAATATTATTTATTATTTATTGCGTTTCTATTAATAATTAGAGTCAAACATACCTTACGATTTAAAAAATTTAAGTCTCCTCCCCAATCTTTTCCACTGGACGCTTCATCCGAATATTCCTTTCCTGCAAGAGTCAGATCACTTCCATCGTTTATATAATTTGATTGACCCACACCTTTGTCATTTGATTTTTCATGATGCAGATTAGACGATACAAAGCTCCAGCACAAGAGAGACGATAAGATCACTGAAATTTTCATCATTTCTTTCTTCACTTCTCGATAAAAACTGCTACTTGTTATCGTTTGTCGTTGGACTTTATACTCTTCCTAGCAATTGTAAAAACATTCTGTTTCCTCGCAAATGTGGGTATACACGTTTAAATGTTGTTTGAAAGCATTACACAGGATTTCGTTTTATCCCCCCATTTAATTTTAATTTATTTACATCTACATTTTTTTGCGAAAGTATATTTTTCGGTATTTTAGAATTTATCTTTTAGAATCTTTCATGAATAAAAATGTATCAAATCGGAATGTTGCGTTTTGAATCGTTATCCGTTATACATTTAAAACTTGCGAGCGCACAATTTAAACATAATTTCATGAGTATGGCGAGTTTCATATGTAAAAGCAGTATAAACTCGTAGTATAACATAAACTTTAATCGAGTACGTTCACCCAGCATGATGAAACTTACGCAGAGTAGTTTGTTCTCGAAGAGATCTCGATGCAGAAGAGCTAAATTGAACAAGGATTTTAACCTTGCATTTATCAGCGAATGTTTTCAATGATACGTCATATCTCTTTTTTTTATTTTTAGCAACAGAGGCATCCGCCTCTCGTTCTTGGTTGGATGTTCCTGGTATTGCCGTTCCTACCTGCGTCCAATCTTTTCGTCACCGTGGGTTTCGTCGTAGCGGAACGAGTTTTATATACGCCGAGGTAATTTCACTAAAGCCTTATAAATTATAACATAATCGCAATGATTATTATAACGAATGATATGAATTTTTTACGTAATTTTACAGCGTTGGATGGATTATTTTGATCGTCTACGGTATGCAAGTGAGCTGGACTGCTGTGCCGCGACGAAGAAGCTGGATCACTACAGGCGTAGTTTTCCTGCTTGTTCTAGGTTGTTTCAGAACGGTTCTTCGGAATAACGATTGGACGTCTAGAGAAACTTTAATCAAGTACGTGATCAAAGATTATTTTACATGTTACACGTTTTATTAACTTAAATTAATTTGTTTGAGAAATCCTCTGATTAATCAATAGTAACGTTACAAAGCGTGCATGTAACTTTAAATAAACTTTTCGCAGTAATGGCAAATATATAGAATCGTTGCATGCAATTTGAGTCTCGCGATTACGACAAAAATGATTTTGTCACGCGAAGATATCGTGGACATATATGGCGAGTGCTTAGTTCCGGCTTAAACAAGAAGTCTGGCATAGTGCCAGTGTTGTATACATTCACGAACTTGATGCAGACACTAGGCGCCGATTGGCTATGTATGGGACTGCAAAACATAACTAACGTAGATACGGGATGACGACGGTGACACGGTCGTATCGGGGTCGAGAGAGAGAGGATGGTCCCGTCTGACCTCAAATCATCTTGTTTCAGAGCGGGGTTGCGGTCTCTGCCCTACAATGCCAAGATGCATTACAACTTTGCTAATTTCCTCAAAGACACATCGCAACCGAATCTTGCGGTCCACCATTACCAGTTGGCCCTCTGGTAAGTATGTTTCTCTTTCTTGCATATGGTGTACAAAATCTCAAAGTGCACGTTGGAACAAAAGTGACGTTTGTCAATTTGCGTGAGGATAGCATTTTTAATTACTTCAATTCTGGCAATTCAAAGATGTACTCCGTATATTTCGTATAAAACTGTCTCTTGTTATCTCCAAGTCATGGAATAACGTAGATGTTGTTCCCATTCACGTAATCAATATTCTGCGCTTCATTGTTTTGAAGTGTGCACAATCTCTTAATTATATATTATAATTTAGTAAAAAAATTATTTCTTAAGCACTTACAATGTTTACAAATTATATCTCGAACCTTATATTCTTATATTTTAATAAAAAGTGAAATCTTTTAATTTTAAATTTTTTATTTGTTAATAACAAAAACTTAGTTGATTATTCGTATGTATTGTATTTAAATTTCTAAAATGAATGCTTCTTATTCTACTTGGTTTGTGAATAAACTTGGTTTTTTGTATGCTTTAAATATACGCATCAGAAAATTGATTAAATCTTTAATTACCATTAATTTATCATTTTCTGACAAATATTTTCATTGCGACAATCATTTATAAAATAATCGAATTACGCAGATACGGAAAAGTTTACATTAAAATGTATGATCGGCGCGATATAAATATACAGCAGATAGCATTATAATTTCGATTTAATTTTGTTATAGTTAAAACAATTAATATAATTTATCATTTCATAAACTGTCATAAATTTTATTTATAATACGATATCCAAATATAACATTTATATCAATTTTATTTTTACATGAGATATAAATAATATCGACATAACTAGACTCTATGAAGCTGTCAGAGTCAAAAAGATTAACAGTATTAATATGTTTGATCATACAGCATTTATGGCAATGCATTAAACCAAAGAATCCAATTAAATAATTCAAGCATATCAGCGCAGCGTTATAAATCCGAAAAATTATATTTTATATTGCAAGTTATATACATGTCGATATGCAAATTCTCAAAATAGAGTGGAAATTAAAAATGTTCTTAAGAGGGCATCTAATTATCATATTATGTGCAAAAATATTAAGATTTAAGATATATTTTAATGAATATGTAAAATATATATTTTAAAAATGTAGTATATTATAAAATCTTATTCTTTACGTAATTTTTTGAAATAAATGTAATTTAATTTATATAAATATGTACAGTAAACTCTCATAATTAAAAATAAATCCAAAAAAGTAGGCCGCAATATTACGAAAAAGTTCTGTGTATAATTTAACGCAAGAAAAATATTCTGATTACAAATGCAATTTACTAAAATAAGCAAAATTATCTGGAACGTAGTCTTCGAGCATTAGCGCCGGATTTGTCTGGTGATTGTTTGAACAGCGGGCCAGATAACCGTCAATTCGCGGTGTTGTTGCTTCGTATGTGGCCAATATATTGAGTCATACATTTCTCGAGGACAGCTTCTTATACTGATGAATCAATTGATTGATGAATCGTCGGACCATCTGCGTAAACTGTGTACTTGCATGTTTCTATTTGTCACAATATCTAATAAAAATATAAAGTTATTAAATGTCTATTAGAGATATATTTTTGTCTCTGTAAAATGTTACAATAATTAAATCATTAATTTTTCAAAGGATCGATGATTGCCATAGCAAACAATCATGTGAAAAAAATTTGTTATTATCGTGATCGAAATTCTGTAGAAAATCCATCATTTATTCTATTTTATACTTATCAATTTTGATAAAAAAATTACGGATGAACAGAGATCAAACACGAATTCATGAATATGAATATTGTTTTGTGAAAGAACGTGTCACACAGTGTATATATGCTTGTATTCAGTATGGCTTTATAACTTTTATGAAGGATATTACGCGATAAAAAGGGGAGAAAAAGTAATTAAGAAGATTTATTTATAAATTTCAGTATTATTGAGAAATTTTAATTAACTTTCGGCTTCGTATCTTTTGTAACTTTATAATCATTCTTTCATCTTTAGGAGATAGACGACGGCAAATTAATGCATAAAGTCGGAGGGTGTACAATATAATTGCAAATCCATGATTTGCATTTTTTTTAACCAACTCGCCAAATGCTTGTTTTCTGCTTCAGGTTTCCATAGAATAATACACACATTTCCATAGAAAAATATTATTAAAAAAAATATCTTTTAGAATAAATACACATTCATGCTGCATTATTTTTATATCTCATCTTTCTCCCTTTTCGAAATGATTCATATGTCATCATAGTCTTTTATTACTTGTTTAATCTTTATTTCTCCGTGCATAGCATGACAGAAGACATGGAATATTATAAAAGAATAATAAATGCAATGCATAATCTTATTACTACACGCACTTTTCAACCATTATAGGCTAACCCTTTTTCCATCTCGTATATAGCGCGAGAAGGGTCGTAGCAAACCGACAAAAGTGCATTAATTAGCCGCGGCTCGACTGCGCTCGAGATGAAGTGGTAACCAGTCGTTTGCTTTTTCTGTTTCGTTCTCTCTCTTTCTCTGTCTTTTTCTTTCTATTCTCTATCGTTCTGTACTCTTGTAATTTCTGTCTGCGCGTTTTCCTCCCTACGTATATCTCGCGAATTTCGTTATCTCACCTAGCATGAGAATCGCGCAACGAGGATCATCGCGTCGTAAAAAATAATCGTCTGTCGAAAAAATAAACGAGTTTCTCGTTTTAAAGTTCTGCAACGCGTATTTTCGCGATGTGTCACGCGATTCATCATCGGGCAATCATCTGCAGCGAACTGATAAATCGAACTCTTGTTCTTTGTACATTTTGCCATGTGCAACGTGTAATGCATTTTGTAGCATCACGCTCGCAGATTGTTTTATCGTAATATTGAATTATTTGTCTACGCGAATGCAATCAGTCCAGTAAACATATCGAGAAAATGGTGACGCGGTATGGAAAAAAACTGAGATAAATGAGGAGGGAAGAGAGAACGGAGAAAATTGGTCGGCAGCTGTAGTCGCTGCGATGCAAGAGCGGACAACTGCAGTTGGATGAAAATTGCATTTCGGCTGTGCACCCGCGCTCGTCCAGTTCGTTCACTTATAGATCTCATTTCCTACGCTGAGCTCTCTAACCATTCTGTCGCACCTCTCTCTTTCCTTCCTCTCTCTTTCTCTTTCTTTCTATCATCCTTTTTCCGCTATTTCCCGTCACCGCATCGCGTTCTGCGGATCGGCCAGTTTTGGTTCTGAAAAATCGAATCTTCAGTTAACTGGCAATTTTCTCCGCTTGTTTTATACGCCAAATCATCGCATCATACGCTATTCTGACGGGATGCTGGGTCGTAGATTGGTAAAAGTTCAACCTTCCTTTCGTTCATCTCGTATTCGCAACATTTTATAGCCATAATTTGCGATTTCGCAACATCCTGTTCGAAATTGATAGCTCGATCTTTTTTCCCTACATCTTACATTTCTACTATCTTGCTGAATCAACTTTCGTTTATCGCCTACAACATTCCGCTCTCGTTTTGATCCTCGCGCGACGAATTAGTTTTCGATCTGTCGTACGAAATTTCCCCGAGGAGAGTAGCGGCGAAGTTTCTCCTCCCTCCGGAATATCGCGCCGAGTAAGTAATTTAAAGTAGTCCGAGATTGACCTGGTCCGTGCACGAGTAATAATTGAGCGTCACCGGAAGAACATAGAGTTCTCTCGGGGTATTCGCTCCGAGACAGTTCGCCTCTCACACTCCCTCGTTTTTCCCTTCTTTTCCCTCTGTAGCGCTTATTGCATTCGTGGAAAGAATGGCGCAAGGTGTCCTGAGAATTGTGAGCGAAGGGTAAAGAGGAAGGCAAGTACGGAATAAAAAAGGCGAGGCGAGCATATTCGATGGAACGTCATAGAATCGAGGTAAGACGCGACTTTTCTGTTTGCTTTTCATTCGCCGGGAAAAGCGGACTGTATCGTAGAAACGCTATTTCTTCGCTCTCTCTTACTCGTAACGCTTCTCTCTTTTCGATACGTTATGTTGCATTACTTCCCTATCGGTCCATCCGTTCGCTCTCTCGGTCGACAACCATGAAATGCCAGAGTTTCGTGATATTTGTACTTTTTTTATGTCAACGACTATCTTCTTATCGTGTTTAAATTTCTCGCATATACATCGCTTACCGTATTTCCTGGAGTATATAAAAAACAACGTTAATTTAATTTTTTTCTTTAATTTCTTAATCTCTTAGGAAGTCTATCTCGTTATAATAATACAAATAAGAAATATGTCACTTTATATAGATAAATGAAAGCAAATAAATTATATAAACGAGCTGTTTCCTCCATTAATCTCTCCCCCATTGACGCTTGCAAAATTTTATCATACTATGTAAAAACAAAATAGATTTACTCGAACAAAATATTATGGAAATTTGTCGCAATGTTTGTGTGAAACAGTACACGAGTTTTAAAAATTTCCGGTTGTAGTTGATATCGTTATTTTACGCCGGGATATGCGCCATTTGCAGATGATGCATTGTTGCTGGACCATAGATACCGGCAGTGGACGAGATATATAAACCATCAGAATTTTACACGGACATTATACAGCCTTATATTTACGATAATGCATTATTTGATTGCAGTTTTACGACGCCGCGCTTTTACTATTATTCAGCCTCGGGCATAAAACCATGCTTGGTGTGTGCAGGTTCTGTATCTCGCAGTAAATCAAGTGCGAAGAAAATCCCTTGAATACGCTGATCCGCAATAAAAATTCTCGGGACAATCGCTAGTAGAAGGAAACGTTCAGAAACGAATTGCGCGGTTCTACAGCGTCTATTTGCCTGAATAATATCGATAGTCTAACAATAATTTACTACATATTGCTCTTCAAGTGCACTTTGCAAAAATTCATCCATAATATAAAATCATTGATTTAGCACAAATTGCTCTTTACGCTCGGTTTATCTTCTTATGCAAATGAGAATCTTCCATTGAATCGCTTCTTTACATAGATCTTTTATTTTTTTTACTTGTCTTAGAAATATAAATAAAAGATTAAGATTATTTTAAAAAGTTTACCACGTATATTCATTGTATAGTATATTTATTAATTCAAAGAATAAAGCGGAACTTTCTCGCGCATCCAGTGTAAAAATAATGAAATAAAATTACCATAACTTAGTTTAAGATGCGGTAACCATGCATACTATATGAGAAAGTTTGTATTGTTGTTTAGTAGCGTTCGCTGTATTTTAAATATAGCGATTTTATAGAATAATATTCTATTGTAAAAACTATACTCGTGCATAACTTGTAATGCTCAGCTTACGTAATAATTATTTATTACTATATATATATATATATATATATATATATATATATATACATGACTCGTTAAAATGTCTCTGGCTTCTAATTTTCTATAATTTCATGTATTTTCTTATCATTACGAATATGTACAATTATCTTTCTCGCTTGAAACGTGCTAGAATCTATCGAATCGATCGAAACGTATTGAACCAACATGAAACGTGCATGCGTACAATGAACACACGATGTATAGAGTACTACAGAAAGGGAAGGTACAGTGGAAGCCGTGCGGCCAATTTATCCACCAACATTTCCGACGTACTGTGAGCAATACGAGCCTATACCTTGCCCATCGATTCTTCGCGGTACAATGAAGCAACGCATCGTCATTGTTTCATTGTTCACAATGAGATATTTATAGAAAGCAATGTCCTAACGATGCAGAATTAATACTTATCAATATTATCTTAATAAATCGTACCAGTTATTTAAATTTCTTTCACGGAAATAAAGAAGAAAAATAATAACTCGTAGATACAATAACTCATATTTATTATCAGATAAAATACACAATCCTGTTAAAAGTAATTATTAAAATTATTTTAAGTAAAATGTAAGATATACTAAACAGATGTGTGTATTTAATAGGATAGTCTTTAACAAACCTTTAACGTGATAATAAATTTTATTTTGAGAGAAAAATTATATTTTTTTAATATCTTGAACTTATTTAACAAGAATGAAAAATAAAAATATGAATTAATGAAAAATAAAAATAAATATATTTTTATTCGTATTTTCATTTATCAAATCAACAGTCGAGTTTGATATACACATACACATCTTCCGATCTAACTCTTCTTTATCTCTTTCTCTTTCAATCTTCAAAAGTCCGGTAACGTTGCTGTCTTAACTTTACGATACTTTACCGCCATAAAGCTGGTTTACTGAAAATTACGACGAGGAATTTTGCAAGCACCAAGCTGTCTTAGGTTAGCCACAGACGGGCTTTCTTTTACAGTAAATACCGACGGTAAATTGTAATGCAACGAGTTCGTTGAGTACGGTATTTGAATTTAAATTTAGTTTACGGTCTCGATGTACAAGATCGCCATTTCTCCCTTTGCTTTTACTTCTGATTTTTGAACATCTTGAAAAAACTTATTCTCTTTCTCTTCTCTTCTTCTCTTCGTTGTAAAGTAACATTTTTAATTTTAAATATTATAGACGTTTTATATTTTCTCGACACATATTTGCCAATTTATTATTAATTGCTTAGAACAGATTTATACATGCACACGGAATACTAATAAAATTAGATATAATTTTTTGTAAAATAAAATTCATTACATCTAGTTTCTATCTTTTTGCAATAACATTAAAATTAAAAAGTCTGCTGTTTGTCTCTTTTATCAAACGATAATAATTAAGTTTATAACTTATGTTAAATTTAAGATAAAATTGTCAATCCTATTTACGTCTAATGATTATATCTGTCTCTTCCGATCAATGATTAGTGATAAAAAAGACCTTCGATATTAGACTTATTAAATAATGCTAATAATGTGTGTGTGTGTGTGTGTGTGTGTGTTGGAAAAAGACACGATGCGTCGTATACTTGGCAATTTCAACTTCCGGGCAATGATGCTGCAGGAAAGGGGCTCGGTGAGGAAGGATCTATCCGGGGAGCATAGTCTACCACACTTTATCTCCTTCTTATAAATGAAACAGGTTATTTATTATCCAATAAAGAGACACTCCTGGCACGCGCGGTACCCCGCCGGATACTTTACGGGGGTGGCAACCCCTGACGTGTAAATATCGAGGTTTCTCTGCGTCCCTCTCCGGAGACCACTGCACGACGTTCCATCTTTTACACGAGTTTTCGACAGCACATATTCCGCGCGTCGCATGAGAGAATCTCGAGTTGGGAGGAAGGAATTTGTTTGCAGTATTTAAAAACGTGTATGATTAACTATCTTGACATTTGCTAAGTATTTATATGCTAGCAATACGAGAAATACGTAGAATATTTGAGTTATATATTTTTTATCGTTAAATATATATATATATATATATATATATATATATATTTATACATATTTATTTATATATACTTATTTATATTATATATATTTAATGTGTATCTTTCATGTTAAAAAACAAAAGAATTTGTAAAAAGGTATTTGAAATAAAATCCAGATATTTTAATATAAAATTATTTTAAATATTTTTAGTTCTATAAAAGATAAAATATTATATCGATATAAATCTATATATATATATATATATATATATATATATATATATATATATATATATATGTATGTATTAATTCTTATTTCTATCTATTTTTTATTAGTAATTTAATTTATATTTTACTAAATAATTTATATGAAACGTACAGTGGCATAATTTTCCATTAAATTTTTGCTGCTTACTGTGCAGTTGTCGACCATATCTTACGGACGGATTATTTGCCAGGAACATGTGCTTTTATGTCAGCACAAATGAAAAATTGTTGCGAGAGATTAGACTCTATTCGACAAAGTAGCCTTCATTAAAACTTTGTACAGCTTTATGGAGACGACTAGCTCCTGAAGCTGTTTTGCACTCGGTGGTGAGCATGTTGCGATCGTGCAGTGAAACAAGCCTACGTAGATGGAGAGATATGAAAATCCGGGATTATCAAATGCTTTGCCTGCCCAGTATGAAAGACGCGACGATTTAATCACGTGCGCAACAAAAAGTAAACTGATACGCGAAGTACCTTCCCTTCGACTTTCTTCAAGCTGTGATTTTCAAAGAGCGCTTTCGATAGCATCCGCACACGCGCGCGAAAACTTTTAACGAAGTTTGCGAAACAGCTGATTGATTTTCTCTTAACTCGATCTCGAGTTATCCTCGGAAACGTGCGACGCATCTCGAGCATCGCTTCGGAGATTGATTGGAAAAAGTATATAATAGCTTTTTATCTTCTCAAAGATAACTATAATAAATAAAAGTGAAATATATAATTTAAAAAGATAATATGTAGATTATGTAATTATAATGTTTTTAAATTATTCGGTTCTTATCACTATCAATTTTCGGAAATAAATACTTTCACGTTATATATCTTAATTATGATAATTTAAGAAAGTAATTGGTTCCGACAAAAGTTGAGGCATTTTTACAAAATTTAAAATTTAAAAGAAGGAATTTAAACGTCACCGAGCGTGAACGACAATTATCCTTCTGGGCAAAATGATGACTGCGACGTTCCGCAACCGTGTGATTTGGGACTTCTGTTTGAAGAACATGCAGATTATCTTCGTCATAGATGGTTTGCCTTTCTAAATTGATCCTATTAAGCGGTCTTTCAAATAAATCAGATTTCCTATACCGACACTTCTCCGCATGGGATTCGAATAAACGGCGATTTATGTCAATTCCTTACAGAGGCTTTCTTGTTTCATTCGACAGGACAATACTCTTTTCGAGCTGTGCCGAGTTTTAGCAATTTCTGAATCTGTCGTGATTTTCGACCGAATTTTCCTAGAGGTAAGCACGCGAACTCGCTACTACTCGGATAGACTTCGTCATCCTTCACTGCCTTGTATTCTCAGTCCCACGCACACTCTTAGCATTTTCACGGATTGTGACTTATCCTCGACGGATGCAACGCATACCTTCTACGCAATCCTCTTTCCCGGAGGCAGGGAAGCCAAGGTATAAGGCATGTCTGCATTTTAAGACGGTGGAAGAAATTCCAAAGAATTTTTGATAACTATCCATAACCAAGACGGCGATGCAAAATTTTCATATTATTTTGTGAACGCTATCGTTGAATCTCGACGTAAAATTTGAAATAGTAAAGTGACAGTCTTTTTACATAATTATATTAATTATATTTATGAAAATTTATCTTATATATTTTCTTTAAACTTTGCACTTTACTTTATACCGTTATATTTTATTCCGTTGAAAGCTATACCGTTATACCCAGCACGTATGAAAATAGGCACTTTCGTTAGTAAAAATATATACGTGTATAAAACGTGTATAAACCTCTGCGGTCTTTTTTTCATGATATTGGAATAGATACATTGGATTTTCTCTTGGACCTTTATCCGCTTTTCTCATTCCGCTGTGTAACTCTTACACGAATCCTATCTCCGTATTTTTCTTCGCCCTTGACAGTCCCTTACCGAGCTCTCGGAAACAGCCCCTGTCAGGCTCTTATACCGTTACAAAACAGCCAAGTTTGGATGTTGCTGGTGAATATCTTTCTCTTCTAATATTTTTTGATACAGTCACATGTGTGTTGACATTGAGCCAATATTGCGGGCAATATGTAATACATCCGATTTCTAACTTTATCTATTCGATTCTCGACTAGTTTTATTTATTAATATCCGTTTTAATTAATATCTATTTCAATATCGAAATATTCTAAATTAATATATTATTTACTTGTGGCTTTTATACATACAAAGTATTTTAGAATTCCGAAATTATATATTTTGCGGCAGATATTGAAAATCAATTTGAGAGAGCAAGTAATGTATTTAAATGCATTTGCGATGTAATTAAATGCGTTATTTGTTCCTTCTAGAGAAGATACTTTTTTTTTATTTTAATTGAGAGCGATAAATTACGTACAAATTGTTGATTGAACAAATTGCGTTATAATATACATTATGATTGAATAACGTATCCAATAAATAAAAGTTGTGTTTGTGTGCGTTAAATGTCGACCGGTTATCTATCGGTATCTCTAGTAAACGTTTTGAAAATGCGTTCGGTCGTGATTCGTAGGAAATACTATTCTCCTAGAATGACGAAAGCCATCAAAGGCTAATGGATTCGGCCCGGGGTAATTCCGATCCATTATCTCGCTTGTAGAGCCTCCGTTGGCGCGATTCAATCCATCCTTTTGTTTCTTTTCGCGCCCTGTTGAACCAAACCCACTCTTCACTTTCCCATTTTTTTCCTTTATTCAATTGTCCGTGATCTTTGATTCATTTAAGTAATTTCATCATTCTGCATAGTTATCGCGTGCGAAATTTTTAATTATATTTAAAAATTATGGAATGATATTTTATCGAATTATTATCGTTTTATATAACACCATAAAAAATAAAAAAACGAAGGATAGTTTCTTATAAAAATAAAATTGATATTAAGAAATAACAATAATTATATTTTTTGTGACACATTTTACGCAAATTACAACCATAACATGAATGTATATTATAGATAAAAGATTGTAAGTATTAAAAAGATAATTTTACTTGTTTCAGGCTTTGGCCAGGTTATGCCAGTGCGCATAATAATCTTGGAACTCTCACGATAGATGCTCAAGCGGAACATCATTTTCTAGCAGCTATTCATGCTCAACCTGGCCACGTAAATGCTCATTATAATCTTGGACGATTGTACAGGTTAGTGAATAAACATCTTCTTCGAAAGATGGTACATACACTAATCAAAGATTATTAATAATGTTCATTAATTACTTCATCAGAGGAAAAGGGACTATGACGCATTGCATTGCATTATGTCAATATTACTTATAATAATAAAATTATAAAATATACTTAGAAATTGTTTTGATCGTTTCCATGTAATAAAAATATCTTCCACATCTTCTAGTTCACTATTTTCAGGTCATCGACCTAGAGCGAATAGCGTTTCCGACAGTAAATTTAGCTTGAGCTGTAATTCCGGTGGCATGGTTAAAATTAAAGTTTAATTAACGCCTTCCTACTTGATAAATTAAAGTTTAATTAAGGGTAGAAGTGGGATACACGCGGTCGACCGTTGCGTAAATGTAACAATTTCTCACTCATCGTGCGTGAAAAATAAGCGACGTCTCATTTAATTCTCTTTCTCTTTTTTCCAAAAATCTTTATATAAAACCTACACACACACATTCGATGATATATTTATACAACAACTAATTAAACATTTTTTAATTCCTCTGCTATTATTTAGTATTTATATAGTATGCTATACAAATAATAAAATTATAAAAATAAAAACTATTTTTATTTTTTTATTAAAAATATCTATGTAATATTGCTAAATTTTACTTTTCCTATATAACGTTTAATGCAATAACCGATTATACTCATTAACTATCTAACGCAATAGCCTTTTGCGCCAATTTATATAATTATAATGGCATAGTATCGATATGACATTTGCATAATATTATCATTATATACTTGAAACAACGACACATTTTAGCTCAGTTCATTTTTAATGTAATTTAATGTATAATATGACGCGTGGCGTATTTACTATATAATTGATTTTACGCAATGCACATTAGCGCTTGCGCGTTGAATAAATTACTCAATGGCTCAAATACGTGATGGAAAGTGATGTTAATGTATATTGTGTGTTACGCATGAAAAATATACCGTACCTATATGACATGTACCATAATAAAGTGATTGTCTTTTTAAAATAGTGTGTGTGTGTGTGTGAGACTACATTTGTGGATAGATCATACACACGATACAGACGATACACACTTTTGTTTTTTCACTTTAATTATAAAATTATTATTATTTATCTATTATTTATCGCGCGTTATTATCAAAAATCGTTATAAGAAAACGTCGTAAAAACTCACTTATTATTCTATGACATGTGGAATTTATTTATTAATATTTATTGAATTTCACTTTTCAACTATCATCAATATAATATCACATAATGTATTATTATTTATATAGAGTAACGGATTTCTCTGAATCATTATATGTGCATAATTATATATATCTCAAAAACTCTCTCTGCCTAGGAATTCAACAAATCGGGATGCAAAAATTAAAAGAAAATAATATAAAATATAATAAAATAAAAGAAAACAAATTTATGAAAAGCTCTGTTTTAAAATACTTTAAGTTAAATCCAAGATATATACCATACTTTGTGCGCAGATATGTATCTATATAAATGCTCTTTTATCTGTTAGTATTTCCTCTTTCGATCACACGAAAATGTCGATAGAGCGATATTGGCAAAAAGCATCGCTCCAGCTGCAGGCGTAAACAGTAAAAACGGCATTGTCGATCGGCATTATTGGCGTCGCCATTCTCTGACAATTACCGGGTCTTTTGTCGGGCGCAAAGTCGATTACATGAAAGCGCACGACTATAATTCAACCGGACGCGTTCGCGAAATTGCTGTTCAATTTGTACGGGAATGCCGAATTTACTGCGGTAACTTGTCCGTCGCTCTTTTTAACGCCAGGCCTTTTTTTACCCTGTCTGCCAATCTACTTTGTAATTTAATGTAGCATTTTCATCACACTTATTTGCACAGTAGGTTAAGCCAAACAAGAAATACATTGCAATGATATTATTTTAGCGAGTCGCATAAGCAATGAGACGCACGGTCGATATTGAATGATTAAATAATATTGTTTGAATGCGGTATCCATTAAATTTGTAATTGACACTAATTAGAATCGAATTGCTCGTTACTGGTTAAGAATAATAAATGATAATTATACGCTGTTTGTGTGCATCGTTGGTTATATTTTATTGAAATTTTCTTTCTTTATATACACATGGCTACTGCAGTCTTTATTTACATAAAATATATTAGAAGCTGTCGCAGCTGTCATTCTCGTATAACATTATTTACTTGGTTTTGTAAATAACGCGACTTTTACTAATTAATTTTTAAAAGATATAACTTTTACTAATTAATTATTAAAAATATATAAAAAAGTTAAATTGATGAATATATGAGAATGTGTCAAGGCAATCTCTTCCCAAAAAAAGCTCTTATAGCTTACCTCGAGAGCTTTCGAAAACACTATAATAAAGTATTTTTTCATCGAGTACTTTTCGAGTTATGAGGCTTGAAATAATTTTTTAATTTTTACATAAACCATAAAATATCTAGTAAAATATTCATTTTTCGATTATCTTACCTTAATACTTTTATGTACAAAATAATGAGAGGAATCAATTGGTGTAAAGAAAACACATAATTGTTTCGAAAAAAAAAATGTAATTGTTAGTTGCAGATTGCCCTGACACTGTATATTGTGAATTATCTGTATTGATTGTCCTATATAGTAATGCTTAGTCTGTGTAAGACATTCGTAGTTACAATTTTACAATTCGTAATAAAATTTTGTTTTCAGAAGAACTAATCGAACTGAAGAGTGCATCGAGATGCTGAAGCGATGCGTGTCACTGGATCCGGCGTATGCGCCGGCATTTAGAGTTCTGGCTAGGATCGCCACCGGTCCTGCAACAGGCGAACTCCTGAGGCATGTAATTCATCTTCAGCCACGAAACCCGGACGCTCTCACTGAGTATGCTTACTGGTTGTACAAGAACGGTGAGTTATTAAACGAAATAAGCTTAAAGTGTAGCAAGACATGGAAGACATATAAATCCCCGATAGAGGAAAAGCGATGCTTGTCGTCGAAGATAGAATAATCTCACCGTCGAGCCGTCTGTTACGAAGCGGTACGCACATAATCAAAAGCATATTTACATTCGCGAGAAACTTGCTTCGTCTCTTTCAGGTAAATGGCTGCCCTCGCTCCAGTACTATTTCAAAGCCATGAAGATTTTCCCGTCGCATAAACCTTCGCTTATCGGTACACTCAGAATTCTGAGGTCCCGAGGTCAGTGGTCCAGGGTACATCAACTCATCATCAGGTGAGCATTTGCGAGCTTCGTACGCGAATTTCTGGACGTATCTATAGTCGCTATTACAGCGGCAGTAACAGCTTCCAGGGGGATTAAAAAGCATATTTCATAAAGTTACCGTGAGAACAGCATCATGTGTTGGATTTTCCACGCATTTTATCGCTCACGCGAAAACATTAGAATAAAGGGAAGCGTTACGCCAAGTGTATTCCATAGAATTACATTTAAGATAGTATCAAATTTACATTCTTCCGGAGAACAGTTTCGAGAGCGCAACGTAATGTCGAAATTCGTAATTTTCCCGGTACAAACGCGATACTGTGTGTACAAACACGGGTTCGCCCGCGTGTTGCAAATTCCGTGCATGCGGCGAAGCGTAGTATCGTCGCGCGGAAATCCTTTCAATTTCAGATGGGCTTTGCAGCGTTGCGTGGATCGGGCGGCGGGCTTATTCGCGCGGCAAGTACTCGGTACGTTTAGCGCACACGTCGATTCGCAATCAGCGAACGAATTCAATTTTTTTTTTCCCGGCAAGCTCTTTGGGCTCGATCTTCGTTCCGCGCGAGTTGATTAAAAATTCCACGCAATTTTCGTATTTTATGCGAAATATATCGAAGAGCAAATGTAAAAAAAAAAAAAAATGCAAAAAAAACAGATTCGGCACTGTCTATGTGAGTCGACGCGATCATTTTGTCTCAGTGTCGGGAATCCGGGCGTTTATGTACGCGCCGCGTCTACGTACATACGTAGATTATACGATAACGGACGCGCAAGTGGTGGATTCCCGTGTTTTCGCTGCGACCGCCACTACCACCTCCGTCGCCTATTTTTCCACCCTCGCACTGTAATCCCCCTGCGTCCCCCTTGTATATGTGTGCGTGTGTGTGCAAATAGCGCCTATAAAACACGCACAGTAAATTTGCCTGCGACGATTCGCGCTGTTTTTGTAGCCGGCTCTCTCTCTCTCTCTCTCTCTCTCTCTCTCTCTCTCTCTCTCTCTTTCTCTCTCTCTCTCTCTTAACTGGTTGCTAGCAACGAAGAGCGGCATACCAGCGGCGTACTGGCGTCGTCCAAGCGTATACGAGTTTTGCAGGGTCAGGGAGGCGTGGCTCGGGGGATGTAGGAGCAACGGGGCGAAAGAGGGGTTAAATTTTGGAGAAACAACGCTCGGAGAGGCGCCGGCGGATAGGCAGTCGAGCAGCGAATTTCTCTCGTTCTTTCTCTCTCTATGTCTGTTGCTACCACACGTGAAATTTCAATATGCATCGTTTGACAGATGTGGCGCATCGCCCGGATTTTAAATGCAAATATAAATTCCACAATCCATAACGACTTGGTGGATCGTAGCTGCTATGTATATCTGACTGAAGGAAAACGGAAAAACTGTCACTTATACGAGATGAAAATAGATGTACAACAATATTAATATGATTGTTACTACGTCTATATGTAAATCTATAAATGCCAAATGATGCAAATAACGTTTAATGTGACTTTCCAACAGAATTAATTTAGCGATGATGGAGGGCGGTGGGGTTAATTTAATGGAGATTTCCAAGAACAGCCGGGTAAATGCTACATTTGTTTCCATGTATTTGTCATTTATCACGTCGTATTGATTCACTAATGCATCTTATATGCTTGTGTATGTTTAACTTATTTATTGTTTGCGAAAAATGTTTATTTATTATTTGCTGGGACAATATTATATTTATATTATTACTCAATATGTAGTGAATCAGAACGGCATACATCGCGTATAGAATAATTATATTAATCAAGATATATTTTCCTGTCTATCAATAAACGTGCGAAACAAAGTTTGAAAGGTATTGTTCAATCCAGCGGCAAACGGGCAGCAGTGACCTTGTTTAATTATATTATTTTGAATCGCGACATCGTTAATATGACAGAGAATGTTCTAGGGAATTCTAGGAACTTTCTATAATATGAGAGTGCTTCATGTTTCATTTATTTAAAGCCAAGCCGAGGCAGGTTGCCGCTATATCCACTTTCCACTGGATTCGTGATAGTAGGATTAATTTCTCATAAATCGCCCGTGGTTTTCGTTGATTGGGTCACGGTTTCATTTGTGCCTCGCTCCGGGACACGCCGTTTCCGATCTAAAGTAATTAAGTGTCGCGATCGGCTCGATATCGGGTATCTCGACCACGTCCGCTTTTATAGACGTACAATATGATATTGACACTGTCGAGGAAACCATCTGGACATGTGACATATTATGATATCATTTTAAGAAAATTGCTCCCTCTGAACTAGCTTAAGAAACAATGAAAGTATCATATCTTTTATCGAATACTTTATGTAAGGGGAAGGCACTCTCTTGACATTTCTTTATAATGTATTCAACAGAGAGATCACATACATATTCAACGCATATAGTGTATACAGAAATATGCAAGATATTACATATATGCATATGGGTGTTGAAATTATGAAATTGAAATGCTATAATTTCTTTTAAAGCGTGCACATTTTTTATAATTATATAGAATGTAATATTTTATTTTCTTTGAAGAAAATATTATATGGGAAAATATTATATCTAGCATATGTATCAGAATTGTTCTCTATGAAATATCCTTTTATTTACATTATTCGCAATTAATTAAAATTATATTTGATGAATAATTAAATTGAACCGCTATATGTGATAAAACAAAAATGCAATAAAAAAGATATATATATATATATATATATATATATATATATAATTGTATGATTTATAATAATAATAAAAAATTAAAAGAAATTTGTTCTAGATATTAGAATATATTATACTACCTTCGCGCGCGCGATGAATCATCGAGACATATCTTAGTTTCTTGCGAAAATAAGATTGATACGCAATTTTCTGAGCCATTGACGAAAATCTTTTTATATTGTCGCTAACAATGGAGTGATATTTTATAAAGTGCTCATATCCAGAATGGATTATAAAATGGATTATAAAAGAAATGAGAAATAAACTCTCCGGTCTCTATACTTATTTCTTTTTTGGTATTATATTTTCATTTATCCCTCTTTTTCACGAAGTAATTTGACGAGAGATACTCAATAGATATTTCAACACAAAAAGAATGAAAAAGTATATTTAAAAAATAAAAGCATATTTATTAATGAATCTATAACGTTAAGCATCGCGTTACTCGTTAATTAAATAAACATTTTATTTATATGTAAAAATGATCTTGGTTGGTAATAAATAAATGGTTGGCTAATAAATAAAAATATATCAATGAATATAATAAACGTCACGTTATTTCATTGTTATTTGTTTTAAATGCAATCAATATCTTTTCATAGTCGAATTAATCGCGAACTTAATTAAAATTGTGTCTGTTATCCAATAGAGAGGAATAACATCCGTCGAAAATATCGCCGATTATCATTATGGTTTAGAGGCATATCGCGTTTTCCCTATACTAAAATCGTTTGATCATTGCATATGAAATTACTTGCTATAAATGTTTTCCGTCCAATGAATTTCCATTTAAAGAATCATACAAATGTCCAATTTCCGAAACATTGGCTAAATTACTGCAAAATGCAGAGTCATACGCAGCGAGCATCGAAAGTATAGTTCGAATGAAAATAAATTTGAAATATCTCGTGTGTATTATCGTTTAAATTTGCTTATTTGTCTATCATTAAATCATACCGATTTCAATAATTTTAAAATCGATCATAATTCACTCATTGAAATAAATATTTATTAGCACATTAATTAGCGTTGAAACATTATAAAATTTTCATTGTGCATACACCAAGAGATATCATGTTTAGCTGTACAATCCCGTTAGAATAAAATGAATACTTCGTACCTCGCGCGAATCAACCGTCTAGAAAATAATATCTAGAATAAAGATCAACGTAAAAGTCGATCGAATGGCTGGCACATTTACGGTGGAAATGCGTCAAACTACCCTCCTGCTCGCACGTTTTCCCCTATCGGACATATAAATTCAGAGAAAAGCCACTCTACGGAGGATAATGCCACGGGTGCGATAACGTCGTCGCCGTTGCGTTGCATTAAGCGCTCGACGAGCTGATAAATCGAGAATTTACCGACGCTACCTGCACTTTTGTAGATTTGACCAATGAAATGGAACGCGCGCGTTTGAGTAAATATTTTTTTTCTCTCCGAAATTTAACGCACTCACGATAAGCATAGAATGAAAGTGACGGTCTACGGCGGCGATCGCGGAATTGCCATGATACATCGTCACGATCGCGGCAAACGACCTGGTAGCGGATCTCGCGCCTCGCAACAACCTGCAACAACATTCCGGACATGTCGGAATGCGGAAAAGAAATGCCCATGTGCCGCAATAATTTTGTATCAAACTTTGCCGCGCTATCGTTTTCCACAAGGCAGGATGCGATATTACACTGGCGTTTCGATTTGCGCGCGACCGTTCCCGGTCCGACACGGTCTCTATCTTCCGTTGTAAATAGCGATTTTATAATTCATGGTGCGCCATGTTTCATCCGGTCTATCGGCGTACCACCAAACGACAGATATAACCTGTAGTAGCCGCGCATTACCACTTCGTTATAACCACAGTTGAGCTGGAGTTTATTTCACGCAAATGTCCGCTCGAAGTACCAAGGTTTTAACAATGCTCACCGCAAAACTTTAATCTTTAAATCCTTTGATGAAATTGCAAGTGACATGTGTGCGGCGATATACGGATGTCCGCGCAAAAGCATCATCTCCATTTTTGCTCGTAATAATGGAGGGAAAAGGTAGAAGCATACAAGAGAGAATATATATTTCCATAGAGACAATATATATTTACAAGAGAGAATATATATTTGTAACATCAAAATTAAATTTATTAAAATTTTAAATCCGGCTTCAATCTTCATTCGACATTAATACTGTTTCTTGAATTTTTTATTGGTTGATGATGAAACATTTTTCCAGCTAGCATTTTTATTTTAATATTATTTGCACCGCGTTAGAGGCCCGTATTGCTGCAATTGCTACTGTCTCCCGATAATACGTACGATCGATCGCGAACGATTTCAAACTGACCCGATGCGCTCGAACGCATTTGAGATTGCTAAGTCACGTCGCGATTACAGTCAGGCCAGCCGAACGTCAACGCTGTCGCTGGCGCGGATCGATATCGACATTGATACAGGTTGAAGGATAAAGCTATTCGATATACATAGGCATGCGTTTTCGATTAATCAGTACGAAAACGTTGGTATTGTCGATGCCTCGAATCTGCTCTAACTACCTCCCCGTAAATGTTACAGCCTTGATAACAATCAAGATTATTCGGGCAACTGAATGTACAGCCGGGACAACGCTACGTTCACTTTGACACTGCAAGATTTATTCGATTGCGAATTAGAACGTTAGCTATCGGGTTATAATTATGGTGCGATTTGTACGAAATTAAAAACTTTTTTTTTGTATTACGTACATTAATTCGCGAAATCTACGATACATATAACAAAAGATTTTTTATTTAAAAATTATGCAAATTGCATCGACATTGCATTCTCTATAGACGTAAATCTCAATACTGTTCAAACTGCAACAAGATCAATTAATGCATGAGTTGTTCTTTCAGCGAGCGTCACAATCAAGGGTAAACAAATAGTAATGTGACCCAATAGAAAAATACAAAGTTCCATAAATATTTTACAACGAGAATACTAAGTGAGATATCATAGTCGCAAATTCGCAAGTCAAATTTGTACACGGATATAAGGTCATGTATTTTTGTGTCGCTTCCATCTATTCAAACAACTTCCCGTATTCCCCTTTTTTACGGCTCGTAAACACGATACTTTAGCTAGAGTAGGGAGAGCAGGAATGAATTTAACGCGCAAGTGACGCGTAAAAAAAAGGTACGTCATTTACGAATTTATTTTTTAAAGGGTGCGAGCGGAAATAAATGATGGTACTTCATCAGTGCAAAAGCGGACGTTGAGATTTTCGAAGTCTCTATAATCATTAAATAATTGTTGGAGGAAGATCCGAATTAAAAAAATCTCTACTCTCTTCCAACAATTATTAATCCTTCCATAATTTACATGAAAGGCAAATCTTTGAAAACATTTTATAAAGAGTATAGCTCGTTATTTCGTGAACAACATAATATTTTATAATGAAAATAAACAGATATACGCGTAACGTGGCACGTAAACAATGCGAAATTTTATTTCTTTTCTTTGTTTCAGATGGCATTTAATGTTGCGAGCAAAACGAGGAGGCTTCATCTATCGCGGGGATTTATATATTCGTGCGTGGGAGCTACAAAGCGAATCTCGTCAAAGGGCTCATCAACACCAACGGAATCTCTGTATATCGGTTAGTAATTTTGGCACAATGTGCAAAGTTTCATGAATTTAGTTTGCTATTTCTTTCGCTACTATCTGGCTTTTGCGTTATAATTCTTCAGTCGCGTTGTGTTTTGCCATAATTCTAATTAAATAGATATAGCTCCTCTTAATCTTTTTCCCCTCTGTTCTCCATTTTTTATTCTGGTCTCGTTTCTACGGCAACTTAATTGGCTTGGGCACGACTTGTTCCACTCATTAAAAATTTCAGCCGTAAAAACTTGCGCATTTAAGCACACATTGTCCTTTTATCGTTTTGTCTGGATTAAATCGCTTTTATAATTATCACATGCCTATAATCGTAAAATTACTCTTTTACATTTATGAACTAGTTTCAAAGATAGTCGAATATTTTTTTGAAATCATGCAATCAAAAAAATGCAATCCCTACATCTTTCATTCAAAAACTAATATATGCAAAAGAATACATGCGCATATACAAATATAATTTTAAAGTGTGGTCATATGTACATAATTATAAATCATCGTGACGTGATAGGTTTGGAATTATTAATTTCTACATTGATAATTTTAACAAATTATATTTAAGCATAAAAATGTGTTTGATATTTGAAATTTTTATTATTAAATCTCTATTATTTCTCACTTTATTCTACATTGAATAAATTCGTGTAGAAAGAAAAATTAAAGGTATTGTCATAGATATGTGCGTGTTAGGCACATACACGCAAAAGTTGCGTCAGCCGTAGCTGGAAACATGACATGCATAGTAAGTAAAGTTTACTAAAGTTTCATAATCCTGAAACTGTATTCAGTCCAACCCGAGACTTGTGCGTTCAAACTAATATTCGCTCTCATCGCTATTCGAAAGTGATGGTACTAATTAATTAACGCATTTTATTATTACCATTTACTATTTAACTTTTCCTTAACTATATCCCTACATATAACACACCCGTGTCACATTAATTTAATATGTATATAATAATGATTCTCTCTCTCTCTCTCTCTCCCTCTCTCTGTCTGTTAAAGCAATTCACATATATCCTAGTGTGTGTCATACACAATCAAGCGCAGAAGTTATCATCCACACGCACACATCGACATTCAAACAAATCATGGAATGGTCGCAAATTCCGCTCGAGCATCGGTAATTGTCTGTTGTAGGAGAATGGATGTTCGAGGCCGCGCGTAGCCAGTGTATCGGTGCAGCTCGAACAAGATAGCAACAAGTCGGAGCAGCTGCAGCGGGCTCCGCGTTGCAACGTGCGGACTTGCAGGCAGCCAAGAAAAGGAAAGACGCGGGTGACCACGCCAACCCTACTCGTACAGAATTTCCTGGAGACACTTTAGTCCATGCCAATCGGGAAAGCGGCCCTCTCTCCTGTTCGTTCACCAGATGAAAACGGACCGTGGAAGATGAAGAGAAGAGTGCAATTCTAACCGTAGCAGCCTCGTTCGACGATCGTCAGCGAAGAGAGTCCTATTATAGGGGAATGCCTGAATATTTTTCGTATGCCGTGTTTGTGTGTTATTTGGGACCGCAAGCTCGACCTGTCGCGGATCATTCATGATATCGAAATGGAAAAAGGTATGCATGTATCATTGTTATCGTTTATATATATCCCAGCGTTCTTTGTGGCATCCTGGTTATATTGTCGATCGGACAGAGAAGGTCGCAATCTTTTAAAATATAACGTTGCTGACAAGAAAAAAAAGAGAGGAAAAAATAAATGCCTGCTCTGTAGATAACTTTGTGACTTTGGACGTAAACAAAACGTTCTAAAATTGAACAAACTAAATCGTTCAGGCCAGGACAAATGACAATGTGTGCAATGATGAAAACTGAATGCTAGCATTAAACTCCTTAAAAATTATTTTGCCACTTTTAAATTTATCGTAAGGATACTTAACGAGAGAGGACCAAGGGAGATTCGAGCGAATAACTGTGTGCGACATACTATTGCGAAATTTCACACGTGAAATTAAATGCATTATCATGATATATGATATAAAAATCATGTGCGTCCAGCATGTGTCTGTCTACACGTTCGAAACGCGATTGTAAGTGTAATTGGTAATATAGTTACATGTAGTATGACGTATTTCTATAAATATTTGCTGTATCTCATGTGTGCTTTCAACGTTTTTATGATGTCTGTTTCGATGAAATGATAAAGCTATTGTTATATACATATACACCTGAAATACACAGCCTTTTATCAAACAATACCGGAGAAAAAAAACTAAAAATTATATTTGTAAAAAATATTTTGACGGAGAGTTCGATGAGTAATTTAGCAAAACTATATAGTTATCAAGAGAAAAAAATATTTAAATATATAAACTAATATCATCTCATGTCTCAAAAGTAAATAATTCAAAAATAAATTATTCTTGTCAAGGAGAATTCATTACTAAGGGTTTACTTAAATTTTTATTAGCAATAAACACTCTAAAAGTCGAACATTCATCGAGATAAACATTATATTTTTTCTACCGCTTATGTCAACGACGGAACTGTATGCAAAAAAAAAACGAGAATTTTTGCCGTCAAGTTTTTATTTACCGTCATGACGATGACAATGTAGCACAATACTCTAGATGAAAATGTATATAAATATATACTTTTAAGAATCTTTCTCGGATCATTCTTTGTGTGCCTCTCTCGTAGACACGCAATTTTACGCACGTAAATACACGGTGCCAATACTAGGATATAATGAATGTACCACTAATCTGCGGCGTTTGGTATGGCTTTTGTATATGAAAGAAAAAACAGAAATAATTTTTTCCAAAGAGATATACATTCTTCGATGAGCTTGGTATGGCAATGTTATACTGCGAGTACATCGTAAAGAGAAGACAGCGCGTAAAGTTTTTTCAAAATTTATGAATGTATTATAAAAGCAATTATATAATTATAGTATAAAAACTTATGCACACACACACACATACACATACATATAATGAGCATTTAATTACTATAAAATGTTTTTATGTTTTAAGTTAAATGAGATACTAATCAAAATTATATATAATTATATTAACTTTAATATATTAAAACTGTCTAAAGGTTAAATAAAACACTGTTAAGGAAATGAGAGGGAATTGCTTCCAGTTTGTAAAATCGATAGATCTTTTGTAATTAATAACTTATTACATAATTTACAAAAGAAATAAAATATAACTTGTTGACATTAACGCAATATAATAGATTTTTGTTGTACCTGTACATCGCTTTACGTGTACTTGCAAAACTTTGCCAAAAATTAAGAAGACCAATGTACATACCTGTATACAGAAAAAAATATGTTACATCGAAAATTTGACGATGTTGCTTATTAAACTTTTCTCTACTATAAATTATTGTCATGTGTAATATTATTATAACAAACTCAATATAAATACACTTTGGCCATCTGGTTACAACGGCCTATGGTACTTTGCAGAACACTGCGGATAGTGGGAAAAAATGCAACGAAACGTGGAGATGAGAATGAAACATGAGATCTAAACTATAATGGTATATGGAAATGACAATGCATATGTATGAAGTTATATTTTCAGTTACTATACCGTTCTTTCCACGGTTCTTGTTTGATACTCGCAACTCGAACATTTTTATTTAAATATTCCTTTTTAATGTAGTTAATGTTGAATAAAATACGTATGAAACTTTTCGCTTTAATTACACCAGAGTTGAAACATTTCTTTCTCAACTTAATATTTTTAAAATTATATTTTACAAAGAGTATTAAATGTATACATATATGTATAAATTTATATACATTATTTCATACTTAATGTTTGATTAAATTGGAAGACAATTTAATTAAGAAAGTGAATGTAATAAAATTATATGTTAATCGGCCAGCGTCAGAGTCAGAATTGCATAAATTTTGCACAAGCATCATATTATCATTACAATCAAGAGATGAGAAATCTCAAGCTTTTCCGTAAGAGCCGTACGGATGAAGCAGAAATAGAGGATCATAGGAGAGTTGCTCATTAACTAAGGTAAGAAACAAAATATTTGCAAGTTAATATGTTTAATACGATAAATGGAAGTGAGCCGAGTATTCTATTTTTCGTACATTTAAGCCTTAGACATTTTCCCAATTTAAAAGAAATAAGCATTTAGCACCACGTATATTTCATTATAAAAATTCCTTGAGATAGTATAACTGCATAAATAAAATTATATTATCGCCGTGACAAATACAAATTTATATTAGTGAAAACAATTTTGTGATATTTCGTAATGGTCGAACGTCGAAAAGATGGGACACATTTAATTATCTAAAAATAATTTTTAATTCATATAGTATATAGGAATTGAGCCCCGTACCATTTATATAAGTAAACGTCAGCAAATAGATTTAATTGCAACATATTTAATTTTTACTATATATACATATATATTATATGTGTAAGTCTTCTTCTTATTAGGACGTTTGGCCGATCGACAAATCCAATTTCTGATTAGCATTATCATTATACGAACGGAATTAATGGTAGAATGTCAACAAGAGCTTAGCGTTATCGATCCGTTCAATAGCAGATGAAAACATAAGCATTTAAAAAGAATACAAAATTGAAAAATTTGCGGTATTGATGTGCAAATTCGGTACCAGAAATTGTACGCGAGCCGTGTATAATTAGTCGCAATTTAATTAGTCTAGGTTACTACTTGATAGACTAGTTTGTATATCTAATTACGATATGTTATTACTCATATTCATTGTGAATACAACAATTATAAATTATCATAATAAAGTGTATGTTTATACATATACCCATATATGTTTGATTTATGTGCTGGCATCCGACCACACACACACACACACATCGTTAATATTGGCGATTCCAGACTACCTTCACCTAATCAATTATCCAGTTTTCCCCGGTTTAATTATGGTCGTCCAGCCAAAATTGCGGTTTCCCTGACCAAGCTATAGTAAATTTACAGATCTCCCCTCCTCTCACAAGTGTGTAGCAAGAATAGATCGACAAACTTCAGCTAGGGAAAGCTAACATGATAGCACGGCTATAATTTTCATTAAGTGCGTAACGTTTGTTATTACAGTCGTGATAATAGAGCACAATAGATACGGGTACATATTCATCGAGATTGTTCATCTAGTATTGTTTATCGTGCTTACTTTTGAAAATTTATAATTTATTTTTATTTATATTTATTTTTATATCATACAAATATTCTTATTTAATTCAATTCCTTACATCAATTATCGCACGCATGCGTTTGGCTTATTTAAATAAATTTTAAGTACCGTTTAAACTGAAAAAAAAATCTTATTTTTTAAAAAATCTGAGCGCATGAGACATTTTTATAATAAAATGATAATCGTTGTTGAGCGAAAGAAATATAATTATACGTGACTCATTTTATGATGAACAAATTCATGTATGCATTCGGTACACATCTGAGCAAATCTATTGTGCGCAGATGATTTTGAAGAGTCTTTAACATTATGTTCAGTTCACAATGAGCGCGTACTAGCACCCTCATTCTATAGCTCGGCAACGCCTGAAAATAATGGTGCCTGCCGTAATGCAGAATTTCGGTGTTCCGGTAAGTATGGCGTAATTTTAACGGTAATTGCTGGTGGTTTAAACGCTCCACAATTGAAATAGCCCTTATTTCGCCACTGCTATGTAATGTTGACATTAAGGGTGAGCATTTTGAATTTTATATTATTACGTCACAAATCTTTTTGTCTGCGTGTCGTCATTTATTTAAAGAAAAACTATATATATGTACATATATATATATGTGTATATATATATATATATATATATATATATATATATATATATATAGCATCTTCCGACTTAAGATAATTTCCTCACGTCGAGAAACTTTCTATGCACGACCTCGGATAATATTTTGTAAAAAGAATTGTAAGATCATGCTGCGCGTATTTTAGTCACGTAGAGCTAGTAAATCGCTCCTTACCGGAATCTTTGTACCCGCGGAAAATTTTTCTTTCGTTATAACGTTCTTCCATGCCATTAGAAACATTAGAAACACGTACCGACTCTATAGTGACAATTATTTCTTTTTCCTTTTCTTTTTTGCTTTAAGTAGGTTTGATTGATTCTTATAGCTTTACAAGTCATGTCCTTATAGCAAAATGTGCGCGTAAGCATCCATAAATGCATTGTGCACCGAGCCGCGGTTTGATTTACATTGCGTGAAAGTCGGCTATCACGTTTTCGATAGGCGGATTTGCCGATAATGGCAGACGGATCTGCATGATCCGGGAGCCACGTGGGAATACGAATCCGGACATTATCCTGGCGCATCGTGACAGCTCGGTAACCCAGAACGGATGAATGTACGTCCCGTTGCATCGAGTGCGGTTACGTGATCTGTATTCGTCGAACGTCCTGGGAACGACGGAGGGTCATGCCTTCCCCATGTCTAATGAATCCCTTGCCTGAAGCTCGAGATCTTTGACTATCTAACAGTATGCAACCGACAGCCAACATCGACGATTGACATTAAATTCGTATATAGGGACAGACAATGGCCGTTGATCGAGAAATCGTTTGAGAAATAGCGTTTCCACATCGAATATTGTAATCTCGATATACACCTCGTATACTCGTGTCAGTCTTTAATGCTATCGATATCTAGAAATCATCCGATTAAATTAAATTATTTCCTATATACGCGCGAATGCATCGTTATTTATGCTCTCGCTCGCGCGAAATCCTTGACAAGTCGTGCTATTATCTTCGTGCAAAACGGATTTACGTAGGAATACAATCGGCGGGTTAAATTAACGACCTTCCACTTTCCATCCCGTACATATATATTCCGTTACATACATGTACTCGTGATGCATCGTCGTTATGATAAAACTCTCCCGGGAAGCGTACACGTGCACCGGGATAAAGCGTCGCGATATTAAATCGCAACCGCGCACGTATAGGCGTTTATTTTTATTTATCCTACCGGTAAAAACCCTGTGGATCGCGACGCACTAGATCCAGGTAGGGACAAGTTAGCCACGTTGCCGTGAAACGAGATACGAGAAGGCGTTGGCGTGAATCGATGATACGAGAAACGCTGATGCGGGACACACATATGTACTACGCGTTCACCAGCATGCGCTAAGTTATTACCTTCTTTTATTATCGTAAAGTTCCTACGTGTATCGAATACGCACGTTATTTGTCGGCCACTGTGCCCTCCGGGGATCTTTATTCGCTCGACACCGTTTTATTTCTATCGTCGGGCAAGAGGGTAAACGAGCGAGTGACCAAACCGAAAAAACGACATTTTCCTCCCCGTCGCGATGAACGTCGCGTGATATAGCGTCCTAAAAAGTATATGGCAAGAATTTTCAACGGAATGGGTGAAATGCGAATGAATCGTGGAAAGTATTTGGAAAAAATTCGCTGAAAGCTGTCTTCATAAATCGATATTTCGGTAAGCGATGCCTGAAATGTTTTTACACGTCGTCGAATGCGCGCGCGTTCGATAAAATAATATGCAATTGTAATTGCAAGGTGAAATTTATTATTTTAACGAAATTTACGACATGCAAATGTATTTTCGATATTAATGTCGATTGCAATGCTGTGCGATAAATAAATTTTTGCTAGATGATTGTAACAGCATTTCGTAACGACCGATTTATTGCTTCGTTCTTCTATTCGCGGAGGATCAGTAGATTTATGTAATAAAAAATCATGCGATTTTAACTTGTAATTGACTTTGTACGATTTCGCGCGTAAGCTAAATTGTTAAATTGCATACGAAAATCCGATTAAATCGCCAGTGTTTTCGTTGTATGTTTCTCTAGTTTAAGTTTATACGTGTCGTATCAAAAAGTCGATTTGGAAAACGAAATTCTATTTTGGTAGATGCGACGAGGATTCACCTCGCTCGAGAAAAGAGCGTTTTATATTCTACCTACGCATATATGTGTACACACACACACACACACACACACACACACACACACACACACACACACACACACACACACACACACACACACACACACACACACACACACACACACACACACACACACACACACACACACATATATATATATATATATATATATATATGTGCAGCGCGTTCCAACTGCAGGCGAAGAGGCTGTAGGATTTCAATTTTGTCGAAAAGCAAATATTGTTGCTCGACCATCCGAGTCGAAGATTCTCCTTCTCTCTCGCGACGCTTATTGCGTGGTACGTAAAGTCAAACGTATACAGAATGAAATGGTCAAGGATAAACCGAAGCACGTTAGACGTGGATGTATCTCTCCCAAGTTTCTCGCCGGGAGGCTGTCACGTCTTCGCGTAATTAAACTTCCTGGCCCGTCAGAGCTACCTGAGACCCATCCAAACACCATCTAGGAGCCTGCAGCAACTGCCTTTACACTCCAGATTCAAAGCGCACGTCACAGCGAGGAAAGAGAAACAGATATATATTTCGCGAGGCAGCTTTTAATTTTGCCGTCTCATGAGTTTCGCTGTCGTCGACCATCGTCTTAGCACTCGTTCGCGTTACAAAAGTAACCCGATTTTCCTTTGTTTCGCGTTAATTACTAAATGAGCTGAATAATTTCAGCGCGAAATATTACAAAGTTCTTTAATCAAATTTTATTATGCGCTCCAACCAGCATTATAATTCGGAAGGCTTTTGTTATCTTGGCACACAGAAGCTTTGCATAGTTGGATTAATCGAATATTACTTTATCGACGAAACAACTTAATAAAACAGACAAATTAATGACTTATTTCTTTTCTCGTTACTCTGCAGAACATTAAAATTTAAAACAAAGAATTATTTATTTAATTATAAAAAATGAATATGTATTAAATTTAATTTTTTAGTAATTTAAATTTCTTGCATTTCTATTTGAATATCTCATGTGAAAATATCAATTTTACGGATAACAGAGATTCAAAATCGAAAAAAAGCGGCAAAAAATGGTTGATAATATAAAATATCATGCATATATATCATACATATTGGAAATACGAGAAAAGAATCGCTGCAATTGCAGAGGATTCGGAGAGGAAAATGCCAGTACGCTAATGAGCCGTTAATGGTAAATAAATGGACCAGCAAGCTCGCCTGCATTGCACCAACCCGTGGGATGTGACGTCAGCTCTACGTCACCGTTGATTAATGAGCGAGCTTTGTTCCTGCCGAGGTCAATTACATCCAACCCATCCCCCAGGCTTATCCTTTCTATGAATTCAGGACTGGAAGCTACGCCTTTTGATCTAAACATTTTTTTTTTTGGCACGACAGAAACGTGTGTATGCGCGTTTACAAAGAGAAATATATCTCGTGTTTAAAAAGCAAGAAAGATGCTTTATATATAATGTGCTCGCAGATTCATGCGCGAAATAGATTAACTTAGCAAAAGATAACATTTAAATATGCAGTTATGGGGCATCTTTTTATCTTGATTTTATTATTAAAAATACATATTTGTAATAAAAAAGATATTATTTATCTATTTATATAAGTGTAAATTTTATACGTAATGTTAAAAAGCATCTACTTTTCAATTTACTAGGCTTCTATAATTTGTTAGCCTACTACTATAATAAATTATCTTGTAATGTGCTACAATTACGCGTATGTGGATCCGTAATTTGTTAACCCGTTTAAAGATCTAACAGAAAAGTTTATTGCTATGAGAGAGCTCTTAAAACTTCGATCACTGGGTTAGCAGGTAAAAGTTTTACGCGAAAGTCGTGGACACGTTAAAGCGAAGTGTATTCATCCATCGATCTTAGACTTTTGTACAAGCCACGGTTGGATCGAGAAAAATGAGTCTTTGTGAGTGTACGTGCAGAGACGCTGTTTGCGGTTAAGAATGGCGAAAAGAGCGAGAAACGAGAAAGGAAGAGGAAAGTTACCGCGTTAGGTAGCCATGGCAGCGGATGAGATTGCAAAAGCGTTTCATCGGGGTGTAAATCGATCGATATAAGTTCCAGTCGGTTCGTTCTGATTCTACGAGAATAATATTCTTAGAACGAAGTATCACTTCCGGACGATATAGAAAATAGAAAATGTAACAAAAGAAAATATTACGCGCAAATAAATTATAATTGAATTAAACGGATCTGTTAAAATGGCAAAACTAATGTTTTCTCCCTTATATAAAAATGTAAAGTTAACGTTTCTATAAATATGCACTAATGATGAATAACGCACCTAGATAGATTTTCGCAAAATTAATATATGCACTTCACCAGAGTAATTTCTATACTAAAATTTCATGTTTGTACTGTCTCAGTATGACAATGACATATTCACGCTCTACGTAATTTCTCTCTTCATGTATCATTTCATTTGCCATATTATTCATATCAGGTGATTTTCGGTTTTTAAATTTTGTGAAACTATAGAAAGTTCACGACTATTTATATCGTTGGTTTTTTTCTTGTAAAATTACTGTTTCGTCCAAATTATATAATACACATATATATATGTATCTTTGTTATTTTTTTTTATAATTTTTTCATATTTTTCAAATCATAAATTTTTATTTCTTTTTGCATTTATATTGATCCTTTTTATTCCAATTAGTGATTTATTTGTATTGTCCATGTTGATTTTTAATTACATTTTAATTACGTTGACTTTTCTTTTTTATACCCATTGTATTATAAATTTATACAATTTTATTTTATCTTATTTAATTATATCTTAATAAATAAATAAGAAAAAGGAGAGATTTCATATTTCAACTTTTATATCAATTCAAATTATTGTTAGCACATTCAATATTTTAGACATTACATCTTCATTTTTTTATTTCCTTTTCTTCTACCAGTTCCGGAAAAAACATAATCTGGTTTCGATAAGCCCTTTACCTCAGACATGTAGTGTACGGAGCCGCTGAAAATTCGATAGAACAAATTCGCTATACAACTCTTCGGTACTGAAGGATGGATCTTGGACAAGTTATCGTGTCCGGGTGTAGGCATGGCAGCCATCAAAGTTTCGCAACGTGAAATCGCCGTGGGAACGTCGAAACGACCCAAGCAGAAAGCGTGAAATTCGCACGACAGATTTTCTCTCGAGACTCACTGCTGTCAAAGAATATACTCAAGATCAGAAGCTAGTTAGAAGATTGGTAAAATTCGATTTTCCGCGGGATAAATATTTAAACAAATATGCAATCAATTTATGTGCGATAAATTTGCTCGATATTTAAAAATCTTAATATCTAAGAACTAAATAGTAATTTTGCTGCGGCATGATATTCGAGGAATGCTGGGAAATTAATTATACATTATAGAGGCATTGATAGAAATTAAAGGACAGTTACAAAATATTCTTTTCAAACGAAATATTATTTTATTTAAAAGTAATGAGTAAAGATTAAATCTTTAATGTTATACATTTTGATATGATGGTTAAGTTTTATAAATATAATTTTAAGAAAATAATCTTAACTCAACTACTTATAAACTTATTAAAAATTTGAAAATTAATTTATTTTAATTACGCTCAATATCAATCAATAATAAATCTTTGTGCTAAATTATTTTAAAATATTTTTTATAGTGACGTTGTACATATCGATGTACCGTAAAAAATATTCCATTTAATTGGCAATTAATTGTCTTTGTTATTTTAACAATGATTACCGCCAATAGCAATTGTAAGAAACTGAAATAAAACAAACTATAATAAAAAATTATAAAATTAAATCTCTGCGCAGTTATTATACGTGATCAAACCGAGTGACAATTAAACAATACAAACAATAACATAGCAATAATGTATACATATATTGTTTATCTCATTAAAAAATATTTTTTAAATTTTTTAATTAGTAAAAATATATTAAATTAATTAAAAGAAAATGTTTAGCTTATTCTTTTTATTACATTGCCTGTACGATGAGAAGTTCAGATACTAAAAAACTCCCTTCTCGGCTTCTATCAAAAAGAGGATAGATTATGACGGATGTTTATTTAATTTTTCATCAATGCAAATAAAATTTTACGATGCATGGCTGCAATTTTGAGCTTGGTCAAGTGTCGAAGGTATATCGAAGGCGACGTCATAAAATATAAGCGATTTCCGTCTGTTCGCGCAATATCGAAATGCTTTTCAACGGAAGAACGAAATTCGCGCATTTCCAAATGACAAGTATCTGCTTTGCTCAATCAAGTAAAAAAATTGGCAACATCTGCGTCGCACTCATTATTTCCAGATAAGATCTACACGTTTCGACTTATTGACAATTGCGTTGATATGCACTTCTAATTAAATTTATGAAAATTACATTAGCAAGTGTTCTATTATTTATTTTATTTTTAGAAATTATATACATATGTATATATTGATAATATCTCTGTGAGAGAGAAAGAAGAATAAGTATAATTAGAGATGATAACATATTTCTTTCAAGATATCTATTAATGTCTCCGAAATTATTTTCCAATTTTGTCTTTTAATTCCACCTCGTAAACAATCGTAAACATTGTTGAACTGTGTTACCACAAATTATTAGAAATTATTAAACCACAAAGTTATCGAATTAATTCATAGAATTATCATCATGTTTCTTTTTTTAATAAGTGTCTTCATTTTATCACTCGAAATGAACGGGCAACAAATGCGAGTTGAGAGATTAGAAACGACGTTTATATCTCTATGCATAAAATAAAAAAAGTAAATCTTATAAATCTTGCAAATTTGATAATCTTATAAGTTTTTCATTTTATACTCGGTTTAAAATTTGATTTAAAAATAGTTACACAATATATAGTATATACTATATATATATATATATATATATATATATATATATATATATATATATATATATACGCTGTAACTCAAGTTATTGTCTCGCGTGCAGTATCTCTCTAGTTGACAGAAGCATCGCTAAGTAAACGTCGCACGTGAATGCAATCAACGTTAACTTTGCACATAAGCCGCGCTAATGTAAGTCTAAGCGGACAACCAAAGAGAAGGAGGCCTCTCGCAAATTCTTGAGAGGAATTACTTCCGACTACTGTGGTCGGCGCTTGCAGACGCAGTTAGTTTAGACGGTGTATTAACGACCGCGACATTGATTGCATCCGTTCTTCGTATCTATTTGCGTTGTTGGCATTAATTCAATGACGACCGCAGCAAAATCGAGTACGCTGTATAATACTGTCTCATTCGCGCTCGCGAATCTACCGTGCTATAAAATTCGACAATCCCGTGCTCGTATTTATCTATACCTCGAAAACAGGAATAGATATATGCGCCGGTAATATTTTTTTGATTGGTTTTTTTGAAATACGTTGGATAATTAATTAATGTCGGTCATTTAATGCTAGAGAATGATTTACCTTCGATATTTAGCATTTATGAGGTCAGCAATCATGTTTGATATATTTTTGAGGGGAAAAATAAATTTATGTACTTTTACGAGAGATAATTCTCAAAAACAGCACATATATCTCTTTCATGTCCGTATAAAAGCAAGGCACTTGATAATTTCCGGCGTAATATTTAATAGTGCATCATATATTCGCACAAAAATATATTACATAGCACATACACACGTGTGAAATAATAAATATTTTATATTTATTCAGATAAAAATATATAAAGCACGCAGCAGCAATCGATAAATGTGCAAATATGGAGTGCGTACGTATCCATGATATAGTTTCGTTAATGAAAATTCATCGTTAAATGGTTCATTTGCACGCATTATTTTTGTTGTAACGCGTAAAGTAATTAATTACTAATTGCGTGGCTGTACCAGTTGATACCTATCTGTGCGAGTATGTCTATAATGGGGAATCAGGTCGGCGTTAGATACCTTCCACTGCAAATAATATTCGTCAGTCAATACATTTGGAGTATTTGCTTATGGACATGTAAATTTTGCTATCGAGTGGAGTTCACATGCTCGCGCTGTACCGTTTAAATGCCTTCACAAGTGACGTAGCAGACGTTCATTACGCATTCACATGTGTGCAAAAACATTTAAATGCCATATACGTTTTGACATGCAAACTATGTGAAAACATGATTTTTCTGTCTAAAGCGGGTTGCACACTATATATAACATCACCGTCACATCTATGTAACGTGAAATATTCTTATATAAGTTTTAAATATCGGCCGTCCAATTCTGCAGCGCTTAGTGTATATTATTCAATTTAAAACTTGTATAAAAGAATATTTGATATTCTTCTTTGATAGATACGCGTTATATATAGTATGCAACACGCTTAAACTCGAATTTCCAAGTTAATTTTATGAGATACAATTAAATCAATAAATATATCTTAAATCCCTTCAGTAGTCTTTTATCTATTGCCATAAGTATCGTATGTATCGATTTATTATTTCTGGCAGTCATTACTTTGATCAAGAATAGAGACAAAATACCTTTATTCTAGATCTATTTATTGTCCAAAAAATTGTTATTTTTGTTGAATTATCAGAGCAACTTGGCCGTTCATTTAGCTGATATAGACAATGTAATTGAATAAAATTCAATATATGATTTAATTTCTTCTTGTTGTTAATGTGTTATTTAATTTGTATTTTTATTGTTTCAACAAATGCAGCTAAAATAATGGCTGTGCTGACAAATGCTATTGATTTTGTTGCTCCGTTTTTAATATTTGAAGATTATTTTCAATATTTCTCAGTCTTATACAAGGAAAACTTAACAAATTCAATACATATCTCTGTAACTTTACCGCATATCTCAATGAATAAAATCTTTATTTGATTTTAATTCTAAGTAAAATACACATATTGAGAGAAATTTTTGATGCCTTTTCTAGATGTTTGTTATTACTTTGTATGTGAACAAGCCCCAATAATTTCATCTAGTATATTTATATCTGTTAAGAAATGTATGCATTTTAATAAAACTTCGAAGTATTTGAATTTCTTATTTTAACTTTTATGTAAAACCGAATATTCTTATTTTAAAGCCCGAAAAATTATTTTATTAATATCATTTTTTTCCATTATATCCTATTTGTGTATTTATAATTCTTTAAAAATACATTTATATGACAGCATGGATTATTTTTCTTTTAACCGTCATATACACATTGTAGAGGATTACATTTCTAAGTGATAAAAATTTTGTGACACTCTCTTTTAATTCCTAAAATATGCGATTGAAGTATCATAATTTTTGTATTAATATCATTTTTTTCCATTATATCCTATTTGTGTATTTATAATTCTTTAAAAATACATTTGTTTGTCGCTATCAGTACACATCAGAAATTATTTCGCAATAAACATGGTAATGCTGCTTTACAAATTTCTATATAGCTATTATTGCGGATAAAGATAAACTTATTGATTATTTATTCGAAACATCGTATTATACATGATAAAATCGAGTGTCTTGAAAGCTTTATTAAATATTTATTAAAAATAAAAAATAAATATTTAAATAAATGCGAGAATGAGGGAAGGACTTCGCCTCTTCTGCTACATCTCCACTCCGGAAAAAAATTAACTCAAATCTAATTTTAATTTAAAATCAGAAATATAAAAATTTAATTTAAGTTTAAGTTTAATTAAATTGTGTAAATATAAAAAATTTAGAATTTTATTTGACGTAACAAATTAAAAAAATTAGTATCAAATTTAAAAATTAATATCAAATTTTTGCTCTAAAGGAATCAATTATAAATTTCTTGTATCAATTATTAAGAGGAACGGCGATCTCGCAAGAGATTTGCTCTATATAATATATATATATATATATACATATATATATATATATATATATATATATATATATATACACATCGTGTGCGAGATAGCAGAAATCCCGATGGGCGACTTTGCCCATGCCAAATGTATTTTAATATTCCATGCGATATTCCGTTTGTGCACGTTTGGGTAGAGTTAGCAGTTAGAATCGATCGATTAAGCTCGCACAGGCTTTTCGCGAGCACACCTGCCGCGGAGATACAAGCATACATATAGCGGAGGTCTTGCAAATTTGATGGATCACCCGTGGTAGCGACGGTGCCACAGTCCCACTCAGGTGATGTTCGCGTGCGGCCTTATAAATTATCGAAAAGATGGGCTATCGTGCCGGCTAATCGAATCGGCGTTGCCACGGTTTGCACAACGGAACAGTGCGTGACATGCTTATCATCATAAACGGGCCCCGTGGAGCGACACGATAGCGATGATAATATAACTGTGGGTCGGAAATGTGCAGGCACGATTTATGTCAGCCATAGACAAGCTCGTTACGATTGTGCAGGAATTCTATTAAAATTAACAACGAGTAATCCGCGCGTTTCTGACACGCAGATTATATCTACACTTCTCTTGTTCGTTTGTTAGTTTGACCATGTAAATCGCGTGTCGGAATTCGCACTAAACATTTTCGAAAATTCCAATTATTATTTGTAATAATTCTGATTTTATTGTTCTATCATTGATCTCTCACATCAACATAATATCACAATTGCAAATTCGCCTATATATTTCGATGAAAAATGTTTTACTGATTTTGTTGCTTCATATTTATAATAATTCCAATTTATTTGTAATATTTCCAATCTTGTTGCCCCACTTTTAATCATCGAAAATTATTTTCAATTATCTCATATTAAATTTGCAATTATTCGTATCTTATATTTTCTTTTGTTTTTCTAATAAGATCGTAAACCTGATTTTTTCCGATATTAAATGTTATTGACTAAGTTAGTTAGTAAATCATATATTGAATGATTAAAAACTCATTGAACTTTGCATAAATAAAGCATAATGTAGAATTTGTTGCATACAGTTATTTTTATTCTTCACCATGCAAATCGCGCATTATTTTGTGGAACAATTATAAAGTCGAGATTCTTTGAAATTCTATTAAAGTATATGTAATTATTTTATTATAATTTATCCAGCGTTCCGCTTGCAAATATATTACAACTTCCAAGCGTTGATGATTACAAAATTTTATCGTTTATCAAATGCCTTTAACGATGCGAGGAGAAAAGGATGGGTAAATTTGATGACATAATTGCATCGTGTTCGAATAATACATTAAATTAAATTTACAATAGTTGATGGCAAGAGATAGATTTTTTTCAAACATTTTACGTAACGTTGTTAATATTGATCTAAACGGATATAATTGATATCATATTTTCTGATCGTCGATAAATTCCGGGTAAATAAGACTACGTTATTTAATATTTTCATATATATAAGCTCATGATATGTGAATGTTCCATATAAAAAAATATTCGTATTAAATCGTTTCGGCCATATTATGTATACTTTATATTAAATTATATTTCACATAATCTTCACCTATTTCGTATAATTTTCAGATCTACGTTGAATATAAAGGATCAATTAAATAGTGCATATAGTGAACACATATATGTATTAATGTGATAAAAATTTGAAACGTTTATCCTAAAAAACTCCAATAAATAATTTAAAAAAAATCAATTCAATTACATATTTTAAAAGTAATCAGTTTACATATCAATTCGCCTATTATTTGTTTCTTTATTAACGATATATGAATAATATATTAATGATATGAATAATAATACACATGAATCGTTCGGCATTATTTCAAAATAATTGTGTGAGACGAGAAAAGATTAATTAAAGAAGGAGATCCGTGCAATATTCTTCATTTCACTAAATCCTATCATGAATTTAGAGTTTGAGTAATTAGCCGATTAATCGATGCCATCTGCTCCCCTGTATGGATTCGAGAGCGGCGGCGTGGTATTAACGATGCGTGAATCCCCATTTATCCGATAGGCTTGAGACATAATACCCCTCATCTCTCATAGTCTTAGTCGCTCTATCTTAAGGGAGCTTACAACCTCTCCCATCATTTTAACAAAGAAACGAAATTGGAGAAGGTTCTAGAAATGTCAAAGTGATGAGTACTTTTGAACGAACTAGTCAATAGTTGCATAACGATGTGGCATTATCATTTTAATGAATTCTCTTTAAACTCTCTCTCTATAAAATCTCTCTATAAAATATCTCTCTATAAAATTGCTAAGTCATTTTATTCATCTGATAACTTTGATAAATTTGGTAAGAAGATATTTGTAAATTTTATATAGACTCGTAAAAATATATTCTTTTCAATTCTTTATAGAATATATCTTTTTCTTTTAGTGACTTCTCAATGAAGGCATGTGGATTTAAGGTAAGACATAAATTTATATATAAGACTATAAAGAATTAAAGAATTTCATTAGCATAAATCATAAATTAATCTCAAATTAATTATTCATTATTATCAGTTGCAAAGTTTCAAGTCTTTTGAATGTGATATATATTCATCAATCTAATCCTTATGATCTTACATTGACATTTATGTAAATAATTCATCGCGAAAAGAGATAACATGATCTATCATTTTAATAAATAATCAATATTTTGAAACTAAAGTAATCAATATTGTATATTTTATAAGAAAGTATTGATATTAACTTTTTATTATTCTCAAGTTAAAAAATATTATTAGTTTTTCTAGTATCAGAATATGCAGTTGTCAAATTATCCTTGTATTATTTTTGCATAAGATAAATAAACCTGACGATTATGATCCACAATGTGCACATATCGCATACATTCATTTCACCTAGATATTTCTGATTTGCATCTAAATGAATCTAACTCTTTACAGATAGTATGTCGTTTTTTGCATGCAACTTTCTCGGAAACGATTTATAGCAAATCGTCCCATTGCGAGTCACCAACGGATTAATCAGATAGTCAACGTTTTACTACAATCGTATATACAATTCTCGGAAGCCTATTTCGCATTGTCCAAGAATCTAGATCGACGCAAACATTATTCAGAGCCGACAGTTTATTGCGTTCCTATTAGATTTATCGAAATCTTCTTTTAAAACTTTACAGATAGTCATGTTTACTGAAAATCATATAATAATAATGACTTAAAAAATAATATTTTTCGAATAATTTTCGAATTAAATAAGCTTATTATTTTCGCTATTATTAAAAAAAAAATTGTTTTTCCATGTTTGCGTGTATTGACATTTTTTCAATTACGAAACATCTGACGCGAGACAAAAATTAAAAATATAAAAAAGAGTTTCCAATAAGTTTCTAATAAGTTCACTCATCACATTTTTGCATCGTAAAAAATTTCGAATCGAGCGTAATCAAGCGCAACAATTAATTGCACAATGATGTTTAGGACGAAAAAAGCTTAATCGCTCAATAATTATAACCGTGAACGAGCGTAATGACGATCATATAATAAACGATCATGCGATGCGCTGGATGACGGCTTTTTAATAGTCGACGGGCTGCATCTGATTGATTATTGAGAATTTCGAACATTTGCATGACTCTGGCTAGAATAAACGACGATTGCTGTAACCTGATTGACATTGATCGATGGAATATTTTATTTCACTATGAGCAGCGGGTTATATACCTATCCTTGTCGCAGTTCTCTTTCTCCACTCTGTCATTCCATTTCTCTCATGATGCTATTATCAGCCACGATGACGATTTTATTGAAACGAAATATTATGCATATTGACATATAAGAACGTGTTTTGAATGAAAAAGAAACTTTTGTATAGAATAATAGTGTTCACTCAAGTTTTCTCGAAATTTAAAAGAGTTGGAATAATATTTCTTATTCAATAAGATATTTTGTTTACAAAGTTATGAATAAAGAAATGCATGTATGACATTAAGTGTATAATCTAAATTGATAGATTTATTCCCCAAAAGTATCAATTGATAATTGTTATATTTGTGTCTGTATGTGTGGAGAGAAAGAAAGAAATAGAGAGAATGAGAGAAAAAGGAGAAGGAGAGAAAGAAAAAGTTAAATTAATTTTGCTGTTCTGTTACATTTTTAATATACGTCGCATTGTATAGCGTTTATTACTTGATTGAATAGTCAGTCACTTTAACAAGAACTTGTGCCACTATGATCCATCACTATCAGTTTTCCATACGTTATAGTGTATCGCAGTAACCATGGGACATGGACGCTCTTGTCCCAGAGCTTCCAGATTTCTCTATCAATCACAGGGTGAATCAATCACGCCACATCCTGCCTTCGTTAAGCGGAGGCCATTTTATTTCTGCTTTCTTTGTTCTTTTATCGCTCCATCTCTAACTTGACAGGTACATCTACTAATTCGATAGACACATGTGACGCGGCATCCGTTTGATAATATAATCTATAGACGAGAGGTTTTTAAAAATTATGATATATAAAACTGTCAATATGAACGATATAGAGAAATATTTTTTGTTAAATAATTGTAAGAGCTTTTTGCGAAGCGGAACAGTGGTTGAGTAGTTTAAGCGGATATTTGCATTTCTCCCATATATACATTGCTTCTTTCTGATTCTCTACGTGTAAACATATATATGTAGTTTTGTACATTCTCGCTCGCTGTGAGTACCCGCATCGATGATGGAGTGTTCAAATAACACTATTTTAATTGTTGACGTTACACAAAACAAGTTTTTTACATTTCGAACAGTTTTATATTTTTTATATGCAAAAGATTTCTACATACATTCATGATTGTAAAATAATTATAATTTAGGATGTAAGTAATTCATAGATTATTAACAATTATACTGTTACGATGTTGAAAATGTCAAAACTTAAGGGAGACGATTTTGTAAAAGTTTTTCCAGCTGCTTTGGTGTCAAAGACGTGCACAAACTTGGGATGCAGTGTTACATACCTAAGTAGCTTGCAGAGGCACTTCAGTAAAACACCTTGTTCGCACTAAGAGGCTATTTAGTATGCGAAGAGAGCTTCGAACAGATTAACTTAGCTATCGTAGGGAGTTGCGGAGGTCTGCCAGATTGACGTTGACATGCTTCATATCTTCGTTACGGTTGAAGTGATTTCGATGTTGTCAATGCAAGAGGAAGTACCCGACGCATTATTATCATGTTCTATTTTTATATTTTTAATAAAATAAATGATTATTTAGAATTTTGAATTATCTAAGAATTTTGACTGACTATCATTGAGATTGTAATGTAGTACATATAGATTTTATATATATATGCAATTTATATAATCTCTAATTATACGCATAAATTTATAGTGAGATTAATTCATAGATTTAATAATGAGATTAATTTAGTATTAAAACAAAGTAACGTTTGGTTAAGCTATTTTACACGAGTGCGTGATATGTATGGCCTCTACTAGTAACACGTGTACTGAGTTTCCGTGTACTGTTTAACGCAGGTGTATACGCGTTATATTTGAAACGGCGTGCTTCTTCGGAAATGTATGGTTCCGCATACATATGGTATCATACGTACTTGGGATATAAACTCAATGATAGATATAGAGGACACCTCGAAGTTACACGACACGATTCAAAGTTCTCGATAGTTTCAGTCAGTGAAGTATTTCGAGAAATACAATTCTTTGCAATTCTAAAGTTATGATATATTTTTCGTTTTACGAAATTTATATTTTTAGCGTTATACGTTATACGTTGCTAGCAGAATTTCACTGGAAAAAAAATGTTTACAAGTTTGCGAATATATTTCCATATATCTTAATATATTAAATATTACATGTTTCGAAACTAACAATGTTTTTAAAAATGTTTTATAGAAATAATACTATAAACGTTTAATCGTGTATGTGTGTGTGTGTGTTAGTTTCGAAACATGTAATATTTAATATATTAAGATATATGGAAATATATTCGCAAACTTGTAAACATTTTTTTTCCAGCGAAATTCTGCTAGCAACGTATATATATATATATATATATATATATATATATATATATATATATATATATATCTATTCTCTTTTCTGACAAAGCTTACCTTCGGTAACATTTACCACAAAGATCGTAAATTTGGTATAACATGGAGTAGTTACCAAGGATCGTGTCTATATGCAAACGGAATTGCACAAAATAGAAGCGCAGCTTACAGTTCGGTAGCTTGATGCAAAGCACGAATATTCCTTACTACAGAATACAATAACTCAACTAACATTTAGTACAAGTATATATATATATATATGTGTGTGTGTGTGTGTGTGTGTGTGTGTGTGTGTGTGTGTATGTGTGTGTATGTGTGTGTGTGTATGCTGGAAATATATTTCTTATAATACTTATATTACTCTACTTTCTAATTTTAATAGCGTGGAGAAACAAACACATATTTTTTGTATAGAAAAGTATTCGAAAATTTATTAATGTAAGTAATGTAGCACAACGTATTCTCTAGTTTATTTTTAAATATTTAATACTATAAATATTAAAAGTTATACATTTTGTAAAATTTATTTAAAGGAATTTTGAATATACTCCAAAAAATAAACAAAAAACGTTCGTCAAGGCAGCAAAAAGAAAGTTAATTGTTAACAAATTTATTTAATTTCTCTACTATTATTGAATTGTCTATACGCGATCTTCGCGATGATAGTTACTCCCAAAATAAGCACAGTGAGAATAACATTTATCACTTTTCTTTTACTTTCTTTAACTTTTTTTTCATAAATTGTCAAAATTCGCACGATTTGACAGCTTCAAATAACGCGAGTAAAACAAGTCGCAGCATACAAGCGCAATAGCCAATTAGTATTACAGAAAAAAAGCAACAATATACTTGAAGACTTTCGAGTATCGACATAATATTTTAGAGAGGGACCACACAGCACGAGCCTTCCATGAATTTGGTTTTAATTTAAAAAATTTTAATTAAAATTTGTTTATTCTTGATTACTTGACATATTTCTTGGATTTAATTTTAATTTAAAAATTAATTTTAATTGATATTTTTTTATTTCTAATTTTCAATTTTTATGTAATAGAGTTTCATATCATATTTCATATTATACGTTATATGTGTTATTATTATACGATAGTATATTACTGACAATTAATTTTTGTGATTAATTAAAAATATGAGAATGTTTTAATCGATACGAAGCTATTCTTGAGACGAATAAATCAGCACGATCGATCGTTTTTCCCAATTTACCGTTTATATGGCAAATCGAGCCGGCAATGTTCCACAGTGCGGGATTTTGCGAACGTACCGTGGTTCGTCTGCAACGATAGGATGTAGAACCGAGGTAAATGGAGCTCCGTGCCACGTCGAGAAGGCTGTAGAATTGTAAGCGGTGCGGGGAAAGGATTGTACCGGGTGAAGGCGCTTAGTGTATATTTGAATTCCCTCGAGGTAAATTCTTCGACGAATGGTAGCGGCGACGTTCAGACGGAATTCGTTCTCGCGTTTCTGTTACGCTCGTTTAGCTGTTCTGTCGACGAACGGCGAAATTAAAAAAATAGCGAAACGGATATTCGACGGTTGGTTCATTCAGCATTTCAAGCGGCCGTCGTGTTCTCATATAAACACCGCTTCGGCTAGTCTCCCATGTACAACTGATTAATTCGTGGATCGCGGTAAATACGAGGGAAAACGAAAACAGCACCGCGACATTTCCATGAGTGATTTCTGTTTGTGAAGAAATACAACAACACACAGTCGTGAAGTGAAAGGGAACAACGTTTGTGGATCAACGTTTGCATACTCGTTTAGTGTACACAACGAAAATCAGGTCAATACGATTATTGTTTTTTTTTCCCCGATACCTGATGCTAATGTGACAGAACCATCCGATTAAGTTTGTATCGATGATGTTTTTTTTTCGCATATCGACATTTCTCAATCGTCCAGCAGAAATAAATAATCAAAATTTCAAATTTTTCCAATACACAAGTTAAGGGAATATATGGAAAAAAAATTGGTTTCTCTTTTAAAGTTACATGTATGTGTAACCTACTTTCTTGTTTATTTCTGTGAATAATAAAAATTCACTTATTACAGTCGGAACCTTCGCCGCTACTTCCGTGATAAATCACGTGGAACTCATGATGGAAGTCAGCAATTTGTGACTTACGATTGGCCGGTAGCAAGAGTGCTACCGTGGTAAATAGGTATACTTTTACTCCATGCTGCGTGCTTTTAAGCACAGCAGCGGCGTCAATCTCGGAAGAAACAGCAGCGGCAAACCCACCATTTAAACTTCCACGTCGAAAATAAAAGTGTAGCGCTGCCAGATGGCTGACCGCCAAGATACCATTGCCGGATGGAAAGGTCCTATTTATCTTTCAACCGTCTTTCATTTATGTCGTACCCTGCGAGCTTTTGCCCCATTTTTTTCCGCATCCTCAGCTTCAACATTATCGCACTCACTGAATAAATTTTCAAACACGACATCTTTCATTCTCTTATATAGATAAAATATGTGCAATTATATTCATAAAATTTATGTCACTCTTGTTTAACAAAAAAAGCAAAGATTCATTGTAAAAGATTATTTAAGAGAAATTTTATTCCATTAGTTTAAGAGAAATTCTGTTCTAGAATTCTTATCTCGGTGTTTGAAAAAAGGAGAAAGTTCTCGTCGTCATCAAGCTTGTTCTGTGACAAAAAACTTCCACGGAAATCTATAATATATTTTTATTCACACACAAACTTGTAATCTCGGAGAGTAATTATAAAAGCTTATAAGTTTGTGAAACAGTCACGATAATAAAAAAGAGTCCAGGCGGGGATATTCGCTCGCTATTACGTCCTTCTAGATCCTCCGACCATAAAAAACTAATTTATTCTCAAGGAAAGAGTGGTGAGGCAGAGCGGATGAGGGAAGGGCACCGGTATGGCCAGTCTCGCGTCTTCAATGGCCCTTTCGTAGGCTACGGCGTTTCGTACTGCAGCCGACTACGTAGGTATATCATTTTAAAGACGTGCCGCGAAATAAGTTTCTAAGTAGTCTGCCGAGAGTTTCGTCAGAACTGCGTTCCCGTCTAAGTAGTTACCAAGTAGTTTGTGCTGCCGGAGTCAAGCCCTCCCCGATATATTATGCAGGTGCGGGGATACTCTACTTTTCTTCGCGGTCTCTCTCACTCCGCCTTGATTTCACCTCCCGTTTCTCCTTCCCCTTATTCCTCCTCTCACTTTCGTGCTACCCGTCCTACCTGCTCGACGTTCTTGTTTCCATACCTTCCTGCCTCGCCCTACGCCCTTGTTTCTTCTTTCTTGCTGTAGTAACTATAAACTTTATCAGCGAACTTTGACCGCGAACCCCTGTAACGAGGTGTTAGTACCGAGATGCCGAGTAGAGAAACCCAGGGGGTCCAAGCTCAAATAAGGGGAGCTGAATTCTTGTTTTAGTACGTTACTCGTTTGTAAACGGTGTTGATAGAGGTTCGGATTCCACGCTGCGCGACATTCCACGTCATGTAATTGCGTTCCATCACTATCGCGTATCTTTCGCTAGCCAGCGGTTTAATGAGATTTCGCGTTTTAATCTAGAAATGAATATGTATAAACGCGTATATTAAAATTCGTCACTTTTCAACCTACCATCTTGTGTCTGCATTTTATAACATCTATTACAATCTCCCGACTACATGTAAAAATTTGTTCGCGTCGCCTTTTTTTTAGTTGCTCCCAACGATTTCGTATTCATTGTCCGTGCCTGCCAATCGACTCCCCTTTTCCATCGACCTAGTCAACCCTTTTCCGAGTCAACCTCGTCGACAGCCGTAATGATTTAACTCTAACTTTGATGCAACCGTGTAATCCGCTGAGTCAGCGGTATCGTATACGGAATAAATTTTCAACGAAGGAGCTTGGGCTCGGGGTGATTACCGCCGGATACAGAATGTAAATGTTACCCGTGCCGGATGAGAGCTGAAGATCCTCAGGTTACTTTATATCCACTTAAGTATGCGTAGTCAGAGGGTGACCAAGCTAAATTAGATTGCGGGTAGACCCTTTTTATAATGTATCAGGAGTCTGTTTTTCTTGAATCGATAATCAAGGAACTTTCTGTTAATAAAAATGTTTGTATTTATTTGTTTATGCATTATATGCATTATATTACGTAAGAGTTTATACGTAGAAAATAATATAGTATATAATAATTGATAATAAAATATTCTAAGATAATACATAAAATGCAAAGCTATGGGGCAAGTTTTTAAAGAAATATTTCACAAACTTTCATATTGTTGCGGCAAAAGAAAATACCATGACGCGTTTCTGCTTCGTTAACGAACGAAGGCCAAAGAGAATGCGACTTGTAATTTAACCCAAAGTCTAAACAATGCAAAGTTTTAATGATCTCACGATTCTCACCAATGGACTTCTTTCTTTACTTGTATGCAAACTACTATTATTTTAGTTCTTTGATAATTCCCTAGGAATATTCTGTGCTAATTCGTTGATCTAATTTATGCGAAGCCAATGATGATAATTAGAATAATAATTAGACTGTAATTTGATTATATTGTTGCTTGTTTGATAAATGCAATGCATATAATAAGTGTAATTAATTAATAAATTTCATTAAATTGATTGATCGAAGAATAGTCGTTGAAAATATTTCCCGTATATATAGTGAAATTTTAATAAATTATTTCATTTTTCTATATAGCAGTGCGTAAGCTTTTTCAATTCTTTTTCCTATCGTCAAAATTGAAAATATTATAACCATAAAATATAGCAATCACATTTGTTACGATTACGATCGTTACTATCACATTGTTCAATTACATTTATTTATTATATATTAAAGACATAATCCATTCTCTTCCCATAATAGAATGGAACTAAAGAAATTATGTGAAAAAAATTACAGTTATTTTAAATTATTTCGTGTAATATAAAAATGATATTTCTTTCTTTTTCTTCTTACACATTTTGATATAAAATTGTTACGAAACAATATACTGGCTATAAGGACAGGCATATTTATTTTATGCTGTCCAGCGCATTACGGTATATAAACATGCACAGCAATTTATAGGAAATATTCAATCGCCGATCGGTAAGTACAGGAAAGTGAAACGATCGACTATTCGAAGCACTTGTTACAAGTGGTTGTTTGAAGGCCACTTACACTTCATCACGCAAGCGACGGTTTGAGATAATCGCTATGTAAAAATTTGCCTCGGGAGAGTATCGCGCAGCTTTTAAGCACTCGCCATGCCGTGAAAGCGCCCGTGGATTTAAGAGGGAAAATTCATTGCCGTTAAGCGTGTTATAAACAGCACTTCAGGTAAGAAGACGGATGCGATAAAATGAAATCTCCGTATCGTGTTCTAACGCGTTATAAAACAGCGAATTCTCTGGCAATATTTATTAAATAATTATATGAAAATTACATAAAATTAGTATATTTTAAATAAACTTTTCTTGGTTCTCAAGTAATAGGGTAAAATAAGGTTGGTGGTTTCTACAGACGATCATTTCGACAGACATCCAATCGCGAAACCAATAGCTGTTAACACGGGTTCGCACTCGTGTCTTTTTTTCATCACTATCAATCTAATCCCTCACTCGTAGTTATGCGTTTCTTAATCCGTTTCATCGTATTTTCTGCTCAACGTTTATGCGCTTTCCTCACGACATCCTTGGCAACGTCTGCAAACGCCAACTCCGTATCTCAGATTGGCTATTTCGTCGCATCGTAAAATCGCATCCATGCCGCACGGGAATTGCTTATTTAAACGACCAAAGAGATCGCAATCGATAATGTTTCCCGATAAAAAAAAAGACGTACGTGCGCATTATATTTGCGAGTATGAGATTTTATCGGCCACACGCTCGTTTCCGCATTTTCCTCTTACCAATACTTCGATACTTTTCTCCTAATATGCTTGCTCGCATGTAACAACATGAGTGGGAAAACGTGTGCGTCCGTACACCAATGCCTTTTTCACTTTACGGCGAAAAATGCGTCGAATCGAAAGGTATACCGTTGAACACAAGGCTAACGGTAAAGTCGAATTACCGTATTAGCATCGAATGGTTTTCCAATCTAAAAACGTGCTCGACTGAGATTTCTCATACGCTTTTCTCCCACAAATAAAAATTCGAAAAGGCAGCCGATTGAGCAGCTAATTACTGATGTAGATATATATCGGAAAGCATACCAGACTGATCGTAAAGATTCGAGCGTTATGAGAAATTTAATATAAATGCGAAATTGACAGCGCTGAAACATGTGATTTATCGCTTTCTCTCGCAACTTTCTATATTTTAATTTTCACTTCCTTTAATATAACTGCGCTGCTAAAAATTGTTATCCGTCTGTAATTCTCCGTCGTATCTAGTTTTCAATTTCCAATATCGTTTTCCTTCAGTGGCAGCTAGACTCGCTGAATCGCCCGCTATTCTCGCGGATCACGCGCATCCACCCGGAAACTCGTAGTTCCCATATATCGGCAACGACTTATCTTGCGCGCGATCCGAAAACGGTGTCGATTTTACATATTCCTGCTTACGACTTCAGTTTCAGGAATATCCGGGAATATTTCCAAGCCAAGCTGTCGCGGCGCCGACACAGCATGACAACGTGACGCTACCAATGTGCCGGTGGCTTTTTATCATATTTTATTGCAATAACTGAGCGAACTTTTATCGAGCGAAGATTAAGTATCAGTTTTAACGAAGCGGCAGGCAAAACGATACCAGAGATCCGATGGAAGTCGAGGGAGACATTTGCGCAAGGAGTGCTCCAGGTTGTACGATACAGTTTTTTTATAGTGACTCCTTCTTGTTTTTTTTTTAGCCTCTTTTGTTACATTTGCTCTTCGACTTCTCTAACCGACAGAAATTCGTCCTTGCAACCCTCCATTAGTATGCTAAGACATGTTCGCCGTGTCACCGCATCTCCATTAATCCTTCGACTTCGACTTTGGCTCAAATTACCGGTCAGAATCTCTATGCTAGATCGGACTTTCGACGCTCTGTTATTACATGAACAGCATCGCCGTTCGTATCCGAACCTTCTCCGTCACGTCTTACTAGGAACGTCGGGTGCTATAAACGATGAGACGGGCATGACACGCTGTTTGGCTATGAAATCGATGTATTTCATAGATCGCTGCTCCAGTCACTGCTGCATTGCGTCGTTTATTGACAGTGATTGATCCGATACACGATATTGCTGTTACGTCGTTTATAGGATTAAAAATGACTGCGCTTACGTCAAATATCGATACTATTTTGAACGGGATAACTCGCAGTCTATATATATCGCTGACACACAATTAATAGAATGAAAAAATAAAAAGCATTTTTGCATAGCTGTTTTGTTATATGTCTTGTTACGAAGATATTACTCACAATTGCAATAATTTGGTAATCTCTGACGCTGATACATAGTAACGTTCCATTTTATGAATGAATATTTTATGCGATTGTATTTATATATCATACAACAAAATTTATAATCGTTGAAATAATTTGTAATCGTTGCATATAAATTTATTAAAATAATGTGTGCAAACTCCAGTCTGTTTAAAATATCATCAAAAATATAAATTATTTTAACTAATTTTTCGATAAATTTACGTTTCCACGAATTTACATTTCACCGCGAATAAAGTTTACGATAGAACAACGATTTTTGTGTAAATTAGATAAGTGCTTGTTTTTCTCAATTGCTCGAACTTCTTTTTAATTTCATTCTGTCCGCGCGAAATCCACGGTCCACAGATAAGTATTAGCTCAAGCTTTATTGCAGTGGCAGTTGGAAGCGGTATTATCCTTGACAACTTCACCGCTTCGAGAGGAGATCACGAGGAACGAGAGTCGGTGGGAGGATTGCAAGTGGAGCTTGCAATAGCGGCGATTGCGGAAGCTTACCTTTTCTGAAACCGTATGAAATGGCCTTCGAGTTTGTGATATCACGGATTTTCAATGAGACGTACGGTTTTACTAGGCTAAGCGATATTTTTCACGATATAAACGGTAAGATTTTTTCCTTATTTCTTTTAATAATTTATTTGTAATTTTAATAATTGTTTTTTATCATGAAGAAAAGTCTAATATTCTTTGTATATATTTTTCCATTCGATATTGTAAAACGATGACTATGATAGAGCTTATTCGCTTTAATTTATTTGATCACTTATTAAATGCATTTGCAAATTGGAGGCTCTCTCGAATAATCTAGATAATTTTCCTTGCGTCATATTTTATCAAATTTTTCATGTGTTCACTCTCGCATTTTTTATAAAATATTTGTAAAGCAATTTTATGTCATTAGGAAGATATGTAATAATAATGTAATAATGCTGTTGAAAGTATTCGAATTTTTTTTGTCGTCGGTAATGTAAAAAAATAAGCATGAAACATGCGAAATTATAAACGACACATGCGTGAATCATCAGATAATATTTGAATTTCCGAGTAATTTACGTACTAATATACCGTAAAGCAAAATTCATGATATGCATATTTATGTAAATCTCAATTCGTTCGGCGAACAAAATAAAAGTGAGTTTCGCGGCGTCACAGGGAACCTTTTGCTCCGACGAAATTCCGACACGCGCGATCACGTACCGTAACCCTGTCTCACGAACAAGAATCAACGATCTCCTGTCTATCTCGCGCACGCCAAAGGTCCTATTATGCAAACTCGATAAATAGTTTCGCTGTCTCAGGTGCACGGATCAAGGGTATCGATGCATTCGAGCGTGTCCGGAATACGTTATTCATCTCTCCTTCAGATACGCGCGAGTATTTACGAGAGGTCCTGCTAGTAGCCGACATATCTCCGATGATACTCAAGCTGTATACGGCAGACTGCATAACTTTGCGTGGCACGCCTCGCGAGGCGCAATGAAATAAGAGTCCCTGGTACCCTTTCGACTTTATTCGAGCACAGTTTCCTAGTTCGAGTATCCGTAGTGCATCAAGAAGTTCCCAATCGCGAAGTGAGTGGATATTTCTCTTTCACGCTCTCCTATCCTCTTCACATCCTCCATATTGCGGAGATTCGAGCGACGGACTTTTGGTCCCTGGACACGCGACGGGGAAAGCGATGGAGAAGAAGAGCTTTTTCATTGCGCCATCGCGACTTTCGCCCAGCGACCGACGCTTCTGAATTTCAATGCGCCGATGCGGAATCTATCGGGTTCTCTCTGTACACTCGGGTGGATTTCCGTTTGTCCGTAACTTGTATATTGATCGTTGACTCTTTGCCTTCTTCGGCAAAAGTCCCACGGGATCTCACGGCGCATGGCTCGTGGTTTCTCGTAAGTAAAGTAAATTTTTTTTATTGCCTCTTTGAAAGATACTGCATATATATGTATGTATGAAAGAGCAAACTTTACATCTACGACTCTCACGACTTTACACGGTATTCCCGAATTATGGCGATTTACCGAAAAAGCGGCTACTTTCGGGGATTCTATCAAGCAAAGGAAGAAAATCTCGGAATACTTTTGCCTTGCCTCTACATCCCCAGTTACGCTGAATTAAATCGTATTACCTCCGTGTAACTAGAGAGCGAGATGATATAACTTCCATACCGAACATTTTCGTCCTCCTTGATATCCGATGGAATTTTCCACCTAACGAGATGTCAGGACGATCTCCCCTGATTCAATTCCGCGAAGAACTCTTCTCATTCTTTGGCGAAATTCAATTTCGACTTAGATCTCAGATCCTGTCATGAAACCTGCCCCGCATCGACAAAAGAGGAAGACGGCTAATTAAAACGCTCTCGAAATCTGCATTCTTCAATGAATCGGATGTCCAGTTTCTTTTTTCTTCATTAGACTTCATTTAAATACTTCAGTCGCTCAGTCGTAATTCGTTCAACGTCCATCAATAAACCGCGAATCTAGTTTATCAGCATTAATTAATTTGAAACCGATATAAATATAGTCACAGTAGAAGAAGATAACAGCTTACAGAAATCTTAGCGACGAATTTCAGTTGACGAACAAAGTTCCTTTTGCCGATATGTGCGAGGCGTAAAGAATTTTTATAACCAAATTACAGACTTTCTTACAGCTTGATCAGGACAGAAGAGAAAGATATATTCACGGAGGCTGGCAGGTCGAAGGTGGATAGATTCTGCTGAGATTCAATGTGATACGATCCATCTTCGTCTTTTGAGCGGACAACGGCTAAGACTTGACGCTTCTCTGGTTCCGGAGCACACTCCTTCATCATGTTCACCGATGCTCTGATCCTCGCATCTTTCCATGCTGCCTCTTTTTCTAGCTTAGTGAATTCAGCTATGTATACAAGTAGCTTTTTCGTACGAGTATTTTTGTGTTTTTTTTATTGCCTTTTGGAACTAACTAAATCACTTCTTATACTACACATTTTCTTTTTATTTTGTCTTTTTGATTGATAAAATTTCAATTTAGCTAATGTATGACAAGATAGTGATATGATAAATGTAAGAAGAAATCTAACTTATATAATGTAGAAAAAATAATTAAGAAATTCATTTAAAATCCAATTAATTAAAGTTTCCTCTTTTATATATCTTGATTGCAACATTCATTATGATATGATGCGCAGTTGACGAAAACTATGAAAATAATTTACAGATATTTTCGAGATAATTACAATTAATGCAACTAACAATGTGATGTATCTAACAAAGCTAACCTGCACAACATATAAATACTTTGAATTGTTGATTACACAAATATTCCTAATTAATTAAAATTAAACATACATGTGTAACAATTAATAATAATATAATTGTGCAAACTCCATTATTATATAAATATCATTGCTTATTCAATACTGCAATTTTAATAAAGAAAAGAGATAATTAAATAATGGCACGTGTTATATGAACAAATGTATATATGAATAACAATAATAATATTTTTGAGATACTCCATTTAACAATTATACTTTTATTTTACACTTACATTTTTATTTACTCTTACATTTAACAATTATGTTATTATATTATCTGTACTTGTATAATGATCATTATAATAAATAAATTCTCTCTACTAAAAACAGAATCTTTATCAATGAAATAATTTAGTTACTGCAGTATTTGCTTGTGACATACGCGCGGAGTGTCCTAATCGATATTCAATAATCGATGCCTCCAAATTTCTCTCTACGTTTAGCACCGTTTATAAAATGAAATTCTTGGATATTCGGAAATACCTATGAAAGTGCCTATTACAATTTAATGATTTCATAAGACTTTCGCCTTGGACAAACTTCAAGGCGACCGCTCGTTATTTAACAAACTTAGACCCATCGCCATAAGTTCAATAGAAACTTGGATTGTAAATTGAGCGTCGAGTTCAGTAAAGATTGCCGGGCAGCGAAAAAGTTGAAGCAGATTGGTTCATCAATGGTTAAATAAATTCAGCAAATGTTCTGTATTAACATTTTACATTTTATGTATGTACATAAAGATGTATGTGAGAGAAGAGATTTAGTTTTGGACTTTCAAGAAAAAGAGCAATTTCCCACACAAGTTTAACTTTAAATTTTTTAGATCAATCAAGATTTATTGTTTTATGATAATTTTATTTTTTAAATCATAGTAAATATATAAAATTCCGTAGATTGAAATATTTTATAAGAATATAGATTATTTTTACACTATTATTTTTACAAATTGAGCTCACAATAATTGTGTAAAGACTATAGACTTAACGATAAAATTTCTTATTAACATTTCTTATTAACAATAAATTCTTATTATAAATATATAATAGAAATTATGTAAAAAAAAGAATTTGTCAAAAAATAGAATTAATAAGTAATTATAATATATAAGAATACTTCATAAAACAATGATGATTTTTATGTTTTTTTCATAAATATATTTTTACAAACTGTTCTTTCCTCTCTATGTATACAACAATTTTAGTCACATTTCTAATAGCAATCTCGTATGGCAATATGGAGATGAATATTTCGCAATATAACATCATTTTTCATTAGAAAAAAAAATGTTTTTCATCGAAAAACAGGAATCTTTGTGCCACGGTAGAAAAACACATTTTCCTAGGCCAAGTCGGAAACAGCCTGGCTTGTCAGTTCTATCGTACTTTTCTCGAACGTAAACGAGATCCTTTTCCAAGAGAAACCCATTAATCGTGCGCGTCTACACCAAAGTGATACATTCCGCCGAAAGGATTGGTTCGGATGGTTCTCGAGGAGTTTTCAGTCGATCTCATTTGCCGGTGCAGTCGGGCGCATCCTGCGATCCTAAACACTTTTCCTACCTGATCCAGATCTTCGCGACCCAGCTTCTCGGAAGCTATCGGTGTTTCACCTCGTTTCTAACACTCTCTTCTCTCTCTCTCTCTCTCTCTCTCTCTCTCTCGCAAAAAATGAGATTCCAGCCTCTTTATCCTCTCTTTTGTGATCCTTCATCTTTCAAAGAGATTATATATTTCTTCTTCCATTTATTTGCGATCAATCGTTTATTAAAAATAACCGCAACTTTTTATTAATTGTTTTCATTGTTACATATTTTGGAAAAATTGTGCAATGACGAATATGATTGATTGGTGACAGCGATTTATATCTTTTTGAATATAGTCGTCTCTCTTTCTAAGTCCAGTCATATTAAAGAATTTTATAGATTGTGCTTTCAAATCATATTTTTTAGATACTACATATCTTTGCTTTTATTTTAAATTAAATTAAATTTATTTTTAATTTTTTTGTATGGTTGCACTAATTTTAAGTAATATTTCTACTATTTTGAACAAACAGAGTGATGTATTCAAGGTAACAAATGTTTTACCCGTCAAATATGAAAGAAGCTAAATCTTAAAAAATTTGGTATATATTACAAGGGATAAAAACTTTGACTTTCCATAAAAAATTTACGCTAATGGTGAAATTAAATGCGGAACAAAGCTTTAAGTATTCCGAAAGCTGGTCATGATCGATAGCGTTGCGGATAAAGCTTGATTTAAATTTATTCCCTGCTTAAAACGATCACTCATCCGGCTCACTCTTTACTAACAGATCCCTTCTGATCCTAAAATTCAATCACTCTTTTAAACGATTTAACCGAATTGATTTAATCGATTAAATAATTTGTTATAACAAATATGCGAGAAATTAAGTATATTTTTTTTAATTTCGTACGAAATATTTTTTACATAATTTTATTATTTGGTTCAGATTATATCGTTGAGTTCTAATTAGTCATATTTTAAAAACATCGCGAGCAATATTGGGAGTTGCAAAACTCGGCCGATCTATCGAATAAAAAACGGCGTATGCTCGAGTCCAAAAGTAATTAAGCGTTAAGAAATCCGCTTTACCGCTCACGAGGTGAAAAACTTCTGAGCTCTTCTTCTTAAAACTTGCGCTACGGAAAAGTTGGCTGCGAGAACTTTGTCGGTTCGTTTCGCTCAGCGAAATGAGATGCGCGCGAAAACGCGAGAAATTTCGGGAGGAACGGCGCTTTCCCGCATACGTGCGTGCGATCGATAGTATCACGGATAAGATCTAATTTAAATTAAACTCGATCCTCTCGTTCGAGAACGTTAGTGTCGTTTTTTTTTCGCCGGTCATCTCAACTCGCAATAGAGCTTTTCCTGCAGTTTCGCAGGACGGCGCGTCTGCAAGAATGATCTTATCAGATCTTGGCTGCTTAATACTCTATTACTGGAACAAAAGCAGCGAGAAACGCTCGACAAGCTTTAACGAAGTCGATGCTTTTAACGCGCCTTTTTAATGTTAATTTAGAGTTGGGCGCGAGCGGCAGCAGGCTGGTGCTCGGTTAACTGACAATGGGGACGCCGAATGTTCCAACACGGTGCTTGTAACCGCCTCCGAAACATAATTGCAAGAAAATATCATGACGAAGTTTCTTATTTCCTCTTTTTTGCTCTCCTGCCGCCTCGCCCGCCGCTACAATTAAACGTAACTGCGAAAAATCTCCACTCGCTTTCTTCTTTACACCTACTTTTTACTTCGCGAGCTGCCGCTTCGCAATTTTATTACAACTGTAGCTAAGTTCTCTCAAGATGCTCTTTTTTAAATATTATAAATCATCCTTGATGTTCAAGTAAAATAGATCTACTTACTTCTTACTCTGTTATACCTGTAAATTCTACTGCTCTTAATAAAAAAGTAAGATAGATAATATAATTATAAAATACATATATTTAATATATAAAAATTAACTAATTATATAATTTACTATTATCATTTTTTCTTTTCAAATTATTACATTTCCAGAAAAATTTGCGTGTTTTTAATAAAAAAAGCAAAAGGAAAGAAAATAACTTATTAAATTACTTGTAGTAATTATAAATTTAAATTACTAAAATTTATTGAAATCAAGAGAAGAATTTTTGATTCGTCAAATAAAATTATTAAAACTGAAAATTTGATAAAGCGTAAAGTGTATGAAAATACTAAATTAATTTACAGCAGTAATTCCTTGATCAAAATAAATCAATTTTGTTATTCGAATAAACGTCAGATTTTATTTGCGACAATAGCTTATTTATCAACATTAATTTGAAATACAAGGTACAAAATATATATTCAGCGTTATAATATATAAATGATATATAAAATGTGTGTGTGTGTGTGTGTTAAATATTTCGGGGTGGCAGTAAATTAACTGCCATTTCAAAATATTTAACATTTTATATATCCTTTTATTAATTAACATATAATATATAGCCTTCACGACGTATATGTATTGTAATTACGGACACGCTGAGCGTGTTGTCATTAGCACGGCAACACTCGAGCAGTAGGACAGTGGTGCGAGAAGCTCTGTCAATCTTTTTTGAAACGCGATCGCAATAAGTATCGAAAAATTAATCGCTATAATTATTAATTGACGATTATTTAACTTTTAATTGTATCGCGATAACAACTCATTATCGAAATGCGTATTTCTCGCGATTTATTCATTTGTAATTTCAATTAAGGCATCAAAATGCGCACGATAGAGATAAAATTATAAATTATAATTTCGTTGCCATCCTTACGAACAGTAATTAAATCTTTAATGATATACTAAAAGTCAAATATATTTCGATATTATAAAAATTTTCCGCCGATTAAATGTAATTTTTTATTCGGGTTAAAAAAGGCAAGAATTATAAGATCGAGTAATTTAACGTAACAAGATTCTATAACATATCAATCTTTTAACAAATAACTAATCTATCATTTAAAAATATAATATTTCGTGTATTGTATAAATTGTAGTACGTAAAATATTTCTACGACCTCAGAATAACAACACATAATAACCCGGTATTCGGCCTTGATGACGTAGCGCGCTAATGTTTACATGCTGTGGCCGTGTTATCATTCGCACGGCGACACTCGAGTAGTGAAATGATGGTACAAAACGCTCCGTATGTTATCAAATTCCTTTCCTAAAGATGATTACGACAAGTATCGAAAAATAAATCGTTATAATTATTATGATTAATGATTAATTAACTTTTATAAATAAGAACAAAACTGTTTTGCGATAGATTTTTATCGAAGTGCGTATATTACGATTATTTATTATTTCAAGTAAAAATCGAAGCGACAGAGATAAAAAAATCTTTTTATAAGGATTATTTTGTAAAAAATTTTAGATTTTATATATATATAATAATATATAAAATTATTTTCTAATAATCTTTATGATCCTTGATTTTTCCCGCTTCTGGTTTAATTCTTGCTCGAAATCATCTCGTCGACTTGAAGTGCAATTCTCAAATAAAACAACATATTACTTTGCAATCGTGGAATTCGGGAGTGCCGTGAAAAGTGTCCAGGCATTTTTAAAAATAAGAAAGTGCTATTTAAAGTGTCATGTGTTTAAGTGCGCAATTTTTTCCTGACAACCTTGATAATCTGAGAGGAGGAAGAGGAGGCTTAGGAGAGGCATCAAGTACTGGCGGAGCAACTCTGGGGTGAGTATTAATTATTTGTATATATTAGTTTTTTGTGTATACGCATTAATTTGATTTATTTAAACGATTTAAATAAGAAATATTCAAAGAGAGAGAAAAATTTTTATATAAGTTTTATAAAAGTTGATTTATCTAAAAAAAAAAAACAAATTTTTTTTAGAAATTATAAAGACATTCCATATTTATCTGTTTATTACACATTAAATATAAAACTCAGTGCGTACAATAATAATTCTTTGAAATATTAATTATATCTTAAATGCTGTTATATAATTTAAATTTTATATTTGCATGTTACAAATCAATGTAGTTTTAATATTATCAAGTCCGCTGTGCGCATTGATCAGTGAGTGATAAACATTTATTTTATTTCAAGATAATGGATTTAGATTTTTGTAGAGATTATAGAAACAGATTCTAGATTATAGATGCATAGATTTGTTGCCTTAAAATGGATGAGCTAAAATAGATTAGATTGAATAATTTTTAATAAATTCTTTCAATATGTATCTATATTGTTTGAATTAAAGTATAAATTGAAAAATAAAAATTATAAAAAGTATTTTTTCTTTAATAAATTAATTTTATTTAATTTATTTAATAAAGAATACAGTAGTAATTTTATTAATTATGATGATATAACTTACTTATATAACTTTTTAATCTTAATTTTTTAGTCCATCCATGTTCTAGGATTTGTTTAGTAGAAACTGTCTTTAAATTTTGCTTTAACAGATGTAAAGTCGAGTAACAAATCAATTGAATTATTTTAATATGATAATAAATGACATAAATATTTAATTAATTTCATTTTATTATAAATATTACATTTTATTATATATTAATAATTTATAAATATTACATTTTATTATATATAAATTATATTTTACTATATAAAAATTTTATTCAATAAATATCAAATAAATATTGATTGATAACTTGGCTTTACCTCACAATCAGTTAAAGCAAAGTTATGTTATAAAATAAATAACTTTAACAATCAAAGTGTCAATCGTTAACGAGCATAAAATGATAAAGATTATCTGCTAGTGACAGTAATTAATCGATAATAGAAGAAATTTTTCTCCCTCTTCAACCTGAGTGATGCACGCGTCTAACAAATCTTTAACATAAAGAACGCAAGTAAAATCTTTATGCTTACTTGATAATAAGCAGCCAGCATTAGAAAGAGAATTTCTTTTCTTTTTCTGGAATATCTAGAAATGGTTAGAGATCTCTCGAGCTAAAAATATGGCCAGAAAACAAAAAGTAGGTCCGAAAAATGGATATAAGTACACCAAAATAAAAAAGTACACGAACCAAAATAAAATAAGTACACGAAAAATGGATAAAACTACACCAAAAATAGGACACCAATACTAGTCAGAATGCGTAAGTGTTCATAAAACTTTCTAGAGCATATGGAAGCATTTTGCGCATTTTATATTTTACGTGCACCTAATTGGAACGCTATTGGTGCATTCGATTAGGGCATGCGATTGCAACAGGCGATTACATCATGTTTTCAAAATTTCAGTTTTTCATTGGCGTAGCCAGCAAATAGGAGATTTATAAGAAATTTATATAAAAGTTAAATTAAAATTATTTTCAGAAAAATTTAGAAACTTAAATTATAATTATCTATAGGAAAAATAAAATAAAATTTATTTTTAGAAAAATTTAAAAAGTTTATTAATTGTAAATTTATCAGTTGTTATGTAACATTACTTCTGAAATTAAAATAATATTAATTTATGATTATTTTTTATAATAATATAATTTCAAATAATTCTTATTTTAATTAAAATAATATTATATATTTTATAAAAGTTACAGTGTTTTTACAACAGACGTGGACTTGGTGCAATTATTTTAGTTTAAGGAAAAAAGACATTTTTTTTAGAATTAAATATATTAATATTTGTGAAAATAAATGGTCAACTTTATAAAGTATAAACATTGGAAAATATATCTATAATAAATATTGCTTCTTTTGTTACATGAATAACGTATAATTGTCACATGTGTGTGTGCACGCATTCTCTGTCTCTATGTTATTTTTAATTTATATTAATAACTCTAATAATCGTGTTTCGCTGAAACATAATTCATATCTGTTAAATAATTATATTATCCTAGTGGAAAGTACCCATCTAATTTTCGAGTAATGGTGCATAGGCCAGTCATAATGAAGCGATGAAAATGCATAATTAAAAATGGCAGCTTATAATAAATCTTTAAATTGGATATATCTTATAGAGAAACTATTACTATATATTAAATTAAATAAATATATAAGTAATATATATAATATATAATAACACACACACACACACACATACACACACACACACACACACACACACACACACACACACACACACACACACACACACCACACACACACACACACACACACACACACACACACACACACACACACACACACACACACACACACACACACACACACACACACACACACACACATATATATATATATATATATATATATATATATATAAAGTGATACATCATATATCATATATTATAATCTATAAATAATTTTTCTTCTGAAAGTAATAAAAAAAGAGCACGCACATAACATTGTTTCGGGACATCAAATATTGTACGTGTTATAAGGCAGGAGTTTAGGAGATTCCAAGATCAATTCAATTTTTTTAAACAAAACTATCCATTTTTTTAAAATATGAATTAATTCTTTCTATTATTCCGCATATAAAAATAGAGTAAGATATTTAAAAAATAAATAGTTCAGGAAATATATAATTTGATTTTTACAGGAAATATAATTTGGTTTTTATATATTTTTTAATATTTGTTATGAAATTGAATTAACTGAAATTTAATTATATGTGTATGTATTAAATTTAATTATAAAATAATGTATTAAATTTAATTATATGTATACTACTGAAAAGATTATTGTAAACACAACATAAATGAAATAACATAAATTATTCCACAGAGTAAAATAGAAAAATACAGAAACACAATAAAGAAATAAATTAATAACCTAACCAAAAGATGCAAATTATGTCTTATGATAAAACGAGATTACTTAAGATTTAAAATCTTAATATTTCAAATATCTATCACTACTCTTCCAATGCTAATATAAAAATTATATCTAAAATTATATCACTTATCATATTTGTGAAACGCAATAATGTCACAGGTAGCAAATACATACATATGAGAAATTCATCATTCTCTTCTTGTCTTCTCATTATCGAAAAGATCTTTTCGCAAGAACGACATCTTGAAAGGTTATCAAAAAGCGATAGAAAAGGATTTTCTTCTCGTTGAGCGCCCTTTTGCGCTCACCCCCTCTCTTTCCTATTCGAAACTCGCACACCAAGAAGCGTAATCGTTTCTGTACCCGATGATAACGCGTTTTATCCGTCGCCTCTTTCGCGCTCCTCTTCGCCGCGATTCACCAAAGGCGGGAGCCTTTGAGAATCACGATTTCGCGGGACGATAAAGGCGTACAGTTATTTGTTGGGAGGACACGGCAAAGTCGACGCGAAGACCGAGGACAAAGGAAATCAGCGCGAAAAAAGGAATGATGCGCGTCTCGCCCGGGAAGATGCAATCTGCCGTAGTATTGTTTGATGCGATTTGCCGGCGGTTATTGTTTCGTACGTCGCAGCCACGAAGTTACACAATTACGTCGACGTCGTTGTACGGATTCGTCTCTCACGGCGCCTCTCACTGGTGCCTCTTTTACTCGCGCTTCCAGCATTCCCTAGGGCACAAAAGCGGTTGCTGTTGAACGTCCGTCGTAGCGTACCGACTTTGCTGAATTGTTCGCGATTCGCAGATTTCTAAACGGTAGAGGGAAAGAGAATGAATCGGGGTTTCTTATTCTCAATCACTTTTCTCAATTTTTTCACGATATTTTTGCGTTTCTCGCCAAAACGCTAACAATGTCGCAAGGTGCGGAGGAAAATAAGAATAGACATGGCAGAAATAGAAAGTGTTTCGACAAGTACTACTTTAGAATTAAATTTGAAGTTAAGATCGATTGTTTCCACGATAATACATCAGCGATTCGCAAAATGGCTATTCTTGTTATATTTTTTGTAACTTCTTAAAAAGAAGCTTAGTATTTTTTGTTTGTATTTTTGCTGCTTCTTTCATGACGTTTAATATTTCTTAACAATCGCGTACACATCGGATTCTAATGATGTAAATTTAAACCAGGTAAACCAGGTAAACTCATCCAACGCGAAATAGCTCACTTATAAACCTGATTTATATTTAAGAGCTGTCAAAGACATTCCATCTCTTCATTTTCAAGATAAAAAATTCAGTTTGCGAACATGAGGAAAATTCTGCGAGCCAGTTTTACTTATCTTCAAAACTTTTCTTTTATTTATCAAATATTCGAAGAGTCATGTATCATTTGATTACTTATTTTGTAAAGAGGCCAATAAAATTAATCGTTGAAATCGGCCCTCCGCCTCATTCCACTATCCCAAATTTGTTCTGCTCTCCTCATGGCGCACAGCTAATCTCACCCATGGGATTCCGGGGCACGGATTTTCGGTCTACATGCATATATTGTGCACGTACAATATTTACATTAGAATGTAAACGATCTTCAAGCAGCCCGAGTTGTTGCGGCGCGGTATGCATATTCCTGTCTAGACACCTCTTAATACTTCGTCGAAACTGTCGAGTCTGCTCGCGCGGTCCGTTTAATGTGTACGAATACATAATTATCGAGTTACGGACCATGCACGCGCAGATAGGTTTGCACGTGTTTACGCAGTATAATTTCATACGCCACGAGTTATCCAAATTATACCAATTATGCGTAAATTATTGCGTATATGGGGATGATGCAGTATACACATCGCGCGAGTACAATTAACACCCGCGAATCCGATATTGAGCGATCAAAGATGGGAAAGCTGGGAATGCTGACGAATAGTCGATAATAACTGGTAATGATATACACCTGCATTGATGTCGACATATGTGATATTGAGATCGATACTATTGTACTACGGTAAACATAGTTAATATTTAATTAATATTTATTTAAAGTTTAGATATTAATTGGCTTTGTAATCTTTTATTTTTATGATATACCGAGTTACTCGCCGCTATAGATCTTGAAGATTCATTACTTACATGTCGTGTTTGCTCGTTTCGTTAGTAAAGTACATACATTCCGTGGAGCATCGACGAACGTGATACGAGTACACATATAATAGCGCTCCTGGTGTAATTACAGGAGATTCTGCTTGCCGAAGCGCGATCTGTTATTTCCGTCCCTCCTTCTTCTTTTATTAGACGGCGGTATGCATAGAAAGCTGTATAAACGAGATAGGCAGCGGAGCATTCGCGGTATCGCCCTCACCAACCCGGTCTGCACCCTTTTGTTTAACGCCTTATCTCATCTACTGGCAATTCGATCTATCCAGGGGGAAAGAGTAAACCCGACAGATTAAACGGAGATAGACTATTATTCTTCCTTAAATTATGTAACATGATCCTAATATATGCTCTGCCTCTCCCTCCCTCCCCCATTATCTCTCTCTCTCTCTCTCTGTCTGCTGACACACACGCGCACACACTTTGTTTGGCTACCATCTCACATTATAAAATACGAAGAGGAATCTTACAGCATGCATTATTTTTTACCTAAATTTTCAGAAAGAATGCAAATTAAATTTTTAATTTTCTTTGAGATATTCTGGATAAAGTCTATATAAAAATTGCAAAATTAACAGAAAATTTAATTAGTATTAATTTTTAATTTTTATTATAATAGAAATTTCCAAGTGAAGAAAATTAATATTCTCTATAGAATTTTTGCTGTCAAGTATTTCTAAATTATTATAACGCTGCAAAACGATTTAACTATACAATATTCTATTTTCTGCATATAAAAATTGAAATTTTCTAAATAACAATCGTTTTTACATAAATATTTATAGTATATTTATTTATTAAAACTTTAAGTGACATGTATTGATATATTTGGAATAAATTATTAATTAAGAAATTAAATGATTAAAAATGTATTTAAAAAATTAAATTTTTAAGAATGCTCGTTTTGTTTAAAATTTTCCACTTATCGTAGAAATTGTTTAAAGCGCGTTTTGCTAAAATTTATTAAATTGAAGGTTTATGCGAATAAAAATAACAAACCATATGCCATAATGAGTTACTTCGTTTCTCTGAAAGCGCTCTCGTTACTTTACTAAGGTTTTTGCTTTGAACATGCTTCAAACATGCTTTGGAAAGATATTTCCCGAGAGTAATGGCATGCGATTACTTCTTTTTGAAAACCCAATATTTCGTTTATTTCTCAAATTATGATTGCTGCAATATTTTTTACACTCTAATCAATCGCAGGTCGATATTCTATCAATATATTTACCAGAAATGATATTACTTATGAGAGAGAGAGAGAGAGAGAATTTTTTCTCACTTTGTATTATGACCATACTGATAAGGTATAAAATTTATTTATAGATATTTTCGCAATGTCTGTTATTTTTATTTGCATGTAGAAACTGTCGCGATTTTAATTATAAATATCACAGTATCTTGACTATTATTTCTATTACTAGGCATTTTTAATTTTAATACAAACTATAATTATACCAAATGACAGAAAGTTTACACAAAACTATGTTTTAGTATTTTTTAATAATAATTTATATATATATATATATATATATATATATATATATATATATATATATATATATATATAGAGAGAGAGCAAAGTATTACATTTTATATGCAAAGCATATGCATATATACATACATGCATACATACATATATGTGTACATGCACACATACATACGTGTGTATATGTGTGTGTTTATGTGTGTATGTGTGTAATATTTATTCAAATTATATAATAACTGTTTCTTATATAATAAATAATATAATAATTTTTCTACAATTGGTAACTCTATGGAATTAGTATAGTAGAATTATAGAATATAGTTTCCGTGATACAATGATATCCTTATGTCAGTTTAATGGTCATTCTGGAGTTCTCTTTCGATTACTCTCCATGAAGTTGACACTTGCTAATTCAAATCGTTCTCTATCCGAACAAAATTTGTATATGATTATATTTTAATTAAAATAGATATGTAAATTACAATTAGTATGTAAAATTTTCTGTCGTCTAATTTTAAAGAAATAACGTGCGCATGCGTGCGTGCGTGCGTGCGTGCGTGCGTGCGTGCGTGCGTGCGTGTGTGTGTGTGTGTGTGTGTGTGTGTGTGTGTGTATGTATGTGTGTGTAATATTTATTCAACTGTATTTATAATGACTATTTCTTATATAATAAATAATGTAATGATTTTTTTACATGCATACGTGCGCATGCATTATTTATAAAACATTTATTACAGTTGGTAACTCCATAGAATTAGTAGTTGAATTAAGTTTCCGTGATGCAATGATATCCTTATACCAGTAAAACGACCATTTTGGAGTTCTCTTTCGATTACTATCCGTGAAGTTGACACTTACTAATCCAAATCGTTCTCTATCAGAACAAAATTTGTATATGATTATATTTTAATTAAAATAGATATGTAAATTATAATTAATATGTAAACTTTTCTGTCGTCTAATTTTAAAGAAACTCATGAATCTGTGATAAATAATAATAACTTACGTGTAACCATCCAACCATTCAAAGTTGTCTAAGAGACTCCAAACAGCGTAGCCTTTCACATTACATCCATCTTCATAAATAGCTAACAGCATAGCTTGCATATAGGAATGCAAATAAGATATTCTTGAATTATCAAAAATGCAACATTTATCAGAGAAGCCGTTCTCTATAATATAGAGAGGTGGATTATCATATTCTTTTCCAATCTTATTAAGAATTTGTCGAAATCCATCAGGAATGACCTAAAATATATTTTTATATGTAGATACATACAAATACACAATATGTTTATATATTATATATAGATATAATCGAGAAAATTGTCTTGCTAATTGATGTAATCTTGTTATACACAAAAAAATGATATATATATGCCGGTATAATCAATTAAATTAAAAGCATTTGTTGTCTCCTAATGTGCAATAATGTATTCAACAAGTCGATTATTCGTCCTTTTTTAATCAATTTTAATCGCCCCTTATATTCGATTCAGCCGAATTATCGAAATATACATATTTTCTAAGATGCACTCGATTTTGATTTCCAATTTGTGGCATCGTGCGTATGAATAGAATCTATGAATTATTCATAAAACGAATTATATATTCATAATAAATCATTTATATATCTTAATCGTGTCTGATGTATTATTCGGATCAAATTAATAAATTCTGAATGAGTTCTATATAAATAAAAATTTTAAATTCATGAAAATTAATATCTGCTAATTTGATATATGCAATTAATATGCATTTTTTACGCTAACTAACCCTGAGCCAATCTGAAGCGCTTTTTGGCCATGATGGATCTATACTTTCTTTCACACCGGAATAAGCATACCATTCTTGCCCTTCCACTCGTGGCACTGTTTCCACAAGCCTTGAAGTATAATGATTCAATCCGAAAAAATCTGACGTGCCCCTTAAAAAGACAAACAAAATAATACGAATTAAAGAAAACAATACTATATTACATTATTATTAACTAGTTACTAGTAAGTTACTAAGTTAATTTTATCGTAATAACATAATTAATTTTTTCATTCTTAAATATTTAAATAATATAAAATTTATCAAATATTATTTCTTAACACACACACACAACACACACACACCCACCCACCTAACTCACAAGCACAATACATTATATATATATACATATATATATATATATATATATATATATATATATATATATATATTCTATAAGAAAAAGAATTAGAAAAGAATAAATGTTTGATTTTCAACACTCCATTAGATAAAGAAAAATGTAAAAAGAATTGCATAAACATGTGCATATTCAAAACATCATCATAATTATATGTCATAATTATATATATCTATTTTATCTGCTCACATTAATAGATAATTATTAAAAAACCTGCTAATAGATTGCACATGCATGTTCGATATCTTATAGATTTCTTACTTAATATATTGCACCCATTCTGGTGAAAATGTCGGTAAAAGCGATCTCGGAAAACCAGCTAATTTACTATTTTCAGCTACATGATTTTTCATGATTTCTGGATAATCGCCAGTCTTCGAAAAAATTGCATGAGCTGTCCATGCACAGTTAAATTGAAAATGCGTATCTACTGCTGATGTATCATTAAGATTTTTGGGTAATGAACCTGAACAAGGTATAACTAATCCAATTGTGCCGTTTTGATCTTTTCGAAATTCTTCGTCGTAAATATGATAAATCTTGGCATTTGCTTTCAGAATGTTATGCATACATAGGAATGTGGCAGGACTACCTAAGTTCTTTCCTAAAAAAGTATGTTTTGTTTTAATATATCTGAAATACATGATTTTACTAAAGATAACATAAGTTTTTTGCTAAAGGATGAATAGATACATGCAACATATACCTGGTGCTTTCGTGTTTCCTCCGTAGCCTTCATTGCAAAGGACAAATGGTTCATTAATAGTTAGAAAATATTTAACTTTTGGGCCAAGTTCTTTGAAAATAATTCTTGCATAATCGGATATCCATTCAACCATCATTTCGTTGGTCCATCCACCCATCTTTTCCAATATTTCTGGATGATCCCAATGATATAAAGTGACAAACGGTTCGATACCTTTTGCTAACAATTCGTTAATAAGATTTTTGTAATAACTGAGTCCTTCTTGATTAATTACGTTAGCGTAACCATTCGGTAAAATACGTGTCCAACTGACAGAAAATCTATAAAAATCAACCTAAAATATTTGTATTTTAATGTTCAATTATTTTATGTCGTGATTAAAGCCTCTATAGTAAGATATATATGTTTTGTATTTATGCAAGACGTACTCCCAAATCATGTAATATCTTTATATCCTCTTTATATTTATGAAGAGAATCGCAAGCTACATCGCCATTACTACCATCATGTACAATACTTGGGTTTACGTGTAACCATCCGTCCCAAATATTTTCACTCTTACCTTTTCAATTTAAATGCATTATGATAAATTAATTACAAATCTGATGAGAGAACAGATGTCACATATTTTATGTATCCATATATTTAAGACCTTAATTAGCATTTTAATGTTGAAATTAAAATTAATTAAATCATGCCAACATATTATCCAAAGTATTATCTACTTACCACTTTCGTTCCAACCTCCTTCTATTTGATAAGCGGCCGTAGACGCGCCTAATAAAAAGTCCTGGGGAAAAGATAACGTATCAATAGCAAAGACATATGTAACAATAAAAATAAAATTGACAGCAACTGCTAGAAACAAATAGTGCGCCATTGTGAAGACGACTGACTGAGCGGTGATCATGGCAATTGAATATATTATCAGTTATATACATTGACCTATATATAAGATAGCAACCATTTATTCAATGCTATCACGATCTCTCTCCTCCTCGCTATCATATTCATTTATATATATATTACACAAGTATAATCGATACAACAATGTTTTTGAAGTGATATGTATTTGTGCACTATGTGATTTAATGCAATTTGATTTCATTCTTATTTATTTAAAAGTTAATTTTGTTGAATTATTTTTATTATCAATTTATGAAAAAATATTAAACATAAAATTGCATTGCAACGATTATAATGTAGCGCTTCATACACACACACACATACACTATAGATACATAAATAACTTGTATAAGATAATATTCAAATTATTTAAAAATTATTTGAATAAATTTGTTATTTAAAAAACTGTATTAGGATGATAGATATTAATGTATTAATATTACTTATATGTAAAAATATTATATGCATATAAAATATCCTATTCTCATTCGAGTTGTGTCTAACGATACGATAACTTTATTGTATTTCGATAATTATATTTATGTAAGATTTCAAGTCATTATATTTCAAGTGCATTAATTATAAAAAGAAACTATATTTGTTAACTGTGTTAAAAAATAGTCTCTAACGGATAATTATATATATATATATATATATATATATATATATATATATATATATATTTCGTCTTTCTTCCATTCGCCCTCTTCGAAGTCCTTGCGTAGCCTCATCCTGCTGGGCCGATGATCAAACATGCTCTTGAGCTCACAAAGTAACGCCTCCACTGATATTTCGAGAAACTCGGGCTTCGAATATAGCCACTCCAACGCTTTTCTCTTCAGTCGCATACTAATTAATAATTTTGCATGCTTATCATTTAATCGGTAAAACTTCTTTCATGCATGCTCCTTGTCATAATCTTAAATGAAATGAATAACAGTTTCATTTGATGTGATAAGCCATTTTATTTTTAAAACTCTCGAGGAAAACTCTAATGCAATTATAGCACGCCTAAATGCAGATATCTTTGATTTGCAACCATAATAATAAAGTATAATATTATTGAATAAAATTTAAGAAAAAACGTTTTATAATACATATTCAATTATCATATGTGCTTTATATTGATATTTATATCGCTACTTTTATACTTTATACTTTATCATTAAAATAATCGATAATTTTATTAGCTAATAACATTTATATTATCAATTATATATATGGATAAAAAGATTAAAAAATAAAATAACAAATAAAATTAAAAAATAATATAAAAATAAAATAATAAATAAAATTATATAGATAAAGCAATCTTATCATTAACGTTGTGGTTTGTTGGCCTTGTCATTATCAGTTCGTTGATTCTTATCTTTGAAACCACTTTTAATTTATATTTTTTCTTTTCATATAAAATATGTTTATATTCATGGAAAAATATATGAGATAATTTTAAATATTTTCTCTTCATTACTCATTGCCGAGTATATTGCAAAAAAAGTTTTCATAAATGTTTGTCATAATTGACATATTAAATTTCGTAAACTTAATAACTGCATTTCTTTCCATGTTTTATTATTTGCATAATAAAATTTGGAAATCGTAGATACAAAAATATTTGTAAGCACTCTTGCGATAAGAGAGTAAAAAATAATCCTATTTATGATTCCCACTATCATCAAGCGGATACATTAATTATGATGATGTAAATAGTACATATATGTATGAGTAAATTATCAAGCTTATCAAACGTTTATGTTGGATAATTGAAATGGATATTTTATCAAATTATATATATATGTACAACACAAACGTAGCAAATCATATATGTATTTCGCTGCAATGTATAGGACATTCAGATATAGTTAAAAAAAGATTTATATTTTATTTAATTCTACATTATTCATGAAAAATGTATGAAAAAAGAATATAAGAAGAATATATATATATAGATACACGTATAAATACGAGATAAAAAACAGAAAATCAAATGCAACTGTTATAAAGCCAAGCAAATAGTAACATTATTTTCATATATAGTTATTATAACATTTAATAAAATAAAGTGTTAATTATAGTGTAATTAAAGTATTTATTATATTTATTGGAAATTTTTTTGCAAATATGACTAATAGCAGATATATCTTGTGTATCCGGGATGTGAAACGCATATCGCATACGCGATATTGCTAAAGAAAAAAAAATGTATATAATAGTTTCGCAAATGGGATTTTTCCTGTTTTAATATATATAAATTGCACAAAGTGCATTATTAGAAATTATATATGCATACTCTTCTTATGATAATATATACATATATATAAAAATTTCATTTATTGAAAATTAATTTAAATTATTTGCTTATATATGTAAAAATCCCTTTGAAAACAATATTTAATAATATATAATTACTAATTATGCAATCAATATTATATAATTAGTAAAATTTGTGAAATTAATAATAGTACAGACAATAGAAACTATACTAAACATAATAATTTCGAGAAAAAAGATTTATTTGCCTCTCTTATTTCACTATGCCCTCAATATTCTTATTTTATTTTATAATGTGATGATGAGATTTTGTCTTGCTAACCACAAATTAAAGTGATAAAAATGTGTATAGGACAAAGAGTAATACGCTCGCTTTCTAAGAGGAGCGTCCTGCCACATTGAAACATCTTCGCGACCCATCCTGAAGAGAAATTTACTCGCCGGCGGGAAATACGTATTCTGACAGGTAATCTCCGCGAAACATTCGGCTCTGAAGTAAGGGGTTGGGTTATATAACCAAACAGAAAAATACATTGGGAGTACGAAAACTTTGTTGCTAGAAAAGAAGCAGATAACGCTTCTTCTCTCTCCTTTCAAGTGTCTCGATGTTCCGATACAGAACATCGCGCGTATCTGACATAGCGTACTGGGATGCGCGTCTTTACGATACTTCGCGAAGAAAGTGTATCAGAGGATTCTGCATGCGTATGCATTTCGGCGCGTTGTATAGTCCGCTCGTAAGGCGTGACAGTAATATGAAAAAATAGATATAACGTTACACTCGTTTGCTTCTTTTTTTCTTATACTCTGCCTCTTCCGTGACGGGGAAAATCGAACCGAGTCGCGCGCGTGCCAAGTAGTCCGCGTTTATAAATTCTAATTTTCGCTCAGACCGAATATAAAAGTTCCCGAGTTTTGTGATTTCCACCGAGGCGAATTTCTCATGAGTTTCTTTTCGTTTTGAACGAAAGAGTTCACAATATATACAATTTTTCTTCAGCTATAAATCATTTTATGTTTCGTGACTAATAGCATTTTAATTTATATCTTTACGAGCGTAGAAGAGACTTTGTGGATTCTTATTCTTCCGTACGATGAATGCAATTTCTTTCGCAAGACAGTAACAAAACGAAGAGACCAGAGAGTCTAATATTCACTTTTAAAAGATATTTTCTCTGAGAAATTGCGAGAGCATCTGTCATAGAAGTTCCAACGCAAAATTTCATTTATCTACTCCCATTATATGATATCAATTTAGAGTTATACAGAAGATCCATTGTTTATTCTCATATTATTTATGCTATCTTTTACTGTCCCATCTATTTAGGATTTTCTATTAAATTTATAGGTATCCTGTCGGGAAGAGCAAATATATTCTAGTGGATACATACTCTAAGCTTTGATAACAAGGGTCGAACTTTCGGAAATGGAGCATGGTATTACCGTCCTGCGTGGATAACCGATCAAACCTTAAAGATAGCATTAAATCGGAGCTTTATGTGCCGATTATTCGACATTCGGAGCGAAGTTGGAGACCCCTTATCGTTGCAACTCGTCTCATAAACATCCCGATACATGTATCGCTTTTAACTCCGCATACGTGCTATGCAATTTCCCAGAGTATACAATCTCTTGATCATGCATAAATTAATCAGCGTCCAGCTATATAATGCTAATCTTTTATTTATGTTTATTTCTGCTCTATATTCAAGAAATATCTAAGAAATTCTGACAATATATTTCCTTATCGCAGCAATCAGTTTCGAATATATCAAAAGTTAGAGGTATGAATAAATCGGACGTTATCTATTCGCGCCATAAATTTCCATCTAAATACTGAAAACAGGCGCCGACCGTACTTTTGGTTCTTTACTTTTTAATTAGATCGTCTGCAAAGTTTCGGTTAAATTCTCGCAACGAACATTTTCGTGATAGTCGAGACTAAACTCTATAATTTAGGTCGCCAAAGCAAATGATTACGATGCTACAGCGTCTTCGTGAATCTGCCAGCAATCTACGTTATCAAAATATGGAATGTTATATAATGGAATGTTATAGAAAACTGCACAAATCGAATCGCTTGCGTCTGCTTCGAACGGAAGTTTCAGAAATCATTAACGATCTTATTTCTGTTCTTCTAAAATGCATGCATATTTTATGCATCACTTTTTTCACTCAGAAACAATCTTTCTGAATGTGCAAGACATATTTTATATTCTTAGGAGTAGCGAGCACTTTTTATTATATAAATGAGATTGTTGTTGATTTTATAACGCTTTTCTCTCTTTATTTTCTTCTATATTTTTAATCTATATTTTGCAAAATACTTGATAATTTTAGTTATATCAGTAAACAAATTTTAATATTTTATTTTAAATTGTTTAATAAAGTTAAAAATTAGATGGAATATATGTATTTGTTTATTTTTATTATTTCAAAGCATTCCATCAAGTTGTAAATTGTTATCTGCATTAATTCTTCGTGACATGAAGCTTATCCGGGATGACAGCCATCGAAATTTCGAGACTCGTTGCTTATGAATACCCACGTGTATTCACCGCGCTCGTATAGCCACAGAGCCAATAATGGCGCTATGAGTTTATTACTTGCATAAATTAAGCAGCACGGATAATAACCTTCTCGTTATGCTGTCTACAGTTCCTCCGATAACCGCGCTCTCGAATACAAAGAGGATATAACTGTGGTTTAACAAACCATAGTGTTCCGCTACTGTCCTGACGATTAACAGATAAACGGACATTAATGTTCGTCTTTGTTTGATAAAGTTTTGACATTCCCACAATAATTGCAAATGTCACTTCCGTCAATCTAAATCAATAGGAAAATGTTTCACGATATTGAGTTTCACAGAACGTTATATTTCCAATATGCAAAATATTCCAAACCATATCAATATAAATATTGATCGCGTTGTTATTTTTTAAGGATGATTACATCCAGATGATTGATAGAGTACTTATTATTTAAAAATCATAAAACCGATCGTTTTTTTACCGAGTAACGCAAAAATAAAAAAACTAGATTGCCAAAATAAAAAGTTATGGTCAGATGCCAAATAATGCAAGTCCATTCTCGATTTAACTGATTTTAAGTAAATAATCCGGTCTATCAATATACTGAATTCGTCTATTTTCATGATCGATCAGATAATTAAACCATGTCCTCATTTCTCAAGCTTTTTCGGACTTGTATCATTTGATATCTGAGCAACTCATACATTGCAGATCAAGTTAAAATAAATATAGCTACTTCAATATTAAAGCATTAATAGTTTTTGTTATAAATAATGGAAAACTGAAACTTTAATCGTTTGTAAGATTTATACATCACGCAAAATCTATTATTTATCAATTCTAATGGAAATTTACTTTTGACTTAAATATACGTATAATCTTAGATATTAATGAAAAACGGTCGCCTTTTACGAGAGCTTTATTGAGCACTCAATTTCAGTGAATAATCTATCGCGCTAAGCGTGCTAATTATGGAACATCTAGTGCGATATTAAAGTAGGAGAATTTCACAAGAAAATCCTTAGCGTGATTTATTTAGCACATAACGCCAAAGAGTTAAATAGCATGTATCTAGTCCCCGTTCGATACGGAGATTGCTTCGTTTACACGGTCCGCATCAAAAGAAGGTCCATTCGGCCGTTAAGCACATTAAGGGTCTTAATACCAAATGCGAATATCATATATGACAAGGCTAACAGGACTGCCGGCGCAAAAGGAGACGCCGCGCGGCACAATAAACTATTCTCCGGGAGGCAAAACACGAACCCTGGCGCCAGTATAACCGAAGCCCAACGTGCTGCTTCATTATGCGTTGCGACGTGGCAAAGTGCCAAGGTCTTTGATAAAGGGGGCGACCATGTCGTGCCCGGGCGAGCCCTCTCTATATCCCTCCGTCTTTCCACCCTTTCGCCATAACGCGGAGGCGGCATGCACCCTCTGACGAGCGTCTACCGTCCATCGCTTCTTCCGTCTGTTCTTGTACAGACATCGCGGTGACACGTTGTCGTCCTTTTCTCTCCAATACTCTTAATCATTATTCTCCCCTCCGTTCTTCTTCCTTCCCATTCATTTCTTTTTAGACTATATCAATGATGTAGTCACCAGAGTCAAATTAAGCAATTAATATCATCGCGATTAATATTTCGAGATGTCTAACGAATATTCAATGGATCCTTAATTTTGCATCACGACGTTTTTAATCACTAGTTTGGCTAACCTACCATTCATTCTATCCCTCGCATGTATACATGCACATTGTATGCCTCGGAAGAGCTCTGCCGCGGTTAATTACACGACGCTTGCATGCGCGATGATCAGTTTCTTAGATTAGCAGCAGGCAATTCCTACACGCCGCAGGAAGTCAACCATGAATCAAGCGAACGCCTATGGCGTCTGACACATTGCGCGTCTCGAGTTCTTCACCCTTAAAGTTACCGGGCTAGAAGTCGAAGGTTGTAACTTGTTGCCGGAACTTCTTGAACACGGCTACCGCAAGAAAGCCGAATTACACGGAGCTCCGCGTTACGAAACTCGATCCATGCCGAAGGGAATGAAATAATTATATCTTTCCGAACCAAGTTTCAATTATACAGATAATATCAATATCTTCCCAACGAGACATTCCGTAGCTGCTCTTGTTTCGAAACATTAATAATAACACAGCTGCGGCCGGTACCAAAGTAGATATGCAGAATACTATTTTCCTTGTATATAATTTTAACTTTCCCCCCCCCCTCGTAATATTATCTTTGAAGAGAATTTGCCTTTGCGAGGGAGATGTACGTATACATCTAAAATATGATTTCTGTCTCCGAAAAAAAATATAATCTGATTTAAAAAAGAACGCTTATAAATATGATACTTATTTCGAGAATTTGCGCGTGTTTGCCGTCTAATTCTGACAAACGAGATTTTATTTTCGTCGTTATGTACGTAGAGGGGCACTCACTTCGTACGTGTGTTAGGAGTTTTACACATTTCCTATTCCCATTTAAATACTTTTCAGTCAGGTATGGATAAAGTTATACGACGAATGATGCTTACATCCAATTACGGTAACCAGCGTTTTCAATAAAAACGGTACTTTCTGTTTGCGCATTCCGCGCCGGCTAACGAGCCGTTGGTTTGCCACTTAAACTTTTCCATTGTGTGCTCTCTCATTTCCAGCCGCGAGGAATTTTCGGTATTCGCCGAGAGATCTGGTATAATTGCACGGATTACGCGAAAAGACCGAGCGTACCGAATAACCACGGATTACACGGCGGTCCGCGTGACGCACGAATCAACCAAATCGTGATTTTCGTAAAATTGCTTCCTCGATTTAACAACGTTGGTTCCGGGGGTTGCGGTATCTCTTGTAAACCAGTAACGCGGCGTATAGCGCATCGACGATCATATTTAGGTACCGATCTGTACTCTATCAACGAGAGGTCACTTCCGACCGCACACTCGATTGATTAATCTAGCCAATCACTTAACAGATATCGTATAAATAAACTAAAATACGAATATAAATCACGCACGCTCGTTCAATGCAATGTAGGGAGATATTAATTGTTTTCTACGGACTTGATGAGATTTGAAAATACATGCTTTTTGCATCATATCATCGATAATTGATATCAAAATATGGTTTAATCGAGCTTTCTTCCGTATCATTAGTGGCTTAATAAACTTTAAATTTCACATAAACTATCAATAATACGTAATAAGTAATTAATAAAAAAATTATATCACACATATAAAATAAAATATTATAGTCTATACAAAAACTTCCAAATTTATTTATATATTACTATATAAATAAATACTTATATATTATTTAATGTGTTGAAAGAAAAGGAATTAGTTACTACAATGATAATAAACAATTATAATAATGACAATAACTGTGATAATAATAAAAAATATTGTTAAAGTAAAATTTTTTTTGCAATTCTTTTTATACGATTTAATATATTATCGCCTCAAATTGTCCAATTGTGCCACATGAAATGAAATAAAAAGCGTTCAATATCGCAGTTTCTCACGCAGCGCGCGCAAAGGAATACCACAGGATGCCACAGAGAAAGACATATTTCTAGTTTTAGAACGACTAAAACGACAGCAGTGGATAAGACGAGTAAGTTTATTTCGTGAACTTCTACGTGCCAGCATTGAGTTACTTGAGGCACTTAAGAATGCGACGCTGCTAATAAATGATGGTTTGTCTTACACGAAACGAACGGTATTATTTCGTACTTTGCAGAGCAGATAATTTTATTCTCGCGATACACCTCTGCGCTTTCGTATCTCATCCTAGAATTAGTCTTTCCCAAATTTATCTCTTCTCGGGAGAATCACTAAAAATGTGCCGCAAAGAGCGATAATATGATTTTAAATTAAATCGTGCAATTAAATGCAAAATTAACATTTCTATTATATTCAAAAGGGAAGATAAAATCAAAGAGGAATAAAATGCGATAATAAAACTCGTCGGATACTTTGCGTTATTATAGGTAGAAATTTACGTATCACAAAATCAGATATATCTTATTATTCATGCTTCATATTATTGTATACAAAATATATTTTGCAGAAAAAAAGGAAATATCACATTAAAACAAAACATCTCCCGTATTTTTCAGCTACAAAAGCATGGTATTATTTAATCAAAATAATTAGTAATAAAAAGATAATGTTCTTTTTTCTAAAATGATATACATATTTGTATTTAATGTCGGTTTTATTTTGAAGTTTAAAAATCCTTAAAACAATTTTTAAAAGAAAAAAAAAACATTTTGTGACCATTCACTTATTCGTGGAAATGGTGGTGGATGGTGTTATGATCCATCCTTCTCGTGTGATGAAGTAGGAAGATTTCATCCTGCACAAAGAGAACTTTTCCATGTTCCCTTGAATAGGATTGCCACAAAAGACAGACGGAGAACAGAACATCCGACCTCGATATTACAACACTTTGAAAGAGTATATTTATACGACCTAGTTTTATACGGATCCTTCGATATTATTTCGGCAATTTTTATTCTGACTTATTCTTATTCTTGGAACATCAAGGATGACTTAACTTGCGGAAATTTTAAATAACTCCACTGAATGCCTATATATATAATGTGCATAAAGTATTACAGGGAACTATGAAATTACTTATAAATTTTGGATCCGATGGAATTTCGATTCCGGTAGAATTTTATCACGCGTTAAGAGAGCGACAGAATTTGTTTGAAGAAATATTGAAAAATAAAATCACTCTCGCGTGCAAATAATAATAATATCTTTCTGTGCGCGAAGGATGCTCGCGCGTATAAATCATATAAAGCGAGAAACGAAAAGTCTCCCTGTCACAAATCATTGATTTCACATAGCGGAATGTCCGCTAACGCCATTCAACGTGCACTGAACTAGATTAAAGTGACTTTCGTCCCGAAGCTGTTGATACGGATCCAAAAGCATTAAAATTTAATGTTTCACGTATTTCACTGCCGTCTCTGGACGACAGGTATCGATAAAGTTCCCAAAGCCGCCTATGCCCGACTATCGCTTGGAATTTCAGTCAGGCTATTACAGTAATATCGCGCCGTATGCGAGAGCATTTACACTAGTATTATGTACTCACGTTTAGGAATGTTATTTGAAAGTTCGCGGAAGGTAGCCGGCGGTAATGGCGGGCAAATTTCAAATACCGCGAACATTGTGGATACGAGAGACATGCGAACTCCCCCGAAATTTGCAAATATGTTACGTGCTATCATTAAGGAAACATTTTCAAACTCGAATTGTTCATTATACACACTATAATTTCCAATCTTCTGTAAAAAATATGACTCGTCTCCTGGGAACAATTCGTTGCATATTTCCGAGCTTAATAAGAACGTAAGATATATATGAAATCATTTATCAACACACTTTAATAAACAAGCTCGATATATTATAGACGTGCCGTTACTAGTGTCTATTAACTTGTTGATGGCAGAATTTTTGATACTGGCAAACACGAATAAATAAGAAAATATTGTCGTATATTTTCGAATTTATGTAACGCAGTTGGGTTTTCGGCAGATGTGAAAGAAAACGTTAGTTTTCTCACTCTGTGTATGTGCATGGGCCCAATTTTAGAAATGTTTCGATGTAAAGGAGAAGAATGGCACGGGGATGGACTGGATTTATATCCCTGCATCCAATTTCTACGACGGTATATAGTCTGCGGGCCATAGTAGACTTGGGCTATCGTTGCTTGTACGCTTCGATGTATGGCATGCGGCGCGAATAGCGACGCTGCAACCATTGCATCGGGCGATGCGACGCGACGCGACGTCGGTGGCCATTTTACAAAGCGATATATATCGCTCCCGGGTATACTTTTATTCCGCAAATATTCATAAATCTACGGGAAGAATAAAAGGCCTGCTTATTCCGCTCGCCTTTTGTTGTCGGCGGCGCGGCGGCGAGCCGTTGAAAGCAAACGTCGCAGTTAAATGGCTGGACGTAATTTTCCCGTTGTTCTCTTGGTCGGAAGAAACGACATTTTTGCCAATCCCGCGTGCTTTCTCATGTTAACGAGCTTCGAACTCGTTTCGTACTTCGTCCCGTCCCGTAACCACCAACGCGGAATCTCCCACCTTCCCCTTTAGAAGCGAGAGAAAGTTCGGACGAAAGAAAAGCGGTAAAGTTTGCTCGGGGGAAAACGATGAATAGAGTATCAAACGTGAGATTCTCTCGCGCGTGAATTGATTTATATTTTATTTAATTTGCGCTTTACACTCTGATTTTATCATGCACACATTTTTTTTTATTTTGATTTAACGTTAAATAAAATCTTTTATTTATTTCAAGCAAGTTGTGCGCAATATTTACTCTACCATTTTTCAGTTTCTGCACAATTTAATTCGATTTAATCCGGGAGCGTTCTGCGTTTGTAATGAAAAAAAGCGCTGTTTGCAGTTAACGAAACGATAAGACGTATTTGCTTGTTTTGCGATATAATTCGTGCACGAAATGAAATAGATTTCCCACGGGGGTATTACAACGTAGGCAGCTTCAGCCCTCGGCGAATATCGTGTGGTAATCAGCGTTAAAAATAACCCTCAATTTTGGGCAATGCTCTCTCTGCACCAGTCAGTCTCTCTCTCCGCGCAGTTAATTTAAGTTCTCCTATATATCACATGCTGTTATGTCTAGGTGAATAAACTTGCTATGTAAGTCAGAGCTTACTGTGCTACATTACATACAGTTTGCACTTGGTACAATTATAACAATAAATAACGCGAATAAATACATGCATTGCTAAACGTTCGAGAAGATACGTGCGCCTCGATCTATCCGATAATGGGCAAAATTAGATATGTAAGATACTCTCGATGCTCGTGCTCGAAGAACACCGGCTTGTCCGAGCTCTCTCCAACTGCCGTATAATTACCTAGGGGACACTCGGGAAGCGGCTACGTTTACGATAATGCACAATGCAATTCTCATTACATTGCGCCGAGGTACGTGCTCTCGCGGAGGAGACGACATTATTGCATCCCGCAGGATCTTCCCCAAAATGGGTCAGGAAGGCCTTGTGGCTTGTGCTCAAACGCGATAACAGCCACTTAAGCATTGTTCCCGGTACGATCGAAGGTACCTCCCGAATCGTCCACAATCTCGACGGAATGATCTCTCGGGAGGCGACCATGGCCAGAGCGTTATATCGATCGATGGCGGTGAAAAAGTGAATCGAATGTACTCTTTGAAGCGGAGAACCTAGTTGAAAAGCTTGTTGCGGTATTATCGAGTTTCAGTAGAAACAAGTTTGCATGAAAACGAATCGCTATGATAACCAACGAATATTTTCGAGTGTCAAAAACACGCCGGGAGCAAAAGATCGCGACTTTTCGATAAAGAGCCCGTTAAATAATAAACCGGGCCAGTGACTTTCCTAATGTTAATCGCAAATTTGCCGGCTCATTATGAAACATAAATTCTCGACGCACTTTCAAGGATGCTGAATTGTGTAAAATTGCTCGCGGAGATGATGGAATTACGGTAGAAACTTCTCCAAATGTATGTAAATGCGGTTTGCTTATTCCTGTAATACGACGAGCACGTAGTCCTAGCGTATCCTTCTTCTTTTAAATGATAATTATTATGCGAAGAAGACTGACGAAGCAGAAATATGTAATATTCGAAACGCGTCATGTTACGAAAATTAAATCGGCAATTATTCTACATGAATCATTAATTTCATGGGTGAAAAGCCTTCAAAATAGCCAAAATTTCTTCGTATTCTATTATTACATCTATTGATTCATATACTCCTGCTATTCTAACAGATATCCTATTTAATTGTATTAATGAAGCCGCATATCAAGATTTTAAATTAAAATATCATAGAAATAATTAAAACGCACCTTTTTCAAAGATATACTGTTTCTTTCTAAAACGAACAAGTAAGAAAAGTCTAATGGCAATAAGAGTGGAAAACTTTTTTGTCTTTTCAAAGTATAAGAGATTGTATCAGAAGAAATGCCAATGCTTTATTTTTCTACGTTATTGCGAGCTATCGTGAGCAACAAGGAAGCATGTCCCGACGGAATAAGGATCTCAGCGGATCTTTCGTACGGGACAAAGGGAACGATCGATCGTTCTTGCCCAGAACTGTGGCTACTGTGAAGTCTAGCCTTGATCATAGCAGTAGAGAAACCCAATATAAGTTTCCAATAAGACGGCAGTTGCCGTTGCTCTTGCCCACAAATTAAAACTATCCCCTCTTGCTAAATCTTTCTCCCCTTTTATTCTCTTTCCTTTAATAGTATCATCGCGTAATATTTGACAGTTGAAGCAACTAGCACAATACTTTTTTTTAACATCGAAAACTTAAATAAAAATTGTGTTTAAAATTTTAATTATAAAATAAAAAAAGAAATTAAATTTAAAATTAAACTAATTATGTTTATTCTTATAGTTTGTAACTCATCGTCGTAATAAATGTTTAAAAGTATATATAAATGTAAAACATAATTTCTTTTCATAAATTAAAGTTATATTGTACAATTGCGATTTAAAAAATGCGTAATTGCGATTTAAAAAAACAGTTCTTGTGAGAAAATATTCTGGAAAATATTCTGAACATTTCGGGTATCATTTTTGCATTATTTAAACAAAGATTGGATCTTTGTATTTATTTTTATATCAATATTTCAAGAGCGAAACGAGTTATTTGTAAATCTCATTGCAATCTGACTTGTATTATAGAATAAAATTTACATTTAGATATATATTATTACATGACATTTATGAGATAAATATCGAATATCTTATCATAGTAAAATAAAGTAGTACATAATTTACTTCAGCTATATATTTTTTTTATTAATATTGACTATAGTATTTATATGACATAGCATTATCGGCTTTTTGCGTAAACCGATCGTGCACCTTCAGAATAATATCATTGAAGTCACCAATACTTGTCTGTTTTTGTCCATTTGCTTGCTGATGGATTTTTCGGATCTCGCACTTTCACACTTTCCGGAATCTGACACAACGAACTTCCGTTTGGTACGCATTGTATTTCCATGACTGTCTATGTGGCAGAAGTAAAATTTTCGTCCATTACGTCTGATAAAATTTCATATGTGACGAACGACTAATGGAAAAAAGAATGTTTTATAATATATTTTCTCTATATATTGTATATATATATGTATATCGGAAAGTACAAATAAGTTGAACCAAAATCTATCGAGCGTTTATGATTCATATAAGGTGTGGTAAATTGATTGTAATGAAATTTGTATATTATTCACTTTTTATCGTAAATATTGATTCATAATAAATAAAAATATCATATTAATATCATAATAAATAAAAATGTATATGTGTGTTAAATATGTTACAATGTCTATGTAAAGAAGATATATAATCGCTATCCGTTAAGTGCGCTTCCATGTTCACATCCTCTTATGTATATCTCACAAAGATATTTCTCGTTGATGCAACGAGAAAACCAGGAGTTGCATAGATGATTTATAACTGAATACGCTTAAATAAGAAAAAAACGCTTCCTTTATTTATAGCAAGTGCAAGACTTAAAATACATTAGTAAAAATTAGTAAAATGTACTTTGGTGCAATGGAACAATGTTGTTTAAATTAATATAATGTTGTATTTAAATTAATATAAAATTTGCACTTTTTAATTACTAAGCAACTTTTTACATAAGCACTTTATACATAATCATTTAAAAATTCTGTAATTTTTCGATCATATTCTTCTATGGTGTGGATATTTTCAATCAACTTGAATTTAAAAAAAATATAATCGTATGCAATTTATTTTCCAAGTTTTTATATTTTTACATTAATTATATAATTATTAATTAAAAGATTTTAATAAAATAAACTTTTTGATAATAAATTTTTAAACAATTTTAATAATATAAAGTTAAATATAGAAAATAAAAATAAATATTTGAAAATAAAGAGATAAATGAGATTTAAATATTTTCTTGAAGCTTACTTTAGTAAAATCTCATCAATGTTACAGTTGAAAAATAATTCTTTCTATAATTTAAAACTTATTCTGATATCTCGTTATGTATTCTAAATAAGAATTGATTAATGAAAGTTAACAAGCTAATCAAGTAAGAAATGGAAAGTGATGATTTTGTAATATTTTATATTGTACGTGGTTTTGTATATTGATTAAGCTTCACACACACAACACATATGTTGTGCATACACGCATTATCCTTGTAACGATGATATGCAGAAACACTGCACGTTAATGTAACAGATCGCAATGAAAGTTATATATGTTTATACGAGGATTTTTTTCATGCTCAGCATCGCACGCGATGTATTATATGCATATCAAAGTTTGCATTGGCATTTGCATTGTTCAAAAATTTGAATACGTTTACAATAGTATATGTTACAATTTATGCAAATAAAAAATATATTATAGAAAGATTTATGATACACTGTTGATACTGATCGTAAATTACTCGAAAACTGAATAGGAATGCAAGAAAACACTTTTGCATTAATTATAAAAAGTTATTACCAATAAATGTGATTGCATTCAAAATATGCGTGTTTAGAAGAAATGTATAAAAATACTTGCAGCATGACACATATAATATCGGAAAGTATGAGAATAATATTTTCTGTTTACATTTTTTAAAGGCAGTGCACGTGATCGGACATGTTTCTTCCCGCGTTTAGTCAGCCTAGTTTCCTGTGGTTTCAATGAAATTTGATGTTTTGCATAAAAGGCATGGGTGATATTTGGTGCTGAATATCAGCGAGATGAATATCTGGCGATATACGTGCAAGAAATTTTGACTGAGGTGCCGGAGGTGCAATTCGAATACCAAATAGCAAGAAGTTGCGTTTGATGTTACGCATGAGAGAAACGACGAAGATCTCAGCGGAAAAGAAGGCGGAAGCAAGATTATAAAAAATGTACTCGAAATTAAAAATTTAATCCTTTGCATTCAGAAATATTTATCTCGTTCGTTATTTATTCATAAATAATGTTGCATTGTTGCATAAGAAAAAAATCGATTAGATTCGTGAATTTTTATTTTTGCGATTTTCACTTCGCGAATGAGTTAGAATGCAATGAGTTAGAATGCACCTTGCTGGGGAATATGAATGTTCGCTTTATCGATTTTTTATGCCTCGATTCATGTTGTTTCAACGGACTTGTGTTTACTGCATATCGGAAACAGATTCGAAAACATCAATATCGTATTGTCATTTCTGTTAAATATTTAAAAACAAGTTAATTAATTAATTTGAGTTTACTAATTATAAATGACATAACAGTGTAATAATATTTTTCGAAGAGCGTTATAAAAATCTTTTTTTTCTTCCATCTCTTATCGATATTGAATAAGAACTGTTGAAAAGAAAGAAAATAAATAAATAATTTTATTGTCTTATTTTTACTACGTTTTTACGAAAATTTCTATTTAGAATGCATTTTTGACAACCAAGATAATATCGATGCCACTAGGTTTGCGTTCTCAAAGTGAAATTTCTTATATTCCATCATGAGAGCTTTACAGATGCACTAACAACAGTTCGCACACATGCACCGCGTCGTCGATGTATCGTCGTAGCGGGGGTGTACCGAGCCCGCTATATAAACAAAAGAAAAAGCACTCATAAAGAATCGAGGTCTCTTGGGCGTGCAGTAACGCAGGAAACAAGATACTCTGCGTTTACATAATGCATGAGAAAGAATATTTACTGCTCCATCGGCGAGTATATATATGTGCCTACATGTTGCATCGTAGTATATACTTTCATAGCTACCAGTATGTCATTGCAGTATAAACTATTCGACGCGATATCGTCAAGAGTTAACGCTTTATGACGAACTTATAACTACACGCTTAATATTAGTAATATGTGCTGTTTCTGCGATACAAACTTTATACAATACAATGTAATGCAAACTGCTACTTTGAAACAAACAAACCAATTCAGCACTCTAGAAGGCAACGATAACATAACTATAACGGCAAACATATTGAGTCACTTTTAATTTAATATTTAATGTAAATTAATTGCTTTGATATAACAATTTAACAGAAACAGAGAGAGAGAGAGAGAGAGAGAGAGAGAGAGAGAGTTATCTCATAAAATAATTATACAACTTTCCAATAAATTATGTTTAATTCCTTGAGGGAATGTATACATATAATTTATACTATCGAGAAACAAAGTTCAAAATAACAATCTTACGGAAATTCTCAGCGGTGAATGCCAGGGTATGCTTCACTGACTGATAAAGCTGTCATAAGATCTCGTGGATTTTTCATAAGTCGTCGTGCTGCGAATGAGACACGAGCAAAAGGATAGAAGAGAGATTTACGTCAATCTAGTTCACCAGCCGACACGAGAGAAGAGTAATCAAATTTTCCCCTAAGATAGCTGCAAACGCGTGGTCGTATTTGCTGAACACTTGACAGAACCTCTCAGACTCGACGATTTTCTACGATTATACGTCCATAATGCTCGCGCGTTAACAGCAGCTTGATTGCGTGAAAAAAAGAGGGAGACTATACGAAAACGAAATTTATTGCACGATATTGAAATGGATAATATACAGGTGTTTCTAACGAGATGATTTTCAGAGTCGTTTCGCGGATAGCAATCGTGCTGTCTATTCTTTTTTCAAATGTGTGTGGTAATTATTTAAAATATCGTTATAAAAGGAATCCGCAATATTGCGGATCATGAGAATTCTCAATATGATTCAACTTCGTATGAGAATGATGCATGCTTAATGACTCATTTTCATAATTTTCATTTGCATTTATACTCCCTTATTATTCTAGACGCAAAGTTTCTCTAGCATAATGACATTTACGTGATTATTCCACGCGCCGCCGTGTCAACGCATGTTGTGTCTGTGCAGTGAGGCGGATTCTACTGAAGTTCCGTGAGAATTTTGATAATTAATATTCATTGTGAAAATCATGCAGGCGTGGAACAGAATGTAACGCAAAACTTAGAAGCATATATGATATCTCGCAACAAAATTACATTGACAAAAAATTGTTTGAGCTTTGTTTTTTACGCACATATACACACATACACATCACACACATCACACGCGCGCGTACGTATAAACTAAGAACGAATTTTAAATTAATTTTATTTGATTAATTATGTATATATTCATATTTTACATTCTAAAGCGCAATTTAACTTTTAACCATATAATTAAATGTAACTTCAAAATTTTGTTTTTTCTATCTAGAGGAAAGCTTAATGAAAGGAAATATTAAGTATGAATGCAGAACATGTGTATGAGCATAAAATACTTATAAGCTTACTAATAGCTTTGGCTGTTTCTAATAGAACATTTTCGCCTATTTTTCATTTTATATGGTGATGTTACAAGGAAAGGAAAAATCTTTCCAAGCGCCTTTCCTTCTCGTGCTCCTTCTATGCCGACTGTTTATGTTTTCGCAGCGATGCATTCAATTGAGGGCGCGTCTTCATTTACTTTGGAAATGAAGGAGTTACAATGAGATGAGGGGGTGGAAGTATGCGGCAGTGCGCTTTTATTGGTACATCCTACAGAGCCATTTTGCATTTTCTCTCTTTGCAGCAGTCGTCACCGACTTTCTCCCTATTTACGCGTGGAATTCAACCTCTTCCTGCAGTTTTTCATTCTTCCCACCTTCTTTTTCTCGCCTCCTCCTTCCTTTCGCTTCTCACCTTCTGTGAACGCACGATTCCTCCTGTTCATTCGAGCATCGAGCAAATTACTTTCTGAGTGGCTCCGTCGAGTCGTAACTCGTCTTACCCACGTTCATTCTTTCCTCTTTTTCGCGCTCATATCCCAGTTCCTTCGAGAATCTGGATGGATATCGATCATTATTAATCTTTACAATTCGAAGGGCAATCTTTCCAAGTTTTCATCGTGCAGTTATTAAATGGGTGCTCTTAATCGTGCCGGATACAAAGGGTAGAATATTGGAAGTATATTTATTTCTGTCGAGCGAATAGAAGTATTGCGTTGCGAGTTTCCGTTCAATATCGAACTTATTCCCTCACTAAAGACAGTGGATATTAAAAACGAATAATATCACTACTACGGTTTGATATAATATACATAAATAACTCAATATATAAATATATATTAATTAATTTGCAATATCTGTGTGTTGAAAGGGAAAGAATATAATAATAATTCTCTCTCTTTCTTTTTTTCTATAAAAATATGTATAAAAATTATAATATATATTATCGTGTTAATCTTACTGTATATGTATGCGGTTTAATATAACAAGATTTGTTAGATAATTATATATGGATTATAAATTAAATTTGATCTTTGATGTTTGGGTAAACTTGTAATGTCTACCGCGTAAAGTGTGTATGTGTGTGTATATATACCATGAATTATATAATAATAATATATTCAATGCAAAGGATGTTAGCATCGCTTATAGCGATTTGTAATATCATTGATAAATTGCAATTTAGCGTATTCATACTTCATACTTTTAAAATACTCTTTTCGATATACGAAATAGAAATAACTATAATTAATTCATACTTACAATCTATCCTATTATGTATGTATCTAGAGAGCACAAATGTAAAGCATGAATTTACAAAACTGATGAATATAAAAACGAATTTCTTTTTTGTGAAGGCTATCTTCTATATATAATGCATCGCGCAAAAGAACATGATGAATATATGGATGCGGAAGTAATACCCGATAGCGATCAACTTTCATCCATGTATCCCGTTTTTGTTGCTACCGTAATAATAGCCGTAGCAACAGCGAGAGAAGCACCTCAAGGGAAGTATCGATCGGGGACTTAGAACACGGAAGATGCTTTCCCTGTAAAAGTTTGACGTGAGAGATGTTTACTTTTGCTTTATAAACTTATAGTTTAATAAACACGAATGCAGTAAAACAATACATATATATATATATATATATATATATATATATATATATATATATATATCGATCTGATCGCCGAACACATAACAGAAAACAATTCATTTCCTATATATATATGTAGTCTTATGATAGAAAAACGATTAAAATTGTGAATTTTAGCATTTAAATAATTACAAATAATATAAGAGGTAATATAAGTATAATTGTTAAATAAAATTTATATAAGAAATGTATGAATAGTTTTATTAATATATAATTCGCATATATTTTATCTTGCAACATCACCTAATTTATATTTTAAACTAATTTATATTTATATTTTTTTTAAAGTGTGAATTTTTATATAATATTAAGAAAAATATATATATGAAAGTAAAGATTTGCAAATAATTGTAAAGTATTTTCAAGTTTTTTCAATGTGATCATCGTTCTTTAAAACAAATAAATATTTTTTAATTATTAGAAATAATCAGATCAAGAATAACATTGATAACAATTTTATCAATACAAAGGTATTTATTGTTGCATATTACTTGTTGGTATCAATGTGTATCAATCAGTATTTGATAAGATTTTAATCATCTCAGATTAAATCGATTCGCATTTATCTATAAATTGCTTTTTTATCATATTTATATTTTACTTTATCGCTGGACAACAGTATGATATAAATAAATGTTTATGTTGCTATTTTCAACTAAAGTGACCAATGTAAATGTCATTCAGAATTCGTCATATGCGGTGTATAGACCACTGTCTATCTCCAAGGCAGACATTCTAATGTATTCGGCGCCTATGATATTGACATATACATTGTCGATATATACGGTGTCACCGTAAATTTACAGTATCACGAGGCATTTACTTTCAACAATTAACTATTAAACAAATTTGAAATCATTTTCATTATATCAAATATTTGTAATTGGATACTTTTTATTCTTTTTAACATTTTTTTAAATAAATTAATAAGTAAATATTAAAATAAATTTTATTAAAGTAAAATATGTACATTTGAAATAGATTGGAGTAAAAATATTATATTATAAATATTATATTCACAGTCATATTCACATATCATACTGACAGTTCGTCATCGAATCTCGAATCGACATGAGGCGCACAGCGGCATACTATATTATTAATTGTAAAAAGCGCGGAATCTGATCTGCTGTGACGTCGCATAGCATAACTATAGTATATTTAATTGATTGTTGGAAGCAGAGCGCTTACTAGACCTCCGCGGGATGTAATTTAGCGTCACCTACGCGTCGAAAACAAATTCGTTTAATGTAACGCGTCACTATCTGTAATATATATTGTTAACATCGCGCTGAAGAAGGATCAAAAGATCCGAAACGTTCGCTTTTTGTTATTATAATGTGTTTTTTAATAAACTAATATTGAAAAAAGAAAGAAGTGGTGTTGCTTCTCTGCGCTCCAACTACCGCGCGTTGGCTCTTATGCCATTTTCTTTTTAATTTTTTGATTACTTGAGCCAAATCTCTAATTATTAAATATTATATTATCTATTTTTAAAACCAAATATGTAAAAAATTTATTTCAAACTATTATATTATCTATTTATCTTTCTGAAAATAGAAATAAAATTCTTAAATATTGAAGCATTACACATAACCATGTATGCCGTTGTTTCTTAATTAATTTAGATTCTATTTTATATTAAAAAAAATGTATGGAACTTCTAATACACTCTATATATACATGCACATCATTATCATGTCGTCAGGGCTATAAGGTTAAATCAATTTATGTATCATTACCTTGAGTTATCGAGTCAATTCGGACATTTTCTTCTTAAATATCACAACGATGTAAATAGCGAAGCTATTATTTTAATAGCTATTTATGATATTTTATTTTACTTTAACACTATTAAGTCCTATTAAGAGAAAAATTATTGAAAAAATATATTAAAACTGTAAATTAAAAAAATGTTATATTAAGAATATGATTAAATAAATAATCATTTATTTCCATTAAAATATTGAGAATTATTTGTTATTAGAAAAATTATACTGCTTAAAAATATATTAAATAATAAAGAATGCTTATATATAATTAATAAAATATCTAATTAATATAAGAATTGCAGGGTAAGACATAATAAAATTGAGTTGCTTTTCGTTCTAGAAATTATTGTAAATTGTTATAAAATATGGAAGTTACATATTAGCCTTTGATTGGTCTTGATGGTAGAATATAAAAAGCTTTGAAGTTAGTAAAGAACGTGTTAATTAATTAATATATACTTTTACAAGGCGAGTTAAAAGCAAAATAAGAGAAAACTAAATTTCCCGGAAAGTAAAGTTTAGTAGAGCGCAATAATATATTGCTCGCTCTAATCACCCAAGTCGATGAGGAAAAAATACATTATTTCTTATAGTTTTACAATCACTTTCTAGTTTATTTAGGCCACTTTATTACGACGCATAACAACTCATCGAGGTCTGCTTCGTGGAGGCATTTTACATTATTAACATTTCTCGGTAAAGGCTGCAAATATTCTTATAAGAAGTAGGTTTCGCTCAAAATTTCATCGCATTACCTTCATAATTTGCATATATAAATTAATCAAGCTCGAACAACCGTTGATTCTTTCGATTAACATGTATCTATACATGCAAAAGGGTTGTAAATTTGTATTTCTATCCTTTAAGCGTCTTTTCTCGCTGTTACAATGCCAACATATCTGCCCAAAATAAGTACCTAGTGTCCAAGATCTGCTTGACGTGTCCAGCGAGTCATGCGTACTTCTCCTATCCGACTACCAGAGTTTGCGTTGGTGTCGCATAATAACAGCCTCTCGTGTCGCGTAGCAGTTTCGCAAGTTTTGCAAGCTGCTTCTGTTCCGTGGAGCGGATCGAATTCGTGGATCCGGGAATTGCGAGCTCCCCTTCCCTTCGCTTTTCTCCATCTCGGTTCGCCGCTCGTTGTGTACGTGTCTCTCAGCTTCTAGGTATCCCCCGTTTACTCTCCATTCCGGCCCCGCCAGAACGGCAAACAATGTCCGGAGTAGTTTGGGGGAGCTTGGCAACGTGCAAATGCGGCTTAACGTACAAATGCGACCCTCACTTCCTCTGTGTCGGTTCTTCGCGACGGCAACCGGGCTGAATGGAAATAAACGCATGGAAATAAACGTCTACCCGCGACCCGTTCTTCGTTGCGAAATGCCATAGAGAGAAGCGAACTAACCGCGACGTTTTCTCACCAATACCGTTTTCGACGCATACTTCCGTTTTCTATAGTTACTTTTTTCTTTGTATACATATATATGAGAGTGTTCGGTAGGCAATTTCTTGTGAGCATGTAGAGCAGGTAAAAGTAACCCCACAATTTCCTACAAAATTCTTTTCTACAACGCATTTTTTACCATCATCATTTTGTTATCATTATTTAGTATTTTTCTAAAAAAAACAATTAATTTTGAAATGAACTAAATACACTTAAACAAGTGTCCTTTTTTTAGAAAAAAATTCAGAGAATTTAAAAAATATATTTAAAATAAAAAATAAAAGAAACCTACTGCTTGCAAAGTTGTGTAAGCTAAATGATTTATAGGTGATTCGCGCCTGGCTGTCTAACGTGATATCAAGAAATCTTCTATTATGCTCTTATTTTAAAACCTTTACTTACTATAAAAATAGACTTTTATTTAATATAAAAATAATTATTAGAAAAATCTACAGATATAAAAATTATTTAAAAGAAATGCTTCTCAAATCTTAACTTTAGAGATATATCTCGATCAAGAAAAAATTCTCGTTATAGAAAAAATGTTATAGGAACTTATATTATTTTTACCTGTGCTACATGTCCACGAGAGATTATTCATCAAACAATCTGTACATATATATATTATCAAAGATTTGCAGAATTTACACAAACTACAAGCGCAAACTTTATTTTCTACACCGTTCGTCATAACTCAAAGTCTTCTTTTTTCATTCTTTTTCGTTCAAGTGCCAAGACGAGTCTATTAAATAGATATCATGCACATTTTAATATGCATATAACGAAATGCTCGTTGACGCGACATGGCCGATTTACACACACCATAACGAGGCGACTAGTTCAAAGATATTACATTTCTGTCCGTTTCGCTTTGCACGTACATACATCGTTGATGCATAAAATCTCACCAGACTACGCGATCCAAAGTTGCTGGACCGCGACTAATCTCGCTTGTACGACTATCAGCGCGTTAGTCCGTATCGAACAAATCGTTTAGAAGAGATAATAGTAGTTGCAGAGAGGCGTCTGAGTACTGCTGCGATATAAGCGGTATGTGCGGGTGGGTGAACTCGGCACTTCCGGAAACCGCAAGCAGTAGTGGGTTGCAGTTTTGTTCGAGGTCAGCACGTTGCGAATTGGCGCGCCGTTACTTTCATCGCGTCTGAGAGACGCCCTTTGACTTCCCACGGCTAATTTGCGAGGCTGTTACAGGGTACAAAAGCAATTTTAATTGTTTCGCTGCGTATGGCACGCTGGAGAACGCACAGGATACAATTGCGCGGGGACACAATTGATCGACCAACATCTAACTACGCCTATTCTTCTGCTACGGAGATTGCGGTCGAACTCGTAAACGAGCTACTATTCGACCGAAGCACTATCTAAATTCCTTTTCGAGTCAGTGAAGTGGTAACACGAAATTAAACATAACGTTAATGTATTCGTAAAAACTAACAGAACTCGCTGTGCCATTAGATTGTGTATATAGAAATCTTTCAATTAGTATTAGAAAAATGATACAATATCTATAATAAATCATATAATGAAATTAAATATAAAATTTAAGTTACGCGCAGAATTGCTGTCGCGGACAGAAAAAAATATTTTTTAAGGAAACAAACATATTCACAAAAGAAAAAGACAAATATATATATATATGTAGCACGCGGCTATTTAACTATACAAATTAAACGATAAACGCGCGACTTAAGTGCTGAAAGAAATTACCGTGGCATAATTTCCGGAATGGACACGTTGAAAGCCCTTTAAGCTTAATTGGATTCGAAGGAAAGCGGTTCGGGGTGCTGTATTTCTTAAGACGATATCGATCTGCGCTGACTTTATGCGATCTCATCAGGCGTAAAGCGTTGCAATTTGTGTCGCTGTGTAGAAAACTATCCCACGGTATCTACGACTTTCTCTACCATGGCATATACTATGGAATCTCGAATTATACGATTACATGAAATAGGAAGTCTCTCGCATATTTACTAGTTTGCTGAAGTATCGTTTCATTCGTAAATATGTGATTATAAAATTTATTGTATTACGTTTTAATACTTAATACACTATTTCCATGTAGAAAAAAAATTAATTATTAATATCTGTGAGCTTCTAATATTTCTATATAATTATATTTTCAAATATTGTTTATACTGAAACATTAAATATTAAAATGTTAAATACTGAAATATAGTTCGATATCTCTTCAACGAAAAAATTATATGCCCTACATTTTTTATAAATTATAATACATATATGTCTATCAACTTGTCAATACAAAAGTAACGATACAGTTATTATTAATATTTTATTTGCACAATTACGTTTTTGGACATTTTAATATCACGCTTGACTTGAACCATTAAATAAATATTATTAAACTTCACCTATAAATAAATATTATATAAATGTTACCAGCACAACAATAAAACATTAAATGAAAACTGATTTCAGATCAAATGCATATATCATGAAAGTTACTTTATTTTATCCTGATGTAGCTATGTCATAAACATATATGACTCTGTTCGCCTCTGTTATCCGTCGCTCTTTTCCGAACGCCGTTTTATCGCACTCTACATTCTTTGTAAGAAAAAGACGAGGTCTCGAGCATCTCGAACGGTGCCTTCGTAATAGGGTACTTTTTTGAGATAGCTGCACCCGCCTCTTCGAATCTTCCCATCCTTCAGGCAACATACTTCGTAAGATACAGGAGCTAGTGGTCTTTCCTCGTCTCATGGTATCTACCTTTTCTCCTTCATGCATAATTCCGATGTGTGATAGAAATTGTAGTGAGATAGAAAACGTGAGTAACTCATCAAAGTGAGCAATATAAAGTCAAAGTTAAAGAGCAAGTATGTCAAGAACTAATTAAACTTAAAAATAGTTTTTATACTGACAATATAGATGACTGTTTGTAATTTTATTTTTTTTTTTTATATAGTGTATAAACATAAGAACTTATGATAAAGCATATATAGAAAGATAGAAATAGATTACAACAATTTCAGTTCTGTACGCAAAGAATACATACATGAACTGTAATTAATCTGATATGATAATTAATCAGATAATAATTAAGCCTCAAATAAAGAAAAACAAAATTCTTTCACAGTTATATTTTTATTATATTTATCTCTAAAAATATGTAATGGGAAATAAGATAATAAGAATATTATATGTATATATATGTATATATGTGTATATATATATATATATATATATATATATATATATATATATATAGACACACACACACACACACACACACACACACACACACACACACACACACACACACACACACACACAATATAGTATTACACACACACACACACACACACACACACACACACACATATATATATGTAATATTTTTACTATCTTATTTCGCTTATATATTTTTGTACCAAGTTTTTTAAAATTATCAGATTTTTACCAATTTTGATATATTAATCAAAGATGATATATTATTAAAATTATTTAAAAATGTATGATAATATAAAAATGATATATTTTAAAAAACCTATCCAATTGATATAACTTAAATACCATCATACATAGCGCAATATGTAAGGAATATTTGAAGTAACCTGATCATTTTGTGAGTGTATCAATAAATTCCTTTCTTCACATATGTTTATTTTTTATAGTATTTTATTTTCAGTTTTAAATAATTAAGATTTTGAAATCTCTCGAGTAAATCATTTCTGATTATATTTGCATTATAACAAAATATAATTTTAAATTTCTCAAATAAATAAATACATATGAAACATGAATAGATGTTAGACGCTTTTGATATTTTTCAACTTCTTTATAAGAAAATAGGATTATATGTACAAAATATAATTATGCTATATATGAAAAATGTAAAAAAATCAATTAATTTTTTTTGTAATGTTCATAAATTGCTTATTCGTATTTCGATTAAATATTGATTTTAACGATTTATAGATAATTAATAATGTGCAAAATAATATTAGAAATGTGGTAATTGATAAAATTACTATTATGTCCATATCATATTTTTGATACCAAGGATCATATGCAATACTGCTACGAAGATGAGGAACACCCTTATGACGAATTACAAATTCGATCCACCAAACGGCATTTTCCAATAAATTGAAAGGTTTATCTTCATTTATTGCTTTAAGTTTAAGCATTCTTTCTTTATATCTAGAAAAAGAATTGTAGTATCTTTTAAAAAAATATATATTAATCTACAATTAAATTTTGATTCTAATTATGTAAAGGTCTAAATGTTAGTGCTGGACAATAATTAGATTTCTATGAATATATTGTATAAAAAACATTTTGGACAAAGGATATTACCTTTTATCGTTTAAAATATCTGTTATGGATGAATTTACAATTTCTCTTGAAATATTTCGATAATTTAGATATTTTGCAACCCCGAGAGATACCATTTTATTAACATTCGTATATTGATCTGCCAGAATTGGTAATCCTATAAGTGGTACAGCGTTATAAACAGCTTCTTCCGTGCTTTGAAGTCCACCTTGATATATAAACAATCTAATTTTTGGATGAGCTAAAAACGCAAAGAACATACAAAATATATGACTAATGACTACATATATAAGTGAGAGAATATATTTCCATTAACTTCTTTAATTTTTAATTATGACATTTTTTGTCATAGATTTACCAAGAAGGCTCTGTTGAGGAAGCCATTTAGCAGTATAAATATTGTCTGATTTATTTGTTAATTCTTCATCCAATTTCCACACAACTTTTATTGACAAACTTGCAAAAATATCACAAAATGCGTTTAACACGTGCTTGGAAAAATGTGACATATGGACATTAGTACCCAGACTGATGTAAATAAATCCATTTGGTGCATGTACCAGAAATTTATTCAAGTTCTGAAACAAAGTAAAATTATCAATAATATTTATATTTTAGAAAAAATAGTATGCTAAAAGAGAGAGTAACAGATATTAGATATAAAAATAAATTAAGTGTATGTAAATAATAATTTCTAACATATATATATTAAGTAATGATTGTAATTCCAATAATAAAAATTTAATATCTGTTGAAGGTAATGATTACTTTCGGTAAAGCTGGAGGATTTTTTGAAACATGGGAATTTCCAAATACTATAACATTAGGTATTTTCGGTCTTATAAAGGAGAGAACTTCTTGTTGATGATGAAGTATAATACTAATGTTTCTCTCCATATCAATTATGTTTGGTATATTCTTTCCGAGATATTTTTCTGCTATTGCTTGCTGTTGAGGAAAGAAATGATTCAACACGCAATATATGTGATACCACTGTTCAATAAAATTTTTTAACCGCTGCCACAATGATAGATTAAAACCGGTAACTCTTTCCATTTCCAAATTTGAAGGATGTGATGGCAAAACGGGTGCACCAAGAAGATAATAAATATGACTATACAATCCTAGTGATGATATACCTATAAATAAATTCAAGCAATGCGTTATGTAAGTGATTGTTAAAATTAACAGAATTTCTGAATTTAAACATCTGTACAAAATAATATTATACACACATCGTTTACATTCAGGATATATAAAGGTAATTAAGCTAATTATTTGCATATAAATTGTTTACGAATCCAGTATAATTCATAATAAAGACGAAAAAATTAAGAATAAGTATTTACATTAATTAAGTCAAACTGATAATAGAGATATATTGTATTAATTAAAAAAGAATAAATATTGTAAAATTTTATTGATTTATGAACTTTCTTAATATTTTCGTTAAGAAAAATTTAGTTTAAATAAATTCCAAATAATCTGCTGTTAAAGATGAAAATGTAAGGAATGATTAATAATATATGTATATGTTATATAATTTTTTCACTACACTTACCTATAAGAGGTGCATTAAATTTGTGCCCCAACGCATAGAGACCAGGTGTTTTTGTAACTTCTATAATTATTGCATCAAACTTTTGGTCACTATCTGGTGCATACATTTTACGTACTTCTGAATGTTTATAGATATCCTCTATCAATTCATTGCCTACATTAAACATCAAATTACGTTGTACATTTATCCATGTATCATGCTCCATCATTTTTACGTGATTTGCATCTTTCAGTAGTCTATAGTTGTAATGGAAATCGACTTCTGTTAAATTTGTGATGTTAGGATCATTAACTGGATCCGTTGTTAGAACAACAAGTTTGTGTCCTCGTCGGATTAGAGCAGTCCACAATGATTGAAAGCTAACTTGGTGACTGCAGGATGGTGACGGAATTATTGCTAAGATTCTTGCAGCTTCCAAGAACGGCGTGATAATGCACGGAAAACACATCATACAAAATATCGTTTTGGTAATTGGTCCCATTTCTTTGTTGACAACAAAACATAATAAAATATAATTTTACATATAACCATCGAACGGAAATGTAAAAACTATTGACTTGCTATTGTAATAAATGTCTGTTGTTATTTATATTCCATTTCGTATTTTATCGAGAATAAAGTATACATGCTTATTTATTTTATAATAAATAATGACATGTACATATAAGATATGATTATCATTGCTTTGACAATAGCTGCTCAAACATGTCTAAATATTATCAGAAACACATATTTAACATATGGGTCTATAGATAATGCATTTGCTGCAGATTACTTTCTTTTTTGATATTAGAAATAATGGATAACGCGAAGTTTTTTTATAAATTTGCATATCTCAGTTCGTAATAGCAAGTATATGATTTGTGATTTACATCTGCGTGATAAAATATATTTAAATTTTACAAATATATGTAAAATTTTATAAAATATATTCAAAATATTCGATTATCAAAGCAAACATTATGTAACATGAGATTACGTGCGATTAAGATGCAAGTAATTAATTTGGCATTTAAAAATGTAGGACATATTAAAAAATTTTATACATACTAAAATACTTTATATATTAGTATTGCTTATATACGAAAGAATTTTCACTAGATATAATAATATTATCTAATGGTTTACAGACTTTTAGCAAACTTGTCGGCTATACGACAGCAGAAATTCGATGCAAAAATTTCCTAAGCATTAAATGTCCTTACGTATTATAAATTATATATCAATCAGAAATAAAAAAACATATTCTTGCTATTGTTACGTGACTGATCGGAAAGTGAAATTGATTTGAAAACAATAGTATATGTGTTGCGCATGCGTATCTTATAGATCGTGGCAAATGAAAAACTCGCAAAATCGATGGACCGAAACTGTGGAGATTTGTTTCTTTTATTTCTCGTCATCTTCATCTGTCACACTATTTCTCTACTTGACCGCGTGGACTGTTTTTCCTTCGACCGCAAGAAAGTGAAATCTCGCTTCAGACTATCGCAATAATACGGAACAATTGTTTTTAAAGACTATTGATGCAACTCCACTAAAAACAAGTTAATCAACATATCATAATTATGACTTCGAGAGAAACGTTCAAATTTATATACCTACATACTAAGATAATAAAAATTTATGCTAAATTAAGTATATTAATTAAGTCTATCTTATTTCTTGATACACAGAATTCAAAATTGTCGTTTTATATGGCCGGTTTATGATAGGGTGATAAAAAATGTATTACATTTTCCTCGAAAAATGAGATAGAAGAGAAAAGTTAGAGGTAAAAAACACCTATATCAAAATTAAGACAAATAGAGAGGCATACTATAGTGACCATGAGTAAGCATGAGTAAATTAATTTAATATTAGAATTTTTAATATCTCTCCCGAGTACACATCTGGAAAATATGCTAACTCATTTATTTCGTAGCTAATTATTGGTTAATTGATAATATTACTAAATCATGTTATTTTATCAGTAAATTTTAAATATTTTGTCCAAAATTATTCTTACAAATGAAATATTTTCCATTATATCGATCAAAATAATGGTTGAATCAAAATGAAAATAATCTACGAGTTAATAAATAGAACTAAGAGAAAATAAATGTTAAAATTACTTTAAAGTCATAAACGTGTTTATATGTAATGATCGAATAGTTATTTTCAAGAATATCGCACACAAACAATCTGTTATAAACAATATTATTTCCTTTTATAAGTTTCTAATTATAGATAACTTTTAAATATAATAGTACATAGAATCAAATTTCTATTTTTTTGCAACTATTAACATTTATTGCATTATCTATCAAATTTATATAATTTTATAAAAAATTTCATTTAAAAGATAATAAAAATTGATGAAAATTGTGACTAGAAAAATCACCTGAAAACTAACACATATTATAGTGAATTATGTAAGTTCAAAAGATAAGATTTAAAATTTTATAATAAAATTAATTTAAACAAAAAACTGGTCACAAGATCTGTCTTATAATTTATACATTTAAAGTCACAAAGAAAAAATGCCTAAGATTATATTTTTTATTGCTAGATATCTAAGAAAACTCGCGTGACATATCAAAAGTTGTTTGGCAAGATGTTCGGCAAGTCAATTAAAGAATTATTTGACTATTTCTTCAGCTGAATGTAAAAAATTAATAACTGTATAAAAGTTAATGTTTTACCGAAGTACGCTTACCTCGCTGATTTTATTATTTATATAGCATCGGAATAACAATTGTCCTAGAAGAGATCAATTCTAAATAACATGTATTTCTCTTCCTTTAATACTTTTAGAAATTTTTGTCTCTTATATTTAGATACTAAGTGCTATATATATGTGGTTTTGTGATTGATAAAACAGATCCAACGTGAACAATGAACTTTGATATTATTATTTTATTATTTCGGTTATAATGTCCGGAATGTGAGCCACGCTAATAATCGGCACACACATAGAGAGAGCGTAATAATAACATGAGAAAAGTAAAAGTATGATAAGATAAAAAGGGGAGGTTTCAGGCGCGGAAGCTCACGAGCGCCACCCGTGATAGGATCGTCACATTATCGACAATATATCGCGCGCGATCCAGAGCGTAAATTACCCTCGCAACTTAAACAAAAAAAATAACAACCGAAAATGTGACAAAGCGAATATAAAAAAAATAGCTGATAATTAAATTGCTCATAACGACAGTATCACTATGATGCATAGCACAGAGTATGTGAAGAATAGCTAAAATAACTAGGTTGTTTAGGCTATTCTAGTTTGTTTTGTAAATGCCAACAAAATCTTTCTTTGGATATGTTTATTTTTTTTATTACTTTGTTTTTAGTTAAATAATTAAGGCTTAAATAATTAAGATTTTGGAATTTCTCGAATATATTATTTCTGATTATATTTGCATTATAATAAAATATAATTTTAAATTTCTCAAATAAATAAATACGTTTGAAACATGAATAGATGTTAGACCTCTTTGATATTTTTTAACTTCTTTATAAGAAAATAGGATTATATGTACAAAATATAATTATGCTATATATGAGAAATGTAAAAAAAATCAATTAATTTTTTTTGTAATATTCATAAATTGCTTATGCGTATTTCGACTAAATATTGATTTTAACGATTTATAGATTATTAATAATGTGCACAATAATATTATAAATGTGATAATTGATAAAATTGCTATAATGTCCATATCATATTTTTGATACCAAGGATCATATGCAATACTGCTACGAAGATGAGGAACACCCTTATGACGAATTACAAATTCGATCCACCAAACGGCATTTTCCAATAAATTGAAAGGTTTATCTTCATTTATTGCTTTAAGTTTAAGCATTCTTTCTTTATATCTAGAAAAAGAATTGTAGTATCTTTTAAAAAAATATATATTAATCTACAATTAAATTTTGATTCTAATTATGTAAAGGTCTAAATGTTAGTGCTGGACAATAATTAGATTTCTATGAATATATTGTATAAGAAACATTGTAGGTACAAAGGATATTACCTTTTATCGTTTAAAATATCTGTTATGGATGAATTTACAATTTCTCTTGAAATATTTCGATAATTTAGATATTTTGCAACACCGAGAGATACAATTTTATTAACATTCGTATATTGATCTGCCAGAATTGGTAATCCTATAAGTGGTACAGCGTTATAAACAGCTTCTTCCGTGCTTTGAAGTCCACCTTGATATATAAACAATCTAATTTTTGGATGAGCTAAAAACGCAAAGAACATACAAAATATATGACTAATGACTACATATATAAATAAGAGAATATATTTCCATTAATTTCTATTTAATTTTTAATTATGACATTTTTTGTCATAGATTTACCAAGAAGGCTCTGTTGAGGAAGCCATTTAGCAGTATAAATATTGTCTGATTTATTTGTTAATTCTTCATCCAATTTCCACACAACTTTTATTGACAAACTTGCAAAAATATCACAAAATGCGTTTAACACGTGCTTGGAAAAATGTGACATATGAACATTAGTACCCAGACTCATGTAAATAAATCCATTTGGTGCATCTACTAGAAATTTATTCAAGTTCTGAAATAAAGTAAAATTATCAATAATATTTATATTTTAGAAAAAATAGTATGTACTAAAAGAGAGAGTAATAGATATTAGATATAAAAATAAATTAAATGTATATAAATAATAATTTCTAATATATATATTAAATAATGATTGTAATTCCAATAATAAAAATTTAATATCTGTTGAAGGTAATGATTACTTTCGGTAAAGCTGGAGGATTTTTTGAAACATGAGAATTTCCAAATTCTATAACATTAGGTGTTTTCGGTCTTATAAAGGAGAGAGCTTCTTGTTGATGATAAAGTATAATACTAATATTTCTCTCCATGTCAATTATGTTTGGTATATTCTTTCCGAGATATTTTTCTGCTATTGCTTGCTGCTGAGGAAAGAAATGATTCAACACGCAATATATCTGATGCCACTGTTCAATAAAATTTTTTAACCGCTGCCACAATGATAGATTAAAACCGGTAACTCTTTCCATTTCCCAATTTGAAGGATGTGATGGCAAAACGGGTGCACCAAGAAGATAATAAATATGACTATACAATCCTAGTGATGATATACCTATAAATAAATTCATGCAATGCATTATGTAAATGATTGTTAAAATTAAAAGAATTTCCGAATTTAAAAATCTGTGCAAAATAATATTATAAACACATCGCTTACATTCACGATATATAAAGGTAATTAAGCTAATTATTTGCATATAAATTGTCTTCGAATCCAGTATAATTCATAATAAAGACGAAAAAATTAAGAATAAGTATTTACATTAATTAAGTCAAACTGATAATAGAGATATATTGTATTAATTAAAAAAGAATAAATATTGTAAAATTTTATTGATTTATGAACTTTCTTAATATTTTCGTTAAGAAAAATTTAATTTAAATAAATTCCAAATAATCTGCTGTTAAAGATGAACATGTAAGGAATGATTAATAATATATGTATATGTTATATAATTTTTTCACTACACTTACCTATAAGAGGTGCATTAAATCTGTGCGCCAACGCATAGAGACCAGGTGTTTTAAAAACTTCTACAATTACTCCATCAAACTTTTGGTTACTATCTGGTGCATACATTTTACGTACTTTTGAATGTTTATAGACATTCTCTATCAATTTATTGCCTAAATTAAACATCAAATTACGTTCTATATTTATCCATGTATCATGCTCCATCATTTTTACGTGATTTGCATCTTTCAGTAGTCTATAGTTGTAATGGAAATCGACTTCTGTTAAATTTGTGATGTTAGGATCATTAACTGGATCCGTTGTTAGAATAACAAGTTTGTGTCCTCGTCGGCTTAGGGCAGTCCATAATGATTGATAGCTAACTTGGTGACTGTAGGATGGTGTCGGAATTATTGCTAAGATTCTTGCAGCTTCCAAGAATGACGTGATAATGCACGGAGAACACATCATACAAAATATTATTTTGGCAGTTGGTCCCATTTCTTTCTTGATAAATGTAACAAAATTTAATTTTATATATATTATATATATGTATTATATATATGTATTTCTGATAATATCCAGACTATTTTGCGCAATATATTGCCAAAGCAATGATAATCATATTTTATATGTATATATATTCTTATTTATTATATAATGAATAACTATGTATATTTCATTCTCGATGAAAAACGAAATGGGTTATACAGATCACAGATATTTATTGCAATAGCAAATTATAATTTAGTTAGTTTTTATATTTCCGTTCGAGAGATGATTATATAGCAAGCATGTGTTTCGTGACTTTCATCTGCGTGATAAAATTACCTAAATTTTACAAATGTATGTAAAATTTTATAGATTATATTCAGAATATATGATTATCAAGATGAACATTGTATAACTTGAGATTACGAATAAGACATACGATTAAAATACTAGTAATCAGGTTCGCATTTAAATTTAGGAACATGCATATTAAAAAATTTTATATGTTAGCATTGCTTATGCTAAATCACTTTCATTAAATATAACATCGTTATCTAATAGCCTACAACTTATTAGCAAACTTGTTAGCTATACGACAGCAGAATTTCGATGCAAAAATTTTCTAAGCATTAAATGTCCTTTTAAATCCGTATTTTAAATTATATCAATTAAAAAATGAAAAGTTATTTTTTCCATTGTTACGTGATTTTAAGTCATGGGTGAGTTTGAGCGGAAAGTAAAATTAATTTTAAAACAATGGTATATGTGTTGCGTATATGTATTTTATAGATCGTGGCAATTGAGAAACTCGCAAATTCGATAGACCAAAACTATGGAGATTCGTTTCCTTTATTTTTCGTTTATCTTCATTTATCTATCACACTATTTCTCTATCTGACCGCTTGGATTGCTTTCCTTTCGACCGTAAGAAAGTGAAATCTCGCTTTATTTCGTCGCCATAATACGGAACAATTTTTTTTAAAGGCTACTGATGCAACTCCAATAAAGACATGTTAATCATTATAGTTATAACTTCGAGAGAAATTTTCAAATTCTTATACCCTCGTATTACGGTTGTGTTCCAATATTCACTGCCAGTACTAAAAATCTATAGTGTACGTCACGTAAAGAAATATAATAAAAATTTATGTTAAGTTAACTATATTAATCAAATCTATTTCATGTTTCGATACACAAAATTTATAATTATTGTTTTATATGCCGATTATGATATATAAGAAAAGAAAAAGATTTTTCTCGAAAAATGAGATAAGAGGGATAAGAGGTTAAAGATAGAAGACATCATATCAAAATTATAAAATAAATAGTAGAACATATTATGGTAACTATACGAGTAAGCTTCAAGTAACTTAATTTAATCTTAGAATTTTTGATATCTTTCCGAATATAAACACACATCTAGAAAATATGTTAACTCATTTATTTCGTAGCTAATTATTGGTTAATTGATAATATTACTAAATCATGTTATTTTATCAGTAAATTTTAAATATTTTGTCCAAAATTATTCTTACAAATGAAATATTTTCCATTATATCGATCAAAATAATGGTTGAATCAAAATGAAAATAATCTACGAGTTAATAAATAGAACTAAGAGAAAATAAATGTTAAAATTACTTTAAAGTCATAAACGTGTTTATATGTAATGATCGAATAGTTATTTTCAAGAACATCGCACACAAACAATCTGTTATAAACAATATTATTTCCTTTTATAAGTTTCTAATTATAGATAACTTTTAAATATAATAGTACATAGAATCAAATTTCTATTTTTTTGTAAATATTAACATTTATTGCATTATCTATCAAATTTATATAATTTTATAAAAAATTTCATTTAAAAGATAATAAAAATTGATGAAAATTGTGACTAGAAAAATCACCTGAAAACTAACACATATTATAGTGAATTATGTAAGTTCAAAAGATAAGATTCAAAATTTTATAATAAAATTAATTTAAACAAAAAACTGGTCACAAGATCTGTCTTATAATTTATACATCTAAAGTCACAAAGAAAAAATGCCTAAGAATATATTTTTTTATTGTTAGATATCTAAGAAAACTCGCGTGACATATCAAAAGTTGTTTGGCAAGATGTTCGGCAAGTCAATTAAAGAATTATTTGACTATTTCTTCAGCTGAATGTAAAAAATTAATAACTGTATAAAAGTTAATGTTTTACCGAAGTATGCTTACCTCGCTGATTTTATTATTTATATAGCACCGGAATAGTAATCATAATGCACAGATGCCGAGCTCACACGTACGCTTACACTCGCATGTCCGCTCAGCTGTAGTTGCGTGCTGCTGGCGTATGCACTCTGGCAACAGCCTGCGAGAGCTCAGACGGTTTTAGTAAAAATCTTGTGTTCGCGTAGTAAATTAATAGTGAAAATGAAGTGTATTCTGCAGGAATATGCGGATATGATTGTGGCATACGGGCTAGCGGGAAAAAATATTTATCGCGCGGCCGTAATTTACGTGGAATGATTTTCCGGGTGTGCACGAAAGCCAAGTGAACGTACAGTTTTACGAGTTGTGCAATAATTATGTGAAACTGGGTATCGTGCATAATATCGGGATAACCGGTCCAGTAGTGCGTCTTCGTGTACGAGATGAAGAAAGGATTCTTGAAGCATTTTATGAAAATCCTGGAACTAGGGTGCGTCGTGTGGCACATGAATTTGGTTTTTCGCGATACGTGGTACATCACGCTTTACGTGTAACGGATTACGCTCGTATCATTACCAACGTGTGCAACACATTTTATCAAAAGATTTTCAACCACGGATCAATTTTTGTGAAGGTACTGTCATCATCAATTTTTTACATTTACGATACATTCAGCGTACAGTAACGGCATTTTGAACAATTTTCACAAATATTTAAATTGAGAGCGGAATAGGCCTATGGGGGAAACCACTATAAAAAAAGCGCACCATGCTATCTACCGCAAGGTGGTGTGGAAATGATAGCGCATCATTTTCTCGCTACTAAAAGGACGGGTCATTTTTCGGCGCGGTATTGCGATATATCGCACGCCACCATCATGTCTCGGAGAGCGATCCGCCCATCGCTTCGCCGCGCGCCTAGTATAGGATTACAGTGGGACGACTCTCGTCACCGCGCGCTTCTACTCATTCAGATTGGCCGATATTCTTTATTTAATTTTTCGTTAATTATTGCGAATATCACAAAACAGTACAAGTCCTTCCTTCTTAATTTGAGCCAATCTACCTCCTTACTTCGTATGGGCTAAAATTTCCATGACACCCTGTATTTAGATACTATGTGCTATATATATGTGGTTTTGTGATTGATAAAACAGATCCAACGTGAACAATGAACTTTGATATTATTATTTTATTATTTCGGTTATAATGTCCGGAATGTGAGCCAATAATCGGCACACACGTAGAGAGAGCGTAATAATAACATGAGAAAAGTAAAAGTATGATAAGGTGAAAAGGGGAGGTTTCAGGCGCGGAAGTTCACGAGCGCCACCCATGATAGGATTCGTCACATTATCGACAATATATCGCGCGCGATCCAGAGCGTAAATTACCCTCGCAACTTAAACAAAAAAAATAACAACCGAAAATGTGACAAAGCGAAAATAAAAAAAATAGCTGATAATTAAATTGCTCATAATGACAGTATCACTATGATGCATAGCACAGAGTATGTGAAGAATAGCTAAAATAACTAGGTTGTTTTGTAAATGCCAACAAAATCTTTCTTTGGATATGTTTATTTTTTTTATTACTTTGTTTTTAGTTAAATAATTAAGGCTTAAATAATTAAGATTTTGGAATTTCTCGAATATATTATTTCTGATTATATTTGCATTATAATAAAATATAATTTTAAATTTCTCAAATAAATAAATACGTTTGAAACATGAATAGATGTTAGACCTTTTCGATATTTTTCAACTTCTTTATAAGAAAATAGGATTATATGTACAAAATATAATTATGCTATATATGAGAAATGTAAAAAAATCAATTAATTTTTTTTGTAATGTTCATAAATTGCTTATGCGTATTTCGACTAAATATTGATTTTAACGATTTATAGATTATTAATAATGTGCACAATAATATTATAAATGTGATATTTGATAAAATTGCTATAATGTCTATATCATATTTCCGGTACCAAGAATCATATGCAATACTGCTACGAAGATGAGGAGCACCCTTATGACGAGTTACAAATTCTATCCACCAAACGGCATTTTCCAATAAATTGAAAGGTTTATCTTCATTTATTGCTTTAAGTTTAAGCATTCTTTCTTTATATCTAGAAAAAGAATTGTAGTATCTTTTAAAAAAATATATATTATTCTACAATTAAATTTTGATTCTAATTATGTAAAGGTCTAGATGTTAGTGCTGGACAATAATTAGATTTCTATGAATATATTATATAAGAAACATTGTGGACAAAGGATATTATCGTTTAAGATATCTGTTATGGATGAATTTACAATTTCTCTTGAAATATATCGATAATTTAGATACTTTGTAATTCCGAGAGATACCATTTTATTAACATTCATATATTGATCATCCAGAATTGGTAATCCTATAAGTGGTACAGCGTTATAAACAGCTTCTTCCGTGCTTTGAATTCCATCGTGATATATAAACAATCTAATTTTTGGATGAGCTAAAAACGAAAAGAACATACAAAATGTATAACTAATGATTACATATATAAGTGAGAGAATATATTTTCATTAACTTCTTTAATTTTTAATTATGACATTTTTTGTCATAGATTTACCAAGAAGGCTCTGTTGAGGAAGCCATTTAACGATATAAATATTGTCTGATTTATTTGTTAATTCATCCATCTTCCACACAACTTTTATTAACAAACTTGCAAAGATATCACAAAATGCGTTTAACACGTGCTTAGAAAAATGTGATATATGGACATTAGTACCCAGACTAATGTAAATAAATCCATTTGGTGCATCTATCAGAAATTTATTCAAGTTCTGAAACAAAGTAAAATTATCAATAATATTTATATTTTAGAAAAAATAGTATGTACTAAAAGAGAGAGTAATAGCTATTAGATATAAAAATAAATTAACTCTTACCTATAAGAGGTGGATTAAATCTGTGCTCCAACGCATAGAGACCAAGTGTTTTAAAAACTTCTACAATTACTCCATCAAACTTTTGGTTACTATCTGGTGCACACATTTTACGTACTTTTGAATGTTTATAGATATCCTCTATCAATTCATTGCCTACATTAAAGAATAAATTACGTTCTATATTTAGTCATGTATTATGCTCCATCATTTTTACGTGATTTCAGTAGTCTATAGTTGTAATGAAAATCGATTTCTGCTAAATTTGTAATGATAGGGTCATTAACTGGATCTGTTGTTAGAACAACAAGTTTGTGTCTTCGTCGGCTTAGGGCAGTCCATAATGATTGATAGCTAACTTGGTGACTGTAGGATGGTGTCGGAATTATTGCTAAGATTCTTGCAGCTTCCAAGAATGACGTGATAATGCACGGAGAACACATCATACAAAATATTATTTTGGCAGTTGGTCCCATTTCTTTCTTGATAAATGTAACAAAATTTAATTTTATATATATTATATGTATATATGTATTTTTCTATATTATATATATGTATTATATATATGTATTTCTGATAATATCCAGACTACTTTGCGCAATATATTGCCAAAGCAATGATAATCATATTTTATATGTATATATGTTCTCATTTATTATATAATGAATAACTATGTATATTTTATTCTCGATAAAAAACGAAATGGGTTATACAGATAACAGATATTTATTGCAATAGCAAATTATTATTTAGTTAGTTTTTATATTTCCGCTCGAGAGATGATTATATAGCAAGCATGTGTTTCGTGACCTTCATCTGCGTGATAAAATTACCTAAATTTTACAAATGTATGTAAAATTTTATAGAATATATTCAGAATATATGATTATCAAAATGAACATTGTATGACATGAGATTACGAATAAGACATAGATTAAAATACAAGTAATCAGGTTCGCATTTAAATTTAGGAACATGTATATTAAAAAATTTTATATGTTAGCCTTGCTTATGCTAAATCGTTTTCATTAGATATAACATCGTTATCTAATAGCCTACAGCTTATTAGCAAACTTGTTAGCTATACGACAGCAGAATTTCGATGCAAAAATTTTCTAAGCATTAAATGTCCTTTTAAATTATAACGTATTTTAAATTGTATCAATTAAAAAATAAAAAGTTATTTCTTCTATTGTTACGTGATTTTAAGTCATGGGTGAGTTGGAGCGGAAAGTGAAATTAATTTTAATGGTATATGTGTTGGGTATTTTATAGATCGTGGCAAATGAGAAACTCGCAAATTCGATAGACCAAAACTATGGAGATTCGTTTCTTTTATTTTTCGTCTATCGTCCATCTTCATTTGTCATCTATCACACTATTTCTCTATCTGACTGCTTAGATTGCTTTCCTTCCGTAAGAAAGTGAAATCTCGCTTTATTTCGTCGCCATAATACGGAACAATTCTTTTTAAAGGCTATTAATGCAACTCCAATAAAAACATGTTAATCATCATAATTATAACTTCGAGAGAAATCTTCAAATTTTTATACCCTCGTACTAAGAAATATAATAAAAATTTATGCTATATTAACTATATTAATCAAATCTATCTCACATCTTGATACACAAAATTCAAAATTATTGTTTTATATGCCGATTATGATATATAAGATAAGATAAAGATTTTTCTCTGAAATTTCTCCGAAAAATGAGGTAAGAGGGATAAGAGGTTAAAGATAGAAGACATCATATCAAAATTATAAAATAAATAGTAGAACATATTATGGTAACTATATGAGTAAGCTTCAAGTAACTTAATTTCATGTTAGAATTTTTTATATCTTTCCGAATATACACATACATCTAGAAAATATGTTAACTCATTTATTTCGTAGCTAATTATTGGTTAATTACTTGATAATATTACTAAATCATGTTATTTTATCAGTGAATTTTAAATATTTTATCTAAAATTATTCTTATAAATAAAATATTTTCCATTATCTCGAACAAATTAATAGTTGAATCAAAATAAAAATAATCTACGTGTTAATAAATAGAACTGAGAGAAAATAAATGTTATTATTACTTTAAAATCATAACCGTGTTTATATGTAACGTCGAATAGTTATTTTCCAGAATTGCACATGAACAGTCTGTTATAAATAAAAAGTAAAAAGAGATATCTATCAATATTTCCTTTTACAAATTTCTAATTATAGATAACTTTTAAATAGTAGTATATAGAATTAAAATCAAATTTGCATCAGTAGTATGTAGAATTAAAATCAAATATTTGTATTTGTTTTAAACTATTTACATTTATCGCACTATTTATTTAGCATTATCAATATTTTATCACTATCAATTTTTCACTGTAATTTTATGAAGCGTGATTCAAAAGATAATACAAATTAATGAAAACTGTGACTAAAAACATCTCCTGAAAACTAACATATATAATATTATTAATTATGGATTGGTGAATTATATAAGTTTGAAAGGAAAGGTTTAAAATTTTATAATCAAATTAATTTAACCAAATTTACTGATCACAAAATTTATCTGTTGTCGTAATTTATACATCAAAAGTCACGAAGAAAAATACTTAAGATTATACTCTTTATTCTTAGATATCTAAGATAACTGGAGTGACACATCAAAAGATGTTTGATAAGCCAATTAAAAGATTGATTGCCAATTTATTTAACTGAATATAAAAAATTAATAGCTTTATAAAAGTTAATGTTTTATCGAATTATGCTTACTTTTCTGATTTTATTATTTATATAACACCGGAAACAGTTGTAAATTAAAAGCAGTTCTAAATGACATGTATTTCTCTTTAATTCTCCTTAATATTTTTAGAAATTTTTGTCACTTATATTTCCTATACTTTCACAAAACAATTTTACCAATCTTATCACTCTTCTCTCTTTGTTTGGAAAGACTACTATTACACGTTGCTATAATACGGAAACATTTATAGCGCCATCTCGACAAGTATTCGTTCATCTATCACTTATATACCTATCCTAAATATATTAAATGAAAATATTAACATTGAGTCACACGTTGATTTCTTGATCTGTGTATATCAAACTATGTTTATTTATTGTAAGTAAAAGAGTCTAATATATCTTTCTTTTCCTTTTCTCTCCTTTCATGATATCTGATCTGATATATATTATAGAAAATTGCGTGGAATGGCAGTTCTATCTTTTTATGTCCATGACTCTTGATCTATAGGAAGTTCTTAATCCTTGGATTAATTCTATTAGTCCTTATTGATTAATTTATTGCAATGAGAAATTTATACCTTATTTATACACTTATAAAAATGTAATTAATAGTAGAAGCGATAATATCATTAGATGGATTTTTTTAGGATGCAATATCTTTTATTAAATATTAGATGTTTGTACATGACGTAAACATAGCATTTAAATCTCGCAAAGCGCTTGCAGATTCACATCAAATACCAATAAGTCTGTCTTCGACAGTTCGTTGTATTTTCTTTTTTGTCTACATTTGTCTAAAGTCACAATTTTTTACGTTTAATTAACATTATAAAATTAATAATGCTTATATTATATAATTAATAATAAAATAAGAAGAAAATAAAAAAATACACTTGCTTTATTCCAAGCGTTTGATTATTAGATGGTAATATAATCCATCACTAATTTCGCTGTTATAATTCGCAGCAAGTTGAACGGAATATTAGTTTGCAATCAGTTCAAGAGATCGCGACGATGCGCTCCCATGTATCTCTGCATATCAGTCCTAGCCAAAGTTTCTACCTATCCGCAGAAACCATACTCAACATACAGTAGACACTATGAGAATCCTAGGGGGAGTTAATCGGGACTAAGTTTAAATGTCTTCAAGATGTTGGTACTGACCCACTTGCACATACACTAACCATTGGCATCGGTCGCTGTACTTCATCAACGAGATATGTTCAAATACGCTCGCCGCGACGAGAACAATATGCGACATGGTTAAAACGAACTTGTAGCAACTGTGTGGCACATGAGATAGCGTGGATTTTCTCTTACACATACACACGTCGTCGGGCAAAGATGAATTTGCCCCAGTCTTCATTAGAAATACATATTTCTTTTTAAATACATTCTCTATTCTTTCACTATAGTTTGTTAAATTAAAATTTATATGAAATAAAAGTACAAGTAAAATGATGCATGTAAAACAAGAAAATAATATTTCCCGACTTGTCTATGATGAATGATGATTAATGCCGTCTCATTAAGTCGAATTTCCTTTAAAATCGCTAAGATTGTAAACACAATTTCCCTAAATCGCGAGCCTCGGCACGAAGTAATTATCGTTCGCGACCCTCGCGTTCCACCTTCGTGTGATGTATGTACTTGTCGGTGTACCGGATAACTTTAACATGGAACACACATACTTTGAATGCGGCTTGTTAAAAGTTTCCTGGTTAGACGGAAATGGATTTTGCATTTGGTGGTAGGCGTGCGACTCGTAGGCACGAAACAACTTTACGATGTCGACTACCTCTCGGATACTGCGACGATCAACCGACCACGTGACGAAGAAATCTAAACCAGAACAACGACGAGAGAATATACTGTTAGAAGAAAGTTAGATATGGAGTACAATGTAGCTTTAACATTAAAAAATATGTAAATATAAAAGTAAAGTTAAATTGCATATTTTTTTTTTAGCTTTTTCAGCTAATAATAGCTAACTAAAAAGGAAATTTCAATAAATTTAAAAATAATTTATTTCACAGGTTATATCGCACATACTAAATTTTAGTAATTTTACACAAGAAAAATAGAAATATGAAAAAAATAAAATTTTGAAAAAAATAAACTTTTCCACTTATATCAATAGTTAACTTTTAATACTTGTAATAATTACTTTTTCACTTATTTTATTTAGTTAATTATAAAATTTATTTAACTATGAAACAACATTGTATAGAATTTATGATAAAAAAATTTAATAATAAGACATAATAACTCAATTTTTAATACATCTTATGTGAAGTAACAAATATGACAAGCAAGAGAGATCATACTATAACCAATATGATTGTTTATGTAAAGCATATTGTGACGCACATTGTTTATCGGCATATTTAGGTTAATGAGAAATTAAGCTATAACATAGATATGTGTATAATATAAATTCCATGCGCGTCGTTATTGCATTCTCTTCAGTAACAAGCGTATTGTTATACTATGGCAATTTTTTAATTACTTTTTATTAATTTATTTTATTATTTAGCTCTTATTTATTTAATTCAAAACTTATTTAATATATTTATTGTTTTAATTTTAATATTAAATTATTCTTACTGATGGATGCGTGGGATGCAAATCTATTTGTGCATTATAGTATGTATACTCCAGCGGGCATCTAATTGCTTCGAAAGTTTATTTCTAATGTAGAATTAACCTCATAATTCTATCTTAGCTTAAAAATATCTTAGCTTAAAAATATTCTTATCTATAAAATATTTTTATATAGAATGCATTTTAAACAAAATTTAACAAAACAAGCATTTTTTTATTTATTTAAAGCTATCTCATGGACCCAATAAAATTATGCGATTTATCTTATTTCTTGTAGCAATTATCGCATAGTTATAACTTTTGCATAAAACAGTCCAACAATCTAGCTTTCACAGCTTACATAATCCGGTTTGACAATAAAACAGAGATGATTACTAGCCAACAGCTTTCTTCTTAGACAATCCCGATTCGATCTCTTATGAAATTCATTTCCGAAGAGTGCGGAATTCACTCTGACCGAGTTTACCGCCATTTTAATTCCTTTTTTGCATGCATCTGCCGAGCACTCATTTTCTCACCAGCTTGCGCGATATGACGAAAGTAGATCCGATCACTGACATAGCGAGAATACCAATGAAGATCGGGTAAAGACAGCCGGCGTAAGGCCTAAATTCGGAAGTGAATCCAAGATCCTGTTTGAGTACGATTCCTTTAATCCACATTGGAATCGGATTATAGAGATAATTTCGCCGAGTCGCTTCTAATCAGCTTTCATTTACCACAACTCGACGAGAAATTCGTTAAATCTTTGACTCTCGCGCGCCAAGAGATGGAAACGGCGGATTTCCAAATGAGGATCTTTACTTCGAGAAATTTTCTCATGAAATTTTCTGCTCGCTATAATTATACTAATATCATTAATGACATCGTGTATAAAAACGGTAATCGAAAATATCAAGAAGTCTTTCAACGAAATAGTAGTATAAATTATGTATTTTAAAAGACACATAGAGAGATAATTGATTTAACGTAAGATTCTTACTTTGTATAATCACAGAAAGTAAATAATGTAATAAAATGACTGAATCTTTCATTAATTTCTCTCGAATTTGTTTTACACACTTATACATTGAACAGTTTCCGTTCGCAACATCGTAAACATCGTATCGCGCAGAAACCATTACCGTGAGCGACTCGATTCTCCGCAAGGTCGATATCGCCCGTTTACGGTAGGGACGCGAGCTGATCGATATTAATCGCATTTCGCTAGTGGTGACGGGTTCCTCTGATTGACGACGACGATTAATGCGGGTCGTCGGGTTATGCCCCAGATAAACCGGCTGGCTGGTCCTCCGTGTGTACGAGCTCGCTGCAGAGAGCGTATGGGCCGCGTATTTACGTTCGTCAATTTACATGATCGGGGGCGTGAGCGCGCGCGGTTCTCGTTACTTCACGCTCCATCACGCGCGCGTGCAAGCATGCGTATGCTAAACCGCCTAAGTTGCATATGGTGTCGGCCAGCCGGCCAGCCGGCGAACGGAATTTCCATCTGGCGTCGTCGTTATCGCGAATCAGCCGCCACTCACAGTTGCACATTACGCTGGCTTTTCTCGTCACACGGACACACTTCTCTACGGAAACGGTCGGATGAAGAACAGACGTGAATAATTCATCGAGTTCCGACCGCACTTTCGGTCGTCACGAGGACCAAACCCCCCCTCCATGCCCATTTTTGTTTTTTCCTTTCCTTGTTTTTGCTTCTTTGCTTTTGGAATTCATAGTTCGTTAGTGTCGGGCCAAACAAAACGCAAACGCGATTGGCATGCATTTGCCGTTAATCGTGAATGCACAGTGGCTGCTGTCGAAAAGAATTGCGGCAATCAAATTTAGCATCACCGGTGGCTCAGCGCGGCGAAATTGACCTTTCCATAACTAGATCAATTTTTGTTCGGTCAATACGATTCTAATATTCCTCATCAAATTTGTCTTCTAGAAAGAGAAAAAGAGAGAGACAGAGAAAGACAGAGAGAGAGAGAGAGAGAGAGAGAGAGAGAAAGAAAGAAATGTCGGTTATCTGTCAAATTATTCTAATGATAGAGCTAACTTGCTGCCAAGATAATATAAAGAAGACTCTAAATAAGGATTAATTTCAAATAATTAATAATAATAATGGTACATGTTTACTTTAGGTTACACAGCTCGAAAAATTTTTATTTTCACATATGTTGTAGAGGATACATTCCTAAGTAATACACCGTTTGAAATTTGCGGCGGTCTCTCTTCGTTCCTGAGATATGCGATTTTGAAATTTTATACTTACTTGTATCATCTTTTCGTTACATTCTAAATATGTTTATATTTTTTTGTTTACATTTATCGAGGTCATCTTTCTGAATAACTTTCAAAAGGTTTTAGCCGTTTGTTATTTATTAAATAGTTATTAACAAAAAAAGTTTCATGAATAGAATATAATTTTACCACATCATGTATGTTTAAGAAGAGAGAATATAGGTAATTATGCATAAAAAGGGCCCAACAATTTAAATTTATATAGAATTTAATACAATTTAATACAATTAAAAAATATCACAAATATATGTGTACACACACACGCGCGCGCGGGCGGGGGGAGTTCAAGGGGGGCCTTCGGCCCCCCCTCCCGCTACCACCCCGCCGGTAGGGGACACATTGCGAAGAGTTCAATCACAATGGATATATGCTGTAAGTTGTAAAGCGAGATCCACCTTGCCTACCGGCGGGGTGGTTGCGGAAGGGGGCCTAAAGCCCCCCTTGCACCCCACGCGCGCGCGCGTGTGTGTGTGTGTGTGTGTACACATACATTTGTGATATTTTTTAATTGTATTAAATTCTATATAAATTTAAATTGTTGGGCCCTTTTTTGTATTAAATTGTATTAAATTCTATATAATATTAAATTGTTTACCTTTTTTTGTTAGAATATTTATATTAGAATATTAATTAGAGATAGCAAACGTAAACAAAAAAATATAAACATACAAGTAAAATATAATATGAAACCGTGATGAACAAATGTAAACAAAAAATGTAAATATATAAATAGGATATGACGAAAAGATGACATAAAAGTGTGAAACTTCAAAAGTGCATATCTCAGAAACGAAAAGAGACCGCCGCAAAATTCAAACGGTGTATTACTTAGAAATGTATCCTCTACAACATATGTGAAAATAAAAATTTTTCGAGCTGTGTAACCTAAAATAAACATTTACCATAATAATATATAAATGAGATGAGATAATAATGTTTTAATAAATAAAATCAAAATAATTACCATATTAATATTATATCATTTTTAAGTAATGTTATCATTTAGTAATTATTATAAAGCAATTAGAACGAAAATTAATCAATTTTATCATAATAATGATCATTTATCTAGAAACTATAAAATTATTGCATAATCGTAATTTTTTCTTATAAATACATATATAAATACATACATATATGTATATATGCATAATTTGTATTGTTAATAATTAATATACTAATAGATAGCAGGGAGAATACATACACATTCATAATATTAATATAATAATAAGAGATTTTCATATAAAATATTACATATATAATATATAATAGCATTGCATAAGTATTTTCTCAGATATCATTAGTATTTCTACAACGGTGAAACATTTTCATATACAACATTATGCGAGAATATAATTCTATATCATTAAATTGAATAATTAAAAATTAATGCCTAGGTTAAATCGAGTTAAATTATAATGAAAGGATTTATAATTAACGATATTGCATTAGAATGCTACCAGCAATGCAAATGCTACTTCAATAAAATCTGTATATTGTTCTCTTATATGTAATATAATAAAGATTATTTATTTATGAGATTTATTACAGCAGAATACTATAATACTATAATAATATTAAAACTTTATGTGATTGTATCTGATGTACATTTTCTAACTTATATCATATGCCGTCATATCATTTATATTAAAATTAGATTCACGTTAAATTCAGATTTTCTCGTAAAATTTTAATGATAAAATTACAAATAATATCGCATAATTACAAATGATATCGCATAATTCCAAAAGAGAATGTAATATTATAATAGCTATTATATAAATAATTTAATTTCCTTTACTGTTTAATGCCAACTAGATTAATTAACAATAATAATTAATTTGTTTTATTTTTCTACATCATAATTTTAATTCAAACATAATTAAATAAAAACGGAAGGATTTAATTATACGGTCAGTAATATGTAAAAACATTATAAATCATTAAAATGCTAAAACTGTGCGATCTTCTTATAAATAATTGATTACATTGAAGCAAAAAATAAATATCTCGAATTACTAATGATGATTAAATATTTCATACGGCAAAACGATATGCAAAGTGCTACCAATATCGATTATTCGACGAACGAATTGTCGACATGGTCACGGTTCACAATGGGACGCGAGACACGAAAGTTCGTCAAAGAGCAATTCGTTACATATCGAATTATCTTTCCCGATACACGCGGTTATCAATGTGCCGGCGCTATATATACGGAGCAGCTGGTGCAACTAGATACGTCGGCAAAACATTTTCACCTCGCTGAATTGTCAACGACATTGCGCTTCGCGGCTTAATCCGCGTCCAGCTTTTTCTATCCGTTCCGTTTGCCCGTACGGCAGACGTATCGATTATGTTCGCCATTTCAAAGTGGCTTCGTTTGCCGCAATCGCGGAACCGCGTGTTTTTCCCTCGGCATAGATGGTCCGCTATAACTGGCTTTTTTTAATGACAGTTCCGCTGAGTCGATAGCGCGGGTGGTATCGTCACGGGTCTCGTTAGCAAATTCGATGATGGCGCCTACCGTTAGCGTCATCGATCCCGAAATCTCGTTATACTTCTCGATATCGTCGAATACGAAAAAAAGATGGTCGTATCGCGAAATAAAATATTGCGCAGTTCTCCAACGATCTGTATTTCATACGGATATCATCGGCTTTCGTTAACTTTTTTTTTCAGAGATAGATGGCATATCTACTTTGATCTTCCAAAGTGAGATTAAATATCACAAAGTTTATCGATACGTATGTGTATCGATCTTTTCAAAAAATATATTTATTAATGCCAGCTTAAAATAAAGAGTAATTTAATAAGATTATTTAAACTATATTTAAAAAATCACGCTATTATTAGAATATTGAAAAATTAAAATACCAACACCAGACATTGCAAATAAAATTAAGTTATCGATGTATAAAAATAAAATTTGTTTTTTTTTTAGATATGTTCACAGAAATTTAATTACTAATATGTATATATATTATATATATAATATTATTATTATCGTCATTATTTTTGGCACTGCAGTCCTTGATAAATCATGGATTTTCCTAGGTATTTCTCGTCTCTGTCCAATGTCTTTCTTCTTTATAATGAATATATTATAATGTATATAGTTTATATAGTTAATGCATAATTAATTTCGTAGTTTCTACTCCCAAAATTTCTGTTCTATATTGAGATGCAGTAATTGAATTCTTTACATTGATATCCCTAGATATCGTGTTTGTTTTAAATTGAATAATTGAATTTGAATTTTGGGACAAAAAACATGATTGTTTTTCTCTCTCTCTCTCTCGACTAGATTCTCTACTATATATATATATATACACACACATATTGTAGTTGTAGTTGAAACAATCATGGTTTTTATATGATACACACACACACATATACATATATGTATAGAAAAGAAAACGTGAATACGAATGAAAAGAAAAGAGAAAATATTCGAGGGCGATGCGACCGAACTCCCTCATTGCATTGCAAGAGGATCCTCCCTTCGCGTAACTCGTAAATCCTGACGCTGCGGTGCGTTCGTAAACTCGTTTTGTCGTGGCCAAGGCATGACGCTGCACCCTGTTATAATTAACACAGGATGATGCGCGGTATAAATTACAATTATACATGATTTACAGGATGCAATAGTCGCAGGCTGGTTCCCTTCGTTACCCTCGCTGGCTACCTCTGCTGCCATTCGCATTGTGTTTTCTTCTCACTTACTCTAAACTTCTACGCTTTTAAAATTTCTCGTCTCTGGATAATATCGTCATCTATTTTCGCGCATTACAGATGCACCTCTTTATAGTGAACTACTGAATAAACATGTTCGCATTAAACCATGCCGTGTTACATTGGTGTTAATGAGCAATGTTAAAAGAGTCTTGCTTGTAACATTTATTTTCGTATTGCATCTATGCGTCATGTTTAGCTGCACCAGCGTATCTTTGTATATTTAAAATTCATCTATGTGTGAAATTTTTCGAATTTACGATGAAATTTAGAAATTTAGAAACTTCAACATTCAACAAAAAATTAGCGATGCAATATATTTTTGCATGTGTTAAATTTCGAGAGCAAACAACCTTAAATATATAAAAAATTTTATACACACTTATACAGAAACATATCTTGAATTTTTAAGAATGTTATATAAAACTTAATTATTTCAGATAAAAATTCTTTCCTTAATTTAATTTTATTTCAATATTTTTGGCTTGTTTTCTCTTTTTCAATAAGCAATAGACATTATAAAAATTTAAAGAAATGCACGATAAGCTCTCTAATTTCGTGGAAAAAATTTGATAATCTATTCCAATGTAAATTCGTAACTAGATCTAGAATCAAATTAAACCTAAGACACGTCGCCGGTTTCACTCTTTGCATGTCTGAAAATGTATGTACCAGGCTGTACCTAGGTCGAGTCACGTGCTAGTCAACGACTAGCAGGAGTCCTCTTAATTATGTCACCCAGTTCTGCACGAGACACAATAGGGAAGTTGCGGTTAATAATTCCAGTTTTGCTGAAACGTACGCCAAACTTAGAGAAGAATTCAAGCGGTACCAGGAATGACTTCAGGTCATATTGTTATCACGCTAAGTGTAAGTAATTGCCTCTGCATTTTGTTGTATATTACACGTCCTTAATTATTATGATCGAACTACACGCAAAGTCATCATTAGTGCTGATAACAATTTATTTTATCTGAATCTAATTTATATTTATTCGAGTTATACGTGTTACAAAATTAAAACATTTTATATATTTTTATTCCTTTGTACATTCGATTTATAAAAAAATTTTTAATTGCCCTTCTACAAAGGTTATTTATTGTATTTTAAATGTTTTTTAAATGCCGTAGGAATTAATCTAAATATATTAAAATAGTTTATAATTTCGCTAGATATAATTTTCGCTAGATATAATTTTCTGCAGAATAAAATATCGATGCAAAGAGTTTAATAGGAATTTATTTTGGAATGTATGATTTGCGTGTAATTGCACAAAGTCGTTTTGCATCTAAGCTAAGAAATGTCTATTTGCCGGCGTCTGCTGATCGTTTTCGTCGATTTACAATAGTCACGCATGCCGGTGGTACCATCGCGGACAATATCATCGTTTTTATTATGGCAGCTGGTAACCCAACCGGTAAACTCCGAAAGCGGACGTGCCATTACGCGTTTAAAGCAATTTCCGGAAATCCCTCGTGACGTTCGACAAATGGACTGGAGTCATAAATAGTTCCGCAGTCGCGAGTTGAAGCATGATGAGCGCCTATCCCGTTTCATCTTCCTTCTCGCCTTTCTCGAGCGTTTCGTGAAAGATTAATGTGAATTTTATTATTACGACTCTTATATATACGATACTAACTTAGAAAAGACCATAACATTTCTATCGTTATTATCGAACTTATCCTCGAGTTGTCAGAATTACGCAGCTGCAATAATATCGAGGATTACGGAGGACCTCGTAACTTTCCAAGTACCTTACGTATTTGATATAGAATCCATCTCTCCGCATTATAAACGAATTGTTCATTCATTGTGAACTATAGATATGGCAAGGAACGTCTAATTAAAACTGCATGAGTATTAACTTATTATACATGTATTGAAAAAAAGGATAAATTTGGTACAAATTATTAATGATATGATGTCAGAAAATATACACTCTTCTTTTTCTAATAACGTTGTTAGAGTAATCACCTGATTGCAAACTACATAATTACAATACTTCGTACGAATATTTATTATCGAAGTACGTACGATATGCAAAATTCAATTTACAAAAATAAATATTTAAAAATAAAATATTTTTTGCTTATATAATCAATTTCGATGATCTTTCACGTACCAACAAGAACTGCCGAAGTGTAATTATTGTAATTAAATTTGTTGTATCATATAATATTGAAAATCTATTGATTTATACTATTAAAATTGTATTTTTAATTTCAACAGGCCATAAGCTCTATTTTGTTGAAACAATAATATTATTTAATAATTAATGTGTATATATTTTTATTACACGCATTACACACATGTGTGCATCTATGTGTAATTTATTTATTCGATTTAATTTGGGTTTAACCATGCTCTCCGACTATTGCATTTATTTACGTGTTTACTTATAACAAAGTTGTTAAGTTGGTTTAATGTTAATAGAGAGCACGAATCAACCGCCAAAGTAAATTTGATCATTCGCCGAAGAGAGGGCTATAATTGAATATGAATTATCTAGAGTTTTGTGTCAAATCAGCTGCAGATATTCTATTTCATCATCGGGTGTCAACATTCGGAGATTACATCACTACATCTTTAATAAATTGACCTCGTTTCACTTGCAACAAAATTACATTTCCTATGCATTTGAACACGCACACATATGTACATGCATTGAATACAATAATTTGTAGTAGCATGTAAAGAGATAATCAGTAAATTGAGCCAATTTGAAACTCCAATTTGATGCTTCTGCTAATTCCTATTATCTTTCTATTATGGCACGTTAATTGTAAGTTTATATGAAGCTTATCTATTACACACGTGAATAAATAATGTTTGTTAAATTTCCTAGTTTACATTACGTTAAAATAAACATTTTTGATGTAAGTGAACAGCGTTCAATATATAACTTGAAAGACGGAAAAATTCAAACCAGGAAATGGCGCGTATATAAAAGATGCATGATAAGCGACTGTTTCGTGCGTAGCCTCCCATAGTAGAGGGGAAGGCTTAATCCAGAAATATGAAGTAATACATCGTAACGCGCTCTCTTCCAACACGAGCTAATAATAAATCTCAATTTCACCGAGTCAAAATAATGCGTGTGTGGAAAGAACGCCTCTCTACGACTAACGACAGAACTTATTTTAATTAACGTTAGAATCGTTTCAAAATTGCGAAAGACAAACTAAATTGGCGCATAGTGTATTCAGTGGCAGTTATAATTCATTAAAAACGCATAATTGATATCTTGCTTTTATATATTACTATATATAATGTTGTTTAATGTTTATATCGATCATTAATTCAAAAATTCTGAAGATTTATCAATTCTCGAATAGAAATTTTTTGATGTTCTTATAGGTTGAGAGTTTTCTTTGAAAATTTAGTATTTTTTAAGAATTATGAATAAAATAAGGAAAGTATTAAGAAATGGTAACTCAATATCTTAATTAATAATTAAAATAAATGAAACGTTATTACTATTTTTTATAACAAAAATGTGAGATTGTCTCTCCATATTTGTAGACTCTACTTTACAGTTACTCGTTAGAACTCTTGTAATTTTTGCTGAAATATACCAGAAACTCTAGAACTCTTTGAGAAAAAAAAGAGCACAGAACCTTTCCCTTCTATCTATTATATATCAAAATTTTTAAAACGGTCTGCTAATTTTACAGAGATAAGTTTGACTGCTACTCAACGCAAAAAAAATTTTACAGCAGTTTCGCCGCGTGATTGCGGTGCAGGATCACTTCACGAAAGAAGAGTAAAACTCGGTTAACGTGCCAATTAATTTCCCGCTAGCGATTTTATCCAAATCGACTATAACTAGCAAGAAAGGCAAATGAGTATAATATTTTTTATTTAAAGCTTTCGATCGCAAATAGGAAAGAACTGTATGTGCAATGATTATTTAACTAGACCATTAGAACGTTTAATCAATATTTATCGGTAAAATTAATAGTCTTTATAATCATAAATTAATAATATTCGTAGTCTTCGTTTCTTTTATAATGATAGAATAATTATTGAAAATTTAACTTTCCATTAAAAAACTCCGGTTATTATCTTTTAAAACTATTAATATTTGTGATATGAAGAAACTCGAAAAAGCTTGAAATAATTATTAATTGATTTATCTAAATGTAAAGGTGCTTTAAACGTATTAATTATTAAATTCCGCTATTTTCATTTCTGTAAAAATGAAAATATACAAGTTAGTATATATCTCATTATGAATCAATAATGTCAAAATTTTTCTAATTAAATTCATTCATCGCAGTAAAATTTCTTTCAGATTCTTCAGATAAAATTTCTTTCTTAATATCTATTGATCAATATTTTGCATACTTTTATTTACATTCTTTATAAAATATCAACTGAAATATTACTTAAAATTATTATTAGAATTTAAGAGTTTAGTGTGTTTCTGTTTCAAAACAGAATATGTGTAAAATAAATTTTGAATATTGTATATACATATATTTTCTTTCACTCTTTATATATATAAAGAGTGAAAGAAGAGGGAGAAATTAATTTTTCTAATTAATTAAAAATTATTACTATTTTGAGATATATTTTCTTCACACACATGAATTTCAGTGCTATTAAAGATTTATTGTATATTTAAAATATTTATTAATATATAAAGAACCGTACAATTTATAATTTCCAGGAGCACTCGCCTAGACATTAGACACGTTCGCCTAACGCATTACCTACTAGGTGAGTCGGACGTATTACTGTCTGGCACAAAACGTGGTCAGACTACTATACTCTCTGTTAAAGTTTCTTCACGTTATGATGATATAATAGAGATCCAAAATATAAGTGTAGCTCTTAAATTTATAGCATTCCTGTCATACATTACTTCACTTCTTTAATAACTATATGTATATATGTATATTACTATTATTATATACTATATGTGTACATGTATATTATAATTTTTTAACATAAATAAAATTAGATAGATATAATATTTTTATCTATCTGTATCTCTGTTTTTGATATTTTTTTGAATTCGCTAATATTAATAAATGTCTTAACTAATATTTTTAATTTAAAAAATATGAATATTAAGTATTGAGAAATCTTTCAACAATTTAAAAAGAAATTATAATATCTATTGTGACGGAATATGTATCCTGTTTATAGCATTATACTGTGAAATTCATCTATATTGCAGAGATTCATCTATATTACAGAGATATCTTCATGATAATTTTATTAATTGATTATCGATCGAATTCTCAGCATGTTTATCAAAAATGCATTTCATCAAGGATATACGCTCGTATTTGAACAATATCAAACAGCGATAAAAACCTCAACCAGAATAAGTCTCGAAGAATACATATATACATGTATATAAATATATAAGTGTGTACCTAACAAGTGGATTGTATTGGTGCATTGATATTATTGCGTTTGTCTAACTCAAAATACTGAAATATTGAATCTACCTCCTTGATATTCTTTTCGATCGTCTTTATCATACACTTTTCCATTCTTCCGATCGTCAATTGATTTATTTCTAAAAAGGGAATCGACTTACTTCTATTCTTCTCGAACTTGACAAAATTTTACTAGTACAGCCTCAATGTGCTAAGCAATCAGTACTCTTTCTGACGTTTGTTTTGAGGCGATAAAAAAATTTCAAATATGAGACGATTTGAATAAATTGATACTTTCAAAGCTTATTTTTCAGTTTATGATGTAATAAATGCATTTCGACATTTTCTCAAAAAATATAAAAAATTTCAGCTTTGACGCAACACCTTCTTTTAAGTCCTGAAGTCAAACGAGGACGATCATTTTCAGTATTATCATGAACATCGACGGATTCCCTGTGTACGCTCTAAAAGAAACTTCTTCTTATCCTATTATCTTCTCTTCTCTTCTCAACCTTCTACCGTCGCCGCGATCCGCGAGTGACCCTTAAATTTCGTTTTCGCAGAACGGGACTCGCATGAAAACCACTTTAAAGTACCAAACTCCCTATGAAACTTTTCCTTCAGTCGTTTTCTCTTCCATTCCGCCTCTGGCTTTGACGGTGGTAGCGGCCGCTGCGAAATCGCCGTCTTTTCCGCTTCTAACGCACGCGCGATGTTCACGCTGGCTCGATACACGTCGTACTATATATTGCCGGTCATTAAAGATGACTCGAAGTTGCAAGATCTCTAGTTTGTAAGATAAAAGTACAGGAGACCACAAGTTCTCTGTTCGGTTATTACAATCGTAAAATGAAGATTGCACACTTCGGCTGCCATCAAATTGGACATTTTGCAATACGATGGCTATTAATCAAAAAATATTTCTCTAAAAACGGATATCCAAAATACCGTGGCGGCTTTTCAAACACGATGGAAGAGCTGAACCCACGAGAATAATAAAACGCTCGAGAATCTCCTTCTCGGAGACATTAGTCAGAATTAAACTATGCATAGAGTACTTTCAAGATGGGCTGTTCCATTGTGTGCATATCGCTAAAAGGACAAGCAATCCATTCTTTATACTTTACAATGTATGCTTTTAATAGTTGACGTAAAAAGCGTAATGCATTAATTATTTAATGTCGCGCGTTTTAGTTCTAATAAGTCTTCACTTTATAATTTTCAGAAGATATATTTTAATTTATGCAATATATATACATATTAAGACTTTCAAATAATGCAATTATATTTGTCTTTAAATAATAATATGGGGATTGTAATAATACATTTCTTAGTTTATTTTTTCTGACACACATTTTATCTTATATAAGTACGAAATTACTCGGGAAAATCTTCCCTATAACATATTTAAAAATAAAGCAAATCGGTGTACAAATAAAGTAGAATCTTTATGTCAATATTTCTCACAACTATTTGTTAATAACTTTTGAATAAAGAACGACCGCCGGCTAAAACCTTCAGAATGTTAATCAGGGATAACATCTTCACAACATACGTCAATAACACATTTGTCCGAAGGTGGGCCCTTTTTATGCATAATTACCGGATATCCATAAATTTCGGATATTATCATTTTTAACCAAGAAATTCCACTATTTCGAAATCATTTATACTCTGATTTATTTTTCGTTCTTTCTTTAGAAGCGATTTGTTCAATGTAATTTGAAAGCATACTCGTCAATATCATACATATTGTCGATTTTGCCATCATAACTGCAATTTTATAGTAATTTATAGTAATATACGGATATGCAATATAAATCGATCTACCTGACATTGATGTTTCATTAAAAGTTATATTTTATCCTCATATACATAGAGACTATATCACTATATCACAGCAAGCTTGACGTTCTGTCCAATAAGATACATTGCTCGTCACGCACATACAAGCGCTCTATGTAGCAAATTATTAGAAATTATAGTACACATCGATTTTTACATAATAGTATACATCGATTGTTGCATCGGATTAAATACAACACGAATGGTAAAATGTTTCCTCATGTGATATAGTACATAGTATATTCACAGAGTGCTACAATTACCATTGTCATTACACCGATTGTAATGGACGCTTAAGCGTAGTATTTCGAAGCGATATTGCGAAGCGTTTACAATACAACGAAATCAACTGAATATCAGAACTATTTTGTGTGCCATTGTGCCCAAAGGTGACACTATCACGATAATTAATGATAATCCGCATGAGATTGTTTTGCATAAATTTTGAATCGTAATGCTGCTTCTCTGCGATAATGAATTAGCTTTTTGACGCTCAAAGTGCTCATCAACTTTTCTTTCGCGAATATTTCTCCGAGGGAAGACGTAGTCAGGAGAGAATGAAACGCGACAGACAGAAGCGTTTTATTCGTTCATTAGTCACATAGACCAGATTGAATTCCTCTCGAGTTTTCTTCCGTGGATACGATTGTAGAACGGGCGTAGATGGGAGCAAGCTGAGGTTACGAGAAGATCCTTCGTCTCCGAGGTTTTACGACCGAGAGAAATCTAGGGTGAAAGTCAATTTTTCCGAGGATTTTCATTAGTTAGGCTGAGCCGGTAAAATCGAAGAATGACACAACCTGTCGCTGACAAGACGTGACAGTAATTGACAAATCTCGGATTGATTTAATATTAAAATCTACGTATATATTTCTCCAAAATCATGGTTATATATTTTATAATTCATATAATAATATTCCGTTTAAATCAAACACACACATATATATATATATATATTTAATTAATTCTAAATAAAAACGTGATGATAAAATTATTAATACAAATTATTTTAATATTAATTATTTATTCCAATTATATTTATTATTATTATTTCCGACTTTTAACCATTGACAAACGTAATTATAATATCTCGTTGTAACAATTATTATCGTAATTCTTGCCATTAAAATATATATTAATGGTTTTGATATTTCTGTATAATATTATATTTCAATCTGTGGATGTATGTTAATTTATTTGAACTGTTATCACTTACATACTATCAATAAATGATGATAATTCGCTGACATTTTTCAAATTTTATGATCCAGATAGATGGACAAAATCATGCTTCTGCGCATGTCAAATACAGGATATTGGAAGAACATGAAATTAATTGACAAGCAAAACTCGCTCTCATTTTCCTCATGCCCGCCGATGCATTCCTGAATTCGAATTCTGAAATACTCGCAACATGCACGTACACACTTTAAATCGACGGGTTATGTGCAACGATGTCGCGACTGGGATCCTGTCAGCCTCGCGTATGATTTATTGCCAGCACGAACAAGCTCCTCGTAATTTACGCACCCCATTCCCCGCGTCTCTTCGTCCCCCAGCCTTCGATGTTATTTCGCGAAACGTCCAAACAGTCGCGCGGTCGTGTTACATTGACGCGACGAAAGGAACAATTCGCCTCCCATTTCTGGCGTCGCATATCCGTTCGGGCTCGTGGTTTGCGATAATTATTCCACGAAGTTGATAATTGTAACGTCTACTAGAAAGTTGTCACCTTTCGTGAATGATTAATGATACAAATTTTTACATTGCGCTAGAAGTGAAAATCCCCCATTGACCATAAGATCAGTAATAATAGTGCGTCATACTAATGTCTTGAATCCTTTATCATGCAATAAAAATTATTATAAGAGAATATTTTATATCAAAGGTTTTTGGAGAATAACAAGTCATTAAAAAAATCATTTTATCAAACAAGATAGTCTTGTACTATTATTATTATATAAAATAAATAATTATATATATATATATATATATACACACACACACACACACACACACACACACACACACACACACACACACACACATACATACATACATGTATACATACATGTATATACACACGTATATATATATAAATTAATTACTTATAATGCACGATATATAATTCTTATTATTAGTTATATCGTAATAACTAACTAAGATATAGCAAGTCATTATTGTTTTATAAAAAAGATTTTTAGGAAAAAAGCTTGTAATTTTAAATATTGAGAATTTGGTTATTATGTATTTATACTAATCAAGTTATGTATTATGTATTTATACAAATATTTTAGAGCAAACTCTTTCAAGTCAATAGACATTAATAACTAATAAACATTAAGATTATTTTGAATAATTTATATATTATATGTAATATATACACTCTAATTTCTTTTTCGAAATATTTGTGCATGACTGCGTATATTTTATTTTGCTATTAAATTTACTTTATATGATTTATTATGTTATTATACATATTGTTTGCATTAACTGGTTTATATAGAGAATAAAAATTTAGATAAAAACACACATATAAGTATATTATCTTTAGTTGTATTAAAATTTACGGATGAAAACAAAAGCCATAAAATAAATTTTGCTTATCAATTAATAAAATAATAATTGCACATATCACACATATATATGTGCGAGTTTTATAACAATTTAATTTTTGCATAAATATATCCTGTGATAACAGTATCGTCCACTTTTAATAAAATTATTATTATCAATAATTTTAATAATAATCATTTGTAATAACAATCATCAATTTTAATAATAATGATTTGTAATATTATTGATTCTCTAATATAATATAATTATTATGTAACATAATAATTTTGTTTATGGAATAATAATTATATATTGAAAGAGAGACCAAAACATTTCTAGATAATTAAAGATGTTTTTTTGAAAATATTTATTCGCGCTCGGTTTTTTATGCTTGGTTCTCAATTAGTCCGTTTTATTCTTTTACAATTATTATATAATATAAATACGAATGATAATGGCAATTATGCTATTTAAAAGTAATAATAATTCTATAAAGTAACTGAGAATATATATATTATTTTATGCTCGTTATTATTGTAACCACTGTTTTCTCTTGTAAGCATTTTTACGATCCAAATTGACCAAATCCACGATTCTTTGTTAAAGATTACAAATGTTACGTCAGGATACAATCCTCTTTTCTAAATTAACTTCCTTGGTTGCACTCGTCGACTTACACCACGATAGAGTCCATTATCGTCGCGGATACCGACCCTCTTTCGACGAGGGGTGGATCCTTCTTTCTTTACGATGGCGGTTTTGGCAACAAGCTCGTCGTAAATTCGGCAGATAATTCTCCCATCCTAGCGTTAACCTACATTAGATGCGATTTATTACAGTTTATAACTTTACGGTATTCGGCGTCTTTCAACGAATACTAAGTTTAACTTCGTGAGTTCTACAAGTGCAGAGCCTGCGGGTTTGCCAAATAGCGCGAATAGCATTCGCATTTCTAAAAAAATTTCGCGTAACTGAAATCCGGAAAGATTTTGTAATATGAGCTGCGAAACATTATCGCCATCATGGACCATCTATTATCAACTATAGTTACTTACTCCATTCGACGATTACTTGGAAGGCAAAGTACTTTTAGCTTTATCTATCGATGTCGTCGTCTAACACATACGCACACGCGATACATTTCGTTTGAAAAATTCTATAAATTTAAATTTTTGAATTAAAATTGAAATGAATATTTTTGAAAATAAGTGTTATATATAAGATACGAGATTTGTGATTAAATCAAACCGCACTTTATTTAATATATCTGAAAAGAACGCGGATTTATTATTCATTTATTATTTTATTTTCGAGAAATCAGTAATCACGTAATCATACATTAAAAATTTTTAATAAATTTAAACAACAAATCTTAAAAAAATTGCTGTACGTAGCAACTTTTTCTGTTCTTTCTTTAAGTGCCCTGTTTTCTAAGAGTATCGGCGATCAATAGCATGACTTGTACTTTATCAACAGCTTTGAAGATACTATGCTCTGTTCAAACTATTGATGTAACTTCTTGAGCCATGATATTTTAAGACATCCTGGACCACATTTTCCTTCTATTTTGCCTCGGTTATAATGTACAATAGTTTGTTTATAATGACACATAACATATTCAAGATATTATAGTTCTATTTTTAATATTATTTTAAATTTTATTTGTTTAAACATTGCAGTGCTTTTCGATTTGTTATTCTGATATTTTATTGCATTTCTTAAATCTTTTAATATGTGCGCATTTCAATTCTTTTAACTTTTTGCATCCAATTTTACGTCCATAAATATCTAAAATCGATATTATAAGAAAGATGGCTATAAATAGCAGGTGTGTTTTAAGAAAAATTTTCAAATATTCACTGGATAGTATTTCTACCATTTTTATAAAAAAAAGTTCTGACTTGTTCGATTCTTTAATTTTCTGCATTAAATTGCAATTATTATTCAATATTTATATAATGAAACTCGTTTGACGTTGCCGTTTCATTCATCTTTACATAATTTTGAATGTTAATTCGATTTTTATTGCTGATGAGCTATTTTATCCTTTCCATGTTGAATCATAAATAGATTTACTCTCATATGCTGACTAAAATCATAAATTCTTGTAATTTTTTTAAACTTGAAGCTAGCAAAATAGTATCATCTGCATAGCAGATTTGCTGGGGTTGATTATCATTTCATTTGCTACTTTATCTGTAATATTTTCTCTCAGGATTTTTCTAAAAATTTTTTCAAAATATAGATTGAAGGGAAATGAAAGAATAAATTAAATTTTCTTTAAGATATTTATTTTGTCTGATCATTTATTATTCATTTTGATAATAATTGATTCTAATATAAAAATCGTAGATTTTATCATTCGTTAATTCAATGAATTTAATTATATGAACTCGTTTCTATAATTCAATGATTTTATCTTAACAATTTATTTGTTTTGAACAAATTAAGATAAAAAATTTATTTAATTTTACGATATGATTTTTATGATAGTTTTTCTTGAGATTTTATAAAATAAATACGAAAAAATAAATAAAAGATTAATTGACAAAATATTTTCGAGATTAATCTTAGCGAAAGAAGACAAATTTTTGTTCCGAAATTCAGTATACTATACCTAAGCAAATTTAGGTATTTACATAATTATAAAACAAAATAATATCATATATTTCGTTAGATAAATATAATAAATAAATAAACTAATACAGTTATCATACTATTTTTTGCGGAGTTTTCGTAAATAATAAAATGTATTCCTGAATGCTTCCTTCTGTTTTTCACTTCCCTTCCCAGTAAGTTATTCATTCATATTTTTTCAAATGTACTATTTGTGCACTCGTTGCTCGCGCGAACTCGTATAAACGATAAATAAACCAACTTAACAAACCATACGGCAAAAATATTAAAAGCATATACTCATCGGAAGTACTTTCGAAGGTGAAATGGCAAATAAAGTACGAGAAAAATGGTAGATGAAGAACAATTATAATTATATAATAGAAGATGGAAGAGAATAAAATCGACGAGACTTTTGGTGAGGTACTAGGTTTTCACAATTATTCTCCAACATTTGATGAAGAAGAATAAAGGTACGGGTGGATAAAGCTGTGGGTGAAGGCGAGAGAGAAGGAAAAGACGGAAGAATTCGAAGTGAGTCTCCCTTCAAGATAGGGGTCGAGGATGGTGGTAAAACTCTCGGTGAGCACTTTTGTTAATTAAATGCCGTTGTTCGGTTCAGCCGGGCTCTTTTGATCGAGTTATCGTTTAAACAGCATTCGTTTAACAAAAGATCCCGCTAAACGGGTCGGGGCTTAAAAAGCAGCCCCTGCAGCGCAAACATATCAAACTACCGCCATTTTTTGCTAATTAGAGCTAATTTCTACTTTCGCGCTGTCGCTTCAGCATTCGTTGGTATATTCATCGTTACAAGTTATTTGCTTTTCGTACGAGCAGCACTTTCCACTCGAAAGCTTAAACGTCGTACTGCATTTTAGCGTAAGTGGCATGTCATACGGCACTATTACGCAGACGAGTATTACACTTGTAGAGTTGCACGTTGATGTATTTTATACGAAGCATATGACAGTTTAAACAACATTTGTTTTTACGACGTGACGCTATTCGATCAATCGATCATCATCGTACGTACATCGCGCGAAATCGTTTCCGACAATTTTACAATGTTTTCGATCGTTATAAAAGCGTGTGACACGGTTGCAAGTAAACGGTTCGTTTCGCATAAACAGAGCGCGCGCGCGGATTGATATCATGCGAGAATAGCGAGTGAGCGAGCAAAAAGTTTCGATCGCGTTATGTACGAAGCGTTATACACGTCCATGGTATGCTCGTCGAAGCGATCATGCGTGCCGTCAAAAGAGTTAACTTAGACGTAGCCACGCACGACGTCACTGACGACACGTTAATAAATCGGTCGATTTTTTTGCAGCCCTTTCTTTATGAACGATCGTTCCTCCCTCTTTCGTGATCGTTCACGTCGTCCCATGCATCGCTTCACGGAAGTCTTTTTCAGCAAAATAAAAAAGCTCGATATACGTTACCACCGATTACCCCGATATTGTTGCTCGTCGAAGCATCATAAAGCTATTCCCGACCGATTACTGTTCTCTCGCGTTGCATAGCTTTTTACGAACGCATTAAGAGGCTTCCTCTTTTACCGTCGTTTCTCTCTCTTTGCATCGCCTTCGTCATTTCGCAGGTGATAACGCTGCGGCAATCTCGGCCGACACTTTCCCGCGCGGGTTTCGTGCGTCGAGGGAAATATAATAATCCTAGGGTAGCGTCGGCATAAATCGCGTCCTGCCAAGCAGGATTTTATGAGCGATTTGGCGACTTCTTTCTGCGTTAGTTTTGAGAAAGCAGGTAAATCGTTCTTTTATCTATTAAGTCTTAGTTCACATCATAATATTTTTTACATTATAATATCTTTCCATCCAAGTACGAATAAAAAAAATTGTCTTGCACGCGAGAAAGTTGTAATAAAAGTTGCAATTAAAGCAGTTAAAAATTGTGATAATGAAATTGGAAAATAGAGATATTACAGGTCTCTTTTATAAGGATAACCTATTTTCTGTTTTTCAATCACAATCTTTTTAGTAATTTTTTTCTTAAGTTTAAACTGAAAGAAATATATCAACGCGCAAAATCGTGTGCGAGAAAAACATTTGCATCATAATCGACTTATGCTCAACGAATTAACAAGTATGAAAATCCGGCGATTTATAATACGTCGTGCGAGAAATATGGAGGCTTATACAGATTGATGGAACAGACGCGAAATGTGTTGCAAGTTTGCCTTAAATCTTCTCAACAGCGAGTAAAAGTCATGCACGTCGTAAAGTTGAGCGGGCGTCGATAAAAGGGTGAAGATGAAATGCTTGCACATCGATTTGTTTGTTCTTCCCTAAGTGTCGGAATGCTCGGCAACCCTTCTGTCGCATCTCTGACGATCGCGTTTGATTCCTTTCGATCTTTTTTCTTTGCTACTTCCGATGGAATCCGATTGACATAAGAATCCTACTTAAATCTCCCGTTCGCGTCACTTTTTAGAATTCGTTTTTCTACGCTTACACCTCGCTTATTTCTCAGCAACGCATACAGATACGCTTTTCGTTCGCTTGCGCTTCAATCTTTTACTTGCTCTTAACAATGGCAAACTGTTTTCTAACTGAATGATAAAAATTATAATCTTTCGTATAATGGCACAAGTTGATGTGTATCACTCACAGGAGATACATGTTATTTCAAAAATATCATTAATATCAGAGAGAGAAGTTAGAGTTCACAAAAACACATGGAATTCTAATATTTTCTTTAAAAAAAATCGTATCTCGGTATCACAAATATTGATTCTATTTCATACGTATTTTCTATCTTTTATCTCTGTCACTTTATAACCTGACAAATCTACGATGTAGATAAATTTGGATTTAAATCGATTTGAAAATTATGTAGTTCCATTCATTAGAGGCATAAATATGCGTTGTATTCTTCATTGACATTGCATTTTGCGATCGCGACAATCCATTAATTTTACTCGTTTACAACGAACACGTGAAACCGTGCATCGTTTATACGGGCAATCCCGCAACCACGAGCACCGATTCATCATCGACCCAAACATCGCACGGAACATTTCGCTCCATGCTGGTATTCCGAACGTGCACTTTCCGCGGAATTACACCATCCCTTCTTAAATCACCCACCCGGAAAGCGCGGGAACGAATTTCAGTTACCAGCCTTAGCAAATATTCGTTCAACATCGCCGACGCGCGATGCAACTGACAGCAAAAGCAGACGATTCCTAGAAACTTCTGCGAATCCTACCCACGTACCTCGTGGCTGTGGCACCTTGTGATTTCGCGATCTGCTGTCTTCTTTTTGTTATGCTCGATGAAAATCGCCTAGCTTCGTATAAAGCTGCAGAAAAAAAAGTTTCAAGAAATGAAAGCCATTAAAAAGACATTTTTTTTCGGAGAAATCTTTCTATAACGAAAGAAATCAAGAAGAATTATATGAAGATAGAGAGAAAGAGAGAGAGAGAGAGAGAAAGAGAAAGAGAGAATAGCGCGAGCAAGAATTTTCGAAGATGAATATATTCAGCGCGACAATTAATCACAATCTCGCCGCACTTTGATTACTGCATAATTGACTGCGTCGTAATTAAGGTATGCGGACCTCGTCGCAGCTGTTAATTAAATGATGCCGTTAACATCATGGCTTGCGTGCACGTACCGAATTTCCGTTCTGAATCTAATACGAATTTCAACGTCTCGCTGGGTCCGTTCGTGAAAGGTTATCGCGGGTGCTCCGCGCAGCAACGAAAGGGAGGAAAACGGTGGCAACCTCGATGGGAATAGTACGGGGTTATGAGTTCCAGCCACAGAGTTGCGAATGAGTTATGTCTTCTCCGTGAACTTCACGCTCCGTCCAAGAAATTCCTATTCAATTTAACGTATCCCAATAGAGTATCTACTAATTTTCCCTTATATCTTACGAATTTCGTTTGCCCATTCGCGCTTTTCTGTCTGGCGTCCATCCTTCTTTTTGCTCGCCAACGAGCTTTTCCTGAAAGGTCCTTTCAGAACCGCTTCTTTTGTGCCGTTTTCGGTCGCTTTTTCGTACGAACCAAGGATAAAAAGCGTTTGCGCGAATAGGAGGTGCTTCTTCCGCAAAACTCTTTGGCTACCTCTTTATTCTGACCGTTTCTCGAAGCAGAGAGCGATTCACAGGAGAAGTACGTTTTAGCAGATCTTATATAAGAAAACAATATGCTAACTCTAGTGTATTTTCTGTGATAATATAGGGACTGCCCTGTTTGATATGAGATTCATTCCGCCAAACGTATTAAAAAATAACGATATAATTAACAATGTGTAAGAAATTGAATATAATACATTTTCATTCTCTCTTTCTTTCAGCATGAAAATAATTTATTTATATAATTTAATTATTATTGTATCTTCCCTATAATATTTAAATAATTTTGCGTTTGGGAATCCGTAAAATCTATATTAAATATAGCTTGTCAAATTTTACATACGAAAGGATGTACTCATCGACGGTATCCTTTGCGATTTATCGTTGACATTAATGTCATCAAGAAATTCACAGCGAGACGAGATTAAATGTTTATTCTGTTAATTGCCCCGCTGCTGGAGTTCCCATCCACAGTAGAACAATTATTCGTCCGTCGATTGAAATTCTGCGGTCTTAGCCGAAAGGTAATTAACTTTTAATCGAGAAAGTTCAGTGGCTCCGGGTTACCCCCGTCTCCGAATTACTTCTTGCCTATTTCTCACCCTATCCTTCCCTCTCGTCGATTCCCTTCCCTCCTGGTTCCTCGGTTGGGTTCCTGCCACTCAACATGTCTAAACGTCTAATCGAGAAACGTGTGCGCTATGCGATATACCTCCGTTAATTTGGCAAAAATCAGATCCTGATGTGTGATAATTAATGCTAATTTATCGCTAATTTATTAATTAGTTATTATTAATTGCAAGTATATGCTATCAAATACATGATTCAATAAATTATCGATAAATTATCGATGTAAATTATCGATATACCAAATTTATATATGCTATACAGTTAACAAATGTTAAAATAACAGGATCAGTAATGATTGTATTAATTAAATGTCTTGCACTAATACTCGAATCGATTCCTTAATGTCCAAACATAGTTTTGTTAAGGACAGGAATTTGACAATGATATCGCCAACTTTCGCGATTCCACGCGATTAACTCGAAGATCAAAAATGCTACGGTTACCTAGCTTACCGTAAATAACATTGCAGTCTACTTAAACTTTTTCAATTATTTTGATATCTTTTAACAACAGTGATTCTGGCATAAATGGCGTTATCAGAATCGGAGGAGGAGCTCTCGTCTTCTTCGTTCATCTTTCGCGAATCCCTCGACGATCCCGCTTTCACTCTTGACGAACGTTTCATAAATAAGTCTTTGTGTGACCCATCTGGAAATTGAATTGGAAAGTTCGTCTCGCCCATACCGTGGGAAAGCTGAAAACGACACCGCGGCGCGTGAATCGATGTGCTCGACCGGCAACGCCGTCAATTTTCTGGGCGATTTTTTCCTCCTACTCGTGCCGGTCCATCATCATCGTGACGCGCTTCATTTATTCGCATTCAACCAGCTGAAATCTCATTTATTACTTGCATCCGTATCCGTATGCAATTTTGTATGATGCTTCATTGCGCCTCGGTGCCACGTGGTAATAGTCGGTCGGTTTTTTCAAAACCGCGACGTATCGTACGACGACAAAACGGCGTGATCGTGCACAAGATGCAACGTAATTTCTGGCGCATTCAGGAATAATGCTCGTTCACTTCGATTCGCCGTAGTAATACGCGGGATGATACTGCCATTATCGTCAACACGGCTCGGCGTTTATTGTATTTGTCATCGATGCTGCATCGTACGCCGCGACGATAATGCAATTCGCGATGCGGAAGCAACATCTCGCTACGTGATCTGTGTTTTGTTTGCGTTGCACTTGGCGATTAATGAAAATCAAACGTTCACGATGCGTTGTCGAGGGTGTTTCAGATTAATGTGCTTTAGATGAAATTGAAAAAATTTTTACGTTGACTTTACTAGTTTTAAAATGATATTAGTCTAATAAAAGGTAATACAAATGACACAAGAGCCTGCTAATTGTAAAAGACATGTACTGTGTTTGAAGTTAAATAGGTACATTTTTTCCACAATTAATTGCAGGACATTCCGAGAAGCCAATTACATGACGTAGTTCTTTATCATGAAGAAGAGATTTGTGATTTATTAGTACAGCTACATTATCTGCGAGTTTCCGTACTAATATGGTCCGCAAAGCGCTTTCTTATTAGTCTATTTTATTTCATTCCATCTACAACGGCGAAGATTAAATGGATTCGCGCGGCAATTTGTGGATCGATAGATTTTAACGCACTTGGCAGCGACCTCGCCAAGCGGCATTGGACTGTTTCCAACCGGAGCGTTCTGGAAATGTAGTTAGCCCAGTACGTAATTGGTATTCTTGACGCAAAAATTCATTTACGAAATCACTGAGCGTAAAAGGAGAAATGGGAGATATCTCAAATAAAAAGCACGAGCATTTAATTTCGTAAGCTGCTCTAAATAAAAATCTTGATGCTTCGTTCAATTTTAATCCAGCTATCTCTCTCCCGCTTTTATTTACATTCAAGCATTCACTTCCGACTAAATATTTGATGCGTATCTAATTAAAAAATATATCTCGCAATTGATCTAACAAGAAAAGAAACAACACAATCGAGAAGTAGCAATTAATGAAAAGCTTAGTTATTCTGTATATAAATTCTATATCGCGATACAAATATGCCAAAGATTGACAGTTAAGAGGAGAATAAAATATAAATGTTTTTTGTTATATATAAATAAATTTGCTATATATAAAAAAAATGAATTCAAAAGAAAAACTTTATTATATAAATCAGTAACTTAAGCAACTCGGTCTTTTATTAATTGGGATAGTATATGTATGCATTGTATATGTGTCCATTTAAATGTGGTATAATCTTTAGTCAACAACTTTGAAGGTCGCTTTAAAATTAAAGAGACTTCCTTGACTTTTTAAATCTACATGTTAGACGAACGCAAGTCTTTATCATGCAGATGTAATTACGACCAGAATTTACCTTCGCCGCACTAATGCCAAGGTAAATATTTACGAGCAAGTCGCGTCCGGAGAAATTCTCAGTCGTAAAAGGAGCTCTTCTTTTTTCTCAAGATCGATGTATTTTTGTCAAAAGTTATCTGCACGTCTATTTTATTATTTGAATGTATTAGTAAGAAACTCTATTACATTTCTCTATTATTTCCAATTTTTTTCCTATTGAACGTTTTACAAGCATCTTTCTTCATTTAACACCGCCTTTCATTCTTTCTTTCAATCTTCTTTAGGTCATATTATTTTTTCATTGTAAGAAAATTGTAGAAATGAAATGACTCCTAAATGCAACGTCTTCTCGTCGCTTTTTCACTCTCTCCTTTATTTCCTTTCGTTATTTACAGATTGAAGGTGCGTAATATCTCGTATACGCACACGGCTTGTGACAGGCTGCCTTGTCTGTAACTATCTGTAATTATACCGAACTTCGTGCCGCGACTGCAGAAACTTCCTATTCCGAGAACAAATTAAAATAAATCTCGAAGATAACGGCCGCTAGTCTGGTGAGCGAGAAAAATCTTGTTAGCCGCTATAAAGAGAAGTTTTTATAAAATGCTTTGCGAATATTCTGTACAAAGAGTAAACGAGGATGCATATTTAGCACTATTTATAATCTTTTTTTAATTTATTTAATCTTCTACCTTTCATATTTAGAAATTTCTTAATTCTGTATCTCATGTCTAAAAAATGTATGCACAGTTTGAATATTTATTTATAATTTATACGCATATACACGTACATCAAAATGCGACTAATTATATATCTTTTTTTAAGTATTACAAGCGATTAACATTTTAGACTTTTAGACGATTAACACTCTAATACTGAAAAAAACTTATTCGTTAATTTAAACCTCAAAACTGAAGTCAAATCCGGCTTTCAGAATGAAGAGCGGATATACCTCGTTTTAGTTTGACTTATTACTGTTTCGCGCCCGTCGAGTTTGTAGCACGGAACGAGAAATAAAAATCCGGCTTAACGTTTCGAGCGGACTATTGGTTGCCCAGAGACAAATTTTTGCGCGATATTGGAATTCTTTTTCCTTCTTCCTCGTTCGGCTAATGCGATCTCGATAAAGAGAACAGAAGCAGCATTCGATCAAAGAGGGACGCGTCCCTTCGTCGGGTGGGAGGATGGGGTGCGCAATCAGGAATCCTTTCACTGCAACTTACAGAGATGTAGCCGACTCTCTCACGTTGTATGCAAATCTATCTATACTTGATTATTTCGATTCATCGTCGATGGACTCATCGCCTGATCGAATCGATCTAACGAGGGAATCGGGAAGGGAGGAATATTACCACGAGTGTTGAAACGTTGCTTTATTGTTAATAAAAGTTCGCGAAACAATTGCATGGCCAGTAGGATTTGATTTTTTCGATTATACTATAACTGAAGAATTATTCTCAGAGAACTTGCGCGTTACAATAAATAGGCAACCAACTTATGCCTTTATAATTATATCAATGTATCATACTCAAAATGTTAAGATACCATTTCTAATTTTTCACGCGATACGATTTCACTGATTGTGAAATTATCAGAAAATTGTTTTGAAATTAAGATTCTATTAAATTTGACATTTTAATTAAATACCATAAATTTGTTACGTAATCATCGTTATTTATTCTATAACATCGACATATAACATAAATTGTTCTAAATTGCAGATTGCAACTGTGGCAGGAAGCACGGCCAAACAAAAGAATGATAATGATAGTAAGAGCGTGTTATTCAAATTCGGAGATTGTCCGTAATTGGACAAACGTTTCATCTAATGGCATGATACCGTCGATGTGTTTTCTCGTTTGTGTCATGTGTACAAGATATCCGATTTTGTCGGAAATAGCGTGCAACATTTCGCATGATTGTCTTTTATTGGCGGCTGCGTCTACAGGAATATCGCATGCATTCGTATCAATGTTCTCTCATTGTGTGCATGTATGTGTATTTGCCATAGGAAATTGAAAATACTCCAAATTCCGTTGATGCGGCGAAACGTGATAACGTGTCTCTTGAATGCGAGAGTGATCCGCTTTCGGTAGCGACAAGCTGCTAAAGTAACGTCGAAACGACGCAATTGCGCGCGAGGCCCCATCGCCCTCATACCTATTTGTATTTTTAGTCGTGTTCCTGTGTGATGCACCACGTCCTTTATCGTTTCGCTCGGGCGTCTACCATCCGAATTTGTTGTGTTTTAAATAAAAGTCGGCACGCCTGAATAATGCGATCCGATACATTCATTGCCAAGGAAAGAATGCGCATCGATCAGTGCTGCAATGCTGAAAGTAGTAAAAGCTTAAACACGCTAATATATATGCCATGGTATATCGCATCTCCACCTTAATCTGATCCTCGCAACAAGAAATTAAATTCTGATGTATGGTGTAATCAAATGCTAATTTATTACTTTGATTCTGAATTTATTGCTATTATCAATTATCAGGAAATTGACATTAAAGATGAAACTATTGACTTAATGTATTATCCTCATCTTCAAAGAAACAAGTCATAAACAAAAAGATGCGACAAATATCAGAAATAATTATTAATTAATTTTTCAGAGATACTTCAAATAAATAAATAAATCAGAAATGTTTCCTACAATATCAAACTTCTAATCAGTAGCCTGATTAGTCAATGTTTCGCTTCTGAGACAGAGAGTATAGCGTATGCGCGACTATGTTACAACAGGCGATGAATGCCATAGTTATCTGTACTGTGTGTACGAGTATACGTGTTCGCGATTCGCATAGGTTTCACACAGGCACTTGAAATAGCCGTAGATATGTATTCCGCCCGATGGCAAAGGGGTCTCCTAATTGTTGCTGCAATGTTCATAGAATACGTGTGCTCGGTCGGCGGCATTTGGCCCTGTGTACGTGCGCGATGTTAGCATCGTATACATTATCGCGCTATACATTCCTTGGGTCGAATATACGTGTTAATGGATCCTTGCACTCTGAATTAGGTCCATCTGCCAAATGGACGCGCGAACCGGCGGCAAAGGGAGCCTCATTAACCTGATATTCGAAACACATCGGTCATGTTAACAATAACATGTGACACTTAACGTAATTTCCGAAACCAATTGAATTTTGAATTTCTACGAAATAAGCGTATTTAGAAAATATGTTAAATATCATTGTTAATGATATATTTATATATTATTCGAGAGAATATTATTATCTGCGTTTCTACTAATTAGCAATATTTTTCGAATTATTATACGAAGCTATTTCATACCTATGATTTTGTATTTCTGTTGTTCAATTAGCATAGTTACATATTTGAAATTTTTTTATATTGTCTATCTTCAGCGCACATGCATACTTATATATAAATTTGAAAGTAAGATCGTGCACATTATACATTATATAATCTCTCGTAATATTCTCACTTCCTCTTTTTTTCTTTCCTCTTATTTTTTCCAGCCTCCTCTCTTTTTGCTTTCTGTCTCATAATTCCATGAATACGCACAAATGAACATAATGGATCTTGGGATGCAATTTCGTACGTTCACAAAACCCATTTCGCTCAACTACCAGTTTTATACTGACAGTATTCGCCCCTGTGCCAAAATTTGCCCTCTCTCGCTTTTTCTTCGGCTTCCTCTCTTCCCTATTTTTCGTATAAATGAGCAATGTAAAATCCACAAGTGCACAAGTGCTCGAGAGATAAAAGAGGTCTATTTTCGCAATTATTTTACATATTTTATTTTTACGTATTTATTTTTTATAAAAGCATAGTCTTATTTTTCTTAAATCGTATTACGCTTGTCATAGTTCAAACAAAAAGAATGTCGGAAAATTTCGATACAATAATGATTTACACATTATTTTAATTCACAAAATTTGATTATGTAGATTTAATTTTTTTTGTCGCAAACATTTTAAGCTTTATGCATGATTTAAATAGATTATGTAATCGACTGTTTATATCATAATATTTATAGAAAAACTTCAAACCGCTTCCTACAATAGCTAAGAGAATACATAAAACTAAGAATAATGTTATCGACAGGAATACAATGATATCTAAATCGAATTGTTGATACCACGCGGTATCGACTCCATTGAAATGTAAGTGAGGTGCACCATTGTGACGCATTACGAACTCAATCCACCATATAGCATTCTCTAAGCTATCGTAAGGCTTGTCTTTTGTGAGAGCACGTAACTCCAACATTTTATCTTTGTATCTACAAACAAAGCATTAAATGCACGATAATTAATATATATAAATATTTATATTATTATTATTTTCTATTTGTAAGATGTTATTATTAGACACACATGCATAAATAATTGACATTGCAATTACCGCTTATCACCGGCGATTTCCAGTATAGTGTCTCGCAGCTCCGGTGTCGTAAGCTGGACTATATCCAGGTGTTTTGCTACTCCCAGAGAAACCATTTTCATAACTTGATACACCTGATCGAAGACAAATGGTATTCCTATGAGCGGGACGGCGTAATGAACCGCTTCTTCGGTACTCTGCAATCCGCCTTGATAAATGAAGAGCTTGATGTTTGGATGAGCTACGAAAATAAGAAGGAAAAAAAGGATTAAATAATCTCAATATTAATTACTATAAAACGCTGACTTGTCCGTTTTAATTTACCGAGTACACCCTGTTGCGGGATCCATTTTGAGATAAAAACATTAGAAGGGACACGAAAATCGTCGCTTTCGAATTTCCACAGTACTTTGTAAGGTAAGTTGGCGAAGGCATTGGTAAACACCTCCAGCATTCCCTTCGGCAATAATTTACTTTTCACGTTTGTTCCCAGACTCATATAAATGAAGCCATTTACTGCGCCATCCAAGAAGTCTTTTAAATTCTACAGAAGGGAAATTTTATAAAGGAATATATTCATCAGATATTTTCTCAGATAAAATATCATAATTTCTTCAGATAAAATATGTGAGAATGATCGATAATAAATAATGAAAGTTGGATACTGATTGTTAAAAAAATGTATGTACTTTCGGCAACAACGTTGGTGTCTTTTTGATGTGTAATCCACTAAAATGTACAATATTAGGTATCTCGGGTCTCGCATATGCTAGCAATGGTTCTTGATTAATTAAAATAAGACTCATGTTCTTTGCAACGTCGATGATATGCGGTATATCTTTGCCAAAGTACTTTTCGGCAATTTGTTGTTGCTTGAACGCAAAAGTATTAAACCAAAACTGTATGTGCCACCAAGTTTTTATAAAATTCTTCAACCGTTTCCAAAATGGAAGATTCAAGCCTGTATCATTTTCGATCTCCCAATTAGAAGGATGCGATGGTAGCACAGGGCTGCCGAAATTGAAACGGTGGCAGTTTTGCAAATCCATAGACATAATACCTGCGATTATAAAACTCATTAAGCGATTCATTATCTGCATCTATTACACATACACCCTATATAATCCAAAATAATTAAGTAATAATGAATTTTATCCATTAATTTTATCTTACCTATTAAAGGAGCATGAAATCTGTGCGCCAGCATATAAATTGCAGGAGTCATAATCATTTCGGCTATCACCGCATCAAATTGGACATTCGTTTCATTCGCATAATATTTCAATAAATCAGGATGACTAAGAACATCCTCCGCGATATCATGACCCAATCTCAATAATCTCGTTTTTAATCCTCCCAATTGCGTGAGATTCCAACGAGTCTGACTCAAATCAGTATCATCGATCTTTTCATATACAAAACCGAAGTCTATTTCCTTATAGTTGATTAGGCTAGAGTCGTTGAAAATGTTTGGAGTCAATGTTACTATCTCGTGACCCCGTTTATTTAAAGCGAGACATAGTGCCCGAAATACTATCTGATGACTGTAGGATGGGGCTGGAGTAATGATCAATAATCTCTTACTGCATGTTAAATTGCTCATAGTCAAAATCCATAGGATCATAATAATCGATGAGGTAGCGGTAATCAACTTCATTCTATGAACAATAAGGAAAAGAAGGATATAGATATACTCATATATTTAATCTTAATATTTAATCTCTTGTTGCTATACAATTTATGTACATAATGTGACAAGTTTATCCTGCACCCGGAAAATAGTGAGATAAACATATCGATTAGCATAATCAATTATATCTATCTTTCCTACAGCCTTCTAAAATATTCATACATATGTATGTACATAAGCATTGATAGTAACTATTTTTTTTATTTGCACATAAAATTATTTAACTATGTAAAAAATTAAAAAGAAAATGGCATAAGAGCCAACGCGCGGTAGTTGGAGCGCAACAACACTTCTTTCTTTTTTCAATATTAGTTTATTAAAAAACACATTATAATAACAACAAACGAACGTTTCGGATCATCTTTTGATCCTTCTTCAGCGCGATGTTAACAATTTATATTACAGATAGTGACGCGTTACATTAAACGAATTTGTTCTCGACGCGTAGGTGACGCTAAATTGCATCCCGCGGAGGTCTAGTAAGCGCTCTGCTTCCAACAGTTAATTTATACTATAGTTATGCTATGCGATGTCACAGCAGATCTTACAAATCGAGAATAAAAATAATAAAATAAATACGTTCGTTTGTTGTTATTATAATGTGTTTTTAATAAAGTGTTTTCTAATATTGAAAATAGAAAGAAGTGTTGTTGCTTCTCCGCGCTCCAACTACCGCGCGTTGGCTCTTATGCCATTTTCTTTTTAATTTTTTGATTACTTGAGCCAAATCTCTAATTATTATATGTAAAAAATATAAATCGTATTGTCTAAGTCCCATAAAATAATATTTGAAACCAGATTATGTATTACTTACGTATTGATGTTGAAGATATGTTATAATGTTGTCCTCTAACCTCCACAATAATAATCCAATTAGTTTGAAAAAAAATGAGATTGTTTCAAAAAACTTTTAAATTAATTTTATGACAAAATAATTATTATACAATATTAACAATTGTTTAAAGCATAGTTTCTGCTGAAGAGACGCGGTCAGACTGAATCTCGCGAAACGAAGCAAACGTGTTATGTAGATTTCTTCGGTATATGATACTTTGCATTAACTTATATGCTTCACAAGCATCGAGTGTAAACGTGACCAGGCTGTTAGGTATATACTCGACCTTGAAGAAAAATGTGAGATTATTACTTGATAAAAAAAATTGCAATAATTAAAAAATGATTACAAGAATAATTATAATGAAAATTTTATCTATGGCTGAAATTTCCAAAAGATAACATAACACTTGACAGTTTATTCATTCTCTCTCTCTCTCTCTCTCTCTCTCTCTCTAATGTAAAAATATTATTAATTATAATATGTAATTGTTATATTATTTCGCGAACCTCTTTGACAACGTTCTACATATAATATCTAACTGTATCTATCTAACTAAATATGTATAAAATAGCATATAAAAATGGTGAATTTAACAATTATTGTAGAGTATTATTGTCTAATGTTTGTAATATAAAGAATACGTTTTATATTTATTTCATCAACTTATCTTTTTTAAAACAAGAATAAGAAATTTATTTTATTCTTTTAAGCTGTACAATAAAACATTATATATATATATATATATATATATATATATATATATATATATATATATATATATATACTACATTCTTGCTTTTTTAATTTTTAATTTTTAATTATTATAACTTAATATATTTTTAAATAATTTTATCAGAATATACAAACATATATAGAAATAATAAATATCAAGATATCAAAGTGTATACATTATCAATATTTTAAATATGATATAAATATTTTAGTATAGCCATATTTAGTGGAAGTGTATGTATCGTAAGTGTAAATCGATAAGAAAATTATGTAAAGATAGTTCTTGTCTGTCTGTGACACAATGAAACTTGTCTCTCTTTTCATTTAGTTATAAATGTCTAAAACATAAATAATTGAATCAGTGCTTTCGATAAATAACTACAACTACAATTATAAATATTAATATGAAATAAATAATTTTGTAAAATTATTTGTAAAATTATTTGTAAAATTACGAAAAAAGTAAAATTTCGTTAAGTTTATTTTTCCGTGCATTTATTACTAAACAATACTAATCGGAAAAAAGAATTAAATTTTACTATTTTACAGTTTACTATAGCTTTAAATACTATTTGAATTTAATTCTTTTTTCCAATTAGTATTATTTATTATTTATCTAGAAATATGGCAATTTAAGAATACGCATTACGTACGTATTACATTAAATATATTTAAAAGTCTTTTACTTATATAATAGTTTTTTACTTACATAATATCAGTTTTTTATATAATATCTAGTTTATTTATATATAACCAGTTTTTATTTATATAATATCAGTTTATAGATTGCTGAATTTGTCTATTAAATTTCATTATTAATTATTAAAATTTGATAGTCATTACAGAAGTGATAGTCATCAAAGGCATGCAGTTAAAAATATTAACTATTTCGCGTTATATATTACTCGCGTATAATGCAATGCCATTTTTAAAAGATCAAGGATCATTGTTTGATAGCCTTGATTTTGGATTGTGTTTATATATAGAGAATAAATATAATCGTATTTATACTTTTAAAATTGTCGCTAAATTAAACTAGCAAAGTAATTTAATTTATTATAATAAAAAATAGTAGAGAGAGAAAAAGAGAGAGAGAAATATCAATATAAAAAATAAAGTCTCCAATCTAAATAAAGTTTCTATATATACTCGTTTTAAACTATTTTAAAAATATATATTATTTATCATTATTTATATTTTTTTTGTCATTAGCCCTTAATAATCAAAATAATCGTGCATAAAAACAATATAACAATAATAATTACAATAAACCTTGTAGAAAATATATTTTATCTCAATTTCTTTTCTCAATGTTTTTATGAAAAGTAAAAAATTTCAGAAGAGCATAAAAAGAGTATAACATTTCTCTAAAATATTTTTATGTATAAATATGACGTAACATTGAAAGTATATAAATCTTAAACAAATTAATTATGAGCGTAAACACTTGATAGTTAATGTATGATTAAATGAAGATTATTACTGTATTGTATTAAAGAGAAGAAATTATTATATGATTAGCAATAATCGAGCTAATTCACATATAAAATTCGTTTTTTATCATATCATATAATACACTTTGAAAAATCAACAAATATTTGAAATTATTTATAAAATAAAATATTTAATGCGAGAAATTACGCAAGTAATATATACTATAATACTGGTATAGTACACTAGAAACAATTGTTGCGAATAGCGCACGTTTCCATGAATTCAATCAGAAATAAACACGGATTAACATGATTGAATTTTCCATCTGAGAGCTCAATTAGTGTTACGAGATAACGGGATATGTGCAAGTATCACAATAGCAGAATCTTAGATAGAAACAGCGATCAATTCCGATACGTATTGATTACAATTGCAAAAGAAGCAAAAATTCCGGAAGTCTCAGATCAAACTATTTCGATTCGACAAACAATTTTGGATATTAGCGGAATCACTTGGACTCATGTTTACGATGCGCAAACGCATAACTCCGAGTATACAGACCCGTGTGCTGCGCTGGGGATTGAAATTATGTAGATTAAGCTCGTCCACACCATGTTCAAAAGCCTAGATGAACATTAACTCCGACCGTACATATACATGGAGGAAACCGTTTATCGTCACGTACCATATTGCTGACGAGAATGCAGTATTAATTAAAAATTTGTCTACAGTATATACGAAAAGATACATTACCTTCACGAGATAGTGGACTTGAATAATTGATGTAGAGCATTTACTGATGCATTCAAAGGGTATCTTTCTTTAATTTTATAGAAGAATATTATTTTGTTAAATGAAGATAAAAAAATATACATGAGACAATTAGAACCTGCTTTCGTACATGTTCAGAGATATTAAACTAGTTCTATTTTGCTCGCTGTATAATGACATGGCTGTGCGACAATAGGAATATAGTCTTATCGCCATATCGGGCAACGGAAAACATTCATTCTTAGTCGATGCACGCGCAACCCGACACGCAAGCACGTGTATTAAATGCGTTTCTAGTGTACGTTGAATCAAAATCAAATCAAGCTTGGTACGTGATCGGATGGATACGGAGCCAAAGAGAGACGACAGGATTCTCCTTCCGACCGAAACGACGACTCACCTTACAGTTCCTCAACTGTAATTCCGACTCGATAGTTGTTACGGTATTACGAAACTACGCGCAGTTCTCTAACTTCATTAATCATTACAGCTCCGAAATCGGCTCAAGATCGTTTTTGAGAAATGCGAATAGTTCTACTCCAATTATAATACGCTCTATCCATTAGTTTCTGATGAAGATGCGTGTTAATACAACAATGAATGTAAATTATTGCAGACGTGCCATATATGTATATGTTATACAAGAGATAGACAAAATAATGTGAACACCTGAAAATAAATATTTATTAGATCACCGTTTGTCTTTAATACAGCTTCAATTCTCCTTAGAATAGAATCATTTTTTAACACAATTTTTGAACAGTCTCTAGTGGAATATTGTCTCATTTTTCTATCAAATAATGCTATTTTTAAGATGGTAACGTTCATATACACAGCTAGAAAAATTCAATCTTGATTTGGACAGCATCAGAATAAATTTCAACATCTTCTCTGACCAGCACAATTATCCGATTTAAATATTATTGAATCACTATGAGTAGTTTTGGAAAAGAGAGTGAGAAACGGGTTTCCTTCTCCAACATCTCTAAAGCAATTTGCAGATATTTTGATAAAAGATTGAGCTGCATTGAAGGCAAATGATAGCCCTTATTAATAAACAAATATAGTGTATTTTTCAGGTAGTCACATTATTTTGTCTACTCCTTGTACGTATATAACTTTCAAATTTATTTAAATAAAAATTATTTTATTTATATTAATGAAAAAGATTATTTCATCACAGATAAAAAGAATTTAAAATATAAGTTTTACATGTGAATGTCTCTATAGCAGACTTTCTAATCTTAAATTCTTATATAAGAAGATTGCGTAAGAAACAGGTCTAGAGAATAGCATAAAACCACAAGATCTAAAAATAGCATAAAAATAATTTCCAGGGTTTCCTTCACTTATATTTCCTAGCAATTTATTTAATGCAATTCGATTTAAAGGAGAATTAAATTTACATTTATATATAAATCTTATAGAAGTAATATACATTTATATATAATATATATAAATCTAGAAGAGAGATGTAATGATATAACGCAAATAATAATAGATTTTGAGATGTAATGATATAATAATATGACAGCAAATAATAATAGATTTGGTGACGGAATAACAAAGATTTTATACAAACTAGAATAACAAAAACAATAATAACAAAGATTTAATACAAGATTTTATACATTATATCACACAAAAACCGGATTTGATCATATAAGAATAATGTATGCACATAATATTTTCACGAGTTTCTAGCAGTAGTACTAACAACTTAGTAAAGCTTTATAGATATTTCATATTATCATTTGCATGACTAATTTATTTCAGGATACAGATCGTAAATATATTTGAAAATATTTTAAACATAAAATATGTTTGAAACGTTTTGTTATAAGTTAAAAATTCTCGTAATTTAAAATAATAACACATAATGAGAATAATATACTTTTACAAATAATTTTAACATTTTGTGAAAACTATTGATAATACCTATTCTCTATTAACAATGCAATTAACTTTCCATTAAATTTTATAACTTAACTTGTGCCAAATATTGATATTAAATACTAGACAATATAAATTGCAGCAATAGAATCAGACATAATTGTAAGATATTATAAAAGATGGATAATAATAATAACACTAGATTCTTTAGATAAAACTATTTTTTAAATTCATAATTATATGCTCATAACTTAATAATAGTTTTTTATTATAAATGATAAAAAAATTATAGTTCATTATCGTTATTTATATGAAATTACGATAGCTATCTTTTATACCTATATTTTATCAATATTTAAAATATGAAGGTAATTTTTACTATAATTTCTACTTACCACGCATGCATTTAGCAATGATTGGTCATAATGGACGTCTGTTTCAAATTGTTTTACAAATGAGTTGACTTAGGCTGGCGATAAATCATTTCAGACCGACAATTCAGTTACCATTCTCAAACATTTTGCATACATACAATAGAATTCGCCCTACAGATCATTAATGTTTTATGACGGTAGTTGATCGACGATTGTCTAGCCTTGTTTGGCAGACAATTACCGATTCTACGGAGGCCTCTTTTACGGAAGTCTCGGTAGACGTATAAAGGAAAATCCGTCTCTTTCCGCTTAAATTTAGAAACCGAATTCCGTACATTCGCAACTCCGAGCAATCGTAATTTCGCAGGCAGCAGAAGTTTAGCCGGCGGGCTTTCGTTCGAGAGGTAGAGCTTAGAAGTCAAATATCGGGAATTTCATTTGCGCGTCGCTATGTATTATTCAATCGTACTCAAAGGAGTTTCCTCGCGAGATAAGCTGCCGTTGAACTCATCAATCACTGTTCTCCGCTGTGATAGACTATTCCAATAAGCTCAACTGTCGGGATTAGTACTTGTGAAATCGACGTATGTCATCAACGTGAACAAAAACTTTGTTTTAGACTACAGTAGAGCACCAACACTCTGACTATTGTGCTTTATCATCTATCTGTTATCAATAATTTATGCTTTGCATTATCTTTAACATATAACGATATGTTAAAGAAGTATACGGAACATATAACGATATGTTAAAGAAGTATACGGAAGTACCATAAATAATATACACAGTATTACGTGTATTTTATATATATATTGTTAATGTATATAATAATAAACTATTATAAATTATAAATTATTAATAAACTATTATTAATAAACTATTATAAATTATAAACATTTCTACATTAACAATTTAAAATTATACAAACTAAACAGTACATTACATTTTAGATATTATAAATTTTCTCTCAATTATTTTTACAAATACAAATATGTTGTAACAAATAAAATATTTGATTTATGATGTAAATAGAGAACTGCGAGAAGCATACTTTAATAAAATATGTTAAAGTTTCCTTGGTAAAGCAACCTAAGAGACATTAAGTTTTCTCTTTAAGGATTTTTGGTGCTGATGTCGTTTTACAGCTATTATAAGGTGGACAATAATCTTTACAAAATGTGACTTGATCAATATAAACCAGCATTTCGGTATGTGGCTCCTTAATATACTTAAAAACGAGTTTGCCGTCTTTAAGATATTGATTAAATGGAATTGTACATATTCGCTTCCATCCAAAACCTTCCGCGATCCGCGCGATATATCTGAAATGGGTATATTTATATTAAACAATGGATATCAGGTTTCGAATTAATATCTGTGTAAATCTCTCAAATTTAACTTTATATCTTGCAGCTCGATTCGCTTAATATATGATCGCAGGAAAACGATACTCGATAATAATATTTCAGTATCGAATAACGTGTTCATATACTCAAAAACGCATCAAGTCATCAAATATTACACCAGTCTTAATAAACTCGATCATTATTCTTTTAATATGACGGAAAGCCATATATCAGCCGCTTTGGCCTTACGGGGCGAACTTGAATTACAAGGTAACAGTTTCACTGAGCATACGATGTGATACATGATGGATAGATCTCTCACGTTGATGCGAGCTCGTCGCAAAAATTATTCAAGATCCGCTCGAAGCGAGTGGGTCGCGCCAAAACGACTGACATTCCGTACGTGTCTATAACTCTAACCAGAATTCCACGGTCAAACCAGTCAGACTCACCTATTGCTGCAGTCAACACGAAACAATCGATAGCCGCAATCGCGCGCGAGATACCAGCTATCTAGCACGAGCTTTCTGGCAATACCCCGGTTACGGAAGTCCGGTCCGACCGCGAGATAGCTGCACTCGAAGATCTTGAGAACGCAGTAACGCTCCCAAAGATTTGGTTTGCGGGTCACGTAAGCCTCGAACTCGATCACGTCGCGAGTCGACCCGCATTCACAACACCTAGCGAACTCGACGAACTTGTCGGGATCCCAAGGACAAGAGCCGGCGTTCACCGCGACGCCCACGATACAATTGTCCTGTCCCTCAGCGATTATAGTCATACCATCACGAAGATGGTCATACATGAGTTTTAGCAACGACGGCGCGGGTTCTTGTTCCTCCAAACCTATGCTCCCCATGATTGGATCGTCTTTGAAAAACGCGTCGCTCATAAATGTCATTACTTTGTCGTAGTCTTCTGGCAAAGCCAATCGTGTCTTGTAAACTGGTTGATGATGCTACGAATATATGTGATACGAATTTTTACACCAATAAATATAAAATTAAACAAACTATTAAGAATTTAAGAATTTATTTAACTATTAAAAATTTATTTAATGAAATTTTTTAATGGGCAACCTATAACAAATGAGAGGCCTAAATTCACATTTTAGAGATTTACAGGTTAAATGTTACTTTTGACAAATTCCACATCAGATATTGTCTGTGATATTATTATATAAAGTGTAAATTTAAATTTAGTCAAACTTACGGTATATTTTGCTGTATGATTTCCTGTCACGAGGCGCAAATAACGTTCTTGATTTCTAAGTATGTCAAGATACGATCCATATTCCATCCATTTTATAACAGGACGTGTCAGTCTCGACAAGATCGATGTCATATTTTTCGTGACTTCCTAAATAAAAATATGTATGTATCCTTGTATAATTGTCTGAAAATATATCTCATTTCTGTAGATACATTTCGCGACAAAGATTTTTACATTTTTTGACATAATTGATTTTATGTAACTTATATTTTAGATTTATGAACATATATGTTAAAAAAGATACGATAACATAAAAACGAAAAATTAAACTTACTTCGTCTTTTTCAGTTTAATAATAAATAATGTGTATGATATTTATCTCGAATTTTCACACCATTTATTTAAAAAATATACTTTCTATGTTTTATGTTATATTTCTCATACTTCTGTCATCTTTCTATGATCACCGCATATTTCATATCATTCAAGAATCGCAAAACAAGCGCCTCTAATAATATGATTGCCAGTAAATTTTCCTATTTTTATTGGTTGAATTTTTCTCAGCGAAGATAAATCGGTGACAATAAACTACCGCGGAAAGACGATCAGATCCCCGAAATCAGCCGTTCTTGGAAAATCACACGAGCGCATCGGACGTGTGACAGTCAAATAAAAAGGAAGGAAAGCAAGATACGAAGTGAACGTCCGCTTTCGCGAAGGATTGGAGATTATCAGAAGATAAATTGCATTTCTTTTCGTAGTAAAACGTCGCCATCGAGGCAAACCGTCAGATTTACTTCTTTGACATAAATTATGGAGCTTTCGTTACTCGGGCGTCGAGCTTTCACGAGAGAATGTCTAACTACCGGCAAAATATCGAAATAAAAGACTTGAGTAATTAAATTAAACTTTATTGTTTATTTCTAAGTTTCATGCCCAGTTTCATGCGCAAGAATTCGAGATAGCTAAAAAAAAATACGTTTCACTTCCGAGCGGTAAAACTTAACGCCGTCGTCTCACAGCTTCTGGAAGACCAGGTCGGACGATAACTCAAACATGGCTCTATTCATTCATGGCCGTTGTACGAAGTGATATGGGTGGCAGCTTGCAGAGCGGCACCTGATTTATGTATTCGCGCCGCGTTCCACCGCTTCCGATATACATGCGCCTTCATATAGAGACCGTATACATAAACGGGCAGATACATATAATACAACCGTCGAGTGTGTTGTGCACGTACATGTGCCGACGTTGCGTATATGCGAGGGTGTAGTTACGCGCGAATATACGTACGTACATATACATACATGGCGCAGATACGTATGCGAGAGCGGTAGGTACCGCGGCTTATTGTTGATGAATGCGGGGAACCCGAGCTCACTGAGCCACGAAGGGGATGCGGGCTTTATGTGTATATCGTAGTCAGACTACGGCAGGAATGGAAGGAGTGGAGACCGATAGGTATACGTTACCGAAGTGGAATGGCCCCGCGAACTCCGCCAGCGAAACCGTAATGAGAACGCGGGGAGATACAACGTATATGCATCAATTATGTGCCTTGATTCTCATTTCGTGGTCGGACCATACGCGAAAGATTGCAATTTATCGGTGGAACAATACGAGCATTATTAATATTCATTAACTGCCCGCCGCCCCGATGCGACTACCTCGGGCTATATTCGATCATCGGCCGGTTGCGTAAATAAAAGTAAGACTGCCGCGTGATGAATTGAATTGAGAGACAAATCAGAAATTTAATTTATTCGAAATAATGATTCACTGATTGTGAGTGAAAAATATTCACGCTGGAGGAAAAGATGCAATAAAGACATTATCAGCTGCGTAAAAGGAAAGAAAATTGCAAAGTTTAAATAATATTAAAGGAGAAAACAATATTATATTTTTTGGTCAAATTGATTTAATGTAAATTTGTAAAAAATCAACATCATATAAAGTAAATATGTATAAAAAATTCGCACGCTTTTATTTAATTTTATATTTTATAAAAGCACAATGCACATATATAAAATGTATGGCATGAAATACAATGAAAATATGCATATTTAAATACATGAATAAATGTATTAAGTGTACATTTGAACATATGCGTTTAAACATTTTTAAATTTCTCTTTAAATCAATAATCATCGTACAATCTCACACAAACGTTACACTTGTCGAGCTGTCATTGCTGAAAGCGAACTTTCAACCCTTCGCTAAGCCAGTCTTTATGAATCCGTCAAAGTTCCCAAAGAATCCATCGTAGGATGACCTTGGGCTTCTCAGTCGGCTCGCGTCTTTTCGAACTTACCCCCTTCTTTGGCTTCTATCTCGACTAATCTGGAACTGTTACTTTTGTCTTTCGCGTACGTGTCTTCGGCGATGGAGTGTTTCTCGCCGTATCGATCATGCTTTTCAAAGTCTCCACTCTGACGTCCATTATTATAGAAATCGAGGTCTTTCTCGAATCCATTCTTGTGATAAACATTGCGATGTCCAGCGGCATTACGAGTCTCCTGGCGATCATTTTCCGCCTTGTAAATATTTTGCTTTTTTTTTACATCTTTTTCTTTTCGACTCTTCGGGCGATTCTCATTTTCAAAATGGCTCTTTTCCGCACCGAAAGCTTCGGTATCCTCCTCGGTTTTCTTACTGTTCTGCTTCAAGTCATCCTTTAAATCTACCTCGAGAACGACGATTCTCTCGCTGCCACGATCGTTTCTTGCAACCTGCTCCTCGTACTTCGACGCGGCATAATGCGCATCTTCATCTCGACCAAATCCACCGAATTTACTGGAATTTTCGTCATCGTTTATCACGAAAGTTCGCAATGTTGCGCTTTCGCGAACTGACGTATCGGTTTGCGGTTTCACGTGTGCAAACTCCATGTGGGTGACTCCAGGCGGCTTCACACCCTTATAACCGTGCGGTAACATCTCTGCCTCGGGTTCTATCATCAAAGGTAGTAGAACCGGTTTGCCTTTTGCTCGTGTCGCTCTTGACGGGTTATTTTCTTCGAACTTCTCTCTACTATCTTCGTGAATCTCGAATAATTTAGTCGCAGATACTTCCTTCTCGAAGCCGTATCCGTCTGATTCAGGATTAAGCAATCTCGAGCTGCTAATGTACATCTCGTTCGATTGATCTCTCACTGGATGCGCACAGACATAGAGCACAATGTAGGCAGCATACCAACCTGCTCTGAACCATTCTTCACAAATTTTCATTTGTTTTGTGAATTTGCTCGTCCAATTTTATACGATTTAAATTCAAATTATATATATATATATATATTTGGATAAAGAGATATGATATTGGACAGAGAAATTTTTGACGTAATGCGAATCATGCAAACGCGCTGGCACACACTGCAATGACCGCGCAATAATACCAGCTCTTTTATATCGCGCGGCGATCACTCGGTCGAACCTGAGATTACTGTCGATTTCACATGGCCTCAGCGTATCTACCGTAGCGTATAACCAATTCAAGATCACACAGTGACAGTTTACAGTACTAGCTAGTCAGCGATGCAAAGCAAATTCACGGGATTAGATTGGAATTTTAGAGAGCAGAGACTTGAGAAATGTATGCCAAGTATTCGTTGAAACCTATAAAAAATTAACCACTTTTTCTATGAAATGACTTTGCGTTTGAATTTTATTTTCTTCGACTAAATCTTGATTTGAACTATCACCTGGATGTTCTTTGTAATTTCGATTAATCTTTCCCGAAATCATTACGCAAATCGAGGGCACTTGGCTAATACCATCGAAAGAAATACAACGTTAATAGCATGCTACGTACTTGAAGCATCGACATGACCTTAAAACGCTCACTAAATAGTGTGTGACTTTGTCACGATGCGAGGAAAACGTCCTTCTAACGTGTGTATATAAGACGATAACGTGGACGAACGGATACAACAGTGTCGGACAACTCAAGCACGAGACGATAATAGCGATTATTATCCGGCGCATTGTTTACGAGAACGAGGTTGCCATGATCGCGAGTTTGGTAATGCTGCTCGCCAGCGTGTGCGACAATAGTGCATCACCGGCGGGGACAGCGCACATGACGGTCTCTAAGATGAGAATAGCCGATCTCGAGACCTCAGCCGGAGGATATGCGTACAATCAGCGAACGGGCCTTCCGGTCTCGTACGTGCGATACACCAATCACGGAAGCGGACGTTACTACCGTGCACCGACGCCGGTGCATTACGTCGCCGGTAGTTCTGCACCTGTTGCGCTCACCGTTCCTGAAACTGCGTCGTCGCACGAACCCGTTCTACTCGCATATGCGACTGCAAAGCGCGAAATTGTACCATACGCGTTACGTCAGCCTTACCCACGCGACGGATTCATTAATTATGGTACGGGCCAATTAACGAAATACGCGCAACCGCTTGAACCGCCTAAGCTGGCTGCTCGCGCACCGTATTACACCCCAGGTGTATTTAAATCAGACGAAACGGATGCAGATATCGTTAAAAGCGATAATAAAGAGACTGAGGAGAATGAAAAAGATGATTATGATAACGATAGTCAGAATAATGGTGATGATAAAGAAGATGATGGAGATCACACGATGAAGAATCATGAGAAAGCAGTTGATTTTATAGCAACCCGTCCTTTTCACGGTCCAAACAATCCTCGGTCACATATCGACGTTCCGCTCGAACTCGGGGAAAAGTATTCTGCCGCGCAGAATTTTGCTCATGGAGAAAAGGGTGACAAAGGATACAACAAACGAATGGAATTTGACGTGGGTGAACGCGAGCAGCATGATAAAAGCAAGCAACAAGGTAAACTTTTGGTTTATTTTTAGACGTTTATTGAATTCTTTAATAGATTTAGATATTTATATTTCTGCATGAAATAAAATATGCATATATATATATATATATATATTGCTGAATGAGATATATACTTTTTGCTGGGTCTTTCAGAACATTATGATATTCAAAGTGAGAACAAAAAAGGGTACAGCGACGTGGGTGGAAATTATGGACGTTACGATGAGACTGAGAATGGTGAGAAGGGTAGCAGCTATGGGCAAACGTCGTACCACAAAAAGGGTCAAAAAACCAGCGGCTTTCATAAAGTTTACCACAAGGATGAATATAAAAAACATACCGATTTCTATGATGAAAACCACAAGAAAGGCTACTTCGACAAGCACGTTGTTTCTGACGAACATCATAAAGCTGCCGAGGGTAATTTCAAGAAAGATGGACATCATGAGTCCGAGTTTGATTATCGAAATAGTGGAAAGAAAGCATTTCATGATAAAGAGCATATACAGAATCGCGATCAGGGTTATAATAAGGAAAAAGGTGAAAATTCTTTCCATAATAATTATGAGAACTCTGACTCCGATGCAGGTACGCGTTTAATCAAAAAGCATAAATATGAGAAAGCTAGTTAATTATCACAGGATGTTTAATACTAATATAATTTATATCTATTACTGTTTTATATATATTATAATTATAAAATTATAACTTATAAGATATAATAAGATGAAAAAGAATTTATAATTGAATATTTTCATAAAACATGTTTCCAATCCATATCCGTATTAAATAAATATTATTAGTATATCAATTGAATAATATAATTATAACAAAATTATATCTTATAATTGAAAATAAACAATTATATAATAAATATATAATTAAGATATAAATTTTGAGATAAATGTAATTATTAAAATAAAATTTATAATATTAATTTGTAAAACATTTTTTAATAATGATAAAATTATAAATACGTAATATTAAATTATGAATATGTAATATTGATTTGATTTAAATTAGATGATATTAAATTCATATTAAAATAGACAATTTTCAAGGAACGCTTGATAAAACAAATACGAAACTGCATCAATTACATCACCGAATACGATAACTGCCCGATATTACGGTTTTATGGAAATGGTATGTAACGAGAGGCCATATTTTCTTGTGACAGCTGCTACACCGCAAAAGCGTGACTGATGTAGCACAAAACATAAAACTTCACTAAATTATTACGACAGTTACCGATTTCGCGACACGCGTTACGGTCGCGGTGTGCAAATAATTCAAATTTCATTTTATGTCCAATATACATTTATAGTGTTGTAAGAGTCTGATTAATGCAAGCTATTGCGTATTTGTGAAAATATATGGCAGCGTAGAAAAATGATGATTTAATAAATGCACGTGATATGTTGCAGTTAATTGACATAACGCTACGATATGTATGAGTATGAGAGATTGCATAAATAAAGTGTAATAAATCTGTTGGAAAAATTTATTTTGGTCGTCGAAAGGTACAACAATTAATGCAGCGTGACAAACGCAACTCAACAAGCAGTAGGAGAGAAATGGTTCTAATATTTATATCAATGTCCCTTTTTGAATCCCCAGTGCTTGTGATCTTCATGGCCGCCCTTCTTGCCATGATGGGAATGATGATGATGATGCTCCTCGTGATCGCCATGGCCTTTATGACCTTTATGATCATGATGATGATGTCCTTTTTCATGATGTCCTTTCTTGCCATAATGGTCTTCATGATGATGATGGTCATGGTGTCCCTTTTTAAAGTGACCGCCCTTCTTATGTCCGTGTTCATGATGATGGCCACCGTGTTCTTCGTGATGACCATGATCATGATGTTCGTCAAAGAATTTCTTATCTTTCTTAAATTCATCGAGTTTGTGGACCTCGTGATGTCCCTTCGTACTGTGGCCCTTGCCATAATGTCCTTTCTCATGGAATTTATGACCCTTCTCACCTTTCTCGCCCTTGTGATGTTCGCCATGATAACCGTCATCGTGATGATGATGTTTCTTATGGCCCTCGTCTTTGTGATAATGTCCAGAATGTCCTTCTTTGTCATGATGTCCCTTTTCTCCTTTCTCGTGATGATGTTCCGACTTATAGCCTTTGTCGCCTTTTCCGCCATGTTTGTGATGATGATCGGAATGATGCTCTTCTCCATGCCCGCTCTCATGATGGTGAGAAGCGGCTACCTGCAGGTCGTCGTAATGAGTCCTCGGGATCTCACGTGCGGTGGTCACGCAATGAGAGGCGATGCACGTTGCCAACAGGCAAATCGCCACCAATCTACTCATCGTGCCGTATTTATCCTCGTTTAATCTAATATCAACGAGAGGTGTTTAACTTCGTCGCTGTTCGTCGGTAGGTATGATTAAATCGCTTGCCTCGCTCGGATTATATATTGATCGCAGGATAATCAATATGAGGGTAGGCTCTTTCGTGGCTCATTACGTCGTTGCGAAAGCAACGTTTCCTTAACCTGTTTAAATTGTAATGCGGATTTCAATGAACCCCCGACTATCGCTCAGATCGTTATGTAATATAATTGAAATCGTTGTCCTGCTTACTAAACTATGTCTATGTAGCCTAAATAATGTGTTTTTATTGTCTCACCAAACCGCACTGATTTTCAACAGCTTTAATTTATTTCTATAACTGACGGAAATTTACACAATTAATGTATTTTCCGAGCAAATACAAGAATATACTATAACTGAATCATCATTGAGTGTTAGAGAATAATATTATAAAAAAACTGCTTCAAAATTTACAGAACAGATAAATTCAATAAAAATAAATCATCTCTATATTGTGCCTCTCATTTTGTTTATCGTTAACCGCTAAATTTACTTGCTAATAAATTTTGGATTATGTACTACTATTTTATTTAAAGATATTTGCTCTCAAAACATTTATTTTAAAATTAAAATTTTACTATTGTACATTTATAGAATATTATCAATGTAGTAATATTTTACCCTTTAAATGTATATCTTATGTACATTGCAATTTGATATTCTTTAATGTGGAATTTTTTAAAAAGCTCTAATATATTCTAATATATGCTGCATATAATATTATATATGCATATAATTACACATATTTTATAGATTCTTTACATATATTACATTCTCTCTTTTTTCTTTTCTGCCTTATACTAACAGTAAAAGCATGAACATAATATCGTTTTACTCTCTTAAGTAATGCAAGATTGACAGCAATTCTCTATGTAGCACATTTATGCAGTATAGAACAAATGTTTTACGAAATACGATCCCAGTATTGTGAGAGAGACTAAACAAGAGCTAAGAAACGAAAGCGATTACGTACAAAACGTTGGTGGAACCAGAGGTATATAAGCTTTGCTTTAAACATTGTTGATCAGTCAATTGCACTCGTTGGTCCTACAAAAGAACCAACATGGCTAAATATATAGGCCCATGCTTGCTCCTGACTGTGATATGTACGGTTATTACCGTATCTTCGGCGCGAGATGTCCGAAGTATCAGAGATTTAGAGGTAGCCGGTAGTCACCATCATCATCATGGTCATCACCACGAGCATGGCGGAGGCCACGAACATCATTCCCATCACCATGGAGAACATGGCGAAAAAGGCCATAAGGGCCATAAAGGTCATCATCATCATGAAGAAGGAGAGCATGGTCACCATGGCAAAGAACATCACGAAGGTCATCACCATGAGCATGGCGGGCACAAGAAAGGTCATCACGACGAACATGATGAACATGGCAGTCATCACGAGCACGAACATGGCCATAAAGAGTCGAAATTTGGCCATGGAAAAGGCCATAAGAAGGGCGAGAAGACTCATGGTTATCATCATAAAGCACACAAAGATGAATTCCATAAAGAACACAAATTCTACGATGATTATCACAAAGGTGGTCACCATGAGAAGCATGGCGATCATCACGAGCATCACCATGGAAAGGAAGGCCATCATAAGAAGGGTGGACATCATCATTCCGGCCATCATGAAGATCATCACGGTAAGAAAGGTCACCATGATAAAGGGCATTTCGATGAGGATCATCATGGTCATCATGGTAAACATGGTCACGAAGAACACCATCATCATCACGACGATTACGGAAAGAAAAGCGAGCATCATGGCGGTAAAAAACATGGTTTTTCGAGCGGTCATCACGGTCATCATCATCATTAATTGTGCAAAACTTGCCAATTTAATGCGAACAGAATAAACTTTTATATCATTTGTTGCTTGTTTTTTCGTTAATTATATTTAAAATACTGAATGATATAAATTTATCTCGTTACTAAGAAATTAAAATGTCTACAACAACATGATTGATCGTATTATTTTCTCTAATAATTCCCATATATGTGCCCATAGTACAAAATAGTTTTATGTAACATTTAATATTAACATAAAAACACATGACAATTTTTTATATTAAAATATATTGTTGTCATATGATGAAGCTATGCATAAAACGGTAATAAATTTGAAACGTATTTTTCATTTATTTTAATAGTTTACATAGTTTTGTGTCAAAATTGTCTATTTATTATATACATTTATTATATATATTTATTTTACACACACACACACACACACACACGCACACACACACACACACACACACACACACACACACACACATATATATATATATTTATTTATTTATTTATTTATTTATTTATTTATTATTAAAGCTCAATATATATTTTTATTTTAATATTTCTAAATCTATGAATTATTTAATAATATTATTTAATATTAATATTAGTGAGAGTTAAAATTGCTGAGCTTTTATTTTTAATAAAAATGCGAGTAAACATATCAATCGAAAATTATATCATATTTACTCTTTACTTTTATTGAAAAATATTGTTAGTTTAACTCAACTTGCACAAGCTACATACATATTTTTATATAAAATTTAAGTATATGATAATAAGAAAAGAATATCTTATAAAAATTATTGACTATTAAATTGAATATCTTAAAAAAGAATTGAATATTAAAGCGCTAAATTTTTTCTCATCTCTGTTAAAACTTAAAACCTATATAACTGTTTAAAAATCGTAGAAGTATATAAAATCCGATATATAAAACTGTATGCTTCTGGCGAAGAAAAATTAATAATGTATGAATCTCTGAATCAGAAATTATAAAAATGAAAACCTTTTTAATTCTCTACTGTAATAAAAGTATTTATTTTTTAATCTTTTTATATTTAGTCGAATAGCGTGATTATTTTTTTTTAATTTAATCTTTTATATTTGATTTCAATTTATATATTAAAAAATAATATTGACACAATATAACTTTTTTATTATAAAGCAATTCAATCAAAAATTGATAAAGAAAATTCAACCAATATAGCATAATTTGTCTGTTATTTTAAATTAGTAAATTGCATAATAGAATCGATAGATATGTTAGAATCTAATATATCTGAGTAAACATTTACATTATATAAAATTCAAAAAGTTTGTACTTATAATCTGCTTATTATTTTAATGTAAAATGAAAACTTTCTCTGCAAAGATTATTAATGCAGCAGAAACATTTGATATTTTATTAATTATAATATATGCGATACAACTTATACTGTTTGATGATATTTGCACATATACATATAAATCAGTAATTAAAAAATTGTCAAAGATCCACGTTTCTTCACAGGTTAAAGAGATATTATATATTAAGCGATGCAAATTATGAGTATCATAAATTATCAACATGCCTGAAATCTTTACTGTTAATAAAAATTCCTATATTTCAGATATTTATCAAATTCCGATATTAATAAGCAGCATTAAATTTGCCGTTGGGTATAATGTATTATCGAGTAGTGGTAAATAAGGCGTATTCTCGTGGTATTTTATGTATCGATCAATGTATTCTTCCGAGAATACATTATAGCTATTACATTATCCTATAAATGTAAGTTGTTTAAGTGCAATAATCATATGTATATGTACATTGCACTTAATCAATTCATATGTTCTCAATTTGTTTTAAGAGACACTGAACTGTGATTGCTGTTCATCGTCTTATATATGTATATGTAGACGCTCGATATATTATAAAAACAACGATGAAGAACGAGAGCTCACAGGATCTACTATCATATTCACCCTGCCGTGAATTTGATTAACGATGTCACGCTGTAGCGAATGAGCTCGTCATTTCCATGACGTCCATCTGAATTGAATTCCGGCATCCCGGACGCGGATTAACGGGCCTTTATGCACTTCTTTACTGCCACGTACGATGCAGCGAGTGTTCAGAATCGTGCAAGGCTATTCTCTGCCGGAGATTGCATGCGCGCGGCAACGAACCTACTTGAAATGCTCCGCCATGTGACAATTCCGGCGGCCGACGAAAGGGCCCACCATTGTTTCATAATGCATGTGTGGGTAGTTTAATTAATGTAATTGAAGTGGCACGATAAAAAAGGAGAAACACGAAACGCGCGTAAGAAGTACGCACGACCGCGTTGTTCTGTGATTCTGCGTGCTTTCATGAAAGCAGAATAATCACGCTATTCGACCAAATTAATGAGAGGCACAGAAACACGTGACATTAGCATTGCACTTTCGCGAATTTCCAGACTAGAAGCGAAATAAAAGAATTTTTCACACTGTCTTTCGCTTTTTGCGAAACAATATATATTCGAGTCACTTACGTTGCATTCTTTTAAACTAATTATATATCAAGTACAGCATAATAAAGACAAGCTATTTCTTCTCTGGAAAAATATAAATATAAAAAATACAAGAGTTGTTTAATATATTGTTGTTGAAAACTAACTAAATGAGTTTTGCCCCGAATTCGAGGTACCTTTAATAAAATTTTCACGAAGCCAAAGCAACCTCTCGAATAATAAATGACGTGCGCGCTACAGTCATATAATGAAAATTGCATCATGCGACCGCGCAAGAAATCCTTTGACAACATAAGCTTCATAAGCTAATATTTGGATTAAGCTTATCTTGTTGGCGTATTTATTGTATCGCACTAAAAACCAAGACATAATCAAGTTTGTTCATAATCAAAGCTTTACGCCATCAACAGCACATTTATAAGTGAGTGTTCTTAATCCTTTTACGTGAAACATCAAGCAAAAACATTTAAAACATTTAAAAACTTTATTTATCTACATTCGTTAATTTTAAAAGTTTTGTTTTACTTTTTTCATCTTTATTTAAAAAGAAAACTAATCGTATAATAATTCAGTATTTTTATTATTTATTCGTATAAACATAATTAAGCGTTTGTAAATTATATGTGCATAAAGATGTATTTGCACAATATCTAAAGTCTATGTTAATTAATCGATAAATAATGAATACTAATTATGGATGCACATTGCAAGAAATGGTTTAAGCGATATGTATGTATGACGGCTTGTATTGATTGATTAGATTGTCATAACGTATCAATATAATGGAAAAATAAAAATTATGAAGGATTGAAAGAGAAAGAAAGAAAAAAATTAAATAGATAAAAAATAATTAGATACATCCTAAAAACTTACTTGTGTAAAAACGTCAGCATTTGTTTTTCAAGAAAATAATTAACTTTAAAATAACATGCATCAATCTGAAAAAAACTAATAATATAAAAAAAACCCAATATGGAATAAATTATCTTTAAATATTACTATAAATTGCATAGTATAACTTGCCTTTATTTTTCAAATAATATTAATTATATCATATTACAAAAATATATTTACATTTTGATATACTGTAATTGATGACATAATATTATTATACATTGCACACTACTGCAAGAGATAACATTGCAACGTATATATGTGGTATTTATCTACAAATTTAACGGTGTCAACTTGCAACGCGCGTTCCCGTGGCACATTAATATCCGGTAATCAATTCAATCAGCTGGCCAATCGATTAACCTCAATTATTGGCGCATTAATGATCTGTGCTATATGTGACATTAAAATTCATGCTGTGATGAAATTGCTCGTGTATTACTTTTGCCAATAGAAACAATAGAAATGCTGGAAAATATTTTTATTGTACAGTTAATTAATTCACTTGCTTGAACCAATGGAATTATCGCAATTTGCTCAAAAAAGTGGAATTGACATAAATCATATGTTATTTACAAAATAAGAATTTTATTTAATTAATGTAATTTTTAGTCGGATTGATAATTGAATACGTGATGTTAATGATGATGTAAGTCTTTTGAGTTATAATAAGTAAAGTCCTCAATTATATATAGATGCAATTACTCGTTTGTTCTCATGCAATCGTTATCATTATCAATAAACGGAAGCACAAGGCAAGAGGAAATGGCAAAATTACTTAAGTTGGGAAGTGGTAAAAGATCGCCAAGAAAAACGATGGCAATAAATCGTAAGAAATCGATAAGGCGTAATATCGCGCTGCCGTCTTGACTGTAATGTAGCTGCTGGGACAAATATGAGCTGAGGAGAAACTTATTTGCCACATTAAGACCGAAGAAGAAAGAAAATCCATTGTGAAATGAGAGAGAGCCTCGCAATAAAACAATTTCTTTGCGCGCGTTAGTATATTTGCGCATATTTATATTATATAAAGAACAATACAAAATATACGATTACAAAATGTCGTCACAAATCGTGATATAGTCTGAAATAGATATAAATCATAATTGTAATACGAGCAATTACTTTTTGATCTATAATACTTGAATCTATGTACAATTTTAATGCCCTTTCTTGTAACCGTATTTCTTTCCGGAATGATGATCGCCCTTCTTGCCATGTGCATCGTGATGAGAATGATGCTCCTCATGGCCATGCTTGCCATGGTGGCCTTTATGTTCCTCGTCGTGATGACCTTTGTCGTGATGACCCTTTTTACCGTGATGATCTTCGTGATAACCGGAATGATGATGACCGCCCTTTTTGTGATGACCTTCCTTTTTCTCATGATGACCATGAAAGTCACCGTGTTTCTCATGATGTCCGCCTTTATGATAATCATCGTAAAATTTGTGCTCTTTGTGATACTCATCTTTGTGGAACTTGTTGTGGTAACCCTTCGTTTTATGGCCCTTCTTATGACCCTTCTTCTCACCGAACTTGCCACCTTTATGACCTTTTTCGCCCTCATGATGTTCGCCGTACTTTTCGTGCTCGTCGTGATGACCCTTCTTTTTGCCACCATGTTCCTCATGATGACCCGAATGATGTTCTTTATCGTGTTTACCACTATCGCCTTTATCGTGATGATGGTGACTCTTGTATCCCTTCTCACCTTTTCCACCGTGGTCCTCGTGATGATGAGATTCATGTTTATGACCACCACCGGATTCATGATGATGATCCTTATGTTCAGTTGCTGCCGTTTCGAGGTCACCTACCTCTGCGATTGACGACACTACGATCGGCTCTAAATGACCTATATGATGGTCATTGTTGTTTCCTCGCACATCACGCCGACTGATACGCGATTCCGCACTAACCAGTTCTCGGGCGTGACACGTCGGGTGCAACGTGAACGAACATATTGCTATGAATGGCAAAAATAGCATTGTACCTCGCATCATCTCGATCGTACCCGGTTTCGATCGGACTGATGGCTGACGTTACAACGGTTGACACTTAAATATCGATAGTCCATCTACTTCCGCCATGGCATGGCTGGTTGTTTCCGCCAAGTCCACTTTCATCCGCACGACCGCAAGTATTCCTAAATTTCGTTCCAATCTCCATTGACACTGGTGTGGTGGGTAGGTACACGGTTTCACAGTTCTTCGCATCGCTGCACATTACATTTATTCTGCTAGAATATTTCGTCGCGCCGTCTATCGTAATATCGATACAATCAGGTGTTAAAACATTATTCGTCAAGCCAGCTTATTGCGATTTTTTGCTCGCGAAATGACATAACAAATTGATTCGTTGATATTCTCCTAATAATAATTATCCAGAATTATCAGCTTTTAGCACACACGCATATACACACACAAATATGAATGTTTCAGACAACAATTTTTTATTGGATTACTCGTTATTTCGATACACCGCGTGAACGCAATATCTGTGCATAAAGTTGTATTCAACAGCAGGAAGAACTTTCCATTACCACTTTTTCCATGATCATCGGTCTGCCGCAGGAACAATATTATACGGAAATTTCTAGACCGCAACAGATCGCATTATCTTCTTCATTTCGATTTATTTTTTTTCTGATTTGTAATCAATATTTACGTTCAGATATACTTTGATTAATTAAATAAATATGATTTATTTTATATTTTATTTCATCTTCTTTTTCTCAAAAAAAGCGAGAAGTTGTATTTTGTATAATTTCATCGGGAACTTGTTAATTAATTGAATTACGAGAATATTAAATGTGACAGGTTGTCTCTCACTTTTTCAGATAATAGCTATTAATGCAGGAAATGTAAAATCTCGGTCAGCTTGAAGCTGACATGGATGGCCCAAATATCTATTTCGAATCAAAGTGGCATCCCATTGTCTGACACATGCGCGCGTTCGATCAACACCTCGCGAACGACGTGACCTCAATCGATATTTGAAGTTAAGTACCCTACCAGATGCTCGCGCAATCATTTTAATTAACGTTATGACGTACAAATACATATATGCATACGTCACTCTGTGTACCGTAGGAACGTTTTGTTGTCACAATGCGTGCATCGTTGCGCTCGTCGGCTCATCGATAAACTGTCTAATTTTACCATTAATCCTATTACCTGCGACATAAATTCGCTTCTCGTAAACACAACACCATTTATAACGTCATAAGCCAAAAACAATTTATTGAGTTTTACAGACGTCGGCGACGCGTATATCACGCTTGGCGTTCGTTGCGCTGGTCGTTTCGCTAACTGTTGACCCATTTGTTCCAACATTCCTGACGGTTTTATTAGATGATTTCGAAAAACCATTGAAAACCAGCAGAAATAATAGCCTGCCTAGTCTTAATCTTCCACCGATTCTATGCCAACAAAAAATACTACGTATGTTCAATAAAATTAGAATGTCAAACGAAAAATCTATAAATTTCAATAATTATTATGATCTATAATATTCTGACAAAATACGTGTGTTAACACATGATCAAGTTTAATAAGATAGAATAAGTATTTAAATAATAGTAACAATGAGATGTTTGATATATAAGATAACGAATGTTAAAGAAAACTGCGATATATTATGATCGTCGATGCTAATTTTTATTACAAATTCAAAGTGTTGATCGAATTTGAAGTTTGGTAAAACACTGATCTATAGATTCTGACCTTTACGATCTTTACGATCTTGGCAACGATCCTAGATTGAAGATTGGCTGTTACCGATGTTGGCGCTGCATAATCAAGATAAAGATTGGTTACTGCCCAGTTTCGGCGAGGATCTCTGAGACAGAAGGAAAGCCGAAGGTTCTGCCAAGTTCGATTTCGACTCGGTATCGTCGTAACGGAAATTAGATTAGGTGGCACTCACCGTAGACCTCAGCTCAGATGGAAAGATTGCTTTGTAAGCAGATCCGAGGGAATGCTGGACCATCCAGATCGTCCGCCTCTTCGTTTGGTCAATGAGCACGAAGGCGCGGCTTCAATTAGAATCTAAAATGCCATTGAAATCTTTATGTACGAGTAAAGCACGGTAGAGTGTCGTAAATCGGAGTATGGTTCGTTGACTTTTCAAGCATTTTAGCATCGTTTGCCGAGAATAGTAATGATTAAAATCTGAAAAGTTCTCAGGAATAGCTTCCATAATTAGAAACTCAAATATCATTAAATTTATCGCTCTTAATAAGATAGATTAATATAGATATTAATCGTAATATTATTAGTATTATAAGATAATATTAATACTATGTAAAATAATAATAATAATATTATAAAATAAAAAAATCTATTGCTTATAGTAATTTTTTAATCTTGTAAGCTAAATAAAATTTTAAAATGTTTAACACATTATTATGCTATTAAAGTTGGACGAGTTTTTTACCGATTTTGTTAATAATTACCTATAGAAAGCAGGATTAAAATGAGGAATAAAAGTGAGGAATAAAAGTAGCAGTCAATTCGGCATTGCTAACTTATGCGGTGTGCAATCAGCTGATGGCATCATTAGTCTCGACTTTCTTAATCCGACGACCAAACTATCTCACATTAAAGTCATACCCTCGCACCATCTTTCCTTCTTCTTTTCTTCTTTTTCGTACTTTTCATACTGTTCTCCGCGTAACGTATTCTTCCTCTCTCATAGTATTCTTGCATGCTGAATAAAACCGTCAGGCTATACGCTGACGAACAAAAGGACCTCGCGCGTTTCTGGGTTGCTAATGAAATTGTTTTCTAATTTAAACTCGGAGGAGCCATCCAATGTAGCTGCACACACACATACACATACACACATTCTATGGTCAAGAGATCCCAAAAGCTACAAGCTTTTCTGGCGATAGCCACGAGAAAGCTGACAGTAATAGTCTGTAATTCGAGCTCCACCTTCGCTTTGTTTGCCTCTTAAACTCATTTATGCAAGCAAACAGTTGGTATTTTCAACTGATCTGTTATCGCGATATTTGCTAATTGCATATAAAAATGTGTGGGAATAGCAAAAATGAAAACATAATTGCAATAAAATTTTTAAATAGACTAAACTATAACAAAACAGAGAGAAGAAAAAGAAGAAAGAAGAAAAAGAGAAAGGAAGAAAAAGAGAGAGAAAGGAAAAGAGAGAAGAAGAAAAAAGAATATTACATACATCAATGTCCGCAGATTGAAATATTAAATTTTATTATCTATATGTATCGTTTTAAATATAAATCAAACTAGTTAAATCCAAAATCGTGAATTTTCTCTTGATAATGGTTTTATTAACTTTATATTAACCCAATATAAAGCAAAATAATATATATAATTTTTCCTCAATATTTTAAATTAAATATACAACAAAAAAGCAGGAATAATATAAAAAATATGTTATCTAATATTAGTGAATTACGATTTTAAGATATATTTCAAATTTATTAATCATGTTCATTAAATCAAATTTATTAATCGCTAAATTGTATAGATTCCTGAAATTGATAGAGTAAATCGATGACAATGTACAACAATTTGTCACGCGTAGCGTTAATGATAATTATCTCGCACAATTAACAGAGATCGATTTCTCGTCCGAGAATAAACAACCATCTGGAAAGTTCCCTCGTTATAAATAATTGCAAAATTCAGGCTCATAAATGTTACACATTTGTATTAGAACTAACGATTAGAACTAAAATATATATATATATAACGAGCGATTCTTGCGTGACAAAAAGTAGTTTTTAACACTCACGTTTTTATCGTCTTCTGTCAGTTGAAACTATACTGTGTCGACAATTAGCCGTATCTATTGTATGGCAACCGAGTGGCAGTATCTGCAATCTAGCACGGTTCCAAACCATTGCCATTAAGCGCACAATTAAACTGAATCTATAATTGTAGCGAAACAGATTCGAAAACTTATTTGATTTCGAACAAAACGGAAAACCGACATGAACAAATTGCAAACTCAAATACAAAATACAAAGCGTATTCTAATTTAATGATATCGACGGCAAATTCTTGACTTTTAAGTGATGTTAAATATAAAATTAAGCTTCGCAAAAAACGTCACAAAATTACACTCATATACTCACGCAAAGGACTTAAACGGCAATTTAATTAATTGGGATATAGCTAGTACAAGTAATAAATATCACATCACAGTGCCATATAATTTATTCGAAAATCAAATATTTTATCTTGACTAAGTAAATGCCTCGTACAAAATCTAAAATCACATTATTAAGAATAAGTGGCATGTGTTGACTATTATGATATTAAATCATAAATCTATTTCTTTTCCATGACAAAAAGAAAATTCTCGCCTTTCGTCACATTTCCATTAAAGGAATTACATTTCTTTAGCGTCTAATTAAATCAGTGACTCTGCGCAAAATGAAAGTATTCGTTTTTACGTACTTTTCAATTGACAACATCAGACAAGAGACGCGCTTTCGATAAAGAATAAAGTATTCAATAGCGTTTCAGCAAACAGATATGCATCCATCCATACTATGAGAACGAACTATTTGCATACAACGCGAAATATATCCCAGAATGGATTAGCTGTTGATAATCGATCATGCACGGACATTGCTAATGTAACGAGTTTCGCCGAGCAGTAATTTTGAGCGTATGCTCGTACTTTCGCGATCGATTCCAACGCGAAAGCGTAACGGCAAATTTCATAATGGAAACACTGTTATAATATTAATCCAGCATTCAATATATTTGTCTGGTTACGTACTCTATTTTATTTGTTATTTTAAAGCAACATGCTGCAAAATAATTTTCATTGCTTTTCTTAATTAAATATTTTCTTGCAATTAAAAGATCAGTCACATAGAAATAATTATTTAAAAATCAATCGTGTAGAAATAATTGTATCGAATAAACATCTCACCGGAAACTTGATAATATGTGTGCATATCATGGAAAATTCAAAGGTAACCACCAAATGAAATTAACCTGCATCGATGATGTGTGATAAATTTATTAATTATCAAACATTAACTTTTACTATCGTAAACATCATAATATTATTATTACCTCTATATATTTTTCTACCTTACTATCCATAACATATTTATAATTCTTATTATAGTCGTTTGTAATATTAATAGAAAGCATATGCGCGTGCATACATTGTTTTCATTTTTGAAAATAAGTTATTGATGCATACTGATGTATACGCGTGCCATATTGTCAATAATTATACGTTCATATTTTTATATGAATATTAAAGAGGGCGGGTAAAAATACAAAATAAAATTCTAGAATTTGAATGAAATATCAAAAAATAAAAATTTTTTAATAAAATTAGTGTACATCTCTCTGATAATCTCTCTGATAATTAATAATTATCTTCTCCACCTTCTCCGCCGGAGCTATAAGAGCTATGTGTTTCATAAGATTCCCCGTCACCTTCTCCAGAGGAATAATTTTCGCTATGACCATAATGTGAAGATTCCGGCTCTTTATCCGTGTAGTGGCCACTATAGTGATCTTCACCGCCGCTTCCGGTATAATGCGAATACTCGCTTCCTTCACCGTGATCTCCTTCGCTGCCGATATAGTCTGTATCGACCATAGTACCTATAAAAGTTTTCATATCGTATTAAACGCAATTTATGAAGAACAATTTCGCGTTATCCTCAGCAGCCACTTCAAATTCGGATTCGAAGAAGCGTTTCGATTATGGATCTTATATAGGCAGTCGAGTTTCTATAATTCTATATAAAATAAATAAAGCGAGAAAGAGAGAAAAAGAGAGAAAGAATGGCAGAATCTTAAATTTATGAAATCTCTCTTTTTTACTTTATTTCATGTTAATATATTTTGCTGATTATAATTACAATTTAACAATTTTTTACCTGCGCCCTCGTGATCATGATTCTTTTTTTCTTCTTGATGTTTCTCGTTATTATTGTTAGCAAAATCTTTGCCGTAGCTGGTTTGCGTCTCAAACTCGTATTTGTCGCCGTCTTGTTTGTGGAAGGTGTCGAGAGTCTTGTAGCCTTGATCACCTTTACCGAAGGTTTCCTTCAAGTAACCCTTCTCACCCTCTGCATCGCTTCCGTAGGTTCTGTAGTAACCACCCTCGTCTGATTTGCCTAAAACCGCATTGTTGTCCGTTCTTGTTACGCTCAACAAGACATTTAATGTGTTCATGAAATTCAGCATTCGACAATAAACGTTAATCCATTTATTTCAGAAAAAGAGAAGAATACAATAAACAAAATAGAACAATACAATGCAATGTAAGAAAATGTACGTAAAAAAATTATAAAATAAATAAATTTCTTTTTTAGATATAATATTTTCGTTCTTGTCGATATTCTCGTCGTCATAATTATTACACACTAATATCCAATAAATTACTTTTTTAATATTCTCCCATAATTTTGTTCTTAAAGTTTGCGTTATTTTAAATATAACATTATCGTATATTCGTATATAAGAAAAAGTACTAACTAAGGACGTACCAGATGCGTTTTTCATGCTTTTTTTAGTGTCTCGTGATTTCGGTGCGTTACCAGCGCTCATTAAATCCTCTACTTCTGCAGCGACTTTTAACGGCGCCGGTTGACGTATCTCGCGAATAAATGAGCCAACGGCGGCGACATCGTCCTCGACAGCCTCGTAAATGATAGGTCTAGCCAAGGTATTGCAAACAAGCAGGTGCGGAAGCAATGACACATACAGTTTCCAATACATCTTGCAGGATTACTTTAATCTCGTCGGTCTCGACGATTCCTTGTCTGTTCAATCTATCTCGCTGAATCTTTTATATCGTTTCCACTTTCCCAATCTAGATAATCCTTCGGACGGAAACAATAGACATTGCGTATATTTGTATCGATCTCGCAAGTCGTTATTGTGGCTAATCGCTTAAACTGCCAATTTGCGCTAGTTTCATAATATCTTCCAGCGGACGTCACCGAAAAAAAAATGTTTAAGATTTTAAACTGATTGTTTATCGATCATTGTTCTACTGTTTAAGAAATTGGAAAGAATCGATCACGATTGTGTCATTCAACCGCTTATGTAAAGACGTCATTTCGTCATCAAGAAAGCCGGTAAATGACAGTAATGGATCGATTGCACTTCGCGTATTGCATTAAGCCAAACTCTATCGACCGGACCGAGAGATATTATCTGTGTCGTGTGTACCGCACGAGTGATCTCGCGCTCTCAACAATAGCGAGTGCAAAAACCATGGTACCTATCAACTTACTAACGATAGCTGATGGAATTGTTTGACGTAATGGAGCTCTAATACATTGTTTTCTCATTATAACTATACTTGTGCCACTCTATAAAAGTTTATTTAAAGTTATTTAGTATTTTAGAATACGTCGAGATCGTAAAAAAAGAAAATGAGAGATATTCTGTATATCCTATATATGTATAGAATTCAATTTTGATTGAATTCCAAATTTATTTCATCGAATGAAAAAATTCTTGGTAAAAGGCGCGCTAAGCTGTCGTAAATCATCATGTTGAATTCACTTTGACATAGACTGTGTAAAGAATTAAATTTAGCTATACGTAACGTCGAGAATATGATGGGAAACGCATTTGCGTTTCATTGGTTTTAACTTTGTGCATGCATTTCTGTGTGTTTTGATCTGTACTAATATTTAACATAACGACATGAAATGTAATATGGGAGATTCAATTAGTTCGGAATCGTTATCATCAGGCGATATTATATATTAATGACTTGGTATAAGTGAGATCTCCAGTAATAATTATTACTCGATCGTGTTCAGTGAACAGTTTCGTATTGAACATAATAAAAGCGCTTCGTGAGATGTGTCGTTGCCTCAATCAAGTATTCATAATGCTGCGAGATAAACGCTTTTAAAATTATAACAACATGGGAAAATTGTTTTTAACTGTATTTTCTCTCTATGTTTTGCTGAGCGCACTTTGTGCACGCACGAATGCGTATACTTTAGAAAATATATAAAAGATAATTGCTTTTTCGTGATATTTTGACATTTCATAATTGTTGCACAAGCGTTCCACTTTAATGATTATTACGCAAAAATTACCAGTAAGAACAATTGAGTTTTCACTAGAATATAAATAAATGGAATAGAGCAATCAACATGAAACAGAAAAATATGACAATTTAAGACAATATCGTATATTTAAGATAATGTTGAATACATATAAATAATTGAACTATTCCAATTTATTATAGCTAGAAAGAATTACTATTATTTAAAAAATATCACTATTAAAAAATTTGAATACATTTTACATTATTTTGTATAAAAAAATCATCAGATATGTTCTTTAAAAAAATAATAAGACATATTCTTTATTAATATTTTTTAAATAAGCAATTTTATTAAAATCTTAAACATTGATTAAATATTAATATCTCAAACACACACACACACACACACACAAATTGCGGTACAATTTTATAATTATAAATTATAATTTATATATATAAATAATATATATGCTATATCAGTTTTACCTTATTTTATGTGTTAACAAAAACGGATATGCAACGAGCAGTAACTGATCATTAACGCCATAACCATCGTTCGTCAAGCGCTGTCGGCGCAAGAAGCCAGTAAATCTCGAACTTCATTTCCGTCGTCCACTTGACGCGACACAAGGGGCATTAGGGTGATCGTCACTTAAAACCATGGTGCCGACGACGTTGAGCGTATCTTAGATAGTTGCTGCGCCAACCAGTTTTCTCAGCATAATCCGGTAATTTGAAAATCTCGGATGGAATGTAACACCTCGTATCAACCGTCGTCTCGAATGTACTAAGATCCTCGTTTCGCCAACCCCTGTTGCATCACCATCTCCATTCTGGTCGGCCAATGTGCGCCTTTAGCCACAACCCTGGTAGCAAAGTAAAGCCGATGGTTCCAGGGATAGCCGAGATGGAGGGGTTGCATCGCGTCAAGGGTTGCATTCTGATTAGGGTAAAAGGAAGAGTTTGAATAGTCTCATTGGTATGCAAAGTTCACTAACCTCCGCAATCTACTCAGTTTTTTTTTTTATAAATATGTCGCATCATGTATGAGCGTGTACTGGATAGCAAGTTTAACCGAATTTTTTAATGATTATGATTAAATATTTGATAATTCCACAGTATGTATTATCATATGAATTATATGTGTGTATATTTCCTATAAAGAAAAAGAGACAAGTATAGGAAATAGTTAAATAATAAAATAAATACAGAATTATATATTTAATATCTCCTACAGGAAAACGATTAATCTTTAAGACATATGTGAAATATTGCATGTGGAGATCTCATTATGTTTATTATGATTGGAAGAATTTTAATCCAATTCTTAACATGAATCTTTTAATAATCGCAGTAAAATGGAACGTTTTTAATTAAACATTTTTGATTAATGAAGCAATATTTTATAAGCGATGTAGTTCATCGAATGCTGGTAAAAATCCTTTGACCTGTAGAGTTGCAACATCTATTTCAAAGTTACCGTGTAATGTTACAATCAAGATGTAGATATGATTGAGCTGAAAAAGGATTGTTATAAACGTATTAATATTTTACCTATAGATTCTTTTTATCAACATGTAGTAAAATACAAAATAATATTTCTGATAGATTTTTGATTCTTCAGCATTCAATATGTAGTGAATGGTATAAATGAATCTTACGCAGAAGAAACTTTCGTAAAATGCATGCGAATATTATTCGTGGGTAACTGACTTACTGTTAGTAAGCTGAAATTACCAACTGCGAATAAGTAAATGAAATTATTAATTTTTAACGAAATAAGATATCGCAAGATTTATATATGTGTGTACGTTTTTATTAATATATAAATATATATGAATGATATATATAAAAGATAAAAACAAATATATATGTATATCAATATACTTAGAAGTATTATTAATACATTTATATTGCATATTGAAAATCAAATTAAATAAAAAATTTACATATCAAATTTAATAAAATTAGGATACTCGCATATAGATTTTCAAGAAATTGAAAAATATTTTCCATATATAAATCAATAATATAAATCAATAAAGAAATTTACTTCTTCATAGTCCCAAGAGATGTCGATGGTATATCTATTCATCTACTGAGAAAAAGAAAAAGAATATGTTTCATAAATCTTAAACATGAGGTAATAGAATAATGCAAAGAATATTATATTAATTATTATAATTATTAATCGTCTTTCGGTTCATAAAAACTCATAAAATAATATATGATTAATTTATATTATTTAATAAGAGACAATAACTTATAGAAATCCATTCGCATTTTTTAATACTCACAAGTACAACTCTTTTTAATTAAAGATTCGCATTACGGAAACATTAGAGTTTTATTCGATTTATTTTTGCAAAGACGCACATTTTTATTATCAAACATACTTTAATTATTTTAATTAAACATTTTTACTAAATGTATAATCTTGACGAGATATTCTGCAACATCGTAAACACAAGCCATTTTACATAAAGTAATCTAGTAAGAATGTTAGCTGAGCAGGTGAAGGGTGGCGGAACAGTAGCGTAAACGCGATATGGTCAGACGAGAGGGAAGAGCGACGCAATTAGGAGAGAACATAAATCCCACAATTTAGCACACTTCCACGCGATGCCAGCAGTTCGCAGAATACAAATCAATCAGCATAACGGTCGACTGCGCATTTAATTTCCATTCGGCTTCTGATCGAGTGAGATTCGTCGATTCCGCTACGCTGCGTGTCGGTGCTTTGTCGTAGAGCCGCTTGTATGGCGGCAGGTACCACCGTAGACACACACGATATCTCGATCCCGCATACCGTGCTCGCCACTCATCCTATTGTGGAATCTCTGGAAACGAGTCCAACGCAACGGGACAACGGGGCACAAAAAGGATTTTGCGCGTCCCGTATCGAACCCGACGATGGCGATGGCGTGATTCCGATACGCGCGCGATGTGTAGTAATTTGAGTTCACATGAGAGCAATCGGTTTTTATATGGTCTCTCTTTAATATATGAAAGAGAGAGATATATATATTTGTAATAATATAAAATATATACATATTCGCATCTATATAATTTTCAAGGAAATCTATAGTAGCATATATTCTTTCACATTTTATACTCGATCTCTAATGCATGATGTAATGTTAATTGTAAGAAAATTTTACCTAGTTATTATGTTATCCAAATAGTAATATTAATAGGATATATTTGTTGATGAATATTACGTTTATTAAATTACATTTATTTAATTTCCATTTCTAGCAGAGCTCTACCCTCATAAGTGTAAGCTATATTATTGATAGTCTCTCGACAAATCCAAAATGGTCAATATGTCGACGACACTTTCGCTGCTACCAAGCGCGAATACAAATATCACATCCGTAGAATTGCCCTCTCGCACCACTTCCCTGAGATTTTGCTCCCAAACTACCACCGTCACGAGCCACCGTCCGGGCTTACCTAACTTAGTCGGCGGTGGTAGCGCGGGTCGCCGTCATTGCCAACCAAGTTTATGGCCCAGACCGACGCCCATAAACTGTACAAATGGTAAATCTACCGTAAGATCATCCCAGCCGAAAATGATGTATCGTAGGTTCCGCGGGACGTACACCCGAGAATCGGCCAACGCGGCGGAGGTCCTGCTTGACCTCCCTCCCTTAAAGATCGCGTATGTGTATATACGTGAATATAAGAGAGGATTGGTGATGACGAAGAGGCGCGAGCGAATATGCCATTTTGCCTCTTGAACGCATCCTTCATCGGAAGCTTTCGAATGTCATCGAAACATACGGAGAATCTGTATCTCAGCTGTCAATATAACGCACAAGTGTCAGGTAATGCGAGGTTCAATAGTAGTTTGTAATGAACATTTAGGAGACTGCCTGAATGTGGATTTGACACTTGCGTGCGACCCTGTCGTTATCACTCCGGAATTATCAAATGGAGCATGTATTAGACATGCTGAACAATGATGATGAAAAGTAAACTATATTAGACGAAATATTATATAAATAATATAAATTAGAAATAATATAATATAAATTAAAAATTATATTTTCTCGAATTTTAAAAGCAAAAGAATTTAATATATATTTAGTGTAATATATATAGTTATTTATATTGTAAATCATGGTACACATATTGTCCTTCATAATTATATTCTATTCAGCAGTTTAGTAAATCGCGTGCTATTCTTCAATTCCATCTATAATGTTACTTTTTAAATTCCAGCAACTTCTAGACAGACATTCTTTCTAAATCGCTACTATCAAGACTCGATTGAATCCTTGCCGTAGGATATCCATCGATTTTGCGAGTTGCTACGCCACACACATGACGTAAACGCGGAATGGATGTGCATCGAGAATCGCTTGCGGCAATCCATTTCTCTTGAGACTTCGGGCATAAAGTGTCACCGACAACAATAATGTTCGGTAGGCTTTACGGGGAACAACAAGCATCGAGAAAAGATTGTGATTGGTTTATATAATAGAAAAGTTGATCACGTGGATATAAACCGTGGCTTTTTTGAGAGTTTATTCTGTTCATATCGTGGAATCGTTACAAAACGCTGCTCCAATTCAACAACGCCATTGTGAATTTACTTCCAATTGACTTAAAGATAAATTAATTAGTTTGCCCACGTTTTCGAGTGCAATCGCCATTAGATCGCCATTGAGTCATGTATGTGAGTCGCGAATGTATATTAAAATTATGACAATTTAAATTAAAACATATTAAAATTGTAATCATTTAAGTTAAAACAATTAAAAAAATTAATTTGATATTTTAATGAATAATATGCTTTTCTTTTTTTTTAATTATGTTACATTAATTACTCGTAAAGATTAAAATAAACCAGATAAAATCAATAAAATAAAGAGGGACATTAAGTTAACACATACGTTGACGCAACAATATTTTATATAAAGACTTCGACACGTGCTGCTTTTTCTAAGCACTAACGCGTGCTTCCGGTGTCACGGCTCATTCATACAACTATTAGTAGCAAAACCAGTGATTATGACGTATTACATTGCAATATAGCGTTAAATATAGTGCAACAATTTTAACTGTACCTCCGGTAAATGCGGGGTAAATACCATAATGCTATCGGCGATAATAAAAGATGCGCCGCGTGTTGGCAGTATTGATCCACCTACTTACTATTTACGTGCTAGTAACAAAGGTGTCTCGATTGATACAGAATGAAGCGTCCCTTTCTTACCTCACCAGCGGATTTAACTTCCCGATATCCACACCTGTACTTACCTGCACCTCAAGTGAGATGAACTGTATGTAATGGGACAACCCTTACTAAATCCACTATTGTAAGAAATCGGTCGGAGTTAATAATAGTATTCGGCTTTTGCTTTTGTGGTCTGCGGCCTATATTGTAACACGAAGATCGTGGCGCGCGTGAGATTGGGTAGGGTTCATTGAGCGGTGCCCTTTCGCGTTATAACGGAGAGAAAAGATGCCCTCTTCCGTTTTATTATATCTATTATATACACTTTCTTAATATATATAAAAAGGATGGAACATTATCAACAGATACGGAATCGATACTTCTCGCGATAAAATAAAATAAAATCATAAATGGAAGTCCCACGCAATCATATTTTCAAACTCGCGTATTCGCAGTTAGCACTTCCAGATACAATTTACATGCCAATTAATGCGCTACACGATAAACTCCGTAACGAACGCTTTTAACTCTTGGAGTTACAACGCAAAGCACTCTCTGGTCTATTACCCATTGATGTCGACTTTTACATATTATCGCAAGCCCTATACCTGCGGTCCCTTCGTCAACGCGAAGGCGGAAAAAGCCGCGGAGCATCGACATAAAACAGAAGTAAAGACACGCGAACGCGGAGAACGTTGATGGGCAGAGAGCGGCAACATTTGGTGCGGTCTCTCTCGCTTTAAAATCATCCCTCTCTGACCATTCGGCCTCTCACTTTCTCTCGCAGTTATCACTCTATCCCGCTCTCCTTTTATCGCTCGGCTCTCTTTCTCTCTGTCGTCACTCCCGTTCAGGCCGCTGCCGTTGTCCCGACGTTACTTCCGTGACGATGAGCTTCAATACGCGCCGATAGTCGCGGCGGGAAACCAACGAGCCTATCCAAAGTCGTCCATGGTTTCCACGCATCCAACCCAACCCAAGTCTAGCTCAACCTGGGACGAGTGAATACGTATACAGACACGTATACAGACGCGTACATGTACACACGTGGCGAACGCACACTCCATGCGCGGGCGCGAGCGCGCAACCATCCGCTTCTCTGAAATAATAATAGAAGAATGAAAATGAAAGAAAAGGAAAAAGTAATAATCTCGGGGATCTTTTAAAATCCATCGAAGCAGACGAAGCCGCCGGATTGTGTTGTGTGTTAGGGGCTTCTCTCTTTCTCCGTTTTCCATCTTCCGGTACTACCACCCTCCCTATCCCTCCCGCTACCTCGGCTCTTCTGTCCTCGCTGTATTTCTTGTCTTACTTTTCCTCGCAGACCGAGCTCCTCCACGCGCTTTTGCAAGAAGAATCCAGCGGCAACGAGATACACTGTAGCACATAGATGTAGGTACAATTTAGTGATGTCGAGGAAAAAGACGCACCTATATGACAATGCATACATATGTACATGCGTTGTGTAGCGTATGTATATTTTTCTTTTTTCTGCTGGATCCATCGATCCCTCTCGATCGTATCATATCATTGCATGACGATAAATTTTAACGTATGCTAATAAATCTTTTATTCTCTCACCTTTGTTTGTTACTTTTATCGTATAAAAACAAAGTCTTATAAAATCACATATTATACGTGTATATAAAGAATAATAAGAAATTCATAGTTGATATTTATTCTGCAAGATATTATTACTATAATTAAATGCTTAAAATCGATTCAAATAAAAAATTTTATCTAATTTTCTTTTTTTCTTAATTTATATCAGAATGAATTTTATATATATTATAAATTCGCGCAAACTAAACTAAACTTATTGTAAATTCAGCAGCCTTGCGACCTAATTTGAAAAAGCAAAGTTTATTACGAATACATCTCTGGACTTTTGAGAACAAAATTAAAGTCGTGAGAGGGCTACGCATTTGACGCATTAACACAGTAGAAACGGCTACAAAAGGGGGTAGGAGGGAGAACGAAACGGGATTCGATGTTCGACGGGAAACGTGGGTAGCGAGCGGGAGGTTGGAGGCAGTTGACGAAGATCAGAGCGAGAAGAAGATACGTAGAAGAAGAAGAGAGGAGCAGGGTGAACGGCGGCAAAAGAGAGAGAGAGAGAGAGGAAGAGAGAGAGAGCGAGAGACTGGGTTTCGTTTCGGGGTGAGCCGTGGGGGAAGGAGGGAGGCACGGGATTTCACGGGAGGCTGATCACGAATGGACGCGTCTCCCGCAGCTCTGCCGCTGACAGCCAGGAATTGGAATTGCATCGGCGTCGCTCGATAGCCAACCATCCCGCCAGTCAGGCAGCAAGGCAGCCAAACGGCCTAACAGGCAGAGTACCGAGCCCGGCCGTCCACGAACAGCCACTGTGCCTTCCTGCGTACGGACTGAATCCACTGCCGCCGTCGCACTTGCTCGCGTGCAATCCTCTCTTCAACGCCGATCCCCTCCGATAGATCCCTCCGTGCTCTTGGCGGAGAGAGACGTAGATCCGGAGATCCATGCGAGACGAACGGATGGACCAGATGCCGATATCTCGGCTCTACGGATCTCGAAGCTATATGGATACATACGAATTTACAGCTAACATGTATACATCCGTGTATGTACAGATAACGCGCGCAAGATTGGAAGATCCTGCCGAGAATAGATATAATAATTTCGAAACCGATTTCTAAATGTACCAAGACTCAAACAAAGAAACATTGATAAGCTTGAATAAAATAGAATTAATATCGGGAGCCAACTCGTTAGAGAAATACTCTTTAACGAGTTGGCTTCCGATATTAATTCTATTTTATATTTTCTTTGCATTAGAAAAGATCGAAAATTAATTTTGCATTCAGTATCTATATCTAAATTTCATCATTTTATATCATTTATTTGCAGTTATAATGACAGAATAAAATAGCATTTATAACAATATTTTCGTTCTTGTATATATTGCGTGCGTATTTATTTGAAATAGTTGAGGCGATTTCCATACACAGATCTCCTTATATTGACATCGCATATTTTGTGTATTCTGGAATAAGGCAATTCTTTGTTTGCCCTCTGTTTCCTGGAAACTCGTTATTTGGGTTATCGAGTGTATGTACGCCGTCTAACACTAGGTAGACACGTTACGAGCACATATAACGCGGATTGATGCCGGCCCATGGGAGCTCCGCGAAATACCGGAACCCGCCTGCTCGCCAGTATTGTCGGACCTGTGTTTTCGAGGGAATTGGATTTTTTGATTTAGAGAGCATGCAGACGCCTATACCTCGTTCCTCGTTTTATACCGATCGCTATTCCACACGCGGACTCGAATTTAACGCTGTAAAACAGACGTTATTCCGCGATTACAAACGCGAGTACATGGAAGAAACTGAAAAGTTTGGCAGAAGCACAGATCAGCAAGTCGCTATGTCTGTCGCTGTATAGTTTAGAGAGGGTTATCATAATTTTAAGAAGCTCTATTCAAGAGCATTTGGAAAACCAACATCCGTTTGTTTGATGGAACATTAGTTTTTATTAAAGTACGTAAAATATTCTTCCGTTCGCATACACGAAGAGGTAATTTCTTTAGCCCATTGGAAAATAGCGTGTACGGATAATCACTTGGCAAGGACATAAGGACGGCCATTTCCGGCGCGGTCGGCGCAAGCGTTACGAAACATGGAATCAGAGGATGGCCGTAACGTGGTAACGACCGTGAGGCTATAACCATTGTCGGAGGACGAGAAAAAGACCCTGGGGAGTGCGTGCCATCGTACCTCGTTCTAACAAGGCCCCCCGTTGCGTGTAGAAGCGGCCACGAATCATCCCCGCTACCCCCCCCCCCTCGTCCTCACGACCACCCCTGGCTCGCCTACGCCAACCCCTTGTCCTAGCACCCTTGCGTTCGTATCGATGATCGTAGAAAACGGTCTCACCTCAATGCTAATAACGCGTTGATAGTACGAGCAACACGCGGCTGCTCCCACAGCCCGATCGAACCGAAAAACCCCCGTTCTTCTCTACTTTTCTCTTATTATATATCCCTCTATACGTCGCCACGATCCCGCATTCCTGCCCCACGTGTTCGTCACACCCTTTATTCACCCCTTTTTACAACACTTTCTCTCCTCCCACGATATGACTTATGTCCACGGACGATGTCGTTCCGCGACATAATCGCGTCGTACTAAAATGTAACTTCGCGCTCTCGTTCCTTTAGTCGCATAATGGTCGTTGACGAACCGCGACGATTTACGGCGATCATCGGTGACGGGGGTTTTCTAAGCGAGGGGAGCCACTTAATTTTCATGAGCTCGAGACGCGACCCCTTTCTACGAACGACGATCCAGCCGGAGGGATGTTGATCATTACGAAATAATAAAGTCTCGTAATGACGGTCTTTTAAACGACCGATATACGGACCCGCTCAAGAGAAACCAGGTTACGCGACAAATCGCTAATAGCGTGTTTGAAAATAAGTCCCTTTGAGTAGACAATATTATCTAATATTTTAAGCATTTATTAAGCGGAGAAAATGTTTATATTACTCGTGCAATATATTTTCCATGATATTATGTTACCCAGTTTTACGAATATTTTATTTGAACTTTACATCGTCGTACTTTTCTCCTTAATGACGTCTCCCGCTGGAAAGCCAGTTCCAGCTCAAATGTCTTTTGCGTAGAGTTACCAGAAATTACTATTGTATTAACCTACTTACAGAGGAGAGCAAGAAAATCAGCCGAAACTTTTATCCGTTCTACGGATAATGCATTGTATTGCTCGTGACAGGAATAATCTCATGAATAGAGCTAAGTGCCGGGAACATATCGCGAATTACGCGGAAGATAGTGGCCTTTATCGCGGTCCACGGCCATAGAAATGGCGAATAACGGCCGCCATTTTCAGATATTCCGCGACAATTCGAAGAGGAGTTCGTATAACTTCACCGTATACTTACATTCGCGCGCACACACGCTCTCGTCTGCGCGCGGTTAAATAGATGAGCGCAGTGGAGGGGCAGAGAAATAAAGATGGGTACAGGAGCAGGCCGAAGGGCGGAGATTAAGGGTCGCCGAGGAGATGAGTTTGTTAAAAAGGCAGAAGCGGGCCAGCGGCACGCATCAGGGACATCAAAGCGACAAGACGAAATGAAATCCAACCGTCGCCACCCCGCACGGAGAATCTTCTCTCCTCGTGTCCTCGTCCCCGTTCCTTTATTCGCTTCCCCTTTCCTCAGAGTCTTCGCCCCGTGCGACGCGGTTTCTTTCTTTTTTATCTCTTCACCCTTCTTTTCTCTCTCCTTCTCTCTCCTTCTCGCATACCGTCTAGGTACTTCATATCCGTTCCGACTCTAAGCCAGTGTGAACGGGCAAAAGGGGCGGAGGAAGCAAGGGTAAGACCAGAGAGAGCGCGGGCAGGGATGGGGTTGAAACCTTTTAAGAGAAAAGGAGGTAAGCGCGAGCATCATCCCTCTCGCAACTTCAACGTCGTCGTCTCTAAGGCGCCGCTCACATTTTTTTGCGATGGCATGTAAAGTAGAGTAATTAATCGCATGTTCCTACTTTTGACCGTTGAGAAACGTGCGAGCTCTCTTTATTATAAATGTCGACAAACAGCAGGACGCGGATTAAAGTTTAAACATTTAAAAAAAGACTTCTTTTATATATATTTTAAAGGAAGCAACGTTAGTATATTCTTTTACAAGTCGCTTGTACTCCGATTTTACCGTTATTGTAATAATATTAATTGGAAAGCGCGTTGTCGAATAACTAAATTGATATCGTTTTTGTAGGTATTGATTCGAAATACACTGCTTTGACCGCAAACTTCCGGAAACAGCACTCGCGCGGAAATCTCGCATACCTGTTAAGAAGTCATTCCATGGCGTAACATTCCCTTCAAATTTTCGGTTTGTAATTCGATTACCTGAAAAAAATCTCACGGAGATTCACCAAGTTTTATCATCGTCGTCGTCGCGTATCAATAAAAGTCGACAGTTACTTCACAGGATAAAGCTGGAAAGCGAGCTCTCTCCGCTCAATTCAAATTTCCTGCATGGGAACACGATCGAATCATAAATATGTATCTGCTCGTATTCCTTAAATTCATGGAAATTCTTTAATTGAGTTATTTTGGTTTTCCAAGAGACGGCGCGTCGTCGGAGGGAAAAGAGACGAATAGTCTGCAGGAAAAGCCCTGTGGGAAGCACGCAGCTTCAAAATCTTCTTAGACGGTAGTAACTTTACATTGATGCAGCACTAAGATACTATTATTTAACGCAATATGTGTCTATATGATCATTTTACAGAGTATATATCCGTATTATCACAAAAATATCAAAATTCTATTAATAGTATCCGTAAATTACGTAATTTTTTGAAGTTTGAACAAATTAAAAAAAAAACTATTTTTTTTATAATTAAAAATAGGTACAGGCACTAAATATATTTATGCATTATATAATGCTTATTTTTTTGTATATTCTACTTCACGCAATTTCCCCCACAAATATAAACATATATATTAGATTAATAAAAATTTATTAAATTGTATGAATTTTATAGATAATTATTTGCAAATCGTCTAAAATTATGTGCAAAATTTATTTTTAGTATTCTTTTCTTCAATGATATTTCTGACTGAAAATAGACGACGTAGGTCTAGTAGGTTATAAACTGATTTCTCAAGGGCAAGTTAGCTGATGATATTCCGCGAACACTTGTGGCATTTTATAATATCTCCAGTGGGAAAGAGTTAGCACGCATAAGAGGCAACGATGTGAACATAGAAGGGACGGCGGGTCGACAAGCTTGTGACGATAGTCGACGAGAAAGAAGAGAAAGTAACGACAGGGGCTTGAAAGAGCAAGCGAAGCTGCGCTGAGTTTGTCTAATGACTTGTTGCCAACGAAGCCGTCGTAACGAGGCCATCGATAAGTGGCAGCGGGTGTTCCGTTTCTGCGTAAGCGAGCCGTTTCGAAGGGATGGTTTTAGAAATGTAACGTAAAGTAGATATACAGGGCTGCTCTCAGGTTACGTACCAGCGCTCTTTTATCTCCATTGTTAACATTGTCATCTAAAGGCCAGCACTAATAATACTATGTTTATTCTGTTTAGACATTTCGTGCATGAGTATAACAATATTTTATTTAAACTTCTCGTAATAATAGAGATATCGATTTATAGAAATTTTATCTTTACAATCTATTACATGTTACACAATTGCTTTTGAATTAGATTGCATTGTGTCTCGATGGAAAAATAATATTTTTATCGTTTTCCAGATAAACCAATTGCTTCTTTCGCTTCTCTCTCCGCTGTCTTTTTCATCGCCATTCTAACCCCTATATATGCTGGATATCTACGTATCTCTATAGCAACCCCCATAGACAGACAAGAGAGCGACTTTCCATATACGTGTAGTTAGAAGCATACTATATGTATGTGAATCTATATATACATATATATATGTGTGTATATATATATATATGTATATGTATATGTATGTATATGTATGTATGTATATGTATTGTATTTTTGGCTTTGTTTGTTTTTGCAATGATTTCTTCAATTAGATTATTTTATATATAACAACTATGTATGTACGTATTATATATATATATATATATATATATATATATATATATATATAATACGTACATACATAGTTGTTATAAAAAAAATATAAAGCCAACATTTTTGTTGCGTAATTCTAGAAAATCGTGAATATTCAGAAATAAATTTTATAATTACGTGAATGCCTTCTTGGGGTATATGTAATATAAACACTTCTTGATTTGCGTAATTCACATGCTTTGTAAAAAAAAAATCCGTTTTGATTAAGAACTCTGCCTAAACCTAAACAAGCAAAAGTAAAGCAAAATAAATTAATATAATAAAGATAATATGAATAAAATAACAGAAATATATAAATTTAGTGTCTGAAATATATACTCGTATAACTTTAAATATCATAGATTAATAGTATTTTTATTTCATTAAGTATTTCTAATACTCTGTTACATTCTCTATTTATACATGGCTTTAAAAATTAAAGTTTTTTTTCTTTTTTGTTATTTGATACCATTGTACTTTTCTCGCCGCTCGTGAATGCAATAGAGTGTAACTAATGCGTTGCCAATTGTGAAATCGTGGCATTAATATTGGGTAACGTACGCAAAATGCCGCGTGCTTGTAACACCCGTAAATGGCATAGTGTAGGTCGAACAGCGCTGAGGGGAAAAGCCCCTTGATGAATTGTCCGCACGTGTCTACCCACGTACCGCTGCCTAATTACATGCTGATCATAGTGACTATCTATACCGTCCCTTGAAATGCGAAATTGCCTATTGTCCACGGTTTCGCGGTCAAAACGATCAGCGGCCTAAACCAGAGTCTGACTCTTGATATGTTCCAAATGACATTATTTAATAGTATTTCTGCATAATGTCGATTCCAAAAATTTATTTTCATTTTCATGTAATTTCGCTCATCCGTTATCAGCAATTACAAAAATAAATATTAATTTTGTCACTATAATATATATATGTATATATTCAAAATTGAAATAAATCAATAGAGAATTAAGAATATATTATAATAATAGAGAATTAAGAGAATATTTATGATACTAGTATACTAAGAATTTTTATTATTACTATTTATTATACACTGAGTCTCTTTTTTAGAACGTAAGTAATAATACATCGATCTTTATCTACGTTTCCGTTGGATCGCTCGAATAATTTGAAAAATGGTCGGCATTTCGGGAAGGCGATCGGTTTGGCTGATCGACATTTATTTTTATCTCACCCTTAAAATTGTCCATCGTGGCGTGAGTCGTGGATTGATGTGTTTGCTGGAGTCGCTGATAGATGGAGGCGCCCATGTTGTCGGCGCCCTTTCCACCCCCTTAACATAGACAAATGCTTCCTACCCACCCTAACAAATATCTCCTAGATTTATTATGCGAAACCACCCTGGCCTCGCCACGCGACGGCTACGTTCCTGAAAGTTTCGAGAGCAAAAAATTGGCGTTCTTTCTTGCGCACTCGTGCGTGAGAGTGGCAGACACGCTACGAGAAAGGCGGCTGGTTTTTCAAATTCACGACAAATCTGATAATGAATTTTACTTAGGAATCGGATTCTTCTTTTTATCACGTTGTATACAATCCATATTTGCTACTTGAGATAAATCAAACAAATAATCAAAGATAATTCAAACAGTTTTTAATAATTTAAAAATAAATTTTCTTAATTAAAAAATTAATTAATTAAATATTTTTAACATAAAGTTACTAATGTTATTATAATAATTTAAATCATTCTTATTAATAATATTAATGTTAATTGCTTATACTACTAAAGAAGCCAAGCTTTCATGTATCGATATTAAAAATCATTAATGTTATCTGGATGTAATAATTGTTTCGAGTATACCTAATATTAAATTAAGAGCTGACTACAAAAAAGCAGTGCGAGTACTCTAGTATAACGTAATTATTTTCCAGTCAAAAATAAAAAAAGAGTCCTTCAGGTACAAAAAAAAGAACGCGTACAAATCAACCATCAGTCAGTGGTCGGAAGTTCATTAAATTAAGAGCTGACTACAAAAAAGCAGTGCGAGTACTCTAGTATAACGTAATTATTTTCCAGTCAAAAATAAAAAAAGAGTCCTTCAGGTACAAAAAAAAGAACGCGTACAAATCAACCATCAGTCAGTGGTCGGAAGTTCATTATCATTACTCGCGGTTCGCGTAACGCAACGCACGGCAAAATAGTAGCATAGTGGATGACAACGCGACTACCCCCGCAAATTATAGTAGATATAAAAGTGCCACGAAATGATGCTACTGAACGAACGAACGAACGGGTCCGGCGAACGAACAGACAAGCGAATGGACAGACGTAGGTGCAAACGTACATACGTGCACCGGCGAACAAAACGCATCAGCCGATCTCGTCGCATATTTGTGGCTCTGCTATCCGGTCGTAAATAAAGTCCCGGTAAAAACAAAAACACGACGAAATAACGAACAAATGTACCCATCACTTCTGGTACATAAACCCGTATAGCCGTGTGTGCTCACCCCGGGGTGGTGACGCCGGTGGTGGTCGCGCGCGAAACCACGACAGCGCGTATCGGGACGAGAGAACGAGAGACGGAGAAAGAGAGGAGATAAACTCGTGAATAGCGCACGGTGCTCGTTCGAGATGAACGGTTTATCGAATGACGTTACTATTCGATAGATTCCTTTATTACCGTATCGTTAGCGAGACGTCTCGATCGCATGCTAAGAGAAACATGCAACACGTTTTGTCAAATGTCATAGTAAATATATTTCATATTTTATTACATTTTATAGAGCTTTTATAATTATATATATTTTACTTTATTATAGTAACAGTTAACTCCAAAACATCGATTTATGATTATTTAAAATTAGCAATTATAAGCTGTATATCGATAGTTTAATTTCTCATAATATCAAACAGATAATTAGATTTTATCGAGTATAGTGAATAGATAGATAGATACACTTATTATTATATTAGCGATTGTCTTAAATATATTTTCTACGTTACAATATTAAACTTAACATTTTGTCTCATATATTTAATATACATATATATGCATGTGATTATCGCCTTAAACTTATTAATATATAAATATAACAATAAAAAGAGAATGATAAAAAATACTGCAGAAACACTATTTTAATACAATTAAAATGCATAGCTAAAATACGAATGAAACTGATTCAAGTCGCGATCATGACTTAATAAAATAATAATTCGCAGCCCTTCAAACAACTTCCTACTTCGCCGAACTATTTAAAGGAGGAAGCCAAGACGCTGTTCCATCAGCCGGAATTTCATCGGGCGATCGTACGCGCAGCCGGAGACACTCGCGTCGTCGGCCAATAAAACGAGATTCCCGCGGATCGGTGCAGGGAAAGATAAATTGCGGTATTCTTGGATAGCACGGACGCAATATCGGTGTATATTTACGAGCCGTGGGTGCCGTGGCGGATCGCGGCGGAGCAGAAAGGGGAGGAGGGGGAGGATTGAGAAAGGCGGTGGCGGCGGTGAGGCTCGGGGAGACGATGGTCGACGGCGCTTCTTGCGAGACGAAGGCCCCCGGGCCGTGCCGCTCAAAAAACATTCAAATTAATTCCACCCGGCTTGCTCCAATGATGGCGGCCAATGTTGTGCAACATAAGACGAGATCCCGGCGTGCGCGAGTAGTAGAAACTCCTCACGTACGACGCGCGCACGTATGCGCGTGCACACGCGTGATCCCCCGCATCCTCGACTATGTATATGTACATGTACACGTACGTGCGTACGTACATCGATGTACCTGTCGTGTACGTATCCGCGGTGTATATGCGCCGAAGACCAGCCCCCTGACCCCTTTCGCCGTCGTATATCGGCGTTCCCTTTTCTCCCGCCGCCGCTTCCTTCTTTTTTTCCCCCTCGTTTTTCCTTTCCGCCAGTCGTTCGCCCCGCCGCGCGACCATCCACCTATCTTCCAGTTTCATATACGACAGGAAGAGTCGGGACCGTGTTGGTAACAACGTTCCCGAGAAGAAGCTTCGGAAAGAGGAGAATTTTCTCGAGCTCGCTTCTTCTTTCTCCCTCACTCTTGTTTATACATCCCGTTATTCCGTCCTCTTCTCGCACGTCGAAAATTCCACCGTTCTACTTTGCATGTCTTTGCAGAGAAAAAGACTCGGCCGGGGTAAGCTTTCTTGCAGGATACAGAGGGGCGACCGGAGGGATACCGGAGACAAGAAGGGGAATGGCGGAGAGGAAGAGCGACAGAGAGGAAGAGAGAGAAATGATAATCCATTCGGCGGTCATAACGCAGAGCCCGGCACCGTAAAGCTCACCAGACAAGAAATACGGCCAACCAACCGACCTCTCTCCCTCCGTTTCACCCTCTCTTTCTCTGTCTCTTTTCACGGTCTCTCTCTCTCTCCTCTCTCTCTCTCTCTCTTTCTCTCTCTTTCCTCATCGTTCCTTTACCCCCGTAGCGAACTTACCCCTGGTTATATGCAAACCGCCATCGTTCCCTCCGGGCCAGTCATAAACTTACTGAATTATATTACGCGGACCCGCTGCCTCTCTGTCCACCTCGCCTTCTTTTCCCTCTTTGTTTCCACGACGCTCTTCACTCTTGTCCATCTTTTTTTTCTTTTTTTCTTATAAATCGCGAAGCAAGTCGCAACAGGGCGAACAGCGTCCTTTAGAAACCAATGGAATGCTAATAAGATGAGACACTGCCGTGAATACCATTCATTCATTGTTTCAAACTGCTGTACGTATAAAAATTGAAACGGCCCTCGTCGTGAGCGCAAAATAAAATTACTCTCTTAATAAGCGACAGCTGTACGTTAATCAAGCTCAATTTTATGTTCGTGTAGTATACATTGTTTTTTTTGTTTTCAATTTTACGTAATTTCTTACGACGAAATGCTTCATTATATTCTGACAAATAGTGTAATTTTAACAGAATAAACTATTATATTCCTCTAATGATATCCGTACGTTGAAGTCAGATGTATTCTTGTCGCGCAATTAAATATGATAACAAATGTGTGCGATATTCATAGGCGATTTATGAATTCGCCGTTCTTGCTTCGTTTAGTTTCGATTTTCCGCGAGTTAATCCAGGGTTAGTCGGCGTGCGTGACAGCATCGATCGGTCTACTCTCAATGTCGTCACCGACGATGGGCGAGGAGCAACGACGACAAGCCTGGTCATTACTGAATGCAAATCATAGCGTAGTGCGATCGATGAGTTTGCACGGTGTCCCACGACTGAACGAGCGAGCGAACGAGCAAGCAAGCAACGTGCGGCGTGCGTAACGCCGTTTAACCGTTTAGGGGTTCGTGACGCTTCAACGGGGTGAGAATCGGCCGCCACCCGGCTCGACACGCGCCTCGTTGCCCGTCGTGTCGATCAGGTTCTTTTTTTTCCTCCTCGTCGCATTTTAATAACCATGCCACGTAACGACCCTCCTTTCACGTGGGCGTCGACGCGCTTATCAGCGTTTATAATATCCAGAAGAAGTAATACACACGAGGGAACAACTTCGCGGCAACTTCGTAGCGATCCAAGCGAGCTAATGTCGCATTAAATCCAACATCGAGGGACAGATTCCTTAATAGAATCTATTAAAATACTCTGGTTGAAAGAACGACGTGGCACGACAACCATTCCGCTGGTTGGAGATAGTTTGATTTCGAGTCGAATTCCAACTCTAGAAGGATAATAGGAAATAACTTCATTAGATACCATAATTTCGCTCTTTAATTTGGGGACAATGCTTTGTAGTAATGAAATCTAGAATTCTAAGAGAATGATGGTAAAAATATATAATCTTGTATAAAGAAAATCAAGTTTAATATTTTTATTTATAAGGAGAACGTGAAGGGGGAGGGAATGTCCTGGTATCTTTCTGCAAGAAGAGACATATGCGACTATCATCCAAGCACACTCATCGTTGCTTGCACTCATAAGCTCTGAGTTGGATAGGGAACGGGGTAGGAAAATCTCAGCGGATTGAGTCGTCATCGTCCGTTGCCAGTTTCGGGACAGAGTGTATCAAATCGCGCATTATAATTGGGACGCTGGTACGGCACGTGTCGGAGCAGCGGACGCGCGTATCACAGTAAGACCTGCTCGTATATTATTCCTACGGAATCATAACGGGCTTCGATATATCGAATCGAATTACACGGCGATCGTTGGCCGGATGAGTCTCGAGTTAGTCGAGCAAGAGTGGACCGCCGGGGCGTCTTTGCACGCGTACATTACACGCGAGTGCACGCGCGTCGAACGATAATGTGTTTTCGCGCCGCTGCAGCCGCCGTTGATCGTCGACCGATCGCCTCTCGACGTGTGCGTGTGCGTATGTGCGTGTGTGCGTACACCGGCTCGTTCTTTTTACACATCGCTCTCCGATCGCTGCCCGACACGAGCGGTCACGTGCCTCCGGTAACCCACCCCCGCCCACCCCGGTCACCCTGTCACCGAGCCACCCACTTTAGACACCCCTGAGAGCGCCCCGGTCCGACCTACCCTCGTCACTTCCGCGACGAGCTTTTTCGTTCGCCTTCACGTTCTCTCGGTCTCTTTTCGGCATCTCTCATCGTTCCCTCGCCGATGTAACGCGCGCGTACGTCGCTTTAATAAAAACCTACTTACCTTCCCCCGATATGCGCGTCGCGAGTGAAGATGCCGACATTTCACATGTCGTTTGCTCTAGCGTATTATATTATCACGGATGATATCGCACAATGTTCAATGATCTCTTCTAATTTCACATATACATATAATTACATAAATGAATAAATTAAGAAAGATAATAATAAATCTCGCACACAAGAATTTTCTCAAATTTATATTATCTAATGTCTGTAGGATGATAATAACTTGATCTCATGGCAAATAATATTTTTTAACGAAACACTTCAATTTAGATATCGATGAATTGTTGCTACCGTGACACTGCAATAGGTTTCTAAAATCACTCGTTATCGGAAACATTGCAAATCTTGTGGCGCTCAAACAAGAGTCGCCGCATCCTCGTGAAAAACAAAAGCGGAGAGTAAACTTCTCTTATCTTTATTCAAGTATTAAAAGACGTGGACGTCGAAAATTCACGTGGAAAGATCAACTTGATGAGGATCGTTCGGATAGAGTTTGTTTCGGGCTCGTTTGACGAAAGGTATCATCCCGATCGTTACGTCGCTTGCAGTTTCGCCGTCGCGCGTCGTTTGCACAAGCGTCAACGGATGAGACGACAATGCGAAAATGTACACGATACAGTAGCCGGGCGCGCCGACCAGCATCGTTGAACTTTAATATTACAAAAAGCTGTAATCCGGCGAGCAAGCTACCTGGAGCGTTAACCTCGGGCGCCCAATTTATAAAAATAACGATGAAATTACTGTTGCGTGAAGTGTAGCGTCATACAGGACACCGATGCACCGGCGTTGCATCGCGCGCGAAAGGATGACGGCTATTCGGAGCGGCGGTGCGAGGGGTAAAGGGGGGAGCGGGATCGGCCACCGAGGGGATGAGACACGGGTTGGCGCAGCGTTGCGCAAGGGGTGCCGTGACGTGCGTTCTGTCCGTCATCGGCTACCGGACCATCGGGGCGTCGATGTTTTAGTCTGCGCTCGCGTTTCACGTTCGAAAAAATATGCGCACTGGCACGTGAGCTAATCGGTGGTAATAACGGAATCTCGGGTCCGATTAATTAAAACGGCGGACACGCGGCACCGGAGCTCGAGAAAACGAACTCTTCGAATTCTTCCGGATATACATATGTAATATATGAAATATATACAGGGTGACCCATTTTAACTTAGGCAGCCAAATAACTCGAAAAATAAGCAAGATAGAGAAAAATGTTTTAGACAAAAGTTGTATGGTTTCGAGGGGGCCATAAGATGGTATCATTGGTTTGACCTTGAAGAGTCATTTGAAGGTCACGTGAAGGTCACTTCAATTTTTTTAAATGGAACATCCTATATATTTTTGTACATTCTTGTAGCTCATCTCGAGAGCTTTCCAAAACACTATAATTAAGTACATTTTCGTTAAGTACTTTTTGAGTTATGAGGCTTGAAATAATTTCTTAATTTTACATAAACCGTAAAATATCTTGTAAAATATTCATTTTTCGATTACCTTACCTTAATAGTTTTATGTACAAAATAATGAGAGGAATCAATTGGTGTAAAGAAAACACATAGTTGTTTCGAAGAAAAAATATGTAATTTGCAATTAACAATTCCATATTTTTTCTTAAAAACAACTATGTGTTTTCTTTACACCAATTGATTCCTCTCATTATTTTGTACATAAAAGTATTAAGGTAAGATAATCGAAAAATGAATATTTTACAAGATATTTTACGGTTTATGTAAAATTAAGAAATTATTTCAAGCATCATAACTCAAAAAGTACTTAACGGAAAGGTACTTAATTATAGTGTTATGGAAAGCTCTCGAAATAAGCTACAAGAATGTACAAAAATATATAGAATATTCCATTTAAAAAAATTGAAGTGACCTTCACGTGACCTTCAAATGACTCTTCAAGGTCAAACCAATGATACCATCTTATGGCCCCCTCGAAACCATACAACTTTTGTCTAAAACATTTTTCTCTATCTTGCTTATTTTTCGAGTTATTTGGCTGCCTAAGTTAAAATGGGTCACCCTGTATATATATATATATAATATAAATATATATGTGTGCGCGCGTGCGCATCAATAGCGCATATATCTTCTGCTGCGCTTCATACGATCCTCCCAATCATTCTCTTTTCCTCCTTTTACTCTCATTTTCTCCGGAGAGAGGGTGCCGTTTCGGAATAAATACAAAAATGTTTGTCGAACATAAAATTAATTTTCTTTATACGTGGTAAATTGCGAGAGTGAAATTTGTATTATTGTGTATTAATAGCATTGATGGCCTCGCGCGAAAAATCCAATTTGATTATAAAACATAATTGAAGTAAATCAGAAGTAAATATTTTTCAATTCGTCACTACGATATAACCAAGCTGACATAAGTTTCCATCAGTTTTTAATAAATTAGCTATCTAATCTCTTTTATGTCACTATAAATAGAAAAAGACAAATCATAGAAATATAATTTCCTATAACTATATATAATCTGCCTTCTCTCTTCACATTGTTACAAACACGTGTGATTATCTGATCAAATATTAAATGGCCCATCCTCAAAAATAAATTTGATGACAGTATTGATGCTATTTCCTACAGACATCTCGCAAACGCCTAAAGTAGAAACATGAAGCATGATAGCATCGTTGCGATAATCGCGAGGGGGGAAAATGTGACGTCCAAGCGAGCACGTGTTTCGGTCCTCGCGGTTATTAGATCACGATGAATCACAGAAAAAGGCGATTCTCCCCGCGATCATCGTCCTCAGAAAGATGGAAGGGACCGCTCGACAACCACTCGACTTCTATACCGCCCTCCCCCACCTCCTCCCTTACCTCCGCAATCCTCATCGAGCCGATGCTAACAATGTTTGCAGATATATTGCGTCTCACGCATCACTTGCTCCGCAAATTGTTTTATAAACAGATTATAGCGACAGCCGGGTCGCTACCGCCGTAACGCTGGTAATATACCCCGAGACCACCCCTCCAACGGCCCTCCCTCGACCTCCACCCCATATACACGTGGACCATTTCGTGGTTGAAAACGGCGTCTGTCCTCAGTGAGAATCTCTTCCACGCAACTTGAGAGACAGATATCTGCTTGATCTTAGATCAGTATCTCAAAGTGACCAGTCACGTTTGACCTAAACGATGAGATATTCTCTCGGTTTCACAAATATAAAGTTCATCTGCGTTCATAGAATGTTTGCGAAACAATTAAATAGATAATAGGAGCATCAAAGTTGTAGATTGTAAAATTTATTGCATCAAAAAATTTTTGAATATATTTCAGAATTGTTAATATCTATATGCAACGATCATCATCGAATAAATCGTTTCGTATATGATTCCAAGCTATAAACATACTCGACGATAATAGTATACGGCAATTTACGTTAAAACGAATTTAAATTGGATTAATACGTATTGTAACTTGTTCTGCGCATGCAGGTTACATCGCGTAGTACAGCATGTATGAGGTGTAACGTAGTCTAATACGGAGTATCGAATATCGATAACGCGATATCCAGCTTCGAAAACAAACAACTATACAATGTGCAAAAATTTTCATCGACTTTACATGGATGTAGATTAACCATCATCCTTCTTCCTAATAAGTTTATTTTAAATTCTCCAACTTGGTCAAAATATTTAAAAAAAAATTAAATACTTTATGTAAATTAGGCTTGAAGAGCAAAAACATTGTACAACTATTAAAATTAAAATAACGAGAATGAAGAATTAAAATAACGAGAAATTAAAATTAAAATAACAGAATGATATAAAAAAATTTGAATTTTTTTCATATAATTTGTAACTTATATTCTCGCTATATATTTTTATTATAATTTTAGATGTACTTTCGTAGAAATTATAAGTAAAATAAGAGACATCTTTAGAAGAGACAAATTTAACATTACATTTAATTATCTTCCAAAGTAATCTTTTAAGTTAAGGATTCATACAAGAAATATTTTTTGGATAAGTGTAAAATATGTAAGAATTGCTAGTCAATATTCTTCTGTTGAGACAATTAAGGGGATGAAATGGCTGCTAGTTAGGTGCGAGTGAGGACGGAACGAATTCCTACATCCGGGAATAGGAAAAATCTGGTGAAATCGGTTCATTGGCTCGGTAATAGCGGTTACCCGTTACATGAAGCGGAACGTGGTCCTTATTGCGGTGAACCTGAGACTTAATGGCCTGTGACCCGGGTACGCCGCCGCGGCGCAACTACAGTATACAGGGCGTCCGTTAGGAGAGAGTACACACTGAGAACTTAGTTATTCCTGGAAAGCCGGAAGAGCTAACGTCTCCGGCAGCGCGACGCGCCTGCCGGGCGTCTCCGGTCGCGTGGCTTTATAGTCCCGCATAAGCTCTTCCCTCGCGATCGAAATGGCTGCAACCCCTGCATCCGTTTGATGACTCCTTTGGCGGGACTTTCTCGAGATATTGCGACTTTCACGTATGGATGATCAGATATGATTATCTATGTTACATGTAAAGTCGTGCGTTTGTCTGTAAATTATAGAATCTATATAATGTTGCGAATAAATATATATTATTAATTTATATTACATTAAATTATATTAAACAAGTAGCTTTGAGTATTGTATAAACAAAAAAGTATAATGGAATCTATTTACTTTCATAAAAATGTTAAAAATAAGATGAGTTGTTTGTGCTCTATCGCATTGGATAAAATCGAGGAAAAATATGTTGAACAATAATTGTCTAGCAAAATTTGAACGATTATTTTTATGAAAAATTTTCTTAACTTTTGTTGTAAAGAAAACTTTCTATTTTTCGTTTAAAAACTTTTTAAATTAATGTACCCATATTTACGGCTTATTACCCAGATTTTCCCGCATATTCGATCTTTCTTTTCCGGTTTCCTAGCCTAAGGCAAAACTACCCTTTCGATCCGATATTAAAATGACTACAAAAAAGAGAGAGAAGCATCTACTCGCGCAACCCACGATGTGCCTCGCACGATTACCTACCCAATCTCGAATATAATTTTCTTATTAGCTATAAAATCCAATCAACGTCGACGTTGCCTAGCCGCGCGCCGACCCTTCATCACTTCCCTTCTCTCTCGGGATTCTGCGCGCAAAGTAAGCGAAACAAGGACGACGAGAAAATGCAGGAAAACGCGATGAGAAGAAGAAAGAGAGAGAGAGAAAAAGAGAGAGAGAGAAAGAAGAAGGTGGCAGAAGGAAAAGTGGGGATGCTTTGAGAAGGCAGAAGGTCGACGTAGTAAGGGAGGAATCAAGTTAACCGGGTCTACCGCTCTTTCTCACTTATTTCGCAGGGTGCGCATAATGCGATTCCCGTGACCGTCTCTGATGTTGTGCCATGGTTGCAACCAACTAGCCCTCCGAAGGCATGGCCGCCATGAACTGGCCCTGCCTTTTGTTTTCTGTGCGGTCCTTCCAATTATATCCAAATAAAAGAGCACGCAGGGAATAGACCCTCGTTTTCGACCCTACAACTCCTGTTTTTCTTTTTCTCCTTCTTCTTCTTCTTCTTCTCCTCCTCCTTTTTTTATTTCTTGTTCTTCCTAGTTTTATCTCGTTCCTTCCCTCTTTCTCTTTTTCTATTCCCCTCCCCTAATCTTTTTGGTTCTCGAGACTCTTGGCCTCTTCATCGTACCGTTACTCGAGAACTTTATGACATTGTTCTTGAGTAAAATATCTCATAGGCGGAGTCTGGCGCACCCTACACGTCGTTGAACAAGGGTAGAAGTTAAGGAGAAATGTCCACCTGCGTATATCTTAATTTTTGTAATGAGATAGTATTATGTACATTTGAGAGAAAAAAATGTAAGAAAAAAATTATTCAAATGAATCAATGTTATATAATAAATACACATACAAACAGATAGAAAAAAAATATTTGTTACATATCTTTAAAAATTTCTTTCTCTGAAGAAATAAAGATATACAATAAAAGATGTTAAAATATTTATAATTACAAAAAGAACTAATGAAAGTAATTGACGAGTATTATTTTATATATTTCAATATTGCAATTGTTACTTTTATAACAGCATCTAGTCTGATCAAATAATAAAAATTGTCAGGAAATTAATTTTTAAAATATAAATTATGATATACGAGTCCGTAATTAAATCATTAAACATCACTATATATATAAGCTCTAATTAAATTCGACGAATGATAGAACAAATAAAACACTATCCTTTCGACCGAATTCATGTCAATAAAAATTACTAACCCCTATTCGTTGAAGACGAACGACAATTGCTGTCACGGTCGCTTTACCCTCTCTTTACCCTTCTTCAGGATTATTATATTCTTCTTGTCCACGTTGATACGTTCCAACGTATCGGTCTACCACGGAAGGGAATAATGGGCGCATCCTGCTGCAGGACGTTGAATAGAAGAAGAGGAGGATCGGCCTTACGCCAGAATCCCCGCTAAGGGAGAGACAGCGCCTCCCTCCTCTTTTACGCGCCTCGCTGGCTACAGACCACGGACTTGAATCAATTAAAGTTTAATCTGGAACCCCGGGATCGCAGGAAGATTTGCCCCCTTGTCCATGTCTCTCGTCTTTCTTTTCCGTTACGCTTTCCTTCCGTTCTTTCGTCTTCTTCTTTTATTGTCTGGTGCTTCCTAAAAATTATAGAATACAATATGTTCGATAATATCGAAACTACACAACTAGTTTTGCACACTTTAAATTAATCACAACGAGCATGAGATAATATATGAGTTATTTTTACAATTTTAATCCAAAATTTTCAAGTCATTATAAGTTTCTCTCAATAATAAATATCGACAAAGTAAGAAGTCCTTACCTTATATATTAAAAATACCGAAAAAAAAGTTTACGAGATATTTGTATAAGTATCTAACACGACAGAAAATAGTACGAAGTAAGAGAAAAGAGAGAAATGACAAAAAAAGAATAAGCAGAGAGCGTCTTTTTTACGAAACACAAGGGGGTCTACATAGGGGGCTTTGAAACTGTATCGCTTACGCGAAGGGTCCCCTTCACAATGGAGATCCGCAACGAGCGGAAAGAGTAGTTATCCGTAATACGGAATGACGCGTGCTGATGAGTCGAGCCGGAAGTTTCGATCGTGCCATCGGGAATCTCCCCCGATCGTCTCTGTCCCCTGTTAAAAATGGCGTACAGTAGTTCGATTATGTGATGCATCTTCGATTCAATTATATAAACGCGAAATGTTATATATCGTAAATTTATAATTAAAACTAAAGAATTATTATAATAAATATTATAATATTAATTTTAATATTATAAAGAACTATTAAGAATGTATGAAATATGGAATATTGAAGACAGATTCATATTTGAGAATAATATATTTTATGAAAAAACACTCTTAATCGCAGAGAGATTTTTTTTGCGCACTACACGCTTGTGAAACGTACATTCTATATGCACCTGCAATCTTGGTTTCTGACTTTTCATTCACTCAATATAAAATAATACTCGGTCCGTTTGTCTGTAATTATACCATTGGCCTGTGCGACAATCCCTCATTTTTCCGTCTTCGAAACAAAAGCACATTAAATCTTATTGTTCTTACGTCGGTGATTAATGCTAAAGAATTAGATGACAATTGTTCCTTGCAAAGCCGTTGAATCTGCCAGGATAATAAATAAAGCTCCTGACCGCCGCATGACCGCGTTTCATAAATTATACAGAATAAGAGTTGCATCGTTCAGGTACTGCATTCTTTATTAAAAATGCTACTGATTATTGTAGCAATATTTGTATATTGCTTACAAGAATAAAATTCTTTATCTTAATATTATTGAAACAAACATTTTTTCCTAACAAATATAATGACTTTGAGTAATTTTATTCACACACAGATATATATATATATATATATATATATATATATATATATATATATATATATAAATTGCATTTATCGTAGATATTTAGATAATTAGATATTTTATAAATCTTTTATAAATAAGTTAGTTAGAAAATATAAGCATAAACATAAACATAACAGACATGTTATATTTCTACTTTTTTCTTTAAAATAAGCAAAAGATCTTTTTCGAGTAATCATAACTATTACAATGATATTAAATTGCATTTCAATCAGCGGCGGATGATCAATCATTGATGTTACTATTTTTCAGAAATATGTTTATTTTATATTTCTTTTGGCTAAGCCAATCAGTAAAGAAATTGCAGTCGCAAAAACTTGTCTGTCTGACCAGAACAAAAGGATAAAGTTTTCTATGCCATAAGAGAATCTGGCGATTGCTCAGTCCTCCTGCTTCAATCCCAAGCGTGTCTTGGCTTTACTTTTCTTTTTTGTCTCTCTTTCCGGCAAAGTTTTTGAGCTAAAAAGAAGCATTTGGAACGTGCATTCTGTTTCTTAGATAACTATGACAAACTTTTATAAGATAAGATGTTAAATTTTGATAGATCACGATCGCGAAAGAATTGCGTTCACCTAAACAATATTTAAATTATTTAGCAAAGTAGAAAGATATCTTTTCTTCATCTTAATTAAAATTTTGTCACAATATTTAATATAAAAAATGAATCGTTTTATAGTTATGCGAAAAAATATATTTTTACTACATTTTACTTGCGCCAACACAATATCAATGATCAGTCTCTCATTTAAGGGGCCGATGTAAAAAAATGTTAGTGAACAGAACGTTTTGTTTTTTAATACCCGCAGGTTACGTGACGTGAATTAATAAATTATGTGCAAACCCCCGATACTGACCACTTTTTCCATTGCATTTCGTTTCAATCTCCATATTCAGATAAATATTTTCGCCTAATTGTTAGTTAATAAGCCGTAAAGCATGAAAAAATTAATAATTTTCGTATAAATGGAACATAATAATATCACCCGCTAAATCGAATTGCGGGGAAAAAACGCCGAATGATTGCGATGCATCGCGATGGTGGGAGAGTACTGCACAAATCAGGATCGCTGGTCACGATAAAACAATTCTACAAAATGCTCTCTAGATTAAAATGCGTACAAAATGAGAAGCGCAAATTACCGAACAAATTGTTGGCGTATTATCGAATGCGGCGCTTGTGAAAGTAATATTCGTATTTCAAAAATGAAGAATGATGACCGTACACCATGAAGAGTGCATTTCGCAAGCTCATTACACGAGCAGGCATGAATGCAAAAATCTCCGGTTACGCGTATGGTAATCGAGAACGTTCGCAGAATAATTTCCTTCTTCTCTCTATAACGAATCCTCGCCATCGGTGTACCAGCTGTGCGGAAAAGGTCGATCTGCATACTCCGCAGCGTCCGTCGGAAGGAAATCGCTCTGACGGTCGTCGATCGAGCATGACGAAGCGCTTGTGCAATTTCCTGGTTCAACGAAAAATCGTTACGATCGGCCTTCGTGACCGGCCTAATCGCAATGACAACGCAATTGTAAAACGTATGCCATGTAAAACGTATTTTTCCTATCCTTCGCAGTCCGTTAACATCATAAATGGTGCTCGCATTTTTTATTTCTTTTCTTTTACTCTTTTTACATTGTCTATAATCGATTAAAATTGATACGCTATTAAAAAATTTATTTATTCTTCGCAGGTTTGTAGTTGACGTTGCAAAAATATCATTCTTCAAATTTGTCCCTTTATTTGAGAGCATCCTAGTAGAGTACATTGTATCGCGAAACGTGAAAATGTTCAGTTTCCAGTAAAGCATCTTAGTTTCCGAGGCACGCGCCTTTCCAACAACAAGGAGTTTACCTAAGTCCCGCTCTCAGCTGTCAGCACGCGCTGATTCGCGAAATCAACGGGACCCGTGTGCTTTCACGGGCACTTCGTCAGAAAAATTCGTGCGAAGTGTTCGGATGTGCCATTGTTTTCTCGACCCATTGTATCGGCCGTTTATCAAATAGCTGCAGTTAATCCGGTTATGGGTGGTCGCGCGCGAGTCGGCCGAAGACGGCGGCGGGAAATCGCAGGCGGAGAAAAGCGGGATGCTTCGGGGGCGGATAGAGCGGGGGTTCGCTGATTGCAGCGAGTAATGACGGGAGCCGAGGGGTGTGCAGTAGCCTGGAAGTAAGTAAAAATTTTAAATTTAGTTACAGCTCGCGCGCGACCCCGACTCGGCATCGCCTGACGTTCGTTCTCGGCGGTTTACGAATCCCGCGAATGTATGGTGGAACAGGATGAGTCAGCGAGGATAGTAATCGTAGCGATTGCGCAACGAGAATGATAATAATTTTATACGAGGCAGAACTGACAAAATATTGTAAAAAATATCTTTCAAATAAAAATATAAAATAACTTAAAAATATTTCAAAATAGAAAATATAAGATATATATTTTGCTATAAAAAAAACCTGTCATTCAAGAAATAAAATACATAAATGTGCGGAAGAGTTTTATTCCGAAAATTTAATTTTCGGATACGCAAAGTAAAGAGATATATTTTGCATTTCACATATTCCGACACTCATGCATTTGACGCACTGTCCAGCCCTGTAGGATAACGTCGCTAGGAAGCCAATGATCCGGGTGTTGTTCGTGTTCATCGGGAACGGTGTCGGCGTCAGGAGGGTGGTTGCGAGCTTTAATAAGGGCTGCCGAATTTCACACTGACTTGACGGAGTCGGGCCGGGGGAAAGTTTTTCGCGGCGGCAATACCACCCCCGAGTAGCGGCCCGGAGATCCGAAGGGACGAGCGGAGTGAAATCGAGGGCCGGCAGGAAGGGAAAAGATTCGGAGGGGAAACGGCAAAATGGAAGGGAGGCGTGCGGCTGATCGGCTCGAATAAAGTTTGGGTCGCGCTCCGCGCGCGTGCCCGCGCCACGCACACGCGCGTTTCGTATATATAGCAGGCGAGCTAAGCGATCGACAGCCGGATTATTGGAGTATTAGAACTTGTCTCATAACTCACGGACCTAATGGCCTCTGACCCAGCGATTCGGCGCTGCGCTGCGTATTGCCTTTGACGCGGCGGAGGATATATGTCGGTCTGCCGCTCTGCACTTTGTCTGCCACGAACGCGTTCTTATTTTTTTTTCCTTTCACTTTATTGTTTTTCGGCAGCTTAAAAGTGTAGATAGTTATCACAGAGTGCAGGTATCGGGCTTGAATTTTTAGTTGATACAAACTTGTTTTTATTCTTCTTTATATAAGACATAAATATGAACTTATTTTACACGGAAAACTTACAGAAAAGTTCTAGATAAATAATGCGCATGCAAAATATTATTATTCCAACAATAATTATTTTTAATTATTGAATAAAATATTTAAAAATATAGTTCAAGAGAACAATATTCTATGCTCTCGTCAGAAACTAGTTCACATTAAACATAGAATCGAGAGAATCAAGATTGCAAAAATCGAGGGCGCAGGCCAAGATTCGTCTCGCGAGGGACGCTCTGGTCAGGAAAGCGAACAGCTGCGAGCATGCCAGTTCTCACTTGAGAGAGCACATCAGATGGACTCGCAACAGGATTGTTTTAATGCCATTTAAACTAATCGAATTAGAGAACGAACCGATGTGACGATACGGCACGATAAAAAAGAACTGGGCGGGAGGTAGGACGGGCGGGCGGTGCGGGGAAAGGGTAGCTGAGACTCGGATACGGGACGAAGGGAGGAAGGGCTTTGGGACAGAGACGAGGGGGTGTACGGATGGGCACGCAAAAGGGGCGCGTGGATGTGCAACAACAACCCCTCAGCCTCCTGCAAACTCCGCAGCTGCCAGGCGCAGCGCCCGCTCGACCGGAAGTAACGCGACTACTGCCTACAACACGTCTCCGTCTCGCTCTCCTGCTGTCTATCTCGCTGCTGCCACCCTCCTTCGCTCTACGCGCTCTCTGTTTCTCTCTGACACTTCTCTTTCTCTCCTGCTCATCATCGCCTGCTACCAACTCGTACACCCCTCCACTGTCATTTACATGCGTATATACTCAGGGGATGATGCGCGTCTCTCTCTCTCTCTCTCTCTCTTTCTCTTTCTCTTTCTCTGTCTCTCTCTCTTGCTCTCTCTTTCTTTCTTTCTCTCCCTATCTCTCTCGTGGTTGATTCCGCGCGGGAACACGATTCGCAGCGAGCGGAAGCGAAGTGCACGGTTCTCTTTCACTAGGAAGAAACGCGACGTCGCGACATCCACGTCAACGCCGGCTATGACATCCCGGCACGTTCACTAGCTGAAGGAATAAACCATTCCAAAACATTTTTACACGATTTATATAAATACAGATTTATATAAATACAGATAGCTTTTAATTTAATAAATTTTTCTAAATCTAATATTTTTTCCTAAGATTGTATCCCTTAAAAGCATCATCCTCTATTTTAGTATTTTTACAATTGCATCTAGTACATGATCTGATTTACATAAATCGCAATGTTTTAAATAACGCAACTTCTATACGTCCACTTTTGATTTTTGCACAAAAACGTATTCGCATTGAATCAAATTTCTTCTAGATAAACAACTTTTCGCACATACTTATCATTTATATAAAGAGAATATATTATACATGTAACAGTTATAAATATCATAGATCTTATAGTATTTCTTAATTGATATAAATAATAAAAATAATTAATTTTATAGAATATTTAAAATATTGAAAAAATAATTTAATAGTTTGTTAAATAAATTATTGCTCATAAGATTCGTGTTGGTTATTCTTTTAATTTGCATATAACTATATAATATTATTACATTCGTACAAATTATTATTATACTATTGTAATATTAATCAGCACTAATGTATTTTCTCCATTATAAGAAAATTGGTCATTAATCCTCAATATGGTAACAAAAGGTATCAAAACATTGCGACATTAGCTGCCGCATTGCAGTGAGCATCACGGTGTAGGTAATATATGTACTTAAACGACAAATTAAATTGCTCTGCGACACCCCAGCGTATATTGGGTGTATAGTGTGCCTGTTGCCTATTACAGGTCTTCTCTTTGTTCTCCCTCTTTACCTGTTCTCCTCGTCAGTAAATTACGCACGCCCTCTTCTTTCATTAATGCCGTCAAAAGGCACTCCAATGCTACGTATTCGTTTATTTGAAAGCATGATTATTCGATGATATAACATACGATTATGAAATACCTTCTTGTAATTTTACGTAATAATTAATGAGATAATGATGTAATCGTAAAAAATTACCATAATGAAATTATGATTTATATTATGATGATTATCGAGCTACAATATAAAAATAGTGAAGAAATATGTATAATTAAAAAAACAGCAAATTGAGGATAAATGGCGTATTCCTCCTGGGGATTTATAAAATATTTGCATCGTCAGAAGTTTACGCTTCACCATAACGGCAAAGACTTAAAGTTTCTCGTGAAACAATTTCCAATTAAAAATCGTAACAATTAGCGATCTTTTCCGAACTCCGCGGAATCTTAAAAGCCAAGAGTCACGATGTCAATTTCGCGAATCAAGGAATAGATGAGAGAGGAAATGCCGAACGCAAGAGCATAAAACTCGCGCGCGCGTCCCATGCCGCACGCGGTCCATGTGCTTCTACGCGCATGGAATCGCGCGCCGATCCAACCCTCCGTCAAAAGCACCACGAGAGCGACCGGTAGCAACCCTCCTATCGACGTCGCTCCGCCTCTTGCCACCACTCTTGTTGCACCCCGATAGACGTCTGGCGCGTATAGTCGCCTATGGGGTTGCAACCCCGGTCGGTGCAACGCCATCGGGATCCGCCGGCATCCCTTTTCACTCCGTGCAACCCTTCAACGATGCGCTCGACCGTCCGTCCATCCGTCCGTCCGTCCGTCCGTCCGTCCATCCGCATCCCTCTCGACGATCCACATTCCGCGCCATCCATCTCATTCGCCGCGGCAGATGCGGACTCTCGTCGTTTCCAAATCAACGACACTAACTTCTCGCGGATGCTCCTCTTCTCGATCTCCCGTCTCTTCCTTCTCGAAACTTTCAACCTTCGTCTGTAGTTTTCATTTTTCCGGCATCACAATGTTACTTGTTTCTTTGTTTACCAAGTCGTGTATTCACAAACACATATATATGCATAAGGCAGGACTATTTTTATTTATATTCAAATTTATACTCAGCGTGACTAGAGAATAGTAGAAGAAGATTTCGAGGATTTCTTCTTTCGTCGTTTGTTAGATGTTTGGCCTGATTACGGAGAAGCGTGGCTTACGCTTATCGTGATTAAAACAAAGTAATTCTTTCTACATTATATTTAATCAATTACATCTAAACACTTAGATGCACAAGAAGCAATAAAACTTATGTCATAAACAGTAAATTATTGTTGTGCAATATTTTTATAAGTTAAGAAACATCATATATTATTAAATATATATAATTGGACTTTTTAATATTATAATAACACGTAATTAAATGTATGATCTAAAAAAAAATCTACAAAACACACCTCCAAATTAGATATGTCCAAATTAGATATTAAATGTTAATTAAAACATCTTTAATTATAATAAAAATGTAATAGAGACTTTTTCAATAATAAATATTATATATAATTCAACTAAGATACATATTAATTTTTTCATAAAAATAAACTAAATATATTGCTAGTTTCAATTCATTTTTTAATGTTTTTATAATTTTACGTATTGTTATTTCGTTATTCATAATTAAAAAATGAAATGTAATGAGACAAACATTAAAGTAAATGGATGAGAGATAAAACTTTTTAGAGATAAAAATTTTTAATTAATTAATATAAACATGTTTCCATTACCTGATATATTACGAGATATTACAATTACTTGCCGATAGAATTTCTTGCAATATTTTTGTTTTATGTATATGATATTTCTATATCATTTTCATTCGATATTGTTCATCTAATACATTAACTCGCGTCTCCGTGAATTGGGTATTTACCCTGATGCAAATTTTCCCGAGGCATTAATTTGCATATTGCTGAAGTATGTTTTTGAGCTTTAAACTTTCACATCATATTCGTAGTACATCGGTAGCAGAAACCATCTTCGAATATTATATGCAGAGATCTTGCAATCTGCTAACGTTTGTCGAAACGGAGTGCTACTGATAAAATTATTCAAGTAATTGTTACATAAATGTACGTAGACATTTCATTTTACAGTTTATCTATCTTAAATTATTCTATCTTAGATTAATCTACCTTAGATTAAATATTTGATGGCACATTGCGAGTATTACATTTAATAATTCTTATACATATTTTTTTTGCACACATTTAATTAAAATAAGTAAAAACACAAATGCAAATGGAGTTCACGAAAATTGTAATTACGAGAATGATACTCGAATCTTCTTTTATAAATATTCTAATTTAAAGAAGCATGGATAATTTCACAACTCGTCCCATTCTCTGCCTCGTGTTACGTATCTTCGTCGTGATTCACGATAAAGAGGACACATCGACTTTAAACCTCGGGCAAACGGGCAACCTTCAGACCTTGCTACGAATCTCCTTTCATTAGTTGAAGTGGGAAACCATCCAACCAAACCAATCAGCCAACCAACCAGCCAACCAACCAACCTACCTACCTACCTGCCAACTAACCATACATCCAACCACCGCAACGACCTATTCACCACCACCACTACCAACATGGCATCGTCGCGAACGAGCCGAAGCCTCCATGATCCACTCTCGTTTATAGCGCCCGGTTTCTAATCTTGCGTGCGGTTGACTCGTTTTCAATGAATACAATGCCGCGGCAGATCATATCAAATATGAAAACGGAAAATTAACGAGTGCTTCAGTCGTCTCGATGCCACCAATTCGAATCGACATTTCCGCCGGTTCGGCACTTTGTCGAATTAAGTAGGAACGATAGCAGGAACGAAAGGTGGAGCGAGAGAAAGGACAATAGGAAAATATCGATATCATGTTCGAGCATCGGAGATCTTGACAATATGATGAAGTACAATAAACGCGCGACTCGATAGGACCACAGACCGAATAGATAGATCTTTTCCTCGAAAAGCGTTTGTGTAGAACCGCGCGCACTAGTATTCCAATCTCTTTGTTTTATATCCTTTTATATCCACAAAATTCGCGACTGAAGATTTCATATTAAAAATAGTTGAACACACACATTTTTAAATACAGAATAACTTCATCACAATATTAATTAATTTTAATCTGAATTTAAATTGTTTTTTCTTTATTCTAAATCTAATTCTAAAACAGATAATGCATATCAATTATATCAATGATTTATTCAGATTATGCCTTCTTTGTACTTAGTCTCGTTTACAAAGGCTCGAACCCACTTCGTTAGGCGATTTACTTCCCGTTGTTTCCAAAGCACAAGCAAACTATGCACTTTATCCCCTGAACAACTACTAGTGCCTTTAACCCACTTACAGCCCCAACATGTTGTAAACAGATATTCACGACTAAAGTCTGTTCAAGTCAATCAATCCAAATTTAGATGATAGAACAGCAAATGTAATATTCAATTTCGATTATACAATGTAAAATTATGCGAACAAATACATGTCCCACATAAGTAAAGTAATTTATCCGCACGAGTTAAAAAGAATGCACATGCAAAAAATATGCACATGAATAAAAAATTCGATTAGCCAGAGGTATATCGGATATCGGAGTCCTTCGCATCATTTCACCACATCCTCGTACATAACATGCACACCATATATATGAACGCGGAAAGTTATAAGAGGAGCATATTCCCATAATATCATGATGCAGAATGATAATCTCTTATGTCAGAGTTCCTAGAACATTTTTTTTTATTCCACACTCTGCTATAGAGTTAATTATACACATAATATTGATTGAATCGTGATTGACGATGCATAATTTTATTGAAAATTATATCCATCACAATTAAATTTACAAAATTTTAAATAAATATATAAACTTGAATAAAATACGCCGGATTTATAATATTTAAATATTTTTTAAGATTTCTTGATAATAGTAACATATGATAAACAAGCGTCATTTTGGTATCATAATGACTTTTTATAATTTTAATAATCTAAGAGAATGGCAATAAAGATGATATTAGACCAAAAGAGATATTCTCTTTGTAGATGTGCGCACAAAAAGGATACTTTTACGAGATACAACAAGCTCGCACGTAGTGATTGAAGAGAGCATCATCGTCACCGACTTGAAAAGGCCGAGCCAAAAAGCAGAGACGTAGCGAAAAGTGCGTCGGCCACGCGTAATATAAGAGAAAGATCGTAATTAACTTTCTTTCGATGACATGCACCGTGATGACAGCGCGCGCAATAGTCAAGTATTCAGAGAATGCACGCACAGAGTTCATCTAAGGACTCTTGATCCTTCGATTGCTCGTATGTAGGCACGAATGCAAGCATAAGCACGAAAAGGAGGTAAAGGCTTCTTCTATTACCGCTCCTCGACGTTGTCGCTGTCGCTGCCGACGCTGATGCTTCTGCTATCTCTTCAATCCTTCCAGTGAGAGGGATCTCTCTCTCGGTAGTCGGTGCACAAAGCTTATTATGCCGGCTCGGCTCTCTTCGTCCAAGGAGCTCCGGCAGCGTGCTCGTTCTGCCATGACACAAGCTAAGTTGATGGCACTCGACGAACATCCTTCCTGTCTACATCCCTGAATCGGTGGAATGCTTTTGCCCCGCGCGTCTCTACTTCCTAGCCTCCTCTTCTGTTCTTTCTACTCTCCGTCTCTCGGCATCATATATTTTTATCTTTAGTACATCATAATCAATATAAAATTAGAAGAGTTCTTTTTAATAATAAATGTGTACCTAAATCAGAAAATATTGTAATCACCAATAACGTTCGTGCTTAAATAACGAAGCTTAAAATCTAAATAAGAAGATTCCGAAATATCCGAATTTCAAATCCGTCGATGCTGTACCGCGGAGTTCCGCGGCTCAACTGATCGCCGTTTACCTCGAAAAGCCTTATATAGGTTTCCCCAAATTTTGTGGTCCACTTAACTAGAAAACCTGGTGCTTATCCGACTCTGGAGCCGCTGCAAAATTACACGCTCCGGCTTATCAAGCCGTGAAACCGGTATTAAGCATCAGACGAACGAACGCGCGGGAGCCGCTGCACGCGCACGAGAGGAACCTTCGCCTGCCTTCGCCAAAGAGCGGACCCAGAATGCACCAGTAAACTCGTTTCCTGGGGTCCCTGTGTGTAACTGTGTATAGGCATTTCGTTCACCTGACCGATCACCCCGACGTTATACCGATCAGAATGTCCCGAACGACTTACAAACGCTGGAGGGCGTTCCTTGCGTTCAATTTTGCAAACAAATTTCTAACATTGTAGAACACGTTACTTGCGATTTGTACGACGTTAACGAGAAGAGAACAACGGATAAATATGTACTATATTGCGGAATACTGATAAATAAATTTAAGCTTGTAAAAGTTTGCGCAATTAGTGAGAATAAAAAAAATAATTGGAGATAAGCATTGTTGAAATAGTATAACACAGATACAATTATTTCCTCCGCATTTATTATTATTAGATTGGAGCAAACGGAAAACGGAAAATAGCAAGCAAAATGCCGGAATTAAATATTTATAGTTTAAGTTTGTCTAATGTATAAAATCGTATGCATTACGACCGAAACAATGTAACAAATCGTGTAATTTTGTTGTCCCGATAATCAATCGCCGTAATATGATATAAAATGACGCCAGTGAATTGGACAATTCTATTAATTATTTAACCCGTATTTCATCAATCTCTCGAGTACTCAACGCCCGACTGCTTTTGAATCACTGCTTTATATCATATTGTAAAACGCCGTTAAATTGCGCGGCGTAATTGTACTCGGTAGATTAAATCAAACATTCCTCATTGATATTTTAGACGAAATTTAAATCAAAATCCCATTAGGAATATGTGAGTAATTATGTCATTATTCTCACACAATTTTGTTTACTATTGCAATACTCGTAAATCGCTCTTTCACTGATATCGAATTGGGCATCTGTGATGTCTCCCATGAACAATACTATCGCTACATTCCTATCAAATGTGTACGTTCTTTTTTGCTATTTATCAAAATTGATTAAACAAAAGATGAGATATACAAAATATAATATAAATAATAAATAGGAAATGTATTGTATATGTGAAAGAAATAATATATATATGTATATGTATAATATATGTTTTGCACTTTAAATACTAAATGTATTTTGTAAAAGTACTTAATAAAAAATATTAATCTAATTCTCTTTTATATAAAAATAACATATGAAAATTTTTTATCCATCTTTTCTATAAATGTTCTTTTTAATAATATAATGGCGCAGTACGCGGTCATTGCTTTATTCTTCATTGAGGAAACAAAGGCTGCAACTTCGTAGCTTCGAAACAAAAGAACAGTGAAGAACCAAAAAGGGAGACAAGAGAGAGAACGATGTCGAGGGAAAAAGGATAGCGGTGGCAATAAGGCGGATGAGAAACCTGGATACAGAAACAGATGCCTGCATTCCTGTTGCCCGACTTCACCCCCTTCAAGCCAACCCCTGCAATAACTGACTGCGGAAGCACGACTAAGTTCTCTCTTGACAGAAAGTTTTTTCCCCACCTAATCTCTGACAGTTAGTGAATGAAGCTCGTCTAAAAATGTAAATGAAAAAACTCGAAAAAATTTAATAATAAAATGTTTTAGAAACTGATTATTAATAAAGTAATGCGAATTATATAAAAATATTACTCGTGTATCTTTTGTAAATATTTTATAGGTCAGCAACACACAAGAGCGAATATTTATTGTACCATGAATTGTTTCATACAAAAATTCTGCATTTACAATTTCTTTTTATAACAATAAACGCGAGAGAAATGTGTGAATCGCGAGTGCAGTCACCACAAAATATCCGATGAAAAATTAATGATATTTCTACGTTGTCAAAGCTTTCGACGATAACGATAATGACATAATTTTGCTGTCGACGTGACATCGCGCTTCTTCCACCCTTTTGGCATCGTATTGTTCCGCGCCTAGGCTGCGAAATGACACACCATATTCACGCATGCGTCAAAAATGGGATGCAGGGAGATATGCGCGAACGATGTAACCAGGAAACGTGCGAAATGACGGCTGTGGATTTCCGCAAAAACAATTTGGCATTTCTAAGAAGAAATCTATGCTTTGATTTTAGCAGAGACTTTCGTAAGTTTTTTAAACGAATATGTCTATCTCAAAATTATTCGATTGAAATATATTATTTTATTATTTTTCCCTATTCTTTAAATACAAAATGTTCAGAATACAGCATAATAATTAAAAAATATATCTTTGCCTATAAATAATTAAGATAACGAAGATAAGGGCCATGAGTTGCAATCAGTTTAATAATAAAAATCTCAGTTGCTTCGACATATAATGATTATATAATACTCTCTAAATTTCTTAGAGTGAAGCTTGCACTCGAAAAATTGAGTGACTCGTCAAATCACTCTAGTTAGAGTGATTTTTCACTCATAGGAGTGAAAAATCACTCTAACTAGAGTGATTTGACGAGTCACTCAATTTTTCGAGTGCAAGCTTCACTCTAAGAAATTTAGAGAGTACGAGATATTTCTCCGGCACATTTCTCTGAGATGGAGGGACTCGAAGCATAATCTTGGTAATCCCTTTTCTCGCAAAACGAAAGCGTTTCTCGGTTGATCGGCGCCCGTCCATAGATGCCGACGTGAGAATCGACTGTGCGCCCGTGACGGCATCGATTTCAACTCCGGCGAACAATGTACGTGGCTACGAGTGCCCAGAAACGAGAAAAGCCCCTCGCTCTCCCGCGCCGAAACTTCGTTCCACCCCCGTCGCGCCACCCCTAGCCGTAGTCGTGTTCCCTCCGTGCATCCTACGGCGGTTGTGCGCGACGTCGAGTAAGTCAAGCGTTCCGCACACAATGGAAACGGCTTAAACGGCAGTAATTATATTTGCGGGTGAGTGTCGGCTGGATAGCGAGAGGCTGCGAGTTGACAATGAAAAGACGGCTGGAAAATGTACCGTCGACATTGTTCTACGTGCACCGAATAATTCATCCGACGCGAATGATACAAAAATCGCGCGTTTCCGATGCTATCTCGATACCAATGATCACATACAAGATTCTTCTAAAAGATGCGGCATTTTAAAGGTACTTTATCCAACTTATTTCGCGGCACCATATATTTGGTGCGCAACGTCTATAGTGCGGACGTTGGGCGTGCGACAGAACGAGCGAGTGTGGTGCACCCCCGCCTCGTTATTAATGGCAATACAAATCTCGAGAGTCATCGAGCGCTCTTCAATCTGAATGCCTTCTGCTCGTGACGTCACGCAGAACCGGGCGATTACTCTGCCGTTCTTGGATGCCTCTCTCGTTCCCTCTCTCTGCTCCTGTCGATCTCTCTCGCGTTTCGCGTCGCCAAGCGTTTCGACCCCGCTTCCTCGAACCCGATGAAGTTTGTTGTGTTTTTATTCCCGGTGAATATATGACTCAATCGGTTCGACTTTGAGACCGCGTAGCATAAGTGCGCGTAGAGGCGCGCGTGCCCCCAATGGGAGAACACTTGAGGGCGCATATCATCGAGACCGACGCACGGGCCCTGGCTCGTCGGCGCGAGCCGGATAGAGAAGAATGAGACGAGGAGAGAAAGGAACGAGGAACCTTCAATTAACTTCCCTGATTACATCGTGCCCACATGTGGTGGCACTCTTGAAATCCTCGTCGCGTGCGCCCGGTCGCGCTTTTTCTCTCTCTCCCTCGCTCGGCTCTTAAATTATTTAATTGCGCCGCGCGTTACTTCCCACTCCAATACGGCTTTCGCGCTTTCTTTGTGCTTGCCAAGCAGCGTTCAAACAGACTTAACCGTCTGGTACTTTGGGTCTGCAATCGAGATGAATAAATAGTAAAAGTGAATTAATGATAGCGTCGATCGATACTACTGTTGACGACGCGATTAAATATATGATATGTTTTTACCTACATATCGTGTACGGTGTGTAAACGGAAGTCTGTAATAACTGTTGTAGCGCTGAATGAATCGTTCACTGTGAAAACATTTTCTACAAATTTCTATTTTAGTCGCAAATTCCCAGAGGCAGTTCCATTCGAACCATCCTTGTGACAATATTTACATGGGACAACCATTCTTTGTCGTTACTCCTATTAAATTTTGCATTTGATTTATATATATATATATATAAAATTATTATTATTATCATATATAAACTGCCCTTTTATAGTTTAAAAATTAAATAATTTTAACATATCATGTTATAACGTCTTTGCACTACTTTAATAACTAAAAAATAATTAATACATTATGGATATAATTAGCAAACATTTGGAAAGCAATTTTAAAATCACTAGAAAAGCGAGATAATTAAAAATATAATAGCTTTAAAAATTTAATAACGTAAAGAAAAAGAAAAAAAATTTTATTGATTTTCACAAGAAAATTCTGTCATAAAAGTATTCAACAAATAATTGATCACATCTGCTACATCTTGTTTATCTAATTTTTATGCTCCTCAATCATATTCACATTATTATTACATTATTAAAGATATGTGCCGTCACTAAAGTAAACGCGTCTTTTCCTTATTAATGAGATGCGCTACTCGATATACCGGAAGTGACGACGTGAGAGGACATTGGCGATGTAAGCGTCAACCTTTAGTCACCAGAGAATATCGGCTCTCTCTATTACCATGAATCGAATGATAATGAGATTGTTGGACGGCGTCGGATGCTCTCGCCTCAGCCGGTCTTCTCTCTCGATCATCGCCGGCGGCTACTATTCTCGAACTACCCGCGGCTCGCATAGTATACCTACATATCTACCTCCAATCGCCTGCTACTCTCCCTACGTGCACCTGTGCGAACGCGCGCACATGGACGCACACACACCCTATCCACAAACTATAATGCGAGTCAGCGATGCATCGGGCGTCAATAACGAGATGCAGGAAGTGCGGGCGTAGGTAGTTCATCGACGTAGCAGCATATTGAAAGAGAGAGAGAGAGAGAGAGAGAGAGAGAGAATGATGAAAATAGAACGGAACAATAGAATACAGAAAGAGAAAAGTTCGAAAGAGAGTAGAGAGGAAGAGAGAGGATTATATCAGAGAAAAGGAGTATAAAGGAGAAAAGGAGCAAAGAGAATAAAAGGATGAGATCGAAGATCAAGAGAGTAACGAAAGAGAGAAACGAAGAGAAGAAAGAGAGAGAGATATATACATATACACACATACACATGAGAGGGACAATACAAGTTGACTAGTAAACTCCGGCATCCACCCTTTTCCCTGAGGGTATGAAACTGGGGGTGAGGTCGAAGGCCGAAGGCACTGATATTCGCCCAAATGACTGCCACGTAATCACCGGCTAATTATCCGATAGATACCCGGGAGGTCTCTCTCTCTCTCTCTCTCTCTCTCTCTCTCTCTCTCTCTCTCGCTCTCTCGCTCTCTGTTCTTCTCTTTCTCTGTTCCTCTCTACCAATCTCTTCATCGATGCTTGGTATCAGCCATAGCCATTGCGAGACAGCGATGAATTGCCAAAGGGAGAATGAAACGAGGAGCGAAACAGAGAGGAATACTACCAATATGGCGTATGCAGGCTGGTCCACACGGAAAAGCGTAGCATCAATCCTAACGGTGAATGTCAATACCGGTAATGATCAAACGATCAATCTATGATTACATTACAAAGTTAAGAAAGAAATAATTTATCATCTTTCTTCATTAATAACTACATAAGGATATATACATATAAAAATACGTAGAAATTAAAATTTGATCTAATAATTTTTTGCTTTTTTATACAGATATTTTTATGACTTATATTTTGGCAAATCTTCCTATTCACAGAGAGATTTTAATAATAAATTAAGTAGTACCATTTCAGAAAATTATTCCAACGAGGATAAAATTGTAATTATTTGTAAAATATATTACTAGAACGTTTGTAATCTGTTTTCATGTCGTATAGTAATTGTCTATCTATACTGCTTTATTAATGAAAACTTTCCAGGGATCTCTATGATACATCGGATAGCTAATACGCGCAACTAAATATCAGCAATGCTACATTCATTGCCAAATATGTACATATCGTGCTATTTATATCAAACATCGTCGTTTAAACTAATTCGCAAGTAATATATATATATGTATATAATTCCTCAAAATTTCTTTGAATTATCATGAATCTGATATAGATAACAATATTTAATAACAATATTTGATAAATCTTGTAGTTACGATGCAAATTAAATAATTCGCGTAATGTCTGTATTTATATATATGTATAAAAAGACAGATTATTAAATGAATATAATAAATTCAATAAAAAAGATGTTTTTTATATACATGTATTAATTAATATTAAGTGTTTTTATTAAAATAGGATGCCAGATATAATTCCTTGCGAATAAATTTATTATCCAAACGTTGCAAAGATCCTTCTTATTCGCAATTCTAAGCAAATTAGATGATATAAACGTTTCATATTGGCATACATTATTCAAAAGAGATTGTCACGCGAGAGAAATAAAATGTTCGATATAATTCTATTTTAGTAATGAAATATCGACGGTAAGAATTCAACTACTTTCCGTCGTGGAATCCAATTACTTACCTAGAGGCGCATTTTTCGCTCATCGTCTAGGTTGCGGGGGTCACCGTTATCCCGAAAGATTTACTCTCATCGTGAGCATCAGTGCGGAAGGACCGACCGACCTCGCCAGACTCGCCGGTTCAGACCAACGGTCGAAAATCGGGCGCAGTTCGACGCGTTTCATCCTCCGTTCTCTGCCTCGTTGCGGAATAATTAGTTAACGGCACGCACGTACGTGTGCATATACACGCACGAGTGTGTCGCGTCGCATCGTGCCCCGTCGTGTGCGTGCACCGTGCCGCATCTCTTAGATAACATCTAGATCCCGCTTGTCCTAAGCCTGACTGACGTTTCTGTGCAGGCGTGTCCCCGGGTGTCCTCGTCGTCGAGGACCTCGCTCTGCCGATCCCGGTGGATGTTTTTTCTCGTCGAACGCCCTCCCCTACATCTCAACAATCTCTCGTTCGAATAAGGTCAATCCTCCTCTCCCCCTCTCCTCTTTACGTGTGCCAAGCGCGGCGAAAAACACAATTCCGTCGTTTTTCGGCCACGTGGCCGCGCGACACAATGCCGATTCATCGCGGCGACACGTAACAAATCTGGCCACGCACCGTTTGTCTCGGAGTTTGTACAAGCATTCGTCATGGCTCGAGCCGGGGGGGAATATGTATCGTCGCTATTAAAAGGATGCAACCAAGGAGCTTTGATACACGATTGGTTTTTGCTTCTCTTTGCTTCTCTTTATGATATAATGATTCTTTAAATACCGAACAGTATCGTATTAATAATGCTGAAATAATACTGAAATTATTTATTTCTATTTTGTAAAATGGGGTTTAATGGAACGACAAAAAATGTAATGTCTTATATAAATACTATCATAGAAAAATTGAATCATGTCGTTTCTGGAAATTTACTGACCGAAATATAGATTTTTATGAAGCTTTCGTGATTTATCAATATTAATAATAATAATTTATTATAAATATGCAAGAATCGCGCATTTGTTTTTCTTTGCAAAGGCTTTGTAATCGATTCTCTTTATAAATCTAAATAGACGAATTCTCTTGAATTAATTAAGATCCAAACGCGATCACACTCTATTTCGAAATGGTTGACGTATATATATCTACGCATTTTTTTCTCCGCTTATCGACGAATGGCCGTTCCATCGATGGACAAAATAAACGACGAAGGAGAAAGAGCGAGAGATCGAGAGCGCGCGACCGGACGGTCTGATAGGAAAAATACGGTCGCTCGTTCGAATGAAGTATTTCAATGAATATGAAAGTGACGGGCGCGTAATCCGGGGCAAATTTATCTGACCTCCTGGATATATCTCCCTCGCGTTGACCCGGGTCCACCACAGTGAGGTGGCACGGATGGGGCGGGACGGAAGGCCCGAGAGCCCCTCGCAGCAGATAACGTATCGCGGCTCGCGTCACCGTCGAGGACCCCATTCGTTTTATCCGCAGCCACCGCGTATATTACGCCTTGCCGCGGATCCGTAAGGATTGACATATAACTCATGCCCGATGACCTTTTTACGCTTCACCGGGGCACGCGAAACGAACAAGGCCGCGGCAAAAGCGCGTTAATTAATTTGCACGTCTCATCAGTCTCTCCGATTACTCTGCGTCGCTCGTCTTTCGGGAAACTTTCGGTACAGTGATTCGTGCTACACGCCCATAAGCATCGACATTTTTCCGCGTTAATCAATCAAATGCTCAATTCTCTTTATTGCGCAGAAAAAATAAATGTGTTAATATTAATACTAATATATAGTATCGATTTTCTTTCTTTGACCATAGAATTGATTACATTGAAGGACGTAATTTTAGCGTCTCGATAGTAATAATTAAACATTTTTTGATCTGATAAAGTAAGATTCTAGAAATTTACGATTATTTATGAATTTTCTTTTCAAGTGTGTTATGTATATGTAATATATAATTTAAAATTATAAATGAGAGAAAGGAAAATATTAAATGTGCTTATGATTGTAACAATTAAAATAAAATTTCTAATTATAAATAAGGACGGCAGTATACGATCGAAGATGTTCAACGTCTCTGCGTGGTCGAGACGGCGAGATGATCGATGGAACAACGAGCGGATGACATTTTCTCGAGTAAATTGGATCGCTCTCGGAAAGGCAGAAGCAGAGATATGGGATACAAAAAGGGGAAGAAGTACGATTTGTCGAAAGAATAGGCCTGTCGACAGAACGGAGCACGATCTCGTCACTGAAATCGGCGATTTTCTCTTGCCAAGCACGTCGTTCTTTGCGGATCCAAGGTTTTTGGGATTCTCTCGACCGACTTGCGCGTCGAAGCCGTCACGCGCTTGTTTGCACGCACCTGCGTATATATAACAACGTCACGCACACACCGCGCGTTCGTTTATTTCTTTTGTTCCGCCCCGTAGCTAGGGGTGCTTGCCTAAAAGGGTGGGGGTGGTTCCGACAGTCGGAGAGATGTGTCAGATCGCGGCAATAAGCGGGTCGAAAGTCAAGGATATGAAACGCGTTATAATAGCGTCGAGTTCGTTACCAAAGCGATTTGTCAAACCGAAATCCTGCAAATTGTATCTCCATTTTTCTTTATTTCAACAATTCAAATTTTGCCTTCTTTATCCTGCCACGTTGACGTGGAGATATTCTCGAGAAAAATATTCTTAAGGAGAAAAGAAAGATATAAGTTTCTTCTTAAATAATATCTCGTCTAGTATTTTTCTTTTAATTCCATTGTTGAGTATTTTGTATTTCACATTAACTATACATAATTTATAATAGCTAGGCTGATTTTTGTTATTCTAGAACATTTTTGCCACACTATATTCCGTCGCTTCGATAATAATACGCCTCAAGATAATATTTCTAAAGCTCAGTTCAAACAATTGTTGTACTCCAAGAAAATTCCCGAGTTTTGTTTTCACAACGCGGCCTGTAATTGCGTTTTCCACTGAGAACCACGGAAAGTTTCGCATGCAGTTTCAGATGTCAAGACTTGTGCGGACTAACTTCCTGAAAACGTGCCCGCTTGCCAATTGATTCTCAGCACTTTCTCGACAAATTTTAACGACGAAACTTCCAGGCTTTCTATTATTTTGCTGCGTTTCACCGGTACGATTTTAGGTTTGTTTGGGAAGATAATAGGCAAGCTTGCCCGCCGCCACAGCAAGAGAGGCCCGCATCGTATAACAATTTACTGGCTAATCGAAAAACTTTGTTAAGACTGAAACTTGGTTAATTAGCATCTTTGCCGAACTGCCTGCTTACCTTGCGGACCCGCTTCGTTGGTCGGAAGAGGAAAGAAGAAATTATACAAAGTACAAGCTGCATTATCGATTCGGCGACTAACAATACCAATTTCACTTAGGAAAAGTTGAGGTCGCTTATAACACGGCTGTACATATTCTTCGAAGAAAATAAACTTTATCCTATATTAATTAGTGAGAATCGCAAATGAATTTTCTTAATATACGACAAATAGATTTAGCGCAAGATGTTGGTATGAGATAATAGAATAAATATTTGAATTAACTAATTTAATTAAATAGACTTATATAAACAAGTAGGTAAAATAGGATTGGGAAAAGAGATGCGCCCAGGCTCAAATAAATCATCAATGATCTCCCGCAAAGTATCTGTTTTATTTTCTTCAAGGCGTTATAGATATCCAGGGAATAATCTCTGTCTCATATATATATCATTCTAGTAAACATGAACAATAATAAATATAATGTATACAAGAACGTATATAAGAAGTTTGCTTCTAATCAGGCTGCTCGGTATAAAATAGCGCATTTATTATATGGCATCCTCGGCAACAGCTCCATACGGATTTGTTCCTTTTGATTTCAAAAGACACCGACAGTTTACATGTCTTTTCTCTCTTTCTCTCTCTCCCTCTCGCTCTTTCGCTCTCACTCTCGCTCTATCTTTTTTTTTATATATTTGAGTACGTACTTACACTCAACCGCACAAATCCTATGTTCTTGACTCGTCGCCGACTCGCCGGACTTCTCGGATGTGCGCGCAAGATCGTAAAGCATACATAAATATTCATAGCGCGAAGTTTTCCCGACGAATATCCTATTCACTTCGGTCGCACCATCTGAGAGTCTAAGGCTTTGTCGGGTCGACGTCAAGGAGAACCGACGTCGTCGGAGTCGCGTATCGTACGGTTCCACGACTAGCGAGTACACTCTCCGCTTTATTGCTCCATCGTGAATCTTGAGAATATACAACGATCAAGCTCCTATTTCCTGCCACGTCAAATCATAAATAACCCGAGATCGAGCACCGTAAATATTTTAGCATTTATAATGAAAAGGGAAAGGAAATATAATTATTAATTATTATATACTTAGTCTTATTTGATTTAATTTAAAATTAGATATTTTGAGATCTATTTGCATTTTCTTGCGATATAAATGCAAATTACATATAATTAATCATTAATTACACATTTGAAAATTATATACTTTCATAAACCTAGATTATATATACGCCTTAGTATCTCACACACAAGTTTCTATTTTATTATCTCATATTCTTTTTATTCTTCTATCAATTTTATCGCGAAGCCTCAATAGACGATAATAAATTATTCTCGATAAAGAATATTAAAGATAAGAAAAATCTACTATGCTATATAAGAATTCGACAGTTTTAACGATGATAAGCGACATAATCGTTGCTCTTCGAAGAATCTTTATTATAAATTCAAATTTTGACAATTTGTCAAAATTTTATCCCGCAAATGATTACGATTACATATATCATTACCTAATCATATATGAGCACTATTGCATAATGATACACGGATGACTTGTGAAAAACTTATTACTCTCTAAAAGTGAATCAGTGTATTATCACTGATTTACAGTGCTGTACTTATAACTGCTCGTAATCAGTGAATCTAGTGAAAACTACTTTCACTAGAGTGAATCAGTGTATTATCACTGAAAAACAGTAAATAGTCACTGATTACAAGCAGTTATAAGTACAGCACTGTAAATCAGTGATAATACACTGATTCACTTTTAGAGAGTATGTCAACGGCGCGTAATAAGTGGCGAAGCAAGATATATGATTTTAATTTAGCTCTTATGTCTAATAGATACATATATCCTATATATATCTGTATAGCTGTTAACTACCTTCCTCTTCATAGTAAGCATTACGCTTATTCATTCACGAATATACGAATACGAATAATAAGTTGCTATAAAATGGATCGTTCTCATTAAAATTATTTTAATTAAATTAATTAAGTTGAAAAATTGTGAGGTTACTGATTTCCTGTCTTTTTCAAATTCTATATTTAAAAAGAGAAAGAGAGAGAAGGAAATAAATAGAGAGAAAAAAGAAGAGAGGAGTCGCTTAAATTTCAATTAACTAAAACTAATATTTATGAGAATCATTGTGTGTGAGATACAAAGCAAAGTTATATTCCATTTTTTCCGAATGTCCTATCCGCACAACATTCGATCGAAAAAGCGTGACCATTCGATGCCAGAGATTTATCTACTCTTCCATTCCAACGATCATAGCATTTCGCACTATGACATTTCGACTTTTAAATCGCTTCTGGTTCACTTATTTTACATTTACTCTCGCTCCCGCTATGTACACTTCTACATATGTGTATATGTAAAGATTCATCTTCCATATTTTGGTTTCTCTGTGGCCCATTATTCCGTACGCTTTCGAGTAAATACAATTTCATTCCGTCTCGGTGTTTCTTTAATACATTCTTGAACATATTTAGAAGACACAAATCACTGCAAATCGCCTGATTTTTCTAACGAGAGATTCTATCAAAGATGAGAAATTTACAGAGTATAGCTTAACACTAACAGAGAATAGCGCTAATGAAAAGTTGTTTCAACATGTACATGTGCAACGATCTAGGTGATTACAGATAGATAGATCACGTGTTTCATGCGATGAATATATAAGTCTTAAGATACCGATTTAAAAACGCAATACAACTATTGTCATAGTCGATTAAATATCATTTCAAAAGAAGTGGAAAAAGTAATAATTACTAATTTTAATACTGTATTAGTAAATGTAATTGTTTATTTATTTCGGCAGTGCAAAATATTATTAACTTGTCGCCAATTTTATTGCAAGGACAATAATTGCGATCGAGAGCTACGCGCACAACTCCAATTTTACCGATGGATTTAATATTGTAAATCTACATATGAGTAATCACAATTTGAATTAGAATCGAAGAAAATATTTATCAAATATTGAACGAACAATAGTACGTTACATTAACGAAGATGAATACGATTCTTAAAAGCATTAATTAAATCCTCCGCCTTGAGCCTTTATTTTTCCTATATCTTAAGAGTGAAGTAGAAGATCGATATACTATTGGGATTAAATGGAGGTAAAATCAACATATGATTTTCTTAAAAATTAATGACAATGAGGATTAGAATAATCAAACTACAGATTAGCTGTAGACAAACTCCACAAATTATGAAATATAAACTTATCAAAATTACATCTGTTTCAATTCCTGGATCGTTCGATATTTGTGCGCTTGATACAAAGCGCCAGACGCGAGTACATACGTACACAATTATCCCTGTTAGTTAATAATTAACGACGTACTCTCCCTCTTGATAACGCGCCGTCGACTATGCGGAATTAAAGTTCAGTTTCCAGCTAGCCGTTACATGAGCGGAAAACGACCAAAGAACAAAGAAAATGAGCGTTCGTGAAAAATGTGAAAACATCTATTTATGTACGTATGTTTGTGCGTGTATGTGTGTCTCGTGGAATGCCGCTCTTTTTACCGAGCCACATCTTGTGTGTGCGCGTATTATCCTATACATTCATCTCGCTTCACGAACTCTTACTGGCGCAGGTACGCGGTTAATACCGGGGAATATATCATATTTTTCGGAATTAATAACTTTCCGGGACTAGATCGACTCGTAGATTTCGTATATTAAAAAGTACAGAAGTTCGTGCTCCGAAATATTAACTCCCGGCTTTAATATCCCTGGTTGCGCGAAAATCAGGAACAGTTGCATTTCGTGTGTAACGATCCGCGAAATGCACCCAACTACTACTACGGCCTTAAAAGCGCAAATTCGCGCTCGCGACCGAAACGAAGGTAATATCGACAACTGTATACAGATTTTTTTTTTCAACAACCATACAAAGGACCGCGGATACGCTACCACCGGAATCAGTTTACAACGATGCACATTTATGTATAGAATTAAATCGCTATTGTCAACAGCGTGTTGTATAATCGTTTTTAGAATCGGTCTAATTATATATACCCATCTGTAAAATAACAACGTTATAACAAAAAAATCATGTTTTATTGTCAGCGTTCGGTGAATAACAAAAAATATACAGAAATAATAAGTTCATAAATAACACATAACAATATATATATATAAGTTATACAGGATACAAGTTTATGATATATAATTATTAGAATGTCGTTCTATGTGATATTATTTATATCTAAACCTCTATATTCAAAAAGAGAGAGAGGATTCTAAATACATTTCAGCGAATTGCACTGTTGCAGGACCTTTGTAGAGTTAACCGACGACGCGTCAAAATGCATTTGCTATGCAAATTTGATTGGCGTAAAGCAAACGAAACTCACGTTTATTGACATGCATGCGATAAATACATTCGATTATGTAATTATATACAATACCACATCCATTTAAAATTAGTATATATGAACTTCAAAAATAGCGCTATGACTAATCATTATTGCGTCAATCGTGTTAAAATTATGTGCGACAAAACTTTATATGCAAGTTACAAATCATGACAAAATGTATCTAACAATAAATCATAAAGAATAATTGTTATAAATTACGATAATCATTAAATATATAAATCACAATGATATAAATGATCACTTACAATCTCTTTGGTATTAATGGGAGAAACTGATTCACGGTGGCCGTGTAATTTTCTATATGTATGTATATATGTACATATATATTCTAAAAATCGTACTATATAATATCGACAGCACAAATATCTTATACCGCTATCGGTACCAATGGGCACAAGGTTAAACTCCATGCCTTTGTGAAAAAGCGCAGTGGCGAGATGCACTGGCCCTAATATTCTAACGATAATCCGTAACGAGCAAAATGTTCTTGCTTGTTCTTGCTTGGTCCGAGAATCAATCTTTTCTTTTTGTGCGAGAAATTTGCATTTTCACATTTCTTAAAATTCATCTCGATACCCAAAAAAATCAATATCGATCTCAATGAGTTTGCCTTCCGGATAAATCGCTACAATTAAATCGTGTATATTAAAAAAAGAATAAGGCAAGGAATAATCCGCCATTCACAAATATATATGTACGAATTTTGTAATATTTATATTATTTAATAATTCACGCCATTAATATGTGTTTCTTATTCTTCATAATATTTCTTATTTTGTATATTAATATCGGCGGCTTATATTTCTTAAAATAGCATGCATTTATCAATATGTTATATCTAAAAAAAAATGAGAAAAAGGAAAATCCATATATTTATTCTATTATTATGATTTTTCCTCTTCGAAATATTTTCCCGGAAGACAAACAGTGAGATCGAATTGAAAATATACGCGATATAGGCTCGCGCATTGGCACTCTTAATTGCATTGCGCGAATTCACACATGAACAGATCAATTATTCGTTCGCTGTCGCGAAGAAATTATCGTGCCACCATTAATGACAATTTATATGCTACGTACCTGCTTCTTTTCCTTGTTTCTTATACAGTATATATTAAATGGTACCTATCGACACATCGATACAACATGCTCTCTACCGACACTACTCACTAAACATAGCTGCTACATGAATACATCAAATGCATAGAATACTTAATTATACCTCGCGAAAAAGGAAATTCCAAATCGTCGATGTCCACATCTATCTTGTATATATCTTAATTATTAACGTATAATGAATTATGTTGTAAACGTGACAAAGTGTGCGTATAGCTATCGAGGTGATGATGGTGTATCGTTTTGGCAGTTTGTCGTTTTTCTTTCCCTCTCTGATGGCTCTGGATCATCCTTAATTTCCGTTATTATCTGTCGTTCCGTCTTTCATATAGTATCTTTCACAAATATATAAATATGTATCTATATATATTATGTTTCTTTGGTGTAGGTGAAAGAAACAAAGAGAATGTGTCTAATTATAAATCTATATAAAATTTCGCTGTAGTTTCTTTTCGTTATGTGCTGTCGAATAAATGGGATATATCGTTGAATAGATTCTTGTAAGATAATTGTTCAATTTTTTTAGGCCCACATATGTTGTAGAAACAGAATAATATCCCTATTACGCACAACGTTATCAATATAATGTCATATTATGTCAGTTTCGCGCGAACCTTAATTAACTAGGTTCGACTCTATCGATTCTCTATCTTTTCTAGATTATATAATTTTAATTATATCATAGGTGAAGAGAGAGAAGAGAAGTCAGTTAACCATGCTTTTTTGCTAACTAGTGACGTATATATAGTTGACATTTTTTTTTTAAATCACAATCAATTGCGATGTATTTAAGAGCGTTTTTTTTGTGTTTCTTGTTTTTCAACGAGTAACATTCAAGTATCAAATAGAAGTTATGATAAATATTTGATGTTACGCTCGTATATATTTCCTGTATTCGCACACACGAGCCTCGCCGAATAAATATATTAAAATCCCTCTCTTTTCGATTCAATTTTTCTCTTCTATATTGTAGATTACACTAAAAATATAAAAACGAGATAAGGACCCTCAGTCTTGAAGAATGAAACGATTGTAACTCGAAATCGGAACTTGGGATCGGGGAATGAGAAAATCACGGAGAGAACACGGGGGGAGTACGGAACGGATTCGTTGGTCACCGTTTACGTTTTACGAGGGATCAATATTGAGCATATGTGTTAGCACGTCGCACTTTTTCCTTCGCGTGTTTCCTGTGGTCCGCTAACAAATATCAACGCTACGAATAGCATTTTCGAGATAAATAAAACAATCGATTCGTATATCGGACGAAAATCGGATACCTACAAACCGCCGAGTGTAATCGCGACAGATTAAAGCTGCACATTGAGAATTGCACATCCATTATTATAGCGATTTCACGCCTCGCTAGATAATATCATGGTGAACGTATCTACGTTCATTAAATCGTGACATAATAATACTGTTTACTATGACGATGCGTCGTAAGGAAGAAAGATCTAATGCGTTTTGTATCATCCGCCAGAAGTATGTGCGGCGAACAATCGATTAGTTGCCTCGATGAATCACTTTGGCCAATGCACACTTCGCATAGTTCAAGATCACAGTGTCATTGTTGTAAAATCAGTCGAATATCAATCTGCAGGTGCAGAATATAGCGACGATGCTACTTACCTTCGTCATTCTCGAGGCCATATGTGTCATTCGTTAAATCCCATAACAACTGAATACCTCCCCTTCCAGCGATGAATGTGTATATCCATGTACACATATGTACATACATATGTAAATACATATGTACGTTACTGGAGTAATGCATATGTATGTCACTGGAGAAGTTACAGAATCAAATTCAGTCGAATAAAAAGTGATAAAGACATTTCTGACAAAGACACTTCTTCTTACGCGTTAAGGAACCATTCTATAATCATATAATACCAGGAATCGATCAAGAGAATATCGCTCGCATTTTTGCAATCATTATTAATCTCAAAATCTCGCGAGTCGCGTATCTATATAAATGATACTTTGTTAAACATCTTTCGCGAATTTTGCGAATAATAATGAATTGTAACCGTCTCCCACGTTCATCGTAAATATCATCGAATATGTTGCTAAATTGAAGAGTCGAAAAGTCGTTATGATAGTCACTTGTATTGCGTATGCAATCTCGAATGAGAATTTATAAATAAAAGATTTCTGCCTGTCGAAGTTAAAGCGATGCATTCCGGTCATACCAAACGCTACACGATGACGTTATTGCGATGCATTTCAATCCGAGATTAGAGCTCCTCGGAAAGCGCGATCGGAGCTCTGGAACCGGGCTTCATATCCTTCACTCCGATACCGATGTCGTCTACCGGTGCCGGCGCTAACTTCAATTGATTACCGTTTACCTTGATGTCGTTGACGGAATGAGAACGGCCATGGGTGACCAAGAGCTTAGTAGTCTGATTAGTGGTGCTGTTCGAGTTAGAGCTGGTGATCGAGTTCGTGCTGGGACTCGAGGCAGAATTCGAGCTTGGATTGCAATTCGCGGTGGTCGTCGAGCTGGAACTGGAATTGGAGTTACTGTCCTGAGTTGGATTTGGATTAACGGTATGGAGATTTGGATTCGGTATGGACTTTGATCGCGATTTCATCTTGGGATTCGCGCACGCCGTGGAATTGAGAACCGTAGCATGATCCGTGTCTCGACTGATGGGATCGGATGCGGAATCAGGAGACACGGACATTTTGGTCGTCGGCTTCGACGATCCAGCGAGCGTTGTTAATTGATTAGCAGATTGAGATCGAATTGCGTGGCCACCGATCTTGTCCTTTAATGCCATCTGATAAGCTACCTCGAAAGCTTGACCCAAAGTCAATATGACTTCTGTCGCTTGATCCTGTAATCGAATAGTTGCGCTCCGTATTCGCAATAAATTAAATAGATATGCAGTATAAAAAATTAGTGCAGTTTTCCTCTACAATTCCCTAAAATAGATATTTACCATTGTTGGGACGCAAAATACATGACAGAAATGTGTGCTACTGGCGTGATCCTTTGTGATATACGCGAAGTGAGTAAGATCATCAGCATCCTGACAGGCGCAGTGAATATTGCGAATTTCGTGCTCGCAAATTGGCTCCTGTCGTAGCAATCATAAAAAAATTATATTTCTAAATTTTCATTTTATACGCTTATTATTGTCCATCCAGAAAAAAAGTCTTACGTTAGTTAATGTGTTGAGAAAACGAACACCACGATAAGAAATCGCCAGCATAATGTCAAGGACTCTCGGTTCTCGAAATGTCTTCTTCAGCTTCTGTATCGACTTTTTCGTCGACTCAGTACCACGTAATTCCTTGACGACGGTGGAGCCCAGATACTATTTTATTTAAAAATAAAAAGAACTTTTTTCTAAAAATCAACAGCAAAAATTTAAAAAAGATCTTTAAGCTTTGTAGGATTAACCACAAATTTTGTAACTCATTAAACAGTTTTGAATGCAAATGGATCTTCTCTTGAATTGGAATATTCCGAGGAATTAATAGAGACAGAGCAATTTTCTGCACGAAGCTTATTATCGTATCTCACGAATTAACTATAATCACAACGTCGGCCTTGAAGCGATTTAACGAGTGCCATAATGTACTTGTCATACATAATCAACAAAAAAGACGACGGATAAAATTATAACAAAATAGTACAATTATACAATAATAACTTATGCTACAAGTTTGTAATATCTTTTTTTGTAACGTTAATAGTAATTCTTATTTTACACAACATATATATTTTTTAATTGAAACACCTCACATGCAAAATCCGCATAGATTACGATACATAAAACAATTATATCTTGAAAAGTAAGAAAATTCATATATAATTTTTCATACGTAATAATTGCAAAAGATTTGCAATTTAAAATAACGTTTTAACAGTTAAACGATCTGATATCTATGGAAAACTACTATTGTAAACTAATGTAATGACATTTAGAGAATAAGAAACGAGAATAAAGAAGTTTCTTTCAAAGATACAAGATAATAGACATAAGCTACATAAAAGGCACTTACATTAGCGACATACGTGACGCAGCCGGTGACTAGAGCCTTCGGTTGGTGCCTCCATTGCGTCTTGAGGGTGGAAGGCACGCCAAAGAGCAGCTCGGACGGAGCTCTGATCTCGAGCTGTTCCGGCGCCGAGATCGCCCCATTATGCGAACTAGGTCGTTGGGGTGGTTGGGGAGCCGGCCTGTTTTTACGGTGTCTTAATGTACCCGTGGTCGCCGAATTCGTTCCACTGGTTATCGACGTGCCACCGTTACCGTCTACCGTTGCTTCCGGCAATTTCTCCCGTATCTCCTCCTTCAGCTGCTGTATGTTCGTCTTCTACGGAAATAACAGCGCGACCAGATTTAAAAGCTGCCCCGCATCAGCCGGCGGATTATCCGACCGGCAATCCCGAATATACCAGGAAAATGTGGTTCAAGTCGTTCGTTCACGGAATATGTACGTAATCTTTAATGCCGTAAGTATTGTATAATGTAACGTATAGTAAATGCGTAATAAATAGTAATAATTTTTTGTGTTCTTTAGAGAATTGCAGATATATATTAGCCTTCAAAATCCTTTAACGCGGAAAATATTTAAATTGTCCAAATTTACTTTCTCTTCAATCATCGCAAAAAAATTGCATACCGAAACAAAGTTGTTTTTACACACTCTTACAGATAAATCCCAATTTCTGCGCAATTCCAAATAGAAACTGCCATGTCTGCCCCGAGGTTGCAATTTCTCTGACAGATATTTTTTTATAGCTTTATAGTGACAAGAATCTGTTGAACTAATCGATTTTAACGAAATGCTGGGACATGTGCAATGTAAAAAAAAATTGCACCATTCTTTTATACGGCATATTACCAAGTCGAATTCATCCCGAGTTTACTTTGTGCGGCGTGCAATTACCCTTGTAAACGCATTGCGTTGTAAACTACATTCATGCTATACCAAAAAGAAACCTTTTACCAACTATGCCAGAACACTACATCGTGTAGCGTCAATATCACGATATTTCAGATATTGCAAATAAATTGGATTCGAACCGGATAGGCGCGACACTCGAATTCGGATTACAATCCGTATCGTTTGCTCCATCTGGCTTCTGAATATAATTCCGGGTATCGCCATTGCGACAAATTGCAGAAGACTCGAGGGAAACAGAGATGAAATAAAAACTCGAGAGAGAGAACGAGTAAAATTCGAATGTTGGAGAGCGTATAGACTACAACGAAAATCCGCTGGCGTTACCAACGAGAATGCCGGAGTCAAACTACGGTTCGTTGGATCCGATAGCTGCGAAAAATCAAGGGAGGAAGAGGCCAGCTGAAAGAGCAGAAGAGACCAATTTGTCGAGATTATCGAGCGCGAGAATGATGCGAGCCGAATGAATCCGGTCGCCGGAGACGTTTACGAGATTTAATGAGCTAATTAAGAGAACACGAGCGGGGAGACACGGACGAACAGTGCGATGTACTTATCGACGCCTAACACGGTGGAGGCATCCGAACAAAAAGCATCGAGTGGCGCTCGAACGATCATCGCCGAGAGAGAGTACACGTACGCGCGTGCATCACAATACCCAGTCTCCAATTAGCCACGATATTTAGATTATAACGCGATCGAGCGAGCAAAATGCGTCGGGTTTGCCGCACCATCCCCAGTTCTCGATTGCTGGTGCATCCTACCCTCGCTAGCGAAGTGTTCACTCTTGTCAGACACCCTCGTTGAACGCGTTATTTACCGATTCTTTTTATATCTCGATACATGATATACTGAATATTTTGGACTATATAATTTAATAATTAAAAAATTCAATTTTTTGCCCGATATAAAACGGGTAAAAATGGTATAATATGCTTCAACAGGAAAAATACCCCATTCATTGCTCGGATACAATGAACTTACCAATAAGTGTTATTGAAACGGAAGTCGATATATGGCAATACACAATTAATCAGAAAACTGTACATAATTGCTTTAAATGTGATTTTATATTAAAAAAAAAATTACAAAATCAATAAGTTTAAAGGAAAACATGATGTAAAATTTGTTATTTTTAGTCATTTTTCATTCCATAAAAACAATTATCGTTATATTTATATATGTATCTTACCATATCACTCATATACAAATGTTTTTTTTTTTCTATTCAATATACATATATGATATAATGTACTTTTCTTTCAACCTGCAAGTATATCTCAAGAGTAATATGTCCTATCTCTATTATAAAATTTTTTTATCATTTTATTTGGCAGACTATAAATAATAAAACGTATAAAAGAAAAACAGAAAAGACATGCTAAAAGCAATAGCAAAGCTCAAGGCATTGTAAATGATGTTAATAGATATTTTTTCTGGAAGAAATAGAGAAAAATGCAATTCTTGTAAATATTTTTATTGAGTTAAAATATAAATTTTTATATCTCACCAAGAATTTTATAATTCACAAATAAAAAATTTTTTCCTCTTGATTATAGTTTTGAGGCGTTCTTCACAAAGGAAAACACTCTTTTCCCAACCAAAGCAGTAAAATCTCATTATAAGTATATTTTATATTAATTTAAGAAAAATATATTTAGGGCGTTATATCGTTTTACTATTTATATATTTTTATTTCTTGATGTTTCCCTTAATTTATAAGCGTATGAGAGCTTTTTATATATTTTTAACTCGCATTAATTTCTATAATTATTTATAGAAAATTGATATATCTGTCGAGATTTTAAACTTTACATTTATAATAAGATCATTAATAGTAAGATAATAATCAAAATAGAAGCAATTTAATCTTCCACTTACCAACGTATTGAGGTCCTTATTTAAATCTTCCAAGTTCGTTCCCGTGCCATTTCGAGTTTCTGCGCGTGCACTATTCGGGCCATTCACGGACGCAAGAATACGTTTACGATGCGCCGGTTTCTGGATCTCCAAAACTGCCGCCAGCTCGACTTCCCAAATTCGTTTGACCCGATCCATGTCAGTGTACAGATGCTTTCTGAATGTCTCCGCATAATTTTCCAGGTGGATGCTTTTCAACCACTCCTCTACCGATTGTCCGTGACTGCCGCCTCGCTTTTCCACTCGTTTGTTCAGCAACCCGACCGCGTCCATGATCATCGCCCGTTCTTGATCGCTGCTGATCCCCATATCGCGTAAATCCGACTCGTCCAACACTCCGTTCTGCAATCACGCGATTAAACGATTTTCTGCATGTTTCACGATCGCAATCGCAGCATGTGAAACGCATGCCTACTCACTATGAACTCCAGATCGTCGAAGCCATAGTTGATGAAGAGAGATTCATAATCCGCCAGACTTAAACTGGACAGCCATTGACCCACGGACGTGGAAACGATAGGACTGCTGCTAATGTCTGAACTTAAACCTGAGATATACAAAATTAAAGAATATCCCTTTGTCAAAAATTTGCCGGACTTTAACAAATTTTAACAAAACATTGAAATATAAAAAAGTGCAATTTAACATAAAAGGAGAGGAAAACATTATGTTAACATATGGATATATATACGCGGATATATACTTTCTCTAAAATTGACACAAATATTACTATAAGTTATGCAAATTGATCTACGATTGAGAAGTTGTTCAAGATCGATGTCATCGCCGGCGAAATAAAAATCATCGTGCACGGCGATAAGATTACCTAGCCTCGTTTGAAACTCTTTCTCGAGCTCGCTGACGAACACCGATTCTCGCACAAGACCAGTTCCGAACGATGCCATAATCTCCGAGATCTTCGCCCATTCCTCCTGCTCGTCGAAGGGACTCATTATGCTAAGGGACTTCTCGTCCCTGTCGCGGTCCCGGTCGCCGGAAAGCCGAAAGGCGACTTCACCGTCCTCGAGACGATCTCCACCCCCGCCGTCGCTACCAATTCCCATCCCGCATGCGGTCTGACCGTAGACGTTCCGCAAGCGGCGCAAAGTACGCGGCCGTTCAGCCGTAACGGAGCCCTTTAACAAACCTATCGGCATGCCGGTAGATTACTATCGCTCTTCTTTGTCACGTTCTGATATCATTACATATGTACAATTTTATTACATTGCTCTTAAATAGGAATTTTAAATTATACATTTGTTCGGAACTATATGAAGAAAAAAAATTGAATACTTGCTTTTCATAATTTGCTTATTTTTGTAATTGCATGAAATATTTGCGTGCGAACGTTGTATCGTTCTCTCATTTTCGTCAGAGAATTTAAATTTCATTAAAATTTCGTAAAACTGCAAACATTAAAAGAAATCTTATGGATCATGCAAACATCATATTTTATTGCTCCGGTTCTTGAGATTTCTGCGAAAGTCTAGAATCGGATTGATGTACTTCAAAGTTTACAAGGATTACTGACCGCTCTTCGTTCTGCAATTTCGACATCCTTCAAACGCATATTAACTATCATTTGCCATGAGTTCTCTCATAATACATATGCAGCACAAACCGATGGATTTACAAATATGTTGAATATTCATTGCAGATTCCTCATTGCTTAACGCTTCGACGAGAACTAACCCCTGGAGCTAAGACATTCAACAGTCGATATTTTGCAATATGATTTTTAAATAATTAAGTTTTAAGCAATAAACTTTATAGTTTCAAATTTGTAGTTTTTAATCTGTGAACAACTATATTGTTTTTCATGCAGTAAAGTATTGATAAAAAATAATAATAAATCTCAATTAAAAACTCTCTAAATATCAGAATGGAAAATTAAATTTTACGTTTATTCAAATATAATTAACGATAAACCCAGAAAGAGAAAATCTTTTGAATAACGTGGAAGAAAAATAGTCGCATCTTTGCGAATACTATACTTTCTCTCTGTGCAGTAAAAAGATATTCAACATGCGATCTGTAGCTCTTCTCATAATTTCCTCTCAAGCGCGCGCGCGTACACGACATTGCATTCCTTCGCATCACATAAATGTGAATAATTTCCCAATTTCTCCCTTTTCTCGTTCTTTTCTACGGTCCTTCGCTCATTTATTACGGCCCTACACATATCTCGCGTAAAAAAGACTCTTGTTACAAGTCTGCGTTGTAAGCCCTTCAAAAACGTATCGTTGTTGGCGACAATTGACGTTCCGTGCAAAGAGCATAGAATTTTTTTTTATACGAATTCCGCAAATGAGGATTCACCAGTAAGATATAAGAGAAAAAAGGACCAATTTAACCCGTCATCACGGATGTTCATTCAAAAATGTCTTGTGCTTTTCCGAGATTGCGAATATAGATTCGCCCAGGAGCAAGCATACAAGCATATTCAAATATACATAGGCATACACGCGCATTCATAATGAAAAGCTCATAAAAATATTAAACAGAAGCGAGAAGAAGGGGAGAGAGTAACGTATATACGTTACGAGAAGCAAACGTACGTAATTTTAATTAAAATCCCATCACGGAGGGCGTCGTCTGCTTACCGCTGTTGCTCTTCAGTCACATATACGCTCACATCATATTATGTAGTGAGTTATTCAAATTTATATATACAAATTATTACATAAATCCTCATCTTGCCAGTTTTCACTGCTCATTCTTTTTAGTTATCGCCTGAGAAATTTATTTGACTAATCTATTCAGTTTCACGAAAAGTGGGATAGTATGTAAGTATCTTCAAAAACAACTAGAAATATCAATAAATATTTTTTTTTAATTCTTGTTTCAAATAAAAGTTTAAAAGCATATGAAAAGTATCACAGTTGGCGAAATATGAATGAAATATAAGCTTAACAGTTCTATTCTTAGAAGTTTTTTAAAATTGTCTTTAAATCACTTAAATTATCACGTGAACGTAACGATTAAAGTTTATTATTACAATTGCGTAATAAAAGATGGCAACTTTAAAAATATTACATAAGCGATTAGAAAATTAGTCCATTTGTCATTTGCAATATTTTAATACACATAAAATTCAATTGTGTCTCAATAACGATAATTAATTTCTAATAAAAACATGTGTGTAACGTCTGTTCATCATTTTAATTTTCTTTTTCATCATCAAGATATTCCATTAAAGCAAGAGACAATCTGTGCTACGATTCTCATAGACTATAAACATCAAAGTAATTCTTGCGTAAATAAGTGCGTGTGCCGCGCGAGTTCCGGATTCCATCAAGAAAAGGAGAAGCCGGATTTCAGTGAATGTTAAAAATGTATAACCGTTAAGAGGCTCGTAAACGATGCGCCATTACGTTTTTTGAATCTACTCGTGCGCTACTAGATCGATTGAAGAAGTTATTAAAATTCGCAATAAACTCAATCTTATACTGCACATAATCGCTCAATAAAGAATTGCAACAACCAAACTTTTGCCTAGATAAATACTGGTAGATTACAAATAATATTCTAGAAAATCCTGAAATGACATATATTGGCCACAGTTTTATAGCAATTTATTAGAAACCGGTTTTAATTCCTCATAAGATTTTAAGGCTGCATTTCTTCAACGTTTATGTTGGAATAAATTTTGGGATTTTTTAATATTGCTTGATCATGGATGAAATTCTACAAACTATAAAAATGTGCATAAATTATTTCGGCTTTTATCTAGTTCTTAGCAGTATTAACCGCCAGCATGACTTATTTAGCTTATTAAGTAACAAAGAAACTCCCTAATGTTACTATTATTCTCCTATTATGAGACTATATAAATGTCGAGGAACGATAATATGCACTATTGCCTCATATCAAAGATTATAATCATTTAAGTTGAATTAAACTCAATTGGCTGTAGGTGCGACAAATTCTGAGATGAATTGCAACTCTTGTGAAATCGTTTCTCGTAATAAAACCAGTGATCTACGTAAGCAATAGCGGTTCCAATAGATAATTATTAACCTTGTAATAATTAGAATATAATATGAAAATTCCTCGTTTGAAATTATAGTAGAAAATATTATTTCAAATTTCATGTATTTGTGATGTGTTTTTATGTGTTTTAGTCGATAATTTGTATACATATTTAATATAATATAATATTATATATATATATATATATATATATATATATGTATATATATATATATATATATATATATATTTAAGAAATAAAAATATACCTAATATTCACATGTATTTTTTATAAATTATTAAAGATTAAAGATTATTTCACATATAAAATATATAACATTTTAAAATTAAATTAATTATAAATAAAATTAAAATTAAAATTAAAATTAAATTAATTATAATTATAAATATTATGAAAATATTTAATTATAATAAAAAAATATTAGTACTTTATAATTATTATTTATGTAATACCTATTCGCGCGTATATTTATCGGATTCCAAGATTCCTTGTCTGGTTTACTATATTATTATTTTTCAAAGAGATAATCATTATCTACATCAAACAAGAGGCGTGCCGCATCGCGAGTGATTGCTATATCAGTTCTCTGGGTGTTAACCGCCGATTATACAGTTATCGTTAATTAGCTGCTTGGACCTTTTAGCCAAGATATTATTGCATTCGATGCTATTGACATTGAGACGAATGTAACATGCAAAAGCATTTCGTGGAAGACCTTCGTTATAGGAAGTGTTAATGCTAAAGTAGACGAGAGCCGAATGAAAATGATGCCCGTGATTGATGTGGATTTGACTGAGAACCTTTAATGGTTTCCGTCCTCATATCGCTCTCTTCAATTATTCATGATGGAAATTTCGCGAGAATGGGCGATCCAAAATATTTTATCGTTTAAATTTGACGCGCGTTTCTTTCTTTTTTTTGTGTTAGATTATTAAAAAACAAATGTATATGTATAGTATACCAAAACACGTGCATATTTCTCTGTATATTTCATATTGATACAAAATGTATTGAATCATTATCTCAAATATTTTAGTCAGATATTTATCGATCAAGGTTTGTTAGCTCAACCTGCCATGGTTTTATGTAGATAACAGCAACGAGATTCGCTTTATTTATGCGACACGTCTAACTTTTGTTTTTATACACATCCTACACCGCAGCATTATTTTACATCGTATTCATTAAGCAATGAAAAAGCAGAATTTTGAAACAATAATGTTTGCCACACGTATATGACTAGCAAAATATTTTTCCTCAACCGTGAAAACATGCAAAATTATATTGTTTTACCAAAATATAGCATACGCTGGAATTTTTACCAATGATTATAAATATATATAATGAATAAATTAGTAAAAATAGAACGGCTCATATTTCTGCTGTGACATAATTTCTGTTGCGTTTGTTCTCAATATCACATGTATCTAATATTCGTAAGTTAGTGTTATAACGTAACACTCATAGTAAGACATGTGCCAAAACTAAAGATAGAATACCACCTAAGAATAACAGAATAGCGAGTCTAAAATAAACGAGGCGACTAACACTCAGCGAAAATCCCTTGATTTGTGTACAAATAGCTAAATATATACAATTTCGTTAAATTCAAATATATGTATGTATTTTTTAATATATATGCTAAATTCTTTTCAGATCAATGAACTAAATGAGCATATCTATTTCATCATGTGAAAATTTCTTTGTCTACCTTTCTCTTTTTTTATATGCACATTCCATATAGGAAGCATAAAGCAGTGTGTGTGCATTCGGATCTCTAAATAGAATTGAAACAATCAGAGTGAAATCGAGTGAAAATAGATCTTCCTTATTCAAAAAATTGTTATATTAAAAATTAAAGAGATATATGTCGTAGTTCCAACAATAAAATATAATATTATTTATATAAATATTAAATATCACAGTGTAATTATTATATTTTCCTTAAATAAAAGATTAAATTTTAAGAGACCGTACGTATTTTACTTGTCGTAGTAAATAATCCGATGTCTCAACAAGTAGAAAATAAAAAAAAACTTTATTGCTTCCGTAAACTGGCTTTAAACTTTTCTTCTTGACCGGGCTTTCGTGACGTAATTGTCGAGAACATACTATTATAACATCAAGCAACATAACGAGCAACAAGTATCGCGCTTCTTGCGAGGCACGCCAGGAACTTTGGACACATAGTGTTCTGCGGAGTGCACGCGGCATGACACATATACAAATACAGGCGGCTCGGAGATATACACATACACAGAAGATACATACCCACAGACACAAGACTGTCCCCCTATTTCAGACGCTGCTTGATGTCCATTCCTCGTCCCTCAACGTCGTCTTTCTCTTTTTCTCTGTCTTTCTCTCTCGCACCAAATAAACCTCAACACGCGTCCCTTTCTCAGTCTCTTTAAAGCACATACGCCCCTTGGAGAATCCTCTCACTTTGACCAACCGATGAACGATTGTCCAGCAACGGCTTCCTGATCGATGATGGTACGCACGATCCACCTGCCTGATCGATCGGCACCACACTGAGAAAACGATCGAGCTGTTCGATCGCGAGCTATCACGATCGTCTCCCACTGCCTCGCGAGCACGTGAGCACCGCGCTGCTTCTGAAACGGCGACGAATTCCAAGCAAGTTTCGGGATTCCAACTAAAACTTCGTCGTCTGGAAATTCACGCCAACGAACGTGCTCGAAGTTAATCACCCGACTGGTCGTCAACAGTATCTTCCGCCTCGGAACGCGCGTTAGAGACTTCGCTTCAGTTCGCTGTTCTCTTCAATTTGTATTTGGCACACGCGATAAAGTGCGCAAATTTAGTTTCAGATTGATACCTCGTGAAGATTGAGTTGTAAACGTCAACAGGTACAAGACTTAACTCACTAGAAATCGACTGCAGTTAGGTCAGCTGACCTGCTGAAGGCCATCTGATGGTCGTTGACCGGTATGGTCGGTGCTTGACAAACCATTGTATCAACGATGTCAAAGTTTAAAATCGTGAACTTCTATGCGGCTATTACACAAGAAGATGCTGAAGATCACGCACGCTTGGAATTGCACGCACTTTCGGATTTACTCGTGGTTTCGTGTCGCTTACAGTAAATCGGTCAAGCGATGTGTATGCGCTGGACTTCTCGGTGTGTCACGAGTCTGGTTAACGAGACGACTAATTCGAACGTGTTAGGTCCACAAGGAGGAGGTGGTCATGATGGCAGCGGTAGTGGTGGCGATGTAAAAGGTGGCGGGGAGGAGACGAGGACGGACCTCGATCCTCGCCACCCGCACACACTCTCATCTGACAATAATACACGCGAGAGAAAGCACGCAGGAGGAACCCGTGAAGAGAAAAAAGAAAGAGACCGAAGCCCCGAGAGCGAGACCGTAATAGTCGTGTTGGTGCAACGGCCCAGCGTATTAGTAACATGGAAAGATGACCTCAGAGATGGGACTATCATTCTGTGGGACCCCGGGCCGAAACGCGACACTTGCTGCACTTGTCAGTGATGAGGTGAGGATCTCTCTGACCTTGCTTGTCTACTATCCGGCCACCAGTGCTCGATCATTCATCTTGTGCCTTTATTATTGATGCTAAATCGCAACGCAAAATTATTGAAAATATTTATTTTCATGCAGATGTATTCCAAAAGAATACAAAATATCGAAAAAGATTATTTTTATCAAATTAATTTATTAAAGTATTTTACAATTATTCAATTTGTATTTATTATTAAATGTATGTATTTTGTTCTAATATCATTGCCTCTTAATAACTTCACAATTTTCAATACTAATATGGTAATCAACTTTTTCTGACCGATGTTTTATTCGAGCATTCGAAGGTACGCGATGAATTTCTATTAAATTCATTAAAAAAATTAATAAGTTAAAATATTGAAAACTGCACAATTATTACGATTTGAAGTGTCTCTTACCGGGGCTTCCATCGACATTCGACGAACATGACCTGCCTTGCTGAAATATGCACGATGCGGACGTGACGTGTCGCAACGAACTTGATTATATTCATATAATTAATTGTGTAACTGTGTCTTCGTATTTTTTTTATTATAATTATCAAAATAGTTTATAGCAATTAATTTAAAGAAAAAAAATGATTTCTCTCTTAACTTTATATTTATATTGTAATTATTAAATGTTTGTATATATGATTTGATATCAATGACAATAATTGTGACAACTCACATTCCTTCACGAATAAATCAGTGAAATATTTTAGATAAAATATCTGCAGAATGTGAGCATATGTATATGCAAATCAAAGGTATTTCACATTTTACTTAAATTCGTTCTCCATTAGCGACATTATTAATAATAAATATAAATAAATATATAAATAAATTTTAAACATACTATTTCGTATAAATTTCATTAAACATACTATTATGAGTTTTAGAAACTTGTAACATTTTGTAAAATTTTGAAAAAAAATTAAGATGACATAGCATGAATACTACATATGTTAAATACGTTTATAAATAGAAGATACACACAGATTTTGATTAGATGTAATTATTGTAATTGTTATAAGAAAATATAATTAACTTAAAATAAAACTGTTATATGTAATTCCTATTTTCGTATATATATTTAATTATTTTATACGCACCATTACGTCACATATAATCCCATACGGTTAAGTCTCATGTTATTCAAAATTAAAATATGCGATCGATATATTTTATGTCTTGTTAAGCATTTAATTTATCTAACGTCAGATTTTATCATATAATAATATAAAGATGTTAAATTCGATATATCAAGATACTTTCAAATTATCATGCAAATATCAATATAATAAAATGTTATCTCTCGCAGACGTTGGTGCCGAGCAGTCGACAAGTTAATCCGCTTTTCTAGGAGACTTCTTAGAGGTCATGACTAATATAACATAAAACGGTCATCAAAATGCTGCGTATAATGCGTACCCCCCGTAGACGCGAAAAACTCTCTCTTTTCTCACCACAATTAAGAGTCGCACACTTAAATTCTCATCTTCTCAACAACTTTAATCATACGGACTAATCTAAAAAAGAGGTATACAAGCGTTGATAATTATCGCGCCTTAAATTTTTCACTTACGTAATGAGTCATACATGTATATATACACACGAACATATATTTTCAAAATCACGACACTATCAGAAAATCATACACGAATAGCAGGAAATTTTACGTAACGAGGAAGCTAATTACCCATTGGCAAATTACAGATTAAAGCCACAAGATAACTTTTGGTGTCCCAACACTTGTGCTTGCTGATGATTACGGCGCAAAATGCTTACCACTGCAATTGAGTATTCACACGCGCGAATACAACTGGATTAATTACGAATTCTTAACGCGACAAAAGATCGCTTCGAACCGAAGCGTTACCGCCAAAAGAGCGAAGCGACTTGGTATCGGATGAGTCACATCCCACGATCCACACATTCCTGCGTGATGTCATAATGTACCACTCACGCACACATTGCAATGGTCAAGCGGCTGCCGGGAAATAAACCGAGCAAAGTATTTTTTTTCCTGGATACGAGTCACCGTTATTGCTAAACGCGCGGTATAGTTGACACGTTAACGATAGCTGCAGAGCAAACACAGAAACATTGATCTTCTTTGCGACATCTATTGAAAGTGATTTCATTAGTATCAAAAATTGTGATTAAGAAGCAGTGTTTTCTAAAAAATACTGTTTTTTAAGTAGAATTTTTTTTATACATTTTTAGATAATATTAATAATTATATATTATATAAGAATTATATAATAATTATATAATAATATATTATATAATATATTAGTAATACTAACTATAATATATTACAAAATAATTATATTTAAATTTAAAAATTTAAAAATACATATGAAATGTATAAGATGTTATTATTATAGAAATCTATTTTTTAATTATTTATTCTTGAATTATTTTATTCTTAGATTATTTCATAATATTTCTTTTAGAAATAAGAGATTTCAAAAATTTATATATACACACACACACACACACACAAAATTAAATAATTTATTTTAAAGAAAAGCATATATACATTAATATTTTGAGTATTTTATATATAGCTTTCTTTTAAAATAAATTATCTAATTATATTCTATTACAGGACAATTTAAATTAATCGTAATTTAAATTAAGTGATAGAAATTTTAGTATAATCATTATGAAGTAATCACCGGTTCAATGATTAGGATATTTCTTCCCGAATGGAAAGCATCACTAATGACAAAATGTGCAACATCCATGATTTATGAAACTGCTAATGTCGAGTGAACGTAACTAATGAAGTATGACCTTTTGTAGCGACCGGTAGAAAGTAATTTGTTGCACGTGGCTTATTATGTCAACATAATTTTTCACTGTAGGTAAAAAAATTTGACCCTAATAACTACCGTTTCTTCATAGACGAGAAGCGGGACAGACATTGAACGTTATCGAATGCATCACGCTATCACATGACAAACAAGGTCACAAACAGAAAGTCAGTTATTTTAGAACAATGGTGGCTTATTTTCGCAGCGCTAAATCCATAATCACGCAAAGGGACTCTTACAATTTCGTGGAGTTTATTGTTTTTCCTGATCCGACAACAAAAGCAGCCATATATTTTCCGTTATGGTTATAAACGGAACACAATGAAAAAATTAATTAGCTACCTAAAAGTGTGTTCCCGTTCCGCTTCTTTCGATAAAATGTGTGATTAAAGCCACATTTAAGTTTTCTCACCATTAAATAAATCGTAATAATTATCAATCTTCACTTACACAAAACCGACGGTCTGATATATAATTTTCTAATAAATTTGAAATCGTTCAGTTTTATTATTCTTGTCAATATTGTTATTTGCTATGCTAACAAAAAACATATCAAATACATTTTCATTGCAAAATAAAGAAATAATTAAATGTAAGTTTATCTTGATTGCAACTGGAAAGAACATTTTAAGCAATATTTTTATATTTAATAAGCCACGAAAAGATTTTAAAAAAGAATTAGAGAATGATTCCAATGATTAATATTAGATTAATTTTCTCACAACGTTTCAATCTCTACATGCGAACTGATTATATACGTATGTCGATGCAATTTGTATTATTACGAGTTAACGCTGTTGGAAACGTATGGTCAACTTGTATTCACTTGTAATGCGTACCCTACCGGATGTCATAATGTCGTTCGCCTTAAATAAGCAATGTATAATATTAACTATCCACTTTCCAGCCATCAGTATAACGCAATTCGCGTATCAAAATACATTGTGTAATGTTGTTCCTAAATAAAATAATCTTCAATAGTAATTTATAACCTAAGGTAATTGAGTCACTTGATAAAATTGTGATAAGAGCCCAGTTCGTTTTTATCCTTAAAAAAGTCACATTGATAACGTATGATATTGAGAAAAAGCACATTTGATATCCAATAAAGTATTAAAGTATTAAAGTAATAAAATATTAAAGTATAATAGACATTGCTCTCATATATTTATTTACTTCGAATTTTTGCGTATTCATGTAAAATGTAAAAACAATACGTAACATAATCACGTCACATCATTTATGTAAACTTCATAGAAGATGCATTATATGAATAAAAAATTATTTTTAAAAGAATCGATATAATTTTATAAAATAAAATACATAAGTTCTATAATTTGTTGTTATGTATATACATATAAAGTAAGTATAATAAAATAAAATAAAACATGCATAGAGATTCATCTTGCATCAATTTTGACTTTTCATTATAATATATAATATCGTCTTTTGCAGCCACTCTCATGTCTCACTGTCTTATGTACACAATGTATGAGACTGTCACGCAATTGATCACTAAAAATCACAATCATTGATAACAATCATATATAATATTCAAAAATAATATCCAGCCAAATTAAACAATGAAATCGCAAAACATGCATATATAAAGTATATACGTAGAGTGCGACTGTTTGCACAATTCCTTTGTCAAACATAGTTAACAAATACGTCGTTATTTCTACCTCGTATATACATAATCTGGAAACGTCATTATATATTATATAATTGGGAATATATCGAAAAAGTGACAGTTCAAATATCAATTATAATATAGTGCTAGAACTCAAATTCGAATATCATATAGTGCTAAAACTTACCACAAAAATGTATTTCTTATACATATTATTAATTGTTTTTTACATATTATATATATCCAAAGAAATTACAAATGTAATTTCTCATAATAAAATAATGACAGAGTAACTTTATTATTAATAATATTATTAATAATATTTATAATATTTAAATAATTTTTTCAAACTTCTCTTATTGAAAATAAAAAATCTTGCTTGAAAATCCTGCTTATATTTCGTTGTATTTAAGATGGAATTATTAAAAAAAAGAAAAGAGTTAAGTGTATTATAAATTACTGTCGTGATTATTCTATCATTATATATATATTGAATATATAAAGATTATAATAAATTAAATAAATAACGAATATCTGCAAACTGCTACAATATTATTAAGAACCTAGTAGTTTTTGCGAAAGCTCAAAGGAGAGACAAAAGCGACAAAATGACTCAAGACATCGCATACAATAGCAGCATAACGTTTATTAGCACATCAAAGATATTATAATAAATACTATAATTTTTTTTTAAATTTACAATGTAAATATATCCCGCATATTTATATAATTTTATATGTATACGTATACATAGACATTGAATTCTGTTAATATATTCAGACGAAACATTTGACGTAAAATAAAATATTAATCGCAAAATAATATTCTATTGTCATCACAAACACCGAATTTAATGCATCACATGACAATTCTGTTTTATTTTAGCTTTGCTTTCCTAAATTAAAAGATCATAAAATTGATCACAATAAGTTTAATAATCTGTCTTAATTATGCAGTTATTCTTTAAAGAACTGCATTTATTCATGCTTGATGTATAATAAATACAATGCTTGTATCACACAATGCTGCAATTAATTAATATATATATAATAAAAATAAAAAGTATGTGTGCAAATATTATTTTATATATTACTATATATTAATATTTTTATAGTATTATATATCTCTAAATGGAAGAGAAATACAATATTTATTTTTAACAATATATTACGGAGAGCATTATATATATATATATATATATTGTATTTGAATATCTTGTATATATAATATTAGAAAGAAGAGAGAAGTGTTGTGTCAGATTTATCTCTAAGAGACTGTGCAATACTATATGAACTTTATATATGTAATATTAATATTTTTGGAATTATATTAAATATCTCACATATGATTTTATTTGCGACAACGATTCTAATAGACTAGCCATGATATTTTTAGCACTTATATCAAGTAACATACGATCGAAATCTAATTCGTCTTGCATAGTTTTGCAAGAAGATAAAAATAAAGATATGTAATACTACCGGGATATGTAGGTACATCTCATAAATGATAATTGCAAAACAAGAGATAATACTAATCTAAAAGGAACTATTTATTCTCTAATCGTAACATGTGCAAAATCCCTAATTCATCTAATATTTCTACGCGACGAACGTGAAATTAATACTCTGTTTCCGGTATTTTTACAAATTGTCGTTCGCTACGAAGAACTCGGCCTAATCCATTAGATTAGCCGGGAATAATTATCGATAACCGGAAGTACCGAATTGGTCCGAATAACGAACTCAGATCGTTAGCTTTTTTGCGCAACGATTGTGCTTGCACGGCACGTCTTTCGCTTTGCGTCGGCAAAGATTGAAATTCAGATTCGACGAATTTTATTACTGTAAAAAGACTGAGACCGTTTCGAAGAACAAATGCATCGACTAATATTCCATGACATTACTCAAATTTGAAGAAAGAAAATCAAGATTTTGATAAAAGTATAATTGCTTTCGAACTATCACAAAAAATATGACTATGAGTTTCGATTTTTGTTTCGCTTTTTTTGGCATTAAAATATTGCCGGTTCAATCAAACCGAAAAAAATCTACGTCGCGTATTGCACGGAATGTTTTTTTTTCTTTTATAAAGAAAAATAAATTCTTTTATAAAGAAAAATCGCTCTGCGTAATTAATTTATTTTTTTGGGAACAAAACATGAAAGATTTTTCTTCGATACAATATTATAAAAGGGCAAGTGTATAATATAATACTTTTTTAAAAGGGTAAGGGAAATATAAATATCATTTGTGTTGATTAAATATCACAGGGATATAGCATGCGAACAATTCTAATACATATGTCACAATTTGCGTATAATATGCAAAGTATCTATCTTATATGAAATCCTATTTCAATTTCTCTGATAATGTAAGATAGTTTTATATAGATTTAGATAATCTAGTTATATAGACAAAGCAATTAATAGAATAAATCTAATTGCAAGTGGTATGTGTACATAATGCTCTAATAATGTATCTCTTAGATACATAGTCACGCAGAAAAACCAGCTGCTTATTTTATATTTCATTAGGCGGATAAGAAAAAGGCCTGTACGCGCTACGACATTTCAGTGTCTTTCTTGTAAAAATAAAGTCTTTTTCACAAAGATGCTACCCTGCCTTCACACCACGCCATAAATATATTAATATCAATAACAATGAGTCAAGGCGAAAATAACTTAATATATACGTAAATCATTGCAATATCAACACCATAATTTTTTAAAATACCACTATACATATGTACAATTCGGCTCATAGCTTACTTCCATTTTATATATATATCAATGATACGAGTGAACGATACATCATATACTCAAAGGGGAGGTCGAGAGACTTGCTCTAGAGTGCGTAACCCCAAAAACGTCCCAATCGTCGCACTAGCGGTGTTTGAGGCAGACGATAAAAAGACAGAAACGTAACACAACGGTTATGCATGTACACGTGGGCAGAAAGAAGCGTCATGCGGTGCAGCCAAGCGTGCGTTGCTGTTTACCTGCGAACGGCACATCGCCGAAGTATTCCTCGACATTGTCAGTGGACATGCTCTTGTCGGACAGAGATACGCTGGATAACGAACCGCTTGACGCGTCCAAAGATCCAGCGGTGGGAAACTGCAGCAGATCCTCGTCCGTTTCCGTCTCCATGTCACGAGATCTTCGTTTGTACACCTATTGATGACAAATCAGCGCCATTTGAGAAATAAGCGCGATTCTTCGCCTAAAGTTGCCTACAGTATTGCGTAAATACTGCGAGAAAGGGTATCACGCTCCGATTTCCGAGCAGTGAATATCTGCCATCGATCATATCGTATCGATCATGTTGAATTTATGACAGTTGTGTTTTACAATTTGCCCGCGACCGCTATTACTCTGCGCGTATCACCGTTATCGCGAAATTGTTAACATTCGTATTTTATATACGGATATTTACAGTCGATATAAAAATTCCCCCCCGTGAGTTGCGTCGCATCGCGTTAGCAAAGCGCACGAAAAATGAAGCCAATCCTATCGCGATGAAAATTTATTGAAACGAAACGTCCGCGCGCGCAGGCACGCGAGAAATATGCCATGTAAATCGAAGGAAAAATAAATACGCGTGGTCAACCTAAAGCATATTTATTTATTCGAATAAAAATCTATACCTTTTGACATTAATTCTTTCGATTCTGCTGACGGCGAGTCATAAATGACAAATATAATACGATTTTTTCCAGCATTCTGAAATTTTATGATCCGCAGAGAATTGTTACCGTGCAACTGTTGATGCAACCCACATGCATCGGAATTATTTTATACGTAAAAAATAATTTTTTTTTATAAAAAAAGATGAAAGATATATGTATGCACGTGTGTGTATATGTATGTGAATAGCCTCAATACTGAAATAATTAAAGTTACAACTCGATTTATTTTATACAGATCACTCATACGCGTATGTATTTTTATATTTTGTGATATTAATAGCAAGCTGCAATCAAAATGGTCAACGTAAAGCCTCTTATATTTAATAGCAACGCGTATAATAAACCACCGAGAATTACATTACGCCACTCAAAGAGACTTCGCGTTTTGATTTACTAAGTGTAAACTGCGAGACGGCAACCTGCTATTTCATCGCACGTTCTAGAAAGGCTCTAACGCAATTAAAATTTGACGTCGGAGGCTCGACAGACGCTGGTATCATCTGTAAAATGCCGAGAGCATCTCGAGGAGACAGCCGGAAACCGTCGCTACAAATTCGCGAATTTCTCTCTCTTATGGCAACAGAGAACGAGCGTTCGTGAGGCGAAGTCAGACAGGCATAGAAGCCGAGGGCTTCATTATTCAAAGGGTGTCGGCATCTTGCATTCTGCCGCTCTACTGGATTCGCGGAAGTTGACGGGTGAGAAGCAACCATCCGTAGACGGATGGTTCTCCGTCTCTTCGTCCTTCCTCACGTTCTCCGATAGATTCACGGAGACCTATGCTGTCTTCGGATGCCGTTCGATCTCGTCATCGAATCATATCAACCACTCGACAAATCGACAATATGCTATTCGAATATATCGCGAGTCGACCAATGATGTTGCGATATTGGCCGTACAAATCAATATAGTTAACTTCTGGTTTTTCGAAATACCTTTTCAATTTTCGATATGTTATATGCTTAACTTCACTCAAAGAGCTTAATTTTTTGAATTAATTTAAATTTAGAGACAGAAAATGCATGCGTGTAGGATCGTTCTACGCTCAACGAATACCAAGGATTTACGAATCATTAAAAAAGATGTATGAAATGTGCCATAAAAAAATATGCATGTTTACCAAATAAATGATCCGCATGATGAAGAGATCGATCATATCTCAAACAAGTCATACGGTAGCATATGAGCTCACCGTCTTCGTCGCGTTCGCCCCTTTCGCGGACTCCTTTCCGGATATATTCACTGTGAGATATTTCGTCAAGCGTGTACAGCCGACTGAAAGACACGGATTGCGAATGCATATAGGGAACGGCAGAGAGAAGCCACGATGGATGGCGCAGAGATATCGTGGAAAGAGCAGAGAGAGAGAGAGAGAGAGAGAGAGAGAGAGAGAGAGAGAGAGAGAAAGAGAAAGAGAGAGAGGCAAGAGTGTGTTGGAAGCTGTGTGGTATGCTATGGATATCCATTTGCTGTGGATGGGAACTGAACGTAGTCGGTCTCACAGCAGAACGATCATAGGGCAACGCGCAAACGGCAGCAAACGAGCGAGACAGGCCGAAGGCGGTGGGAGTGAGGCAGATCGACTCCTTGTAAATCGCATCACAGATCAAACACAGCTTGTATATTAAACGTAACCTGGTAAGATGCCATGTTGACTGCTTATCTACTGTCCAAGACACCAGGTCAAGTGAGAGCATTAATGACGTTCCTTAGCGAGCGTACGTTACCAAGTACTTGTGTCATGAGCGACTTCAAGGACAGTTTCGGTTGTCGACGAATATTTTAAAGATATCCGCGGTTTCGTGGATAAACCATCAAGTAGTTCAGAATATCCGCAATCTGACGTACTAGCGGAACTATATCTTGTGATATTCCTGACATATGAAACGGATATATACATATAAACGTCTGCCGTACTTCCAAGGAGCAGCCGAGGATGCGAAATTGAACGCCGCCGTTGCATGCTTCGCCGGGTACCGCGCGACAAATCGCAGAAACGCTTCCATTTGCCTGTCGTTTGAAACGAACTGCGGAATTCTCGCGGGAAATTGAGAATCTTGCATACATGCTCGCTCAACTTAATACGGAAATCGGAAACGATATTAGTTGCTTAATGAATCGTCACTCATAACTCGTCCACGTGATTTCCTGAGGTAACTTTATTGCAGAAATTACATTTTTTTTCAAAAAATCTGGTAGAAAAATATTAGAAAATAAAATTATTCTCTCTCTTTCGATAATGTGATAAGCACGTTCGGGAATTATTCTACGGAAGATTGTAATAAAAGATATCATTATGTAACAGTGGTTATAATAACGAGTCATTAATTATCCCCTACCTTTCTTGCGTCGTACGTGCGTCAACGTGCCGACCTTGACAATAATAATTAGTAATATGGTAATTAGTATTTACCTGACTGAGTGGGCGAATGCGCTCGTGAATTGACTTTTCCGCTTGCATGGCGGACGGTGGCGGATGATCAGGAGTTGGGGGCTGAACATAATGCGTAGGACTGGTCGGTAGCATCATTTGCACGCGTTTGAGACGTTTGTCGGTGGCTTCGCGATTCTCCAGCACGGATTGTCCGTCCACCATCTCGCGCTTTTCATCAAGGAGACTTTCTTGGGAAGACTTCAGAGTGAGAAAGGCATTCGACACGAACGTTTGCTCTTGAATAGTTGCGTCGCCGTCGCTACAAGGTGACTTGTCGGTACACGGGCTGCTCTCTGGTTCGTAGCTCTCGTAGGCATGTCTGCGTAGTTTTCTTCGCGGATTCAACATCTTGATCGGCCGATTTTCGTAAATAGACGTTATGGCTATCGGCTCCACGTTGGGCTCACGTTTTTCATCGGGTCCGACCAGCCGCGATCTCATTTCTACGTACTGGTCCACGCTTCGAGTAACGTGTCGCAACTGCTCGCGTCGTTTTTGCAACTGCTCAAGATCGATGTGACTACGCGCTCCGCTGCGCGCTAAGAATAAATATTCGTAATTACTCGGTCCTACCGAACTGTCAGCGGATAAAGACATTTGTGTCTGCAGATGCGTCGGGGATACCGAAAGATTTCGCCTGGGTGGTTTCTTGGGCGGTGTCGGCTGCGAAAGAAAGCGAATATTTCTTCACGAGTCTCGCAGGTTTACCTCTTTATGTCCAAATTTTGGAATAAAATTTATTTATTTGAAAAAGCACAAGTAAGAACATTTTTTTTGGTGATTTTCACCGAATGCGTATGTATGCCCTGTCACGAATCTTTTTGCGTCCGTAACGTTAATTTAGATTAATTGAGATTCTTACCGAGACTTTACTGTTGGAAGCGGGACTGTGTAGCGAGCTAGACAGGGGTGCCATCGGCAAGTAAATCCCGGCAGCGCTGGAATCGTTGGGCAAACAACGGCGATCCCGTGGGCTAGGTCCGCCGACGCTCGAGGATGACGACACGCTCAATTGGTCGGACTCTCTGCCGCCCCCGTATCCCGTGGGCAATGTCAAGGACAGGTCCTCCGACACGAAACTACCCTCCATTGTGCCGCGTGGCACGGGTGGAGTTTGGTACAGTCCGTTATCGGAGCCCCTGTGCAATCAAAAGTTGGGGTCTCAATGGGACCGATCGGCGATCTATCATTGATCGATGATAAATCAAAAACGTCGGAAGCGTACGCTTCTGCTCGATTAATCAGTGAGAAATAGAAGGATCTCACGTTTTCGTTGTTTATTTTCTAACAGTATATCTCAGAGAAATTAAATTTTATTTAAAATACGGGCCATTTTTTTTGTAGGATTTTTTAGCAACATTAAATACGCGTGAATATTTCTTAACAAATGTTCTATATACAGATACATGCATATAAGCTACCGCTAAACTCAACATTAATTCAATGTTAAGAAATAATGTTATTTCTAATACAACTATAGGGTGCAAAATGTTTGTATGTATTATTACCGTGTAGTGTCGAGTGGTAATGTTCGTTTGGTAGTGTTTTGTGGTATATCTTCAGGGGTTTGATCGGAACTTTCGAGAGTATTTATAGAGTTGAGAGTGTCGGATAAAGACATAAAGACGCTGTCGAAGACGGAACTGAGGTCGGAATCCTCTGTCTGCTGGAGGACCCTCCGTACTCCGTTCACCGGTTCCTCGTTCTGCTCGTCTTCACTGAAACGCGCATCCCGTCATCGATTACCAACAATCAATCGCACATTCAAAGCCAAGCAACATAATCTCGTACATCGATCAAACCGGAGTAATTAATCAATTAGACATCACTAACATAAAATTTAACGAATGTTTATAAAAACGATCGTATCATACTTCATATCACACCAACGTTCATAATGTTAACTTATTCGATATTAAAAATCATACGATTTGCAAATAACAAAGTTATTGCCTAGATTAAAATACGCAAAAGCAAAGAGCGTACATCACATTATGTAAAGGTATAAATGTAAATTGTAGAATATAAAAAATCTGACAAAATACGATTCAGTTGAAGACATTCACGAGCAAGTGTTGATTTTTAATGAGACCACGTTGACGAAGATGGAACGCGGCGCGAACAACACGAGAAAAAGGAGTGAAAAAGAAGCTAGTGGTCCTCGGAGACCGCGCGTTCGCAACACGAAAGGGAGAAAACGATGGTTATTAGTTTTATGCTGAGACGGGCTAACATTTACATTGTTTAACGTGATGGATTCATTTCGAAGCGGCGAAACTGGGGCTACCGACGTCAAACATTGATGGTGGAAGTGCGGAACATCAACGGCAGCTCTCACGTTCTCTCGCCCTCTTTTTCTCCCTTCATCACATATAATCGCATATCTCTGTTTCCCCTTCGTTTTCTCTCTTACTTTCCCTCTAAAAACCGCATCTCTCTATCGTCCTACGTCTTCATCTTTCTCTTTCTCGCTTGCTGTACCCAGCCAACCAGTCGGGCTTAGCAGCTAGAACGGTAACGCTGGCACAGAGTACCAATGGGGTGATGCAACGGGGTGACCTAGGGGCGAACGAGGCGGTCGGACCCACCATCTCGCCTGCCTACATCAGGAAAATTAAACCAAGCCAAGCGGTGCTTAACGCGCTGGGGCTACATGCGGCCGTGCCACCTCCTCCAACCTCTTCATCCACCTTCGCGTTTCACCCCCGGCGCCATCCCATATCCAGGTTCCCTTTTCGGTCCGAGAACCTCCACCTCCAACCTTCTCTACTTTCTACGAATAAGAGCGGCAGCGGTAGCAACAGCGCTAGCACCAGCCGTCATCATCCCGGTGCTTGGCCGGTACTCATTCACTCCGCGCTCCGTCCACGTTTCTACGCTTTTGTTTGTCCAACATCTCCTATATTAAAGCATAGCCGCGACCGCTGTATGCGCGTAGAAAGAGAAAGAGAGAGAGAGAGAAAGAGAGTCTTTTTGCAAAATATTACGAAGCCCGCGCTTACTCAATGCAATACCATCGCAAGTTTTATTTTTGAAGAAAAAATTTCTATAAAGATGATCTAAATGACAGGAATGCTTTCTCATTGCACTCTACATGCGAAATCTTAATACGCTCGGGTGATTATACGTAAGAATACATATATACATTATTATACACATATATACTATTAGAATTGGTATTAATTAATATTTTAGCATCTGTAAAAAAGTTTACAGCGCATTACGGTAATATGCTGTCTTATCGTTTATGTGTCTAATATTCGCGCAATATTTCACTTGGTATAATATTTAAATCACTACGAGATTACAAACATATACTATATACTCTATGCAAACATTATCTATCACAGTATATCATGACATTATATATAAAGGGAAAATAAAAGTCGACACGTAAATGTAAAATGATGCTAGACTAAATATAAAAAAAGATATATTACAATGCACAACACACACTCAAACTGAATAAAAGTACTTACAAAGAAGTGCCGGAAACGCGACGATCGTCGTCCCGAGGCTTATGATAGAATTGCCATTGAGTAGGTGATGTCCCTTCCGCGGGGGAAAGATCATCCCCCGGACGAACATTTTCGTAGGGGCTGCCCAATGAATCGCCACCCTGCACCGGAATTGGCGGCAAGTTCTCGCTGTCAGCGTCGCTTTCCACACCGGAGGAAGACCGATGTCCTATTCGAAGTTGACAAAATCGCATATAATCGCATATACAATTTGCTTGTGCAAAAATAGAAATTAATAAGAGAGTGCAATGAGAGGCTCGTATGATATAAATCAAAAACATAGAGCAATAAAGGCAAAGAGATTACAAATCGTGTTACAAATTTCCAATTCAACGTACAAAATATTATTGTGACAACCGTTTCCACCTCATCCAATAATTGTACTCTAGACATTATTTGTATTGCGACCTTGATCATTCTTTTCAAAATATACTTTATACTGCTTTCCATTTCTTCTTGATTTAATTTGCTCTTATTTTTTTTAATTTTTCAATTTAACTTGTCGACATTGAAAAAGACCTGGATGAGGTCGAAACGTTTATCACAATAATATTTTGTATGTTGAATTGGAAATTTGTAATATGCGAAGAGTTGTATATAACTGTATATATTTAATACATTTTATAATTTGGTAAAAAACTCTTTTACACACTTCCACCTGTGTCTAGGGCTCTTTGCTTTTATTGCTTTGTGTTTTTGAAAAATAGAAATATATAAGTGCAAAATAGAATCGCAATACAACGGATGAAAAGAGACAAAATGACAAAAATATTTAAAAATTATATCACTTTTGTTCAATACATTTTCAGAAATAAAAATCTACGTGATCATAATTATTGTACAACGTAAGATATAATAAATTACAGAAACATGTTATTTTATATGTTTCGCGCAGAAAAAGAGTTCGGGATTAATTGCATCTTCAGCTGCGCATAACATAATGTTATGCAAATACACGCAAATCTTTATACGTGGCCAAGAGCGATTTAATTAAATGCGTTGCGGTAAACTAGAAATGTACGTCCCCTCTGCTAATTACATAACTCCTTGTACATCGGTTATGCTACGAAAATAAATTGCATGCAAACGCGACCTTACTTTTTATCACCGCTGTGATATCTTGAGTGACGTGCGGCGGAAACTGTCCCAGAAGATCAAGCACCGTGTTTTGTCGAGAATCCCTAATGCCCAAATCCACGCCACGATCTAAAAGTGCCCGTACAACTTCCATTTTGCCGCAGAGCGCGGCCTCGTGCATCGCGGTGCCCGCTGACGTTCTCGTATTGACGTCAACTCCAGCGGCAAGAAGGACCTCCACGACCGCTCTGTAATAATATTGTACAAACATCTCATTGCATTTTACTTTACATCTCGAATAACAAATATGATAGAGCTCGTAAAATTTCACATAATTATTCAAAATGACTATATTTATGTAAAAAGAAATTAAAAGTGTGCCACTATATAAATAACTTTTCATTTTATTATTTTGAAAATATAAAATAAAAAATATAAATATCGACACAAAGTAATAATCTGTTGGGGTTGTAATATTTGAAGTTTACGCTAATTTTCAGATAAGATAGACACTAGTTTTAAGGACACTAGTTTTAAGCGACATTCAGTGATCGAAACATTTCGATTCTGCGATTTGAGCTGTCCATCCTAGTTGTCCATCCTAAGCTATCAAAACTTTATAAAAAATGCATTTGCCATCAGCATTTAATAGAAAGCTTAAAATGCAGATTTCGTGCATGGCACGCCCTCCTTCCATCGGGTTAAGTGCATGCCATGCACCGACTACGATGACCGCAGCCGTCCGTCGCATATAGGATTGGCGGCTGAAGATCGGATTCGTATGCACCTATGTTGTTATTACCGTAGCATAGGGGTATTTGTATACTGGCTTACCGAGAGCACCGATATTGAATCCGATAATAGACATTACTCCGCGTCCGTCTCCCTCCCCCAAACTGATCCCTCTCTGCCAGTAACCCCCTTGTCCTCCTATTCTAACTCCATATAGCTACGTTGGTAGATCCACTAAATATCGTGATGCGCGCGTGAAACGCGTGCGTGAGTTCGACCATCGCAATGTACGCACTCCCCGTACGTGGCCGTGTGCGCACATATACACATCAGAGATTCTCAAATCTATCGAGATCTTATAACATGTACTAATAAATATTTAGAACGGAAAAGAATTATCGTTTAAATAATCAAGAATATTATAAAAGCTAAAAGAAAAATGTAAAATACACTAAAAATGTAAGATACATATGATTTTTTTAAATAATACATTTCTTTAACATTATTAATATAGATATATAACTTCCTGTGATCCATAATTCACGACCAGTTACAAAAGTATATTCGTACAGATCTTTATTAACGCATCGAAATTTTTGTCATCCCTCAAGAGTTTTCTATAGTTGCAGTTTGAGAAACGCTGATCTATATACATATATACATATATAGCCCAAACGTTCAAACAGTTCGTGCGTACGCGTTCGCACTCGTATAGGCGCAAACGTCTCGCGCGCCGTTATTTAACCAAAATTCGAGCGATAAAATGTCACGTTCCGCACGCTCTCTCTCGCTCTCACACGTCCAACCCCACACCGCCCATCCCTGACCAATTCTGTTGCACCCTCGCGCCGGCATCGACTGAAAATGCAGCCACCGGACTGTATATCGCGATACGATCGCATTATAAGCGGCAAGCGCCGGTTAAAGCGATTACTGGCTGCGAGGCTGCATAGAAAAACCGGCGTTATACCCGATTACAATGTGACTGCCGTTTCGTGGCGATTCACGATTCGATTCGACCGCCAATCGGACTGTTACCTCCGTTCATCCTCTCGCTATCCGCCACTTTCGTCTCCATAGCGTCGATTATATAAAAAGCTCAACGGGATTACAGACTAACATCGCCCTGTTAAACGAGAATGTATCACGTGGCACGAAACGACTAGGTAACGGAGACGTTATGGCGCGTGATACCAAAATAAAATTTGCTACTAACCTAAGAGACTAATGATCTTTCACAATTATCGAAGAATATAGCGGCGGTTATATATAATCTTCACCATCTGATCACACATAGGTCGACGTAATCGATTATCCGCTTGCTTCTTTGTCACCCTATTACGCGGCTCAATTAATTGAATAATATTACACAAGATATATGATTATGATTATGACATTATCTATATAGAAGCTTCTTCCACTCCAGTTCAATACCTGATGTATGGCTTATTTTACTCGTAATATTTTATATCCGTCATATATTTTCTATAAACAGCATAATAGAAGTTTATCGATCTTTTTTCGAGATACAGAAGAATGGTATTTTACCAAAGGGAGAGTCGCGACCATTCGTTGCTACGGTCGCGATTAATATAGGTCGATACGTTTCGGCGGTAGTGATTAATACGATTCTCGTAATCGGGAGGCGGTCAACAATCCGCACGGATGGACAGAGCGGCTACCGGCGTGATGCGATCGGATGCATTCGCGTGGCTCGAGGAGGGACGAGAGGGCAATCGACGGGATAGTAATATGGAACGTGTAACCAGTAGAGGGTTGGATCGGATCATGCCAGTCGAAGGACGCATATATCGCATTCGACGGGATTACGCAACGCGGTGCTCTCTGATTGGCTCTAATGGCTACCGCTGCAAATGGCTCGACATCGTTATGGTTAGCTCGAACGAGTCCATTGTTGTACTTGGACACAATACACGTCGCGCATTATTCAGTAATTAGTGTGACCATTTCGCGGGAAGAAGTGATACACGGTCCTTAGATAAACACAAATGAGTACACGAATAATGGCGCTGACATTGCTATTATGATCATCGTCATAAAATATAAGTAAATTATCAAAAAAAAAAAAGGGAAAATGATATGCGTTTTCGAAATGAGATTATTTTATAAAAAGTTATTTTATAAAAAAGTCCCCTCAAATGTAACAGAAGTTAATTTTAACAAAACTTTTTAGTGATTATATAACAAATTATTCTCTTACATACGTCAGTAAATAAACTCTTACCTGTGACCATTGCGTGAAGCTAAATGCAAAGGTGTATGCGGGAAGATCAAAGATGAGGAAGAATTACGAAGTGATTCGATTAATTCGGGATGCGTTCGCACGAGTAATTCCACCGTTTCCAATCTGTAAGAAATGCCATGATTATGTTACGATTACATGTCTATTAAACTCTTATCGAAAATATGCTGTATCGATCGTGAAATAATATTTAAAAATATTTAAAGTATATTAAAAAAATATCTAAAAAGCTGAAAGATATAATTTATATATGCAATTTACCTGCCATATTGTGCAGCCAGGTCAAGCGCAGATTCTCCGCGACTGTTGCGGATACTAGGGTCACATCCGTACTGCAACAGCTGTGCCACCACTTCCGTATGCCCATACTGTGCGGCACAATGTAGTGCGGTTTCATTATCCTTCGTCTGTAATCAAAATATTTAGTTCTTTTTTTTTTTTAAGAAAAGTGATACCTATTGATTAGTAATATTTATCATTGAAAAATTAAACTAAAAATTATAAATTGTATTCAAACATTACAATAGTACAATAGACTTTACTTTTAACGCGCATAAAATAATTTCTCACATAATATTTAATGAAACATCCTGAAACTCTTGAAATATACTCTGACATGATCAATTTACGCGCTTATGTCACAAAACTTTTGTAAGATCGATAGTTGCTAACTGTTACTAACCGCAAGATTCACTTTCGGTACCGACGGACCTTGGCTGAGAATTAATCGTACAATTTCCGCGTCACCCGCCCAAGCTGCCAAATGAAGCGGCGAGGAACCCTTAGCGTCAACGACATTGGTGGAAGCCTCATATTGGAGCAGTAATTTGACCACGTCTCTGTAAATAAAAGTTTTAAAGAACATTAGACAAAATAACAGACCAGTTTTATAATTTAATAATTAAAAGCATCAAGATCTTAATAATATAAAAAACATTATATATAGTATTTCTTTTTATTAAAAGTATTCTAGATATTGTACCTGTGCCCATTCAAAGCTGCGTGATGAAGGGCTGAATATCCACTGGCATCTTGCACATTAGCTCCTGGTCCTCGACGTAAACTGCAAATAGAAATATTTCTCTCAATTATATGATAAAAAAATCTTTTAAGTCTTGATTGCTTCGCAATAACTTAAATAATTTTGCAAAATATCTAAACTACATAAATGCGAAATATATAACGATACTCTCTAAAAGTGAATCAGTGTATTATCAGTGTAATCAGTGCTGTACTTATAACTGCTTGTAATCAGTGAGTATTTACTGCTTTTCACTGATAATATACTATACTTTCACTAGCGTGAATCAGTGTATTATCACTGAAAAACAGTAAATACTCACTGATTACAAGCAGTTATAAGTACAGCACTGATTACACTGATAATACACTGATTCACTTTTAGAGAGTAGGTTCGAATATTTTAAAAATAATTCTATGCGTGGATTCAATGCGGAAATTAATTTACGAAAAAATCAATTCGTAATTTAAAAGTTGTCTCAACGTCGAATACATTAATTGTCGCGATTCTTTTTGTTTTGCCCCTAATATTCGCGATTTGAAGAAAGTGCGCGATTTTCGGAATATCGTATACAGATTTACAGCGCCGCGTTAGACGAAAAATATCAGCGAATTGTAAACGATTAGATGGTGCAATGTGCTTCGAGATAGGAACAGGCTCGCTAATGAAGCTTCCTGCGTCCAACACATGTTCTCATTACGCGCCTTTGTTGCGCTCGCGCGGAGATAAATGTCGCGCCCCCCGCAAACACCGTGTAAACGACGGCTCCCTCGGGAAAAGCGGAAGAAACGTTATATAGCGCGCTGCTCTCCAGCGACTTATGACTCTCGCCCTCGTCGCCTTCCTGCTTCCTTTTATTGAATCGGATATCCAGATATTCCTGCAACGCTTTGCCCATAGAGGAATTTCTCGTTATCCCATCTCTCTCCAAGTAGATTTGATTGGAGGAACGAAGGGTAGAGCGGGGCCGGCAGCTATTCAGCCGCCCTCGAAGCGTTGAGTATCCGCGTTCAAAGGCGCTCGAATTGACTGGATTTCGAGAATATCCAGAAAAAGGGCCGAATAAAGTTTATATAAAAGTGAATTCCTTTTTTATTTTTACGAAGCGTAAAGATGAGAGAGTATTAACCGCCATAAAAAAATTTAAGCGCATAATCGAAAACAATTTTTAAAAAGCTTACTGTTGGAAACATTGGCTGTGTAAACTAAATATTTAGCAATAATGATGGATTTACATGAAAAGCTGCATTTAATATTTTCATTTCACAATAAAATTCAAATAACTGCCGAAAAATAATTATCTGACAGTATTTTAATATTGTACACTTATTATTGTAATAATATTATTATCAATACTTAACTAATCCGCTAAATTTACTGTTTATTATTTTCTCATGGTTCTATGAACGTATGCAAGGATTAAACTCTAATGTTACAAGCCTTAGAAAGTTGTTGTTAAAGAATATTAATAAGAAAAATATATTGTTATTGAGACTTTACTTTGATAATATCGTGACATATATCTTTTAAAAAAATAAAATATTAATAATCTATATACAATATATACAATCGATTATTTTTATAGTATAATCGCATCGACATACGTCTTAATGAGAAATGTCATAAGCAGCAATAATGTTGACCTTAGGTGACTAATAAATGCCATAGCTCAAGCACATGAGAGAACGATATTTACACAGCTCTCATATAACTTCGATATGAAGAGTGAAGCGCGAAAATACATATACGTATATGTACCCTCAATCTATCGTTCAGAAAGCAAACTTACGAATATCAGGAATTATAAATGAGTTTTTTTCTCATTGAATCTAACATATAATAAATATACTTGTATGTAATATACATATGGTAAAATATATTCAAATATTCTAGGATGCTTTGATATGCAGGGCAATTGATCAAACGTGATCGTGCAGGCGATCAATTTAATTGACAATTAAATTCAAAACGCAATCTATAATTAAATCACCGATTGCTATCACTGTTCGTATTAGTTCCAAGCGATCTAAATCGCTAGAATCCGTTATCGACCGCAAACTCGCATGTATATGAGAGAATGCAAGGGACTTTTCCCTCGTCAAGGGAGCGTATACACACATTTCAATCCCACACGCCCATGTGACGTCGCCGTCAAAGCATCGCGCTCAGTTTACAAAACAATTACGTAAGCGGGAGATTTTTTCCACTACGAGCGGTACATCAAAGCGCGTCGTCATTAACTAACGTCATCATTAACCCCTCGAAGATATACGCGCTTTAAATCGTTGACTTTCTGTACGGCACACGACGATCGACGTAGGCTCAAGCTCTCCCCTCAGCTCCTCGAGAAACTCTTATACCATTGTAATGGAGATCAAAAAAAAATTGTATCGTACAAGAGCGACATTACAAGGTAAAACGGGCGCACCATTCAGCTCAAAGAAAAAAACCGCGCGGCATGAAGAAAAATAACGAGCATCGCTGACATCAAGAGAAGTATGCGTGTTTGATTTGTTTTCGACTATCTCGCAGAATGCATCTTTGATTATCGGTTTATCAACGATTAATTTTTTCTCTGTGGTTAATTTCTTCTTTTTCTTGCGATGCAATATGTAAGCTTTAAGCCTCGATTGCACATCTCTCTTCTTCCCTCTCCTCCTTCCCTCTCCCTCTCTCTCTTTCTCTCTCTATTTATAGCGTCACTATTTCTCTTTCTCTCTCGATACCATCGAGCTGAGATGGGTGTTTGTTTTCCGCACCCTAACAACAACAAGGGTGGCGCACAATTCTTAAAGCCATACATGCTGCACCGTCATGCGTGCACGTTTCCACACACATACATGAACAAAGTGCACATACATGAACTATATCGGAATGACCAAGAAGCACTCGCGTGCCCGACCCTGGTTAGTGAAGAACATTCGACTCTCTTTTTCTACTTTCTTTTTCTCTCCTCTTCTTCCCTACGTTGCCCTTTCGCTTTTCGGTCGCCCCATTCATCGAGTTCATCCGCTCTCCCAAGTTCCTTAATTAAACCCTGAAGATTGTCTGCAAAAAGGACATCGCCTGGTACCCCGTCTCTGAACATTACGAATGAAACGACGAAGGGACAGGAGAAATATAGACAGACAGGAGGACGATCATTGGTGGAAAGACCGTCTGTCGGACACCGTATAATGGTAATTTCTTGTTGGTCTTAATCAAGAAGTTGCGTAATCGAAATGAATATCGTAGGTTAACTTTTAGTACTGTTTACATGTGTATATGTAATCATAAGCATTGGTTTTCCAACTTAGAAAAAAGGAACAGATATTTATCTGAATAACATAATTATATCAATGAGCACAATATTTTTAGTATATTAATAGTATAAATCAGAAATATAAAAAGTATTGCAAATATTTAAGTAATTTTAATATTTAAATAATTGTAAACATATATTTATAAAATATTCTTTTATAAAAAACTTTTATATACAATACTTTTTTATATCCTCTCTTTAATTTAAATTTCCTAAGAACTTATGCTAATAATATAAAGTGTAATAATGTTTCAAAAATAGTGAGAAAATAATTTCATGAATCTTAATGTTCTTGTTGTAATTACTATATCATTTTAGAAGGGATTAAGAACAGATATATAGAACATATATTTATGCATTATAAAGAACAACGTGATGCGATAACGAATATATTTACATACAGATATAATATATTAATGAAGTTAAGAATATATTAATGAAGTTAAACATCTTAAGAATAGAGAAAGACAAATATAAAACACGGATAAACGAACTTCTATAAAGCTCTTTTCGATGCCGTTGAACGTGAGTATTTAGCGCGAACGCACCCTTCTGCCAGAGGCAAAGCGTAGAGGAAAACTAGGCTGAGAGAGAAAGACAGAGAGAGAGAAAGAGAGAAGAAAAGAAAGAGAAAGAGCGGATAAAGAGGAGGAAGAAAGAAAGACAGAGATGGGAAAGGAACGGAGAGGGAACGAGAGCGTGAGAGGGAAGCTGCGAGGGTGTATACGTGCGAGGGGTGCTAGGGCATCAATCGATAGTTTCCTCCGGCAAAGAAGAGAGCTTGTACGTGCTGACGTAGCCGAATGTCCTTCTTCGAGAACACTTCGCGACAGGTGCCTTAAAAAAAGAGATTACCAAAGCATTTGTATTTAATGCAATTATAGAGAGAGTGTTTTAAAGTAGAATAATAGTCTTGAACATATGAACTTGATTTTCCCTCAATAAAAAATTGATAAAATATTATGATTCTACAATAAAAATATGTCAATTTATGCCAATCAAACGTGAATCACTGTAATATAATCATATTATTATATATATTATATTATAATTATATTATTAATTATATTATATAATATAATCATATTATTATTATATTATTATATAATCATACTATCGATTAGGATTCATGGAATTTCAATCATAATACATACTTACATAATTGATCTACCAAAAAATATTTCTAATAAATTCAAATTTACTACATTATGCACGTAAACTACAAATCTTCATATTACGTATAATTTAATTAATATATATTGATTTTCGTACGTTTTCCGCACACAAAAAGAAATTCTCATGATCCTCTCTCACGAAGCTATGATTAAAATTATCACACTGATCACACAAAGTCAATAGCGTGCAGGAAACAAAGAATAAACACATTCGCGGGCGTTCGTACATGAAAAGTAGTGCGTCCACTTCGCGATTAGCATCGCAAAATATTCTCGGCTCCCCCGCCGGAATGATGCCAAGGGGCTCGGGGACGCTCTCTCAGGGCGGTCGCGTTTTATATTGCTTTTCTGTGATCTCGACGAGGAGGGCAAAAAGGCAAGCGCGCGTCGGGCGGTGAAGAGATCGCGGAGCAGCGAAGAGAGATCGCGCGGGAGAACTTGCCGCAGGCTGACTTTGTAGTTATGAACAAGTTGCACAGCACCGACGACAGACACGAGAGACAATTCGTTAGAGAAGCGGCGCGTTTGTCATGATACATTTAAGAATCACCGACGGCGAATTTCCCCTCTTCTACCAACTCTTAAAGGAAAGAAACTGTAAATCTTTCTTCGTCGCTTCAATTTTTTATATTTAAATTATATAAGTATATATTATTTAATTATGATGAAATTCTGTTACATTTTGCTTAAATTATTGATTTCTTGATAATCGAGATTTAACAGTAAGTAAATATTTTTGCTAAATGTCACGAATCATGGTTCAATTTCAATATTTAATTCAAACTAAAATGCAATTGATATTTGATATGTATTTGCTATTTTTATAATTTGTCTTCTTATTTTAAACATATCAAATTTTTTTGGCATTCATCTTGGTCTAAGAGAGAAATAAATATAAGGCCAAGTAGTGTATATTTGTCAATATACTTTATTTGTATTTATCTTGACAAGAGGTTTGCTCCAGAATAATAAACAGATTTCTCTCTCTCTCTCTCTCTCTCTCTCTCTCTCTCTCATTTGTCGTTTCTTACCTCTTTGCATCAGTCGCGCGACGCTTTTATAATGCGTGAATACGCTCGTAGCACGTGCGCACGCACGCATGCACGCACGAGTCTCTCAAAAAAAGAAAAAAAAAGCAAACCATGAGCTTCTTGCGCTGCCGCCGCAGCATGACTTAATTAATGGGAGGGCGAGGAGCATCGACAAAGTCAGTCTTTGTCGAGGAGTTCGCGGCATTGGGTCAATAAAGAGCGCCGTCAAGTCGACGATGGTGTCTCACTAATTACGCGAACATCGCTTGCTCGAAACGACACGATCGGCAATCGCGGTATAATTAAATGAAGCGAGGATGCGACGCGATAATAAATTCATTCGGATTCGCTTCTCAAAGTTCGATCGATCCGTTTTACACATCTAGTGATTATCGTCTGTTTATATGCGATTTATAAGCATTAAAGTTTCTTTGTATCATATAATTTTTAAATAACATCTAATTAGAGAGAAAAAGAGAGATTTATTAATTTATTAATTTATTAATTTATTAATTTATTAATTTATATTATATTTACATTTTATTTTTTTGGTATCAAACATATTAAAAAACTTTTTGGTTTTCACAATTCTGAATTTTTTTTACCTAAATAGATTTATCTGTCTTAAAAATTATATGATCACATTGAGAATATAAATATGTACAAGCCTTACGATAGTTTGGTTTTTATATATAAGATAAAAATTTAGAAATAAATTTATAAAAATTTATTAAAAATAAAGATAAAAATTAGGGAGACTTAATATAAAAATTCAATTATCAGTCATACAAAATATATACAGCAATATTAAATAAATAAACCCCGACTAGTATTTAGTGAAATAAAATGTGAAGTAACTTGTTAAGTTTATTCTCACAATGATCGATTTGAAACTTAAATTTTTTGTCATTTCAAAATAATTATATAAGCTTGAAATGATATTATGAAGAAAATGGGGCAGTATAGATAATGCCTTAGTATCGCGCAAATTGATGCGAATATCGCTTGATGGACGCACAGCAGCGCTTGATAGATGAATGAAGGATTGTTTTGCTCTGATTTTGACGATAATGACGACATTGCGTATACACCGGTCGTTAATTTATTTCCGCGCGAAACTTTTTCGTCGAGCTCGAAACGCTCGTTCACGTCTATCCGATTATTCGTCAGCGCGTTCTCGCGAATAAACGCGAAATTACGGGGCATTCCCACGGTAATACATGCGCTCGCAAAACCGTTTGCAATTAGCGTTAATTCATTCACGAAGGATTTAATAGTGCCTGCGTCGCGTGAAAAGGTAAAACGAAACCGATCACCAGGCTCCGTTTCTTCGCAAGGCCTATCATACACGACGCGTTATCAGACCCTTGAAAATAAATAGCTCGCTAAATAGATCCATCTATCTATCACCGCAAATAGAAAATGGAGCGACTCGACAAGCCTGTTGCAGGCAATAGTCAGAGATAGAGAGGAGCGATATAATATATTTTCGCACGAGAGAGATAAGACTTCATATTCCTAGACTCTTGCCCCATATTTTTTTGCGTTATTATATAATTCCTTAACATTATATAGAAAAAAAATATAAATGATAAATGGTGCTAATTATTTTACTTTAGTAATCTAAAGAAGGAAATATATTCATATGGCTTCAGATAATTGACAGCAAAGTCCTTGCTCGATATCAACGCATTTGCATGAAACATCACCAGTATGATTCATCATTATGATGAAAATAGCGAACGAGACCGTTAAACAAAATACTGCTATTGGCATTCAGCACAATTATATTTCAACATAACTATCCTAGAATATAATTTAGTCGCTATATTCATGTTTTACGTTCATTATTGATATAACATTAATTAAAATTAATTCCGTGAGAATTAAATAAAAAAATATTTAAATAAAATTATTATACTAAACATGATACATTAAATTTTGTTTATATTATATCAAATACATTTAACATTAAAACATTATCGAATTGACACGTAAAATTGAAACCTCGGTAACGCGGTCATATTTACGACCGAGATTAAAGCTGGAAAAGCGGGCACAGTGATTATATAATTAACGATAATATAGAACTAACGGCAAAAATCCTGGAGAGTAGTCAATCGTGACAGGATTAATCGAACGATGCGATATGTTCTATCGAGCATGAGATATCGTCAACATATAAAAAAAAGAAAAGAACCAGGTACGTGTACTCATTCATCCTGAGAGTCCATTTACCTCGACCGCGCGAGTTTCTTCACCGGTTGCCACGAGGAAAATGACGAAATCGTGCGAATTGTGCGTAGGACGAGAGGTATCTTTGCGGTAGCCTTTCGCTAATCGGCGAAACACGAAACGGAATACGTCGAAACGGAGCACGAGATGTGCGGCGACGGTTCGATAATGGAATGCGCGAGACGACGTCTCGTGCCCATGTCGACGATTCCGGTCGAGACCGAAGATAAATCGTTGGCTCGCCGAAAGGCCGAGAGGCAACGTACGGGATCGGGGACAGGGACATTATCTCGGTAATGAGGAAAGGCGGCGGCGAGCGAAAAGTGTCAAGCCCGCTGCTACAGTGACACCCACCTTGCCAGTGGACCACTCCTCTTGGCTCGCTGGCCGAGGATCTTCTCGACCACGGTGACGTTGCCGCTCCTCGCTGCCTCGAGCAGCTCCTGATCCTTGCCCATAGTCCATTTACACCGCGATCAAGCCGCGATGTTCGCCCGCACACTTGTCAATTTGTGTTTTCACTACGATTACTCGCGTTTCATTGATCCAACGTAGCCATCTTGAATGAACTGGCGCGCCGCCACGCGGCGACCTCGCGAGGCTGCGGCGTACGAGACTACGGTTCACGAGACTACGTGAGCGCGAGCGGGAAAGCGTTGAATGAACGGTGCGAGGGAGACGGCGAGTCTCGCACGTGACGTGCGCGCGAGCGCCGCGACGTGCACAAGCGCCGCGAATGTGAACGAGCGTGGAGAGCCGAGCGGAGCCGAGCGGGGCCGGACGGAGCCGAGTCTCGCGTAACAGCTGTTGCGCCATACTGATTTTTCGTCGCGACGAGAACGCCGGTTCTAAACCCAGTGGTTATTTGAACGAGTAAGTACGTGACACGTATCAGTCAAAATGCAACGAATCGTTCTTACCTTTCTCTTGGCTCTGACATTATTTCTCGATGATGCAACGTTACAAAATACGACAACGTACAACGAATCTGCTTCGGGTAAGTTATAACCTCAATGTTCGGCGAGTGTCTCGGACAACTTGTAAACATTCTTCGCATATGTTTTATATTATGTATTCCTGACTGCATTTAATAAATGATAATTAATCGATCGTTTCGATCAGATTTATGAATCTATACGTCTGTCATACGTAATTATTATTCGACAGAATATGTCTTGTGATTAATGTCTTGATTTATTTGTTACAAAATATAACAGTTTAATAATTGCATATATAGATTCTTTGTATTTTTTACTTTATATCTAGTACTATCTATCTGTAGAATTATTTATAGATTATTCGCTCGAGTGACTGATTATATAATATAGATTACATATAAAAATATGAAAAAAAGATTTAATGTCTTATAATAACAAAGTATATTTATAATGTAATTACTTCATTAAGGAAAGTATACGTATATTACATAGAGAGAAAAAGAATATTCTTATTTTGAAAATATCTTTGACTTCAATATGAAAATCTTGAAATGAGAATATATTAATTGAAGAAAACTTGCTTGAAATGAGTGACATATGTATATATATGTGTATGCTTGAGATGAAATTATATTGCATTCACTGGAGAAAACTTGTTTGTATGAACTACTTTATATAATTCAATTAAGAAAATTATATAATTATATAAATATTCTCATATATACGCAAGAATACATATTTCATTGTATATATCGCTCATTTCAAGCAAGTTTTGTTCAATTAACGCAATATATTCTCATTTCAAGATTTCTGTGTTGAAACTAAAGATATTTTCAAAATAAGAATATTCTTTTTCTCTGTATAAGAATAAAAAGATAGAATTTGATATATTGCGTTACAGATAGTGTTGGAATAACAGTATCTTTATGGAATCATAATAAGAATGACGCATTCAAGCAACGAATAAATTTAATTCCATTCAATCATTTAAACATAACTGTGACAGATATTCCATTGGATATTTGGTTTATTATATTACAAATTCATACATTTCAATATAATGCTACGATAGCTTACGACAAAAAGCTGCTTGATAAAGTATCAAGCAAAAGTTTATTCGGATCAAACATTGGTCTGTACTTAAAAACACATAATGTAACAACCCCACTACAGGTATTTTTGAAGCACAATAATATATACAACCTCGATGCATTACTCGTGATTGTCGCGTACGATCGAAATGGTAAGTACAAATAATATTAATGAATTCAATATCATATATATGTGTATATGTGAATATCTTCCTCTCACATTTTCCTTTTCCGAGCAACATTTAATCGAATTAAATCTAACGATGGCATAAAACGGTGTCAATTAAAATAATATAAAATTAATTGCTATATTATAAGATAATTGTGTACAAGGGAATATTATCTGCTTAATAAAGATCGAAAAATTACATATTATAGTAAATTAAATAGCCGTGTACGTGATGTTGATCATGCGATAGAGTAAATCGTAAATCATATCAAGATATATATTCGATTAATTTGCGATACATTTCCATTATCAGTCGTGTGTAAATGAGTTGAATAGCTAATCGTTTTCAACGGTGAACGTAATGGTAAAATTGGTCGAGTATCGAGAGAATTCACCGATGTCGTTCATTGGTCGATTATTGTTCTCCACAGCACCGATACCAGGTGGCTGCAACATGGAATTCGATATTGAGGTTGCACCGTATCAAAAGCTGCATATAGAAAATGAAATGATAATAGTCGATACCCAGCCAGCTTCGATACTCGCTGATAACATGTCGCCGACTTTTTGCGAAATAAATCTGGTGCAACACAAAATGTACCGTCTTTATCTACCTAGGCAGGATTTTACCCCGGAAACATACTTCGAGGCGATCGCGAGTATGCTGACCACGCAAAACATTTTGCAGAATGGCGACGAGGTATCTCATGATATGACGATACTAACCTGGGGAGATGAAATTTCAGTCCTAAGAGATTCGTAGAATTCATATAGCATTATCGTCACGGTTATCGTTATTTCCTCTCATTCAATTTCTTTCGATTTACATACATTACGCGGAGAAAATATTATAGTAAAAATTATTATACAATTTTTGTAATCGTGAGACATACACATATATACTGATTTATATAAATTATGATATTTTTATCCACTAATATATTATATTATATTTTACAAAGAAATATCTATTTATTTAAATATTTTGACGCACAAACAAACGTATAATCGTTAACAAATGATAAAATAAATACATAATTTACAATTTTTATATCTTAATGTCGTTATATTTCGATAATAAATATTGTAAAAGAGAATTTTTCATACAATTTGTACTGTAAAACATATTTTCTCCGTGTAAAATGTGTGTGGGAACATTTGCAATATAATAACGATTAACTGATAGAGAAAATTAATAATGAAAATTATCAAGTCTTAGTCTTTATTTTCAAAGAATCTTAGTTTTTATTTTCAAAGAAACACTTTATAATTAAGTAAATCGAATTACATGTATGAATAAAAATATTTTTGGTAGGTACCGCTTGCTCTTATGAACCCTATGAGACATATTTACAGTGCATATACTGGTACAGGATCTGTTTATGCCGCAATTGTTACTCATGGCAATTATTCTTCAGCTTACATTCCGACTTTTACATATGCTTGCAGTCCATTAGTATATCCGGAGACATGTCAAATTTTAAGTACGTTTTATTTCACGAATTTTTGTGTCAGTTATAAATTAATATTTTTTATGATAATGATGAATATAGTAAGTCATATTTAAAATGTTATATATTTCTGTGTACGAGACATGTATACATACATATATATTTCATGATGAATTAAAATTATTAAAATTAAAATTATTTTTTTTACAAATCAATAATGTAAGATAGATGGATTATTTTGGGAGATAAATTTTCTTTATTTTTGGAAATAGATTTTCTTTATTTTTTCTCTAGTTTTCTAACAAAATATTTTCAATTAACACTGTGAGATTGTGAAATTGTGTATGTCTATAAATTGTTAAAGTAAAATTGTTTCTTGCTTCATCATTTTTTTAGATGACACGTTTGCAAAGACGATTTGCGCATTGGTTCTAATCATAGGATTTCTCTCAATTATTATCGGACATAAATATGCTTCCACAGATCGCTTAATATCGAGTTGTATGATGGGTGGTATTTTTGGATACACTCTAGCGATAAGCATGAATGATTACAGCACTGCAAGTAATTATACATCAACTTTTATATGAAAAATTTCAATAAAATATAACATTAAATATATTTATATAACTTACCTCGAAGTGCACGCATTCTCATGGCTGTTATCTTTTACAGTTAACATGCTGATAGGTTCAATATCTGCCATTCTTGCCGTAACCTTATCGTACTCATGTTCAATTTGCAACTGTACGTTCCTGTACAATTTACCATTAGGATTTCTGTGTGCATGCATCGTATACCTCTACGCTCCAGGTAAGTTATATTTTAAACAGAACCGTATTTCTCATAAGATGATTACAAGGTTTGTAGCATTAAATGAATAAGTTATTTTACGCGCTCGATCCCAGGGGACGGTTTTCGTATTGAACCATTTTTTTTCCGCGATAGTTAATTTATTTCTTAACCATCGTTCAATATTACAAGTCTTGTAACTTCACGAAATATGATTCAGCATATAGCATACGTGAAAAGCGAAGGCGGAAACCGTAGCCTCTCCACGCCGCGATGCTCGCGAAGGGCTGTTGCGAATTATAGGAAAATAATGAAAGCCAGGCTTAAAAGCGGAGGGATAGAGCGCGCGACCGTGGGTGGGAGCACCGCCGCTACCCCGAAGTTAGTTCGAGTTTGGCGAAGGGATGAGAGGCGCACAGTCAGTTTCTCCCCGTAGCTTCTATCAATGCTGGCCGCTCATGTGGAAACCTCGCCCGTCGAATCCCCCATGCAGAAGCGGTATAGCGCATTCACGTTGCCTCCCACCTTTCTCACCATAACGCCACGACTACCCTTCGCCACCCTCGCTCAAGTACGAACGCAAAAATGCGTTCACCGCCGCGCGCGGAATTGCACGCACACATCAGTCTCTCCCTCCTACGGTGCGAACTCCCACGGCAGGGTATAACCAGCTTGGAAGATTCGCATTTACCTAATTGTGTCCCCGTATTTATTCTGCGCCGGGACCTATTTAGATTACACGATGCGTGCATACGCAACTGCACAGGCCGATCTAGCCCGTCGACAGATGATCGCGATCGTTGTTTACTTTGAGCCGACCGTTCGGCAGACCAATGTTAAAACGCACGATTATGTTGTAACAGAAAGCACCCGCTCGTTGGTTAATCGCCGAAATTTTCGCGCGCGATATTGGCATACGTTGAAATTATGATGATAAACACGAGTATATTATAGTTTATAATTTGGAATATATTTCTTTGTAGCATGGATGTTTTATGTTCTGGAAAATAATTTGTTATTCTGGCCTATGTTCGCAAGCTTAATGCTTATGATTGCTATACTTTTGTCAAAGATGCCTTATTTCGCGAAAATACTCACGCGGGTCGTTTTTGGGTCTTATTTCATGATTATCGCTATTGATTATTATACTGGAAGTAATTTAAAGTATATTATTCTTACTTTGATCAGAAGAATCACTATATCTGAATTTCGCTTAGCATTTGTATATCCACCGTATCAAGATGCAGGTATGTTGCTTTCTTTTATGTAAAAATATTTGATATTGACAGTATTTTGTTAAGACCGATTATTTTCAGATGTAACCTTGACAATTATCTGGTTTATGCTGATAATAACACAGTTTATTATACAAGGGTGCGCCAAATGGTGTAATGAAAGTATGTGTTGTGGTAGAATCTGCAATACATACAATATATTATTAATTATACGAAGCACCAAACTATGGAATAGAAGAATATCTGTAGAATCTACAGAGGACTCTACAGAAACAGATTTCTTAGAGTCAGATATGTTAAAACATGGAAAAAAATCTTATATATGATATTATCGACCAAATAATCAAGATGGTATATAACAATATACACATCAATATTGTTTATATAAACTATAAGATTTAAGTTTTTCGAATTTGTTGAAATTTATTACATTAGCTGCCAAAAATAATTATATTTGTAGCAATTTTGTTTATCCTCGTTAACTGTTGATCTCAAATCATATTTCAGTTAATACTTATAAATGTATAAGTATAAATCAGTATATAATACAAACCTGTTCTATGTTTAAATCATTTTGTGCTAAATACAAAACAATGTAATATATATTAATTAAAATGTAAGATTTTGTATAACAATGATGTGTACAACATTTACATTTAACATATAAATTGTATTTTTTATTTATTTTAATTTATTTTTGTTTAGTGATTGTGATGTTTATTCGCATTTTAATATGCAAAATGTATGTTTTTTTATATAACTTTAAAACAGTAACAACTGTGATAATCAACAATAAAATGACAATTGTAAAAGATAAAGTTGTACATCATTGTAAATATTTTTTTATAATATAATATTATAATAATATAATATTATATATATATATAATATGTATATTTTATATATATATATATATATATATATATATATATATATATATATAGATACTTATAATAACTTTTTGTTAATATTATGTAAGAGTTTGTATAATGTTTGTATAGGATAAAGAATATATATAAGAATATAGATAAGAATATATGAATGTTATGAATAAATAAGTGAAATGATTTGGCATTAAAATGAAATAACATTTATTGAATCGAGATAGTGACACCTAACAGTTCTCTATTTCCTACTACTTACAATCTTAAAATTAATCACAGCAACAATATTATCTCATTATTCACAACACTTACATAGATTATACTGTCGTAATAATATATTATTCTCATTAATAAATTTGTTAATACTCGTACACTGTATTTGTTATTAGAGTAGTATTATTACAGATAATAAGAAAGTCGCGTAACCACTTCCGCATAATGTTTGTTGCATAACGATGAAAGCATAATTCCGCTGAAACGCATTTTACATGCATAAAATTGCGGTAACGTTCAATTCGCAAAAGTTCTATCATAAAGGTAACATAATAAATGAGAGTCACTTTAATCTACTTTACGCGAAACGCACAGCCTGTTGCAAGTGCAGCTCCTGTTTGTAGAGAATCCCTCATGAAAACGTGTATGATAAGCGACCATTCGTGGAGATGCATACTGAATTCATTTCAAAGTACTTTTTACTAATGATAGTAAACGTCGATGAAAGTTACTAATATTTTCAGAGTTTATTTTTTAGATTTAATAATTTCATCCCATTTCAGTAAAAAAAAAATTATAAGTCGTGAAATAGCATATTTGCATACGACATATTCAAGTTTGAGAGATTTTATTTTTTGCTTTTAGTGACAGAAAAAAATTAATCAAAGTCTGAAATAAATATATATAATTTAAAATTAAATATATATAATATAAATTAATTATAACACAAGAATACCGAAATTTCTAAAAAAAAAAAACGTCAAATATTGCAACTACTGTGGACCTTCATCGTTTTATGGATTCTCTGAACACTGGACACTTTTCTTATCTCTCTCTTTCTTTTTCTATCTCATTTTTCAAAGTTATATAATGTGACAATGTTGTACAAGCAACAATTTGTATAAACAACAAAATTATAAAATATTTTATACATCTAACAAAAGATCGTATGAAAGAAAATTGTACATGTAATTTAATACTAAAAAAATTATTTCAAATACTTCTTTTACATGAGAATAAATTGGTATATAATAAGGAAGTGGCATCGGCAGATTTTAAATAAAAATTGTTACGGACTGAAAATTTATCATCGCGAGATTTTAAAGCGGCGGCGTCTAGCTACACCAAAGATTTTCCACTTTTAAATTTCATGCTGCTTTGTTTTCGTTTTCTTCCAAAAATATAAATTTACTAATATACAGTACACACACCTTTCCTCGTTAAATGCTCTTCGCGTACAAACGTTACACAAACTTACACGAGCTCTATGTGGCCATGTAAACGACAACGATAAAAACGAGCCGTGCTCTTCTCTAGGTGGTGTAACTTTACATACTTCACACGTTACTGTTTAACACAATGTATATTATCCATGTTTATCTGTCGGCTGCTGTTTAATCGTAGAATTCGTCACCTACATTTATTACGGTGCGCGTGAGAATTGTTGATAAAACGATTGTTATGCGTTATCGAAAAAAATTAAATGCTTGCAAATATTCACATTGCAACAGAAATATCGGAAATGCTGTCCCCTGAAAAAGCCTGTCGAGTTCTGGAACGATAAAATTCGAAAATATCGAGTCATTCGCTGTTTTCACGCCGTTTTTTCACACTTACGAATCAGTGACTAATTATTCAACGCAATCGTGCGGCGCGACTCAATTACTAAAAAACGTGCTACATCCCTGGCAACTGGTGATCGAAATGCATCGATTAAATGTATCGCTCACACATAGCTATCGAAATACAATAAGACCGCGCAAGTGATTGGTATCTCTTCTAATAATTCAAAATTATGCCGTCATCTAATTTATCGTGCATAATGGAATCGTTAAATTTAATTTGATTATTAAAATTATTGCTGCAAAAATTTCATAATAGAATAATATGTCGCTTGTAAAAAAATTGTAATTATATAACAGCAAATAATACAATTGCCTCCTTATATAATTCGATTACTTTCTATATTATTCTTTTAAATAATACATGTATGATATATTGCGTAAAATTCCTGAATTTTTTTGGCATTCTCGTTGATATGCATTTCTATACATATATTGAAATCCGTTCCAAAATTCGTTTTTAAATAAAAAATTCATACAATGTGTTTCGCAAAATGATAGGTGAATAAATGTAGGCTCAGATTATTTGATTTTATTAAAGTTCTGCTGCTTCACGGTGTAAGTAACGGATTTGTCACTTCGATGAGGAAAAACATTGAATACACGGATAAGATTGCATAATCTATAAGACGGGTACGTTCGAACGTAACTGGAATTTGTATGACTTACGTACGTGTATATACAGCGATAATTATTTCTAATTTACAGTACTGGTCTAAAGAGAGTAACAAATGCTATCTTACAATCATCTTTATACAGTATAATCGAAAGAATGGGCTTCGATCGTGTGTGCGGCGACGTTTAACGAGTATGATGCCGATGAAATTTCTCGTTACTGCGAGCACCAATTTTCCGCGATCCGTTTGAGAGAACGAATCTGCCTCTTCGGTCCGTTAGTTCAGCAATACATTTACATTAATAACAATAAATACCGACGTGAACGTCCATGCTACTTGCCTCCTTTGGGCGTTATTTCGACACTTATGAAATCTCTCTATAGTTACGTCGGTTTATTTTTTATGAATTCATACGTCACTGTGCTTTCATTATGGTAATAACGATGATATAAGCTATGGATTGGATTGTCTTAATCTAGAATTCTGTATCTTGGATCGGGATAAACATTCTTATGGAGAGACATGTATTATAAATGAGGAGTTTAAATCGAACATTTCAATTTGCTGTAATTGCTCGTAAATCTGTCAAGTAGTTTACGCGAGGTTTAGAAAAATGCTATTCGTAATGCTACGTCGAGGAGATCTGAAACTTTAATATTGCTATTTTCGACATATTCTGCACACAGATCTCGAGAAATGCGAGAAGTTTCACTATATTTATAATATAATTCAAAACGCGCACATGGCGACTCTTATGCATTTGCGTGTCCAATTGCATTTGCAAAACGCGTTGAATCTCAACGTGAAGAACCATTCACATTAATAATAATAACAATAATAATATCTAAGTGCAATAAATAAATAAGCTACAAAATTTAAAAGAAAATTTAGTTTTTCTCGAAAAAAATATAAATAAAATATATATAAGACATATTACAAAGTAAATATATATATAAATGCTATTGTTTCCTGGGAATATATCTTTCTGGGATTTTCGCGAGCCGTTCGTCGATCGATATACTGTTCACAAATGGACGTAGACAAGGGCCACGGCATCCTCTCGAGAGTGGTGTCTTCCGACGCCATATCTGCCGGCAGACACGATGGCCGGCCTCGCCGAAAAAAGCTACCCTCCAGGCAGCTATCAACCCTCGCAACCGTTCCCTCCCGCAACGAAATCAGCCTCATCGGGAAACTACCACCCTAAATTCTCGCGAGAATATATTTCGGCGGGAGCCCGCCTACGTGTCTGCGGCTCCCTTTCAATTTCCACGCGGTTCGCGGCCGCCCTTACACGAAGGAAAATATTTGCCGGAAACCGATACAACATGCGGCAAACAATATGCGCTCGGTGGTATCCAATAAATCCGGTAATAAAGCTCGCCGATGCCGAAAAACGAGAACGGCTGTAAATTTAATGAACGCTCTTGACATCGATCGAGCTTTCGAAAACGAAAAAGAGAATTTGCGCACGTCGAAATAAAAAAAAAAAAAATGATTTTTCATTATTATGATACTTGTTAAGAAGATTCTTCCGTTGTTGGTGGTTCTTCACGCGAAAGTCCTTGACATAATATAAAGATGGTAACGTAACGTAAATCACACACACTATCGTGAATAGGTAAGTACCCTGCGTGACCCGGGTCATGCGTATATATCTACGAAATCTAGATCAGACACGAAGTGGAAGGTGGGTAAAAGTCGATTGGTTCCAGCTCGAATTATATAAAACTTATTGTGCTCCCTAAAATTCCGCTCTGTAATCGAATCGTTAGTAAAAAATCTTTTCGTTCGATTTCAAAGAGAAGTTAATTGCAACGAGCTGCTGCTCCTTTCGTGCAAAAATTTCGTGATATTCCATTACGATCGTCAATGCGGGTGTTGGCAAACTTACAAATTGTTCAAGAGGGAAAGGAATCTATTCTATCTCCTAATCTAATGGAATAGTTTCATAGATAGGTATTGCCTTTCAGAAAATTGACGGTCGTAAACATTCGAGGACGCGAGTTATTAATTCGATTTGCGAGGAAATTACGCGATTAGTAATATCATTTTTACGAACAATTAAATATTCCCCCGACCAAAATCGGAGCATGCTAGCATAAAGTAGTTATTTATTAAACATGCATTTTAATAACGTTCCTAATAAAACTGTTTTGCCACATTATTTAAAAGTATTCATTAATAAATAAATCTCCGCGAAAATGAACAAACGAAATTTTTCAACTTACGAGACAACGGAGAGAAATGTCAGACGGTTGCGTCATCATTCGGGATTAAGTTTATTCCACGCACAACCGACACTAACTACGCGCCTTCGATGCGATCGGCGTCACGCTGTCAAGCGCGAACTGTCAAGCGAGTCCTCCCTTCGTAGCGTCTCTCTTTCCACTAGTCTGATCGTGGGCGTCGCGACGGCGATCATCGCCGTCGGTGACCAAGCGCAAGAAGGACACCTTGTCAAGGATCACTGCGCGACGCAGCACGTCACGAGAAATCAGTCGTTTCACTCACTGGTGTCGGAATTGTGCACGGGAGTGGTCGCCGGGGTGCTAGGGGCCTGATGCTGCGTCGACTGCGTCGGTATCCCGAGGGAGGCGAGGAGCGGTCGGGGCACTGCGCCCGGGGTGACGCTCGGCGGTGGCGGCGGGCTCTCCTGGCCTACGAGCAAACTCGCGGGCGGGAACCCGAAGAGCTGGGATCACTGGAGCCTCGGCCAATAGTTGCCCGTCAGGTCCGGAGTCTGCGAGGGTATCTGCACCGGCACCGAGACTCCCGCCGATATCACTCCTGAAACAATCGAGCCGTCGGAGGATTGAGCGCGCGTTGCGACGGAACGGGAACTCTATCGAGGCTTTGAGAAATAGAGCGACGAGATAAGAAGCACCTCTGAATGCGGGTGGAACGTATCAAGAACGAATGACACGAACGTACGGCGTACAAAGGCAAAAACTACTAATTTTATTAATATACCATATATTGTCATTAGCAAAATTAATGCCTTATTCTAGCGTGGAATATAATTACCCCTTTGTACTTTAATATTACGTATCACTCGTCTTGTCCGTATTTTACTATTTAACGATTTAATTCATTTCTTCTTTGTAACATCGCTGGTTGATCGTCATTCTGTGATTAAGGAAATTTATTCATCAATTTCAGCGACTCGCGATAACCGCGAATAAAGCGCATCGTTAATCGCGTGGAACGCAATGAGACTAATTTTGCTAAAAACGAGCAAGTACGTATTTACGGAAGACGGCAAAACGCACTCGCAAGTATCGTCCATAGCGACGGTTGCGTAAATAGGATTCGGTTATGATAGCGCACAGCGGCTTCGTACACTTCTGCAATTTGAATTAAACACCTTAACGAGCTGCGTCTAAACCAATATAAACTTCCGCGAAAACATTTACACTCTATGCAACCTCGCGTCGTAACTTCATTCCTCGCGTAGGCTATAATTATAACATAAATGCAAAACAGGCAATTTGGCGAGCCTTACAACGAGGATGCGTGCCATTACACGTTAACCGCGTAACCTACCTTATTCGATGTTAACATGTCGCGAATATCGATACATAAGGTTAACAGGAAGAAAGATGTAATCTTGATATCTATAATATTTACGCTTTTGAAATTTAATTCGCCATATAATATCGAATCACGTTTAATTCAAAAGTCTCGAAATAACTCGTATTTAATCGCGCGACTAAATTCCCGGATACCTCGCACAACATTCTATCGCATCTTAATAATCTCCAGAATTTCATCTTCAGCTTCCGACGAATGCTGTCACTTTGATGGCGAGGGATTAATCGAATATCCGTGACTCTCGTTCAACCGTCCACGTCCGCCAGCTGCGGAACAACTCGCGCGATTACGCTCGTTTCCGCGGTTGAACCGGGGGACGGCTACTTAGCTATGAAAACGGCGCCGTTAGAGTCATCGGGACACCGCGCGGCGCTAACGAGCGCGGTGAAAGTCCTTACGGCGCTCGTGCACGTAAAGCGATTATGATGGATAACCCGCGGCTCGTTCCGCACGTAAGGAGCGAGAACGTGCGGCGGTAGAGAGGAACAGTGAGAAAACGACGCGAGACATGGGGGGGAGGAGGAGAGGGACGAGGGTGAAAGAGCGGAAAAGAAGAAAGGCGGCGAGAGAAGAGAGCGCGGAACGACGAGAGGGACGGAGAGGGTGGGACACGCTGCGCGCGTGTTTCGCAGTATTCCACCATTCCGGCTTGCGCTCCGCTCCGTTCCTGTAGATACGCCGCGCACCCCGTATTTCCTCCCCTTTGGGTTCGCACGTTATTGAGCGCTCGCCCAGCCGAGGCGAGACCCAACCCATCCACATCCTCTGTTCACCCCTGTATATCCTCAGGAGGGAGAGGAAGCAAGAGAGAGAAAGGGAGAGAGAGAAACGGAGAAAGAGACGAAAGGGGCCCGGAGGGTGACGAGAGGGACGGATAGATGGATAGACGCGAAAGAGTGAATGCACCCTCGAGGGTGAAAGGGTGTAGAGAGACGAAAGGGATGAGAGAAAGGGAGAGAACGAGGCGGCGCAGGCTGCGAGAGGAGGCGCGACCCTCCGTGGCTTTCGCTAAACGAAAAGCGAGGGGATGAGACGTGGAGATAGACGAAGAAAAGAGATAATAGGGAGAGAGGGAGGAAGAGAGTCGGGAGAGAAAAGAAAGAGCCGAGCGCGGAGGAGCCAAGCGTACGTAAAAAGAGGGAGGGTAGCGGAGTTGAGAAAATGGAAAATTCACCAGCTACATCGGCGGGGTTGGAAAACCGCCGAACATCCCATTCTTCGATTCAGCCCAGCGGCGCCATGCGAGATTTGTTTTAAAATCCTTTTACAATTCCGTGGGCGAGCGTGGAGCCGCGACCGCGCCGTTGCCCGCTCTTTCATCCCTCTCTTACATTCTCTCTCTTTCTCTCTATCTCTCTCTTTCTGTTAGCAAGACTATGTAGATTGCGTGTGAAGAGGTGCTCCCAGGTAATTCTCGACGCTTTATTTCGCGCTTTGAGCCGACTAGAAACACGGGAAGAAAACTGCGGCCGTGCCAAGCGAAAATTGGAAACGAAAACCTCTATCGGTTTTCGGCGTGGATTCGTTCGTTTTGTTATTGCTCTCTCTGTATTTGTATTCTCAAACGGCCAAACGGAAAATTTTTAAATAATTTCATATAAATATAATCAAAAGATATAATTTATAAGTAGTTAACGAGCTAATTATAAGAGAGAATCTTAGCAGTAAATATTCCGTTAATATTCATATATAAAAAACGCTCTAGTATATAAAAAAAAACACTCTAGTTCTTTTACTAGATAATTATAAAATCTTAAGAAAAAAAACTATAACAAAATGAATAAAAAATAGTTGAACAAATTTAATCTACAGAAAGAAAAGTTTGTTAAGAAAAAATATTTTTACAAGATTTGATTAAAAATATCACCTCTTTGTTAAATAAAAAATGCATTCTTTTATAATAATTTTACAATCGATACATCGATATTGCGGGACATCCCCTAAATTAGATAAACGTTCTTTTTGCGCAAATATATTAGATTATTTCCTAAATAACCTTGAAATCGAGGTACAGAATAAATTAATCGAGAACTCACCGGTCGCGGTCGAAGTCGTCGGTTGATAGGGTGCTCCACCTGGTCCGGTAGGTTGTCCCCCCGGTGTCGCGGGGGTGCCGCCGTGAGACGTCGGGATGCCACGATGAGGTTGCGAGTGCGCGGCCGCGGCCGCGCTATGCGCGTGAGAATAGGACTGCGTAAGCGAATGAAGAGGCTCGTGAAACACGTACGCCGGATAGCCTTCGGCGCGTTGCTGAAGACAGCTTCCACCCATTGATCCGCCCAGGCTGCTTGACATGGAACTACAGGCGAGAAAAGAAAACGATGGATAACACAACGCAAAGCTATCATTGATACATATCAATTTTAATTCACGACAACGCGTGTATAATTAAATTTACCGAATGAAACTTAAAAATATGAAGAAAAGTCTCTTATCAAGATATTTAAAGTTGACATTTCCAGAAAGAAAAGTAAATATCGTTTATCCAAGTTATCAAGTGTGTGTCCGATATCTATTCTTGCATATAATTTTTGTATTTGTGAAACAAAATGCTTTATAGAAATTCTCCTACCTATACGTGTCGGGCATAGTGGCGATTGGTTGCGGTATCGACGAGTACATGGCGTTGAATCCGGCGTTTAAGGGCAATCGTGGTGTTGCGGGGGTGGCCGCGGGAGGCGCGGCGCCGCTGCTACCTCCGCCGCTACCGCCAGCCACCACCTGATCGACGGCCGCTCTCCTCTGGTTCCGTAATTTCTCCTCTCGACGCCACTTCGCCCTGCGATTACTGAACCACACCTGCAACCGACACAATGACGGTGCCTTTGTCACGATAAGTGTGCAGTCGCACACTCGGCGCCGCCGACACGTTATTTCGCATCATCCGCACTCGTTCGCTCTCGTTCACGCTTCACGATTCTCTCCTGCTTCCTCCCCGAAGAGAACACCCTCACATCCTCCCTGAACCATCTCGCCGTCTCTCGCTCTCTCCTTCTCTCTCCTCTGTTTTTTTGTCTGCGAATCTCTCGTGCACTTTTCGAGATAGCGTGAAAATCTAGACACTCTTCTTTTCCATATCTCGTACGAACGACCGCGCTACTGTTTACGAGGCGCTCCAATTTGTTAATTGCGATTGAGCAGTTGTCAGACAGGAAATTGATTTACTCTTGTTCGCTTGGTCTCTTTCCATTCACCATTCGCTCTAGTTTCTCGCGTACATTCTTTCTACATGTTCCTGTTTGTCACCCCTTCGCTGTCGCACACTTATACGTATCTCTTTTCAAGCGTTTGATTGTACTACAAACCGCATCAAATCCGATATTGGAGAAAAAGTGTACTGCAGATAACACGCGGTTGTACTCGCGTGAGTCTTACATTAATCGTATCGATTAGAAAAGAGATTTGATTATTCTATATTTAATGCTATTACAGATCTTTTAAACGTCGATTAACTTTAATATTCATGTCCCACCGACTTCTTGTCTGTTTGTAGAATTATAATTAAAAAAAGATAAAGAGTACGTCAAAAAATTATATAAATGCACTTGTGTAAAAATAATGAAAATAGAATAAAGAATTAATAATGTCATCAATATTTATCCCCTTATTATTTATAGTGATATCTCAAATGACACGACACACAAATTCATAAAATAAATCGAGACTTATAAATTCCTTGCAACGCCTACACGGATTTTCTGATTTTTTGTGATTCTCTTCAGCGATAAGAGGATTTGTTCCCTTCGATATATAGGTTTTCCCTCGTCGGCGCTTAGGACAATCCATGAACCATGCATTTGGCTTTTTCGTAAGACCTTTTTTCTATGTGTATACTGTAGCAGTCAATTTCATGGGCAGGCAATTAATTCGCTACGCTCTCGAATTGTTTTTACGTGTAAAAAATATTTTAATATTTTAATATCCTCTATAATTACACTATACTTTTTTTATCAAACATATTATTGTTATAATTTTTTATTCCATAATTATTGCATTTAATTGGTGAATATCGTACAACTGTTATTCATGCAATCAATCGAAGAGAAGAGAGAGAAAGGTCTATTCTAATAAATTATATTTAATACAACCGGGGCGCACAAGTTTTCGAAAAAGAAATTTACATGTTTTCGCTTGCTACTGTGCGCGGCTAAAAATAAAGGACAAAGCAATAACAGCAATTTCCATTCTTGTCGATTTTGGTGTAACGAATTACCGCGTGTGCGATACGGAAAAAAGGGGGATGTTTTTCGCGACGGAAAGAAATGTCATCAACGTAGAAATACAAGCCTTCCGCAATCTCACGTATAACATCACGCGCTACGAACATGACGAGGGTCCCTCGATTGAATCAAAAAATAAATTCCATCCTCCTGTCCTCCCGTTGGCGCAGCAAATCGTGTTCGACCATCCCACCGTCAAATATCTACCATTCGCCCGCAGTGGGTTTCTTCCGGCCAATACCATCGTCCCTCGTAAACTCATCCTCCCTCATTCCGAAAACTCGTCCGAATCGATCCGTGCGAAAGTCTGTGATCCGAACATGCTCGGTGTTACTCAAAGAACACGGTCTCTCCTCCGAGCCGATCGTCAATGGCCGAAATGTAGCAAGGACCGGTTCTCGACGCCGGTTTCCAACCTTGGAATCCTCCGACCTTGGACATATTCGCGATGCGCCAACTAGAAGCGCAAGAAATTCGTTTGGTTGCACGTCTCGCCGGTACTTTAAGAAATTAGTGGAACATAAGACATTGTCGCGTCGGCTCCGAGAAGTATCTCATTCCGATCGGAAGAAAGGATATAAACGAGAAGTTAGAAACAAAAATTCTCTTCTTCAAAAAGTGTCTCGGCGTGACTCTATTAGGTACATCCCGCAACATCCTAATGACTTTATGCTTCATTTTTTGCGCTTGTTTTTACTCAGCGCCCTCGAAAGCCGAAGGAAAACCCCGTTTAATCCTCGTGTAGCGTATCGGCCATCGCGTTCGCACAAGTCGACTTAGGGAACGCCGAGGACGATAATCGGCCGGCGACGGACGTGCCAGCAGCACGACGTGGCGAATCTCGTGGCCGTGGTCGGGGTATATAGGTGGAAAACCGAGGGCCAATCGGAGGGCGACCTCCCTCGGGACCCGACGTTGCCATGGTTGCGTCCGAGAACCCTCTTAGGCCTTCCGCGCGATCCCTCGCGGCTCGGGTTGCGTTTACATGCCACGCCATCCCGTATATCAAGCCGCGACGCGCGTTACATTTTGGGCTCCATCTCAAAGTATCGGGCATTTCGCTCTTCGTCTTTCATTCGAGGATCGTCCGCAACGATTGGTCTAACTTGGCGATCACCGCGATTCTTCCCTTTTGCTCGAGCATCTTTTTCTATCTCGACCATCTCCCTCTTTCGATTTCACTCGGTCTTCCTTCATTCTCTCTATTCCTCTTTCCTCTCCCTCTTCTCCTCGTCGAACTTCTCCTTTTCCCTCTCGCGCCGGAACTCCCGGTTTCCTGCACTTAGCAAGATCAATACCAGCCAACGAGGCTTGAAAACATGCGTCAACATGGTCTTGCACTGTTTGTACGTCCACATAACGCTCAGCGCGCCCGGTTACTACCACCACACCGAACCCCGCCGGCCACTTCGCCGACCCTCTCGTCTCCTCATCGCGGTGGTCCAGGTGAGAGGAGGGTGAGCGCGGTCAAACAATATTCGATAAGGCTACGTATATATTAACGGCTCAAAATGTTGATATTATAATTATAATTATGCAACATGATATTTTGCATCTCCCTTATGATTAAAAAGTAAAAGGGATATTATCAAAATGGGAATTGTTAAATAGCAGAAAGTGTCAACAAACATTGTACAAATGTTTGCATACGTAATATTCAATTAATGGCATTGAAAATAACGATATTTCGATATTTCTAATAATCGTTTAGAATAGGTTACTGTAACGAGAGTATAATTTTAACAAAATTGTGATGTAGCTGTTAAATTGTTGAACGAAATACAGCGAACAACGGCAGATTAAAAGAGAACTGATGATATAACAATTGAGCGAATAATTATAACTCGGCAAGGATTTAAATAAATATAAAAAACATTGTAAAGACATAAAGATATCTCTTCAAACATGTTTTTTAGAAATATCTTGAATTCTTGGACTGTTTAGTTTTATATTTATATCGCAGGAAATTGAAATTTACGTGTGTTAATCGCAGTTTCTGTCATGTTATATGAATGTGAAGTTGTTCCGCGATGAAAAAAAAGTGATAGAGAATTTGCGGAAAAGATACGAACAAGGAATCATTGTGGTGGCACCGCTTCCTTTAAACGCGAACTAAAGTTTCACGAGTTTTTCCGATCTTATAATTTAAATGAACGTGATTCTGATCTATCAAGACTGTCTTTCATTCTCCGTGATTCTTGACTTTGTCGATGCAATCAAAGGTTCTTCGAATTTGTCGAACTTTCCAACTTCTTCAGAACATTGACCTTTAACTATCTTCTCACGATGTTCCATTCACCAGAGCATTTAAATTTGTATTTCCATATTTTTGTCGTTTATCAAATTATCATTGAAAAATGTATTTTTCAGATTTGATGTAGAAAAAATAAAACATAACCCAATGAAATATACTTATTGTTATAATTAATTAATTAATTAATGTATTGTCTAAGAAATATATGTACTCGACATATTCTGGCATTTTCCTAAATTAAATCGTAATAAATAAATCGCGTACTATCTATCGCGTTAATCAATGGGAAAAGTAGCGCGTGTAAATTCCATATAAGAATACATAAATGATGGCAAAGTAGCGAGCGAAAGAGGTGACGAAATCCCATTGGGAGTCTCACGAGCGGCTCCAAGCTTACCGTCGGAGGTATTTAATGTTCTCCACGTACAACCACGTGGTCACACGTTAAAAGCATTTAATGAAAGGGCGTCGTCGCACTTACGCCGGTCGACCCTCCCGGGAAGAACGAACGGAATAAGAAGAGAGAAAGACGCACCCACGAGGAAAACGGGGAAGAGAGGAGAGAGAAGATGTAGGGGTTGCAGAGAGGGGGACAGTTGGGTGGAGCGAGTGTCGGTGGAGGAAGCGCATACACGCCGCATTCGAACATTCACACTCACCTGGATACGTGCCTCAGGTAATCCGATCTTCTCGGCGAGACGCTCCCGTGCAAACACGTCCGGGTAATGTGTCCGCTCGAATTCTGAAACGAAACCAGTTTGCAACAAGTGCTCGTTATTTAGCCGCATCGTCGACATTAATTATCGCGATACACGAAGCTTGTCGGCCATCGCGCATTTTCTCTCAACCGACGAATATCAGAGATTGCACCGAGAAGACTACAATCTTGACGTCGAGATATCGACTTCATGTTGCGAACGAATATAATACATGTATATATATAACAAAATTATAATCTGAAGCTTGAGTAGAGATACTGCAAGATAAAAAATTATTCGCAAATATATTACGTTTAATTAAAAGCAAAAATCAATCAGACAAAATAAAGAATTTGCAATAGAAAAAAAAAACACGTGATTTATGGGAAATCCTGTACAAGAACAGATTGTCAAGATTGATAACTTTCTGATTGGATTTTGTACTAACCTTTCTCGAGGCTGTCTATCTGCTCGTTAGAGAAGGAAGTTCGGTTGCGCTGCAATTTCCTTTTCAGCCTCAGCCGCACCTGCGAGTCCTCATCTCCGGAGGAATTGTGCTCCGAATTACCGTCCGAAGTTGTCTCCTGCTGATGCGACAATAGAGAACCGGTATCTGGAACAAGAATTAATTGCTTCTATTTTAGCCTATTGTTTCATTAGTCTTAAATATGCTTCGCTCATTTGCGATTATAATTAAATTAATATTGACCTCAATACAGATTATTAAATATAATTATTAATCGCATTCGCACAGATGACCGAAAAATCTTTGACATTTTTCTCCCATTATAAGAAACATTGCGATCTAATTAGGAGGTCCCGCTATTTGGTGCATCATCGATCGATCTTGTAACACGATCCGCCGTTCTTGAAATTCCTAGATACCGCCGCGCGTCCAGGCGTATGTGACCGGTCTTCGAGGTCGCATCTCGTGTTGGTGCGTCGGTTCGTACGCCCGCGAACGTAGCCCCTCGTCAAGCCCTGTGGGCTGCGATTACTTTCCGCCTCCGCGCATCGCACCCTCGTCTCTTTCCATTCCTCCCGATACCTTCCCGACGTCTCTCCGTACCTCTGCTCCTGTCTGTGTTCGTCCCTCCGTATCGCGCGATGGAGAGATGTACGTATATATGTACGCCTTTACGCTGGCATACATAGGTATGTGTGCGTATATACATGTACATATATATATATATATATATTATTCGCTCGTCAGCTGCTCGCTTTCTCGTTCGCTCATCTCAACCCCCGCGCAACCCCCAATTGGACTCGGCCCGACGAAACTCCCTCGACTAGAAATACCGGCACCCCAAACACGCATCTATCTATCTATCTCTCTTTCTCTTTCTTTCCCTTCCTTTCTCTCCCACCCCTTCATTCTTCCTGCCTGCCTCGTCACCCTAACCGTCTGCCCTGTTCGCCTTCTTCCCGCGGAACTCACCCACCTCCTCGCGAATATCCCTGCGCATAACGACCAGACCAGGAACGATCCTCGGCGGTTCGCTACAGACGGATCGTTGGCTTTAATTTTCTAGGTGACGACGCACACCCGGCGAAGAAAGAGAGGAGATTAGCCGATGCTCTCTACGATCCGGTCGCTTAATGCGCCCGCTCCGGCCAAAGTGGCAGCAATCGACCGTTCGATGCATTCCTGTGCATTCAAGTGTGCACTCTACGTTATTTAACGAATGTATAGCATGAAGTATAAACCATTATCTACAAGTAGCAATGTTGTTCGAAGCTCTTTCATTAATATAAATTTTAAGATTATGTATTTTTATCTCATTTGTCTTTATTTATTAGCGTTAATTCTTATTAAATTGATGTATTAGTAAATATAAATGTCATTAATTTGCAAAGATAAAAAAGTTATTATTCTATTTTAAATTTATTTATTAATATTTGAAGAAAATCTTATATTTTGATCGAATTGATTTTAGAAATACTTTCGAGTACATAGAAAATACGTTCGCAATGAAAGCACTTTTCTACTTGTCACTTTACTACAGTTCACGTAATCTACCTATTGAGAGTGACGGCATCTGGATTTGTCATTCGCGGACTGATTCTGGCTATAAGAACCAAGCCGCAGGCCCGATTTCTGTGATCCTATTAGACTTATACGGATCTTTTTTTTCTATTCGACCGCATATGTACACATGCATTGTACGAGGTGTCAAGGACTTGGAACCGCACACAAATTTCAAATAAAATAATACGTAGAAAAAGATATAGTAGTTCGAAGATATCTCTAAAATTGAGATTGTATATATTTTAAAAGCAAATATTTTTGTCTAAATGAATGTCAAGTTGCATAATTGCAAAAATGATAGTCAAAACACGTTAACAATTAATCTTAGTATTTCTACATTTTATTACGATGGATGCAAAACAAATGAGAACTTACCGCTCCGCTTCAATAAAGCATCATCGCGCCCGTGAAGTTGACTACCAGGCAAGAGCGACTGACCGGATCCAGGAGTTGCCGCCGTTGGAATTCCCGTGGCCAAGGGATGATGAGAAGGTGTCGCCGAATACCACGCTGGCGGCCAGCCTGCTGCCTGTCCGTTAAACATTCTCAGCTTATCGTAGACACTCTCAGCGCCCTGATGCGCTTGCACCGCAGCCGCCTGTTGCTCCTTCTGCGAGGCCAGGTTCCTGAGTACCCTGTTAATGGACGACACCTGCGAGGAAAAAGAAATTTCCGCTAAAAATCAATTATTCGTATCATTTATTAATTTAATTCTACATCAAGACCAGAAAAAACTGTAAAATATCTGTATTTTTCATTAAATTATTTTTTTTATTATTGCAACATAATTAACATATTTAATTTAAATTTTATATAAATTTAAAAAATGTAAAGATTTAATGTATATAGATTATGTATACAACATAATTTTTAATTGCGTATAATAAATATCTCTATAATTTATTTATGTATGATTAATAATCAAAATTGAAATCATCAATACTTTTTAATTTTTAATCACTTATAATTCTAATGATCTGAAACAATATAATCGTGGAACAATAAAATATTATCTTTCTAGTTTTTATTTTCGATAAGTTTAATTTAAAGAAAAAAAATATATCTCTTAGAAAGAAAAATTTACACTGTTTTTTGACACTAATGACCGGCATGTATTCCTATGCGCAGAATACCTCCGTCATCCATTCGCGACGGATCAAGGAAAAGAGAGACATAGAAGCGAAACGGGCCGGGACACGGCTCTTTGTAAACTCTCGCGACCGCAGCCACTCGTCGCTCTCTCAGAATCATTTCCGTCGTCGTAGCTGCGTACTGATTGTCCACCCCCTCGCCATCTCTCACGCGGAATCCTTCTTCCTCTTTTTCGTCCTCCCGCGGTCGAGGGATGCGAATGGGAGCGGGGATCCAGATGAAAGGACACCGCCGTCCAATTATTATTACATAAAACGGTCTCCACGGCTCTTTGTCCCCTTCCAATCCGAGCACGCTTGTCGTCGTCATCGTCTTCATCTTGCGTCCACGACCGAGCCACTGGCTAACTCCAAAGTTATAACGAGCCCGCGTATAACATAGGGATCCAAGCATCGCACTCTCGACTTGCACATAATGGTCCTCGGCGCGCTCCATACGCACACCAAATCCGTTCTCCACATCCTCCTGCGCTGAGCTTGATGCACCAGATATACATATACAACCGTTAATGCAGTGGATGTCGGATATCGAGCGAAGCTTCTTAATTACGAGGTCGACTGAGAACTCCGACAAGAGCGACATGAGTGTGCGCAAAGCCGATCCTTCTCGCATAGTTTGACTTAAAACCGACGGAATAATGGCCGAGTGACGCCAAGAGAACGTCATTAGAACAGTAAGCGACACGGCTGTCTATTAGAACCGGATTAAAGACGAGGTACCCTGACTTCGCAGAATTCGATGCTCGGTTATTGCATATATTTTTGATTATTGCATTCGCTATCGTAGTTACAAGTCGCGAATCGGAGTTCCGTAAACGCTCTTAATCTTTAACACAACGATCGCATCATACAACATGACCAAGTTGATTAAGTGATTCGGGAAGAGACAGGATTTCGTTTGAATGCGATTTCTCGAGTATTGCAAAATATCGATGAGTTTATCGGTCGACATCTACGATGCCGTAGCTCATTGAGCATACGTAATTCCAACCGTCTCGGCTTGTCCCGACGCCGTGAGATAATAACAGGCGGATAGCGGAAGCGACGTTTCGGGATGAGTTAGCCCCGGCTAACCCAGACCAGGCTCTCCGTCATCAGACCGTCTATCCAGCCTGGATGCTGAGAGAGATAGAGCGAGACAGAACGAGAGAAAGAGAGAAAGAGAGAGAGAGAGAGAGATCCCGGTTCCATGCTCCGCACCGCTCTACTCTCGCCGCACAACAGCCGCAGCGTCGATGCAGGCCATTACACGCGCGACCGGACACGAATAATTGTGCAACACGCTTAACTGATCCCATTCACCCTGATTCTACCCGCTCCCGTTCGCTCTCGCCGCCGACTAACCCCCGCTGCACCCTCGGCATCACCCTCGGCGCGATGTGTACCAGCCGCAACAGCCAACGTCACTGCCGATGCTACCAGCGATCCACTAGTACTCGAGAGAGGATCGAAACGAAATTGAAAGAAATTGCTGTCAGTCAAATTACGTCTTTTCTCCTTCTCATATCTTCGGTTAATGTTTCGAGAACAATTCTAAAGTTATTCTTAGCCCACCAATAATCCCGAAAGTTTTGTATATTGATTTTTGATACTAGATCTCACGGTAGAAAATTTAAAAATTACAAAACTATTATTAATAAAATAGCGCCTCATGTTCCAAAAAGAGAATATAATGACAGAATGATAAAGATTAAATCTAGTGAAGTGATAAGAAATAAAGATATACTATAGAATGATGTTCTCTCAAATGTAACATCGCTACTGGCCGATGCATTACATGCTCGACGACAGAACGACACGTGCTAGACGCTCTGATTGATCATCCTGGAACCTCCTACATCTCCCACCAACTTTCTTCACTCGGCAGTTCCTAGGAACACGCCGATAAGAGCGAGGTTCCTCCACGAGCCGATGGATAACGACTTGTACGCGTGCCATCCCCCTCGGTATTCCTGACGGTATCCGATATAGGGAGAGTATTACCGGGAGGGAGAATGTTCTCGAAGAAGCCAGACGAGGACGATCGACCGCGCGAAATATTCTCGTAGGTCGATCGACAGAAGGGATCGCAGGGTTTGGGCAGGATGTTTGGTAGACGGATAGACGTACGACCGGAGAAGATTCTTCGAGTTCGGAGAAGGGCGATCAGCGCCCGGGAGGGTGGACAATGCCGAGGTCCGCGTAATGGACCGATTACCCCACCCAGCCGATCGCATTGACGAGACTTTGATTAGGGTCGAGTGGCCGGATCCGATGGGTAAGTACACCCGACCGGCTGCACGCCACGATAAGTCGACGGCGGATTACGCGTAAACTTATACCGTGTCCAATCAATGGCCCAATATGACGCCGACAGGGAAATTTATTCGCACGCATCACGGTAAGTACGATAAATCTATGCAAGTCGTGGCTCGCAATCTTGAAAAGTTGGAATTTATGCAACATGCGCGTTTAAGCTGATTCTATACTTGTTCTAATATATGATTCTACCATCGATATTTACTCAAAGGATTTAATATAAAGAAATTTAGCATATTAATTAGCTATCGGACTTAATTAGATTAAGCAAATTTCTTCATTCAACATTTTCACTTACGCTGGGTATATTGTCGTTATTGCATACGCCCTCCTGCAAAAGTCGATCGCGAATTTCCCAGGCAAAGATCGAGGGACATTCTCGTTTATAGTCGGCGATTTTGTTGACCACAGGTGTTGTCGCCACCCGTGGCTTGCTACCACCGATCGCCCGTGGCTTGATCGAGCCAGTCTCGTAATACCTGCGAAAGAGGATATTGTTATTTTCACTTGATGCATGTTAACGTTACGTCGTGGCGAGCCTTTTGAACATGATATGGTTATTGAAAAAAATGTGAGAAACTTTATAAAAGGGGGACATCTCATTGGATGAAAGCTCTAACTTTATTAATATCCTGCAATTTCTGCGAGAGATCGTGACGTGACGATCATGTAAATATAACGTAAAATGTAACGTAAAAACTTGAAATTAATATAAAATTAGCTTGTTATCGCATATCCAATTATTTTAAAATCTCAACATCAAAACAAAATTATTAAAAATAGAAGAAAAATTTATTTATTATTTACATTATATTATAAATTTTATCACAATTGTATCAAGTGGCTTTATTACTAATTGTATCAAAAAAATGCAGCAGTTGCGTTTTATAACTATTGAATCTGACTAATTGGATTTAGACAGCAATCATACATTTTATTATTATTCAAACGTCATATATAACGACTTAATTTCTTGAACGGTCTCGCTCATGATTTCGAAAGAGAAAGAGAAAGAGATAGAGAGAGATAGATCAATATGTTTACCTGCCAAGGATCTTGGAGACACATCCATTGCTGACTTGCAGTATGCGTGATATATCGCACGGTCTGGCCCCGCTGTGGGCCAGCTCGACGATCTTCTGCCTCGTGGAGTCCGGCAACGGTCGGCCATTGACGTAAACGCCGCCGAGCTGGTTAACCCCGCTGTGTCCTGCAGCCGAGCATCCAAATATTGAGTTCTGTCCGACCATAGAACCCCCGCCAATACCCGCACCACCCCCGTGCATCAAGTCTTCCTCTGTGAATCAAAACGCGCGCAACGTGTACGTCACTTCGCTAGAACATCTGATTGGTAAACAGCGGAGAGAGTACGCGCGCTGAACGCGTTCTTATTAGTCTAATTAGCGCTCGCGCCTGTCGCACGAATCCGAAGCGTCAGATTGAACACCAAGGGAGATGTTTGCGTCGCGATCACACGCTTCGACGCTCAGCGGATGTCACGTAACGAAGATCAGTTTGACCCTTGCGCGCCGATTAATTCGCTCCCGTGTGCCTTATTACGATATGTTACATGTATTGCGTATGGTGCATCACGCGCGGAGGAAGCGCCGAAATGGAAATATATCGTGTAGATACGTCTGATATTGACGATAGCGGTAATTGTGACGCAAAGGGACACAATGGCAAGTGTAACAAATAGATATCTACACAATACATTGTGTCATTCAATAATTATGCAAGAGAAACTGTAATATTTGCGATAAAGCTTATAATGTACTAAATTGAAAGTTAATTTGCTCAAGAGATAAAATGTCAATGAAGGCAATTGGAAAAGTATTAGATTTCACGGTGAACAAAAGCTCTTTTGCTTTTTAATACATGTATCTTGATGCAAAAGTGAACCTCTCAGCTTTCCTCTTGTCACTTTGTTAAATTTCTATGGTGAATCGTGGGCAAAAGGAGAAGTTCTCCCAACGAGAAGACATCGTGATGGCGCACAGACGACGGGAGCCAGCGTTGCTAAATGCATCTTGCAATTAACAAATTTAATTAATTCCCGCTTTTGCACCGCGCAAAGCGACAAGAAATAATTGGAATGTAATCTTGGATGGTCCGCGTCGCCTCCGTCGCTGTGCGAAACCACTTCGTATAACAACACGAAGTGGTTTTCTCGCTTGCTGTTCCTCCGCTTGTCGCTTTCTTCCGTTCTTACACCACTTCTGTTGTGCCTCGTTTTCGCCGACGCGAGAAGATATGAAATCTCACACTCCTCTCGCCATTATTCGATATTCCGTATAAAAATATCAAGAACAGAGATGGCGACTATTCAAAAATTAATCTTTAACGTAACTTTTAATATTTCGTGCATCGCGAATGCGTTGAAACACTTATTATTACACGATCATCAATTTTAAATTAATGACATTTATTTCAAAACAAAATTATAACGAATTTTGGGACACGGTAGTTAAGATTCTGAGAGAAACAAAAATTAATTTCTATAAATCTATCTCTAGAAAAAAATATTTTTTTTATCCGCGATATCAGTTGATAATCACTCGTTCCTTAATATACAACTCTGTGTCTATCATAAAAAGTTTTTTAGCTTCAATCACATTATAACCGAAGCTTTTTAAGCGAGCTCCGAGTAAAAGAAATAACAAATATAATGATAGAGAATGAGGAGCGAGAAATTGAAGTTGAGAGTCTTATTATAAGTAAATCCACGGCGCCGAAGAAATTTTCAAGGAGGTGCTTCTTATATCTTTTTATAGCGATAGCAATTCGGGAATCCGAGAAGAAACAAATAATTCGATCTCTTTTTAGAACATGATCTTGTAGGCATTTTTAATTTCGTTTCATAATGGAAACTTTTATATGAAACACACTGACAAATATCTTATAAAATATTTAAAGGAATATTCGATCTAATTGTTCATGAATTAGGAACATCGGGATACAATTAATATAATTTTATACAACAAAGATTGATTCTCATTATCGATTTGTTGATCATAGTTGCCACTTTCCGCAAACTTATATCGACGAGTTTATAAAGTTTCTTAATGCGTTTCTTAATTATGCGCGCGACATAAAGTAGACAATCACGAGGGAAAACATTTTCTTCGAGTCAATTTTTCTTTACGATACTTTCGGCAATTTCTTTCATGATTAATAAATATTTGTGCTGCTCAAATTAATAAGAGCACTAGCGAACGCATAAGATCGTGGTTGCATTATCATATGTATAATAAGTCTTGAGTTACGTGCGATTAGATTATGTCAAAATAGATTATTTTATAATTTGTTTTATTATATATATATATATATATATATATATATATATTTTTTTTTTCGCTCATGAGTATTTTTTCGCTCATGAGTAATTAATTATCTCAATATTATCAGTATTTATTATTCGTAAAACTAAAGCCCCTCGCAACAATATATCGATTTATACATTGAAATGATATTTGCCATATTTTAATTAAAAATTATCTAAATTACAAATCTGATTCAAAGATGCTTGGTATTCTTCCGAATCGCTTCATCCTTTCAGCTGAATGGTTTATCTTAAAAATAGGCGGTCAAAGTGAGAACGCGTCGTCGACGGTTCTGTTCTTTGAAGGGACGGTGCACGAGTCTGTGCTGTTTTTCACAAGTTTAATTCGTTACAAAGGGGACAAGTGTGCATGACTTAGCTGCACATGTACGCGCGCACGAGATACACCCTTTACGTTCATCGTCTTTCGCCTCATGCCGGAGGGCGGCCACCCCCGACAGAGGGGGATGATGTCGGCGAGAGGGCTCGAATATCGTCAACTCGTGCACACAACCGCCGGCCGCACACATTCTTTATATATAATTTCGCGTTAATCTACGCGGCGGTGCGGCGTAAAAGCAAGTCGCGCCGCAAAGTGAGGCAAAAAGGTTCCACTTGGCTAAGCGTGAAACGGGACACAGATTAAATCCCATCCTGTGCAACCCCGGCGCACGGCGTCGCGACACCCTCGTCCTCCCTGACGCTTTCCTCCCACCCGCGCCAGCTCGCTCAGTCCGCTTGGTCGAGCCATCCTTTACCGTCCTCGCCAAACATCTCCCGAATCTCTGCGCTCTGAGCAAAAGTCTTTAAGCGCAGAAACAATCGTCGGTATTTAAGATGCGCGAATAAACGCGATGAAAATCGATGTAGAAACGTTTTACGTGAACCTATGGACCAATTGGATCTTTCATCGAATTTTTGTAAAGTCTATTTAATAATGACCGGAAATAGAGTATATGTATTATGATATTAAAATTTTTGAAACACTTGATTAATTTTGTTTGAGCCATTGCGTTTATATCCTAGACGAGCAAACATTAAACCCATTGGAAAGAAACGATTGATCGTTACCCGATAATAGAAACAAAACAGCTCAGCGAAGCGGCTAATACGCCACTCCAATTTCCAACGATGACAGAAAGTTTGCAGCGGAATAGTTGTTTAATGGGATGTAATAATAGTTTGCGGGTAATTAGTCCCGCGTTGCGACTCGAAACCGGCCGAACGTAATCAGTTACAGAGTGTGTCAGTTCCGAATTCATTTAACGAATTGCTGTTTATTCGTCGGCATCCATAAAAAATATCTCGCTTTCGCGGCTGAAATTACTTTCACCTGTCGTCGTCGCGTCGCGCGTACGTTAAATAATTTAATTATGTGCGCCATATTTAGCATTGATAATACGACCGCGCATTAGTGAGATTCAATAGAATAAACTATCCAACTTCCAACATTAATATAATAGAAACAATTACGAAAGAAAATATTGTGTGATTGTAAAAGTATATAAAGTGTTATTGCATTGCTAGTGAAAAAAAGATACATGGGGTCAGCCAGTTTGACAAACTTGCAAGCACACAGCAATTGATTATTAACGATTTAACAATTCAGTTGGCAAACCATTTACGTAGAAAATTAAGATAAACGACAAAATGATTTATTTATCTAAGTAATTCATAATGTAAGGGAAGTTTCAAGATATTTACTCCAGACTTGTCATCGCGTTAACGATTGCGATGGTTCGATCCCGCTTATTTCCGGCAACAGTTGAGCATCTATGAGCGGCATAACGGATGCAGGACGCTTCTGAAATCGACGTGTTCGAGTATCACTGGCTAAATGTTATTATCACGTGAGGATGATCTCGACGGATGAGCAAACCTGCGCGCGACATAGCCTCCGAGCGTTTCGTGATAAACTCATGGCACCGCCGAGAGAGAACTTCATCTCGTGGGGGCCCTTCAGCGACATCAAAGATGGCATGCCAGGCATACGCTCTCTAATGAGTTGAATCGCGGTAAGAGCGGGGACGCTCTCGCTGCTTTCCGAGCGACGAATTCATTACGGACGGTGTTAAGAGGCGGCGGCGCAGTATTAGCAGCCACCGTCTCCGACAGCGCACACTCATTACCGCGCCCGTTATTATTGACACCGTGCGTAAGGCAGATCATTTTCTCCCTCCCTCCTTCTCTTTCTCTCTCTTTTTTCTCCGCACAGCTTTTTACTGTAAATACTGAAATTGCACCACAGCGGAGTTAGTTACTATTCATTCGTGCTAGTTACTATTCACGGATAACAAGATGCTTTGCGTGAGAATGCGCGAGATAACACGATAATCTCGACGCCGCGGGCCCAGCCACAGTACGATTAAATAAATTTTGCGTCAGTAATTTTGCGTCAGGTAACGGACCGCAAAATCCTGACTTGATACTTAACGCTCATCATATTAAACGAACCATTACCAATGAACGAAAAAAAGACAACAGCAATCCTCTTAATATCATGAAAATAAATAAATCTATTTTATTGTTTGCGTATACAGTTTCTCAATCGCACCATTAAATTTTATTGATCTTTAAATTTTTTGCACATATAAATAAAGTTATCTTTGACGCAATATTCTCTGTTTAATGCTCCGGTTGTGAAATATGTCGCAAATATGTTGCGAAAGGATTAATTAATGTCTCGCGTAAGGCATCCCAGAGTTCACATGCAGCTGCTTTCAAACTGATTGAATAATTTGTACATATTTTTTCTTCCCGATATAGCAGCCATGCAATCCGAAGAAATATCGGTATATTCCAAATCCTTCACATATGTCTATCTACTAGCAAAAGTTATCGGTGAATCTCGCAGACGTATCGCAGAGCCATAGCCTATTGATTGGTCGCGGGGATAATCCTGCACCGCCGACATTTATTATCCTCTTGGAGCAACGGAAGCAGGTAATCTCCGCAGTCTCCGAACCCTGGCACGCGCGAGATCCGATCCCGTAACCAACGCATAGGGCCTGGCGCCCATAACCATTAACAAATCTCGCGTAACGACTAGAACGAAATACAGCGCTCTCATGAATCGGGCGTTTGATTCAAATAGCTACCGGGGATTTTATAGAGAATCGAAGAGGCAGTTCGTTTTCTGATATATATATAGTACGCATAAAAAAGAGAGAGAGAGAGCGCAGAGGGGGTAGATTAGTGGTTGGACAGATGAAAGAGGGGCGCGCTCGTGCCACGCAAGCATTGCCCGCCTTGGAGCTATACATGAATACTTCGAGGAGGGGACCGATGGAAAGCGAGAAAGAGAGAGAAAGAGTGAGGGGGGAAGCACTTATATTCTTCTACAAGTCCCATTATAATCCTGCATGGGCCATAGTTGCGTAACGCGATCCCGCGCCTCCGCTCTCGAACGGAGAAAGATTACGTTGCATCGAGACAAATTGGCAGTGTAAGCGTGCCCAACCCCTCCTTTACCCCTTATTACGAAAGGGAGGCTCGAACCGATTGTTACCGGGTGTGCTGGCGGGTCGCGCGGACGAATCTTTCGAGGTGCAAGAGGGCCTCCACTCTTCGCCACCCTTCGGAGTCGCCAGCGAAGGGGCCACTGGCCCGACAGAAGCCGGCCAAAGGCGTGTCAAATTACCGACTAACCCCCGAGGGTAACCGCGAGCCCACCTAAGCCCATAAGCGTACGTATATTTACTTGTTCCTTTCTCTATAACTGATCGCGAGATCGTTACTTTACTGGAAGAACCGCGAGTTTCTAATGAAACCATCTACCTGCTCAATAAAACTTTGAACCGGGAGCGATAATGCGTCAAGATTTATTATTATAAAATAAAGAGCCATTAGCCAAACTATTGTAATTGCCAAATTTGACACATTATGATTAAACATGACATTACAACATTTTTAATATCTACACAATAATGTACGATTCTTAAAGTTTTTAGCATAATCTGCTATATTATTCATGTTTGTTGTCTTATTGTTGAACTTATTGAAAATACACGCTATAGATCTTTAACTTAATTAGGGACTATAAAGTGCGTGTACTTGCGAGTTAGTTGCTGGACCTGTACGTACTGATCGCATCGAAATTACCAGCGAGTAGACAGTGTTGACAGTTGCTTCTTTCTATAATCGTCTGGTTTGCCGAGTGATAGTCGGATAGTTTGCAAGCAACCGCGGTAATTGGAGCATCCGCAAAAATATACGGCAGTTCTGGAATTTATAGAAAGAGTCGATTTTTTGTCGTTAAAGTAAACATTCTAGTATCATTAAACCCTGTGCAATAGAGAGATCGAAAAATTTGCTCATCTATACATTCTGTTTCGTTTCAATACAATATACTTCTTCAATTGGAATAGGAAATTATTCGATTGTTACAATTTATAGGATCGCAAGTTTTACTTTTTCATTCTATTCACACCTCTAATTAATATACAAAGTATTTCATAATTAATACTTTAATTGATATCTTTTTGTCACGGAATAAATCAATTATAGGTCTTGTAAATAACTCCATCCGTCCGACAAGAGTTTCTCTCGACAAAAGGCACATCCATCGACTACCGATCAAACTTTTGAAAAGTCAACTTATCGATTATCCGCTCTCGGTACTATTCCAAATCACAATCACCAAACATCCCGTCTCTTCTCGCGTCCGCTCGCGTAAAATTAAGTAAATTGATTCGACCGACCTTTATGCGGCATCTTCCAGAAGGGCGGCTCGGGGGTAGGCGAGCAAGGGTTGGCCACCCCCGCGCCCAACAGGGTTCTTGCCGCGTGCAGCGCCGCCGCCGCAGCCTCCCTGCTCCGCGCTGCCGCAGCGCTCGGCGGATAATCCGGAGCGCTGTCACTTTCGGCAATTCCGCCGCCACCGCTACCTCCGCAAGGACGAAGGTGCAGGCTCAGCCGACCGCCGCCACTGCTGCCTCCGCCGCCGCCGTCTCCACCGCCGCCACCTCCGGCCACGCTAACACAGTGCTAAAATCATATTCCGGATGGCTCGGTCAAATTTTTCCTGTATAATTTGCTTCTAACTCGAGACTGACTATTGACATTTACGTCAAAGCATTACTTGCACACAATGTTATTCATTTTTGTATAAATAGATGTATACCTGTTGTAACTATTTAAATAATGATACAGCAGAAATCAAGAGCTAATAATCATTCGTTAAATACACCTATTTGATAGATATATTTTTTATGGATAGCTTTACACAATCTATTTTAACTATCTTAAACCAAAAATGCACAATTTTATTTTATTAAATGAAGAGTATATAGTACACAATATACTAACATAATTATACAAACCAAATTTTAAAAATGAAAAAAGAGGATGTAATAATCGCGTTTTATTCAGAGCAAAAACTAAAGGATGAAAAATCCATCATCGTTTTCACAAAAAAAAAAAAAAAAAACATGTTGCACGTAAACACGTTAAAATACGTATAACATGCTATAACACCGATATCGTATTATCGGAACTGGATAATATCACCGATAATGCCGTAACTCTCATGGGGAATATATCGCGGCGCGATGATTATTTAGTGCAGAGCGCGATCAAAAACCAATTTCGAGCGTAACGACATAACGTATCGACAGCATGGATTATTAACAGATGCGAACGCGTTTCGATTTCACGTCGTTCTTAATCGTATTATGAAATTTTTACTTGGTGAGGAAAGGGGCACCCGCCAACAGACGCCCGACGGCGAATCACTTAGCCTACAGCATAGGGAACGTTGTTAACGATAATCGCGTGCCGAAATTATTTCACGTATGTTTTTACAACGATTTTATATAAATTCATGACAATTACAGAAACTCGATTGATTCCTGTACCTTTCCGCGACGCGTGCCCGTAAATAACGCGGCTTCAAAGAACATAATTCGGGGGATTATCGCCTGCGAAACGCGGTAAATATTGGCGCCGTCGAAACTGGTTCGCCAAAAGCAAATTTCAAAGTGCGCCAAAAAATAAATAGCACTCGAACAAATAATAAACATTGCCGTGTCGGCGGTAAATTTTCGAATTTTTCCAAGGTTGATTACATCCCGCATAAATTTGTCCGTATTACTTCACGCACGATAGATCTAACGAGAATGTGTACAGTGTCAAAATGCTGGCGGAAAGATTTTTTTCATGTTATCATAAAAATAACGCAATTAGGATATATAATCGGAAAAATTTGAATTAAATTTTAATATATTTTTTTCGAAAACAAATGTTTTTCATTCCCTTATTTTTTTCACTTGCAACATAATTAATGAAGTAACATAATCGCGAATAAATTATTGACATGTTGCAAAGTATTTCATATTTTTTGTAACAATAAATCACTGTATTCATAAGAGAGTAATAAATATACATTATTATTGCTCCTTGAAAGTAATTGTATGTATATTTTGACTTGGAAATAACGCATAATTATCAGTAGTTATTCTATTTTTGCAACTGCACCCGGAAATTTTTATATTGTACGTATGTATATGAGAAATGAATAGCAGTACAATTTACCTGCACTCCTACCTGTTTTGTCAAAATAGGCAAAATTTTCCGATAATTAAACGATGTATTACATAAACAAAACGATGTATATTTCATAAACAAAAATAATTAATGCAAATTATTTAAAATTATTCCCGAAAAGTGTCACGAACAAATCGCTACGAAGAGAAATAATCTAATCTCACCACTGAATTATCGAATAGCACCTATAGTGCCACCGAGACAATATCCTGACGATCGAGAAATCCGACATGTACGCGCGAGCGCAGCGCATCTATGCGCATTCTTGCGTGCCCCTCGTCTCATCACGGTTAATCATCACACGCCGGCGTGTGTCGAGACGAGCGTTAATTGTCATTCGGCGCGGCTCGTAGATCATTAGCTCCTTTCAAGCCCAGTCGCGGTAACGTCACGACGGCCGACGGCAAAGCGGGGGACATCAATACCCGCGCCTGACCGGATCGAAAAGTGCAAGCTGTAAAGCGGCGAGCCAAGGGTCGTTAAACGTGGTCGACCGCGAGATCATTCCGCTTCTCGTCGCGACTTATTCTCGAGATGCTACTTCTTAGGATGGAAAGAGAGAGAGAAGTCGTACTCGTTACGAGATCTCGATTGGATCCCGCTGTCAAAACGCGATTCCGCGCGATTGGCAGAAGGATAAATAATTTAATCTTTGATACTTGTATGTGTATATATACATGCGTACATTATGCATATTTGATATTACGAGTATGTTTCCTCGCGGTAGCAATCTATGTCACTTGATGAAAGAATAAAAATAAATAGCAAAAAATGCATAAATATTATCGTAAACAAACACGCAAAATACATGTTATAAAATGTACTTATCCTACATCATATATTAATGATTGATTTGTGATATTTAAATAAATTTCGCATTTCTTTCTGAGACACAATATTAATGATATAAGCATCGTTTAGAAAATTTGCACGTTTCAATAACAACAATAAATATTTTCTTTTTCGTCAACAAATATATGTATCGAAAACGAAGACTGATGGCAACTATAATTACAAGATTTTTTAATTATCAATTATTAAAAAATACAAGGGGATGTAGGAATAGTAGGCTATTTCACACGCGCGCTACGGGACTTTTAGCTAGCGAGGCGCAAGATGAAATTACTGCCTCGGAAGTATCCGGACAGCTGGGGAACGCGACGTGCAGAACGCGACGGAGATCTGAAGAACGAGCTGTGTTTAGTCTCGTTAAAACGACACGACATCGCGCTACCTTTTCGGCACAAAAGCGGAATATCTCGCAGACGACCTGCGTCCCGTCGAGCGCGAAAAGCGAAAGTTTAAGCACGATGCATTAATTTGCGCCAATTAGAATGCCGGCAGTCCCTGCGAGCGCGTATCCTCGCACTAATTCGAATCGGATACGCAAGTTAATCGTTTTTAATTCTCCGACGCACTCCATACGTGCATTACAATTACTCTATCAAATATATCACATTTCTCTACATAACTTGATTTTCTCTGGACAGAGAGAAAAAAAGAAATGCAAGTCTTAAATTAAGACAATTTATTGAAATTAATATATATATCTTTTGATTAATAATATTCTGTGTACCCCAAAATTCTATCCAATATATATTATAAATATATTTTTGATGAGATAAAGATTTATAATTATGCATCACGTAATTAAAGAGAAAATTAATTTGACACTTTTGCGCACGAAAAAACATGAAACGTTGACATCGGTTTAATCGATTTAACAGAAAAACTACTAGAGAAGAGACTCAAAATTAGTAAACAATTGAGATTAAGATTTTTCTCAGGTTTATCCTTTTTCCCTTCGGCCTTCAGCGCTTTAGGCACGACAAAGGGCTTTTCACGAAATCTCTGAAGTACGCGAACGCTTTCTTTGTCAAGCACTCGAGGAGAGACATCTGTTATTTTCCGAGATTGTATCATTTTCAATGAGCAAAACGTGTTCGCTTCTTTCATCTAGAAATAATATCAACAATATGTCTCTCGAATAAATATACAAGCTGAAACGATGTAAAAAAGATATTGCATTTCATGTGGAATTCTACAGCTACATAAAATTACTTTTGATGAAAAATAATTTAACGATCTTCTTTTATAATTCCCCTTTAAAAATTACAAGTGCTGTTTACGAAGAAGATAATAAAAATGTTATTATTTATTCATTGAAATTTAAATATAAAGAATAATAAGAGAAAGAGAGAGACTGCAAAATATGCAAAATGTTAAAAGTTGCACAAAATACTAAAATCACATTTATAATAAAATTTTTTATATAATTGCGATAAAAAATAAGATTCTGTATACAATTGTAAAATATATAATGATTAAGATATAATTATATATAATGATAAAGAAGACGAAAAATATAAGAGGGAGAATAACAATAAGAAGATGACAATAAGAATTTTTCTTTCGTTTTTTCGTTCTATCTAAAACGTAATTTCATTGTTTTATCATCAAGTTACACAATAACTCAAATTCAAATTGATTCTAGAACGAGATCAGAACATAAATAGAGTCTCTTGGATATTAAAAAATCGAAGCTTTCATAAAAGGCACCGCAATATTGCCTCTCGCACTTTCGGTAAACAAGTACGATGCATTCTGCTTGCAATCGACAGCTTTTTTTCGCGATCATAAAGAGGTACTCGGGCGTTAACAACGCCATTGTGCCACGCGCAATTTGTAGCTAACCGTCGCATCGCGCCGCGCGTCCAAGTTATTACCTCTATTTCGGTTTATTACAGTTTTCTATAGACAGTAAGAGGCAATTCTGCAGGAAAATTCAATTCGTTTCTTTGCTGTCGTTTTCGAGCAACAAAATATATTTCCCTCTGTACTTATTATATAAATAAAATAAAAGAATCTCGTAATTTTTTATATAAATCAAGTCTTGCTTGAATAAAAAAAACATACTTGATAAAAATTATTAATCTTGAAAATAGCTCATATTTACTTATAAACTTGTTTATAAGTATAAAACAATTATGATAACATTTACATATGTAATTTGTAGTACATCACTCTTCTCGAAGATTTTATCCTTTAGATATCGTTAAAAAAACCATTATCAAACCGAATAAAAATTATATAAAATAATACAAAAAATAATAATTATATTATTGTAAAATAATACGAAGAATGTATAAAATAAAAATATAACTAGGATATTACATCGATAATGAAGTAATATACTAAAAAATCATAAATATTGTTTAATATTCAATTTTTTTATCATACATTATCTGTGATATTAATTATATAAAATCCTGAACGTTGAAATGAATTTATTAAATTGCGGTTTATTTATAATTCTTTTTCCTAAAAGTAATTATTTAATTATATCAGCAATCAGTTGTTAGAAATTGATATATCGATAACATAGAAAGTCCGACGGTTACTTGCAAGTATAAAGTACTTTAAAAATGAAGAGAAATATTCACCCATTAAAAACGAGAATATGATTAAAAAAGGAAATATAGAGAACCACTCTTGACTCACTTTTTTCATAGAATCATTATACAATTACTAATAAATAGAAATAAAGTATTACACTTGACAATGGATAATCATATCTACAATTTATGAAATTCGAATATAGATCAATTAGCTAACTGTAATATAAGCTATGTTCTTAACATTTTACTAACCATATGCTTCAAGAAAAGTCTATGTTTATAAATAAGAATCTTAAATTTACACAGAGCTAAAATGTTAAGAAATTTCGAATTTTTTTATTATAAACTCAATGCGAACGTACCGTGTCGAGAATGGCCGTGGTCAGGCCGGATCCAGCCACCAGCTGAAAGCACAATCCGCGACGACGTTGCTCTGCTCACGATACTTTCTCGGCACGGCTCCCGTAGATCGGAGCTCTCGCGCTCCTCAGTTTGCCGCGCCGATGAAGGAACCTCAAGGAATCAGCTGCCGACGAATGTGGATATGCCGCGGCTCAACTTCTGATCTCACTGATACACTAGAATTGCACAGTTTAACGCAGAGAGTGCATCGAATCTCGCCACGTCGATGAATCCACACTGTTGACTATTAAACGCGGATTATTGCTGTCAATTATGAACGAGGCACCGATGACAGATCCGAGAGATGGGGATCACGCCCTCAAGATCACGGTGCGTAGCAGGTGCTCACGAGATTCTTTGTCAAGCGCGAAATAACGTTCGAATCAACGCCGTACAAAAGAAACAAGAATATCCAGGATGTGTCTTGACGGTAACGCTTTCCGGATACAAGGAGCGTGAAGAAGCGCGGCTCTTCTCGGCGGTTTATCGGAGTTTATCGCGCCTGGCTGACTGCGGACGAGACGCTGCGAGCCGGAGTGCAGTTGAACGCGCGGCGTCGGTGGAGAGGAAAGAAGCACGTGCCCGACTCCCAAAACAGGGGTGCAGTGACGCGTCGCTGCTGCGGTGCGCGGCGCCCGATTGACCATCAGAGTCTGCCTTCCCGCATGCGGAGATCCCTGCCGCACGATTTCGGCGCCCCCACCCCTAAGCGCGTTCCCTCGTACACACCGTCTCCCTTCGGCCGGTGTTGTCCCTGTTCTCTGCCCTGCTGCGCTTCACGCCGTCTCCGTTCCTCATCCTTTCTCCTTCCTCCCCCGTTCGCGCTCCTTCTCTCTTCTTCGTCCTGTGCGAGCCGAGTGCCGACCAGGCAGTTGCCTTGCCTCCGGGCAACGTTGCCCCTGACGAGGCTTCTCGACCAGGACCAGCGCTGGTATCTGGGTGGAGCCATACCAGCGGTGGTGTGGCCGCGGCTCGTCGTGCTCGCCGACAGTGGGGATAAACTACAATCGTGCCGCGCAGCTCGACTCGGCTCGGCGTCGCGCAACTCCGAGCGGCGCTTTTGATGCGGCCCGATCACCACGATCTGACATTCTACCGGAGGCGGCGCCTGTCATGGGCGGTGCTCCGTTCCCCGGTCGGATCGGGGAACCTCGACGACGCCATTGTTTTCGGCGCGGGATGCTGCGGAACGCAGCGCGTGCGAGGTTCACGCCGACGCCCGGCGTCGCGACGCCACTCTCGCACGCAACGCCGTCGCCGGCCGTCGCCCGTCGTCGCCGTCGTCCCCGTCGTCCGTCTCTTTCTCTATCTATCTCCGCCGAGATGTTCCACCAGGATTTTTCACGTCGACGAGGTAAGTCTGTTGTTGTGTACACGCGTGAATGTGTGAAAAATATGCGAAATTACGATGCTACTTGAGTCTCGCGTAAATTTCTTCTTTTCTCCGCGCGTGCGACTCCGGTTCCTTTACTTTTTCCTCCTTTGCTATTGCTCTTGTCAAAGTGACGTATTATAATGTTATAGAGGGGTAATTGAAACATTTACTCGAAAATTTTTAATTCATTTTTAGCTGCTTGATATTAGAATTATTGATCAGCATAAATCGATGTAGCAATATGTGTAGATATCATGCATTTGAAATATCGAGAAATATTTTAACACTTATTGATTTCTTACTGGATATTTAATTATTTGATTCCACTATATAATTTATTAAATTAATAAAGAAAATTGTTATTATCTTCTTTAACAATAAAGAATTACGTCTGAAATGAGTTTTTTATCGGATAGATTATTTGCACAGTGTTGAATAATTTATTTCTGTATAATTATAAGTAATATGAATGAATTTTAATTTGTTAATTTTGTTGAGCTTAATTTTCTTCACGATTTTACCCTTCACATATTTTGAATACAAGATGGAAAGAATAGTTTGATATGGATAGACATTGAATTTGACATTCTGATGCCGTTTTCACACGTAGCGTCCATCATGGAATCATCGTCATAATCCACTCTCTGATTTATCTGCTTTCGGCACAATCTGTCCAATTTTTTTTATCTCTGAGTCTATCTGTATACACAGTCGCATATATCCATTGTGTTAGTACATGTAACTTGTGCTAATACATGTAACTCCAGTCCTTTTTTCGCACCCCGTTTTTCTCGTCTTTATTTTATCTTTTACGTTTTCTCCGTCTATATATACGGGTTGACATAAGAGAGACGCGGTAGGATTTTGCTAAAAGAACCCACTCTAATGAGAGATAATGGCAGCTGCGAGTAAAAACCAGCGTTTGCTCTTTCTTTGAGAATTAGCGCGCGCTTTAAAACGATTACCTCGCATACAAAGCAAGTCGCAAGAAACAGTCGCGCGGAATTAAAACAAATGCATTTTTGTAATATATATTTAGCAGCTAAAGCTGATGGTTGAGTTGAAAGGTAATATTTATTTTTTAATTTATTTTATAGTAGCTATTTTTTATGTCTATTATATATATATATATATATATATATATATATATATATATATATATATATGTGTGTGTGTGTGTGTGTGTGTGTGTGTGTGTGTGTGTGTGTGTGTGTGTGTGTGTGTGTGTGTGTGTGTGTGTGTGTGTGTGTGTATGTGTGTATGTGTGTGTCTGTATGTATATAATTTGTGACATTATAATATTTATAGTATAAGGCAAATAAAAAGAATTGTGTTTATTGTCTTTCTGAAAATGTAAAACTTGGAATACATTACAATAAAAATGTAATCATTATTCCTAATCTGTGAATTTATTAAATGAATAATCAATAGGCATTTTTCTATACGCGATTAAAAATGGAATTTGAGATTTGTCGTCAAAGGGATGAGAGTGCTAGATTGTGGAGAGAGAGAGAGAGAGAGAGAGAGAGAGAGAGATATCAACCCCTTTGCTTAAAATAAATACCATAGGAAAGTCGAGATTCCTTTGCTCGATCGGATGGAACAGGTGGATCCAATTAGGCGCCAATTACCTGCGTATCTAACTCTTTCTCGCTAGCGTGGCAATCGGCGCGATTAACGACGCGCTCGGGGGAAATAATTCAGCAAAAAAATGCAACATAGATACAATGTGAGCTGTCGAGAAAGTTGCACCCAGCCGACGCGCAAATTATTTCATCATTCGTCGCGCTGTATAAAATCTCCCCCATCGCTCGCAAAAAAAATCTCTCGTCGACTACCAATTATTTTTGTATTCGAAAAGCGCATGTATATGTTTGCCGATTGTTTGTACCAATCATAACTTCACATTGCCAGTATTATACGACGGAAAATTGATTTTACAATGCGATTTTATCCCACACGTTGTTTCCTGCCATTAGTAATGTACGAATGGAAATAAAAAACTGCATTAGCCTGATATAACTGTCGATAAAAGCATTTGATATTTATAATAAAATAAATTGAAGTACAGGGGAAAAATTAAAAGAAAATCGCACGAGATCTTATTCTCAAATTGAAAATTTCTTTTAATATTCGCGCACACAATTATTTTCTATTTTCAAGAGATCTCTAAATTTTCACAAGTAAATTTTCTTTCTTTATATATATTATTACACAATAAAACAATGAGAGGAAGAACTCAAAGTTATCTAAATGTGGTAGAATCTACTGGATTTATATGCATTTGTAGCAGTAATTTTCAAAATTAAAGCGTTATTTACGAATATATTACGTATATTACAAATATACGTATATGCAAGGACAATATGTAATCGAAGAATAGGTACTTAATTATCAGACAAGGTCATCTCGCTACCCTCGCGACACTAAATACGTGTATCCGACCGAGTATGCAATTAATCAGCCAGGCGTAATTAATTGAAGCCGGAGCACGAGAATCGATGTGTCGTGCGTAGAACGTTCAACGAAAGTTCTGTCCTGTCTGGCCTTCGAAGCAACCGATAAAGAGAGGATTATAGTTAACGAGGGATGACAACATAAGCGATTCGGCGAAGGTTGCAAAATAAAAATGCAGAAATGATACGAACATATAGTATAGAATGATAGGAAAATTAAGGCGGAAGAGATAAGGTTTTAAATCCTTAAAGTAATATGTCTGAATTTTTTAGCGAAAAAACTTCCTACATTTATTAGTTAATTTCACTTTTTGCGTGGCTACTTTTATTTTGAAAATGACTTAAATCAAATCTGAAGGTTTTAATTGCATCTTAATTTTACTACTGCTTACATTTTACTTCTACTCTTGTATAAGATATTTAAAAATATATATTTTATTTTAATTTGTCATACTTTAAAATTTGTACGATTTATTTATAACATAAATATTTATATCACATTCCGAGAAATCATTTAGCAAGAAATTTTTAACGTACTGCACTTTTTCCAATCGGATTCGGAAAATTGCAAGAACGATATCGATCGGTGAATATGCGAAAATCATTAGGATAATAACGTCTTTATGTGCTATAGCTACGCTAATATTTCCTGCAGCTAATATAGGTGTAGCCTCCGGTTGATAACCATGAAATACGGGATAGCAAATCGTTGTCAAAGTTCAGTAGCGTGTCTTTCGACACGGTTCTCGTGTATCTTTCGGCTTTAGCCACCGCGTACAATTGGATTTATCAAGTCGGAATCGAAACGCGACAAATCCCATGTATACGTGCGTTTGTCCGCGATATACAACATTGACATTTCGGATAGTCGTTGGTGCAAAACTAAGTTAATTAGAATTTATATAGTTTTTTTCTTATTGATACGATTGTCCAAATATATTTAAAAACAGTGAAAAAGTGGAATAATATAAATGAATCTTTTTTTCTCTTTCTATCTCCATTATCGTAATATTATTCCAAACTTATATTCTTTCCTCGCCAATTTTTCGCAGTATCGTTCGCAAATTTATGTACGCGAACTTCGTATATATTTCTGCCTATTATTGTATCGAATATTATACAAAACAACTAAAACGCTTAGCGGTATTTTTAATCGAACCGATTTCATACGCAACAGTGTTATTCGAACGTTTAACACGAACAGAATACTATCGAGGTCGCATTGTTGGCAGCATTTTCATCCGAAGCATTTACAATTCCTCTTTATTGCCTTTCGGCTTATCCGGATTGCGCCTCGCGCATTTACGAGTTGTATTTCATCCTGATAATCGCCATTAAGTTAACGAACTGCAATACGGGCATTTGAACGCATGGAACACGCGGATTAACGTACATTAATAAAATTATCCGTGTGAACAATGGATTATGCACTCGCGGGCTTTAAATGTGTCGTTCCACGACAAAAAGAGATCGGCGCAATGTGATTATCGAAACAAAAAAAATTACGCGGGACAAAGATACGCCGCCGAGAATAATAATTACAATTTGCCAGTAATTGATTTAGCCATGTACGTATAATAACAACAGCGGTAACAATCGAGCAATTTACTACAAACGCGATATCTGCTTTCATCGCGTACGCACACTCGTCGTTTGAAAAAAAGAATACAATGATGTAAATATAAATAAATAATACGCAAGTTATATATAACGAGATATTTCGTATAAACAATAGCGAGGAGATAACGAGCGTGGATATATGTACACATTCGAATACCGTAATGTCAATCAGCTATTCATGCACGAGTATAAGTTGCGCCAACGATATCGGCGCTCTTCAATGGCCAACTTTGCCGAAATAGTTACCCTCGCGAAACTTTCGCCGTCGAAATGTATCGGATTACTTTCCACATTCGCCCTTCTACGAGTTACGCTCGTTACGCGGAAATCGGGGACCCGTAAAACACGGCGGCGTTAGGTGAATTTTATTATTCTCTGATTTCAGGCTTCGGCGCCCGGCGACGCGGGCCTCGCGGAGAGCAAGTGCATCTCTTTGCGGCGAACGGGGCGCCCGACATCGCGGTGTAATCAGACACCGGCGCGAGAAGGAAGACGCGGAAGGGAGGAAAGCAGAGACGTAAATGTAATTGGAAACATCCGAGAGGGAGATTCGCCTCGTTTCTGATCCGCGCCGCGCGGCTTGCCTGGTCCCATTCTTCCCTCGGACCGTCCGTCGCGATGCAAACGCCATGCCGTCGCTTTTTCTCGCGTTCATCTGCGAACATTCGCGAGGTACGATAACTTGCGAGAATATGCGTATCGTTTTCGGGGCGGATCATCTTGTCATCTTTTGAAATTGCCGACTATTAAATATAAAAGGCTCTCGTAGGAGTAAAGATCGACGCTAGAGATTCAATTATCACCGATCGTAATTAAAGGGATGCGAATGCGGTACAGCTTTATAATTACGCAATTTTTCAGATATTGATAGTACGTTCTTCTTCACGCGACTTCAAAGATATATTTACGCGAGAGTCTCACGACGTACGCATGGCTAAGGGAGAAAAGCGCTTTCTTTGTGACGACGTTTACCATTACATACGTGCAGCTTTGTAAATGGCAGGGCGCGCGCGCCACGCATGATTAAGCAGAGCCGGACGATAATGCGCTGCGTGCGGCTCTTCGGCGTAAAGAAGGTGTAAATACCTCCCGATGATTCCTCGTCCAAGGATCGAAGCGGATCGCGCAAAGGGAGCCGACACGGAGGCGGCTCCTTTCTCGTCGATAGTTTCAATGGAGAGTTTTTCTCATAGAGAGCCACTCGCGTCCCCCTTCTCTCTCTCTCTCTCTCTCTCTTTCTCTCTTCCTTTCTCCCTTTTCCCGTCCCTCTTCGTACCTCGAGGTACGCGTGTGCACGGAAAACGATAAAAAAGACGAGATCTCTCAAAAGGTACGCGGAGCACCGCCTCTGATGAATGCCGCAACCAGTTGGCCACCATGTTTTCCCTCCGCCGGTGTGTGTACGCCCTACTCTCCGAAACATCCCCTGTGCCGCGTCCCTCCGTGTGCCGACTTCCAACCCCTCGCAAAACCGCGATTGAACCCTTGTACATCCAGCGCGTACATACTGCGTACTATGGTATACAAAGGTGATTTTACGTGCGCTTTGTGAGGGACGAATAAGTAACTCGGTACAGTTGTCGAGCAATGCTGCAGAAATATACATTAATAAATTGCATTTGCAGCGATTTTAGAGCCAAAAACGAAATATTATTGACATGCATCGCGAAAGAATACACGCTACATTTGTACAGAATGTATAAATATGATTGATAAAAATTGACATATACAATATAATGATAGAAAAAAAGAAAGGAAGAGAGAAAACTTAAACAACAAAGTTTTAAATGAAGATTTGGATAAATACTGATTAAGATTTTTCAGTCAATCATATCTGCAGGATATCAATATTATATTATCGTCTCCAGTTTAAAAACGCTCAAAGATTGCTTGAAAAAAATCGCTCTTTTTATTACTTCGTAATAACGGATCGGGCGTACACAAAGTGCACGATGAGCAGCAAAGACGAAGGAAGGAGAGCACAGAAGATGATAGCGAAAAAGGAAAAAAGGCGACGCGAACAGAAAGCGAGGAAGAGAAAGCCGATAAACAAACTGCCGAGGATCGCGGCACTTTAATCTTCCTTTAGAGGCATCGGCCGCTCTTTGCGGCGTTGAATGAAAAGAGAGCAGGAGTGGTGGGAAGGCAGGGGACCCAACCTCACCCTCCCATTTCTCTCTCCTCGGTGCACTCGACCCCGCGACTCATTATGGCAACATGCGGTAAGTATGCTCGCGTTTAAGTCTCGGTTCTACCCTTCGGGCAAAGGCTACCCCAAACGACGTCTCGGTATTAGTTACACGTGTATATGTGTGCCCGTCGCAAAAAGCGATAGTCGAGAGCCAGGAACACGACGAAGGTTACCGCATTACGGCACTGTCGAAACCGGCGGGGTCGGGGACAGGGTGGAGGAGCATCCCTTATTTCGCGGCGGGGCTCGTTGCACGGCTCGGCGCATCCGAATAGTCTCACTCCCTTGATCCGGGGTTCCAGGTGGTTCCTGACCCCCTCTCACCCCCGAACATACTCTCGAAAATTAGGCATCGTGGATACTGAGCCGATGGTATGCGTTTTACAGCTGCGGCGCGATAGAAACGGCCAAAAAGCCGCGCGTGTCTATATCTTTGTCCTTCTGGTCCTCTAAGGGGTATGATATTTTCTGGATTCTAGTAAGTTAACTGTGGTACAGAGTTTAAAAATGTATTTAAGGTGATATTAATTTGATATAATATGTTTGTGAATTTTTATAGAAATTTAGTAAAGTTAGAAAATTGAAATTGAATAAATCAAAAATTATTTATATTACTCAAGTTTATAAAAGAATAAATATTAAAGAAGATATATTCATTTCTCTCTCGAAACATTGAGCAGTTCGTAAAACGAATTTGTACTTGAAGTCAAACTATCTTTTCAGACGCTACTAAATTTATAAGAAAAAAAAGAAATGAAATATAAATATATATTCAAACTCTTTCTTAGCTACACACTTTTAGAATATATCGATGAAACTCCATAATATATTTCTTAAAACTTCTTAAAACTTTCATTGAAACTTAAAATTCTACAATTTGAGGTAAACCATCCTTGTAAATGTAAAACGATGAGCATAATCGAATATGTAATATTTGTAAAAAATGCCCGCGAAAATGTCGAATGTAAGATTTTTCTTAAGCAACTGAAGAAAAATCAAACTATTGCAATTGGACGCAAATGCAGGATATAAATAAGCTCCATTGTGTCTGTTACTATTTCGAGCAACATTTCGCGCGGGTAGCGCTTAAATTCTCAGAGAGCGCGATCAGGTAAGGGAAGAAGAGCGGCGACAGAGATGGGATACCGAGAGGCCCGGAGATAATCCCAGTGATGATGGCGACCGATGCCGACGTGGTGGGACTTACCCCCACCTATCGAGTGCTAACCCCCCGGGTAAGAGGCAACGATACCGCCGAGGTCTGAAAGGCCGCTGCGAATAACGCGCTTACGCGCGATCATCCGACCGCGATTCTCCGATGCCCGTGACAGATCGTGCCGCGGCGTCCTTGTGAATATCGCGGGGCTAAAGCCTCCGCTAAAGAGCGAAAAGAGCTTGGATGGGGAGGAGGGAGAGGGGCGCTAAGTCTTTCGTGGATGGTCGGGCGCGCGCTTCGTCTCGGCGACAATACGGTGTAGATTACTTTTCAGAATAGGCGGCGTGACGTAAACGCGTCCCGGCGGTTTTCCTTTCGCGAACAATGCCCGTGTTTACCAACACAATTTGGCTCGGATTTAGGCGTAAATTCATGCGTGTCTGTGGGTTTGTGTGCGTGCCGAATGATGCGTAGAGTATCTAGCTTCGAAATCCCGTATATATGAATGCCTATATTTACCTCCATTACATTGGGGAATACATTAAATTTTTTATAAACTGCTATTGAAATAAAAAATAATGAATAAGAAAAGAACGATTAAAATTACTTGCACTTATCGATCAGAACATGTTCAACTTAATTAAATAATAATTTTATTATTATTTAATTATATATAATATATTATAGATTAAATAATATTCACATGTAATATTAGTTACAGATTAAGTAGAAGATAAGAAATATTGACGTAATAAGAATGTTGACATAATATTTTCTGTAATAAAAATCCGGTTTTTTAAATTTCAATATTTCTGAATACCTATTCAGTTATCCTCTTAGTTTAACCTTCTAGAAATGCAGTTGTGGTTGAACTGGTTTGGTAGCTGAGAAGACGCATCATACGGTGAATAATATTACTTCACGCGGCATGATATTAACGCGGACATCTCAAAAAGTTAGAAAAGGGTCGGGCACAACGCGCCGCGATCGAAATTGATTTGATCTACCTCCGACAGAGTGCCAGACGAAACGATATGCCTGGATATTGGAGCCTGATGAAGGCTTCTCGAATGCCGTATTGGACAGAGAACAGGAGGAAAAAAAGAAAGAGAGAAAATAGGAGACAAAAAGAGAGAGGGAGACAGAAGCTGATTGAAATAGAATGAAGGACTGAGCGAGAGGGACGCATTCCTAGACAGCTTACCAGGACAAGCATCAGCTATCGTACAGTTTCTCACATCCAGAGGTGGCGGATTTGTTTCTGCCTTTTATCCTGCGACGTAAGACGTAGTTTCTTGAAAGTCGCGGCTCTCTGTACAAAGGCACCCTTGAGGAAGCAACAACGGTGTCATCTTCGAAGAATTTGGAGCTACCAGGATTACGTGACGCTGTCATGTATGCTATGTGTGCTTATACATGTATATATTGAAATTATAAAATACCTAAAACACATAATTAATATATAAAATAAATTGAATAATAATTAACATTTCATATTTTTTATATAGACGTACCTTGTTTATACATTATATTCTTCAAATTCTGTGTTCTTCATATTCTTTTTTTTATCATTACTATAGAATGGCCGGTGCTTTTCACGATTTATGCATAAGAAACGACGATCATGCAAGTATTCATGGTCATTATTCTTGTATTATCCCGACTCGTTAAAACGATCAGCGTAACACGTCTATAAAACATAGCACTTATCCGAATCCTTAACGGTAGATGGGTGAAAGCGCCGATATTTATGGAGTCCTGATTACATCGTATAATAGCAAGTCGACTCACTGGGCGCGCTCCCCCAATGCATAGATCCCTCTTCCATTACAGAAAGCCAGTCGAGTGTGAAGTATTATCATACAAATATAATCCTCCCTCGCAACTCTGCTCGGAGAAATAATATTTGTTCCGATTGTACGACCAATTATCTTAACTTGTACGATATGTTAATACGCATATATAACGTTTATGGAAGAAAGAGAGAGATTCCACGTACTTTCTTTCCTTCGATTATCGTATGTTATGTGTAGACGAATAAATGTTTTTTATACGTAATTATATATTTTATATACACTACCGCTCAAAAGTATTTGGCCACCTAGGTAAATTATGTTTAAATGACTATAAATAAATAAAAATCATTCATTTATATTAATCTATATATTATATATATATTATCTATATATCTATCTATATATATATTATCTATATATCTATCTATATCTTCTCTATCTATATATTATTTTTGCAAAATATGCGTCAAGAGATGTGTTTTCTGTTCAAATGGCAGCAGATAACTGACGCAAATCTATATCCGTTACATTCTAAAATATCAAATAAACAAAAAAATTCCATGACACGCGCCTTTGTAGTAAAAACTTAAAAGTATTCATTCTAGGAAAAGAGCCATAAATACCTTATTTGGCTTTGTAGCTATCTGTTAGTAAACATGAAGTGATATTTATAATATAGCTATTGAGAACGACTTTCCGTTAGCGCATAAACAATAAACATCGATGAAAGGCAATAGACACAATTTCGTTTTCGAGTTTTCTCTTAAATAAGGGTGACCAAATACTTTTGAGCGGTAGTGTACTATAAACTTTATATATATATATATATATATATATATATATATATATATATATATTTAACATAGATGCATTTTTTCGATCTTTATATTGTTGTAAAAAATCCGTCTTTTTATATCATAATATTTTATAAAAATATTTTTATTATCAATTATGCTTTCCTAAATTGCTTAAAATAATTAATAAGTAATATTTCTGCAAATATAAAATATGAAATAGCTTTTGTTAAAATTTTAGATATATTATTTTTTGTCATCTTTTTCTACTTGTCTTATTATTTCCCATTTATGGAAGAGAAAAGACACATTATACTCTAGTTTATATAAAAAGAAAGAAACGTTTCACGATTGGCTTGGTCTTACCAAGAAATGACGTTCCGTTAGATCATTTATTTCCAATATCGAAGAAATGTCTGATACATGGTGACGCGTAAAGATACAAGGCAGATTGTATAAAGGGCGATTTGCGCGAAAATAGAAGAAATCTTAGAGAGTATGTTCGTTTATTCAATCGTAATGTATAATCGACGACGTCAATATAACCGTTTGTTTTTTTCTAATTCTCTACGGAATGATTGGCTCTCTGATTGTCATCTGCGCGAAATGGATCAACCATATTGAAACATCCGATGAAAAATCCGATTCGTTTTCTCCACGGCTCGACAAGTGAAACCGTCCGTGAGAATCTTCTAAATCAATCTACACGACAGCATTTATCGAAGCACATCCCTCAATCTCACTGGATTTTGGATAGTAACGCATGTCCAAGGCATTAGAAGCAGAATCGATGGTCCTGGGATTTCTTTCTGCATGGATATTTTTTTCCTCTGCACTTGTTCGTACAGTAGAACATTAACGTAACATTCTCGGCTATTCAATTTCTTCTACGAGTCATTGTATTATAATATTTGGAAATTAAATCAATCAACACGAGGCCTTTATTATTATTTTTGATTAAATTAATCAGATTAATTTAATCAAAAATAAACGCGGCGAACATTAATTTATAAAACTTGTGTAAAAATAAATTATTACATATATCTACATACGTACATACATGTATATTTTAAGAAACAACTTATCATCTTTATATTAATTTCAATTTAAAATTATCTTTATTTCAGAAAATAGCTGTATATATATGCATTGAATTATTAATATTTGGTATTTACTGCAAAAACATCTTTGTATTTATAAGTCTGGCACAAACAGTTTCCTGAAAAGTCGCCATATAAACTAACGCAGTTTCATCTACATTATCGAATCACTGGCAACAACTAATATAGTAGCATTCAAATTAGATGCCTCGTTTCCTTTCGCGGGGCTTCCCTCCCGCCGTGACAGATATATCGAGAATTAACATCATCGAAAATGGAAAAAAATACGCGGGATATGGTAGCAGAAGAGACAGGATCTTATTCCTCCGAGAGGCTCCAAGACTCTCGGCATCCGCAAAGCATTCCTCATGTCAGAACATCACTGTGCATCTAATCTTCGGCGAAGAGGGAATTGGACGAGGTCAGCGGGGTGCTTCCACGAGAGGCTACTGGTTTCTCGTTCGTTCGTGCCCTCGTCAAACTCGGGAGCTCGTGTCCTCGGGAAGACGTGGAGAGAAACCCGCGCCCTGCTACGTCCGTCTTCAACGTCCGCATGAATTTCAACGGTGACTTCGCGAACTGACCTGCGCTTAGGGAAAGGAAAGAGGAAACCCGACTCCTTTTTTTCGGAGATCATTGTGAAGGGCATTAGTTGAAGGTGGAATGAGACAGGTAATTCCGAGACCCAAATTGATATAAAGAAAACCGATTCATATAGATACAGGTTCCGGTGAGTCGAGCTCATCGGTGGTCTTATTAAAAATCAAGAGAAATTATTTTTCTTATCGATCAAAATATAAATTCTAGAAGAAGATATGTTAAAACGATTAAAATACAAGGATGCAAAATTGTTTTTTTCTACGAATTAACCTGTTAAAATATTTGTAAGTCTTAATTGCAATAATGTGCAATAATGGAGTGATATAAGATGACAAAATACGATATGAAAATCTTATTTGGAAATGTTACTTGGAAAGTTTGTGCACGAGACATCGAGCGAGCGAGATTATATGCGAATCCTTCTTGCAGTCGCGTTTGTCGACTCTAAGCAGTATGACAACGAGATCACTCAGTCCGGTGACAGGGGTGCGACCGATCGCGTTCTGGTGTACGCGCGATGAGAAAGATGGTGGCAGGACGAGGAAACGAGCGGAGGGAGAGAAGACATACGTTCGAAAGGCAGAAAGAGAAAAGACGGACACGGAGCAGCGGTGGACAAACGGACCACCCCGTCTGCGAGCGATCATGTCCCGATCACGTAAACTAGCCGCCCCCTCATCCATCATGCCTTCGTCATGCGCTATCACGTGTTACCCGTCTCTCTCTCTGCCAAGTTTCTTTCCTCTAATAATTCTTTTTCTGCCGTGTCTCCTTTCTTGCGACGTCGCAAATTGGCGTTGGAGAACGCATGGAACTGGTTGCATCGACCACCATTCTCAGACATGCAACTTATAGAATGAAGCATGTATTTATCATATGTTTCTGACGCTAAGAAAAGATTATATATAAAAAGAACTGCGATTAGTTCTTTTTCCAATGACAAAAAGATTTTTATTGGACATAATAAATAAATTTCATAAAAGTATTAAAAAATAAAAATATGTTAAAGAATGTATGGATAAGAGATCTTATGTATATATTTAATAATATTATAAGATATAAAAACTATAAATTATATAGAAAATTATAAATTATATAGAATATTTTTTAAAAAAGATCAGAAAAAATATAAATATAAATTATAAAGAAAATACTTTAAATGTAAAAGTATAAAAATATTATTTAAAAAAATATTATAAATAACTGCTGTCACTGAAAATGATTACTCGCTTTTCTGCGTATTATTTTGTAATCTGATTTTACAAATTAAGATTGCGATGATTAAGAATTGTAATGATACGGTTAACGCACCTTATTCAGGTTGTACGGGTTCCATAATTCTATGTTGTATGTTTGGAGTGGCTTTCATAACGCAGGGTAGCAGCAATCCGGCGTTCTTCGCTGGACAGTGGATCGCTAATTGCTGATTGATCATTTCTGAATAACGCAATTAACCGACCGAGATACCTGCGCGATTGCAAAGGGAATATCAGACGGATTGCGAAAAGGGTGCTTTAAGTCGGCGACTCGAGACAAGAGGCTTCTGCAATAGCCTGCAATAATCAACTGTTGCATCGTATATCAATCGTGCATCTCTTATATATAGTCATACATAGTTTCATCACTTTCATATATTCGTAGGATATATAATATCTATATATAAATATCACATATCATCGAGATTATCTTACTAATAAAAGAATAATCGAAAAATAAAACTTTTAAGAGAGAGAGAAAAAAAAGAGGGTGTGTATAATGATTAAAGAATAAAATCAAGTTACATATATACATTTTTATTTACGCGCGTACGGGACTATATTTAAAACTATTATATGTATATGTTTAATTAAGCTATCAGATTATCTGAGGATTTTCTCTCAAATAAATCTCTGACGTAACGCCTGTGTATTGGAATATTGAGAAACGGATCGGGACTCGATAGAGTGCTGACAGCCGGGGGTGTGAGAGGGTGAGAAACGTAGGGCAGAAAATGAATAAAGGAGGTTCTGGCGGCACGTGCGAGAGCTGCCGACCGCAAAAGAGGCGGCTTATATTATTATAACGTGGGCAGGTGGGCGAGACCGTCTATTGATGGCGCTAACGAGGGATCGGTAATTATTATCCACGACTTAACTCCTAGCTGTTCGTGCAAAGACCTTTTATTGTGACGGTTCACCCTTCTTCAACCGAATCGATCTGGCACGCGGGAATTTCGTAATACGCCCGCGACTATCAATTTGATAAGTATTATGACAATCCGACCACCCAAATTGTACTGCTTGATTGTTATAATACTGATACGCTTGGCACTCAAGTTTAAAATTCGAAAGAATTAAATGAGCATAATATTATGTTTTTTATATATGTTTTTAAAAAGATATGTATTTTCGAGCTAAAATATTTCAAGTTTATTCTTCGCGATATATCTTTAGATATATTTTTTTAATTTTATTTTAATCGTATAAATTTAATAAGTAAAAAAATTTTTAATATGTAAAAATGGCTCAAATGATATAAATCTGATAAGAAGCAAAAGAAGGCTAGGAACTAAAGACGCAAGTAATGGTGAGTGATAGTAATAATATATCATGATAGAAACTTTGTAAAGTCGTTCCACTTACATACAATAAGAAACGCAAAAATATATGTTTAAAGTGTGCTGTCGACGACGTTTCGATCCTGCTCTGGGTCCTTTTCAAAGTCAAATAATATTATTTAAAATTTTATTTGACTTTGAAAAGGACCCAGAGCAGGGTCGAAACGTCGTCGACAGCACACTTTAAATATATATTTTTGCGTTTCTTATTGTATGTAAGTGGAACGACTTTACAAAGTTTCTATCATGATATATTATTACTATCACTCACCATTACTTGCGTCTTTAGTTCCTAGCCTTCTTTTGCTTCTTATCAGATTTATATCATTTGAGCCATTTTTACATATTAAAATTTTTTTTACTTATTAAATATATATAATTAAAATAAAATTAAAAAAATATATCTAAAAATATATCGCGAAGAATAAACTTGAAATATTTTAGCTCGAAAATACATATCTTTTTAAAAACATCTATAAAAAACATAATATTATGCTCATTTAATTCTTTCGAATTTTAAACTTGAGCCAAACGTATCAGTATTATAACAATCAAGCAGTACAATTTGGGTGGTCGGATTGTCATAATACTTATCAAATTGATAGTCGCGGGCGTATTACGAAATTCCCGCGTGCCAGATTTCTTATTGTATGTAAGTAGAACAATTTTACATAAAGTTTTTATTATAATATACTATTATTATCAACGCACCATTATCTGCGTCTTTGGTTCCTAATCTTCTTTTACTTCTTATCTTTATAGCTTTATATATATTTGATTTTTACTTCTTGGAAAGAATACATTATACGTTATACAGTGCTTTCCTTTATACTTCTCATTGTTTATCATTTATGATTACAGCCAAAATTTACATTACACTACTTCTGAGATTTGATGGAGTTGTTGACCCTTGTTATTGTACCCGCGTGCCGCAGCGATTATATACTTTCAGCGCATTAGTGTGAAAGCACATTTACCTGTCCAGTCAAAGTAGACGATCCATCATTGTGTCAACGGATCATTATAGTGTATAAAGTATTTGGGAGGGGGGTACATTCTCGTATCTAGAATTCTATTAAATTTGTTCACATCCAAACGATAACGTTTATAAAATAGAGAAAAATTTGGACATATTAAATAAAGAAATTTATAAATTAAATAAATAGTTTATATATATAAAATAGAGTATATACCATGATTATTTTTTTCTTTTTTTATTATGATATTAATTTTTGTAGTCGTAATTACGCGCGCGCTTTGGAAATTCTACTGTAATTATTTAAACAACGAGATGTATTCAAAACTTAGTTCAAAATTGATTTGTAAAAAGTCCTGGAAAAACAAAACAAAGTGATTTAGCACGTACAATTGTGTTTAAAAACTTTAGTGGCGACTATCACTTTTAATACCGATAAAAGTGCATATTTATCTTATAAAGTTACATACCGAAAACACATCTGATTATTTCCTGCAATTTATGTGGAAAATAAACATTAATGTAAAATATATCTTTTTAACATTTATGTATACGCATAGAAATTATAAAAGATTTGAATCTTTCGGATATTAAAAAAAAAACAACTAAAATGGATAATATATTTATTTTGTCAAAAACTAATCAGATTATGTATCATACTTAATACTTAAACCCTTATTGACATTATAATCCTTTTTAAATAATAAAATCTTTCCAAGATAATAGATACGATGGAAATAATTTCGTTTTCGCTTTATGAAACCGTTTGAAAAATCGCCGCTAATGCCAGAAACACTTTAAATCCCTCAAAATGGGAAATAGACCGGAGTTGATATTACAATGAATACGTTCTCGTTATTAGCCGAGATTTAGATATTTGGATACCTATAATTCCTTTTTCTAGTTTCTTTCTGCCGGGTCTAATCCTTCTGACTAAAAAGTGACAAAACTATCGAGTGTTTTGCGATTGGCACTTCATAAGACCTGCTATCTGATTCTAAAGGGCCTTGCCACGGAAGATGATCTTCACATGACAAAAGGCGTCTCTCAGCCCATGGTTTTCAGAAATTTCGAAAAATTTGCGGATACTACCTAAGGCTAAAGCTCCCGGTAAAACACGGTTGCGGTACGTTTGACCAGCAACTTGGCACAACGTTGTCACAAAAAGATCGGGCAAACAAAGATGTCTGTGGACCGCAATATTGTCAATGTTACATTCTATAATTCTCCGAGTCCGAGTTCGTTTTTCTGCTTCACAGGATTTAAGCCAAGATACCAAAAGAGCTTTTAGTTACTTAACTAAAAGAGGTATCAGTTTCTAACAAGAGAGAAATGATGCATAGAACATGTAAAGATCAAATAAAAATAACCCTTAATTGAATTTTATGATTTTGCGTCGGTGACTAACGTAAAATTGTTATATTTCACGTGTATATCGCAAATATAAAATTACACAAGATATCTGATTGACGTGAACGTTGTAGTCGTAGTAGCATAATGCCAGCCTTTGATGTGATAAGAATCACGAGAAGACGTCTCCAATGAATGTGGATAAAAGAGTAAGAGCCGGATAAATGGGAGCGCGGGAAATCAAGAAATAAACGAAAGAGCCGAGAGAGTGTGCCGGTATGCATTGCGGCTGCCTACCACGCACTTTAACGTCCCCCGTTCTCTCGTGCTCGTTACTGAAATGAATGCCCGATACATACGCGGCGCGATGGTGGGTTCCGCCGAGTCGTCGATTCAGACGAGAAGCGAGATAAACGAGGACGAACACGGGGGAGACGCGAAGAAAGAGAGAACCAGCTTCGCAAGTCGAGAGTAACGAGAACGAGAAAGAGAGAGAGAAGGAAAGAGGGAGAGAGGCAGTGGCGGTCTCTGAAAGATGTCGGCCGCTTTGATGTTCGCCGCCCGTCATCTTACGCGTTACCTCACCGCGGCTGCGAGAACGAATGGCAATGCACCCTCTCGACCTGCGAACGTGTGTGAGAACGTACTCCTACACGTATATCATAACATATGTATACTCACATACGCACCATCGTCCGAGGATCGTACGCGGAGGGTGGAATTGCGTACCACGGCACCCCTAGCTCTATCGTACTCTCGACTGCTCGTCTCGATACTCATCACGATAGCGTGGGCCCCCCTTATGAAACACCCCCTCTAGATTGCGCCCTTCGACCTCCCGCCGACGATACAGTTTGCAAACAGCGTAAAAATGCCACTCGATTATTCTCTCCCGCGATACGAATCGTTGTCGGCCGGAGGTGACGAAGTCGATTAGCAATGAAGAAAGTGATGAAGCGAAATAAACATTTTTGGTTGAGACTCAGTTGATGAAAATCGATCAGATGAGATAGATTTTGTGGTCTAGAAATTTTTTAAACTTAATAAAAGTTTGATATCAATTTTTTCTTCAATTTGATACGATAAAATCGTACATGTTTGCAAAATAATTAAGAAAAAAAATGCTAAATGCAAGTTTCATTAAAAATCATCATCTTACGTTATTCCAAATTCTATAAATATATATAGATGTTTTCATGAAGTATTTACAATCATACCATTTGCAATATAAGAGTGACATATCCTGCAACATAAAGCAATCATTAGAATCAAATAGCAAAGCGATAGGACAGTTAATTGCCTTGGCGAGCGATTGAATCGGGCGAAGAAATCACTATGTCATAAAAGATCCACCGTTCGCGATATCACGATGATCACGACCTCGATCGGCGCTCCAACATCAATACTCATTAATGTTTATCGCATCGGCGATCGGATCGCGCGGTGGACAAAGATTTCACTAAGGCCGACGGTAACCATAACGAATGACCTGCCGGTGAGCGTGCAGGTCTCGTCTCTATGGATGACGATGTATTAGGATCGAAAACCTGGCATCGGACTGGCGTCCACGAGAGGAGTCGGCTACTATCCGAGAGACCAACACAAATGATCTAGTAGTGGTTCATTGCTGGCAATCATACGGCAGCTCTCCTGAGAGAGAAACTCAGCGGGTCGCTTCAAATCTTTTTGAAACACGGGAGCTCCCTGACCCTTAATTCCTTGAGTTCCCTTAATTCTTTCAGTTCCTTGGAAAAAAGAAAGAAAAATAATTATAAACTTAACATTTTTGATAATTACCATAGACGCTTTGTTAAGCTATCATCGCACGTAATCGATAATGCAAGCCGTTTAGTGAGCTTTTAATTTTTTATCATACTTTTTATCATACTAATTATTATTCTTTTGTAATTGATCATGTTTGTTTTTATTATATGATAACACATGAGCCGTTAAAAGTTATTTACGATAATATCTAAAACAAGTAAAATCTAAAAAATAATTATTTCCAATAAAACTTCTTGTTTATTCTAATACATTATATTTAAAATGATCCACAATAGATAATTTATGAAATATTTAAAATATTTTTTACATAACTATAGCAATTTGACTTATAAAAATTAAAATATATCAAATATATCAGAATATTCAAGTGTGTACTAGCTAAATTTTATATGAAAACTACACCTTTTTTCAATATGAAGCGCTCATCGATACGTTTGACAAATGTCCTCTTTATCGAGTGGCAATATAGTCCGAGTTTACAATTACCGTAGTCTGTTGGGCGCAAAATGCAGTGGTTCAAATGGTCTCTCATGGGACTACGTCCTTTCCGAGGGGTTCGGATTGAATGCTAGGCGCGCTTCTTCAAGAATCTCACCTACAATTCGTCACTAGCGAAAAATTGCTTCAATAAAGAAATACGACGCCTTTATGAACTGATTCACCTGCATCGCTCTCAAAATTATTGTGAGTATGATAAAGCCGAACTCTTCGGCCGGACAGTAGCGATTCTATTGATTCCTTTTTTCGTCAAATTCCTTTTTTCGCCGGGAGAAAACGGAAGAATCGCGCAGTCAGGATGAATCGTCGTCGCACTTTCGAGACCACCGTGAATGAACGAACGGTATTACTCGTCGTGAGGACGATATTGTTCGATGTCTTCGTGAGCGATATGCTTTCGAGATGACAATTCTTCCTGATTCTTTCGTCGACTCTTTTCTCGTGTAAGTTGTGACGTGCGAATAAACTATTCGTTGAATAAACACGTGGATATTTTCAGAATGATCCAGTATAGAGCAGAATACAATTTATTGAGTATTGCGTGATATTTTGTTCATTTTTTATAAAATTTAATTACGAAGAAAAATAAAAATTATACAACGACAGTAGCATAGAAATTTTTTTCTTTTTATTTGATTTTAACAATGATATCGATTTGATATGACTTTTATGAAATATTATTTATGCTGCGTCGACAATTGCACGATATTTTTTTTCTTTTAGTTATTACTACAATAATATTTTCCGACATATTGCGGGAAATGATACAATTTATCCCTATGGTCAAAACAGCTTATGAACGCCGATGCCAACAACGTACCGATTGTCCCCAAGCTTTGTACTGATGTAATCAGGGAATACATAGGGGGGACGCAACTAATTGTAATCGCGTAACAGACCCGTGCAGGATGACGAGAGGCGTCACAAAGAATTGATTCTACCAATTGTAATCTCTCTTGTAGGGAAATTCGGTGCGGTATCTCTCATCATCTGGATTGCACCCCTGAAATATGAAATGTATAAAACGTATACATATTTCATCAAACAAAAATAACAATAAAGTTAAAATTGGAAGCAGAGATATGCATTATATATGTATAATATTATGTTAATATATTATATACATATATATATATATATATATATATATATATATATATATATATATATATACATACATACATACATACATACATACATACATATATAATATGCATAATATATATATTTTGTAAAATGCTCTCGCAAAAATAAAAAAATGGACTTATAGGTGTATATTATAAAATTATTGATACATGTATAAATTTACATAAATGATAAAAGTTTTTGTGAAAAATACGCAGATATCTATTTTTCCAGAAACGAGACAATATCTTTAAGAATGTAAACAATATATTATAAAATTGAGAATAATAAAATTATATATAATTTTTTAGTGTATTTGCACAGAGTTGTGTAAAAAAGATAGGTGTATGCTATAAGTATGCTAAAATATTAAGTATGGTGATACTAAAATTTCGCCGTCCTACGAAACTCTTCGAAATGCATAGCATTACTATGAAGGACGGAATCAAAGGCAGCGATGAGTTCGTACAAGTGGCCAACATCGTCCGTATCAAAAGGCATCGGCTTCCCTTTCACCGATATACAAAACGAGCGGCCGCCACGCCGACGATGCGAGAGAGGCTGCTGGGCGGTCGTCGCGTAATCAATCAGTATCGTGGGAGCACCAAAGCCTGCGTTGATGCTCTCGCATAGCCCTGCAGAAAACTATAAGTGTCTATCATCGCGCGCGATTCACAAAAAGAAAATCTTTTATTATATCATAAATATTTCAATCTTTTGATATTTCAATCTTGAGTACGGAATGATTTTACAAATTTTTTTATATTATATTAATTGAAAATTCAAACAGCGAGTAATTAAAAATAAATAAAACAATTACGAAGGTTTTACTTTTAATATGGAGAAAATTGAAGCATACAAGGGCAAAGCATTATGTTATATGCAGGCAATACATTCTCCATCTGAGACATTGTAGTTTTCAGAAGTCGCCACCGTTGAAGTTGCTCTGCTGGCGGCCTAAGGCGACGTAAGATGCCTGCGCTCTCACAGTACAAAGTAACGCAATGCAAGCCGATTACGCCACTGACGAGTGCATTGTGCAGCCATGGCGAATAAACGAGTCACGCTGCGTCACGCTTCGACTCACCGTTGCCGCCGTCATCGTCACTGCGGCGATAGCCCTTCTCCTCCTGTGCAAACACCCCCCATATCAATCCCGTCATGCGTACACGGGGTGAATTGCGTTACGTCGCCTCCAGTTTGCACCGCGGGCCCACACTTTGCGCTGGCTAATAATGATCACCAGGGACGCGGTGAGTATAATGAGCTTGACAAGTCGTCGACGATGATGATGGACTGCGTCGCGATAGAAACGAGGGGGTTGAAACAGGCCCTTCGTGACCCCCGCTACTGAAAAGATTCGACATGGCCAGCTGGAGCAACCGCGCTGTTCCGCCTTCCGTTTTCGTTCTCTACATTTCCAGGGGATGATATCTTCGACCATACACGGGCTCGCGATGGGGGGCAAAATATTAAAAACGACATTAAATTTGCGTCTTTATGTTATATTTCTGAAATATGTGAATATCTATATGTGGCAGAGATATACAACTTCCAAAAGATCTTACAAATTAAACTTTTTTCTGAAAATAACAACACGAAAATAAAATGAATAATGTTTAAAATGGATTATTTTATAATATTTATTTTTGTAATATTAATTTTAGTATGTGTGTGTGTATGTTCATATATATAATATTAATATGTTCATATGCGCTTAATATACTTATCAATACATGAAAAATGTTAGGTGGGCCAATTTTAAACTCGTTAAGATATTTTATGATATTACAAAAGTCATTTTTGTAGAGACGCCTATGCTCACGTGTTGGTGCGTTGCTTTATGATAAGCGTGTAGAGCCGATTATCGTATACATATTTTATGTGAATGACTTTCATGTTTCGCACGTTGGGTACGTAGCGAACCCTCCTCGAACTCAAGTGGCCGAGTTGCGAGAATCTCTTTATTATGCGAAGGCTGAATTTTTATTCATGAGGGTTGGTCACAGTTATGCCATTTTGAGGATGTAGACTTCGAAGAGATTGATGGCATATTTGCATGCCATTAAGCATTTATTTTTACTGCAGCAAATGTATATGATATATATAAATCAATCTCATATTTATTCCAAAATATATTGATGTTACAACAAGACAAAAATAACAATATAAATAATCTTTGTATATATCAAATATCGACAACATAAATATTGATATTTACTGCATGTGGTGCATATAGAAAAATATATAAACCTCAAGAGATAACTCTTCGAGGTGAACAAGTTTTTGGCGCCCTCTACTAACCAGTCGATGATAGAAAGGATCTCTAGATCTGAATATGTAGAAGAAGAGTTGTGTAATGCGATTAGGAAATGAAAATAATGGCTTGGTAAAATAAATAAAATAAAATAAATTTGATAATTCTTTATAAAAAATTGGGAAAAGAAATATTGTTTTACCTTTCATAAATAATAAATATTTCTATTGCTAAATATTAAAAAATACAAATTTGTTAGATCGAGTAAAAAGCATGGAATTTAAGAAAATAAGTGATAAATTATAATAAAGCCTCTCACATAAAATTTTTTGCTTAATATACTAATCATTTTATCTTAATTTATTAATTATTTCGTTATCTACTATAATTTGTTCACGAACATCTCTTAAATGTGATATTGGTGCCATTATATCCTGCAAACGTGTATAATCGATCACGAATTATTATGAAATGACTTTTGTTTGCACGATATCATCAATGTCGAAGAAGTCATGAACATAAAATATTAATGAGATACTATATTCATGATAATATCCGTTTTCAAGGCTGAATATACTCATACAGTTTTGCCCGTAGGTCACAACCGGTTCCATTAAGTTCCTCTATAATCTGGTAAATAGGTGCACTTGGTTGCACACGTGCATTTATGATATTCTTGTGAAATGAGCGATCTTTTGAAATTAATAACTTTTGAATGCACATATAAATTTAATCTGCATATTAAATATACATAACTTTTAGTTATATATTGTGTAGTTTATATATGTATATTATATTTTATTAACTTATTTATATTCTTATAGGCATTTATAAAAAAATGTAATTATTTGAAACATTTAATTAAACATTACTTTTCTAAAAAAGATTTTAATATGGTTATTTTTTATTACTTTTTAATATGATGTTTGAGAAACAGATAATTAAATAATAATCAATTTGATATTTGAAAATTATTTGAAACGTTTAAGTTTTTTTATCAAAGAATTTAATATGACTTTTTTATTACTTTTTAATATGAGAAGCAGATAATTAAATAATAATCAATTCGGCAATTATGTTGAAATTTTCAAAATATTTTTCTAAAAGTAAAATTTTCAAAAATTATAGCCTAGAGAATATAATTATATAATTTTATCGGTTTTAAGCGCGCTCTTCCTAAGTTGCTTAGGATATAAAGATGCTATGCGGAAAAGAGTTTCACATACGCAGTATGCAGTCTTTGCATCTTCAGTCCGTTACACGACCTCTTCACACTCATTTCCTCGCTATTGTGACTTATAATTACCGCATCGTTTTGCGGCGGACGCAGCTGCGAAATCTTGAAATGCATTTATCTTGCAAGAAAGGTAAGTGGTTTATTGCATTTTTTACACTCGGTTGTCACGAACGGAAAACAATGTTCGAAAAATAAAAGCAATTATAATTTAATTTAGTAAAACTTTAATTGTTCATATCATCTATTTTATTATAGTATATTTTTAATATCTAACACATAATGTGTTTCTAATTAATATATAAACTACAATTTAGACAAATTAAAATCGACACGAAAACAATTTGTGATAAGTTCTTATCATACATCCCTAAAGCTAAAATTGTGTAAAATTTTTAATTTTTTAATCGTTCATGATATTCTAATATCTTTGTTTATAATTTGTTAACTATTAATGATAATATCTTTTTCGATAGAAGTCAATTTCAAAAATAGGAAAAGTTTATGGATATAAAGAAATGACGATGAACTTGTACTGGATTTTATATGTAGTACAAGTTTTCTTGAGTAAGATACGAGTACGTGTTCAGAAACATATATATGTTGATATCCATGACCTTCACCCTTGCTTAGTTTCTGTGACTGTTCATTTCTCTCGCAATGAATAAGAAACATTATAAGCTAGTAATTCAGCCAATCTGTTCGATGTTTTACATATATATGTAAGTATAATATGGAGGATTGCTGGAAGGGAATATTTCGCAGTGAATGTAGTTTTTGCGGTTCAGCTTATGTACCAAGTGGAAAATAGTGGTAACCGCAATCTGAAGATCATGCAGTGTATTATGGGCAGACTCGTGCGATGCGTTATTAACCCTGGAGATACCAATTCTTTGTTGCGGTTATATATATTTTCTGTTTACGATTAGGAAATGTAGGTCTATCTAGACGGGATATTTTTGTCGCATTTATCAAAACTGACTTGTTTGTGTCTCGATAAATTTCATCAAATTTTTATATTAGAATCATTTGATATAACATTAAAACTAATATTAAAAAAATAACTATATTTTATAATAATTACTTATGCGATATTTAGACTTAAATACAAATAAATCTTTATTTGATATTCGAGCAAATGAATCTAAATGAATCAGATCTAAATTTAAAGAATGCACTCGAACAGAGAATCTTTAAGATTGGATCATCTCGCGACACAACATGAAACATTGACACAATTGCAAGCCTGTGAAATTCTCGATGTAAATGCCATTCACGTACAACACTCGTGATCATGTAATACTTTGCGTAACATGTAACAACCGGATCTGAAATAAACAGATTCGATAAAGACGATCCTAATAAAAATTGTCTTGCTTGTCAGTGAGAATACTCTAAACTTCCTTGTCGTTCGATTGCACTAACATAAGACTAAGCGCTAGCATAGGTGTTAGAAAGAAAAGACAATTGAATCTATTTGCTAGCAAATGAACGTGAGAACGGAAACGAACGCTAGAGATAGCGCAAATTAAGCTTTATTGTTAAGGAACGGCAGGAAGAGGCATTATCGTAAGAAGGAAGTTAGTAGGTAATGAAACGGCGCGAATCAGTTCAAACATTACGAAACAGATTACCATTATCAAATTTTACAAAACATCAATTAAGTCTAATCTAGACGATTATTAAATATCTGTTAATTTATATCGCGTTAAAAAGTTAATTGGCTAGTTCAGGAATGTTAAATTGAACATTTGTCTACATGTGTGAGAGAAGTGATAATTTTATTGTGTTTCATTAGTTTTCTTGAACTTTTCCTCGTTTAACGATATATATATATTTTAATTTTTTCCTATTTTTCTTTTCTTTCTGTCATCTTTCTTTGTATTTTTTGTAGACAATCAAAATTTAATCCTGACAATAATCCTGACTGTATTGATATTACAAGCTGATATTTATATATATTTAAACGCAATTTTTTTCAAATAAAAAAACTGACAGAGTCGAATTATACTTATTGATAGACGAAAATGGAAAATGACATATAAATCGGATCAAGAAAGGCGCCTTCACCTACCATGCGTGTGTAGGGTATAATTGACAGAATAATTAGCATCGCTCTCCCACTTGCTAAGTGAAGGCTATTCGAAATGGTTTATGCATAAAAAGATTATAATAAAACGTTATAAAATATTATATTTTAGTAATATATTAACTTTCAATATTATAATAAAATATTAAAAATTCCTTTTAATAAGATATATAGCAAAAATAATAAGACGAGTAATAAAACAAATATTTAAAAAATAACATATATATAATTTCTTTTCCATAATTAATATATCTTAAATTATATAACTTTGCAATTATTAGCTATATAAAATATCAAAAATTATCAAGCAATACTAATGAAATCTGGGAAGATGATTAGTCTGTATCCGGGAATCTGCGAGGCCCGCAGGAAGGGAAATCCTTCTTATCTGATTTACCACCCACAGTGAAGCAAAATGCTCCCCACCATCACCGATTACTCACGCGTGCACACATTTGACGCACGCACACGCACTTGATGCGTGCGTATCTATATAGTGCATTAAGCCACGCTTGCACACGCTGTGCGCTCTCTCGCGGGCACTCGCTCCCTTGCTTGCTTGCCGCGAATAGATTCGAGATTTCAGCCGCAGTCGCAGACGTTCGGTGTCCACGATCAGATCGGGGGCCCAGCGCGAGAAAGACCCCCGAGTAAAACGCCGCGTCGATCGCGCTCGAGATCGATCGATCGGATCGATCGTCGGTGAGATCGCCAGTGTCCTTCTATATCTCGTCAACCGGGAAAACCCCCTTCGAGCACGGCGCCTACACGCTCGTACGAAGCTAAGGACACGGTGGTTATCCGTTGATTCGATCGATTGATCGATTGATCTAGCGCGTCGCCGCGTGCAAATCTTTGGCATCTGTCTCCCGCGAGAGAGAAAGAGAGAAGTATCGAAAATCAGGGCGAATAAGGGGGAACGGAAACGCTCGATGTCCGGTTCGTGTTATCGATCGACCGAAAACCGACAGGTCGAGAGATGGATGCAGCCGCGAAAGATCGCCGACAAGATTTCATCCCGGCATAGATCGATCGGTGTACTATCATACGTGATGGTTGATTTTGTGAGTAACGTAATATGTTAATCGGATGATCTAAAATCGATTATATATAGAACGATCGGGGTTGCATTAAGCGGTTTAGTTAATTTCAAAATTCAATAGTGTTTTTGTCGATTGATATTTATGAGTGTCGGATCAACAGTGATCGTAGGGAGAAGCCATTTGACTTGCAGATACATCCGGCCGTTTGAAGAGTCAATAATGATGACCATTGATGCTTTAAATTACACCGCATGACACTTGGCTGTGCAAAGTTTCGGATAAACAAATTGAAGTAACGGAGATGGGGAAACCTTAAAGTGCTTAGGTAAGATTCTGATTAATCACGATTTATATAATCGATCATATTAAGATTTTTAAATGAGAAATACATGCTTACAATACAAATTTCAATTTATGACATAAATTTTTATCGGCTTTATTATCAATAATTAAATTAATTATGATAACGAGCACATAATTTTTTTGCTTTGAGAGTAAAAAAATAAATTGATTAAATATATCAAACTGTATAATTATAATACAATTAATTGTCATTTTTATATTAATAAAATATTATCGCTCTGTCACAATTGTCAATATTGTGGCCATCTACAGAAAAACAATCATAAAAATGAGCAATCTTTATGTAAATAAGAATGTATTTTGTCCCGTGGACGAATCAACTTTAATTTTCCGCTCATGTCTTGGTCTTGAATTCCTGAAACGTTTTTATTCTGATTGTACTTATATGAAATTTCAGATTTTCAGTCAAAATAAATGCTTGCGTTAAAAGTCTATTAATTTAATTTTTTATTTTAAATCTTTTAAACTTTTATATACATAAAAATAAAAAATCTATAAATTTTCGTAAAATATGTTTTGGATCTTTTAGACACAATTATGTAAGTGATAAAAGAAAATTAATTTGTGTGTAATATTAGTTAAAAAATTCATGCAAAAGATATAGTAATTTTTTTACAATATTTTATCGATGAAATATCTTGAATATAACATAAACCTCCATCGATTGCCAATAGACTAAAAGGTCGATTCAGACTAAAAGATCGGCATCTGCTATAGTAAAGTAAGTTTTTTTGCAGAGAATTTATTATTGATAATAAATATGCATAGGTATGCGTGCGAACTCGCTGCTCCGACATTGCATATCAACTTATCCAATGTGTTATTCAACATCATGCTCATTCAAACACTCATATGGCACTTCAAAATTAATCAAAATTCTATCCGGATTATTTGTACTATAATCGCAATTTAATCCGCTCCGTTTGTTTCATCGGCCAACGAGCAGCTTGCTCGTATATTTGTGATTATGCAATCGCAAATCATTAAACTCTAATACAATTTGTGAGATATATATACATATATATACATATATATTTATGATACACACAAAATATAAAATTTATATAACATAATATTAAAAAATAAAAGTACAAATGATATAATTAAGGAATTATGAAAAAAAGGTTTATAAAATATTTAAAAAATGCAGACTTTACTTATGATTAGCTATGCTATGACTTTTCGCTTCATCATTAACGCAGGGGTTTAATGAAGATAAGTTAAATAGGATGCAATATATAGGGAACGACTCATGATGCGGTAAATTATAATTTTAAGTGATGGCTGTCTATTTATTTGCATTATTGCGCAATAAGTGTCACATAAATTCAGGCCGACAGAGATTAGATTTTCTCGCATTTAATTATAATTTTTTTTAAACAAGGAAACATAATTAATTGTATCGCATTGAAACATGAGTCTCTAATCAATGTAAATTATGGAAATTATAGACGATAAATGTTTTCTTGATAAACAAATAGATATTACTCAATGTTTATTTCGTAATTGTTACTATAATTTGTTATTTATTTTTATTATAATAGATTTAGATAAAATAATATCAATATATGCAATTTTATCTCCATTTTTATACGTAATATATATGATTTCGTTAATAAAAGGATGCTTAAAAAATCGTATTCCATTTTCATCGTGCATTGGAGGAGAAATGAAGCACAAAATATTTAGCAATCAGTATCTGACCGAAGAGGACAGGTAGTCTCGGCAGAAAGTTGGATTGCGGCATAGCAGCCTTGAACTCATTGTACTTAGGGAGCTGAAGAAATTCATTCTAGTCATCCGCATGATTTGCTTCGATCTCAAAAGAATTTTAATGCGTTATATCCTCGCACTATGAAAACATTAACCTTCGGTCAGTTGTCAAGTACTTTTTATCGAGTTACTTTTTGCCAAATAACGTTAAGTAACAAGAATGTGCATTGTATTAATCACGATTGGTAGACTTATCAAATTCGTTTTAAAAAATTTCAAAAAAGCGATATATCGAATACAGAAACAAAAAGTAAAAATGCTAGACAGATTAGCGCATCTCTATCTAATTACGAATACAACCTTCAGTACGTGAAAGCAGTACAGTTGTCTGCTACGACGTACTTTCATACGCACATTTATGCGTCAGACTAATAAAACGATCCAGACAGGATTACTAAGCGATTTATTTATAAACTCGCGCAAAAAGCTTCGCGTCGTAGATTTTTATTGCAATCAATTACAACGAAGGGATATCCTCCTTATCGTTCAGCAGTTGCATATGCTAAACACATGTGAATACTCTGATTTGTGATACGATACATGAGCATATCGAGTGAATACCTAAAGCAGAATTTGTTGCACCGATGCCTGTAATTAATTGCTTATAATTTAACAGCACTTTCTTCAAAAAATAACATTACATAAAATTGTGCATTTTCGTTCGTATACTCACCACATATTTAACGCAGTCCTTGCGTTAATGTGATTTACATGGGAATGTGATTTATATAGATAAATAAATTTTATATTCTAATTTTATAATCTAATACATAAACATTGTGTTTATGTCACACAACATGTCGGTAGAATTACACAATAGTCACTTTCAACTCTTTATGTTTTTGACTCTTGTTGCAATCAGTAATCTACATAGTGATGTGAAAAAAGTATGTGAAAAAGATCGATTTGTTGCACTTGATTTGCTTCAGAAGTTACTGAACTACTTTCGATGATGCCGAAGCGAATGGTTCATTTGCTCGCGTATAGTAAAGGAGTCAAGGAGTGAATTGCGTATTAAGTTGATTTGCCACGTGGTTAGTACTTCGTTTTATTATATAAATTCAATAAGAATATCTTCAAATGATTCTTCGTGATAAACGAGCTGATCGGTGATATCGTTGAACTACAAGTTTAGTTATACCATTGAGATCCGCGACGATCTCGTCAGACTAATGTTTTGCACATACACAATCGCGAAATGATTTTATTTCAATGAACTTTCCATCATATGTATTTGCGAACGCAGACAAGAAAATGAACGCATAGATAATGTACATAAATCAGTTTGCGTAATTGACAATTAAACAGATATAATAGAGTATTATGTGTACTTGATATATTTTATCACTAGAAAATATGAATATTTTTTAATATACAATTTTTTTGCATATTATCATTTTACTACTCATTTCCATTTGAGAATTTGAGAAAGATTAAATTCATTAAAATATTTATAGAAATAACGTGTGATAAAAACATAATGTGAACTACATGTTTTACATAAAAGCAGATTTAATAAAGATTTTTAGATTTGATAAATGCCAATTATTCAAATATATTCGATAACTAGTAACAGTAGAAATCTATTTTTTTGGCATTATATAAGTGTTATAGGAATATTTAGGTCATGGTATTGATGCTGCTCACCTGATTACAGTTAATTAACAACAGCTTCACCAAGTCCTTGATGAAAACCTTCAAACATAAGGATGCATATCGCTAAAAAACGTACATGAATTATTACTAAATTATAAAAAAAAGATAGTAAATTTACTTAAGTATTTTTCAACATAAGTGATGTCATACGCGTCTTTTTTATTTTATAATAAAAGGATATTGCGGGGAAATGATGAAATGGATAATGAATGTGTAAATTTAATAAATTTACTACAAGATGAAAAAAATATAGATGAAACTTTTTTATCTCAGTAGCTCCCATATATTTTTAAATAACTGACATATGTGCGATTATATGTATATTTTGCACTTACAATTTTTTATTTGATATAGTCCACTAACAATATAACGTGAAAATAGATCACATTAATAGCAGGATAGCTAACAGTAAGATATTGTGTACTTGCCTTTCTTTATTTCGCATTAACCGTCTTTTTTATTCGCGTTGTTTGTTACGATTATATACGTTATTACTGAAATTACGTACTTAATATTAGAATGTATCTCACTACTTGCGCGAGAATTTCATTAATAGCGTTTGTACACATGTACAATCGCGCAATCATATACGTTATAATCACCGTCAATAATAGACCTCGCCCAACGTTAAAAGTACGGTACATTTCAGTTATTTATCAGATTTAAGCTAGTGGAAATTAGAACGCTAGAAATCGATTGCTATTGATCATGATTTTTATGATTCTTTATAAATCTAAAATTATTCTTCAAATAAATCTTTCAAGTGCTGTCTTTGATAATAAATTTAACATTTAAAACTCTCATTAGCATCTGGATCAAATCAGTCTTTGGCTGTAACGAAGTCGAATGACAAGACTGAGTCAACTTGCCAAGAGTTACTATGCGTTATGAGCAATCTTATTACTCATAGGTTTAATCGATCATCTCGCAGGTGCGAGGAATGAATTTTATATGGATACAAAACGCGCGATCGACTACGCCATTTAGAGCTGTTAGTTTTCACCACGTTTATCACTCGTATCATGCACGCACTTTCACACTCCACCGAAGTCGAGCACGCGATATCATGCCAGTACGTCCGGAATAAAAAGCGATTGTCAGACTTGCGGTTGTATCATAACACGTGCACGAATGCGCGAGTGACCGTCCTTATGCCAGTTACCCATATTTTCCACCAGGAACAAGGCTTATAATAGTGCTACTGAGTGTTACAAGGCTTCACAATCAGAATACTTGCCGCACGTAAACTTTCAAGCTATTAAAGCAGATTATTCTTAGATTACTTTTACTGATTTTAACACACAGCTCACGCCCTTGTCTGTGTCCGGATTTCATTATTTTAATTACTCGGCATTGGGCACGCGATCGCTTCGCATCGATATGTATAATCGCTTATATTAAAATATTAAAAAGCCTTTTCAAAGAAATATATCTATTCTGTGATAAGACGTCAGAGGTAAATCTATATTGAAAGTATAATGTGTGTATAATATTTATATGTATATGTGTGTATATATGTGTGACATTATCTCAATTATTAAAAAGTCTGAGAAAAATAAGAAATGATTAGTTTTCAATTGCCCGCTGGGCATAAATATTATCATCTGCTTTTATATCACGTCAGTTATAAATTATTTTGTTGCTTACGTTAAGGACACTCGCGGACATATGTCACTGTATAGGAAATGCGAAATGATTAACGCTTATTGAAGCAAATGCGCTACTATCGTATCTGCCAGGAAATCGCGAATCAATTATGCAGATTGCAGACTTTTTTCATTAATCATAAAAGTAATAAGGAATAATGCGTCAATTGTCATGATGTTGAAGTAACATGCTACAATCACACATTGTACTTTTTCTACCTCTGACTGACCAAAGTCAAGATAGTGAATATTAATGAATACAACAATCATATTTATAATGATTATATTTGCGGTGAAAGTGATTAAGCTCACATGCTACTAGCGGACAGATAGAGCTAAAAATATTCTACGGAAGAGTTTCTGGCATTGAAGTCCAGTTCGTTTACTTTTAAAAGATTTACCTATGTCATCGTGTTTTCCTAGCGATGTGTCGCGCGGCTATTGAACGCCATAGAATCTTACCAAGAGAAATCGAATTAATGAGTATGATATTTGTGACGACTTACAGCTCTCGTGCAATTATTATTAATTATATACTTATTATATACTTATTATATTTTAACAACCGGTCAGTAATATCATAATTAATTTTTTTAATATGATGCAATGAAAACAATTTACAATTTTTATAAGAATTAAATCGATGTATAAAATATATTTCAAGAAATATGAATCTTTATTTCTATCAAAATCGTTGTGATTTTATATCATTATTATATATTGTAAAACGTCAAAGCATTTTTTGAGCATTAACAACAGAGAATATTTCGATTTAAGCAAAATTCTAGGACTTGCTTCATCGAGAATACTTGTCGATTCATGCCCAAACGTTTCGTATTCTGCATTATCAGCGTTCACGTTCTGGACGAATCAAAGCAGCAGAATTGTTTCTCGTGACTTGAAGTTAATGTCCCAAAGATATTTTTGTCTTCAAGTTTCGTAATATTAAAAAAGAAATCTATATAGTTCTTGTGCTCTGGCAATATAATAAATTTGGAAATGACAAGAAATTTTGGTTCAAGAATTTTCTTTCAGTAATTTACCAACTATTAATCAACAGATAATCAAATTTATAATTACTTATGATTGCATTTTGTTACATTTATATATAATTATAAAAAATGATATGTCTTTAATTTATATAAATTAATTTTCGTTTTCTTTTTTCTTTAAAAAGAAGAAATAAATATTTTTTATAATATTAATATGCACACACTCGATAAAAAATGATATCGATGATATCCTCGCAAGTTTCCTATGTTGCACGAGATCCTTTCGTTACCTTCTGATTTTGTGTCGCAACCAGAGTCACCGCTTGAGAAGACGCATTCCGCCGGTTGGTAGAACATTGCAACGCGAAGATGCAGTCGCCGTTTCTGGCATAAATGTCACGGGGATCTCTATGTAAGGTATATGATTCGTTGGCGCGGCGTAAACTCGTGATATTTTCCTCTCGGAATAATAATAGATGGAAAGAATCCCTAGAGAAGCATTTATAAACAGCTGTAATATTTTGCAGACGATACATTATTTAAAATATATTATATAAAAAATAAAAAATCACCGATACATAAAATATGGTATAGTTAAGGGAAAAGAATATAAGGAAAATTTGAAAAAAATGGGAGGAAACTCGGACAGAGATTTAAAATAATAAATATAAATCCTGAAATAATTATTCCCGATGCATTTGATTAACATTATAATTTTAAATTGTGGTTAATACATTGTATATAAGTTTGAAAATATATTTTTGTTAATGTAGCGAAGGAAAGTAAAAGAATTCCTTGCAAAAAATAGAATATAAATACATTCGTGGAAATGCATGCAGACATAAAAAAATATAATATTTTAGTTTGGTGGAAATGAGGAGATGAAAAACGAGTTGTTCTGCAATATACAACAGATAGAGAGATAATAATTAATAACAGTACAAGCAATGTGGTCGACTAACATAAGAAGTATAATCTAAATATACAAATCACTTTTGATTGAAATATTGCGTGATTCGAAGGTAATTATTTATAGATTTCAATTTGCATTTCCTTGATATGTAAGAAAAGTCTTTGTTCAAGTTGCCGACAGATTTAATTTATATATTACAAAAGCTCAGTCATTATCCACTTGTTCTGTACTCTAATCTTACGCTTAAAAATGGTTACGGAAAAATGTTATACAGTTAAATAGAATTATTATCATTTCAGATATTTTCTGCATGATTATATTATACTCGTATATATATATATATATATATATATATATATATATATATATATATATATATACACATAATCAAGTAGTCATAATATAATCAAGTCAATCATATATATATATATATATATATATATATATATATATATATATATATATAATATAATCAAGTACGAGAGTCCTCGGGAACGCAATACTTTTAGTATCTCATCTACGTGCGATCCTGTAGAGTATTTAACATACCTATGCAAATGTCAGGAGGAATCTTGCGGATATAAAAGAAAGACTTTTTCATGTACCTGATGGTAATAACATCTTGCGGCGAAAAATAACAACCTTCGATCGCGCAATTTCTTAAAAATCTGGTTTTACTCGTTCTGGTTTCTTGCTAAAACAATAAAAACATAGGGTAGATGGAAAGAAGCCTTGATTTAACCATGCGACGTACATTTTATGCATGTGAATTTTTCTGAGAACTTAAAAATCTATTCATTTCTGTCTCTCTGAATAATTTCGATGGAATAAAGTTTTTGGTAGGTGATACGTTCACAGAATTTAAAGTGTAATTAATATTCTTTCTTCACCATATTTATTATATTCACTGTGTTATTCACAATGAGATTATAATTGCATAAAAATCTTAACAATAATATTTAATAATGTTAAAAGAAATAAATTTTGATTAAATCAAATTTTAAAAAGAGGATGGTAATATTTCTACGTAAAGTACACAGGTAAGTATGTTTCGTATTGTATCTGTTAATGCATTTTTAAAGATAAACATTTGCTTTACAGACCTATATGCGACAACCAGATTAATTTACATGCATGCGTCAGTCGAGTGAATGACCTCTATCGCGACGCACACAGAATTGGTTTTACGCAAAAAGAAGGCTGATGTACTTGCGTTAAAAGTCAGACTGTCGTTGACCGTGTAATTGACCGCATCCGCGAGTGAGGCGATTTTATTGCGTAACACATATTGGTGATACGATAGTAAGAAACAGCACAATATCTCCAGCATTGTTTGTGCGAAGCAAATTTTCGATTATTGTTGCACTGCTTTTTAATTATGAAAAGGCACTAAAATTAGATAATAATTATTTTCGATGGGTTTAAATCATGATGGCATCATGTTAAATCTGCGGACACAGAATACATGTTAAACCAGTTTACACATTCACATTACACGAATGGCTAGTCACTATCATATATTCAAAACATAATTTTCGAGATTTCTGACTTGCATTAATACATTATTCGGTATAATTAAGCATGACACACACAGTTATTGTTTTTATTACGTTGTGTGTAATGACGCAAGATAATATCTATATATGTAAATTAATGTGATTATCTGTAAAATAACATCAATGAGAATTTATAGCATTTGTAGAATTTACTTACATCCTGGTAATATTTTTTTACTAGAAATTCAATAATCGGAAACGCAATTTAATTGAATCTTATTCGCAGAAATGTCTACATGTACATATATCTATATCCAGATAAATTATAAATTGCAAAATGAGCTGCGTCGGCTAAATTGTATTCGTTGACTGTTGCTCGTGCGAAGACTTATCGATATCACGCAACAGTGAAGAATCTCACATTTGATTAAATTGAAGTTGCTTTGCAAACGTGGCAAAATTTTACTATCTAAAAAAAATACGTTGTTTGATAAAAGAGTCTGCAAGCTGTGGATAACGATATATTCGTGCATTATCATATACAAATGCCGTTATATTAATCAATTACGTCACATGTTAACGACAGCATAATCAGTAGTCCAAAAATCGTAACAAATTTTTCGATTTATTGTCAATTTTAAAATTTATATAAAATAATTATAAAAATAAAAATTAATTAGGATAAAGAAATATAGTGCAATAAATAACCGCGACAAGTGTACAATTGATGAATGGCAACATTAAAAAGTGGAGTTATCTTCTAGTGTCCTTTAATAAGTATCCTCTCTTAAAAAGGCATGTTAAATCGATTTTCGCAAGTATTATTGCCACTTTTCCGCAATGCTAATTGATTGTCTCAATTTGCATTGTGCATTATATTCAGAGCATCGAGCAACTGTTATCTCTATTATGGTTCGCAAAGGTTAATAGTTGACAGTTGTTGAGAGAATGAAAAATTATAGTTTATATATATATATATATATATATATATATATATATATATATATATAAATTATAATTTTTCATATATACATTTGTCTATAAGTCTATATGATATTTGTCTATTAACTATTAATTGCGACTGTCAAATCAACTATTAATTTTGATAGTTCGTGTGAAGCAAAATGAAGTTATCATTAAAAATGTACAATGAAAAAGAAGAAATGGCACGCGCGAACCGTGCGCTTTGTGTTATTCTAGTATAGTCAATGACCCGTAACAATTAGCGATCATAGTGAGGGAACCTTTGCGATATAGGGGAAAGCCGATCAGCGGAAATAAAATAAACTTATATGATCTGATAGGGTATGTTGTCTGCGTTTTCTTATTCCAGATGTTTTCCATAAATATCTTTTTAGTTTTTTCTGCTTTTGTTCTTTATATATAATTATTTCAATATATAATTTATACATGTACATATGTTCATATAAATTTTTAATCTTTCATCAGCATGTCATTGTAAAAGATGCACAATTATAGTTAAAAATAATAATTAAAGTTAAGTAATTGAAGTGATGAAAGATGGAAACATGGAAGTTTTGCGTCATAATTCGAATTTATCACGACCTCGATGATCTCGTATAATGGATTAATAATCATAATATGTTTTTGAGACCTTGAGTCACGTTCTTATGTAAATGATAGTGCTTAACGAAATTAGCAACGACGACGTGACTGCTTGCCAAAATATCGCATGAATAAAAAAGCCGGACAATTATCTGATATCTTGTACACGTGCAAAATAGTTGTGCAATATTTTCCGATCCATGCATAAATTATAGATTGAACTATATAGATTTCGTTCTAAATAAGATCAACTGGCTATATACCCAGTTAGTTATAGTTTAGTTTTTGCATGAAGAATAAATATTTTATATTTTACAGTAGGAAAATAATTTTTTCAGTTAAAAGTTGTTAAAAAATATGCATATGTGTTTGACTAATGGTTGAATATATCATCTTGCAAGAAATGTGCATTGAAAAACTACAAATTAAAATTGCAATTAAAATGAGAAGTTTCCTGATTTATTTAATAAATAATGCATCGTTCTGCTTGTATGTGTGCACATATTTCGTAATCGTATATTTTGATCTCTTTCTCATCAGTATTTTAAATATAAAAATATTGTTTCTACCTTTCAAAATGGTATAGAATTATAGAACTTGTTCCGCTAACAAGCGAGTGGACATATTTACTTCAGTACACCTGAAGTTTTCCAATGCTCGTAGTTTTACCATAATAGCAGCACGAGATTAAATTCAGATGCTACATTTCGCAATAAATTTTTTATGTTGACGATGCTTTCTACCATTGCGTTCGATTCCATCGGAATTTTCTGTTGTTAATCTGTTGTTTTTCTGTTGTTAATCGCCGCTAGTTAGTCTGTTTGTGTCAGTCTACTTAAATTAGATTCAAAGCGGTTCCTTATGTACCATTCGACGCTCTGTGATCGCGTTTCCTGCGTTTAATAGGACGACGTAACGTGCCCCTTTCAAGTTACGCACCGCGAGGCTACTTAAATAATTCTTCCCCATTGACTTCTGCACTGCTGTATATCACCGACAAGTGAATAGCAACCGGCTATACGCTCAATTATTATCCTACGACCGAGATTTTTCTTGTCGCAGCAATTCACCATGGACGTAATGGTAATAATATGCTAATAAGAAACTGAGACAAGCGGACCATTCAATTTCTTATCGAGCTCGTGTCTTCCGTCTGCATCTTAAATTTTATCGATTTCTCGAAAAGGTACCGCAGTAGAAATTTCTACACATGCAGTTTTTTATTTCTCCTGAGAGTTATATAACCTCTTCATTATATTACGATCAGATTTATCTTTCGCATTTGCAATAACAGATGAGACGTTTGTCTTGTTATTGTAAAGCTCTTTTGGTCGTGAATGATGTGAATACATCACAGTGACAAGAGACGTACATATGCATACACAAACCAAACGTTTAATGAAAGAAAATCAAAGAAAATATTCTTTACTGTATAAAATTCTTGACAATTAGAAAATTATTTAATACATTGAATAATTGATAACGTCAACTTCTCTATCAAAGTAAATGCTAATTTTTTGTATATTTTATTATGGACTTTATAATATGCGCTAAGTCTCTTTATTATATAATTTTCTTTATTATATAATTTTCTAATATTGTTGCATTGCGTGAATATATGTTTCAAAAAATATTTCATTTATATTATTTATTCTAAATTGTATTATACTTATTGTATTTATATTGTATTTATATAATCTTTATTTTATTCTAGAGTATATCTTTATTATATTTTATTTATATAAATACAAATTCTCAGGAGTCATATTTTGGAAACATTTCTTGATTACTTAAGAAATACGTATAAGAGATATTGTCCGTATAATATCTTGCAGGTACTTATGTATACATATTACACAATATACTATCTGCCGTTCGATGCACCAATTGGTTGTACAGAAACGCCGGTTTATGATAGTGAAGCAATATTAAATTTCACATAACTTTCTATTTGATACATTAACAATAAGTATTTGTCAAAGCGTTTATCGCTCTGAAATTTTATGTCTAAATATGCAATTAACAATCGCCGTGACATGTAAAAAATAATGTTATAATTCTTTTTTTATAGTTGATCGTTTAATTTTAATCAATTAGGTAAAATTATTTTATACTGAAAGTAGTTATAATTTAAATTGAAAGTAACTTATTATAAAGGAAATTTGTTTTCAAGTTCTAATCATGTTGAGTTGATAAACCACTCTCACATACTTGAAAGCAACGGCGAAAGCGGAACTTGTTCCTTCCGTTTTACTAATTTAGTAACTTAGTTTTTCTTTGTTGTTGTAGGCTTCTTTAAAGTCGTTGATTGATATATTATTCGCTGGCCTCTCTCTCTCTCTCTCTCTCTCTAAAGTCTCTAATATTATACAAATCCTTAATAAAATACATTCAATAAATATTTATTAAGCAGGAGTATTATTTTGATAGATTGTAATAAAATAAAAATTGCATCTATACATGTTACATTAAAATGATTGTTAAAAAATAGATCACATTTGCAAATAAAAGGTATTCTTATAAAATATTTTATTATATAATGTAAAAAAAACGCCAGAAAAATTGTTTCGAGATTCACCACTTTTGCAAAATTAATGTCTTTAATACAATTGACATAAACGCAGCGATAGAAACAATCGAGGAACATTTTTCGTTTCGTTGCTTTTATCATAATCTCATGAATATGTATGATTACTTTCATTTGTGGCTAGCAACTTCGAATCTAGGTATATAGAGCGATCTTTTTTGCGATAAACCGATAAATGACTTCCTATTACAAATGAGTTATTACAGATTTGTACATTTCGGTACCGATGGTATGAAATCATTTAAACTCGAAACGAAATTTAGCCTATTGTTGCGGAAGTAACACTTATAATAGCGATAAAGTTTCATATTCATTACATTGACATCATATTACTGCAATAATGGAGCAAAATATGTGCGCTAAATAACTCGCAGCGTGACTTAATTTCACTGCGTTGACTAGAAATGTGTAGTGATATGGAGAATACGGTTATAAAAAAAATTGTGTAACTTAAGCAGGTAGTAATATATGAAATACTATCAGATTTTATATCTATAAAAATGTATGTCTTTTAACAAAAACTTGTTTTCTGCTATTTTTTGAAAGCATTTATGATAAAGCCTATTTGCTAAATAGCAATAAAAAAATTGGCTAACATTTGTTAATAATACATCTACATTAAAAGACATATTTAATTAAAACAGTATTTTTAAAAAAGTTTTTAAAATGCTGTATGAAATATTATGATAATTAGCAATCAAAAATAAAATAGCTGAGAAACGATCTTAGAAATATTTTCTACATTTAATTAAATGAAATTATTAAAAAATGTTACTTAGAAAGAATTATATATTAAATTATTTTAACGTATATATATATAATAAGTTGTAATTATATAAGTAATAACTATAAAATAGTTAAACACATAAATAGCGCGCCTTATATGTTAATATCGTTATAAAATTAATAAAACAATCAACCTAATCGGAGTACCCACGCAAAGTTATTTTTTTTTTACGCGAAAATAAAAATCACCTGAGCCCTATTACATAATTATAACTTTACGCTAAACGGTTCGATGGTATTCTCATGAGCTTCAAAGGCCACTAGGACAAAGAAGACAGGATCGTATAGGAATGTCAAAGTTTACCAGAGTATGCGATTAAGCAGTTTGACAAACTGTAGAGCGAACGCAATAGAAATGCGATGCGATTCGCTGATCATGGGGATTAATTTAAATCGGACTGCTGAGTTGCATTGTGCAAAACTGCAATCGCTTCAATTCCTGGTAACAACGAGGAAGACGAATTAGGGCGTGTACGCGTGTCATTTGAAAGATAAAAACCGCGTAGTTCAATCGGGCTATCGCGCACTCGTTATGTCAATTAAACGTCGATGTATAATGCGCGTTCAATTGCACGTGCTCGTGCAATCGCATGATAAACGTCATTTAACTTCACGGTCTCTATTAATTATTACCGATGGTTGATTAATTATTATGCGCTCCCACGAAGCTTTATTAAACGTTAAATTAATTTCTATCACGATCATCTATTATATCTACTATACCGCATTTCACGGTCCGTTACAAATATAACATTATTCACAGATAGGCATAAATGCAGCCCATTGTTAGAAAGGTTGAATAATTTTCATCACACGAATAAATAATCTATTAAATATATTATAGAGAAATTTCGCGTGTTTTTCTGCTTGAAAAGTTAAAGAATGTCTCAATGTTCCTCAAAGATTGATTGTTTGATTAATAGAAGGAATGATTGAGAGTTGACTTTGTTGCTCCTGCCAAATCTAATCCATCAGATTCGTTCCCTTTGCTGGGACAAGTAATTTCATCTCTTCGATTAAACGACAGAAAACTTAATTACTACCGCGCGTGTCGGCGTATCCCTGCGGGCAAAGGAAGAGTTCTAACCGTCTCCAGCTCTGACCACCCTTGATGAGATTTCCAAAGCAAGTTACGCTCCTGTTGAACCACATCATTCTCCTCTTCCATTTCGTTGAACATCGATAGCATACTACGCGATGTTTATCTATTTTCTTGTGTGTTTTGCTTTTAATGCTATCTTAAATTATTCCTGCAAGAAGAAGCATGTCATGTATCTCTTATGACTTCATGAGTTTCTTTTTTTTAGGCTCGTATCCGCGAGGAAGAAGTGTCCATTCGAATGGTAGGCGTTTAATTTCACTTTCACTCGCATGCACTTTGGACCTTCGTTGATTCTGGCGACTTCAAACGTAGAGTGCGTATCGGCGCATCTCATGTATTACATTATGTACGAGCGAATATGTTAAATTAAATTGAAATATTAAAAGACACGAATTAAAATCGTTTGTCATGAAGTGCAGGAAGAAACTAGTATTCGTTGTTATTTCTCATTTAATAATTCGTTGTTCTTTCTCATTCGTAGCATGTTATCTAAATTTCTTTACTTGTAATATATTGTATTTTTATTAATAGTAACATATCAAATCTTCTCGATAACACAGCTTTAAATTATCAAATTATTGTATCTCAAAATATCAGTACTTTATTCATTATTCAAATAGCTTGCAATTCTTATTCATCAAACAGTTATTTTTTTGAGACAAAAAAAATAATGCACTTTATATTTTCTAAAAAATCCATATTATATCAAATGTAATCGATGTAAACGATGACTATAAATTATATTTCAGTATAAATATAATATTTCGATAAAATTATATATATTTTCAAAAAAATGTAACATTCTTTGTTCTGTGTGTTTTATGAATTTATCCGAAATTCTATTAAATTATATCCGAGACGTGCTAAGGTTTGCTACATAAAAGTGCAATCTCACAAAATTTGAAGTGCTTCGCGGTATTGTTGTTAATTACAACCGTCAGCTCGCTTTTACAATCCTCGAGGCATTATGTTTCATGAAACTCGTGCAACTGCACACACTTTCTATACAAATTCAAATTGCGGAGTAAGCAGCATTATACATGCAAATTCTAACTATGAACAAATATCAATGCATCATTATATTATAATAAGCATCACTTGATACTATATACTGTCATACAAGTGTCTTTATCTCTTTATTTTTGCTATTCATTCTAAAAGCATAATTCAAGATCGGTGTGTCAAGGTTTAGATATTCATGATAATTGTGTTTGCATCATTATAATGTCAATGCAAGGTGTATGTTTCCGTTTTGAAGCGCGATGAGGGATGCGGGATGATGACCCATCCTTTGCCAATTGCATAGAAGAAATTCATGCGCGTTCACCGTTATTCCTGATCGGCGAGAAGAAGCGAATTAGGGAATCTAGGTATGAGCAGAGGATAAGAGGGAGAATGAGACGATTCAGATACACGGAACACCGGTGTCAGGTAGACCAAGGTGCTCGTCCGGTATAAGGCAAGTGGGGATGAAGGCCACGGACTTCGCTCGTGCAAACGCCTCAACGACGCGCACCTAGACCTACATAGCAAGATAGCACGCTGCAACACGGTAACAATTTCTTGCGCCGAGACGTGCATGTGCGGTCGGAGACCGGTAGCTTCTTCTCGCAACTAAGATAGGCTTCTCAGTATCCCAGAGTTGCAAGATGCGAATGTTGGTGTAGTAAGATTTAATGATATAAAAGAATATCTTTCTGCTATCTACTATTGAATTGAAAATGGCACGAGGAAACGTTCATTCATGGACGTATGATATAAAGATAGCCAGCAGGATAAAATGATTCTTTAGATATGAAATATTGCGTTAAGAATGTCAGATTTTTAAATATCTTATAAAAGGTTAAATGTTACACGTTTCGCTCGCTAAAAAGTTCAGGACTTGATTACATCTCATATCTATTCGCGATCTGTGTTTCAGGTATCACTGACCTAGGCAGCTGCCAAGAGATGTGGTCACACACGCGGCTTTTCCTCTTGGCGTTGACGCTCGCGCTCCTGATCGGCCACCACGTCACCAGGTCGCAGCGACCGCGGCTCGGCGGTGCCGTAAATGTTTTCAGTCGTTACGGCTATCTGAGTATCAGCATGCGAGTGGTACCACGTAACGATTCTGAAACTTGGATATTCCGCGAGCCCACCCTCGATATCTTCAAAAATGCCACGCCGTTGCCGTCCAAGCAGCGTCAGGCAAAAATAAATACCGCCGTTTTCGACGGTGACTTCCACATGGAGTTCTGCGACAATATCAGGCACGTAATTACAATATTCGATGCCCTTTTAAAAGATATAAGGGAAGCTCCAATTATTAAAATTAAATATAATTTTAGAGACTTTTATGGCACCTATTGAATGAAATAAATAATGTATGTCTATTTTGATTATTTGTATAAATGTATTTGTGTATTTACAGACAGCTTCTACAAGCATACTTCCGTGACTTCACTTTCGAAAGACTGGAGAGGCCGTGGCGCGCCTTCACTGGAAGCTGGTCGAAGGCGGCGATAGCCAGGCATCTCGGTATAAACTCGTCCTTCATAACGGGCGATCACTGTTACGTTCTAGTGCGCGTCGCCAGATTCCGTGATAATCAACGACTCGCTGACACCGAGACCCTCGTCCTCGATGATTTTGTGTTGCGGCAGACGGAGAACGTCACGGTCGGTGACACTGCGAGTGTTGTGCGATTCATCAGGAACTTCGGTTCGCACTACATCGCTTCTTACATCACGGGGAATTCGCTCTATCAGGTACAGCGATCAGGAAAGTTACGAGAGACACTTAGAGATGATAGTTAAATAATAACAATAAAAATTGAAACTTTCTATTTTAATTTCTATTCTCTAGAATCTCTTTCGAACAGTAATACACGAATCATTTTTCAAAACATATCACAAGCTGGATTTGCTCTTCTAGCAAAAAAAGTATGATTAATAAATATTCTCACAAATATTAGAAAAATGTATCCCTTGGAAGTAAAAGTCTCACTTTACCGCGTTATGTAGGTATATTTAAGTAAAATTGCCATTAATCGGTTCAATATTATAATAATAACAAAAACGGGCATGATATTGTCTCTTTGCATCGATGCATCTTCCTTAATTATGCGGTCCGCTGATCGCTGTCGCAATCGGCTCACCATAAGAAGAATGCAGTCTCGATGCAGTCTCGGTTAGATAAAAGTGAAACAAGCCTCATTTATCATACGCTCTCTCGCGCAACGGAAAGAGAAAGAGACGCGCGGCATTTTTATTTCCATTTAAGCGTAAAAACTGCACAAAAACGCCTCATTATTCCGAACCTAGTTCTCACTAGTAGTTTACGTCATCGCGTCAATGTCAGTAAAAGTAAAATTACGAAACTTTCTGCTTGAAATACGCGATGCCGCAATCTGGAGATTCAATTTTTGATCTTCGTTATTGGAAACGGCTAAAATATAAAACATCTCGTTGTCCTAAATATGTAAATGATGTTATCTGAGAAAGACGTATGACGAAATACTTGAAATATTTTCTTTTTCCAGGTTTTCGTTTACACTCCTCAGGTTTATTCGCGAATAAAGGAACGGCTGAAAACACGAGGAGTTGCAGAACTGTCGGCTCTCGAGCTGAGTAACTATTTTTCGCCTTGGTACGCTGAGCACATGGGTTCCATACAATCGGCGAGTGGTAATCGTAGCGCAGAAGCATGGGCCGTGCAACGTCTTCGGGTTCAATATTACATCTTCACTTATGCCAGCCTGTTGAAATTGCACGGTGATACGACATTGCTTAGGCAATTGAACAGTTTGTTGGGCGATGAGGCGCTGCTGCAATTGCAATTGCGGACATTGGCACCCGCTTTCAAGGATTCAAAAAAACGCGAATGGTTTATGGAAGTGATCGATAATTATTTCAAACTCTGGGAAGTGAACATGTGATAGTGTAATACGTATCAATTGTGGATAAACTTGAAATATTTAGAATATGTGTCACACGTATGTCAGACGACATATCGGCGTGAAAATATGAGTAACAATGTTAATTTCAGCATGTAGCATCTATGAAGTCTTTTCGGATCAGCTGAACCGCTGAAACGATTTAGCGACCATCACGACTCATCAACGAAAACTCTACAGGTTTTTGTTGAAGAAAATATATCCTTCTGCTACGTATATGCAATGATATAAACCTGCATAAATACTGTTATTGTTATAAATAAGTATTTATTATTGTAATCATATTAGAAAGCACCTTTAAATATTTTTAATATACCACAATTATTATTCGTACAATCTGACTGAAAAATATTGTAAGTTCTTTAGTCAAAATTAATCTATGATATTGATATGTAAAAGAGATGATGTTTTAGATATTTTAGATATAAAGATTTATATGCGTTTTGCATTTATTTAACTTGATATCATTGTATGTACAATGAAATCAAATTAATGAATCATTTTTTTTTCTCAGATATGTTCGTATTTTATAATAGCTCCTATTTTTATAAATCAGAAAATCTTTGTCACATTTGTTTAGATAAATTGGTAAAAAACGACGTATGTATTAGCAAATTTATATTACGATTATTGTGGACCAATATTATAGAAGATTATATTATATAACAAATCAACCTATTAATATTGCAAAATAGTTTATAACATTACGAACAATTCCTTCCTTCTCCTTTTTTTTGAAAAACTCATGATGTAAATAAGATGTTTTCTTTTATAATTTCATGCAAAAAATGAATATGGTATTTTAAATATATCATTATTATTTAGTTATTATTATTTTATATCTGAATAAAATATTTTTTCTATTTTAATAATCTCAAAGACAAAGCAATATCTTTTTATAGTACAATCAATAAAATATAAAATCAAAAGTGTTATAAAATGTATATTAATAACGTATAAAATTTGTTCATTGTTTAAAATATTAGCGCAAGTGCATTTTTAATACACAACAAATGTTCTACTTTAAGAATCAGTAGAGTTACAAATTTGCAATTTTCTCATTACGTCCAAACTATAGAGGAAATCGTATTAAAATCATGATATTTAATAGAATACGAGACGATTGATTTTCGAGTCTTCAATCACAGGCTTTTTATGGTTGTGATTTTATATAGATATATATATGTATTTCTTTTATTTTCTAAAGTTTTAATAATTCGAAGTATTAAATAATTCGCATATTATATCATTCTAAGAAGGCATATCTTTTCTACATATTTCGTTCGATGTTTTATCGCGTTTGTTTTTTTGAAGATTTAAATACAATTCTGATGAAAAACACGCAGAAAATGAATCATATAGAATTGAGTAATAAAATAATAAATTCTTTTCAAAATTATCAATTATTTTATCATTTTATTTAATAAATAATTACTCTATATTTTAAAATGCTTGTATAATTTCATATTCCGCGTAAATGTAACATGTAAAATATTTCGGCAACAAATTCATAATAACATGGTGTTTATTTTTTGCGATCTACCTACAGCGCGTTAATGTTTACATGTCTCGGCTCTGTTATTATTCGCGTGAGGACACACGAACAGTAAAGTAGTGATGCGAAACATTTTATATATTGTTGAATTATCTTCTTTTCAACACACGATCATGACTAGTATCGAAATATATTCGCGATTATTACAATTAATAATTAATTAATTAACTTTTGAAAAACGACATTGTGATAATAAATCTTTATCGAAGCGCGATTATTTATTTTGTTGTAAGTAAAAATCAAAGCACGCGTGCGCGAGCAAGAGGGATAAAAATTATAAATTATCGTTTTTTTTTACGATTTTTCGACTATCGATTTTCACGGATAATAATTATTTTTCTAATAATTTTTATAATTAAATATATTTTGTCTGATCTTTTAAATTTTCCTAAAATATAAATATATAAATTAATCATTAATTAAACAATTATTATATCACAATTTTTCATTACTCTAATCTTTGATTTCACGATTCATTATTATTGTTGATATGTATATATCAATAATAGAGATAACTTTGTTGTAGCGAGTGACGCATGGTTTTAGCTTTGTATATTGAATAATGTAATCGTATTTTTTGTGTTGCTCTTTTATAATATAATAAAGTACGTATTTCGTGTGATTATTCCGCGATCGGGAGTGCCGTGCAAAGTCGTGATGTATACGATTAATCACATAATTAATCGCGTTTCTGTTAGTGAGTATAAGTGCCATGAGGAAATGGAAAATCAGGCGGAGAATAATATGCGGTAAGTAATATATTCGTATTACTATTTATATTATTTAAAGACATATCTTGCGTTACGTTTCTAACATATCTGTATAAAACGCTGTTTCCTACTTTCGACTTTCAAGATTTATTCTATTGGTTTTTTATAATCTTCTTTCAAGAAGCATTTTTTCATTTTCTAAATAATTTTAATCACTAGTAGCATTAATTAATTTCTTTCATGTTCATATGATCGCCCAATTTAAGATATCATTTTTCAAAGACGTTATATGAAAAATCGCGATATCTTTTGAAATGATCTATTGATTTTAATGACTTAAATATTAAAATATATTTTTATAGAACGTGGGATGTATGTTACCCAGAATTCCAGTCAAAAAAAGCCGGAAATACGAAAAAATTTTTTATATAGAGCAAAAAATAATTAATAAAAAGAATAATATTCATATGTGTGTTTTAATTACAATAAAACAAAATGCTGCTAGCGCAATTATCTGACGAAAATAGAAAAGGTCATGTATTATATTTTGTCTGCAGATACAAAAATAGGTCAACGATGATAATAATAATATTCGTTATATGTAAAAATTTTTATTAGAGTTTTATATCATAATATCCGTTTCTATATTATGGTGCAAATATAAAAACATCTTTCTGATACAATTGAGATTCATGTATTATTGATTAAACAAAGAAGAATTAGGCCCCAAGGAGGGATAGGCCCCATCCCAGTGAGAAAGCTAATATCAATTCGATGTCGAATCGATATCAATACCGTCAGAATATATCAATATGCCACATAGAATGCAAACATCAACGAATTTTCAAATTTCGATCTTTTCTCAATATATGTATCTCTGTAAGATTTATGTTTTAAAATATAATTGATTTTACAAGCTTTAGTACTAATTATAACAATTTTTGAAAAATTAGCTTAGTTACGTTCAAAAATATTCATAAATTCGAGTAAAAAAATGTTTGAAGCGATTCTTAATTATATTTTAAAACATAAATCTTACAGATGAGATATATTGAGAAAAGATCGAAATTTAAAAATTCGTTGATGTTTGCATTCTATGTGGCACATTAATATATTCTGACGGTATTGATATCGATTCGACATCGAATTGATATTAGCTTTCTCACTGGGCAATCATTAGTGAAATCTAAAAATCCACATATTCTGAATCGAACAGCTTGTATATAGATACATGATCAGCTTGACTTTTATGCAATCGAATGTCATAAATGCACTTGAACTACATACTATCCTCTTTCTTGGTATTTCGTAGCGCTAAAAAAATAAATATACGTCTCTCTCTCTCTCTCCCTCTCTCAGTTTAACACGAATATTATTTTCTACTATTTAAAATTAACAAAGTATAAAATTATCATTTTATAATATTTTTTTTGATGAAGTTTAATTATATTAACAATTAAAAGCATACATTTTTAATCTATATGAAACGCTGATCGATTTTTTAGTGTTGTATCTATTCTGTTACCGAATAGCGAGAAGTTGCAAAATAGTAAAATATTACAAAATAGTGATGACTATAGAATAGATACTATACAGATATTATAAATTTGTGAAGCAGAATAACGAAGTATTATTATTATATATACAATAACGAATAACTACAGAATAATATTTTTTAATAAAGACAGAATAACATTCTTTAATAAATATTTTTTATTGAAGAGAATAATAATCGCCGATATTATTACGTAAATATTATACGTATATTATATTATATATTAAGTATAATGTAAGAACACAGATAAGTAATAGGCAATGATTAACAATAAATGTAACATATTCAATTTATCACGTTAGAAACTAAAGTCGAATAAACAAATAGGCAAATAAATATATTTAATAATATAGCTGAATATAAAATTCTTAAATATATATTTTTTTGAAAAGATGATTAATTTAAGAAATAATATTGAAAATATTAATATCTTTTATAATTGTTATTATATTAAAGATATATTAATTTATAAAAAAAGTGTGTATATGTATATATATACATATTTTAATTTATGTGTTTAAAATAAATAGCCTAATAACGTGATATTTCATATGAGAAATGTAATAATAAAAATGAAATGTAATATAGTCGAAAATATAGTGATGTTATGACGAACATATATGATTCTATACAAAATAAATTTTCTAATATGTTATTTAATAAATATGAACAAAAATTGTATAAAATTATGAAATTTATAACAAAAATATTTTAGCATTCTATATTTTAGTATTTTTAGTATTTTTATACAATTTTTAGTATTTTTATACAATTTAATTATATTACATATAATGAATAAAGACCAAACACACACAATAATACGATTTAAAATATATCAATAAAATATTACAATGTTTTTTTGCTCAATGTTCTTTCTCTTTCCCTTCAGTCATGAATTTAAATATAAAACATATGGATCTTATCACGCTATAAATTGGCAGATACATTGTTTGTTATTTGTGCAAACCATATTTATGCATAATTATTATAGCTATATGAAAGAAAAATATATGTCTATCTTTTTTTCCTAAAATTCTTACGACAGCTTTATAAAATATGAAATTGATATAACATATATTCTAGATTATTAGTTTTGATTATTGCCAATATAATGTTTGAAATATATCTGTTTGAAAATATAAATATATATATATAAAATATAAAAAAGTTTAAATGTATTGATTAATTTCATTTGTTAGCTATTCGCGGACTGTTATTCAAAAACAAAGTTTAAAAATCATCTATTATTAAGGACTAATTATATGATCTATTCAACTTATTATCCAAGTAGTTCATCCAGTTTAATCTGTTTTTTTATAACTATGCAAATTTGCGCTTGCTTGTTGTTCTCTGCCCAACTTTCTTCCATTAACTACGAGTATAATAGGAGTTTCAACACGAATAGATTTATAGTCAAATTCCTAAAAATAAAGGAAAAATATATTAATGTAAATTCGATAAAATCCGATTTGTGAAAATGTTCTTACAATACTAACATTATTCATATAGGAGAATTTTTGATGTATGACAAAAGGCTCTGGTATACCAACAGAATCCCCAACTGTAACTCCTCGACCTTTAGCTAGATTGTATACAGTAACAACAATACAGGTCTTTTGCTCATCCACAAGACAAAAAGCACTAAATAAAAATAAATAATTATTTATTTTAATAAATATTTTAAATAAAAAGATTATTTTTTTACATACATAATGACATGAATAAATACTTACAATGGAACACAATCCGAGTCTTGTATCCAACAAACTACTTTTCCAAATACAACTTTTTCGGTATTTACTCCAAGAGCTAGTTCTTTTAAAGAAATTAAATCTAATTTTAATGATTTTTCTCCGGATGTATATGATCCATTTTTGTATGGTCCTAAATGTTTAATATCCAGTGCCTATATTTAATCATAAACCTATAAATATGTTTGTTATACCAAAATCATATTACAATTATTAATATTTTATATTCTAGTAATTATTTCTTATTTTTATCATATAACTACCCGTATTAATTGGTATAATCTTTTCGGTTTTACATGTCCATTGTAATTAATTGAATTTTGGATATCTTTAAGATATTTTAGTAATTCATCTCGTTTGTTGCGTGGTGTTTCCCATAATGGATCAAGTGCCATTGCAGTTTCAAATGATTTTAATGCTAAGTTATATTCTTCTTGATATTTTAGAGCCTAAAACAAATTTCGAATAGTTTTAAACAATTAAAAAATATTAAACATTAAATAAAGATTACAAAATTTAATCAACACTTACTACTGCCTTATTATAAAATAAATCCGGGTTACTTCTTGCAATGATATCTTTCTCCTAACAAAAAGAAAACAACAGTTTCAATTTTCAAAGAACAATATGTTGTATATATTATATACAATGATATATAATTAAATGAGAAAAAATGAATAAATATTCATGACTAATTTACCGCTTGTATGTATGCTGACATGCATAGACGTAAGGTAGTTGGGTTTTGTGCAATTGTAAAGAAAGAAGACAAGTAAGAATTTCCTAGTATGGCCCAAGAAATTCCATCGGTTGTATCGAGGCTTACAGCTTCTTTAGCATATTCAACTCCTTGTTGGATATTTTTTATCCGTTCATCAATAGATGAAGTTTGTTCTTGTCTAAGCACCATTGATAAATTTCGCAAAGATACTTTGTTCCTACCCTGAAGAAAATAAAAAGTATATATATATATATAATAAATTCTTATAAATTCTAATAAAACATTTTTAGAGACTGAAAAGAAAGAAAATATACATGTTGCAGGGCACCAGTGAAACAATTTTTGGCTTGTTTTATATCATCATTCTTCCAATAACATTCCCCTAATTCATTCCACGCTTCTATTAATTTAGGTTCTAATTTCACAGCTTTACTTAAAAGTTCCTCTGCCTGTGGAATAAAACGATCCACTACATTTAGAGCTCTTCCTTTTAAATAATAATACTTCGCACGTGAGCCATCAATCTCATATCCTTTACACTCGTCAAATTTGCTCAGTGTGTCTTTCATTTCCTTTTCAACATCAGTATTTTTCTTTATTGCTTCATTGATAGAATGTGTTTCAAAGTAACGATCTCGAAAGAGATACAAGGCTTTTACTTTTTCCTAAAATCAATTACAACTAGCAGATATATACAACAGTAATACGCTTTAAATTAAATAAATTGTACAAAAAATATAATTCACATACTGTTAATGCTACAATCGGATCTTCCTTGATCGTATTTGAATTCTTTGCACCTGCAACAACTTTGTCATCTATAATTGCAGACATTTTTCTCAAACTATATTATGTGATGTGCAATAAATAAACATTATTCTATTATGCATCTATGTCTCTCAAACCAACTAAAACTTTATTTATAATTTCTTGCAATTATACGAAATTTCTCGTAGAATAAATCATTCCTAGGCCGATATTCATAGTCCGTTCTTATATTTAAGATCGTCTTAAGAACCCATTCAACCAATCAAATAGCTGCAATGCGGTCATTGATTGGTTGAATGGGTTCTTAAGACGATCTTAAATATAAGAACGGACTATGAATACCGGCCCTAAATTGTCAAAAGAAATAAGCATGCGTAAGTACGTAAAGATTACGGCTGTGTTCGCTTTGCACGCTCTCGCGCTGTGAGCATCATTTTGTCTTTATTGCACATCGAATATCAAACAAAGATAGAACGATACTTTCAGCACTGAAAGCGTCAAAATGAACGCAGCCTACGTATTGTTATGAATGAAAGATAGGTTGCATCAGAGAGAAGACTGAGAGATGTCATGGCCGGCTTTTAGGTGATCCCTGAGAGCGATACTCCCTCTATAAACATTGAAAACGCGGACGTGAACTACAAAGCCAAAGTCCATGCATGTTTTCAGAGGGTAATATATAATGTGCACAATTTTTGGTTTTGTTCCGTGCTATGTGCACGAAATGCCGGTAGCACCAGTGCTGTATAACAAGATACTTATGTATGTAAATGGATAGTAAATAAATTATTCAATCGCGAAAGATAACAACAATCCTTTCTTCTTTTTTTTTTACGTGCGGAAAATGCTCCTTATGCACACCCCGGCGGGAACGCTAAATAGGTAATCTTAGGGATAATCATCTTAGGACCTATTTAGCGGTCCCGTCGGGGTAGTGTTGGGCTCTCACATACATAAAATTTCGTATTACATAAAAGTACATAAATTTCGTATTACATAAGTACATAAAATTTCGCAAAATAATTCGTATTACTGTAAAAATTATTGAGTGTTAATAATTTAATTTTCATCCTTATATAAATAAAATACCTGTAAAAAAAAACACTCAAAAAATATTGACCCCTTAAAAATTCTTAATATTAATAATATAATTATTGAAATATTTATTAATCTGTTTTCCCTAATATTATTTAAACCTACAATTCCTGGTTCTTTAAAAGATACATAATATATATTAATCACCTAAATTAATCACATAATAGCCCTAACAATCCTCTACTTCTTGAAAGGAAAATTAAAAAATCTTAATGATCACCTAATAGTCCTAACAATCCTATTTCTCGATTAAGTGAAATTATTCGAGGAAAGCCTATCTCTAATCACGTATATTTAATTACGTACCCTAATTACATTCTCTAACCGCGTGAATAAATGTCCGACATTACGTACTATTGTACGTAAGGAAGCTTTTCTTCAGGCCAGTTGAACTTACTTTTCGTTGATCCTGGCCACTTTCTCGCTTGATCTCTAATCAGAGATCGAAAAAGGAGATACACTTCTTCTTTTGCCGATTAATTACCGGCAAATAAGCGTAAATATTTCACGCTCATCGTAACGATCGCTCGATTTTACGATCGTCCGTTAAATATTTGAATATAATTTTATTTTAACTCAAATAAAGCCAAATTACTATAAATTTCTGTATATTATATTTTCTAATAAAATATAAAATTCATGTGTGTGTATAACTTTTATCATATTGCAAATTAATTAATTAATTAATCATTTGGCTTTATATTAAGTTAAAGTAAAGTTTAAAAACAATATCTACAAACAAATTCTACGATGGATGAGTTATAAGAAATTAGAATAAAATAAATGCGCGTTATAAAAATAAAGTAGCATCAAAAATTGATAAAATTGATAAAATTATTAATGCGTGCTGTTTATTTAATAAATTAGACAAAATCTTTACAAAAAAGTTTTTTTTTCTTGATTCTCTTTTTTTAATTAATACTTCAATATATTTTCGCAATAGATGCAAAGCATTTCAAAAAAATTTATTAAAAGTTATTTAATTTAATCTATCCTAGCTCATCCATTTTAAGGCAACGGATTTACTACAATCTACAATCTACAATCTACATCTACATCTACATCTACAATCTCTACGAATTCGTTACCTTAAAGTTAAATAAAAGTTTTTCTCACTCACCGGCACTGATGCGCAACAGCGGAGTTATCGAAGCTACGTTGTCTGTAACATACAAATATAAAATTCATTTATAATAATGTTCACAAAATGTAATTAATATTTCAAAAAATTTTTATCGTTCGGAATTTTATATCCGATGTGTAAAATAATAAGCAGAGATAAACACGTGTGGAAAAATTTTATAAATTTTTGAAACTGTTTTTTAAATCGAAAGTTTTATATGACTTCCATAAAAATCTTTTTCTCTAATTTTCTCTTTAATACATTTAAATAATAAGACCGAATTATTATGCGTACAATTTATACCAATTGATATACAAATAATAAATATTCACCATCAGGTTGCTCCGCCGATGTAAGATGCCTCTCCCAGGCCTCCTCCTCCTCTCATGTTGTTGACGCGCGATACTTTTAACGGCACTCCCGCATTCACGAGCGATATTTTTATATCGCTATTTCCGCTATTTTACGCGCAATACTAAACGGCACTCCCGCACTAATTCGGTACGATTAAAAATTTGGTCGCGCGTATATTTAATATATATATACTTTGTACGACACTCCCGGTTTCGATACGAGCGAAAATCCCATTTCATTTCACGAGAATCAACTTTGAGCCAACAGGTCGGGAATACAACGATACAACGAGCAAAGACTAGGCCCGAATCGGAAAGAAGACGAAACGATTGACGGAAATAGAGGAAAATGAAGTTCATCAACTCTTTTTCGCGCATAATTATCCTATCTCGTATCGAACCTGGACCCGCTAAGCATGATTTCAGGTGCTCCGCCCGGACATATTATGCCTCCCGCGGTTGCTATATGCTACACCAGGCTAGTAGACGGCAAAAGAAGAGGATACCCACATTTTTTAAATACTAACATTCAGCAAATTTAGAAAATGGGAAGGCAACCCCTTTAACCGAGCGAAAATCGTGCCTAGGAGAATCCACTCGACGGAATCTCGACAGGGTTAACACACGCAGTGCGTGTGGCTGAAGACGAGCAAAGAGAAGGGACCCATTAACGACCATTCCGAGCAATCGATCGAGTTCTAACTAATTCTGGCCGAATCACTTGACGAAGCACGAAGCGCGAGTGTACGTTGCACAGCAACGTGTGCAAACTCGAAATCCTAGTTAGTTGGCATCGGAAGTAGAGACTCGTGACAATAATGAAATTGGAATTTTTATACGAAAAGTCCAACGCGGAAGCGCGAAAACGCGACGACGCGAGAATACTACAACACGAAAACGCGGTAACGAAACGCCGCCGTCCGCGACACGTTGATGGCACCGACGACGCGAAAGGGTACTTAGCTTCCCCTTCAGGCTCCTTAAGATTTATCCTAAAAATTTAAGATAAACCTCAAGGCACCATCCAAGTACTAAGCCCTCCCACCCCGACAAGGTGTACCCAATGGGAGGGTTATATTATATATAATTTTATATATAATATATTTTGTGGAACTTATTTTGTAATATACTACATAAATTTAAATTCGCAAATATAAACGATAAATAAAAATATAAAGGATAAGAGAAAATATATTACATAAAGCAATGTTCAAAATAATTGATTTTAAAATTAATTATTGCGCGCAATTAATTTTTACATTTTTACTTTTAAATAGATATATTTTAATATTATAAATTGCGTAATTACAAAATAATTTATATTTTTTCGATATAAAGTTTTAGTAATACGATAAATAAAGTCGAGTCATGTGCTGTTTGCATCCGCGTTTCTTTGAAAGTAATTTTTGGTATCGATAAATCAATAGTGAGTGAATAAACAGTAAGCTCGTTATCGTGTAATCTGTATTGTGTCAATCGAGTGTGAGACTAATAATCGAAAAAATTTCGATGTGTCGCGCATCTCTAGCAATCATAACCGTGCAGCAGATAACAACAATACATAGCATGAAGATTCGCTACGCTGCTACAAGGTGAGTGAGCAAGTGAGTAAGCAGGTGAGTGAGTGAGTGAGTGACCGAGAGAGTGTGAGTGAGAGACTGAATGAGAGAGTGTATGAGTGTTGCGTAAAAGAGAGAAAGAGAGCGAGAAAAAAAGTGCGTGCGTGTGTATGAATGTCTGTCCCTCCTACCCTCCCTCTCTCACTCTTTCTCTCTTTCTCTCTCTCTCTCTCACGCACACACTCCGCCATACACACATCGCGTGTAGCAATCAACTGATTGCAACGTCGGACGGCCGGCGATCCGGAACAACTTTTCATTATTAAAATAACGTTATTTTAAGGAACACGTATTTCTGACGTAATTCTAAGACATTTTCTTCTTTACCAAAATTTTATTTAAAGCATAATTTTATGTTATAAGATAAAATAGTTAGCGACTCATGCGGTGATAATCACCCGTCGGGCGGTCAGCTGCGCCCGCGCTCGCGGCACGCCGCGCCGCTCCTGCCTGCCTTCTGTACCCGACGCGTGATTTATTAACTATTTTTGCTCATAATTCAAAAACTACGCTTCAAATCAAATTTTGGTAAAGGAAAAATTGTCTTAGAATGGTGTCAGGAATACGTCATTTTAAAGACATAACGTTTTTCAGGATCGCCCTGTATATCGAACGTGCGCGACACAATCGGCATACGCTGACGCTCGTGCACTCATAACTAATAACGCGATTTAAGGTGCACAAGAATTTTAATAAACCGCGAGTAACATACAAGAATTCAGAATAATCGTAAAACGGATCACAAATAGACGCGCGTCCGCACAGCTCGACAGCTGGGCTCAGACTCTCTGACAGTCGTTGTTTATAACAACATCTTGACAACGCGCGCGGAAACGATCTTCTTCGAAAGAATTCAATGGGTGACGAATACATTCAGCGGGACGGGACGTGGGGACGCAACAATATAATAAATAATGAATGTGATAAATAATTTATATTAATGACTTACATCATATCTTATTGGTCCATCCATTTCCAAAACCTCCTTCTTTCTTTTGCTTTCTTCGTTTTTTCCTCGTGGCACTTCAATCCTCCTTGCACTCATTCGAATTCCTCGTTGCACTTACACTCATTCACGAAAAGTTCCTCGTTGTACTTGCAATTATGTTCAGAGAAAGAATTTGATAATATATGAAACGTCTCATATCACTACTTCACTGTTTTACGATTATTCTGAATTCTTGTATGTTATTCGCGATTTATTAAAATTCTTGTGCACCTTAAATCGCGTTATTAGTTACGAGTGCACGAGCGTCAGCGTACGCCGATTGTATCGCGCGCGTTCGAGATATATCGTTCCGCGTACGCAACAATATATAAATTATTTATCATTAGTATATATTCAAAATATACATATTTCACGTTTCGTTTTACTTCTTTGATAGTGATTTAATAGTGATTTTAAATTGTAACATATACAGGATGTCCCAAAAGTCCCGGAACGGTCGAATATTTCATAAACTATGCACTTTAGAGAGAAATGTTTTAGACAAAAGTTGTATGGCTTGAAGGGGGCCATCAGATGGTGGCAATGATTTGACCTTGAAGAGTCATTTGAAGGTCACGTGAAGGTCACCGTCAATTTCTTAAATAGAACTCCCTATTTTTTATTGCATATTCTTGTAGCTTATCTCAAGGGCTTTCCAAAACAGTATAATAAAATATCTTTCCCTCAAATACTTTTTAAGTTATAAGGCTTGAAATCATTTCTTAATTTTACATAAACCGTAAAATATTTTGTAAAATTTTCATTTTTCGATTACCTCACCTTAATAATACTTTTATGTACAAAATAATGAGAGGAATTAATTGGTGTAAAGAAAATACATAGTTGTTTCGAAAAAAAATTATGCAATTAACAATTACATATTTTTTCTTAAAAATAACTATGTGTTTTCTTTATACCAATTGATTCCTCTCATTATTTTGTACATAAAAGTATTGAGGTGAGGTAATCGAAAAATGAATATTTTACAAGATATTTTACGGTTTATGTAAAATTAAGAAATGATTTCAAGCCTTATAACTCAAAAAGTACTTGAGGGAAAAATATTTTATTATAGTGTTTTGGAAAGCCCTCGAGATAAGCTACAAGAATATGCAATAAAAAATAGGAGGTTCTATTTAAGAAATTGACCGTGACCTTCAAATGACTCTCCAAAGTCAAACCAATGATACCATCTTATGGCTTCAAGCCATACAACTTTTGTCTGAAACATTTCTTTCTAAAGTGCATAGTTTATGAAATATTCGACCGTTCCGGGACTTTTGGGACACCCTTTATAATACATATACTTATAAAAAATATTCCATTTTATTTTAAAATGATTAAAACATTTATAAAATTTTTTATTAATATTTTCAGATACTTCTTATGTTTTATAAAATATTTCATATTAAGATTTCATATTAAGATATTTATTTAAATATTTCACATATAAAAAAAATAGAAATTTTTTTATTTATCGTATTACTAAAAGTTTATATCTAAGAAATATAAATTATTTTGTAATTATGCAATTTATAATATTAAAATACATCTATTTAAAAGTAAAAATGTAAAAATTAATTGCGTGCAATAATCAGTTTTAAAATCAATTATTTTGAACATTGCTTTATGTAATATATTTTCTCTTATCCTTTATATTTTTATTTATCGTTTGTATTTGCGAATTTAAATTTATATAGTATATTACACAATAAATTCCACAAAATATATTATATATAAAATTATATATAATATAACCCTCCCATTGGGTACACCTTGTCGGGCTGGGTGAGCTTAGTACTTGGATGGTGCCTTGAGGTTTATCTTAAATTTTTCTATTTAGGATAAATCTTAAGGAGCCTGAAGGGGAAGCTAAGTACCCTTTCGCGTCGTCGGTGCCGTCAACGTGCCGCGGACGGCAAGCGCTTCGCTACCGCGTTTTCGCGTTGTAGTATTCTCGCGTCGTCGTGTTTTCGCGGAACTTTTGGACTTTTTCATATAAAATCCCAATTTCATTTATTGTCACGAGTCTCTACTTCCGATGCCAACTAATTGGGATGTTTCAAGTTTGCACACGTTGCTATGCAACGTACACTCGCGCTTCGTGCTTCGTGCTTCGTCGAGTGATTCGGCCCAAATTAGTTAGAACTCGATCGATTGCTCGGAATGGTCGTCAATGGGTCCCTTCTCTTTGCTCGTCTACAGCCACACGCACTGCGTGTGTTAACCCTGTCGAGGAGTGGAGTTGATTCCCCTAGACACGATTTTTGCTGGGTAAAAGGGGTTGCCTCCCCATTTTCTAAATTGCTGAATGTTAGCATTTAAAAAATGTGGATATTCTCTTCTTTTGCCGTCTACCAGCCTGGTGTAGCATATAGCAACCACGAGAGGCATAATATGTCCAGGCGGAGCACCTGAAATCGTGCCTAGCGGGTCCAGGTTCGATACGAGATAGGATAATTATGCGCGAAAAAGAGTTGGTGAACTTCATTTTCCTCTATTTCCGTCAATCGTTTCGTCTTCTTTCCGGTTTGGGCTTAGTCCTTGCTCATTGTATCGTTGCATTCTCGACCTGTTGACTGGAAGCGGATTCTCGTAAGTGAAATGAGATTTTCGCTCGTACCGAAACCGGGAGTGCCGTTCAAAGTATATACATATTAAGTATATACATCGCGCGATAAAATAGAAAATTTTTTATCGTACCGAAATAGTGCGGACACCGTTAAGTATCGCGCGTAAAATAGCGGAAATAGCGATATAAAAATATCGCTCGCGAGTGCGGGAGTGTCGTTAAAAGTATCGCGCGCCAACAACATGAGAGGAGGAGAAGGCCTGGGAGAGGCATCTTACATCGGCGGAGCAACCTGATGGTGAATATCTATTATTTATATATTAATTAATTTATATATTAATTTATATATTAATTGTTATAAATCGTTAACTTGTTATAAACGAACAATAATTCGATCTTATTATTTAAATGAATTAAAGAGAAAGATTTTTATAAAAGTCATATAAAATTTTCTATTTAAAAAACAGTTTCAAAAATTTATAAAATTTTTCCATACGTGTTTATCTGCTTATTATTTTACACATCGGATATAAAATTCCGCGCAATAAAAATTTTTTAAAATATTAATTAAATTTTGTGAGCATTATTATAAATGAATTTTATATTTGTATGTTACAGACAACTAACGTCGATAACTCCGCTTTGCGCATCAGTGCCGGTGAGTGAAAAAAACTTTTATTTAACTTTAAGATAACGGATTCGTAGAGATTGCAGATGTAGATGTAGATGTAGATTGTAGAATGTTCCGTTGCCTTAAAATGGATGAGCTATGATGGATTAAATTAAATAAATTAAATTAAATAATTTAATTAAATTTATTAAATTAATTAAATTAATTAAATTAAATTAAATAATTTTAATAAGTTTTTTCGAATTTATGCTTTGCATCTATCGCGAAAATATATTGAAATATTAATTTAAAAAAAAAGAGATCAAGAAAAGATTTTTTTGTAAAGATTTTGTCTAATTTATTAAATAAAGGACACGCATTAACAATTATCAATTTTATCAATTTTTGATGTTAATTTATTTTTATAATACGCACTTATCTTCTAATTGCTCATAGCTCATCCATCGTAGAATTTGTTTGTAGATATTGTTTTTAAACTTTATTTTAACTTAATATAAAGCCAAATGATTAATTAATTAAATAATTTGTAATATAATAAATACACACATTAATTTTATATTTTATTATAAAATATAATTTATAGAAATTTGTAAAAATTTGTAGTAATTTGGTTTTATTTCAGTTAAAATAAAGTTATATTCAATATTTAACGAACGATCGTGAAAACGAACGATCGTTACTAAATGAGCGTAAATATTTCACGCTCTTTTGCCGGTAATTATCCGGCAAAAGAAGGAGTAATTATCTCCTTCTTCGATCTCTGATTAGAGATCGAGAAAGAAAGTGGCCAGGATCAACGAAAGGTAGGTTCAACTGGCCTGAAGAATACGGTTAGGGTACGCGGTTAGGGCACGCGGTTAGGTCACGCGGTTAGGGCACGTGACTAAAATATATACATGATTAGATGAGGTGATGATTAGAGATAGGTTCCTCAAATCTCGAATAATTTTAGTTAATCAGGAAGTAGGGTTGTTAAGGCTATTAAGTAAAATCATTAGAATTCTTCTATTAATATTAAGGTTGTTAGGACTCTTAAGATCATTAGAATTCTGTAATAGTAGGATTGTTAGAGCTATTAAAATTATTAGAATCCTTTAATAGTAGGGTTGTTAGAGCTATTAAGTAAGATTCATTCTTTCTTTTAATATTCCAATAATCCTAGGGGTAAATTAAAATTATTTTCTTTAAGTTGAATTTATGTATTTTTAAAAACGTTGTAAAAATAAATATAACATGTTTTAAAAGTGAAATTTAAATTATCAAAATTATCTTCAGAAATATTAAAGAAATTGCATAATTATTAACGTTTAAGAAATCTTAACATGTTATATTTTATTTTAAAACTTAAAAATATATGTGTATTAAATCAAATATAATATTAAATCCAAATGTTAATGCTATCAATATCAAATTATTATATCGATGTTATTAAATATTTGAATAAATGGAATATTATTATTTGATATTGATAGCATCATAAATTTGTAAATTGTAAATTGTAAATTGTAAATTATAAATAGTTATAATTGTATTTTAATTATAATCTAACATTGATATTTTAATTGTAAAATACAATACAATTATGACTATAATTATATTATATGAAATTTTGTATTTACGATTGTAAATTCTTATGTAAATTATACGAAAAATTATCGAAAGTATACGTATAATGATTACATAATAGTAATTAACATAACAGTAATTTATTAAATTAAAGTATTTGTTTCTGAAGTATATATTTTTGGAATATTCATAAAAGAGTAACTGTTTGTATTTTCATGTCAAAGAGTCATTAATAAATTTGGAAAATTTTTATATAAAATGTAAAAATTCGATGCTAAATTAATGATTAAATATAAGCATTATAAAATTTGACGGACGTTCGTTACAGAATCAATTATTGAGTCAATTATTATAAATTTAATGATATGCTTTCCGTTAGCTTTATTTATTTATGAATTTCATATCGCGCGGAACTGAATATTCTTAAAATAAATTATTAAATTAAGATTGCGAAAATACCGTGTTCTTTCCGCGTTCTCTTCGCGTTCTTTACAAGATTATCATTTTAACAAAAGAATTTTATCGCTGTCCCTCTCGTCAGATAATATTCCTAAATATTGCTAATTAAATATAAAGAAATGTCGAATAAGAGAGTGAAAATTCGATGTGAAGATTCGATGTGATAAGTCAACGATTAAATATTAGCTTCACAAAATTTAATGATCACCTTCGATATTATAGAATCGCGAGTTAATTATTATGAATTTAATAATTTGTTTTTTCAGTTATATTTGTATTTATGAATTTCTTTTTTGTATCGGAAAATATTCATAAATAAATTAATAAATTACCGTTACAAAAACACCGTGTTTTTCTCGCGTTCTTTTTCGCGTTCTTAGACGAGATTGTGGTTTTAATAAAAGAGTTATCATTGTTCCTTCCGTTAAATAAACGTTAATAAAAGTGCGTGACTCGTACTGCCGGAGTCGAAACGATTTTGATCATGGAGAATTATTTCTCACCGGTTCTTGTGAGATCCATTCGCGACGTCTAGTTCAGTGCCCTGTTAAAAATTGGGAATTTTTATTGTAAGATTGAAGGAACTAATCCCAGGTTTTCCTGGCAATTTCCAAAAGCAATGATTTCGGTAGTAATTCAATGACGATACGCTTCTTTAACGTCGAATTAATTTAAATAATATATATTTAGATGAGAGAAATGTATCTTTTCTTTTCTTTTCTAAAAATGTTCTATCATTATTAGGATTGGTATTATTATTGTCTATATATATATAATGCCAGAAAGATTTAATAATAAATTAAATATGGATATAGCGTGTATAAATTTTAATTTTTCAAGTAATTTCATATTGTAATTAATTTGTATAATTTTTTTTATAAAAATGATTACGAACGAATATATTTTTAAGTAATATAATATAATAATTAATATAATGTAAATTAATATAATAATTTAATATAATATAATATTAATTAATATAATATAATTAATATAATTTGTCTCTTTTGAAAAATTATTTCTAGGTGCTGGGTGGATATTAACATTAATTTTTAGTTTCTTTTAAGAAACTGTTTGCAGGTATTGGACATCCATCGTCATTTTGAAATATTAGTCTTTAGGTATATACCATTTTATATATATATGTACAATAAAATACATGCACAAATTCACGTATCCAAAATATTTTTATAATTTTTAATAATGTTATATATTATATATAAGCGAAATTATACATGAATGTTACATAAAGTGTGCGAATACTTAAAAAATTCGAGACAAATCGAATGGGTACCCCTATATCAGTAAGATATTGATTAAAAGAAAAGAAATTATTAATTTAAACGTTATAAGAATAAGAATCTAGAGAATTAATTGTTTAAAATTATTTGATTTATTTTATTTTGCACACTGTTCAAATTGAAATTTTTTAAATCTTGCTGATATCGGGTTCGATTCGTCTCGCGCGCGCGAACGGTACCCCAAATTATATATGTTCGCACATTTAACACAAACTCCAATAATGTATGTATTTTATTATTTATAAATATAATCGTTCGTAATCACATTTCAATAAAAAAGGTCGTTATATCCATCAATAAAGAAATATATTTCTTAATAATGGAAGAACATATTTTCTGATGTGCATATCAATTTCGTGAATTGAAGGTAATGATGAGGGATAATTGTCGTTGATTTATTACTGAAATTATATTGCTATCGGGAATAGTCCGGAAGACCCAGGATTCGTTCCCTCCTACAATGAAGTTCCCAACGTTCAATGGATCACTTAACTTTTCTTCGCAGATTGATCTTGCGAAATCTGATGTAGAAACAAGATGTTTAATCATTCTCCATTTTTAAGATCGCTCCTCTTTTTATCGGATTACCGGTATGTCAGGGCTTGAGCAGAATGGCTGCCTTATAATTTTAAGACTATGTTTTATGCCTTAGGTCTTTGTCTTAAGTAACGCACAATACTGTGTGTTATGTCCCGAGTCTTATGTATACGCGAACGTTTGTAAGAAATAAACGTTCGCGTATACATAAGACTCGAGACATAACACACAGTATTGTGCGTTACCTAAGACAAAGACCTAAGGCATAAAACATAGTCTTAAAATCTTAAGGCAGCCATTCTGCTCAGGCCCTCACTCGTGTATCTGCAATTGAATATTCTGAATATTATCGATTTATTTATTCGTCGCGTTTTATCGCGAATTTTAAATCGCGATTTATCTTATAAAATTTCGCAAGTAAATCGGTCGGTGAATTGCATATTCACAAACATTACAGACCTCAAATGTTTGTCGAAATATTTTCGATTTTCTATATTTACGTGATAATAATTATATCGCGCACGTGTCTATTAAGAGCTTCGATTATTATATTATAAAAATTATACGTATCGCGATCAAATATTCCGCATATTATCGACTTATTTATTCGTCGCCTTTTCTCGTGAATTCGAGTCGCGATTTATCTTATAAAGATTTTAAATTCAGTTTGTCTGAAATTAAACTGATAAACAGTGATATGTCAGAAAGAGGATGCTCACATGCATACAATCCGAGAACCTGCGTGTGAGTAGCATCCTCTTTCTCGCACTACTGCTAAGAGGAAAAAAATATACTTTAGATCTTACGTGTTTAATACTAGTCCTTTATATACATTTTATGCTAAATATTGAATACGAGAAAAGTTAAGAGTAGTGCGCCGCGTAACGGCAAGCGAAGAAACATGTGCCACATACAATCATTCCAAATAATAAGTTTTATGTTGTTAAATGTGCTATTCATCAGGTTCCACGTACTATTTAGATATAGCTGTTATTATAATTTTTTTCATTTATTACTACTATATTAATATCTAAACGAAAGATAATAATATAGTAATATTTACCATTATTAATGTTACAATGACTATATGAATAGTAAAATTATATGTATCATTCCTTTCTTTCATATTTTACTTATATGATATTTGAAATTATTATAAATTATAGTAAAAAGTTTCATTGTTTCTCGGTATCATGCGTATATAGTTTATATTACCAGTATTATAGTAAAATTTACTATAAAAATGAGTATCTTAACTATAATTTTTTTACCATGCAATTATAGTCAATTTTATCATCGATTTTTTTATCAGTGTGGTAGTGCAAATATTTTCTTCTATAATTTAAAAGACGATCGATAACTTTATTAATGACTGTTTTAATCGTGATTCTTTACATTATTTAAATCTCATTAAACTCTACTATTACATCGATTATTAGAGGGACTTTGAAAATCATTCGTTCCGTTATTTTCTATTAAACGTGACCACAACGCGTTTTTTAATTATATTTTAAAGCTTATAGAGCTCATTTCATCTTATTCAGCTAATCATGCGCGAAATAGGATATGTATTTTACTCTCAATCGTGAAATTTGTATAAAGTCGCGTATTAATCGCAAATAAATCGGACAGTGAATTTTATGTTTATAAACAATACGGATCACAAATGTTTGCCAAAATATTTTCGTCTGTCATCATTTGTGTGATAATAATTATATCGCACGCGTGTCTATTGACAGTTTCGATTATCATATTATAAAAATTATGCGTATCTTGCAATCGCGAATATTCCGATTATTGTTGATTTATTTATTCGTCGCGTTTTCTCGCGAATTTTAAATCGCGATTTATTTAGTAATTTAATTGTTGATTTCGAAGTTTATTCTATCTTTTCATTTGAATATTTCCTTTGATAATCTATACAAAATGCGCCAGTAATGCAAATACTTCCCTGGCGAAAATAAATATCGGAGTGTAAGTCGAATGTAAGGAAAGAGTAACAGAAGAGTAACGAAGTGTTAACGCTTCATTTACGTTTCGTTGTTTCCATTTACGCCTCCTAGAAGCTTCGTTTACACTTCTGTTACTCTGTCCTTACATTCGACTTACGCTCCGATATTTATTTTCGTCAGGGTTTCTTTTACAATCGAAGAAACGATCAATAATTTTATTAATGACTCTTTTGATCACGATTATTTACGTTATATAAAACTTATTAAATTCTATTATTGCATATCTATTATTAATAATAAATGTCGCGTAATTAATCTTCGTTAGTCAGTCTCGTCTGGGCTATGTAAAAATTTTTAGTAAATTTTATATTATACGTATATTTTGGACATTTTCGTGTAATAAATTATTCCATGTAATAAATTATTTTGTATTAAATTTCGAATTATATTTTATATTAAATTTGTATTATATTTTGTCATATATTTTGTAATATGTATTTAGCATAAAAATATTATGCATAAAAATATTATATTAAGCATAAAAATATTATGTTGGTATGAAAATTATAATAAAAATATATAAAAATAATGTTAGCTATATTAAAATGGAACATATGAATTCTTTATATTTTATATAAAGGAAGAGACTTAAAATATTTTACAACATCTATATTTTTCGAGTCTTAATTATAAAATCTTCAGAAGAATCAATGATTAATTTGACAAATTCTATACATGTATTAATAATTAAATTTTTAAATAATTAAAAAAATGATTGATAAATATCAAAGATCAGTTTACTGCTAATTAAGAAGATTGATAGAAATACGGTTAAAAATATTTTTATCCCGCAGCAGGCATTTTGTGTTTTGTAAATAAAAAGATATAAATATGACAATGAATATAGAAAAATATTTATTTCATCTTTGAATATTACAGTATCTTTCATGATTGAATAATTTATTTACTATCAATTTACATACATAAGTATCTTGTTATACAGCACTGGTGCTACCGGCATTTCGCGCACATAGCACGGAACAAAACCAGAAATTGTGCACATTATATATTACTCTCTGAGAACATTCATGGCTTTGTAGTTCATGTCCACGTTTTCAATGTTCATAGAGGGAGTATAGGGTATTCAGGGATCACCTGAAAGCAGGCCATGACACCTCTCAGTCTTCTCTCTGCTAAAATTCACGAATGTTTTCAGTGAGTAAGGGCTTGAGCAGAATGGCTGCCTTATAATTTTAAGACTATGTTTTATGCCTTAGGTCTTTGTCTTAGGGCCTGAGCAGAATGGCTGCCTTATAATTTTAAGACTATGTTTTATGCCTTAAGTTTTTGTCTTAGGTAACGCACAATACTGTGTGTTATGTCTCGAGTTTTATGTATACGCGAACGTTTATTTCTTACAAACGTTCGCGTATATATAAGACTCGGGACATAACACACAGTATTGTGCGTTACCTAAGACAAAGACCTAAGGCATAAAACATAGTCTTAAAATCTTAAGGCAGCCATTCTGCTTAGGCCCTTAAGTAACGTTTGTAAGAAATAAACGTTCGCGTATACATAAGACTCGAGACATAACACACAGTATTGTGCGTTACCTAAGACAAAGACCTAAGGCATAAAACATAGTCTTAAAATCTTAAGGCAGCCATTCTGCTCAGGCCCTAACACAATGTCACAGATTAATAGACAGATGCCAATGACCCGGATAAAGACTGGACCGCTATTTCTGTGCCACAGACTTTGCCCCTTACCGACACACTTTGCCCCTGGTTCGAGTCCGTGCTAAACTTCGTTGACTTTACCAAAAGACTTTGCCCCTGGTGCGAATCCAGGCTAAATTCCTTTGATTTTACCAACAGACTTTGCCCCTGGTGCGAATCCAGGCTAATCGATTATGAGACGAATGAGAGGTGAGAGATTTGGCCCTCGCTCGCACCCACTCACCAGAAATGGACAAAAAATTGTTAAAAAATTAATATTACTTGTTTGCTCGAATAATTAGTAATCAATTTAAAAAATTATTTGATTACTTGGATAATCAGTAATTAAAGTAAAAAATTATTTGATTATTTGGATAATCAGTAATTAAAGTGAAAATTTCAGTAATCAAACTTAAAAATTTTTTAATTATTCAGTAATTATATAGGATCAGATGTTCATTGATTAACTATATAAATAATCAAATTAGGGTCAGATGTTCTTTGATTAACTAAAAACTAAATAATCAAAGAACATCTGACCCTAATTACTGAATAATTGAAAAATTTTTAAGTTTGATTACTGAAATTTTTACTTTAATTACTGATTATCCAAATAATCAAATAATTTTTTATTTTGATTATTGATTATTTAAATAATCAAATAATTTTTGACTTTGATTACCGATTATCCAAGTAATTAAATAATTTTCTACTTTAATTATCCAAATAAAAAAATTTTCTAAATTGATTACTGATTATTTGAGTAATCAAGTAATATTAATTTTTTAATAATATTTTCCCGATTCCTGCCGCTCACATGCCGTGCGTTGCCAAGAAATTGTTCAATTATTAAAAGCTGTTCTGTTTGCTCCGTCTGAATCACATGTAATTAATTGTACATTTGCGTTTATATTGTTTTATTTTATAAACATATATTTTGGCAAGTTGAACAAAATCTTTCTTATGCGTTAAATTTATGCGTGCGTGTGTGTGTATGAGAGAGAGGGGGAGAGAGAGAGAGAGAGAAGTTTACATATACATAAAATTTATTAAATATTAAGAATAAATTTTTTTAAATATGAAATGCTTTTTTATTTAAAAAATATTATTTCAAATGTGAAATAAATCTTTTTAAATATTTTGCACATTATACATTTGTTATTTTATTACTCAACACGGTGTTCCAAAATTTTTAATTAAATTTTATTAAAGAAAATTACTTGACATTTTTAACATAAAGAATTTAAAAGCTCCTTATATTAAACTATAAGAAATAAACTATAAGAAATAAATGGGTTAAGTGAGCTATGCGTGGATGTAAGGCACGTTATATCGAAATTTAATTTTTCGATATAACTTTTAAATATGCATGAGGCACGATAAATTTGTTTGGACATTTCCAAGACTTTTAAAGGAGATTTTTGGAATTAATTCTCAATTCTTTAATTAAATTTCGATATAACGCGCCTTACATCCGTATGGCTCACATAGCCCATTTATTTCTTAGTGCAATTTTTAAGTTCTTTATTTTTCACAAAGTTTACCTTTTTTATTATAATCAAATATGTTTAGTACATATTTTCAAAAATGTTGTATTTTTACTTACCGCAGTTTCTTATACAAATGTCAAATTTTTTATCAATCTTCTGAGGAAACGAAACAATTTACAATTTTATGATATGACATTATTACTATTTCTATATGCACATCTGTCGAATATTTTGTGATTTTCTTCACACATTGTCGTAATCTATTTTAATCCAAGAAAAACGCTTGCAACAATCGAAAACAAACTGCCTACCGTGAACGGAAAATATCGAGAAAGCACGCAATTTCCGCGAATTTCGTGACTTTTTTAAAAAATCTACAATTTCGACAAAATTATAGATTATTCAGATTACTGCACAAGTATATAATTCCCAATAATAATTTTCAGTAACTACGATAAAAAATTGTTTATTGACTTTATTGATTAAAATTGTTTATTGAAAACTGTAAGCAAAAGTGCAATGGAAAAAAATATGTGAGAAAATAAGCGAAAAAATAAACAAATTGGCAATAGAAAATTAATAATTTTTAAACAAAATTCTTGAAATTATCGAGGATTACAAATTATAAAGTAAAAATTAAATAATACATTTTCAAACTTTGTTCGCGGAAAAGATCTTTGAAACGGGAAAAGATAAGATCTTTAAAGAAGCGAAGCATCGGAAGAATTAAAGCGCCGCGTTTCAACAGATTTACGCACAATGAAATCGACACGCAATTGTTTTGCCTTATCGCGGCGAGCTCACAAGCTTCTGGCGTTCTTGAGTGATCACATATATATATATATATATATATATATATATATATTTTACGATTTCTTTCGGAATCGTTTGTGACTTGCCGCTTGCCGAGTATAAAAGCGCGAAAGGTGACACCTCATGCTTGCCGCCGCACGGGTCCACGAGAAGCTCATCGTTGGTGAGACAAAGTCAGAGCGATGGATTGTTAGTCTTTGTCAGACTAAAGCCCCTTGCACAATGCTAGGCAACAGGCAATAGAAATAAGGAATAGAAACTATTCACCAATAAATACGCGGAACAGAAAATATTTGCCAATAGGAGCAGAGAATAGATACTATTTCTGTTCTTATTGCCTGTTGCCTAGCATTGTGCAAGGGACTTAACTCATCTGTCTGTTTCATCTTGAGAACGTAGTTAGTAGTTACTGCATTGGCCACTACTACGGTATGGCGCTGAAATCAGTGAGAAATGCCGGTCCAGTCTTTATCCAGGTCATTGGCGATCTGTCTATTAATCTGTGACAATGTGCACAATTTCAGGTTGTGTTCCGTGCTATGTGCATAAAATGTCGGTAATATGAGTGCTGTAACGCAAGACGCTCGCATATGTTATATTTATACAGGGTGTCATGAAAGTGAGCATGACTTTAAAAAATTAAGGTAGATTGGCTCAAAATTAGAAGAAAAGTCTTGTACAGTTATGCAATATTCGCAATAATTAACGAGAAATAAATTAAAGAAAATCGGCCAACGCGCGTGGCTAAAGGTGCGTGGCGGTGAAGGCGGTCTCATTGTAACATAATGGCGGCGCGCGGCGAAGCAGTGATTGGAGAGGGGAAGAGCCTTCGCCGCGCGCCAACACACTCATCGCTCCTCCCCTCCCGAATCACCATTTGATCACAAGATGACTAAAAGTCGTCTCATGACCCTAATTCAGTGACTTTTTAGTCTTGTCTATATGATGACTAAAAGATGACTTGATTCATTCTATATAGATTATCGACACTCGGTAGTAGGAATACTTCAATACACGCAATAAATGGGCTATTTCTCCCATTAACCCGCCTAATTTTTAGTAATCTGTTTAATATTCTGAATCCCAACAAGGAATCCAGATTATTAAATAAATTATTTTAAATTCAATTTATCAGAAATTAAACTGATAAACAGTAATGTCAGGAAAAAGATGCGGCTCACACGCATACAATCATTCTGCGTAGCACATGTATGTGGCTCTCTCTGATTGATGCGTGCGAGCAGTATCCTCTTTCTGGCATTACTGTTCGTAAAAGGCAAAAATATGCTTCAGATCTTATATTAATTACTAATTCTTTATATACATTTCGTAATAAATATTAAATACGAGATAAGTTAAGAATGGCTCGCCGCGTAGCGGCAAGCGAAGAAACACGTGCCACATACTATTATGTCTTTTTTATGTCATCTTTTTCGACAAAGCGAAAAGATGTCTTCATATTTTCGTTTAGTCGAAAAGATAACCTAAAAAAGACATCTTTTCGTTATCTTTTAGTATAATGTGCTGTGTGGACAATCTTCGCATCATAGCATATCTTAAAGTTACTTATTGACAACAGCCATAAAATGTTTAATCATCTATTGACAATGCCGTAGTTAAAGGGTTAACTGTCCACTTAACTGTCCAATATTAATGCTGTGTTGTTGCAATGCAATAAAATTAAATCATACATCAAATTTTGTCTCGAAAATATTATAGTTCTAAGAAGTGACATAGAAGAGATTTATTGAATCTAGTAAATATTATATTTATATTATCTAACTGATATACATAACTTTTAGTTAATGAGGAATAAATTGTAGATGGATATGCATGTATTAATATTGGAACGTTTGTTTTTACGATATTTATTAGACATTTAACATGTGTATTTTTGTATTTTATATATTATATAAGATCTGCACTTTTTAATGTAGTATTAACTATTTTGTAAATTCATAAATATTAACACACAATTGTAATTTTCTTTTCAAGCTTTCTTTATATTATGTTTTGAAGCTTTTTCCTATTTCAAACTATACATATAAATTTTTGTACGTACATATATCATTGTTGGAGCGAATAAATTTTTATAAATTTGTAAAATATTTGAAAATACGTCTATTATTATACATGAATTTAAAAAGAGACCATTATATAAATACTTGTTTAAAACATTCTATGTAGAATGTTTCTTTAATAATATAAAGATATTTTTGAAATAAAAATGTTGTATATCATTTAATATATGAATGGACTGAATATATGTCACAAAAGGAGACCGGAGCATCACAGAATTATTTTCAATTATATTTCACGTAATTAAGTGTTTATAACACTTTTTTGGAAATAAAGTAATTGATGATTTATAGCGGGAGAAAGAGAGAATTTGATTGAATTGGATGCACTAATGCACACTGGTGTATATAAAGATTGCTGTATATAAAATTACAACAGTATAATTAAAATAATAAAGTAATTAATATTATAAGTTTTTATATTATATTATATTAAGTATATTATGTTAAGTTAATATTAAGTAAAATTATATTATATACGTTATTATATTATAAAGTTATTCAATGCAAAGGACGATAATAATAACTCGTACAATTATTTTATTTATTTTAGTTATTTATATGCTATTGTAAATTTGTATTTATTTATACTAGTGTAAAAACACTACCGCGTTACGTATTCAAACTACATTATATGAATGTCACAGAAAACGTATAAATCACTTTTTTTAAATCCATTATTACTTTCATTATAATCAGAATATCTTTTAAATAATAATCGCCTCTCTCCTATGCCAAAGAAAAGATACTCAGAAATAAATTAATATAAAAAGTTTAATAAAATTCATTAAACAGTTATATATACATATAATTATTTTTATTTATATATAGAACTATTTTTGTTTTATACATATATAACTTTTTTGTCAAACAATTTTTAAAGATTTTAATTCTTTTTGAAATAACGCCGAGTATCGTACTGTAGAGAAAAATAAATTACAAACGGAATGTAGTTAATAAGACGTCATGGCAACACGTGATCAGATTGATCATTCGAAGTCAGTTATTATTGTGCTCGCTAGTCAAGAAACGCTATCGCGTTACTTGTCGCTTGATTCAAACTGCATCATATGAATATCACAGAAAACGTGTAATTGTGTACAAATAGTGGATTTTAAAAAGCATACGTAGTAACACAATCGTACGAATGATGTGTATATATATGAATTAATATCAATTCGATTAGCACATTAGAATTAGTAGAGTGAGAAAAACAACTAACTAAGAATTCAACGGGAACTGATTGAGTGCAAACATTTACAAAAAATGCAAATTATATTTGGAATTTTATGTATTTTATTGAAAGGTTTAGTACTGACAAGAGCAACTATCACGTTTATGCCGAAAAATTATACCACTTCAAACAGCCTTCAGAAAGAAAATGTTTCCATTTATCCGGATTTAAATTTCACGCAGGTAAGAGATATTTTTCGTTTGATTAATAAACAATTGAACGTTATTCCAGCTAGTAATTCATAAACGAATGATAATAAATTATATATATTCTCCCTATCTATATAATACGATAAAATAAAATAAAACTATCCAACATAAAAGAAAACGTGTGTTGTAAAAAAAGGATGTATAAAGTTTCGGAATTTTATTTATAAATGGATGTGTTATATAGTATAATATATTAAGTTTAATTAAAACGGTATATTAAAACTTGATTGTATTATTGTCTCTCTCTCTCTCTCTCTCTCTCTCTCTCTCTCTCTCTATATATATATATATATATATATATATATATATATATATATATATATATATATAATTATTATTTCTAAAAATAACAATTTTTAAAATTAATAAAGTTTGCTGCTTACTATATATCCGTTACATTAATATATATATATATATATATATATATATATATATATATATATATATATACGATGACACATGAACAGACTTTATGTCATTTTTCTTCAATTTCTAAAATTTCTTTATTTTTCTAGATATTTATAATAATATTTATTGATATATAGTGTAAGGTTTATACTAATGTAGATTTCATTTTATAAAATCAATTTAGAAAATTGCTAGATGCTAAAATTTATATTAATTTTCATTGTACATACACATATATCCAATGATATATAATTATATATACATATTCTTATCGAGGCATCGGTTTATACTATCATTTCCAGAATTTGTGTTAAAAATATAACAATAATCGAGAAGAAATTTGATAAAGTTATAGATAAAAGAATCTATATAACTATTATATTTATATATATAACTTTCTATGACTAATATTTAATAACTGTAAAGAAACAGTATTTTTAACATTTTTATTTTTGAAGTACAAACATTAATCAAACTTTAATAATAACGACAAATTTTTGAAAAAAATAATTGAGTTACGGTAAAATTGGAGAAGAGTTATCTAATCTATCATGAAAGAATCAAACTGTTAGGCACAAAATTGTTTCAACAATTGCCAAGAGCTACACTTTCACTTGTATTATTTGCTAAAAGTAGCTATTATAAACCCTTATTGGCTCTTGTTAACCTATTGATTGATCTTCTTTTTGATATACAGGGTGTTAAAAAAGTATCGCATACGCTCAGTGCCATCCGATAGAGAAGGAGAATTTAAGAAAAAATGTCTAATACAATTTTTCGATCCCATGAATAATTTCGCCGCAATTAATTATTGTAATCAGTTAATCAGCGCGGAGCTACAAGAGGAAGCCAGGGGCGAGGCGCGCGAAGTCTGCGGCGCGACGGCTACCGCACTCATACCATGCTCTCGTACCGAGCGGAGGGAAAGTGCTTGCGATCTATTTATTTATTTTACTCACCTTCTTTTTGATAAGAGTAACAAAATAATTTACAGGAACAATCATCACGTAAAAATTTGCGTGATTATATCACGATACAGACTTTGTTAATTTAATGAAAGAATTTATTTTTAATAAGTAAGAAGGCAAGATAATTTAATTAATATTTTCAGTTAACATTTTAAAAAATGAGTTAAAGAGGATTAATTTTCGCTTCTTACTTATTAAAAATAAATTTTTTCATTAAATTAACAAAGTCTGTATCGTGATATATTAGAATCACGCGAATTTTTACGTGATGATTGTTCCTGTAAATTATTTTGTTACTCTTATCAAAAAGAAGGTGAGTAAAATAAATAAATAGATCGCAAGTACTTTCCCTCCGCTCGGTACGAGAGCATGGTATGAGCGCGGTAGCCATCGCGCCGCAGACTTCGCGTGCTTCGCCCCTGGCTTCCTCTTGTAGCTCCGCGCTGATTAACTGATTACAATAATTAATTGCGGCGAAATTATTCATGGGATCGAAAAATTGTATTAGACATTTTTTCTTAAATTCTTCTTCTCTATCGGATGGCACTGAGCGTATGCGATACTTTTTTAACACCCTGTATATGTTTGTTTTTATACAAGATGTCTTAAAAAAAATTAAAAAGTAGATTTTATAATATAAATAAAACTACATCATATTTAATATATATATCAATTAGGAATGATATACATCAAACCGGTATTATTAAGCAAACAAAAAACGAATGGCAATTTTTCGTTTAATTTTATAATATATAATTTATCATTAAAAGCACCAGAAATAATCGCGTTTCTGCTCCAACGGTACTCACTCAATTCTTTTTGTATGTTATACTTTATGAAGGATATTTCAATGTCCGAGAAAAGTGATCATCATATACTAAATTTCAAATCTGACTGGATGAGTCATTCTGATAATATGACTATGAGAAGTGAGCGAGAAGTCGGTGAGGTTCCACTTGCAAATATTTCAATCACCCCAGAACCTAACAGTAAGTTGCAAAAGAATGTATAAGTGACATTAATAATAAAATCTACGACAAAATATTGTAAATATAATTTAAATTCAAATGAGAATGGAAATAAAATCTAAAAATATCTTCTAGTAGTGAAAAAAATATAAATTCTATTCTGTCGAAAAAGAAATAGAAAATCATAATATTGTAAAAATAATATTGTGAAAATCATAATATAAACATAATATTATAAAAATTTTCATGATTTAAGATAAAGTCAATATATATTTTATTAATTTGCAATTTTATTTTAACGCTGTCGCAAATAATATACTTCTGATTTTTTAAGCAATAGGAATTTTTCGAAGAGTATGACTTATCATTTTATTAAAAGTTATTTATTGGTTTTTGCTATGGATTAAAAATTACTTTCTAAGTCTTAAATGATGGAAAATTTTTTTATATTATTTTATTTCTTTAAAGATCAATACTGTACTAATTTTAAAATATACATTTACTTTTTCTCTTTTCTTTATTTTCACATTGAATTATTCTTTCTGATTTACTGAGATAATTCACTTAATTATTATATATTAATTTTATATATAATTATGTTAATATGTACGATCTTAAAATCTCTAGAAAGCAGTTTGAGCAAGCCAACATCTCTCAGAGCATTTGTAGAATTCAACAATCAATTCACAAAAAACGATATTAATGTGACATTGAGGTAAAAAATCTAAATTCTCAGTTTGTATTCTTTCATTTTTCTTTCTTTTCCTTAAATTCAACGACATAAAAAGGTTAATTCTGTTATAATTTTACTAAATATAAAAACGCTGAATTGTTGTTCTTTTATAGATGGAATCAACCTAACTTTACCGATGAAGCAATACAAGGATACACAGTGAAATGTTTTTTCATCGAGGACTTACAAGAGATTCAAATCTGTGACGATAAAAATATCACAACTACAAAATTGGAGCACATGGTGCATAATCTAAAACCTAACACGACATATTATTTCCGAGTACGTGCGCATAATAAAGTTGTTGCTGGTCCTTACACGGAAATCCGTGTGTCAACTATGCATGAAAATCCAATACCTAAATTATTAATCCAAACGTATAACTATACCGAAATATGGGACACGGATTTAAACAACATTATTAAAATCATATTGACGGAATAGTACGTATACTGATAAAAAAATAGTTATAATTATCAAATTATTTTTGACACTTATAAAGTTAAAGTTATTATTGCTATGCACAAGTTTATTATTATCAACATTATAGTAATAACTATAAAAATAGAAATCTCAATTATAATTTCTTTACTATACAATTGTAGTTGGCTCTTTTTTTCAGTGGATATAACATCACTTATTCGATACAAGAACATAGAACTTATTGGCATAACGGACATGACCTAATGACATGGGAGATTAATGAAAATAATATCACAAAAATGGCTAGCTATGATACAGGTCTATATGGTCTCTGGATTGACTGGGTAGCAAGAAATCTATATTTTTTAAATAATCAAGAGCCAAGATATGTTGTAAAGTTCGACTTAACAATGTGGGAAAATGGCATAATTAAATTTGATAAGATTATGAAAACAAAAGCTATTACTTATATGAATGTATTACCGTCTATGGGGTATGTTTACTACCATTCACCTGAAAAAATAATTTTCTATTAAAGATTTATGCAAATTTGTAATTTTTCTATAACTTTACGTGGTTTTATAATTAAGATCATAAGTAAAAAGAAATGTCATTATATAATTATAAGAATTTCGAATTTTTACTACATATAAGTTTTTATTTTTGTTAAAATGTTTTATAATGAGTAAAATAATTATATATTTTTTAGAATTTTATATGGCGTATCGTACAATTTGAGAAATAAACAATACGATATGATAAAATACCATCTCGATGAAAAAAATGAGCAAATTGTTCAGATAAATTCGTCTATTATGTACTTTTGTCCACTTCAACTTAGCACAAGAAATTTTCTTCCGTATACGATAATTGATGACATGAATAATGAGAAGCCATTAATTTACTGGTTAACTGCAGATCACATAATTGTGACAGACGTTAACGTTTCTATGTGCAATACGATTTTACACAAGAAAAACATAAGTGATGACATAAGATTCAGATCTATAACGATTGACGAAACATACGTTTACATTTTAGCAACTAATTATACGGTTTACCATCTCTACGTTTTGAAAAAGAAATATGCAAGTCTTAAGAGCGTAAATGCAGACAAATATGTTGAAAAGATAATAACAGATCGAAAAGAAGATTATTTATTGTATTCTACAATTTACGCTTTTAATAAGTTTTATCAACCATATCCTCTAATGAGATGTCTGACACCTGACGAAAAAGTTTATAATTTTGAGAATGTGACTGCAACGACAAACAGCATCATTGTAAATCTTCCGGAGCCGGTTGTAAAGAGTGGATGCAAAAAATATAATTTACCAACTACTATATATACTATCTCCGTAAGCTGTTTAGACAACAATCTCAACAAGTCTGAAAAATTCAATGTGCTGACGTGCGAGCGATATTACGAGATTCAGAACTTAACACCATTTACGGAGTACAAGTTGAAGTTTACTTTAAGCAATTTTTACTTTGATCAATTATCAATAAATCCATTAGATTCGAATGTGATACCAATAAAAACTAATCCGGGCAAACTTAATGCACCAGAAAACGTAAGTGTTCTAGCTTTGACACCTACTATAGCAGTAGTTTTTTGGATGCCACCCAAGAAAGTGAACTGCGTGGCCGTGACCTACGAAGTGCATTGGAAGTTAGTGAACGGCACGCAACAAGAAAGTAAACAATTTATCAATGTGCCGAAACGTATGGCAGACGGCAGATTTTTCACAAAGATTAACTTGTCGCTACCAGTACAAGATTGCTTGATATACGTGCGTGTGTATCCAATCAATTTCAGCGATTTCTACAACGAGAGTTTAAACAAGATCGGTCACATATACTCAGAACCAAACAATATTACTTTAAATGAGGCCAACATAAATACAATGGACATTTCATGGATCTCAAACATTAATCTGACGGTCTCTTCTGCACTAGAGTACAAAGACGTTGCAACAGAAAAGTGGCAAACAACGAATGATGTTAAAATGAATTATAACAAAGAAGTAATATACCATATCGAAAATTTACAATCGGGAACTTCATACAAGTTTCGCTTGACATTGAGATACCTCGAATATGAGGAAACTTTTACATGGCCGGCTGATGAAAGATTTATTTTTTCAACACGTGGTAGCAAACGTGGTAAGCAAATGAAAATATCCATACAGCACAATAAGGTTGCAGATATATTGAAGAATAATTTCATTGAAACATTGCAATATTGCAAATCGATTGCGAAACTCTGCTGAGTTATTGTTATAAGATGACAACGTTAAGATGTTCACTTTTTGTAATACTGCAATGAAATATATATTATAACAACATTGCAATATAATATATTTGAAAGAATGCAATGTTATTGCAACCATTTAATAATATTACGTATAAAATACACTAGTCAAAAAAAAATAGGGAACACTTTTTGGACCCTAAAAATTGGGCTACGCAATTGGTAGGTGCGAAAAAATTAAAGAGTGTTATAGTTTTAAAATGTTTCTAAAATATAAATATCATATTCCTAATATCTAACTGATATTTTGTTAATTTATATTTCTGCAATGTTTCTGTAATGTGTTACATTACAATTTGCAATATTGCAACATTGTCGCAAAGTAGCTGTAATATTCTGTGGTGCATAGATGTTATAATATTATATGCTTATTTTTTTATATATGAATAGACTGATAAAATTTAAAAAATTTATTTATTTATTATTAATTTATTATTATATATTTATTATTAATTTATTATTATTTTTTTATTATTCATTTATTATTCATTTATTATTAATTGATTTATAATAACGTTATTAGTAGATATAAGTTTTTAAATAAAACGCACACACGAAAATATTAAAATTATATTTTTGCGTAATATAGATGATATTTCGAACACTCCTGGAATAACAAAGACAGAATATTATCTAGCATTGATGTTAAGTTTTATCATTATAGTTACTATAATCTGCATCTGCTACTTTTATTGTTGTAAGTATATTTGATATAAGTATCAACTTAAATTGTAGATTATATATATATATATATATATATACATATATACACTACCGCTCAAAAGTATTTGGCCACCCTTAATTTAAGAGAAAACTCGAAAACGAAATTGTGTCTATTGCCTTTCATCGATGTTTATTGTTTATGCGCTAACGGAAAGTCGTTCTCAATAGCTGTATTATAAATATCACTTCATGTTTACTAACAGATAGCTACAAAGCCAAATAAGGTATTTATGGCTCTTTTCCTAGAATGAATACTTTTAAGTTTTTACTACAAAGGCGCGTGTTTCATGAAATTTTTTTGTTTAATTGATATTTTAGAATGTAACGGATATAGATTTGCGTCAGTTATCTACTGCCATTTGAACAGAAAACACATCTCTCGATGCATATTTTGCAAAAATAATTTTCTGTTTTTTTTCTTCCACGTGATATTAAAATGGTAATAAAAAGGAATTATCTGAAGAGAAGAGAGGCATAATTGTCGGACTTCATAAGGCCGGAAAGAGTAATAGACAAATCGCAACAGAATTGAACATACCTAGGTGGCCAAATACTTTTGAACGGTAGTGTATCTGATATAATATCTAGAGATTTATTGGAACTATTAATTTACTAGTGATTTACATATATAAAATTAAATTAATAAATTTACTAAAAATCGATAAATTTTATAATGCATATTATTACATAATTAAATCGAAATTTTATAACAGCATATCATCAACGCAGAAATAATAATAAGCAATTTTTGCCTTCAACAATGATCGACATGGAATTAGCGATTCTACATGAAGTACCTTGCCAAAACATTCAATTGAATATGCTTTACAGTCCTATGTTACATTATAACCCGGATGAAAATGCGATAACTAAAATCGAACGTAAACATATCACATTAACAAAACGTCTTGGTAGCGGCGCATTTGGAGAGGTAAAAATTAGTTTTTTCAAGCAATGTTTCAAATTAATTTCTAGATCAAGAAAACAGACATTTCCTAATAAAGACATAAATTATATGAATTTTTATAGTAGATTATATGTAATATAAAACTTAGATGAGACAACATACATGTACTTTATTATATATTTTTTGTTGAATTATTTAATATAAAATAAAATATAATGATACCTGACATTAATCTATACATATTTAAGTGAAGTACATATTTAAATTTGTATCAAATATTTTGCAGGTATTTCAAGGAAATGTGAAGAACTTAGAAAGATCGGGCACAGAGATATCCGTTGCAATAAAAACGCTGCGAAAAAATGCTTCTTCCAATGAGAAAAAGAAATTTTTAAAAGAAGCCAAGCTTATGAGTCACTTTCGACATAAACATATATTAAGATTGTTGGCCATTTGTGTAGATGGGGATTCTCCATTACTAGTGTTGGAATTGATGGAAACTGGTGATCTGTTAAAATATTTGAGAGATTGTCAAAATTTGCAAGCGTCAGATTTGCATGCCTTGCGTTTGCAGGATTTACTCGCCATGTGCGAAGATGTTGCGCGAGGCTGTTGCTACTTGGAAGAGTTGCGTTTCGTACATAGAGATCTAGCGTGTCGCAATTGTTTAGTATCTTCGAGAAATCGCGAGAATCGTGTCATTAAAATTGGAGATTTTGGACTAGCTAGAGATATCTACCAGGATGATTATTATCGCGTGGTAAATACGATTATTAAATAAAGTTAATGATAAAAAATTAATTCCTTTTAAAATACTTTCATTTTTTTATCATAATATTATTGTACATTTTTTGAATAATATTCAGTATAAATAAATTGTTTATATTTATAAAAAGTAAGAGATAAATAAGAGTTTTTTTCATTTTGCAAATATTCTATTCTAAATGAACAACTTGAGCCAGAAAATTAAATTTTTGTTAAAATCATATTTTAGAAAGGAGAAAATGTGCTTCCTGTTCGCTGGATGGCACCGGAATCTTTGAGAAACGGAATATTTACTTCTCAAAGCGATGTTTGGTCATTTGGTGTTTTAATGTGGGAAATTACATCGTTGGGTGAGCAACCTTATATTGGCAAGACTAATGAAGAAGTGATAAATTATGTATGTGCTGGAGACAGGTTGCCGATGACTCTTAACTGTCCGTCAATATTGTACCAGTTGATGCTACGTTGCTGGAGTACAGCGGATGCTAGACCAAATTTCAAATTTTGTTTGAAAAATATTATAGCATTAAGAAAGAACATAGAAGATGCCTTACTGAGTCCAGTCGATACTGTTTAGCCGATACCATTTATAATTAAATTAATGTTTATCTTCTTTTCCGAACGATTCGATCAATCTTAATGTAGGAAAAATATTTCTAGAATATTTCTAAATTGATTCTGTTATTTTCAGGTTTAATCTTAATATTAGATTTATCAATGAAGATAAAAGAAATTTTTTAATCTTACCTTCCATAAAATCTTGATTATTAAAAAATATCACATCCGTTTTCATGATTGTACAACGTAATATAATGATATATCTAATTTGTGTTTTTGAGTAATCGAAGCGAAACCTAATGATTGCGATTATATATATATATATGTATAAACAATAATTTTTTCAAAATGGAAGTATAATTAATTTTCGACATTACCGATAATTACAAACTGTAAAATTATAAAATTTATGAGCGAAAGAGGAAACGCGAATAATATCCTCTATAATTAGTTGTGAATATATAAATATAATAATATAACTATTTTTGAATTTTTGAATTTATAACAGTTATCCTGTATAAATTATTACATTATTCGGGATAAGTATATACATAATATATTTTATCATTATATTTAATGACTTACTATATATTAAAATTATACCCACACAGCACCAAGTCGTCTAAAAGTAGTACTAAAACTGGACATTTTTTGTCACAGACATCTTTTACTGACATCGTTAAGTCGGCGGAAAGATGACTAAAAGTCGTCTCATGACCCGAATTCAGTGACTTTTTAGTCTTGTCTATATGATGACTTGATTCATTCTATATAGATTATCGACACTCGGTAGTAAGAATACTTCAATAAACGCAATAAATGGGCTATTTCTCCCATTTATCCGCCAAATTTTTAGTAATCTGTTGAATATTCTGAATCCCAACAAGGAATCCAGATTATTAAATAAATTATTTTAAATTCAATTTGTCAGAAATTAAACTGATAAACAGTAATGTCAGGAAAAGGATGCGGCTCACACGCATACAATCATTCTGCGTAGCACATGTATGTCCCAGACAGCACACATGTCCAAAAGACATCTAAAAGACAACTTAAAGATGTCTTAAAGTACTCTAGACGTCTTTAAGACATCTTTTGGCCTTTTTGTGCTGTCTGGGGTGGCTCTCTCTGATTGATGCGTGCGAGCAGTATTCTCTTTCTGGCATTACTGCTCGTAAAAGGCAAAAATATGCTTCAGATCTTATATTAATTACTAATTCTTTATATACATTTCGTAATAAATATTAAATACGAGATAAGTTAAGAATGGCTCGCCGCGTAGCGGCAAGCGAAGAAACACGTGCCACATACTATTATGTCTTTTTTATGTCATCTTTTTCGACAAAGCGAAAAGATGTCTTCATATTTTCGTTTAGTCGAAAAGATAACCTAAAAAAGACATCTTTTCGTTATCTTTTAGTATAATGTGCTGTGTGGACAATCTTCGCATCATAGCATATCTTAAAGTTACTTATTGACAACAGCCATAAAATGTTTAATCATCTATTGACAATGCCGTAGTTAAAGGGTTAACTGTCCACTTAACTGTCCAATATTAATGCTGTGTTGTTGCAATGCAATAAAATTAAATCATACATCAAATTTTGTCTCGAAAATATTATAGTTCTAAGAAGTGACATAGAAGAGATTTATTGAATCTAGTAAATATTATATTTATATTATCTAACTGATATACATAACTTTTAGTTAATGAGGAATAAATTGTAGATGGATATGCATGTATTAATATTGGAACGTTTGTTTTTACGATATTTATTAGACATTTAACATGTGTATTTTTGTATTTTATATATTATATAAGATCTGCACTTTTTAATGTAGTATTAACTATTTTGTAAATTCATAAATATTAACACACAATTGTAATTTTCTTTTCAAGCTTTCTTTATATTATGTTTTGAAGCTTTTTCCTATTTCAAACTATACATATAAATTTTTGTACGTACATATATCATTGTTGGAGCGAATAAATTTTTATAAATTTGTAAAATATTTGAAAATACGTCTATTATTATACATGAATTTAAAAAGAGACCATTATATAAATACTTGTTTAAAACATTCTATGTAGAATGTTTCTTTAATAATATAAAGATATTTTTGAAATAAAAATGTTGTATATCATTTAATATATGAATGGACTGAATATATGTCACAAAAGGAGACCGGAGCATCACAGAATTATTTTCAATTATATTTCACGTAATTAAGTGTTTATAACACTTTTTTGGAAATAAAGTAATTGATGATTTATAGCGGGAGAAAGAGAGAATTTGATTGAATTGGATGCACTAATGCACACTGGTGTATATAAAGATTGCTGTATATAAAATTACAACAGTATAATTAAAATAATAAAGTAATTAATATTATAAGTTTTTATATTATATTATATTAAGTATATTATGTTAAGTTAATATTAAGTAAAATTATATTATATACGTTATTATATTATAAAGTTATTCAATGCAAAGGACGATAATAATAACTCGTACAATTATTTTATTTATTTTAGTTATTTATATGCTATTGTAAATTTGTATTTATTTATACTAGTGTAAAAACACTACCGCGTTACGTATTCAAACTACATTATATGAATGTCACAGAAAACGTATAAATCACTTTTTTTAAATCCATTATTACTTTCATTATAATCAGAATATCTTTTAAATAATAATCGCCTCTCTCCTATGCCAAAGAAAAGATACTCAGAAATAAATTAATATAAAAAGTTTAATAAAATTCATTAAACAGTTATATATACATATAATTATTTTTATTTATATATAGAACTATTTTTGTTTTATACATATATAACTTTTTTGTCAAACAATTTTTAAAGATTTTAATTCTTTTTGAAATAACGCCGAGTATCGTACTGTAGAGAAAAATAAATTACAAACGGAATGTAGTTAATAAGACGTCATGGCAACACGTGATCAGATTGATCATTCGAAGTCAGTTATTATTGTGCTCGCTAGTCAAGAAACGCTATCGCGTTACTTGTCGCTTGATTCAAACTGCATCATATGAATATCACAGAAAACGTGTAATTGTGTACAAATAGTGGATTTTAAAAAGCATACGTAGTAACACAATCGTACGAATGATGTGTATATATATGAATTAATATCAATTCGATTAGCACATTAGAATTAGTAGAGTGAGAAAAACAACTAACTAAGAATTCAACGGGAACTGATTGAGTGCAAACATTTACAAAAAATGCAAATTATATTTGGAATTTTATGTATTTTATTGAAAGGTTTAGTACTGACAAGAGCAACTATCACGTTTATGCCGAAAAATTATACCACTTCAAACAGCCTTCAGAAAGAAAATGTTTCCATTTATCCGGATTTAAATTTCACGCAGGTAAGAGATATTTTTCGTTTGATTAATAAACAATTGAACGTTATTCCAGCTAGTAATTCATAAACGAATGATAATAAATTATATATATTCTCCCTATCTATATAATACGATAAAATAAAATAAAACTATCCAACATAAAAGAAAACGTGTGTTGTAAAAAAAGGATGTATAAAGTTTCGGAATTTTATTTATAAATGGATGTGTTATATAGTATAATATATTAAGTTTAATTAAAACGGTATATTAAAACTTGATTGTATTATTGTCTCTCTCTCTCTCTCTCTCTCTCTCTCTCTCTCTCTATATATATATATATATATATATATATATATATATATATATATATATATATAATTATTATTTCTAAAAATAACAATTTTTAAAATTAATAAAGTTTGCTGCTTACTATATATCCGTTACTATATATATATATATATATATATATATATATATATATATATATATATATATATATATACGATGACACATGAACAGACTTTATGTCATTTTTCTTCAATTTCTAAAATTTCTTTATTTTTCTAGATATTTATAATAATATTTATTGATATATAGTGTAAGGTTTATACTAATGTAGATTTCATTTTATAAAATCAATTTAGAAAATTGCTAGATGCTAAAATTTATATTAATTTTCATTGTACATACACATATATCCAATGATATATAATTATATATACATATTCTTATCGAGGCATCGGTTTATACTATCATTTCCAGAATTTGTGTTAAAAATATAACAATAATCGAGAAGAAATTTGATAAAGTTATAGATAAAAGAATCTATATAACTATTATATTTATATATATAACTTTCTATGACTAATATTTAATAACTGTAAAGAAACAGTATTTTTAACATTTTTATTTTTGAAGTACAAACATTAATCAAACTTTAATAATAACGACAAATTTTTGAAAAAAATAATTGAGTTACGGTAAAATTGGAGAAGAGTTATCTAATCTATCATGAAAGAATCAAACTGTTAGGCACAAAATTGTTTCAACAATTGCCAAGAGCTACACTTTCACTTGTATTATTTGCTAAAAGTAGCTATTATAAACCCTTATTGGCTCTTGTTAACCTATTGATTGATCTTCTTTTTGATATACAGGGTGTTAAAAAAGTATCGCATACGCTCAGTGCCATCCGATAGAGAAGGAGAATTTAAGAAAAAATGTCTAATACAATTTTTCGATCCCATGAATAATTTCGCCGCAATTAATTATTGTAATCAGTTAATCAGCGCGGAGCTACAAGAGGAAGCCAGGGGCGAGGCGCGCGAAGTCTGCGGCGCGACGGCTACCGCACTCATACCATGCTCTCGTACCGAGCGGAGGGAAAGTGCTTGCGATCTATTTATTTATTTTACTCACCTTCTTTTTGATAAGAGTAACAAAATAATTTACAGGAACAATCATCACGTAAAAATTTGCGTGATTATATCACGATACAGACTTTGTTAATTTAATGAAAGAATTTATTTTTAATAAGTAAGAAGGCAAGATAATTTAATTAATATTTTCAGTTAACATTTTAAAAAATGAGTTAAAGAGGATTAATTTTCGCTTCTTACTTATTAAAAATAAATTTTTTCATTAAATTAACAAAGTCTGTATCGTGATATATTAGAATCACGCGAATTTTTACGTGATGATTGTTCCTGTAAATTATTTTGTTACTCTTATCAAAAAGAAGGTGAGTAAAATAAATAAATAGATCGCAAGTACTTTCCCTCCGCTCGGTACGAGAGCATGGTATGAGCGCGGTAGCCATCGCGCCGCAGACTTCGCGCGCTTCGCCCCTGGCTTCCTCTTGTAGCTCCGCGCTGATTAACTGATTACAATAATTAATTGCGGCGAAATTATTCATGGGATCGAAAAATTGTATTAGACATTTTTTCTTAAATTCTTCTTCTCTATCGGATGGCACTGAGCGTATGCGATACTTTTTTAACACCCTGTATATGTTTGTTTTTATACAAGATGTCTTAAAAAAAATTAAAAAGTAGATTTTATAATATAAATAAAACTACATCATATTTAATATATATATCAATTAGGAATGATATACATCAAACCGGTATTATTAAGCAAACAAAAAACGAATGGCAATTTTTCGTTTAATTTTATAATATATAATTTATCATTAAAAGCACCAGAAATAATCGCGTTTCTGCTCCAACGGTACTCACTCAATTCTTTTTGTATGTTATACTTTATGAAGGATATTTCAATGTCCGAGAAAAGTGATCATCATATACTAAATTTCAAATCTGACTGGATGAGTCATTCTGATAATATGACTATGAGAAGTGAGCGAGAAGTCGGTGAGGTTCCACTTGCAAATATTTCAATCACCCCAGAACCTAACAGTAAGTTGCAAAAGAATGTATAAGTGACATTAATAATAAAATCTACGACAAAATATTGTAAATATAATTTAAATTCAAATGAGAATGGAAATAAAATCTAAAAATATCTTCTAGTAGTGAAAAAAATATAAATTCTATTCTGTCGAAAAAGAAATAGAAAATCATAATATTGTAAAAATAATATTGTGAAAATCATAATATAAACATAATATTATAAAAATTTTCATGATTTAAGATAAAGTCAATATATATTTTATTAATTTGCAATTTTATTTTAACGCTGTCGCAAATAATATACTTCTGATTTTTTAAGCAATAGGAATTTTTCGAAGAGTATGACTTATCATTTTATTAAAAGTTATTTATTGGTTTTTGCTATGGATTAAAAATTACTTTCTAAGTCTTAAATGATGGAAAATTTTTTTATATTATTTTATTTCTTTAAAGATCAATACTGTACTAATTTTAAAATATACATTTACTTTTTCTCTTTTCTTTATTTTCACATTGAATTATTCTTTCTGATTTACTGAGATAATTCACTTAATTATTATATATTAATTTTATATATAATTATGTTAATATGTACGATCTTAAAATCTCTAGAAAGCAGTTTGAGCAAGCCAACATCTCTCAGAGCATTTGTAGAATTCAACAATCAATTCACAAAAAACGATATTAATGTGACATTGAGGTAAAAAATCTAAATTCTCAGTTTGTATTCTTTCATTTTTCTTTCTTTTCCTTAAATTCAACGACATAAAAAGGTTAATTCTGTTATAATTTTACTAAATATAAAAACGCTGAATTGTTGTTCTTTTATAGATGGAATCAACCTAACTTTACCGATGAAGCAATACAAGGATACACAGTGAAATGTTTTTTCATCGAGGACTTACAAGAGATTCAAATCTGTGACGATAAAAATATCACAACTACAAAATTGGAGCACATGGTGCATAATCTAAAACCTAACACGACATATTATTTCCGAGTACGTGCGCATAATAAAGTTGTTGCTGGTCCTTACACGGAAATCCGTGTGTCAACTATGCATGAAAATCCAATACCTAAATTATTAATCCAAACGTATAACTATACCGAAATATGGGACACGGATTTAAACAACATTATTAAAATCATATTGACGGAATAGTACGTATACTGATAAAAAAATAGTTATAATTATCAAATTATTTTTGACACTTATAAAGTTAAAGTTATTATTGCTATGCACAAGTTTATTATTATCAACATTATAGTAATAACTATAAAAATAGAAATCTCAATTATAATTTCTTTACTATACAATTGTAGTTGGCTCTTTTTTTCAGTGGATATAACATCACTTATTCGATACAAGAACATAGAACTTATTGGCATAACGGACATGACCTAATGACATGGGAGATTAATGAAAATAATATCACAAAAATGGCTAGCTATGATACAGGTCTATATGGTCTCTGGATTGACTGGGTAGCAAGAAATCTATATTTTTTAAATAATCAAGAGCCAAGATGTGTTGTAAAGTTCGACTTAACAATGTGGGAAAATGGCATAATTAAATTTGATAAGATTATGAAAACAAAAGCTATTACTTATATGAATGTATTACCGTCTATGGGGTATGTTTACTACCATTCACCTGAAAAAATAATTTTCTATTAAAGATTTATGCAAATTTGTAATTTTTCTATAACTTTACGTGGTTTTATAATTAAGATCATAAGTAAAAAGAAATGTCATTATATAATTATAAGAATTTCGAATTTTTACTACATATAAGTTTTTATTTTTGTTAAAATGTTTTATAATGAGTAAAATAATTATATATTTTTTAGAATTTTATATGGCGTATCGTACAATTTGAGAAATAAACAATACGATATGATAAAATACCATCTCGATGAAAAAAATGAGCAAATTGTTCAGATAAATTCGTCTATTATGTACTTTTGTCCACTTCAACTTAGCACAAGAAATTTTCTTCCGTATACGATAATTGATGACATGAATAATGAGAAGCCATTAATTTACTGGTTAACTGCAGATCACATAATTGTGACAGACGTTAACGTTTCTATGTGCAATACGATTTTACACAAGAAAAACATAAGTGATGACATAAGATTCAGATCTATAACGATTGACGAAACATACGTTTACATTTTAGCAACTAATTATACGGTTTACCATCTCTACGTTTTGAAAAAGAAATATGCAAGTCTTAAGAGCGTAAATGCAGACAAATATGTTGAAAAGATAATAACAGATCGAAAAGAAGATTATTTATTGTATTCTACAATTTACGCTTTTAATAAGTTTTATCAACCATATCCTCTAATGAGATGTCTGACACCTGACGAAAAAGTTTATAATTTTGAGAATGTGACTGCAACGACAAACAGCATCATTGTAAATCTTCCGGAGCCGGTTGTAAAGAGTGGATGCAAAAAATATAATTTACCAACTACTATATATACTATCTCCGTAAGCTGTTTAGACAACAATCTCAACAAGTCTGAAAAATTCAATGTGCTGACGTGCGAGCGATATTACGAGATTCAGAACTTAACACCATTTACGGAGTACAAGTTGAAGTTTACTTTAAGCAATTTTTACTTTGATCAATTATCAATAAATCCATTAGATTCGAATGTGATACCAATAAAAACTAATCCGGGCAAACTTAATGCACCAGAAAACGTAAGTGTTCTAGCTTTGACACCTACTATAGCAGTAGTTTTTTGGATGCCACCCAAGAAAGTGAACTGCGTGGCCGTGACCTACGAAGTGCATTGGAAGTTAGTGAACGGCACGCAACAAGAAAGTAAACAATTTATCAATGTGCCGAAACGTATGGCAGACGGCAGATTTTTCACAAAGATTAACTTGTCGCTACCAGTACAAGATTGCTTGATATACGTGCGTGTGTATCCAATCAATTTCAGCGATTTCTACAACGAGAGTTTAAACAAGATCGGTCACATATACTCAGAACCAAACAATATTACTTTAAATGAGGCCAACATAAATACAATGGACATTTCATGGATCTCAAACATTAATCTGACGGTCTCTTCTGCACTAGAGTACAAAGACGTTGCAACAGAAAAGTGGCAAACAACGAATGATGTTAAAATGAATTATAACAAAGAAGTAATATACCATATCGAAAATTTACAATCGGGAACTTCATACAAGTTTCGCTTGACATTGAGATACCTCGAATATGAGGAAACTTTTACATGGCCGGCTGATGAAAGATTTATTTTTTCAACACGTGGTAGCAAACGTGGTAAGCAAATGAAAATATCCATACAGCACAATAAGGTTGCAGATATATTGAAGAATAATTTCATTGAAACATTGCAATATTGCAAATCGATTGCGAAACTCTGCTGAGTTATTGTTATAAGATGACAACGTTAAGATGTTCACTTTTTGTAATACTGCAATGAAATATATATTATAACAACATTGCAATATAATATATTTGAAAGAATGCAATGTTATTGCAACCATTTAATAATATTACGTATAAAATACACTAGTCAAAAAAAAATAGGGAACACTTTTTGGACCCTAAAAATTGGGCTACGCAATTGGTAGGTGCGAAAAAATTAAAGAGTGTTATAGTTTTAAAATGTTTCTAAAATATAAATATCATATTCCTAATATCTAACTGATATTTTGTTAATTTATATTTCTGCAATGTTTCTGTAATGTGTTACATTACAATTTGCAATATTGCAACATTGTCGCAAAGTAGCTGTAATATTCTGTGGTGCATAGATGTTATAATATTATATGCTTATTTTTTTATATATGAATAGACTGATAAAATTTAAAAAATTTATTTATTTATTATTAATTTATTATTATATATTTATTATTAATTTATTATTATTTTTTTATTATTCATTTATTATTCATTTATTATTAATTGATTTATAATAACGTTATTAGTAGATATAAGTTTTTAAATAAAACGCACACACGAAAATATTAAAATTATATTTTTGCGTAATATAGATGATATTTCGAACACTCCTGGAATAACAAAGACAGAATATTATCTAGCATTGATGTTAAGTTTTATCATTATAGTTACTATAATCTGCATCTGCTACTTTTATTGTTGTAAGTATATTTGATATAAGTATCAACTTAAATTGTAGATTATATATATATATATATATATACATATATACACTACCGCTCAAAAGTATTTGGCCACCCTTAATTTAAGAGAAAACTCGAAAACGAAATTGTGTCTATTGCCTTTCATCGATGTTTATTGTTTATGCGCTAACGGAAAGTCGTTCTCAATAGCTGTATTATAAATATCACTTCATGTTTACTAACAGATAGCTACAAAGCCAAATAAGGTATTTATGGCTCTTTTCCTAGAATGAATACTTTTAAGTTTTTACTACAAAGGCGCGTGTTTCATGAAATTTTTTTGTTTAATTGATATTTTAGAATGTAACGGATATAGATTTGCGTCAGTTATCTACTGCCATTTGAACAGAAAACACATCTCTCGATGCATATTTTGCAAAAATAATTTTCTGTTTTTTTTCTTCCACGTGATATTAAAATGGTAATAAAAAGGAATTATCTGAAGAGAAGAGAGGCATAATTGTCGGACTTCATAAGGCCGGAAAGAGTAATAGACAAATCGCAACAGAATTGAACATACCTAGGTGGCCAAATACTTTTGAACGGTAGTGTATCTGATATAATATCTAGAGATTTATTGGAACTATTAATTTACTAGTGATTTACATATATAAAATTAAATTAATAAATTTACTAAAAATCGATAAATTTTATAATGCATATTATTACATAATTAAATCGAAATTTTATAACAGCATATCATCAACGCAGAAATAATAATAAGCAATTTTTGCCTTCAACAATGATCGACATGGAATTAGCGATTCTACATGAAGTACCTTGCCAAAACATTCAATTGAATATGCTTTACAGTCCTATGTTACATTATAACCCGGATGAAAATGCGATAACTAAAATCGAACGTAAACATATCACATTAACAAAACGTCTTGGTAGCGGCGCATTTGGAGAGGTAAAAATTAGTTTTTTCAAGCAATGTTTCAAATTAATTTCTAGATCAAGAAAACAGACATTTCCTAATAAAGACATAAATTATATGAATTTTTATAGTAGATTATATGTAATATAAAACTTAGATGAGACAACATACATGTACTTTATTATATATTTTTTGTTGAATTATTTAATATAAAATAAAATATAATGATACCTGACATTAATCTATACATATTTAAGTGAAGTACATATTTAAATTTGTATCAAATATTTTGCAGGTATTTCAAGGAAATGTGAAGAACTTAGAAAGATCGGGCACAGAGATATCCGTTGCAATAAAAACGCTGCGAAAAAATGCTTCTTCCAATGAGAAAAAGAAATTTTTAAAAGAAGCCAAGCTTATGAGTCACTTTCGACATAAACATATATTAAGATTGTTGGCCATTTGTGTAGATGGGGATTCTCCATTACTAGTGTTGGAATTGATGGAAACTGGTGATCTGTTAAAATATTTGAGAGATTGTCAAAATTTGCAAGCGTCAGATTTGCATGCCTTGCGTTTGCAGGATTTACTCGCCATGTGCGAAGATGTTGCGCGAGGCTGTTGCTACTTGGAAGAGTTGCGTTTCGTACATAGAGATCTAGCGTGTCGCAATTGTTTAGTATCTTCGAGAAATCGCGAGAATCGTGTCATTAAAATTGGAGATTTTGGACTAGCTAGAGATATCTACCAGGATGATTATTATCGCGTGGTAAATACGATTATTAAATAAAGTTAATGATAAAAAATTAATTCCTTTTAAAATACTTTCATTTTTTTATCATAATATTATTGTACATTTTTTGAATAATATTCAGTATAAATAAATTGTTTATATTTATAAAAAGTAAGAGATAAATAAGAGTTTTTTTCATTTTGCAAATATTCTATTCTAAATGAACAACTTGAGCCAGAAAATTAAATTTTTGTTAAAATCATATTTTAGAAAGGAGAAAATGTGCTTCCTGTTCGCTGGATGGCACCGGAATCTTTGAGAAACGGAATATTTACTTCTCAAAGCGATGTTTGGTCATTTGGTGTTTTAATGTGGGAAATTACATCGTTGGGTGAGCAACCTTATATTGGCAAGACTAATGAAGAAGTGATAAATTATGTATGTGCTGGAGACAGGTTGCCGATGACTCTTAACTGTCCGTCAATATTGTACCAGTTGATGCTACGTTGCTGGAGTACAGCGGATGCTAGACCAAATTTCAAATTTTGTTTGAAAAATATTATAGCATTAAGAAAGAACATAGAAGATGCCTTACTGAGTCCAGTCGATACTGTTTAGCCGATACCATTTATAATTAAATTAATGTTTATCTTCTTTTCCGAACGATTCGATCAATCTTAATGTAGGAAAAATATTTCTAGAATATTTCTAAATTGATTCTGTTATTTTCAGGTTTAATCTTAATATTAGATTTATCAATGAAGATAAAAGAAATTTTTTAATCTTACCTTCCATAAAATCTTGATTATTAAAAAATATCACATCCGTTTTCATGATTGTACAACGTAATATAATGATATATCTAATTTGTGTTTTTGAGTAATCGAAGCGAAACCTAATGATTGCGATTATATATATATATATGTATAAACAATAATTTTTTCAAAATGGAAGTATAATTAATTTTCGACATTACCGATAATTACAAACTGTAAAATTATAAAATTTATGAGCGAAAGAGGAAACGCGAATAATATCCTCTATAATTAGTTGTGAATATATAAATATAATAATATAACTATTTTTGAATTTTTGAATTTATAACAGTTATCCTGTATAAATTATTACATTATTCGGGATAAGTATATACATAATATATTTTATCATTATATTTAATGACTTACTATATATTAAAATTATACCCACACAGCACCAAGTCGTCTAAAAGTAGTACTAAAACTGGACATTTTTTGTCACAGACATCTTTTACTGACATCGTTAAGTCGGCGGAAAGATGACTAAAAGTCGTCTCATGACCCGAATTCAGTGACTTTTTAGTCTTGTCTATATGATGACTTGATTCATTCTATATAGATTATCGACACTCGGTAGTAAGAATACTTCAATAAACGCAATAAATGGGCTATTTCTCCCATTTATCCGCCAAATTTTTAGTAATCTGTTGAATATTCTGAATCCCAACAAGGAATCCAGATTATTAAATAAATTATTTTAAATTCAATTTGTCAGAAATTAAACTGATAAACAGTAATGTCAGGAAAAGGATGCGGCTCACACGCATACAATCATTCTGCGTAGCACATGTATGTCCCAGACAGCACACATGTCCAAAAGACATCTAAAAGACAACTTAAAGATGTCTTAAAGTACTCTAGACGTCTTTAAGACATCTTTTGGCCTTTTTGTGCTGTCTGGGGTGGCTCTCTCTGATTGATGCGTGCGAGCAGTATTCTCTTTCTGGCATTACTGCTCGTAAAAGGCAAAAATATGCTTCAGATCTTATATTAATTACTAATTCTTTATATACATTTCGTAATAAATATTAAATACGAGATAAGTTAAGAATGGCTCGCCGCGTAGCGGCAAGCGAAGAAACACGTGCCACATACTATTATGTCTTTTTTATGTCATCTTTTTCGACAAAGCGAAAAGATGTCTTCATATTTTCGTTTAGTCGAAAAGATAACCTAAAAAAGACATCTTTTCGTTATCTTTTAGTATAATGTGCTGTGTGGACAATCTTCGCATCATAGCATATCTTAAAGTTACTTATTGACAACAGCCATAAAATGTTTAATCATCTATTGACAATGCCGTAGTTAAAGGGTTAACTGTCCACTTAACTGTCCAATATTAATGCTGTGTTGTTGCAATGCAATAAAATTAAATCATACATCAAATTTTGTCTCGAAAATATTATAGTTCTAAGAAGTGACATAGAAGAGATTTATTGAATCTAGTAAATATTATATTTATATTATCTAACTGATATACATAACTTTTAGTTAATGAGGAATAAATTGTAGATGGATATGCATGTATTAATATTGGAACGTTTGTTTTTACGATATTTATTAGACATTTAACATGTGTATTTTTGTATTTTATATATTATATAAGATCTGCACTTTTTAATGTAGTATTAACTATTTTGTAAATTCATAAATATTAACACACAATTGTAATTTTCTTTTCAAGCTTTCTTTATATTATGTTTTGAAGCTTTTTCCTATTTCAAACTATACATATAAATTTTTGTACGTACATATATCATTGTTGGAGCGAATAAATTTTTATAAATTTGTAAAATATTTGAAAATACGTCTATTATTATACATGAATTTAAAAAGAGACCATTATATAAATACTTGTTTAAAACATTCTATGTAGAATGTTTCTTTAATAATATAAAGATATTTTTGAAATAAAAATGTTGTATATCATTTAATATATGAATGGACTGAATATATGTCACAAAAGGAGACCGGAGCATCACAGAATTATTTTCAATTATATTTCACGTAATTAAGTGTTTATAACACTTTTTTGGAAATAAAGTAATTGATGATTTATAGCGGGAGAAAGAGAGAATTTGATTGAATTGGATGCACTAATGCACACTGGTGTATATAAAGATTGCTGTATATAAAATTACAACAGTATAATTAAAATAATAAAGTAATTAATATTATAAGTTTTTATATTATATTATATTAAGTATATTATGTTAAGTTAATATTAAGTAAAATTATATTATATACGTTATTATATTATAAAGTTATTCAATGCAAAGGACGATAATAATAACTCGTACAATTATTTTATTTATTTTAGTTATTTATATGCTATTGTAAATTTGTATTTATTTATACTAGTGTAAAAACACTACCGCGTTACGTATTCAAACTACATTATATGAATGTCACAGAAAACGTATAAATCACTTTTTTTAAATCCATTATTACTTTCATTATAATCAGAATATCTTTTAAATAATAATCGCCTCTCTCCTATGCCAAAGAAAAGATACTCAGAAATAAATTAATATAAAAAGTTTAATAAAATTCATTAAACAGTTATATATACATATAATTATTTTTATTTATATATAGAACTATTTTTGTTTTATACATATATAACTTTTTTGTCAAACAATTTTTAAAGATTTTAATTCTTTTTGAAATAACGCCGAGTATCGTACTGTAGAGAAAAATAAATTACAAACGGAATGTAGTTAATAAGACGTCATGGCAACACGTGATCAGATTGATCATTCGAAGTCAGTTATTATTGTGCTCGCTAGTCAAGAAACGCTATCGCGTTACTTGTCGCTTGATTCAAACTGCATCATATGAATATCACAGAAAACGTGTAATTGTGTACAAATAGTGGATTTTAAAAAGCATACGTAGTAACACAATCGTACGAATGATGTGTATATATATGAATTAATATCAATTCGATTAGCACATTAGAATTAGTAGAGTGAGAAAAACAACTAACTAAGAATTCAACGGGAACTGATTGAGTGCAAACATTTACAAAAAATGCAAATTATATTTGGAATTTTATGTATTTTATTGAAAGGTTTAGTACTGACAAGAGCAACTATCACGTTTATGCCGAAAAATTATACCACTTCAAACAGCCTTCAGAAAGAAAATGTTTCCATTTATCCGGATTTAAATTTCACGCAGGTAAGAGATATTTTTCGTTTGATTAATAAACAATTGAACGTTATTCCAGCTAGTAATTCATAAACGAATGATAATAAATTATATATATTCTCCCTATCTATATAATACGATAAAATAAAATAAAACTATCCAACATAAAAGAAAACGTGTGTTGTAAAAAAAGGATGTATAAAGTTTCGGAATTTTATTTATAAATGGATGTGTTATATAGTATAATATATTAAGTTTAATTAAAACGGTATATTAAAACTTGATTGTATTATTGTCTCTCTCTCTCTCTCTCTCTCTCTCTCTCTCTCTCTCTCTCTCTATATATATATATATATATATATATATATATATATATATATATATATATAATTATTATTTCTAAAAATAACAATTTTTAAAATTAATAAAGTTTGCTGCTTACTATATATCCGTTACATTAATATATATATATATATATATATATATATATATATATATATATATATACGATGACACATGAACAGACTTTATGTCATTTTTCTTCAATTTCTAAAATTTCTTTATTTTTCTAGATATTTATAATAATATTTATTGATATATAGTGTAAGGTTTATACTAATGTAGATTTCATTTTATAAAATCAATTTAGAAAATTGCTAGATGCTAAAATTTATATTAATTTTCATTGTACATACACATATATCCAATGATATATAATTATATATACATATTCTTATCGAGGCATCGGTTTATACTATCATTTCCAGAATTTGTGTTAAAAATATAACAATAATCGAGAAGAAATTTGATAAAGTTATAGATAAAAGAATCTATATAACTATTATATTTATATATATAACTTTCTATGACTAATATTTAATAACTGTAAAGAAACAGTATTTTTAACATTTTTATTTTTGAAGTACAAACATTAATCAAACTTTAATAATAACGACAAATTTTTGAAAAAAATAATTGAGTTACGGTAAAATTGGAGAAGAGTTATCTAATCTATCATGAAAGAATCAAACTGTTAGGCACAAAATTGTTTCAACAATTGCCAAGAGCTACACTTTCACTTGTATTATTTGCTAAAAGTAGCTATTATAAACCCTTATTGGCTCTTGTTAACCTATTGATTGATCTTCTTTTTGATATACAGGGTGTTAAAAAAGTATCGCATACGCTCAGTGCCATCCGATAGAGAAGGAGAATTTAAGAAAAAATGTCTAATACAATTTTTCGATCCCATGAATAATTTCGCCGCAATTAATTATTGTAATCAGTTAATCAGCGCGGAGCTACAAGAGGAAGCCAGGGGCGAGGCGCGCGAAGTCTGCGGCGCGACGGCTACCGCACTCATACCATGCTCTCGTACCGAGCGGAGGGAAAGTGCTTGCGATCTATTTATTTATTTTACTCACCTTCTTTTTGATAAGAGTAACAAAATAATTTACAGGAACAATCATCACGTAAAAATTTGCGTGATTATATCACGATACAGACTTTGTTAATTTAATGAAAGAATTTATTTTTAATAAGTAAGAAGGCAAGATAATTTAATTAATATTTTCAGTTAACATTTTAAAAAATGAGTTAAAGAGGATTAATTTTCGCTTCTTACTTATTAAAAATAAATTTTTTCATTAAATTAACAAAGTCTGTATCGTGATATATTAGAATCACGCGAATTTTTACGTGATGATTGTTCCTGTAAATTATTTTGTTACTCTTATCAAAAAGAAGGTGAGTAAAATAAATAAATAGATCGCAAGTACTTTCCCTCCGCTCGGTACGAGAGCATGGTATGAGCGCGGTAGCCATCGCGCCGCAGACTTCGCGCGCTTCGCCCCTGGCTTCCTCTTGTAGCTCCGCGCTGATTAACTGATTACAATAATTAATTGCGGCGAAATTATTCATGGGATCGAAAAATTGTATTAGACATTTTTTCTTAAATTCTTCTTCTCTATCGGATGGCACTGAGCGTATGCGATACTTTTTTAACACCCTGTATATGTTTGTTTTTATACAAGATGTCTTAAAAAAAATTAAAAAGTAGATTTTATAATATAAATAAAACTACATCATATTTAATATATATATCAATTAGGAATGATATACATCAAACCGGTATTATTAAGCAAACAAAAAACGAATGGCAATTTTTCGTTTAATTTTATAATATATAATTTATCATTAAAAGCACCAGAAATAATCGCGTTTCTGCTCCAACGGTACTCACTCAATTCTTTTTGTATGTTATACTTTATGAAGGATATTTCAATGTCCGAGAAAAGTGATCATCATATACTAAATTTCAAATCTGACTGGATGAGTCATTCTGATAATATGACTATGAGAAGTGAGCGAGAAGTCGGTGAGGTTCCACTTGCAAATATTTCAATCACCCCAGAACCTAACAGTAAGTTGCAAAAGAATGTATAAGTGACATTAATAATAAAATCTACGACAAAATATTGTAAATATAATTTAAATTCAAATGAGAATGGAAATAAAATCTAAAAATATCTTCTAGTAGTGAAAAAAATATAAATTCTATTCTGTCGAAAAAGAAATAGAAAATCATAATATTGTAAAAATAATATTGTGAAAATCATAATATAAACATAATATTATAAAAATTTTCATGATTTAAGATAAAGTCAATATATATTTTATTAATTTGCAATTTTATTTTAACGCTGTCGCAAATAATATACTTCTGATTTTTTAAGCAATAGGAATTTTTCGAAGAGTATGACTTATCATTTTATTAAAAGTTATTTATTGGTTTTTGCTATGGATTAAAAATTACTTTCTAAGTCTTAAATGATGGAAAATTTTTTTATATTATTTTATTTCTTTAAAGATCAATACTGTACTAATTTTAAAATATACATTTACTTTTTCTCTTTTCTTTATTTTCACATTGAATTATTCTTTCTGATTTACTGAGATAATTCACTTAATTATTATATATTAATTTTATATATAATTATGTTAATATGTACGATCTTAAAATCTCTAGAAAGCAGTTTGAGCAAGCCAACATCTCTCAGAGCATTTGTAGAATTCAACAATCAATTCACAAAAAACGATATTAATGTGACATTGAGGTAAAAAATCTAAATTCTCAGTTTGTATTCTTTCATTTTTCTTTCTTTTCCTTAAATTCAACGACATAAAAAGGTTAATTCTGTTATAATTTTACTAAATATAAAAACGCTGAATTGTTGTTCTTTTATAGATGGAATCAACCTAACTTTACCGATGAAGCAATACAAGGATACACAGTGAAATGTTTTTTCATCGAGGACTTACAAGAGATTCAAATCTGTGACGATAAAAATATCACAACTACAAAATTGGAGCACATGGTGCATAATCTAAAACCTAACACGACATATTATTTCCGAGTACGTGCGCATAATAAAGTTGTTGCTGGTCCTTACACGGAAATCCGTGTGTCAACTATGCATGAAAATCCAATACCTAAATTATTAATCCAAACGTATAACTATACCGAAATATGGGACACGGATTTAAACAACATTATTAAAATCATATTGACGGAATAGTACGTATACTGATAAAAAAATAGTTATAATTATCAAATTATTTTTGACACTTATAAAGTTAAAGTTATTATTGCTATGCACAAGTTTATTATTATCAACATTATAGTAATAACTATAAAAATAGAAATCTCAATTATAATTTCTTTACTATACAATTGTAGTTGGCTCTTTTTTTCAGTGGATATAACATCACTTATTCGATACAAGAACATAGAACTTATTGGCATAACGGACATGACCTAATGACATGGGAGATTAATGAAAATAATATCACAAAAATGGCTAGCTATGATACAGGTCTATATGGTCTCTGGATTGACTGGGTAGCAAGAAATCTATATTTTTTAAATAATCAAGAGCCAAGATATGTTGTAAAGTTCGACTTAACAATGTGGGAAAATGGCATAATTAAATTTGATAAGATTATGAAAACAAAAGCTATTACTTATATGAATGTATTACCGTCTATGGGGTATGTTTACTACCATTCACCTGAAAAAATAATTTTCTATTAAAGATTTATGCAAATTTGTAATTTTTCTATAACTTTACGTGGTTTTATAATTAAGATCATAAGTAAAAAGAAATGTCATTATATAATTATAAGAATTTCGAATTTTTACTACATATAAGTTTTTATTTTTGTTAAAATGTTTTATAATGAGTAAAATAATTATATATTTTTTAGAATTTTATATGGCGTATCGTACAATTTGAGAAATAAACAATACGATATGATAAAATACCATCTCGATGAAAAAAATGAGCAAATTGTTCAGATAAATTCGTCTATTATGTACTTTTGTCCACTTCAACTTAGCACAAGAAATTTTCTTCCGTATACGATAATTGATGACATGAATAATGAGAAGCCATTAATTTACTGGTTAACTGCAGATCACATAATTGTGACAGACGTTAACGTTTCTATGTGCAATACGATTTTACACAAGAAAAACATAAGTGATGACATAAGATTCAGATCTATAACGATTGACGAAACATACGTTTACATTTTAGCAACTAATTATACGGTTTACCATCTCTACGTTTTGAAAAAGAAATATGCAAGTCTTAAGAGCGTAAATGCAGACAAATATGTTGAAAAGATAATAACAGATCGAAAAGAAGATTATTTATTGTATTCTACAATTTACGCTTTTAATAAGTTTTATCAACCATATCCTCTAATGAGATGTCTGACACCTGACGAAAAAGTTTATAATTTTGAGAATGTGACTGCAACGACAAACAGCATCATTGTAAATCTTCCGGAGCCGGTTGTAAAGAGTGGATGCAAAAAATATAATTTACCAACTACTATATATACTATCTCCGTAAGCTGTTTAGACAACAATCTCAACAAGTCTGAAAAATTCAATGTGCTGACGTGCGAGCGATATTACGAGATTCAGAACTTAACACCATTTACGGAGTACAAGTTGAAGTTTACTTTAAGCAATTTTTACTTTGATCAATTATCAATAAATCCATTAGATTCGAATGTGATACCAATAAAAACTAATCCGGGCAAACTTAATGCACCAGAAAACGTAAGTGTTCTAGCTTTGACACCTACTATAGCAGTAGTTTTTTGGATGCCACCCAAGAAAGTGAACTGCGTGGCCGTGACCTACGAAGTGCATTGGAAGTTAGTGAACGGCACGCAACAAGAAAGTAAACAATTTATCAATGTGCCGAAACGTATGGCAGACGGCAGATTTTTCACAAAGATTAACTTGTCGCTACCAGTACAAGATTGCTTGATATACGTGCGTGTGTATCCAATCAATTTCAGCGATTTCTACAACGAGAGTTTAAACAAGATCGGTCACATATACTCAGAACCAAACAATATTACTTTAAATGAGGCCAACATAAATACAATGGACATTTCATGGATCTCAAACATTAATCTGACGGTCTCTTCTGCACTAGAGTACAAAGACGTTGCAACAGAAAAGTGGCAAACAACGAATGATGTTAAAATGAATTATAACAAAGAAGTAATATACCATATCGAAAATTTACAATCGGGAACTTCATACAAGTTTCGCTTGACATTGAGATACCTCGAATATGAGGAAACTTTTACATGGCCGGCTGATGAAAGATTTATTTTTTCAACACGTGGTAGCAAACGTGGTAAGCAAATGAAAATATCCATACAGCACAATAAGGTTGCAGATATATTGAAGAATAATTTCATTGAAACATTGCAATATTGCAAATCGATTGCGAAACTCTGCTGAGTTATTGTTATAAGATGACAACGTTAAGATGTTCACTTTTTGTAATACTGCAATGAAATATATATTATAACAACATTGCAATATAATATATTTGAAAGAATGCAATGTTATTGCAACCATTTAATAATATTACGTATAAAATACACTAGTCAAAAAAAAATAGGGAACACTTTTTGGACCCTAAAAATTGGGCTACGCAATTGGTAGGTGCGAAAAAATTAAAGAGTGTTATAGTTTTAAAATGTTTCTAAAATATAAATATCATATTCCTAATATCTAACTGATATTTTGTTAATTTATATTTCTGCAATGTTTCTGTAATGTGTTACATTACAATTTGCAATATTGCAACATTGTCGCAAAGTAGCTGTAATATTCTGTGGTGCATAGATGTTATAATATTATATGCTTATTTTTTTATATATGAATAGACTGATAAAATTTAAAAAATTTATTTATTTATTATTAATTTATTATTATATATTTATTATTAATTTATTATTATTTTTTTATTATTCATTTATTATTCATTTATTATTAATTGATTTATAATAACGTTATTAGTAGATATAAGTTTTTAAATAAAACGCACACACGAAAATATTAAAATTATATTTTTGCGTAATATAGATGATATTTCGAACACTCCTGGAATAACAAAGACAGAATATTATCTAGCATTGATGTTAAGTTTTATCATTATAGTTACTATAATCTGCATCTGCTACTTTTATTGTTGTAAGTATATTTGATATAAGTATCAACTTAAATTGTAGATTATATATATATATATATATATACATATATACACTACCGCTCAAAAGTATTTGGCCACCCTTAATTTAAGAGAAAACTCGAAAACGAAATTGTGTCTATTGCCTTTCATCGATGTTTATTGTTTATGCGCTAACGGAAAGTCGTTCTCAATAGCTGTATTATAAATATCACTTCATGTTTACTAACAGATAGCTACAAAGCCAAATAAGGTATTTATGGCTCTTTTCCTAGAATGAATACTTTTAAGTTTTTACTACAAAGGCGCGTGTTTCATGAAATTTTTTTGTTTAATTGATATTTTAGAATGTAACGGATATAGATTTGCGTCAGTTATCTACTGCCATTTGAACAGAAAACACATCTCTCGATGCATATTTTGCAAAAATAATTTTCTGTTTTTTTTCTTCCACGTGATATTAAAATGGTAATAAAAAGGAATTATCTGAAGAGAAGAGAGGCATAATTGTCGGACTTCATAAGGCCGGAAAGAGTAATAGACAAATCGCAACAGAATTGAACATACCTAGGTGGCCAAATACTTTTGAACGGTAGTGTATCTGATATAATATCTAGAGATTTATTGGAACTATTAATTTACTAGTGATTTACATATATAAAATTAAATTAATAAATTTACTAAAAATCGATAAATTTTATAATGCATATTATTACATAATTAAATCGAAATTTTATAACAGCATATCATCAACGCAGAAATAATAATAAGCAATTTTTGCCTTCAACAATGATCGACATGGAATTAGCGATTCTACATGAAGTACCTTGCCAAAACATTCAATTGAATATGCTTTACAGTCCTATGTTACATTATAACCCGGATGAAAATGCGATAACTAAAATCGAACGTAAACATATCACATTAACAAAACGTCTTGGTAGCGGCGCATTTGGAGAGGTAAAAATTAGTTTTTTCAAGCAATGTTTCAAATTAATTTCTAGATCAAGAAAACAGACATTTCCTAATAAAGACATAAATTATATGAATTTTTATAGTAGATTATATGTAATATAAAACTTAGATGAGACAACATACATGTACTTTATTATATATTTTTTGTTGAATTATTTAATATAAAATAAAATATAATGATACCTGACATTAATCTATACATATTTAAGTGAAGTACATATTTAAATTTGTATCAAATATTTTGCAGGTATTTCAAGGAAATGTGAAGAACTTAGAAAGATCGGGCACAGAGATATCCGTTGCAATAAAAACGCTGCGAAAAAATGCTTCTTCCAATGAGAAAAAGAAATTTTTAAAAGAAGCCAAGCTTATGAGTCACTTTCGACATAAACATATATTAAGATTGTTGGCCATTTGTGTAGATGGGGATTCTCCATTACTAGTGTTGGAATTGATGGAAACTGGTGATCTGTTAAAATATTTGAGAGATTGTCAAAATTTGCAAGCGTCAGATTTGCATGCCTTGCGTTTGCAGGATTTACTCGCCATGTGCGAAGATGTTGCGCGAGGCTGTTGCTACTTGGAAGAGTTGCGTTTCGTACATAGAGATCTAGCGTGTCGCAATTGTTTAGTATCTTCGAGAAATCGCGAGAATCGTGTCATTAAAATTGGAGATTTTGGACTAGCTAGAGATATCTACCAGGATGATTATTATCGCGTGGTAAATACGATTATTAAATAAAGTTAATGATAAAAAATTAATTCCTTTTAAAATACTTTCATTTTTTTATCATAATATTATTGTACATTTTTTGAATAATATTCAGTATAAATAAATTGTTTATATTTATAAAAAGTAAGAGATAAATAAGAGTTTTTTTCATTTTGCAAATATTCTATTCTAAATGAACAACTTGAGCCAGAAAATTAAATTTTTGTTAAAATCATATTTTAGAAAGGAGAAAATGTGCTTCCTGTTCGCTGGATGGCACCGGAATCTTTGAGAAACGGAATATTTACTTCTCAAAGCGATGTTTGGTCATTTGGTGTTTTAATGTGGGAAATTACATCGTTGGGTGAGCAACCTTATATTGGCAAGACTAATGAAGAAGTGATAAATTATGTATGTGCTGGAGACAGGTTGCCGATGACTCTTAACTGTCCGTCAATATTGTACCAGTTGATGCTACGTTGCTGGAGTACAGCGGATGCTAGACCAAATTTCAAATTTTGTTTGAAAAATATTATAGCATTAAGAAAGAACATAGAAGATGCCTTACTGAGTCCAGTCGATACTGTTTAGCCGATACCATTTATAATTAAATTAATGTTTATCTTCTTTTCCGAACGATTCGATCAATCTTAATGTAGGAAAAATATTTCTAGAATATTTCTAAATTGATTCTGTTATTTTCAGGTTTAATCTTAATATTAGATTTATCAATGAAGATAAAAGAAATTTTTTAATCTTACCTTCCATAAAATCTTGATTATTAAAAAATATCACATCCGTTTTCATGATTGTACAACGTAATATAATGATATATCTAATTTGTGTTTTTGAGTAATCGAAGCGAAACCTAATGATTGCGATTATATATATATATATGTATAAACAATAATTTTTTCAAAATGGAAGTATAATTAATTTTCGACATTACCGATAATTACAAACTGTAAAATTATAAAATTTATGAGCGAAAGAGGAAACGCGAATAATATCCTCTATAATTAGTTGTGAATATATAAATATAATAATATAACTATTTTTGAATTTTTGAATTTATAACAGTTATCCTGTATAAATTATTACATTATTCGGGATAAGTATATACATAATATATTTTATCATTATATTTAATGACTTACTATATATTAAAATTATACCCACACAGCACCAAGTCGTCTAAAAGTAGTACTAAAACTGGACATTTTTTGTCACAGACATCTTTTACTGACATCGTTAAGTCGGCGGAAAGATGACTAAAAGTCGTCTCATGACCCGAATTCAGTGACTTTTTAGTCTTGTCTATATGATGACTTGATTCATTCTATATAGATTATCGACACTCGGTAGTAAGAATACTTCAATAAACGCAATAAATGGGCTATTTCTCCCATTTATCCGCCAAATTTTTAGTAATCTGTTGAATATTCTGAATCCCAACAAGGAATCCAGATTATTAAATAAATTATTTTAAATTCAATTTGTCAGAAATTAAACTGATAAACAGTAATGTCAGGAAAAGGATGCGGCTCACACGCATACAATCATTCTGCGTAGCACATGTATGTCCCAGACAGCACACATGTCCAAAAGACATCTAAAAGACAACTTAAAGATGTCTTAAAGTACTCTAGACGTCTTTAAGACATCTTTTGGCCTTTTTGTGCTGTCTGGGGTGGCTCTCTCTGATTGATGCGTGCGAGCAGTATTCTCTTTCTGGCATTACTGCTCGTAAAAGGCAAAAATATGCTTCAGATCTTATATTAATTACTAATTCTTTATATACATTTCGTAATAAATATTAAATACGAGATAAGTTAAGAATGGCTCGCCGCGTAGCGGCAAGCGAAGAAACACGTGCCACATACTATTATGTCTTTTTTATGTCATCTTTTTCGACAAAGCGAAAAGATGTCTTCATATTTTCGTTTAGTCGAAAAGATAACCTAAAAAAGACATCTTTTCGTTATCTTTTAGTATAATGTGCTGTGTGGACAATCTTCGCATCATAGCATATCTTAAAGTTACTTATTGACAACAGCCATAAAATGTTTAATCATCTATTGACAATGCCGTAGTTAAAGGGTTAACTGTCCACTTAACTGTCCAATATTAATGCTGTGTTGTTGCAATGCAATAAAATTAAATCATACATCAAATTTTGTCTCGAAAATATTATAGTTCTAAGAAGTGACATAGAAGAGATTTATTGAATCTAGTAAATATTATATTTATATTATCTAACTGATATACATAACTTTTAGTTAATGAGGAATAAATTGTAGATGGATATGCATGTATTAATATTGGAACGTTTGTTTTTACGATATTTATTAGACATTTAACATGTGTATTTTTGTATTTTATATATTATATAAGATCTGCACTTTTTAATGTAGTATTAACTATTTTGTAAATTCATAAATATTAACACACAATTGTAATTTTCTTTTCAAGCTTTCTTTATATTATGTTTTGAAGCTTTTTCCTATTTCAAACTATACATATAAATTTTTGTACGTACATATATCATTGTTGGAGCGAATAAATTTTTATAAATTTGTAAAATATTTGAAAATACGTCTATTATTATACATGAATTTAAAAAGAGACCATTATATAAATACTTGTTTAAAACATTCTATGTAGAATGTTTCTTTAATAATATAAAGATATTTTTGAAATAAAAATGTTGTATATCATTTAATATATGAATGGACTGAATATATGTCACAAAAGGAGACCGGAGCATCACAGAATTATTTTCAATTATATTTCACGTAATTAAGTGTTTATAACACTTTTTTGGAAATAAAGTAATTGATGATTTATAGCGGGAGAAAGAGAGAATTTGATTGAATTGGATGCACTAATGCACACTGGTGTATATAAAGATTGCTGTATATAAAATTACAACAGTATAATTAAAATAATAAAGTAATTAATATTATAAGTTTTTATATTATATTATATTAAGTATATTATGTTAAGTTAATATTAAGTAAAATTATATTATATACGTTATTATATTATAAAGTTATTCAATGCAAAGGACGATAATAATAACTCGTACAATTATTTTATTTATTTTAGTTATTTATATGCTATTGTAAATTTGTATTTATTTATACTAGTGTAAAAACACTACCGCGTTACGTATTCAAACTACATTATATGAATGTCACAGAAAACGTATAAATCACTTTTTTTAAATCCATTATTACTTTCATTATAATCAGAATATCTTTTAAATAATAATCGCCTCTCTCCTATGCCAAAGAAAAGATACTCAGAAATAAATTAATATAAAAAGTTTAATAAAATTCATTAAACAGTTATATATACATATAATTATTTTTATTTATATATAGAACTATTTTTGTTTTATACATATATAACTTTTTTGTCAAACAATTTTTAAAGATTTTAATTCTTTTTGAAATAACGCCGAGTATCGTACTGTAGAGAAAAATAAATTACAAACGGAATGTAGTTAATAAGACGTCATGGCAACACGTGATCAGATTGATCATTCGAAGTCAGTTATTATTGTGCTCGCTAGTCAAGAAACGCTATCGCGTTACTTGTCGCTTGATTCAAACTGCATCATATGAATATCACAGAAAACGTGTAATTGTGTACAAATAGTGGATTTTAAAAAGCATACGTAGTAACACAATCGTACGAATGATGTGTATATATATGAATTAATATCAATTCGATTAGCACATTAGAATTAGTAGAGTGAGAAAAACAACTAACTAAGAATTCAACGGGAACTGATTGAGTGCAAACATTTACAAAAAATGCAAATTATATTTGGAATTTTATGTATTTTATTGAAAGGTTTAGTACTGACAAGAGCAACTATCACGTTTATGCCGAAAAATTATACCACTTCAAACAGCCTTCAGAAAGAAAATGTTTCCATTTATCCGGATTTAAATTTCACGCAGGTAAGAGATATTTTTCGTTTGATTAATAAACAATTGAACGTTATTCCAGCTAGTAATTCATAAACGAATGATAATAAATTATATATATTCTCCCTATCTATATAATACGATAAAATAAAATAAAACTATCCAACATAAAAGAAAACGTGTGTTGTAAAAAAAGGATGTATAAAGTTTCGGAATTTTATTTATAAATGGATGTGTTATATAGTATAATATATTAAGTTTAATTAAAACGGTATATTAAAACTTGATTGTATTATTGTCTCTCTCTCTCTCTCTCTCTCTCTCTCTCTCTCTATATATATATATATATATATATATATATATATATATATATATATAATTATTATTTCTAAAAATAACAATTTTTAAAATTAATAAAGTTTGCTGCTTACTATATATCCGTTACATTAATATATATATATATATATATATATATATATATATATATATATATATACGATGACACATGAACAGACTTTATGTCATTTTTCTTCAATTTCTAAAATTTCTTTATTTTTCTAGATATTTATAATAATATTTATTGATATATAGTGTAAGGTTTATACTAATGTAGATTTCATTTTATAAAATCAATTTAGAAAATTGCTAGATGCTAAAATTTATATTAATTTTCATTGTACATACACATATATCCAATGATATATAATTATATATACATATTCTTATCGAGGCATCGGTTTATACTATCATTTCCAGAATTTGTGTTAAAAATATAACAATAATCGAGAAGAAATTTGATAAAGTTATAGATAAAAGAATCTATATAACTATTATATTTATATATATAACTTTCTATGACTAATATTTAATAACTGTAAAGAAACAGTATTTTTAACATTTTTATTTTTGAAGTACAAACATTAATCAAACTTTAATAATAACGACAAATTTTTGAAAAAAATAATTGAGTTACGGTAAAATTGGAGAAGAGTTATCTAACCTATCATGAAAGAATCAAACTGTTAGGCACAAAATTGTTTCAACAATTGCCAAGAGCTACACTTTCACTTGTATTATTTGCTAAAAGTAGCTATTATAAACCCTTATTGGCTCTTGTTAACCTATTGATTGATCTTCTTTTTGATATATATGTTTGTTTTTATACAAGATGTCTTAAAAAAAATTAAAAAGTAGATTTTATAATATAAATAAAACTACATCGTATTTAATATATATATCAATTAGGAATGATATACATCAAACCGGTATTATTAAGCAAACAAAAAACGAATGGCAATTTTTCGTTTAATTTTATAATATATAATTTATCATTAAAAGCACCAGAAATAATCGCGTTTCTGCTCCAACGGTACTCACTCAATTCTTTTTGTATGTTATACTTTATGAAGGATATTTCAATGTCCGAGAAAAGTGATCATCATATACTAAATTTCAAATCTGACTGGATGAGTCATTCTGATAATATGACTATGAGAAGTGAGCGAGAAGTCGGTGAGGTTCCACTTGCAAATATTTCAATCACCCCAGAACCTAACAGTAAGTTGCAAAAAATGTATAAGTGACATTAATAATAAAATCTACGACAAAATATTGTAAATATAATTTAATTCAAATGAGAATGGAAATAAAATCTAAAAATATCTTCTAGTAGTGAAAAAAATATAAATTCTATTCTGTCGAAAAAGAAATAGAAAATCATAATATTGTAAAAATAATATTGTGAAAATCATAATATAAACATAATATTATAAAAATTTTCATGATTTAAGATAAAGTCAATATATATTTTATTAATTTGCCATTTTGTTTTAACGCTGTCGCAAATATTATACTTCTTAAGCAATAGGAATTTTTCGAAGACTATAACTTATCATTTTATTAAAAGTTATTTATTGGTTTTTGCTGTAGATTAACAATTACTTTTCTAATTCTTAAATGATGGAAAATTTTTTTATATTATTTTATTTTTTTATAGATCAATACTGTACTAATTTTATAATATACATTTATTTTTTTTCTATTCTTTATTTTCACATTGAATTATTCTTTCTGATTTACTGAGATAATTCACTTAATTATTATATATTAATTTTATATATAATTATATTAATATGTACGATCTTAAAATCTCTAGAAAGTTTGAGCAAGCCAACATCTCTCAGAGCATTTGTACAATTCGACAATCAATTCACAAAAAACGATATTTCTGTGACATTGAGGTAAAAAATCTAAATTCTCAGTTTGTATTCTTTCATTTTTCTTTCTTTTCCTTAAATTCAACGACATAAAGAGGTTAATTCTGTTATAATTTTACTAAATATAAAAGACTGAATTGTTGTTCTTTTACAGATGGAATCAACCTAACTTTACCGATGAAGCAATACAAGGATACACAGTGAAATGTTTTTTCATCGAGGACTTACAAGAGATTCAAATCTGTGACGATAAAAATATCACAACTACAAAAATGGAGCACATAGTTCACAATCTAAAACCTAACACGACATATTATTTCCGAGTACGTGCGCATAATAAAGTTATTCCTGGTCCTTACACGGAAATCCGTGTGTCAACTATGCATGAAAATCCAATATCTAAATTATTAATCCAAACGTATAACGGTACCGTAATATGGGACCTGGATTTAAACAACATTAAAATCGGATTGACGGAATAGTACGTATACTGATAAAAAAATAGTTATAATTATCAAATTATTTTTGACACTTATAAAATTAAAGTTATTATTGCTATGCACAAGTTTATTATTATCAACATTATAGTAATAACTATAAAAATAGAAATCTCAATTATAATTTCTTTACTATACAATTGTAGTTGGCTCTTTTTTTCAGTGTATATAACTTCTCTTACTCAATACAACAAAATAGAATTTATTGGTATACCGGACATGACCTTATGACATGGAAGATTAATGAAACTGATATCACAAAAATGGCTAGCTATGATAAAGAAATATATGGTCTCTGGATTGACTGGGTAGCAAGAAATCTATATTTTATAATTAACTTTCAAGAGCCAAGCTATATTGTAAAGTTCGACTTAACAATGTGGGAAAATGGCATAATTAAATTTGATGAGATTATGAAAACAAAAGCTATTACTGGAAATATGAATATATTACCGTCTATGGGGTATGTTTATTACCATTCACCTGAAAAATTAATTTTCTATTAAAGATTTATGCAAATTTGTAATTTTTCTATAATTTTACGTGGTTTTATAATTAAGATCATAAGTAAAAAGAAATGTCATTATTTAATTATAAAAATTTCGAATTTTTACTACATATAAGTTTTTATTTTTGTTAAAATGTTTTATGAGTAAAATAATTATATATTTTTTAGAATTTTATATGGCGTATCGTACAATTTGATAAATAAACAATACGATATGATAAAATATCATCTCGATGAAAAAAATGAGCAAATTGTTCAGATAAATTCGTCTTTTATGAACTTTTGCCTTACAGGAAGTTTACTTCAGTATACGATAATTGATGACATGAATAATGAGGAGCCGTTAATTTACTGGTTAACTGCAGATCACGTGATTGTGACAGACATTAAAGTTTCTATGTGTAATACGATTTTAAACAAGAAAAACATAAGTGATGACATAAGATTCAGATCTATAACGATTGACGAAACATACGTTTACATTTTAGCAACTAATTATACGGTTTACCATCTCTACGTTTTGAAAAAGAAATATGCAAGTCTCAAGAGCGTAAATGCAGACAAATATGTTGAAAAGATATTAACAGACCGAAATGAAGATTATTTATTGTCTTCTACAATTTACGCTTTTGATAAATATTCTCAATCATATCCTCCAATAAGATGTCTGACACCTGACGAAAAAGTTTATAATTTTGAGACTGTGACTGCAACGACAAACAGCATCATTGTAAATCTTCCGGAGCCGGTTGTAAAGAGTGGATGCAAAAAATATAATTTACCAACTACTATATATACTATTTCCGTAAGCTGTTTAGACGACAATCTCAACAAGTCTGAAAAATTCAATATGCGGACGTGCGAGCGATATTACGAGATTCAGAACTTAACACCATTTACGAAGTACAAATTGAAGTTTACTTTAAGCAATTTTTACTTTGATCAATTATCAATAAATCCATTAGATTCGAATGTGATATCAATAAAAACTAATTCGGGCAAGCTTAATGCACCAGAAAACGTAAGTGTTCTAGCTTTGACGCCTACTATAGCAGTAGTTCGTTGGATGCCACCCAAGAAAGTGAACTGCATAGCCGTGACCTACGAAGTGCATTGGAACAGCACGCAACAAAAAAGCAAACAATTTATCAATGTGCCGAAACGTATGGCAGACGGCAGATTTTTCACAAAGATTAACTTGTCGCTACCAGTACAAGATTACTGGATATACGTGCGTGTGTATCCATTCAATTTCAGCGATTTCTACAACGAGAGTTTAAACAAGAACGTTCACATATACACAGAACTAAACAATATTACTTTAAATGAGGCCAACATAAATAGCATGGACATTTCATGGATCTCAAACATTAATCTGACGGTCTCTTCTGCACTAGAGTACAAAGACGTTGCAACAGAAAAGTGGCAAACAACGAATGGTAATCAAATGAATTATAGCAAAGAATTAATATACCATATCGAAAATTTACAATCGGGAACTTCATACAAGTTTCGCTTGACATTGAGATACCTCGAATATGAGGAAACTTTTACATGGCCGGCTGATGAAAGATTTATTTTTTCAACACGTGGTAGCAAACGTGGTAAGCAAATGAAAATATCCATACAGCACAATAAGGTTGCAGATATATTGAAGAATAATTTCATTGAAACATTGCAATATTGCAAATCGATTGCGAAACTCTGCTGAGTTATTGTTATAAGATGACAACGTTAAGATGTTCACTTTTTGTAATATTGCAATGAAATATATATTATAACAACATTGCAGTATAATATATTTGAAAGAATGCAATGTTATTGCAACCATTTAATAATATTACGTATAAAATACACTAGTAAAAAAAAAATAGGGAACACTTTTTGAACCCTAAAAATTGGGCTACGCAATTGGGAGGTGCGAAAAAATTAGAGTGTTATAGTTTTAAAATGTTTCTAAAATATAAATATCATATTCCTAATATCTAACTGATATTTTGTTAATTTATATTTCTACAATGTTTCTGTAATGTGTTACATTACAATTTGTAATATTGCAACATTGTCGCAAAGTAACTGTAATATTCTGTGGTGCATAGATGTTATAATATTATATGCTCAAGAGCCACTGAGCTAATGATCGTAAGTCAGAAACATTACCGCGGTACTGTTTATATCGCCAAGGTTGACTATGTAGAGAAAGAATTTGATAATATGTGAAACGTCTCTCACCTCACTACTCAAGTTTACTGTGAAACGGATGATAATAAAGCCATGTAACGTATTAACAATAGCGCGATACTGTTTATCAAGGTCAAACACGGTGTTATTGATAATTCTCTCTGCCGAAATATTTTCTGTAATATAAAATATTTGCGTGAGGAATATTAAATTATAGAAGTATTTTAATTTATTGATTAAGATTAAGATTAAGATAACATCGATGTGATTATTTAATATGTTGGATTCCTATCACGTTAAATCGATTCTCGATTAAATTGTATATTGTTTAATTAATCAGGATTGAGAAAATTTAAAGCATTGGTCGAAATATATTTAATTATAATATTGTTAAAGAAATATTATAAGCATATAATAAGCATCGATGATCAAAAGATCATAATATATTTAATTCTCTTGTCCCCTTTCATGTATCCCCTGTTTCAATTTTTATTCGCAGTAATGAATGATTACGATTCGATAATATATCGAAATATTTATCGTTGCGATACAGCCGTTTCATGTCAAAAGTTGTCATTTATCAAAAGTTAATTAATTTTTAATTATTAATATTTATAGCAAATTATGTTTCGATACTAATCGTAATCGTGTTTAGTACAAAAATTACAATATACGAAGCGTTTCTCATCACTACTTTATTACTCGAGAGTCACCGTGCGAATGATGACAAAGCCGTAATGTAGCGCGCTACTGTTGTTATATTTTATATTTCCAAAGTCGAACACCGTGTTATTAATAATTTGTTGCCGAAATATTTTATACATTATAAAATATACATTAACGTAAAATATTAAATAACAGAAGTATTTTAATTTATAGATTAATTAATCGATTATTTATTAAACAATTAATTAACATACGAAGCATTTGGCATCACTACTTTACTGCTCGAGTGTCACCGAATAAATGATAGCAAAACCATAACATACAAACAATAGCATCCTATTGTTTACGTCGCCAAAATCGAACATAATGTTATTGATAAGTCGTTGCCAAAATATTTTATATATTATAAAATATGCACTAACGCGGAATATTAAATTATAGAAGTGTTTTAATTTATTGATTAAATTGATTATTTATTCGGTGACACTCGAGCAGTAAAGTAGTGATGCAAAATGCTTCGTATGTTAATTAATTGTTTAATAAATAATCGATTAATTAATCTATAAATTAAAATACTTCTGTTATTTAATATTTTGCGTTAATGTATATTTTATAATGTATAAAATATTTCGGCAACGAATTATCAATAACACGGTGTTCGACTTTGGCAATATAAAATATAACAACAGTAGTGCGCTACATTACGGCTTTGTCATCATTCGCACGGTGACTCTCGAGTAATAAAGTAGTGATGAGAAACACTTCGTATATTGTAATTTTTGTACTAAACACGATTACGATTAGTATCGAAACATAATTTGCTATAAATATTAATAATTAAAAATTAATTAACTTTTGATAAATGACAACTTTTGACATGAAACGGCTGTATCGCAACGATAAATATTTCGATATATTATCGAATCGTAATCATTCATTACTGCGAATAAAAATTGAAACAGGGGATACATGAAAGGTGACAAGAGAATTAAATATATTATGATCTTTTGATCATCGATGCTTATTATATGCTTATAATATTTTTTTAACAATATTAGAATTAAATATATTTCGACCAATGCTTTAAATTTTCTCAATCCTGGTTAATTAAACAATATACAATAATCGAGAATCGATTTAAGGTGATAGGAATCCAACATATTAAATAATCACATCGATGTTATCTTAATCTTAATCTTAATCAATAAATTAAAATACTTCTATAATTTAATATTCCTCACGCAAATATTTTATATTACAGAAAATATTTCGGCAAAGAGAGAATTATCAATAACACCGTGTTCGACCTTGATAAACAGTATCGCGCTATTGTTAATACGTTACATGGCTTCATTATCATTCGTTTCACAGTAAACTTGAGTAGTGACGTGAGAGACGTTTCACATATTATCAAATTCTTTCTCTACATAGTCAACCTTGACGATATAAACAGTATCGCGGTAATGTTTCTGACTTACGATCATTCGCTCAGTGGCTCTTGAGCAGTGAAGTAGTGATATGAGACGTTTCATATATTATCAAATTCTTTCTCTGAACATAATTGCAAGTGCAACGAGGAACTTTTCGTGAATGAGTGTAAGTGCAACGAGGAATTCAAATGAGTGCAAGGAGGATTGAAGTGCCACGAGAAAAAAACGAAGAAAGCAAAAGAAAGAAGGAGGTTTTGGAAATGGATGGACCAATAAGAGATATGATGTAAGTCATTAATATAAATTATTTATCACATTCATTATTTATTATATTGTTGCGTCCCCACGTCCCGTCCCGCTGAATGTATTCGTCACCCATTGAATTCTTTCGAAGAAGATCGTTTCCGCGCGCGTTGTCAAGATGTTGTTATAAACAACGACTGTCTGAGCCCAGCTGTCGAGCTGTGCGGACGCGCGTCTATTTGTGATCCGTTTTACGATTATTCTGAATTCTTGTATGTTACTCGCGGTTTATTAAAATTCTTGTGCACCTTAAATCGCGTTATTAGTTACGAGTGCACGAGCGTCAGCGTATGCCGATTGTGTCGCGCACGTTCGATATATATCGTTCCGCGGACGCAACAATATATAAATTATTTATCATTAGTATATGTTCAAAATATACATATTTCACGTCTCGTTTTATTTCTTTGATAGTGATTTAATAGTGATTTTAAATTGTAACATATATAATACATATCCTTATAAAAAATATTCCATTTTATTTTAAAACGATTAAAACATTTATAAAATTTTTTATTAATATTTTCAGATACTCTTTATGTTTTATAAAATATTTCATATTAATATATTTATTTAAATATTTCACATATAGAAAAATAGAAATTTTTTTATTTATCGTATTACTAAAACTTTATGTCGAAAAAATATAAATTATTTTGTAATTACGCAATTTATAATATTAAAATATATCTATTTAAAAGTAAAAATGTAAAAATTAATTGCGCGCAATAATTAATTTTAAAATCAATTATTTTGAACATTGCTTTATGTAATATATTTTCTCTTATCCTTTATATTTTTATTTATCGTTTATATTTGCGAATTTAAATTTATGTAGTATATTACAAAATAAGTTCCACAAAATATATTATATATATAATATAACCCTCCCATTGGGTACACCTTGTCGGGGTGGGAGGGCTTAGTACTTGGATGGTGCCTTGAGGTTTATCTTAAATTTTTAGGATAAATCTTAAGGAGCCTGAAGGGGAAGCTAAGTACCCTTTCGCGTCGTCGGTGCCATCAACGTGTCGCGGACGGCGGCGTTTCGTTACCGCGTTTTCGCGTTGTAGTATTCTCGCGTCGTCGCGTTTTCGCGCTTCCGCGTTGGACTTTTCGTATAAAAATCCCAATTTCATTATTGTCACGAGTCTCTACTTCCGATGCCAACTAACTAGGATTTCGAGTTTGCACACGTTGCTGTGCAACGTACACTCGCGCTTCGTGCTTCGTCAAGTGATTCGGCCCGAATTAGTTAGAACTCGATCGATTGCTCGGAATGGTCGTTAATGGGTCCCTTCTCTTTGCTCGTCTTCAGCCACACGCACTACGTGTGTTAACCCTGTCGAGACTCCGTCGAGTGGATTCTCCTAGGCACGATTTTCGCTCGGTTAAAGGGGTTGCCTCCCCATTTTCTAAATTTGCTGAATGTTAGCATTTAAAAAATGTGGGTATCCTCTTCTTTTGCCGTCTACTAGCCTGGTGTAGCATATAGCAACCGCGGGAGGCATAATATGTCCGGGCGGAGCACCTGAAATCATGCTTAGCGGGTCCAGGTTCGATACGAGATAGGATAATTATGCGCGAAAAAGAGTTGATGAACTTCATTTTCCTCTATTTCCGTCAATCGTTTCGTCTTCTTTCCGATTCGGGCCTAGTCTTTGCTCGTTGTATCGTTGCATTCCCGACCTGTTGGCTCGAAGTTGATTGTAGTGAAATGAAATGGGATTTTCGCTCGTACCGAAACCAAGAGTGTCGTACAAAGTATATACATATATATTAAATATATACATCGCGCGACCAAATTTTTAATCGTACCGAATTAGTGCGGGAGTGCCGTTTAGTATCGCGCGTAAAATAGCGGAAATAGCGATATAAAAATATCGCTCGTGAGTGCGGGAGTGCCGTTAAAAGTATCGCGCGTCAACAACATGAGAGGAGGAGGAGGCTTGGGAGAGGCATCTTGCATCGGCGGAGCAACCTGATGGTGAATATTTATTATTTGTATATCAATTGGTATAAATTGTACGCATAATAATTCGGTCTTATTATTTAAATGAATTAAAGAGAAAATTAGAGAAAAAGATTTTTATGGAAGTCATATAAAACTTTCGATTTAAAAAGCAGTTTCAAAAATTTATAAAATTTTTCCACACGTGTTTATCTCTGCTTATTATTTTACACATCGGATATAAAATTCCGAACGATAAAAATTTTTTGAAATATTGATTACATTTTGTGAACATTATTATAAATGAATTTTATATTTGTATGTTACAGACAACGTAGCTTCGATAACTCCGCTGTTGCGCATCAGTGCCGGTGAGTGAGAAAAACTTTTATTTAACTTTAAGGTAACGAATTCGTAGAGATTGTAGATGTAGATGTAGATGTAGATTGTAGATTGTAGTAAATTCGTTGCCTTAAAATGGATGAGCTAGGATAGATTAAATTAAATAACTTTTAATAAATTTTTTCGAAATGCTTTGCATCTATTGCGAAGATATATTGAAGTATTAATTAAAAAAAGAGAATCAAGAAAAAAAAACTTTTTTGTAAAGATTTTGTCTAATTTATTAAATAAACAGCACGCATTAATAATTTTATCAATTTTATCAATTTTTGATACTACTTTATTTTTATAACGCGCATTTATTTTATTCTAATTTCTTATAACTCATCCATCGTAGAATTTGTTTGTAGATATTGTTTTTAAACTTTACTTTAACTTAATATAAAGCCAAATGATTAATTAATTAAATAATTTGTAATATGATAAAAGTTATACACACACATGAATTTTATATTTTATTAGAAAATATAATATACAGAAATTTGTAGTAATTTGGCTTTATTTGAGTTAAAATAAAATTATATTCAAATATTTAACGAACGATCGTAAAATCGAGCGATCGTTACGATGAGCGTGAAATATTTACGCTTATTTGCCGGTAATTAATCGGCAAAAGAAGAAGTGTTTATCTCCTTTTTCGATCTCTGATTAGAGATCGAGCGAGAAAGTGGCCAGGATCAACGAAAAGTAAGTTCAACTGGCCTGAAGAAAAGCTTCCTTACGTACAATAGTACGTAATGTCGGACATTTATTCACGCGGTTAGAGAATGTAATTAGGGTACGTAATTAAAATATACGTGATTAGAGATAGGCTTTCCTCGAATAATTTCACTTAATCGAGAAATAGGATTGTTAGGGCTATTAGGTGATCATTAAGATTTTTTAATTTTCCTTTCAAGAAGTAGAGGATTGTTAGGGCTATTATGTGATTAATTTAGGTGATTAATATATATTATGTATCTTTTAAAGAACCAGGAAATGTAGGTTTAAATAATATTAGGGAAAACAGATTAATAAATATTTCAATAATTATATTATTAATATTAAGAATTTTTAAGGGGTCAATATTTTTTGAGTGTTTTTTTTTACAGGTATTTTATTTATATAAGGATGAAAATTAAATTATTAACACTCAATAATTTTTATAGTAATACGAATTATTTTGCGAAATTTTATGTACTTATGTAATACGAAATTTATGTACTTTTATGTAATACGAAATTTTATGTATGTGAGAGCCCAACACTACCCCGGCGGGACCGCTAAATAGGTCCTAAGATGATTATCCCTAAGATTACCTATTTAGCGTTCCCGCCGGGGTGTGCATAAGGAGCATTTTCCGCACGTAAAAAAAAAAGAAAGGATTGTTGTTATCTTTCGCGATTGAATAATTTATTTACTATCAATTTACATACATAAGTATCTTGTTATACAGCACTGGTGCTACCGGCATTTCGTGCACATAGCACGGAACAAAACCAGAAATTGTGCACATTATATATTACCCTCTGAGAACATTCATGGACATTGGCTTTGTAGTTCACGTCCACGTTTTCAATGTCCATAGAGGGAGTATCGCTTTCAGGGATCGCCTAAAAGCAGGCCATAACATCTCTCAGTCTTCTCTCTGTGACTATCCATTCAACATGCGTTCGGAAATCCTACATGGGTAATATTTACTTGGCCAATCAGGAAGAAGAAATTTTTGCTCCGTTTCTTCTGATTGGTCAAGTAAACTCTGCTTTTACTCTAGGAAGAGTATTTTTGAACGCACCCTTACAGCAGAGATAATCTGCAGCGCCTCTTGTGGTAGATATATGCATTAACTTGCGCGCCTTCGTATTGCAAATGGCGATTCGAAACAAGTAGTGCGTCGCGTGTGTGTGCAAATTGAGAATAAATATGGAAAATCTCGAGCAAAAAGGAGTTTCAACAGGTCACTTTTATGTGAGTTCTTTTTTTCTTTTATTAGTTAATAAGCGAAGATAGTCTAATTAATTGTAAATCTCAAAATAAACCGCGAAAGATAACGAATAAGATAACGGTTGCACGAAAAGTTAAACGAACGGTGCGAACTTCACTTACATCAATGTTTAGTCATAAGTGCTTGAGCTAAGTTCCACAATCGCGGAGTCACTCCATTATTATTACTTATTGTTTGCTGAACTTTAAACAAAGATAGATAATTTTCACAAGTATTACGCAATTGCCAAGTGGAAACATAGCTCCAAAAGGTAAATCTTCACTCTTTTTTCATTTCGATTGTTAATCAAACGCGAAACGTTATTACATTGTGACGAGTACGTAGATTTAAACACTTAAACTCTGTAGAAATCTAAGTAAACTGTAACATCCATTTGTTTTTTTGCTACTTATGTGATCGTTATCTAAATTGAATGAAAAATAAGTATATGATATATATATATATATATATATATATATATATATATACCCATACAGCACAGAATATTGCAGCAATATTACAATGTTATTGTAATTTGTTACAACAATATTAATAATATATATATGTTGCGATCAACGTATATTTTTTTTGGAAAGTATGCTTGTCCTGATCGATTTTTTATAATGTAACTTATTTTATTAATTATTTACAGACAATGGCTGATATTTGGATAGTGTTGAAATTTGACGAAATTTGTAGAAATTCGGCACAGCGGTGAGTACTAAATATTACTATTTTCGAAATGTTTGTTGCAAATAGTTGCAACAGCTTATTTAAATTGCAAAGACTATAAGTATATTTATACCTTTAGATATACTTTTTTTAGGAAAATAAAGAACAAAGAAACTTTATTTTTTTAGACAAATACAAAATATAAATTAGTAAAAATAGTAATAAAAATTTCGTAAAGAGAGATATATCATATATATCTAATGTGTTAATAAATTAATAGTTATTACAAAATTTATTTTATTCTTGCTGCTGATTAAATTGATTAAATCAGTATACAGAAAAACGGATTTTATATTATCATGATATAAACAAGTGCATATAAAAATTATATTATTTAAGTTCTGTATAAACGTTTTTATATCAATTAAATATTTGAATAGTAAACTTATATCAAATCATCGGATACGATGTGGCAATCGCATTCTTAAAATAATTGTACATCCCAGACTTCTTTTTCTTGTGTTACGTATTCGTGAAGATTCTAAAATTATTGAAGCTATAGCTATTTTTCATTATGTGATGATAATTAATCCATAGAAAAGCGTTGCAAGTCATTAAAATTCAGTTAAAATTTATACATATTTAGAAAATTATTTATTTCACAAAATATTTTTTAAATAAATTAACAATATTAGACATAATATATTGATTAAAACTCACTAAATAACATTTTTTACATAATAACTATTTTTATTATTATATGCAGCAATTTTTTAATAATATTAGTTTCTTATTTTGTAATCGATTTTTTTCCTGAAAAATATCACATCTAGTATATATATTTAGCGTTTGCAACGTTTTTCAATTAGTATCTTAATTATCTAAGGCGGATAGACGATGATAAGTAAATGGTATATCTACGTGGCATAAGTATGATTACATCTTGATACAAAATATACATATACATACATACACGCAATAGTATAAAGTTACAAATATAATCTCGTAATATCACTCTCTGTTATAAGTTTTTTTCTAATTTTTGTTGCCATACGTTAAACGTAAAAAATTTTAATTTATATTTTTATCTTAATTTAAATAATACGAATAAAATCAGACGGAGAGATATGTGCATTTTAAAAATTTTAAAATACTTTCGCACTTGCTATTTCTCAACTCTGTTTTGTTATTTGGCAAATATGTGTCGTCTATTGTGGCGGACATGTCGTCGTCGTTTCATGCACGTGGCACAACACTTTTCTCGCACAATCGATGATGTATCACACATACGTTTGTAGTTTGCACACGACGGAACTATACTATCCTTGCAATCTGAAAAAAGATAATATATATATATATATATATATATATATATATATATATGTATATTAGTCATCCGCGATATAAATATAATAATTTATAACATGAAGAAAAAGTACATAATAATTAAATTCAAACATACATTAAACATCATTATAAAAAAATTAGACAATGTTTTAAACTTTTTTGCATGCATTTTGAAAAAGAAAACCGACGATAAGTGAAAAAATTCAATTGGTTAAAATTTGGTACGCAAATCTCTAGAATTCATTGCATATGCTAATGATACTTGTTATAAGAATTAGATGACTTTATAATAAGTATTTATACGCGCGCGCGCGGGTTGGATGCCTCATATGCACATGCAAATCGAGCGACGTATCTCATAAAGCAAGTCGTTACGAGAACCGCGGTTTTCTCGTGTAAATTCTAGTTTCTCGACGCCTTCGGATAAGAGCATATTCTGTAACTTTGGACAAGCCAAACGCTCTATAACCTAACCAGCATAACTTAGAATTACATGCGGCTACATGTTCTAATTCTCTCAACTCTATTACTATTCTGTTAGATTGCCTCAAACTTCTATTCAACATCAATTACTATAGTGCGACAAATGTGAGTTTAACTTTTAAATATCTGACACGAGGAGTATAATTATTAATATTATTAATGCTATTGGACGCAATAAAACTTCTTGTGGATACACCTGAAAATAATGTTGCAAATGTGTCGCAAATATATGTATGTGTATATATATACATACATATATATATATATATATATATATATATATATATATATATCTTTATATATATATATATATATATATATATATATATATATATAAAGAGAGATAGAAAGATATATATATATATATCTTTCTATTTCTCTTTGAAAGTCTTTTATCAAAATTTTAGCAAAGCATATTAAAATTATAAATTTTGGAAGATACGACAATTTTCTATATGAAAAACTAAAATTTTATAGAAAATGCATGCGGAAGACTTTTGAGAATAAAATTTAACTATGTAGATATAATTACCATTTTTCTCATTGGTGCATTGCCGTCGATAATAACAGCGCTTTGTATCAAACGGTCTTCTGTCGAAATTGCAATCGTCGGATAGCAAGTTTGTCGCGCGATCACGACATTGTACTTCTCTATGTTTAATTCCAGACTTTACGAGGCAACTCGCGTTGCAACTTGCCCAATTTCCTAGAATTACAATTAATAGACAGCTTTACAGATCGTTTTAACAAATATTTAACAAATTTGAGAAATTCGCATCTGATAAATGAAATTTAAAATAGTCATCTTTCATTATTATTATTCAGAAATGTCACTAACTCTCACGTTATTTTATTATAATAACGTTTTTAATGAAAATTCTACAAATATATTTTAGATATTTTATAATATTCTTTCGGTTATAAAAATTTCGTTTATTTAAAATTTAAATAAATAAAATATTTGTTGTAATATTATATAATTATTTTATAATTAGAAAAAATTTTGTTCGTATGTATATTAAAAGAGAAGACGCACACTGTCTTTGTATATATCGTACCAATCGATCTGTAGCTTACCGGTGATCCATTTTCCACCGTAACAATCCTCGACGCTGATTGGCTTGTTATCCGGATTACAATCGCCCGGAACGGAGCATGTGACTTTCCTGCTTCTCTTGCCATTTGAACAGTGACTCCACTTCGATACCGTCCACTTCGACTTAGTGTTGTACATGGAATTGTCCGGGTTCTCGTCGACGACGTTGTCGAACTCGAGAATCTCTGGCTCCTCGGTAGTGAGGCTGTCGACTATCGTAATACCGTCTTGCTCGTTCAGACTGATATTATAGAATGACATATCCTTGTTGTCGGCGTACACGAATAGCGGTATCTCCGAGGTGGGCCCGCATGGCGGTAAATCTGGGCACGGTTCCACTTCTTCGGGTCGTATGTTTTTATCGCAATCGCGATCGGGTAGTGCCAAGTCTGATCGATCGGTACCGTCACCGGAGAATACGCACATTACTGATCTTTTACGCAGCGCGCTCTCGCCGCATGTAACAGGACACATTTGCCATGGGCCCACCCACCACCTAAAATGTTGCAAAATTCTTTTATACACACACAACACATATTTTTTATATAATAAAATACAATTTCCTACATAGAAAATCTCTAGATTGTCGTTTTCAATTATGGTTTTTTATAAGGTTGAATCAATAGAAAGAATTTCTCCATCATAGAGTAAGAATATAGAAAAGATGGCAATCGAAAATTGAATAAAGTTTTATTCAACCGTTTCGAAAATTCTTATTATGAGATAACAATGTTCTCTCTCTTCGAAGTTCTTCGAATTTTGTTACAATAGTTTTATCGGATTCAAAGTTAGAGTTTACCTCGCGGGACATGGATTCGAATTGCATTCGCGCGACTTTGGTTCCGGTTTCTCGATGCCGTCACAGAAATAGTCCTCAACGATACCGTTTTTCCTTTCGTGACAGATTGCGTGGGAAGTTTGAGTACCACCACCGCAAGTGACCGTACAAAGAGTCCAATCGGAAAATATCCACGAGTATTCTGGAGCTCGATCAGGCTTCTTTTTTGGCACGGTGTATTCATAACGTAGTCCAAAATTGCGATAGTGACCTCTATAAATTAACTAAAATAATAACGTTTGATAAATATTAATGACAGCCAACAAACGGAAGTTGTTTTATTAAATCATCGAATTTCAAATTTGACATGTAATATATATAGAAAAATTTCAATCACGGAAATTGCGCGCCGCAAATGTATTTTATTGAGATAATATATTACATAGACTGCAATGTCTTCTTTAATAGGTCCTGGAATTCTAATCTTCTCTCTATCTCGATCACGTTCATACAAAGCTGGTGTCCCGGCGACTTCGTACTCGCCCGCTAAAGTGATCTGCCTGTCCAATCAGAATTTCATCAGAGTTTAAGATTACGTTCATATTAATATTACGAAAATTTCGCTCATCAAAATGTAATAGTATCACTCTGTGATAACTTTTTACATTGTCTGATAAGAATATACATACAACTTAGGCAAGCAAGCGACGCGATATAAGATTATAATTTCATTTTGCAATTTCAGTTATATTTAAATTTCTCGATCTGCCTACGTTGACGCACAGTTTAGAATTTTGAGATCTAAGTTATACGCACCGTTTTCCATTGAGGAAATACTTGTCGGAATTCGGCACGCCGATGCCGATATAATTCTTACTGTTACCGATCTCCTCGATCTTAATATTTCGCGAACCGGATGGAATAACAATGACTTCCTTGTATCCGGGACCATCATTTTTGTCATAAACACCACTGGTGGTTTCGCATTGAGTACCATCGCCATGACAAATACCGCAGCGATCTTCCGTAGCATCAGAATCCACCATCCAATCACAACCGACTTTCTAAAAAAAAATCTTAATTTTTTAATGCTTAAAATTTTTTTAAGCATTAAATGAGAGATCTAAATTTAAAAATATATCTGAAATATTTAGACCTATTTTGAAAGTAATTTTTTTTAAAGAACACTGACTCTGCATATGCCAGCGATACACATGTCCCTGGTACCAACATTGCATGGCGTACCGTCGAGAGCAGCCTCTCCCCAAGGGACGATTACGCTTTCCTCTGTATCAGTGCAATAAAGCTCGCAAGGCTCCGCTAAATGAGATGTAAATCAAACTTCGTGTGATAAATCATTATAAATATTTCGCGTGTTTAAATCATTACGTGATTTAGATATTTCTAATTCGTTTTACAATTTATAATACATGTTGAATAATCTAAATAATTACATTCTACTTTACCACATAAAATAATTTTGTTTTCTCGTTTCTATATAATCGTTCGTATATAATGCGTGCATTTTAATATCGATAATTTATAGATATTTAATTGAGAAAATTCGCACATGATGCATATTGATAAATGTACATTTTGAAAAATCATAAAGATCTAGAATTTCGATTTCGGAATTACATATGCGACCGCGGATAAAAATTGCATGTATCAAATAAATTAAAAGTTTATTTACTTTGATCGAAATATGGCAGCCAGGTATAATTCTTTCCTTTATATTCTTTACCGTCGTAGTTGTTGCACTGAACCGCGCGAAAACTCGGTGTACCTTCCGGGCAAGATTGCGTGTTGCAGATTTTATAACGACGTCTCTCGCCTATACAAAACTTTCCGCCGTGTGCGGGCTCCGGATGATCGCATTTCCTCTCGACTATCGAGACACCGGCACCACAAGTTCTCGAACACTCGCTCCATGATCCCCATTCGCCCCAACTGCCATCGATTTGCCGCGGTCGATCGACAATAGGCACGCATTCCTGATTTTGACACCACTACAAAGCGCGATGCAAAAATGTATTTAAAAGAGTCTTTAATATTTTCATACACTGAAAAAATTGTATTCTCAACTTAAGAATATGCCACTTATCTTTAGAATATAGCGCCAAGAGGATCTCCTCTTGGCGCCTATTTTAGTATATATTCTAAAGATAAGTGGCATATTCTTAAGTTGAGAATACAATTTTTTCAGTGTAATATTCATTTGTCTTCTTAAATAAATCTCAATAGTGATTTAAATAATGGCAAAAATATTTTACAAAAACACATTTTATCATTGAGAGAATTTGAATTTACCATGTGTTTCCCACAATGTGTTCCCGGAGCTGCTGGATGCAGCATAGTAGTGCAAGAACCGTCTACGATGCACCATAGTTTCGAGCAAATCTGGAATCATAAACAGTCATAAATCTTTAAATCGTGGTTATATCGGGCCGGTTAAGATCAGATTGGCAATTTATTATCGATGATCTTTATTTACCTCCTGCAATGGAGAACAAACAGAAGCTTCTCTTACGCCGAACTGCAACCGGCATTGATGCTCGGCATTATACATTGCACCGGGCGGTAAATCCGGATATGCATAGTCATTACCCGCAGGTTCATCTTCTAAACAATCGCCTTTTCCTTGGCTGAAAAATTCGGCAAATCACATTCATATTATATTTCCTTGTTTTTGTTGCGTAGAAAATATAAAAATTGTAAAATCCCAAAGAAGTTAAATAGATTTTTTTATTTAGATATATTTTATTTACTCCAAAAAGTTCGTAATATCTCTTCTAGAGCATCTGGACCAAGCTACTCCAACAGCGTCGACTTCAAAAGTTGGCGTCATTACATGTAAAGTATCGCCTTCACGTTTGCTACAGCCGATTTTTTCCGTGTCGTGATACATTCCAAAACTAAATATGCGATAGGTATTTAAAATTAATATATAATTAATCTTAAAACGTTCAATTTAATATTTCATATTTTATAAAGAAATATTGAATGTTCTTTTTATATCGATACAGTCATTCTTGCTTACTTATGTCCCAATTCGTGCGTGATTGTATGCGCCAACGTGATCCCATTATCCTCGTTGACGCTGCAGCTACGATCCGGTTGGCACATACCAGCAACGTGAGCCACTCCCAAAGTGCTACAAGGGGTATTTGCACGCGAACAAATGTCCTCTCTCGTCACTAGAATCGCCACGTCGTGATGATTCGGATGCGAATCATCGCCGGGATTTAGTTTCTGCTGCCACTTGCAGAAATTATATAGAGTTCTATCCGCGTTTATCGCGATATCTAACCCTTGCTAGGACAGAATAGTTGATTTCGAGTAATCGCTCCATCTTAATACTATCATTATGTATATATCGCGCTAATTAAAAACGAGTAAAAGCGATTTGAAGGATAACGTAGGTACCTCTGCGTCTTCCTCCTCAACGAGAATAATTCTGACCACTACGATGTTGATGAAATTGCCGATAGTGGGATCAAGATAGAGCGCGGACACCATGTTCATGATTGTCAGGAGATAAGTTTCCACATCGCCATCCTGGTGAAAAGCCATCATCGTCGTGTCGGCGACGACAAGAACCTCGACATGACGCGGTGTACTGATCGATCTCTTGGAACGATGCCACCGTTTTGCTTGATGATGTTTCCTTCGCCCGCGGCCTTGAACTTGGACGAGGCCTGGTTGAGTTTGCCATTCGAGCCGCGTCTCTGTCAATCGACGCGGTTCTGTCGGATATTTCACGTGCTGTCATGATCAATGTAGTTGCTAATCTTTCTTTTTAGTCTGTGCTTTTACCGTCAATTTATTTGTTGCGGAGTCAACGATTTTAAACGTTGCAAAAAGTGCTAAAGTATACGCGCAATTCTTGTCAATCGATCGAAATAGATAGTAGCTTCTACTCTGTGGAGCGCTTTAACACGGCTGATTTATGCAAATTGGCAGATTGTAGGGCTGCAATTAAGATTTCATTTGGTCCATTCGATAGATCGGCAAGCCTGCCGAAATGAATACTCATTGTAGTTAATTATGGGTTTGCATCGAATTGGATTATCCCCTCGTGCGCTTCACTATATAAAGGAACGTATCAACCGAGCGATCTTAGTTCTCTATATCGGCGCGCTCGTGCACGTTTCATCCGCTGAAATGCGGGAACGTCAAAACGGGTGGCTAGATCGTATCTTGAAATTGTGCCAAAGACTACGAGCCAGTAATTTCGGAATTCGTACGATTCAGGCGAATTAGGTCGGGTTAATCAACTCGTTTCGCAATATTATTCACAAATCGTAAACAAATCGATTATCGATGCTTTCGCTACTTTACACATTATGTTACACATATATGCAGAAACTCTTACAAGTTATTAAATTGCGGAGCTACTATAAAACTAGTATTATTGTGCAGTCGAATGAGAGATTAGTTTCGATTAGAAATTAGTTTTAGGATCATTATAATCCTCTCTATTACTATTATATATTTCAATATTCCTGCGCGCAAGACTATACTCTTTCTCTCGCCCACCCTATCCTTCTTCCTGCTCGGATATTATCGTCGGCGAAAAATAAAGGAGAGACAAGGCGTCGATGACACGCCCACGTTCCGTACCACGGTGCGTCCAATTACATTATACGTGCAGACACATAAATACATGCGATACATATTACAGGAGAGGGCGAGAGGACGAGAGGTGTAGGACGGCGATGCGTGCGGGGGAGCGTGCGGTTGTAGGACGCGCGGGCGAAAGTCGAAATAGGAACAAGAAGAAGGTGTCTGTTCTCACCGCGGGTGCCGCAGTTTCTCTCCTGTTTCCTCTTCTTTTTGCGCCGTCGCCTGCTGCGGCCGCCAGCGCCGATCTCGATCTGCTGTTGCTGCTGCTCGGCCGAGCGCCGAAAGACGAGGTGAGGCCGGCCCCCGGGGGCCGTGGGGCCTTTACAGACCGACGAGCGGGCACCGGCGCCTAAATCGTCGGTCGTCATTTCGTCGGCCGACGACGTGCCGCGTTTTTCTTCCAGGGACACGGCGACTGGTTCCAGCCAGAACTCGCCGTGGTCGCCGCGCAGCATACCCGCCTGAAACACAAAACCGGGTCTCATGTTACTCAGACACACAGAGACCGGTGTACACCGGCCGAGATTCTCGTCGTGACGTCTCCCGGCGATGCCGTATACGAATGGGCCGTTTAGCTCGAAAGTGGCGCGTATGTCATCCTGAAAAACTTGTTAACCCTTCAGCGAGCTGCGTCTCGGTATTTTTAAATTTCGCGCGTGTTATTTCGTCATTAAGTATTATTTTTGCATAATCAAGCGCGCGCTTAGTATCGAAACTTTATATAAATGTATTTGGAAAATTTATAGTACATCAATCATCGTTATTACAGCATGAAACTGATTATCGTACAAGATCTAAGTATCGTGTGTATTTCAGCAATTTTATATATCATATTTTATATACATTATTATTATTATTATTATTATTAATATTATTATTGATTTAGCGTGTAATTACATTTACGCTTGTAATTAAAATGAAATCGTGAGCTTCAGTGTGGGCACAGTCAAGATTGACGGGCACGAGAAATAATAGAGAACTTGCGGAGGCGTATCTCTTCGCAATTTTGCGCGAATATCATCCCAACGGCGACGATATGCGAAAATATTAATACGATATACGAGATCATAAACGAAGTTATGAAAGCGAAGCGCTACTGGACTGGAGATAGTGCGTATTCAGCGCAAGGTAGCAACTAGATATTAATATTATATAAGTATGCTTCTCTTCTTAAGCACTTGGAAATTGAGTTTCTACCGAGTTGGTTTATATCAGCGTACGTTGCCAAGTATATATTATGCTTAGTTCCCATGAAATGTAAGCGCAGCTCCAACGTGGAAAGGACACCGTTCGATATCGCTCGGTATCGCGAGAACAGAGAGACGTTAATGTAAAACTTATTGGAACTTGCCGCTCATTATTTTAGCCATCAATCGCTATCTGACAGGAAACGGCGAGACTTGTCAGTGGCCACGGGTGATTAATGCCGTAGCGTAGCTGCGGGCGTGCTAATCTGTAGCATGATCAACATCGGTTGGCATTATTCTATTTCTTGTTCTAAAGGTGTTAGAGCTCGGACCTCCGACGGCGCGCCAAGCGTCATGGAACAAGTATTTCGAAGGTTCGTGTGATCGGTATAAAAAGAAAAAAGGAGAAGACGGTTTCGAAATTAAGGAAGATTTAAAAGTTGGAGCGAGATTCGCATATCCCGGCTAACTTTTAAAATAATGCAAAGTTTTCATATAATTACAAAAGATATATATAAAACGAACTTTTTCCTCTCTTTGTCTCTCTCTTTATATATGTATATATTAGTTCGCTTATTTCGCTTTTTTTGTACCTTGTAAGAGTCAGTACTAAATATTAAACAAAATTTTTTTTATATCTACAATATATTATAAAAATAAATTTCTTAATTCCATGATACGGTAATGTTGAAGATATAATACATAATAGCATCATAAACATTGTTAGAAATCAAATAAGAAGCAAAAGAAGGCTAGAAACCAAAAACGCAGGTAATAATGCGTGATGTTAATAATATATTATGATAGAAATTTTGTAAAATTATTTATCTTACATACAATAAGAAACGCAAAAATATATATTTAAAATGTACTGTCGACGACGTTTCGACCCTACTCTGGGTCCTTTTCACAAAGTCAAATAATATTATTTAAAATTTTATTTGACTGAAAAGGATCTAGAGCAGGATCGAAAACGTCATCGACAGCACACTTTAAACATATATTTTTGCGCCTCTTATTGTATGTAAGTGGAACAACTTTATAAAGTTTCTATCATAATATATTATTACTATCACCATTACCTGCGTTTTTTGCTTAGCCTTCTTTTGCTTCTTATTTGATTTGTATCATTTAAACCATTTTTACATTTTTATATTTTTACTTTTTTGGTTATTAGAAATTTTATCTGTATTAATCGAATCAAATTTCGTATATATTAATACTTGATCTGGATTGTTTGTGCCATATCATCATCATTGGTGTCACGAGGCAGATATTCCCGTGTCTCGGCGAAATAAAACGATCAGTGAAGCGGAGCGAGAGAGGCGGTAAAAGGGCTAAATATAGCCGGACCGAGGTGGCGCTCGCTATTTCGATTAGCCCTCGACGCAGACCGTGAAAAATCACGGCGCCAGTCTCACAAAGGCGAAGAGGAAGAAGAAGAAGAAGAAGAAGAAGCGAAGCCTCGTCGTCGAAGGATCTCAAAGCGAAAAAGATCCGGTCGTGACTCGGCTCGGCATGGGTCCTCATGGCGTTCTTGCCTCCTCCGCTTCTCCTTCATCTTCTTTCCCTTTGTCGCGTCATCTTCGTTTTATTTTGCATCTTTCTCTCTCTCTCTCTCTCTTCTTCTTTTATATGCTCACAAACTTTGATCGGCTATATAAGAAGTGATTTGTTATCGCGATGGCTTTGACGATGACGATGGACAGGACATTTTGTTGTCAATTTTGTTAACTCTTTTGCTATTCAAGGAAATTTTAAAAAACGAATGAACATTATAAATATATTTCATTATTATTATTAGGTTGAACGACATAATTGCAATTGTTCATTATTCCGGATATACTTGAAGAGAAATTTATTTTATTTTATTTTTAAAAAATTTATTTTACAAAAGATTAACAATTGCGAATGATTCTTTTTCCGGGATTTATTTATTGAAAATACAGAGTGCATGTTCGAACATTGATAAATATAACATAGAACGTAGATCGAACCGTGTGCTCTTAGCTGAAATAAAATAATTGAAAGTTATGGCGCATATGTTAGTTGCACCCATGCAATATTTCATTCTTTAGTTGAGAAGATCTCCGATTTGTCAATATCTGTCAATTGATAAATTTAATTTAATAACTACAACTTCTATCCGCTATCGGATTTTGCATTCGGAATATTTTATGTAATTGTCAAAACGGTTCTCTCTGCAAAAATTCAAATTATCGAAAATATATCTCATAATTCATCTATAGTGAATAAGTCAAACTAAGAATTTCACTCTTCTCTAAAAATTAATATGCGAAAAAATAATAAAGTAATAATATTTAAATATTTTCGAATAATTATCTTTAATACATAACTAAATTGATTAGCTTTCATGCTTTCGCAAATTGGATGTTTCAGGATATATATAAGAATGTTATCGATTGTGTGTTACGATCTATTGCACATTCTTTGGTATTAGTATCTGAGAATTCACTATCCTAGTTGAATACGATTCTAATCGCGACAAATAAATATATCTTTATAGTAACATGACATTTACCAGGAAGCTGTTCAAACGTTTCTTTTAATTGAACCGTATTGTATGGGCCAACGGAGAATATATGCGACATGTATCGTATATTTGCGGGATTCGATTAATTCCGCATATCGACCGATAATTTACGATAGTTTATGTTACAGTCGCGTCCTCGGCGGAGGAGGAATTTCTATTGCAACAGTGTGCTGCAATAGAACTGTCCCGCGTTCGTATCTATTGCGCCTTTTCTAATTGCCGTGGACACGCAGAATCGAGAGAAACAGTACTATAAATTCGCCATTTCTTTTTCAGAATAGAATTAACGAAGCATATCAGACTTGTCAAAAGTAGCTTCCGATTTGTAAAGTGCGCCGATCAATTATGCATCGTTATAATTACATAAAATATTATAAAGCCGCTTCACATATATATATATGTACTCTCCGATACGACCGGATCGCGGATTAAATCATTAATTGGCGCGCAACTCGTTGCAAACGATTGACATAAATTACCGCGAGCCAGTTCGCTGCTAATCGTGCGACGCACACCCGCACTCCATCGGCGACGCAATCGATCGTGACGATTGCACAAATGCCGATCCGCGGGTAGGAGGTGGTCGTGCATGGTGGTCGTGCTGCGCATATGAAGAAAAATCTACTGCGCGCGAAAAGTTCCGTCCACGCGTTAACGCGGCCATTGTGCGGTCTTGAAAGAGTCCAACAAAGCGAATTCGATCGGTATAAAATCGCACGCGGGACCATCGTCGATCGTGATCATAGTCATGTATGTACCCCGTCGTACATATCTCGTGGCGTCGTTTGTTACGTTACTTGGTTTACCGATCATCGTCAAGGCGATCTTACCCCACAAACTGGACATACGCTGCCGTTGTGTATGCATAAATTATTATTGAGCGACCAACGGGAAATACCGATGGGCGGTCGCAACATCGAGACACGCCGACACTCATGTTTAGCGATCGACGAAGCCTACGGCCCCGCTTTTATGATGCATATTTGCACCTATGTCTAAGCACGCATTGGCTCCCCCGTTGGCGATTGTTGCGCACACGTGAATAATCTACCGCGCTTGTCGCACGACTCGACCGCTGCTGACAGCCGTAAAAGACGATTAGAATTGCCTGGTTGGCAAAGCCGATACGATCTGCCGCTATTACGGAGGTCCGTTGATTATCGCACTACCGTTAATCGCAGTGATCGCCGAGGGAAATTAATTATCGAAATCCGCGAAAATGCTTGATCTCGGTGCCTGAATTAGCGGCGGTTAATTATAATTCGTGGTGTTGATAATAATTTTGTACCTTGAATGCGCACCAAATTTAATAATTAAATTTTTATAATCTCTGACAAGTTGCATAGAATAGAGTAAAATATCGTATTTCGTATATTAAATAAAAACAAATTTATATAATAAATTTATATGATCAATTATAAAGCGCGAATGTCTTTTTTACAAATCTATATTTTTGTTTCTAATATTTATTATTAAAGTATCATTTAAATAGCAGATAGTAAAATATCATTTAAATAGCAGATATCATTTAAATAGTAAGATATCATTTAAATAGTAAAATTTAATTGTTTACAAATTTTCTTTGAGTATTGTATTACGCAAATATCGTAACAGCAAAAATTTTGTTTCATCGATTTATGGAAATATGAATACATTGCGCTTCGCTAAGTTTATTCGTTTTATGATACATTTCAATTATGGCACCGATAATTGGCATTTACATTCGCATTCGAGATATAAAAATTTCCATTGTTAGTGAATGCAAAATTTGCTAATACTTGATTACGATATTCCATGCCAGCGAATTGGAACATTCCTTTTAAACGCAACGTTGCGTGTCTGCATGTAGATTGAGTCCGAATATTATGACAGAAATTTCAATTCAATTACACGCTATTTAATTTATTCGGTTGCAATGCACATCTCGGGCATTTGAGTTTATTTCGTAAATAGCAATTAATTCCGGAAAGTGCACTTTATACGGGCTTTGGCATCGATTTCAGAAATTCAAACGATTCCACGTAAACGACGCGGTTATACGCGGCGCTTGCTTAATATGCACCTTGTTAGTACCGGGATTATGCCCTCCTGCCGCAACAGGGAATTTAATAACGCGCCGATAAATTATTGTAAATGTCAATTGCAACCATTACGACCATGTAACGAGTTATGCACGCGGCAATCACGTACGAGAGATCGCCAATGACATCAGACTTTTTATCCAGCGAGTTATCTTTGTTCAATCGATGGTTGAATGCGAAAGACGCATAAGCTATCATGGGTGTGTTCTGCTGTCACAACACCATAATACCGCGGGAGAGACGAGCAAGGTTGAATCGAGAATACGAAGCCAGCAACGAGATTATACCTGACAGAGCCACACATGATTCTTCTCTTTTAGATGATTCCTTCAATCACTGTTCTCAGCAATTTCTTCCATCTCGAGAGACACTTTATGTTCCGTTAATATGTCTGGAATCTCTTCCAAGGTAAAAATCACAAGATTAACGGACTCAAGAAAAATATTTTCTTTATGAAGACGGAATTTTGTTTTCATTCTTTCTCCATATGTATTTCCCCATCTCGCTTGTATTTTATACCGTGAAAATTCCACGATGACGAGGGTGATGATTTTTCCACGAGAATATTTTAAACAGGATATACGATACACTGTGTAATAGTTTAGCCGTACTAATAGCCATACACGTCAATTGCTGTTTTATGAGGGATGCGAGGGTAGATGCGGGGATAGCGCGTCGTGATCTCGTGATTATTGCGACACGTAGCGTTTTGTATCGCTCAATTTGACGGGATTAAGCTTTTCGAGATATGTGATTCTGTCGGCTTTAAAGCATTATCCCAGATTATGAACGTGCAGGGTGTACTAAGTAATGCGCAATAATGTCTTCGTTGTACGTTTGATGCCAATCCGACATTTTATCACGAGAAACATGGTAACGGATTTTCCAGATGACTGAGTCGAGAGACTAAGTATCATGTTCTTTGGCAGATCGAAGATGAAACCGGATGTCCGGCTCGAGAGGCAAGAAAAAGAATTCGGTTGGAGAGAAAGACTATGATTCCGATGACGATAAATGCTTCCTGCGGAGAAACATGATTTATACTTTCATTAGAATAGTCGTCCCGGATTTCCCGCGTAGGTGGTGCATAATGATGGTTACCGCATATATATATATATATATGTGTGTGTGTGTGTGTGTGTGTGTGTGTGTGTGTGTGTGCTTATGTGTGCTTGTGTACTGGTTCTGGTTTTTCATGGGGGACAGATTGAAGATGTTGACTAAAAAAAAGCGCCCGCGCGCGGCGACTGCACCACCCATAATCCTCAACAATTAATAATGTATGTGCATTTTGGCGAAATCTGGTTGTAGGGAGAGTTAGGCAAGCTTATATATATATGTATATATATACATATAACGCATATATATATATATATATATATATATATATATATATGCGTTAATGGCATCATAAAATACTCAATCGATTCACGAAGTCGAGTAACTTCGTCTTAATGCACTCTGATTAAAGCATTGATCGTAGAAAATGATCGAATGTTTTGCGCGATTCGATATGTATTAACTCTTTTCTATCTTATCTTATACTTAAAAGATGTTGCGATCGATAGGCTGCGAGGATACTGGAACGAAGTTGAATTATACCGAAAGTTCGTTCAGCTTTCATATATTCGGGAAGCGTGTTCACAAAGTGGTTGCACCATTTATCACGAGATCGAGCTTCTTACCGGCTCCTTACACCGGGTTTCTTAAGTCTACGAGATGTTATCTACAAATATTGCGGAATATATATTCTTTTGATAAAATGTCCACGATCTTAATTGCTTTATCATTTTTTCTCGCCAAAAGGCACAAAAGTAAAGTACGCCATTAAGTCCTAATTGTCGAAAGCAATAAGGACCACCCATCGTCCTGCTTAGATCCAGGGGAATAGATATGCATTAATTGGATGGAGAGGAGCAACTCACCGTTGATTACCTATTACCAGTAATTATATGTTAACCGTGTATACGTGCTTGTACGCGTCGCGCATAGAGTCTGGAACCTGTTCCCCTACTGTCGAGCACATTGATTCGAATTGCCTGCACATGCTCTTGCGTGGTACCATATTGACGCCTTCTAAACTTTCGCTACCGGAGCAGATAGCAGGAGCAATAGTCGTAAATATTTGCCGCGGTTTATGGTATTACGTATTATGTTGGACTCGCGGCCATGATTCTTTTTTTTTCTTTTACCGAGGCTCCAATCGTATTTCAATTTTCCATTCCACGGGATATACTCGTGTGTGAGAAAACGGCCAGCGGCCGTGGTATATTCGCTTGGCATGGCGGGCCTCTCGTCACATATATTGTACATATAGTGAATAATGCCGCGCTAAAGCCGATATCTCTCCCAGCCGCCTGTCATTGGCGCCGCAATAACGATCATTCTCATTTTTTGCTTGGTTCGCGGTGACAAATCGCTCTTTGTTGCGAAAGCGGAATTAATTGACCTATTGATTTATATCGTCCCCTTTTGTGTCTCGGGTTCCACTTCTACGTGTCGTAGCTCGCGCCGATGATATTTTACTTTTTCGTATTGAGCATCAACGCCTTTAGTTTAGATGGGATTTATGATAAATCAAATGAACGTACTGATTACTATCGGTTCCGATGAAACGATACATACATATATATATATATATATATATATATATATATATATATATATATATATATTAATTGCCGACATTAATAGCCGTCTGTTAGAATGACGAACGGGCAGAAAATTGTTTTGGTTTGATGAGACGACGATTCGAGCCTACCAAATTTATCCGATAAATCGATACGTACATATAATATTTTCAGAGTGCAGCAAACTGATAAATTAAAGCGCGATACCGATAATGAGAGGGGTCACATTGACCGTTTATACTCATGGTGCACATGTTGCGTCCATGTCGGTTGTAAAGAAGATATATGACGGCGATATATTACCACCGCACGAATTATTGACACGATAGCTGTTACTGTTGCTGATATAGTGACCGTCTTGCCAAATGCGGCAACGGGTGGCGATCCATTATTGTGTAGGATATCTCTATGCAGGCGATAGAATACCATTTGTAAGTAAGGGAAATTGGCTGAAATATTTCTTTCTGCAATAATTCTCTTATAAAATAAGCTCCCAAAAATTAATGTATAGCTTCTTCGTCGATTCAATTATATCACATGCAGCGTTAGTTGATAAATTCGTGCGGAAAACAGCGTCGCTAAAGACTGAATTTGTAATGTTTTCGCGATACCGCTTGTATTTCAATTCCTCGTCCATTGGGACGCTTCTGGGTAACCGCGGAATAATTCATCGGGACAGTCTTCAAGGAGTTGTTTCGAACTCGGTCTCAGCGGATCGTGAGTAATGCGCGGCAGGAGCCGATATTTCTTGCCCCAGGCTGTGTCGCTGTGCTTCGCAATAACAATTATTTTCAACGATTCTTTTTTTTTTATACAGTTACAACTTGGGAATTGGCGCGAATAGAAAGTGCGGAAAAGTGAAATGCAGTCATTTTTTTATTATTCCAAATAAAATAAGTTCAAAAAACATTATAAAAGTATATACTAACGTTTACGATAGAAATATTACGTAACAATATAAAAACAAGTTCAAAATAAGATTTTTTAAAATTTGCAATTAAAAAAACGAAGAGATTTATAAATATTGTTTCACGTTCTAAGATGAAAATGAGTATAATAAAAAATCTCCTTCTAAAATATTTGTGCATTTTCTGAAAGAAAGAAATACGAAAAATTTAGGTAGACCAAATTTGACGCGATCCTTATGAAATATGTTATTGATTGCACCTTTTTACTGCAAAGATATATTATAATAAATATTTTGATGTATAATTTTGATATATTATAATAAATATATAACAGATTTTCTAAATATTAATAATTTCATTTTTATTAATTAATTTTATTTTTATATGAATAACATATAACTTAAAAATAACAATTTAATCAATATACGTATAATATAGCGTGTCACACACATATTGTCTTCGAAGGTATGACATTTTTCGAACGGTTTGAATTTTTTAAAGACTTTTAATTAATTATTGATTAACGAATTAAAAATATTACTTTCTTAAATATTACTTTTATACTTACTTTCTATAAATATTATATAAATATATTTCGATGTTTATATTATTTAAATTTAATTATATATATAATTTTTAATTTTTTTGTCAATGATCTTATTGATGGAGTAAAATTGCAGTTATACGTGTCATGATTTATTTTGTATAATAAACGAAAAATATTTGCTCATTAACAGAAAATATTTCTAAATACATAACATTAGTCGATATAGTCGATTAATCACGATTCGTGTGATCATATACATATGTCGCAAAATATTTATATTAAAAGTATATTTCTGAAGAATTTTAAAATTCGTCTTTGCTTTATGGAAATTTTAATTACAGCATAATTTCAAAATTATTTAAAAATAAAAATTTTGAGATTTTTTAAACTTAAATTTAATGTTATAAAAATAAATATTAAAATTAAAAATTAAAAAATGTCAAAACAAAAAAGAAATCAAATTTCTTCAATTAAATTTTCTCTGCGAATATTATTATGACTGAAAATAAAGTTTAAATTACTTATTAGGAATATTTTATAATATTTTTTAAATATTTTAAAGAATATTATAAAATAATGCGTAATAATGTTATATAGAACATAATTCCAAGTCATAGCTAGCGTTTAATAAATATCTAAAAAAAATATTGCGAAAGATATACTTGTCGAGATCCAATGACAGTAGCAATTGTAAATCTTGCGCACGATTAATCGAAATATAAAATGCGATGCCATTGTTAGATTCGTTTGCGATATGTTGATTTATGATGAAACTAATTGCGCAAGAAGTGATCGTTTCCTTCGTTCAGGTGGAATAATGCTAATGATATACGTATCTAGATAAATGCTGCTTGTTCAAGAAGAGTCATACGATATAAGATGCATGTCTAGATGGTGCATTTTTGCAGTCATCGTGACTCGATCTTATCGGCTCTCGCGATCATTCTTAGGAATTTAATAGACACATCTCGGCTTTGATACTCGTCCAATGATACTACCTCACGTTCTCGCGCCGATAAAGCGTTCGTGCACTTGCAGATAAGCGAGTTAAGGAATCCGTTTTTTGAAACGTTACGAGGGTAAAATCCGCCCCGTTTATCCCATTTAGACCAGAATCCTTGTTCATCGTTGAAAAGAAAGCTCGATTGTACCCGATAAAATTTCCGTGTGAAAAACAATTTAAACTGTAGTTCGCGAGACGATGGCGATATTCGCGATTGTGATAAAAGACTGACTTAGGGCAGAGGGTAAAATTAATTACGATACACGTTTCACTCGTTTCGATAGGAAGGGAAACGTAGTATACGATACCACGAGATACCACGAGAGCGATTGCTCTGCAGATAACAAGGGTATCAGACTATAAATTTTGAACTCAACGCAAATTTAAATAAAATTTCAATTTTGCTCTCTCTCTCTTTCTCTTTCTTGCTTGTGTTAATATACATATATAATGTTAAAATAATAAAGCTTAATCTAAAAGAAAGAGAATTTAATTATTTTTTTAGACAATTTTAAATTTAATTAAGAGAGATATCACATCAGATATGTATATAAATATTATAAAGCGATAAATTTAATTTACTAATTAGCAAAAATGAAATAAAAGATCATTTAATCTTTCGAAATAAAAAGAATAAGATATGATTTGAGATCTTCTGATCAAACTTCAATATGCAATCAATATTTAGAGCAACGAAGGGATGACCAGTGTTAGATTCAATTCTAACTCAGCGTTACGCAACCAAAGTGGAGATTGTATCGGGGGATTAACCCAAGGGATAAGGCCATTATCAGACAAACCTGAAATTACTGAACATTATGTATCGGCGCCAATTACATTTGGCCTCTCGAGTGCATACATATGTACATACGCACACGCGTGCAAACGTAGTAATACAACACCACGAGAGTTGAGACGATTGTTTCGTTTATGCCACGTGCAAATACTCGTAGATCCGTAAAGCAGATGATATACATGATCCGAGCAGATCATCACCAATTACGAAAATTGCTCGCAGTGTTGCATCGGCGAGTAGGTATTATACGTCCTATAATTAGCAGCAGCGAAACAAAAATTTGCTGTGCAAATAGCACATCATCATTTACAACATAGTAATTTGAAAATTTGAGAATTAAATAGTTCGATATTATAAATACATGAAGTATGATTTTACATTTAACGTGAATTTTATGTGTGTGTGTGTGCGCATCTCTCTTTTAAGAATTTTAAATTAATCGTGTTCTCATCAATATGTTTGCGCTTATAATTTTGACTCATAATAAATTTCAAGTATTAATAATAGCATTAAAATATGCTATTATTAATAAATATTAATAATAGTATTAAAATATAATTTAGGTTGATGACATATATGTAAAAAATGATTCAATTTTTTCAATGTAACATTTTACATTAATTCTTTATTTCTGCAGAGATAATTTTATCTAGCCGTAAAATGACTTAAGAACTTAGGGTGGAAAGTTAAAGTTGTTCGTTAATCGCTATAATTAATATTGAATATAAGAATTGGTTCTAAAGTCAACGATTTAATCTCAATTTTAAAAGTTAAAAAATATTTAATCGTTTAAAGTCAACGCGGCTTATATGATCCGCTGCTAAATAGGACTTTAAGTCTCGCGTAAACCGAGCGTAAGTGGCACGAGTAGACTCGAGTTTTATAGCGATTACGCGTCGAAATCACCTTCTCTCATACGGGAGCATACTCGCGTGCCTTTGTGCTGCAGATTTTATGGCCAATAAAAACGAGTATCACCTGTGAGAGATAGGTACACTATGTAAGACCTTGGTAAACAGAGTTGCATGTATCAAGCAACTGTATGTGTCGAAATCAGCTGTTTTATTATCGATGACAATATAAACATTTATTATTGCTCAAAAATTTAGGCTAATTTTTGTTGGCATTCATCATATTTTCGTCGTAATGGCTATGTTGTATATTCTAACTTTATCGTAAAATTTCTCTGTCTCTCTCTCTCTGTTTTAAATGGAGAAAAAAATCGAGTTAATTTGTTCAGTGTCTACTTTCAGTATTTTTAGCGTAGGAAAGTGAATTTACCATATTGCCTGCGGCATACAAGTACCTTGACTTGAACCTGCTCGATGCAGATCTACCTTGTGGCGTTATTGCGAAGCGCCACGATTTCACGAAATTTCGTGTCTTTATAATATCCACGGTAGGATCGATTACTGCGGCCGAGATATGCAGTTCCGCCAGGTTCCTGCAGAAAATTGAGCAATTACACGGTATTGCGTGAGAACCGGGCGTCCATAAGACGAACTCTGCTAGGGTTCGCGCTGCCGGGCCGATGGGACATTTAAAATTAGTATCGATGTTGGAGCAATCTTAAACGCGTGTGCAATTTATAATGCGTACGCGGACAACGACTAGGTGCGCCGTCATAAATCTGCCAAGCCGTGGCAAATTAAATCATTATCTGGAAGCTGCGAGCAAATTGCTCTGATGCTTGCTCACAAGCTCCTATACATTCTCTGTTTCTCCATGTACTATGTTCCAATGGATTCTCTTTCCCATCTTCGCATTCCTCCATCCGCCCGTTTATGTGCCGTTACCACGATTTTATGTTCACGCGAGGGAAACTTTGCGCAAATGTTTCCTCTTCTTGTGGCTCGCGCGGTTGGCGCGGGAGTCTGCACAATTATGGCGCGTAGACTAATACACATAAATTTCAGTTCAAGATGATGATAAAAGGGTTGTGGCGGCAGCCCGACGAGAAAATGTGCGTTGTTTTGCGCCCAGTTTCCGGAAAATTTTCAACTTTCACAACAGTATAATCTTCGTTATAGCCGACACACCACTTCCGTACATCTCAAGTGTTTTAGAAACATGCACCGCATATGAAGAGCGTATATCTTATTTAAAAAGCGTCATATCGCCAAGGAGAAACTTCAAAGAAAATGAATTTTATGAGCTATAAAATGATGAATTATTACATTCTATTTAATGTATTCTGAGTATTACATTGCCCGAGTCGATATTTTTCTCCTATTTTTGATCTCAATATTCGATCTAATATCTATTTTGATAATTTAAGCAAATTATTCTATTTTGAAATATTATTTGGTCTATAATTTAATGTATTTTACTAAAAGCTCCTCTTTTAAACCTCTAAATGGAATTATTTACTGCCTCTTTGAAATACTATGTATAGTAACTCAATATAAAATATAATTCTTATATAAATGAAATTTATTAAAATTCTTCAAAATCAATAAATATAAAAAAATAAAATTAAAAACAGAGACAAAATTTTAACTCAGGTTCGCATCTTAGCATTTTTTTATGTATTCGTGCTATAACATTCGCAATGAAAAAATAATAAGTTCGAGCCGACAGGCTCAAACGATTCGTCCTTCTTTGAAATGTGACAGTCACGAATAATTATTAGCTTGTACAATTAATTAATTTTAAAATTCATATATATATATATATATATATATATATATATATAATATAAATATATTTTGTAATTTAATTAAAAAATGTTTATTTTAATTAAGGAAGTAATTTGTAACGAAGTGTATTGATGGTGATCGGTAATCGTTTTTCGGAAGTATATTTATATTGCATCGGATTTTCGCCTGATGAAACTATTTCACTAAGTGAATGTATTTTAATGTTAATAGAGGGTTCAATACCTGGAAGATTTATCCTTAAGAATCCAAACGATTTTTAACGTTTCTGATCGATATCCGCACTTCAACGCTTTAATTGGTTCGAGAATGCCGTCGTTTGTTTATTTTTATCATACCGTGAATAATTATTTGCTTCGGGAATGCTGTGCAAAATGTCGTGCATCCGAGTTCGGAAATGTCGTACAAAAAATATTGCGCGTTTATTTTTATGCTCCGTGAATGGTTCATCTTAATATTAATTTCAAGAATGCCGTGCAAAGGCATTATAACATCGTATTAAGGTTGGATCAATCTAGTCTACGTAGTAAACTCCGCTGTTATGCATCGATCGATGAATGACAAATTCTTATTTTATGATAAAAAACGCAAAATATAAAATAAGTAGTAGATTTAAACATAAACTTAAATTTAAAGGCCATAAGAGCTAAACGCGGATGATAGTGCGTAAGTTCAACGAGAAAATAAGTTTTTCGTTGAAACTTATTTGTGTGCACAGGGCACAAGTAGATTTAATATACAAACTTCTTAAATTTTTGTATTTTAACTTTTGTTGCATACATAAGTATGGATACTTTTTAATGTACTTGGCGTGGGTTTTATCTTTTTTTTTTATAAGTAAATACATTTTAATTCATCGGTTTCTAGTAACAAATAGCACTACCGGCGAACAATTTTTGAAAAAAAGTTTGTCGCGAGTGAGCTGCTCTTATCCGATTGAATTATCATTGACAGTTTCGGTTTGCTTCGTCGCGATATTCGTAAAAGAAGTGCATTTCAGATACGCAATAAATCACCCCTGAAAAATTGGCTCGTATGCTATACAATCAGAGTATTCGACCTGATTTCGAGCTGTTGGCCGTGAGTTGTCGACCGGATCCATTAATTAATCTGCACGATAAACTGATTTTTAAGCGCAGGGAAAAAAACGACACACTCTTGTTGCTTTCATCGGTGAGTTAAAGGCCGCAGGACACGAGATGTATTTTCTTTTCTTGCTGTCTTACCGTCGCAGCAACTCGCTGCGACTCGCTACAGATTTGCTGTCATATGGCATGGCAGACAAGCGCGTATAATATGATTGATTTCAAATCACCGTAGAGAAAAGGCCTAACGAGCTAAAACATGTTTTGTATGTTGTTGGTTTAAGGGCGATACACCATGAGTCTTGCGATCGCTTGCAAGTAAGATAACGCTGATTATTTGCTTGATATATTGGTTGTCATTCATTTAGTCCCACAAACGTGTGTGGGTCTTTCTCTTTCTATTTCATGGACAAAGAGATTTCGTTGAACTGAGTTGTATCCGAAAGTTTGTGTCTGGTCGCCGACGCAAGCATAACCAAGCAGATATACATACAATGCTGATTGCACCGCGTGCATATCCGACAGTTCATAATTTAACCAACAGGACCCTCGCGCTCGATTCTCGTTCCTACATATGGATAGTTAATGCTCGACAGTCGTCGACAGTGCAGATTTTATCTCTCGTTATACTCTTCGTGCGGTTCCGAGTCACGGAGAATGCATTAGATCGCCGGTAGCGCAACAGGAAAGTTGCCTTCCGTCTGCAAATTGCAGCTGACGATTCAATCGCACTTGCCACGTTATATCATTTCAAACTTCGCTCGTTCCGTTTAAGTTTCTAACGTGATTCGACACATTGCATCACGTTGCATCACGGAACTTGCAAATGATTTTCGCGTAATTTATCTAGACATAATTAGCTTCTCTCTTTGCCGGAAGTAAAATTAAAAAATAAAATTTAACTTTATGCGATTTGTTATAATTTTCCTTCTTGCTTTTATACTGAATTATAAAATTGAATTACATTCACATAATTAAATTAAGATCGGGACGCTTTAAATTTTAGATTCTCGATTAGCAATTGCGAACGTGATGCGAATATAGTTGGTGCAAACACAGTCACTTGAAAAAATCGAAAGTGTAACTCACCAAACCGTCGCAGGCAGACAGGGCGACACGGGAATTCCGATGGCCCTTAATAAATCCCCGATAATGACATTTGCTGCCGTGACTTTTCGCCGGGCTACGGACGTGCAAATCCCGCTTCCTCCTTTCCACAACCATCGCACGGCCAATGAAGTTATCAGTAGCTGTCAGTTCGAGGTGGTACTCGTTACCAGCCACTGTCACTTGATAATGAACGATTGGTCCGTCCTCATGATGATGATGATGTGTAACATTATGCGAGATTAAGTCGCCTCGGTGATTCACCTTCCGTGGTATTACAATCTCGTGATCGTGTAAGTGTTGCTGTAAAGTATATAAGCCTGAAAACAAAGAAATACATAGTCCATTGTATGTGAGAAAAATTAATATTATAAAAAATATAATATCCCGATCGTGATTTTTTTATAGTGTTTTAATAACCGAATATTTATAGTAAACAACTGAATTTTTATATTATAATGCATAAAGAAATATAAAAAGTGCATTTGCTTTTTCAGCCTTACAAAAATTTTATTTAATATTATTTTTGTAGCAAAACTTTAGTCGATTTATTGTCGAATGATATGCCATATTTATCAAGTGTTTACTGTTAATTTTGTTTGGCATTAAAATGTAATGTTTATTATATTATAAAAAAAAACAAACTCATAAAAATTGAATAATCTTTCGAGGTAATGAAACTTTAGCAGCCTAACTACATTAAATGTTTATCGGAAAACGAAAAGCGATTAATTCTCTTCTTGTGACAACAGTAGCGCAACATACGCCCTACATTTATTGCACCATAAACCTGGTGCAATAATTTACGATAGATTTAGCATGTGCTTGAGCGTCAGTTACTACGTTCGATTAACGCCCTCGTTAACCACCGCTATCATCGATGAGATAGATGACCTAATAGATCGACCGATCAGGTTTCTTCCTAGGTCTAATCTCTCATTCCACAAAATCATTTTGGATAACAAATCTTCGAGTCGAGAAGGTAAGATCATTGCTAATGTTTTAGAACGAATGATTTTAAGCCTCTCATGTAAATTATGCGACACAAAAATGAGAGATCGTTACTTTACAATTATAAGTGATAAAGATCGACTGCCATCAGCCCCAATAATATCCGTTTACACTAATTATATCTTGCAACGAATCTTCGATTTTTCATCTCCAATTCGCATAAAGTTTACTTTCACAGTCAAATTGTGTTTTGAGCAGACGACACGACAAATCACTTCGGTAGTGCAGCACCACTGGCCACATCTTATCGATTGATCGTTTCTATTCTTGACTATTATTGTTGATGATCTAACGCTTAATGGAATAATTGTAGTTAACCTCTGTTCATGGTGAATAAAAAGAAAAGCACGCTGATGAGGACGCAGACGCGATTCAACTGCGGCAATGTGTCTTCATATAAGAGTCGCTTGACAGCGTTGTTACCCGTCTGCATGCCAACGACGGGCATCGTCTGCGGAAGACGCCTAGTTTTGTATTTTTAACATTTTTCTACTAGAAGTCTGGAATTTATTCAGGTTCAACTCATCAGGATTTTTAAAAATAAAAATACAATATATTTAAATAAAATAAAAAAATTTATAATTAGAAAAATTTATAATTAATTAAGAAAAATTATTTTTCCATACGTAAAAGTCACAAGGGGTGATCATGAATAGTAATCAGAATCACCCCGCGTATTCGTACACAAGCAGCAGTTGTTGCGTAGTTATTGAATAAATTAAAATCTAATGAAGCGTGTATTTTTAACGACATTAGATATGAGTTATTAAAGAGCATTAGATATGACTTATTAAAGAGCAAAGTACCGCGGGCGAAAAAGGGACAACATTTAACATTTCCATATGTCTTACGTAATTCTGCAAAACCTCGTGAGATTACGACTGAAACGTAGGTGTATGTCATTGGCGTATACCGCTCTCGGCAATCTGTGCCTAATAGTTTCTGCGGTTAATGGTTTTCTCGCCGTCGCGCTCTAAAGCCATGAAACGTCATACGATGTTTTACGCACTCGAAACGCACGAACGAGAACGCAGTGGGTGGATCTCTAGCTTGATGACATATCATTTATGGGTTAATTTCACCTCTATATTAATATTAAACAGCAATCAGCCTCGTTAGCCGGACCTTCCGATATAATGGCATCTGCCTGATATACGTCGCAACGAAGCATCGTTTATCTAACGCGGTTTATTATTGGCAGCGTCTAAAATATCTATGACATGTCGACATTTATTTAAGTATCTGATGCGATATATATTCATGCCGTGACTACGACATATCGCCTCGTGATACAGAGTCATTAAGGTGAACAAAAACATTTACGCGTTGCATGCACTTTACTATGATATTGCGTATAAACCATTGCGAAAAAACAGTGTGTGCTATTAATATCTCGTTTTGAAAAACTAATGCTGGTCATTTTATTAAAATGCATAACTCTCTGTTAGTCGCATTTTATAATTATGGATATTAAATTTTATCCTGTTGCGTCTCTCGAAGCCATTCTCAGGCTAATTCGAGATGAATTGCGAGGCTTTAAGTCGCCTTGACAAGACACAGAGATCAATCTATCCGCTTTCCGCGCTTTCTTGACGGCGATTGCTAGGAGGCGGTTAGATAGGTAAATGGACAAGACGAAAGAGACGGGGGAGGGAGAGAAAGAGAGGTGCCGTCTAGTACAGGTAGTTGAACGGTGTAATCATCATTATCCCATTATCATTAAAGTATGAAAAATGGTGGGGCGACCAATGGGTACGTTTCTCAAGCTGGTCGGGGTTAACTGCAGGTGGGGATATCGGATGGAGATACTCGGACCTCCCATACAGGCTGTACCTACTGTAAACGTCTCGGTGCACGCACGATCGCGGCCGTTCCTTTACCGGATATATGTATGCAGCACACTATGTTGCCACTACTACGACTTTAAATTGCATATAATTGATGATGCACGTTGTCCCGGGTTAACGTAATTATACGCGACTTATGCAGCGAGTTATTAATTGGCCACTCTTACCTGCCTTTCCGGCGGTCGCGTCTTGTACAGAAAAGAGTAATAAGAATATACTTTTCGTTAAGGATTCTGTGGATAGTAATTATTTGATTTAATACTATAAACATCGAAATGATTAACCAGTGTATATTATATTTATGTGCGGTGTCTCGATTCTCGGGAAGAAACCGTTTTGCTGCGCATAAGAATTCTGACAGATTTAGAGGTAGCCGAAAGATCGACCCTCTTGTAAAATTTATGGGAATCCGCGCGTATGGAAATCCCGTATTACAGATCGACGCGATAATTCAGGAGCCGATGGCACGGCCGATACGCAGGGCATTTCGTATGTCCGATATAACATAATTTATCGTTGCACTGCTTGTCCGCCTACCGTTGATCCGAACCGGTGTCCTGTACTTCGTCAGTATCGTCGGCTTACTTCACGTTCACGCAAAGATTGACGTTGCTACGATCTAATCGATAAAACATTCGTCTTCCGCTGTTCTCCTCGTGGCTGCGATCAATAAGGAAGTATGATCGACGCATGCGCGTTCCGTTCTTGTAATCCGTTCTTGTATAATTCAAAATTTGAGAAAAAATAAAGTATCAAGTATACGTACATAAATATAGATTGATGTACGTTAAATATGTACAAATATAGACTCATATATGCAGACTCAGATGTATATTTATATTTAGATTCATATTTAGATGGGAAGATTATATCTGTGTATAGAATTTATATAAGTTTATACGCTAGGAAAGAAACTATTTTCAAATTCTACCTATGTCAGAAGATTTTTGTACCTGCAATATAACGAAAGTTTATTATTGTGCCTTCGCTTTCCTACTTGGAAAGGGTGCGGATATGACCGCGATTCCGGTTTCATGGTTTCACGGATTGTTATGGTCGAATCACGGAGGCGCAGCAGCCAAAGTTATTAGGCGTCGGAATGATTCTTTATCGGCGATACCTGGGTATTACGGTAGAAACCAGTTCTTTCGAGATGACTCACTCCCGGGCCCATCTCGCAGGCCATCGGCAGTCCCGCAAGAATGGGCCTTCTCTCCTCTCCTCGCCCTCTCGTGCGTCTGTCCCCATTAGCATATACCTACTTATCGAATTCATTAAAGTCGTTACGATACGCGGAAATATAACCGAGTTACAGCGAGACAGACGTGGTATCTTTAGTACGAATTTCTTGTATTCGTCGGCTTGAATCATCGTCGCCGTAGCTCTTGGTCTGGTCGATCTAATCGTTGATTTTACGACGTCGAAACTTGACACTGCTTTCGACTCACGACATTTATTTAAAATTCGGCGTAAGTGATGCTGAGTAAATTTACTTGTATTCTGAGGACGAACTGTCTTGCCCGAAAGAAAAAATAAATTATACGAAATGTCGATGTCGCCGGTTGAAGATCGTTTGTGAAACGTATATATAGCTTGCTATTTTTTATTTTAGTTTCTAAATGTATATATAGCTTGTTATTTTTTATTTTAATTTCTAAATTTTTACGAGTATTTTTAAAATTTTATATAATCTCTGCCATAAATTTTTTTTTTCTTGATTGTTGGAATTAAAAGGAGAATGCTTAATCATTTTAATAATTAATTCAACTTATTATATAGCAGAGGTTCAATGCTTTCCCCTTTCAGGATTATAAAAAAATAATGATTTTATACGATATCATAGGCCCCCAGTGTAAAATGTTAAGAGGAGCATAAACAAAGAAAATTTTAGATTTGAGAAATAAACTTCTGTCAGTTACTGCGACAGTGCTTCGCGGAAATCGGGAACACGTAATTAAACTCGTTCATCAGATTCGCAAAATTAACATGCAACGTATCTCACTTCGACGAATTACTTGAAGAGTTAACGTTTCACGCGCAGTCAATCAAGATGGTTCTTGAACAACAGTGTATTCTCGAAAATCCGAGGTGTAGAGTACATCGCTGTTCGATTTTATACAAACGTTGCACTGTACGCCTCGAAACTCGTCGCGCTTGCCATACTATCGAGCCACAACAGCTGGTCTCGCTTTTACGGCGAACAAGATAGCTTTGATTAAACAAGCCGCGCCCAAGGTTCCCGCGGATGCGGTTAATGCGGCACTTGTGGTTTATCCTCGCGATCAAATGAGATCAATAGGGATCATTAAAGAATTTGCCTGAACCGGTTGACAAATCGTTTGGATATTGCCTCGCTTAATTTTCATGGAAACGCGATGAGTCTGGATATAATTTTCAAATTAAGATATTTTATGCGGTTGAAATTTGTTTGATTAATATAATCCTCTCTATGTGTGTTGTAAAATCATAACAAGTAGCATTTGGAGATAACGTTTATACTCTACATACGTGTTCTAATATTATTGCAATTAATAATGGGAATATCTAATATTATACCAATTAATTATAATTGCAATTATTGTGGAGATTATACATTCCAATCGATATCCGGCTGGAAACAACCTTAACAAATAATATCGGTAAAACGAAATAACGAGTGATAACAAAGTTTGTGCTACGTGCCGGATACTAGCGTAATAAATACGCGCTCGATACTAATTCTCCCAAAGTATAATACATAAAAGTTGCTGTTGCTATTATAAGGGAGATCGTTAGACGCAATATCCAATTTATGGTATAATCATTCCAAATGGCCGTGTCGTTCGTACGACGATTTTCCTCATCTCCTTATGTTCGTGACGATTCAGTATTTAATTTTCCCGATTGCCGCGTAATGAAACACGCTCGAGCGTATATACGTGAAACACATTACATACATCGCACGGCAATATTCGTCGCACGGCCTAGCTCGGGATGAAATGTAGTTAGGTCGACCGGAGACGACGATTAATCACCAGTGGTACAACTTAATTATTGTCTGTGCCCCCGTTAATTTAGCCGCGCGCATTGCACTCGCGCGCACAAATTTGCTCGCGTCGCAGTGCGTGTTTCATCGCGCGATTCGGTCGCGCTCGAGCAGATATGCTGATCAGTCTTGGAGGAATCCGCGATAACGCCGGTTCATAATTAATTGAATTTAATTTTTGCGGATCGGTGGTCTCGCGCGGAGATTGGACGCGAGTGGCCTGTATTAGTGTATCGGCCGACAGGATTATTCTTCAATGCCGCCGTCCTCGCTGGATCGATGCTCGTGCGTGGGCGGATACAGACTAAGCGATACTCTCGATGCGCAATCTTTCGTTGTAACTGTGTGTTCGACACTTTCTACGTTTTAAGCGAATGAGGACGTTGACCACTGCGTTAGGCTAATCATTATAAAAATTATCTCCGATCGGGGGGATCAAATTTGAAGCAATGATTTTAGACAGTCTAACGTTAAAATACGACAAATATATATATTTGTAAATGAGAAAAATACGAATACATAAACATCTCATTGTCAGGGTGATTGACTGGCGGTGTCGCATTTGGAACGGATCCAATCCTTTCGCAACGACGCGTAATTCACGAAGCGCAGTTTCGATTATCGGTATAATTCGAAGCTTCACCGTAAAAGCAAACTGGCTTTCAGAAGAGGAGGAAAAGTAGCACCTTACCGATCGGTACTTTTTCATTCCCGATCAATTTTCCGAACGATATTTTCTTGTGATTTACGCACGGAGCCAACTACAAGGTCGCGAAACGATCTTCTCTCGTAAACGCCGCTACAGGCAGTTACTATTATTTCGCCACTTACAATTAGCGGGAGTGACATATACTTTTTACGAGAAAAAAGTGACTGATTCGAACCTGCGGGGGCAGACAGGACGAAGATGCTGTCGAAAGCGTGGGTCGTGGCCGATCAGTAATAACGAATAAAACCCACGCGGTCGCTGTGGAGCATGTTGCAGGAGTGATCTTTTTCGAGAGATACCTGGCATGAACTCACCCACGGATACTCGCACGTTCTACGGATATTCGTCCGTCGATGAGACGCCACGATTTCGACTTTAAAAGGTGAGTTGCTTGTTCATAAATACAATGCATTCGCTGCGCATAACTCGCACCGCTGCAACTGGTGTAATATATAAAGTTGATCAAAGCGTGCGACGCGTCGTCTTCGGGAGTCTCCGCGAGGGGAGTTCATCGTTTCTATCGTGAGAGATATCGTAACGCGCAAGCCCTAGGGAAATCCGTTGAAGTCCGTTATTGCACTGTCCTGGCCGGAAAACACAGTGGCAGGTAGTTTACATGTTCGATAAGTGACAGCGATGTCAAGTCGGACGACGCGGGAAAATTTCTCACGTGTCGATGGCACATCCGAGTTTACTCGACGACGACGATGTTCTCCTGCGTTCCACGGGGAATAGAGACCGTATATGATGCGCAATTCTGCTCGGCACCGGTGCAAACTGTAGCGTCATATTTCATCCTCCGTGGATATGCTAAGAGATGAATTAACAGTCGCGCTTGCAATTTTACGCATAGCTGATTTAATTTGAGACTTTAGAGAGTCCTCGAACGTGACGTGAATGAAATTTCGCCGGAAACGAAGTGTTGATCGAGCCAGAGTTCCTCTCAATGTTTCTCCCTGTTTCTCTCTTTAAGGCGCATTTTCGTTTCTATTTATAAAATTATTAAATATTGCGAATTACCTTCGCATCGTGCTCGAAATAAATCGTAAATCGCTCCTTACCGTCTCCTAAAACCGGTATATAAAGTTTTATTTCTCCAATAAACCAGATCTTTGTTGTCGCGCTGTTGCTCGTGACTCGTGGATTTAGATACAGAACAACAAAAATATACAGTAAGTTACAGGAAATATCTGGATTCTTGCGATGCACCGGCACTGTATCAGAACCGTGACGGTTCTTGAGAGAAATATCTTCGTAGTTCTTGTTCCGCAGAAATGATTACCGAGATAAGGCGGCACGTCCATGTAGCATGCGGCCACAGGGAATAAGTGTACTAAAGTAAATGGCTGGTTATGTTCGCAATTTATTATCTCGCAAAGAGATAGATGCACCTAACGCATCTGGGCACAATATCGCGTTAAGTCGCAAGCAGGGTCGTCGCTGTACCTGTCATAATGGCCGGTTACGAAGCAATGTTTGTATTACGTATCGCCCATTGAATCTTTCTCTTGTGTCGGTATACATGCACGATTCTCTTATGATTTATATTGCGAACGTTAAACGGAGGTAAAAAAGATATGCGTGGGTTATTATAGCGAGAGATTCGATGCAGCTGACCTTTTTCGTACGTTTTATTTATAATAAACATCACATGTGTTAATAAGAATAGAAAGAACTGGCCGTGAAATTACAACAGAAAAACTTGACTTGTGTCGACTTAAATTTTTCTTTGATGTTAATGAAGAGCAATTCTTTTATTTTTATTTATATTATTCACTTTAACGTAAAGGGGACTACTAGTTTTGCAAGTGGTTTCAACACACATAAAGTTTTTATTTGACCCAAAAACATCATTATCATAAGCGTGTGATAAAAGATACGATATTTTCATATTTTCATGTTTCCATTTGCCTTTTACCTTTTTTATTTGAAATTTATATCATCAGTATTATCATACTTCTTCGATGCAAATTATGCAAATCTACGATCAACTATTAAAGACACCCAGATAGCCAAATCGAACAACTCTGCAATATTAAAACCAAAGACAAATCGCGATGATGTTTCCGAAAATCGGAGATCATTGTCACCGAGGTGCCTACGCGATGTGTCTACGTGACGTGACTATTGCAGCCTGTTTTTGGATTTTGCACGTTTTCAGGTGCGTACGTGAGTTATTTTTCATTTCGCACTATCACACGTTGCATCATCGTCTTGCCCGAGATCAAAACCCGCTGAAGAGAAAACGAAGAGGAAAAGAAATCTAACACGAGAGTGACAAGATTGTAACGCGATCCATTGACAGCGTTTGCCTACGCATACATCCGTGTGTCTTTGTACAGGTGCGTTCGGATGCGTCGTCACTGCATTTGCAAAGTTGTACGCGTTACTATAATATACCGCCACAGATATATACGTGACGCCCACGCCGTTCGGCCGAGCCGTGCGCATTTATGCGGCGAACGAGCGAACGATTTTTCAACGTGTTCAGGCTATGAATGGGCGCCTCGTTGTGTTGGTTTTACTCAGACGTTCTTCTCCTCCTCATGGTCGATTTTGCGAACGTTTGGCGCCATCGCAGGTCCATGATTCCCACCGGAAGATAAAAAAAAAGCATACGTGATTTTCTTGATGGTCGAATATTTCGGAATTATAATATTTTGCTTGGTCCTGAGCGTTTTATTTACGTACCAAAACACAGTCGAAATTTTATTTTCGAATTTTCGAGCATATATTTATTTACCAATCATTTTCCAATTTGCTTTATCAGAATATTGCGCTAGGCTATTTTGCATTGTTTTTTTATCCGACGAAAATTCATGTACCGTGTTTGTCCGATATAAAAAGTGTTAGAATTTGTGTAACGAGCGTAGCTGACATTTAAATTGGGTTACTCTGAACAATTATATGTATTCCAATCGGCCTGTGTCTAAACGATTTTATGATTCCATATTCAATCCCGAGGAAACCAATTTCAAACAATAGTCTATACTAGTCGGAGATAGAGGCAGGGTCGAATATGTTTTCAATCGAAAAATTGATTGCATACGGCGGCCACAACGTGACGTGTATAAACAAAGACAAAAGCGGCGAAGGCATACGTCATTTTCGAGAGTGATCTTTATAGGATTGGTAAACGCATTCAGGATACTTTGAAAGAACGCTCTCAAGTTGATTACGTCCCTACGGCTCACAATGAAACGCTTTCCCGCTTTATTGCAGCAACATATGGCCGATGGTTTAGCTCGACTCGACAAATTTATCCCTTGTCGATTCTAGGACTTTTCACTTCATTGAAAACGATCACAAATGGAATAATAATTTCTCCCTTTTATGCCGATGTGACGGTTAATTCCCAAATTGAGAAGAGATAAAGAGAAGAAAAAGAAAGAGAAAGGTAATGGACGCGATGAGGCGCAAACCGTACTAATGTCTCGTCATTATGTTACCGCCGGCGAGTTAATAATTCCGCAATCACCAAAGAGAGACGCCGGTGGTTATTGCGAGCCGGACAAATTACCCTTGTCAGTTACTCGGCCCGGAGTTTCAGGCCATGGTGTTCAGTAAACAAGTCCTCCGCGCGCGTGGCGTGTAATTTTCCCTGATCATAATAACTACCCCCTAACGAGAAGGTAATTTCGAAACGGCACGTCCGGCACGTTTCTCTCCCTCTCTTTCTCTTTTCCTTTCTTAGTCATGTAATTCGACGTCTCCCATTGTTTTCCTCGCCCAAACGTATAAATATTTACCAATGACCGGCCTCATTAGGGGAAGCTACCGACGACAGCGATTTACATTGAAAAGGACTTGAAATTTTCAGTGCAACGCCAACTTCTCGGTATGACATTGAGCTGAGACTACTTCTGTTCTCTTGGTATTGTCTTTCGAAGCTTGCTAACGTTTTTGTATTTAACAACTTCTATCTTTTTTGTTTATTTTTTTGCTCGTAACATTCGTCTTCCTGCGTCACTATGTCGGAGGACTTTTGTCTCCGAGAAAGCGTTCAATGTACGAATTAACGAAGTAGCTCACAGTAGAAGGGTTTCGTCTATCGGCCGAACGTACGTTCAGAACGACAGAAACCCAGGAAAGAAAGAACGCATCCATCACTCCGACATGTCGTACTTCTGGATACACGGTTGACAAACGATTCGACGTAAGTGGATCGCGTAAATGGCGCTTAAGACATTCCAAACTATGACAAAGACCATAAATTTCGAGTTGCAGTCCTTGGTATTTTAATATATTCGATCTTTCATTTGGATATGAAAAAATTCATTTTATGGCAATTGCGCTTCTATCATCGTGAATAAATATATTGATAATTGTATTTACATTAATGTAAACTGCATTCGAAATCTGAATTTATCAGCTATATTGATATACATTTAGCAGTGTTGAATTGCTTTAAGACTAGCAGACTTTGCGAACATCGACGTTGCAGCTTCGCGGAATCAGCATTTCTTGCACGGTACAACACGTCAGAAGCAGCGCTAAAAGTTATGTCGATTGGCTGTATGCCAGCCGATGGCTTTGCGTTTGGCCGATATTCTCCGATAAGATCAGCGAAATCGCGTAGCGACATCAAAACCGGGTACAATATTCATGTCGCATCTCGAGCATTACTGAATGACGATCAATTTATGGAGCCGCATAACGGCCTAAGCCACTACTGCACAACACACGCTCGAAGTATATTTATTGACATAATTAAAAATCAGCATGAGCCTTTAACAGCCATTAAGATGTCCCGACGTATAAATAAGTCGCGAATTAGCATTTTACGGCACATCCTGCTGGTCACTCGAAGGAATTGCGCGTCCGATTCTTTCTGCTATTTCATTTCTTCCTTCTTTACTTTGTCGCTTGCAAAATCCAGCATCGCGCTTATATTGTACGACTCGCTCTTACTCTTAATAGGATCGCGTCCCGCAAAGGTAAGGCTTCTGCCCGAGAACCCGCCGCGGGCTCTTTTCATGCGAGTCTTTCTCAAGAAACTCGAGAAAGTGGACGTGAGCCTGCATGTGACTCGAATTTGTTTGACGGAATCGTCGTCTCTTTCGGTTTCGAAAAATTGAATTTCTTTTCAAAATTGAAAAGTCTCGATATCAGATAATAAATATCAAGTTCGGCATCATTTTTCTATACCGTTAAATCAAAATCATTAAACAAGGCTACAATATTACCGCTAAATCGCATAATTAATATGACAAAGTATTAATATGACAATAAATAAAGATATATAATTAATATAAAACTCACCTCTGACATTAGGTACACGTTGTCGGGCTTCGGGATTGTGTTGCACCACGATGATTAAAACTTGGAGCATGGATAATAGATACCGCATGATTGGCGCTGAATTGGACGTATTTCTTGTTAAAATGAAACGCGATCTTCTTGATGTCTGCCGATGTTCTCCTTTATTCTGAAACACGCACATATGACCGCAGTATGAATTTCTCATTAAATTTTCTCATTACATAGCAAATGGGTTACTTCCGCGATTTAAATTACAAATTAAAGCTTTGTTGAGTTTAACGGATGTTCCGGCTACGTGCGCGCGCAAATCATAGGAAGATAATTCATAAAAAAGTACTTAATTAAACTCTCTTTAATCGTGATCCGGCAGAAAAATCTTATAGGTCGAACGAGGGGTGAAATGAGAATTTTATTGCACATTCTTTCTACTAGAATAAAACAAGTAAGATATTTCTTTATTTTTTATCTCCTGTTCTAAACAAAAATTTTTACGAAAGAAAGAATAAGAATCAGTTTTGTCTCATATTTTTTATACGTGAGGCTTATTCTCGTATATAATAATGTTTCTCGATTTTCTTGGGTACGTTAGCTACTAAGCTTCAGGGTCGTTTTGTGGTGACGCTCCATAGTTACGATAATTGGAATTCGTTCAACCATGCCAACGATCGAACCCAACAAACCACTGAATTCTTTTACCCGTGTTAAAGCCAGAGTTCGATTTGAGATATTATATTTTTTATATTTCTCGCAGACAATAGAATTAGGTTCCATCGAAAAAAATGCAATCTAAATGATGAGGATGTCGATGGATGCTTATTAAAATTTTTATTTAAATATGCTAAGCCGTTAAAAATAGTTATCATAATCTCGACTACATGAGGAGAACGTCAAGATTTGCATTCATGCAGACTTATAACTTATAACTTCAGCGACAAGGACAACTCATAATTTGTAGTATAGATTTTTAATAACTGGTTAATTAATATCAACTGTAAAGTTCGGATTTTATAATATATTTGATGAAATGCACGAATGTGGTGATACTGCGTCACATAAATTACTTAATCCACACGAGTAATTTGTGTTTCTTTCAAGAGACACTTCCACATTAAAATCAAACTAGATGTTCCGTGAAAGCACAGGAAAGATTTGCAGCCGAGATAATATATTGGGTGGGGGAAAGTCAAAGCAAGTTCATTAATGCGATGCGGAATTGGTAATTAGTCTCGCGGGAATATCTGTCAATTCGAACACAAATAGACTTCGCATGTACGAGCACAGGAATGGACATATATCAATGAATATTTGTCGATATATCTTTTTTCTGATCCATTGAATGAGATAAGGACAACACATGTTTTAACAATCTAGTCGTTGAAAAGAAAATTATAAAAGTCAGGTCAAATTTATTTTAATAAAAAAATCATAAAAAGATTCGTGAATATAATTAATTTTGATATTTAATGTTTTTTGTCATAATATTTTTTGCTATGAAAAGCAAAATTTGTATAAAGTTTCATGTTATTTTAAATTAGTACACGCAACAACATTGTAACATTGTCCTAGAAATAAAAGCACAATATTATGATGAGAATCAAAAACAACGCATAAACGTTATAAACAATATTATAACCTGTGTTTTAAAATTTAGCATCACGCGATAATTAAAATTAATTAAAGCTGTTGGGAATTTGCCCTTATTCTCAAAGCAAGTGCGAATGTTGCGGTGCATAAATTATAAGCATGTACTTGATGATTGTATGCCGTGTTAGTAACAGACGTAAACACTTACAGTACAACCGTGGAATATTAATAAGTGCGGTGTATGTTTTAAAGTATCTCGCGTCGTCTCGATTGAGTTGTCACGCCTGTAAAATATCACATAAGATGAGGACACCAATGTTAAATTAATGGCACGAATGCCACAGAGAATGGTGAGAATCTATGGCGAATAAGCATACATTCTGCGCCCAACTCGGAATATATGTCTCTAATTGATATTCGAAGGTGGGCGATTTTGCGCTGTGTCTTGAATAAATATTTATTTCCTCGTAGAAAAAAAGAGGAAAATTTACAATCAAAAAAATAAAATAACAATCACAGGAAATCCATTTCCGGTCATTATTGATATATATGCGTGGAAATATCGAAATTCGCGAAAAGGAAAAACGAAAAACGAAAAAATAAGTAAATTGTTACTACTGCTGTAAATAATAATAAAATCGTCATATGATCCACTTGATTATTTGAGAAAAAATATTTCTTGCGTTCTTTCTCTTTTGTGAATATCGAATATAAAAAAACTACATCTACATGTTTCAAATGATCAAGTTTGTAATGTATTTTTTTATAATTTTCATCGTGCATCTCTGATAAACTAAGCAGCCATATATATAAATAAAATTTTTATTAATGATAATTTTTATCTGTGAGCGATAGCTATTATATATATATATATATATATATATATATATATATATATATATATATATATATATATATAGTGTGTGTGTGTGTGTGTGTGTGTGTGTGTGTGTGTGTATGCTTCGCATTGCGATATTTTACTTGTATTTACAAAATAAAAATACATATAATATTTATGCGTATAATTCTGCGGTCTAGTGATTTCACGCGAGTGTAAACGAACGAGAGAGAGATTCACTCTTTTATTAGATTTATGTATCATTATAAGTTCTAATAAAGTATTGATCGCAAGATTATTGGCAGAGAGAAAGAAAAAGAGAAGGAAAGAGAAAGAGAAAAAAAAGAAAGAGAGAGAGAATGTATTGTCGATATTTATAAATAAATATTTATGTTGATTTTTTATGCAAACATAAAAGTAAAATGCCGAATACTAGGATATATTTTTATTATTCGCTAAATGATAAATTGAAGTAATATAAAAAAATTATATTTTATATTCCTTTCTCTTAAAATTAATCATGTTTACTCATTGGTATTATTATTATACGAGTGGTGATGATATCAGCATATTTTTAAGAAAATAAGATTATACACACACACACTCTCTCTCTCTCTCTCTCTCTCTCTCTCTCTCTCTCTCTCTCTTTCTCTCTTTCTTAGAAATTGCAAAAATATGAAAGAGAGATCTATTAAAATATTGAAGACTCTTTTAATGAAATAATACTAACTAATAATAATTAATTAATAATAACTTACTAATAATAACTAACTCCTTTTTTATAATAATTTAGTAGTTTATATTATATACAGAGGATTTTACTACGAAATTTTTACGTCGGAATCTTTTAAATAGAATAATAAAAAATATGATTTATTAAAAATTTTTATTTTGTTGACTTTAAAAGTGTTTTGAAATATTTTCGTGAGGAATTTTTATATTAATTTAAATAGAAATTTATAAAATAAAATTATTTTCGTATAAATCACAAATGAGAAATGTACTTGAATGATAAACAATATAATTATAACAGTATAAATATTAGACTAAAATTAATACGCATGTAATTCTTAATTAAGAGTATAAATGCAATGGCTAAGGTGAAAATGGAGAAAATAGGAAAAATTTATAGTGCAGTAACTTTATATTAGTTTATTTAAACGCGAAATGTGCTAGAAATTTTTATAATACTTGCGCGCGCGTCTTGTATAGTTTAAGTAATTAAATAAAATAGAATTATTACATTTATTCGCGTTACTTCTTCAACGTTATGAATTACTTACGTTTATTTACATAAAGAATATGGTTCATCTCTTTTATTCGTTATACAGCAATGATAAAAATATTTTTAAATATTTCAGTTATCAGAAGTTTATAGAATAAAAGCATATATAAAAAGCTTTTTGTTAGATCTTCATTAAATCAAGCAAAGTGATATTATTATTAAAGTTTCCTTTATAATCCTCGAACATACCTAATTTTTATATACTAGATAATATTTATAAAGTACGATTAATATTAATTTACGAAAAACTATATATTATATATATTATATATATATACACCACACACACACATACACACACACACACACACACACACACATACCACAATATTCATTTTAAATATAAAAATACTGAATTTGTTGAAATTTGTTTCATTGCAAATAATTTATAAATAAAATTTAATGATTAAGTAATGATTTTTAGAAGATAATTGCGATTAAATATGCTAAACTTTCTTTTAAAATAATTTGTTAATGCATTGTTTATATTGTTTAACGCTGTTAAAAATGCAAAGTTTTATTCTGATCACCTAGAAATACAAACGATTGTTGCTATTATCATTGATGCGACCAACTATCGAACTCAGTGTTAACGATAATTTGAACATCAGAAAATTATCCTCACATGCGAGATCGCGAGAAGCGATGTACCTGTCTGTGTACGGTCCTCCTTAACGATTTAATAATTACGTGGCTTTCTTCGAAGTCGAAACAAGTCTCTCATTAACTGCAGCATAATTTGTTGACTTTCGATTTGATATGCAACTCCTTGAACGCGCTGACGTACCGCCGTTGTCGGGTTATCATTATCGTGATACGTGTAACAACATAATGACGTAAGAGTAAGACCATTTTTCTGCATCCGGCATTATAAGAAAGGTATACGATGTGCAAATAGCGGGTTTTCATTCAGCAAATAATGCTGACCTATTTTGATTAATTAATGCGCTCTCTCCCGCGCCAGAGCTGAATGATCGCGAATTACACATATGAGAGGTAAATTTGATCTTGAGTGGCTGCATCTATGACTTTAAAATCTCGGGAATTTATTTAAGAACAGCGATGATTTTTAAAGCGGAAATTTTATCACATGCGAAAAAATTACTGATTTTTGGCAATCGACAAATTTAATCTTGATACTTTCCTGCTGTTTACTGTTGAGAACACTGCTATATGATTTGTAGCTATGACCAATTAAGATCGCATGATTATCCGGCGCGCGGGCGTGTCGCGTTCGATGAATATACGATATTCGCTCCATTAAGCGTACATGTCAATGTAAAATCGCAGATGATCCGGAACGCCCGATACATTTCCTCGGGCGATGCTTTCTGTAACGCAGAAAAACAAGTCGGGCGGCTCGCGGGTAACTGCTACCGATACGAGAATCTAAACATCTTTGTCGTTCGTGGAAAATTATTAATTTGATGAAAAATGGAAGTTGGTCGAAGGACGTAAAGTGAACGATTTCCATATATTGTTCATAATACGAAACGATATATGGAAATCGTTTGAACATCGATTTTTTCAACGATAATCGAGCGAAGAATCGATATATGCGATTAATTACGGTGATTTTATACACAATGTTACTAATATCTATTATTTCTTGAAATACGATCAGGAGGACTTTGAGATATTAGAGCTAATAAAATTTTACGAATTACAAAGATTAGGACGGTTGAAACACGTGCACAGTAACATCAGTGTATTCTACACATTTCGCGTAAGTTGAAAATGCTTGTACATGTTGTAAATAAATTAGCAATTTACTTGAAACGTCTAATAAAAGACTCGCTGTCAGAAGAATGTAATTCACGTTACGCAAAATTTCCGTCGGAAAATTTGCAGCCGTTTATTACGAGTAGACGTGTAAATGTGATTTAAGATGAATGTCATTTACGTAATTTCTTCGAGATTTATGGACAGCGTTATTTTTTCGTGCATCACAATGAAATTCGCAACTGGAAGAAAGAACTCTTTATCTATCAAAAAAATATTTGCCGTTTACGGTGATGCACAATTTTTATTCTTTCATCTGGCGCAAGATAAACGAAGCCATTGATGACACTGAGATTTTTCTGCATAGCAAATTATGCAATCACGTAAAAAAATGAATTTAGGAATTTGTCACTTTTTGAATGGATTTGCTCAAACATACTGTACTGTACTGTGTGTGTGATTTATTGTTATCGTATCTTTTAATGTAGAAGAAAGAGAGAATAAATCATTTATTGTCATGACTTTTACGAGACGAATTTTACTCATTCATTTGAAATGACACAACGATGATGATTTTTAATATCATTATATAATTCGCATTTGATGAAAGAAGTGATATCATTAATCAAGTATATTTTGAAAGTAAAAAAATATATATTCATTTCTTTTTTATAAATCAATCAATAAAAGTAAGCTAATAAAAATATGCAATGACTATAAAAAAACAGCGCACACACACATATATGACCATTTTAATTTGAAACCTCGAAGGCGGCAGTGTGACGTGATCTAGCACCTTTATCGGCGACTCGCTTTTCTGCATCGACAATCCAGTACGCGTTCTGGATATGACACAAATCGTGGAGATAAACTTAGGAATTCCACACGCGAGGCGGATGCAGCGCGAACACGTGGCTACGTTGTAACTCGGCTCGTTAGCCAAAGTCGTAAGATCCATATAATACGTCATTCGCGAAAGATATTTCGCGTTATGCTGTTGACATTTGCCGCTTGTAAAAAATGATGGAAATCTCGTCGTATCGCGATGCAAGTCACATACCCAGCGATGACATTTCTGCAGCACGTGGCGTGTGTTTCCGGAGCACCTGCACTCGTACGCGCGTGGACACCAAGCTTGATCACGCGCGCACTTTACGACGACACCTTCGGTATACCTTCAGCCGCGGCAAAGTGCACTGGCTCGCTTCCGAGCCTTCACTTTTCGGCCGGAAGTAAAGGCGCGTGTCGCAGAATCGTACCGAGGCTGAAGGAGGGAAAGGAAAGAAAGGAGACAGAAAGAAGTCTCTACGATAAAGAGAAGGAAAGATATTGAGAGTAGAGTAAGAGGAATCGTTCCCAACGAGGAAGAAGACACCAAGGGGCCTTCAGAGGGTGAGAAGGGAGCTCGACGTGACGCCGAAGATCAGGGAGGTCACGACGAAGAGGAAGATAGACGAATAGAACGCGGATGCCGGCCCGCCGGAGAAGTCGTGGGCACGATCGCCGTCACAACACTAGTAGCCTGGTACACTCTTCTGGTGGTACATACACACGGTCCGTCTCTCTGCCTCCCTCGCTTCTCTCTTTCTCACTTCATCTCTGTCTCTCCCCCAGTTGTTCTCTCTCTCTCTCTTTTTCTCTTTCTCGACTTCTTCTGCACGTACGTGCGTTTCCTCCTGGTGCTCACACATATGTGCAACGATCATGCGTATATACGTGAACACGCATTCGTGACCGTGTGTATCCTCGTGCGTACGTGTGCGTGCTCTTTCGCCTCTCTTTTTTTCCGCCTTCTCTCTCTCGCGTTGCGTAGAAGGGAACTCGCGTTCCCTCCTCCTACTCTCGTTCGCGTCTGTCGGCCGCCCGCGAAAGCACACACCGCGACAGGGCGATCTACTAGGTGAGACTAGTTTCTCCACCCAGCCGTGGACCCGTTTTCTGTACGCCTCTCTCCTTCGGTCGCCTTCCGTCCGCCTTGCCATCTCCCTCTACTTCTCTCGCTCGTTCTAGCGGCTCCTTCTCCATTTCGCGACTCTTCTCGCGCGCGCCTCCGAGAGGATTCTTCCTGATTTTACGAGAGCCTATGAAGTGGTACGTTCTTGTTCTCGAATCCATAACTCTCCAGACTAGTCCGGAATGGACTGCACGAAATGGATGAAAATATGCTGATCTCTTCAGCGAGCGAGGAAAAATGGAATTATAATGGAATTTATTGAATGGCTTATATTCTGCATCATTCATGAGTGTCTTTTCAGGTTAGTCGAATAGAGAACTTGCGTTACGCTTCGATTTCGGCGTTTGTCAAGATCAATCATTTTGACTAGTGGCCTTACAGCGCAATTTCCTTTCATATCTTTTTATTAGTGCTTCGTTCTTACGTCAGAAGACACGCGAGAAAATGTTTCCTGGGTTTACGAGCGCTTATGACACGCTCCGCCGATCCTTTCGGATTAATTGCACGATATACCGTTTTATCCTCTCGACGGAACCATTAAGCCGATACTGCCGGTAATACTTTTTCCAGACGCCGACGATAAAGAAAAAAGTGCAGCAGCCGGAGCACGCGGTTGTGAAAGATAGAGATCTCAGTGAAATTAATTTCACCATCGGCTCACAAATCCAACTTTGCAGTTTTCGGAAGAAAAATGCCCGGATTAATTTTTTTTTCCAGTAAAAATCGATCTAACACGGGAATTAATGAAATAGGAAGATAAAAAGTATGTAATATGGATAATTGATGTCTATAAAAAATATTTTAAATCATCTGTCAAAAGATACCTACTTTTTTGTTTTCATCTCTTTTTCATGTTACTGTCTATCTATATCTTTTACGAAATTATTTCGCTTCGTATTCAATTTTGTTCTTACATCCTGTACATTTAATCGACGGATCGAGATTGGGGTAGAGCATGAAGAAAAGACACGAAGCATGATATCGCAAAATCGCGTCTATCTTACGTGACAGGCGTTTCCATTCCCGATCCGATACTCTAATATGTATGCAACGTCGGCTATTCCTTTCTTCCTCAGACAGTGATAAATTTATCGTTACGTTCATTCTTAATCCTTTCGATCCACCGTCCCCCTTCGTACTCCCGTCTCGTTCTCGTCTCGTTCTCGCGGAGGTATTCGTTCCGATTTCGCAAGCGGTCCCGAGATACTCCGGCACTCTCCAGTGGATTGTATCTCTCCTCATTGAGTTCGCTCGACTGAAATCGAGCCCATCGGCATCCCACGCGCAAAGGAGCTCTGACGTGTAACGCCGAAATGGGAAGCGAGGTGGGATCGCACGTGTATAGCATCGAAGAGATACCGGTGATGTCGGCGGGATTATATACGAAAGCGTTACCAAAGAGCAATCTCCCGCTAAAGAACACCAAGATGCGCAAAAAACTGTGTCTTTGCTTCAAAGATAGTTTCTTTACGAGCATTCAATGAATACGATACAGATTGATAATTGATTGAGCAGAAACTGTCGAAGAAAATATGTTTATTTAATATACATTATAAATTGATTAAATAATATGCATTATTATATGAATTAATTATATCTTATATCATTATATGTTTGAATGACAAGGATATTTTACGCAATTCCTCGTGTATGTATCTTATATAAAAAAAAGAAAATAAGAAGGATGTGTACAAGATATTATGAAAATCGATCTTAAAAATTCTTATCTTCTTTGAAGTTGTTTAATGTAGCGCTATGATAGAAAGTACTTAACAGTTCTTTTATATATGCTTGATATAATTATCATATATTTATGCTTATAGATATGCATTATTGGTGCAATGCTTGATCAGTGGATTGCTCTCGAAATCATATGAATTATAAAATCATATAAATTATAAAATCTACAAATGGCCGGCCCACGTGAGCGCGAGTTCGTAGGACGTGCGAATAGCTACCAGCTACTTGCTTATTATCAAGAAAGTCATATATCTTTCGAGGACAATTAATTCTCGGGGTCTTAACAATGATGACGAGATGCAAACTTGTGATGACTTGTGCTCGTTGTCACCGTCGGGTAATTGTGTAATAGATTTTCAACAATACATTGAGTGATTTCGATAGAACTACAACGACTTCAGCATAGTGCTACAAACATAACTTTGACGGCGACGTCGTTTTAATAATGAATACGCGATCATCATGTCGAAATCAATTGACAGTTCACAAACAAAGCGATTCAATTCGCTGATTCAACTTCGCGGATAAGCAATAAATCCTTTGCTGGTTCCGCAAAGCCACTACCGAGCCAGATTAATTAGCACCGTCGCGTCGTCGCGCCTGCGACTTCTACGGCGCTTATACCCGATGATTCGATGGTATCGCGACTTCATCGTATTATTCATGAGGTTATGATCTCGGGTTAGAGGAAGAGGGGCGTGCTCAGCGGTGTTGATTTGTTGCTCGCATTTTAGGTACTATCTCTGGTGAAATGACGGCGTCTCGAAATCGCTTATGAACTTCGAGAATACAGACATGCAGACTACCTATTCTATATTCGCGGTGAATCTTCCGTTTTTGTCTACTCTGGTAAAACTTAGCTCCGCATGCTAGAGACTCCATTTCTTCGAGTATGACAAACGAACAGCCATAACATTGAATTAACTCTCCATCGATCGATGTACGTTTGATTAAGTCTGTTGTAGAGAAAGCGTACTCGAATGTATCGAGTTTTTATTCATGTGCATGACGCATGGAATACTTTTCGATATTTAGCGACATATAGAGCGCTATATATCTATGTGATTATATTAATGTGAATTAATGCAATTTCGTAAAACGCGTGAGCGAAAAATGCATCGAAAAAATGTCAGCGATAATTTTCGAAATTAATGCAGTAATTAATCTCGATAAAAAATTAGAATAAAAATTAGACAATTGAATAAATAAATAGATACGGGTTACTTGTTACGCGAGTGTCACTTATAAATCGCCCTAGACTCTCTCCAACTCCCTTTTCATGTCGCGCTCGACCGCGCCCCGATGTCATATAAACAAGAATTAGGCGGGATTCTAGGGAAGGAAATTCTCGTCGTCGGGACACCCTAATCTCTCTCTTTCTCGCTCTGTTTATGCAAAATCCACGAGTGATCCACCGTAAATAACGGTGAGACAAGTTTCTTCTGTCCTTCTCTCTCATCGCTTACGTCTCGCGTTTGGCGTCGGTCGTTTAACGTCGCCAATATGTGATACGCGCTTGTAAAACGAATAACCGGCCGTGACTCTCGATACGCCGATGCGTGTTTTCCGTTTCATTGCCACCAGCTATGACGTCGCATCGACGAGGCCCGTCGCATCGCCTCAGGGTGCCTTCGCATGGCATCATCCCTAGACACCGTGTCCCGGTAATTTAGCACGTCCCCTTCCCCCCTTCTGGCGCTCGCAGGTAGGTCTTTAATTATCCGACCGGCCAACGACCGGTTGTCATCGACAGCCGGAATGATGAGCGTGAAAAGACCACCCGCAACTTTCCATCCGCACCTTTTATCTGTGAACGAATATATCTGCAAGATCTGCTTGATATAGCGAAATGACAGAGAAGAAGTACAAAAGAAAGAGTAAAAAATACTATATATTTATTATTCCGAAGCTTATACACGGCTCTTATTAAGATTTATGACAAGTAAGACAGCAATGACAGTAAGATATCCATGCGATAATCGATAATTGTGAAAAATAAAAAATGGAAGAAAGAAGAAGTATAACACACAATTATAAATGAACATAAAAAACCTGATATCAATTATAATTCAATACATATATATATATATATATATAATTTTTTATACAATATAATGTTATACATTGCATGAGATAATTTGCTAATGTAAAAAATAAATTTTTTTATAGATATTAATTTTAATGAGTACTTATCTTGTTTGTATTTTGGGATTCAAAAATAAAAATGCTCCAACGTTTTTATTTTGCGAACAGCCACTATATATAACGGACTGATTGATCCGATCCGGGTTTTTAGTGTCCACATTAATAGATGCTGCTGATTGTAGGATATCATCCCGTAATTTATTCATTGTCTTCACTGTAAAGCTGTTGCGATCATTGATCGATGGCGCCGCTGATTCTAACTGGTCGATTCCGCGTTGTTTAATTTATTCATCGAACTTACTCTCTCTTTGGCCCGGAAATTGATGATGTTATGTTTTATATGCAAAGCTATCGATTATCTATGTACTATTCTTGCCAATTCTTAGCACAGATAGAAGAGCGGCGGCTGTAGAAATTACTTAATTTACTATTCTCAAGTTTTAATATATTATGTTCAATCGAAACATAGATTAAAGTCATTATTCTATAAAAATTTTTATGTTTCATTTGAATGTATCTAATATAACAAAGCATCGATTATTTTTGCTCAAGCGTTTGACATGATCGAAAAGTAAAACTATAAGATTAAATTATAACCCATTTCTCGAAGGCCGATTCAGTCCATATTTGGTCCAATTGGGCATATGCAGACTTGCACACATTTATCCGTTAGATCGGATGGGCGGGTTGAGAAGTAAAAAGAAAACTTATCTTTATAATAATTTTTTAAATGTATTCTTATTATTGAAAATAATTCTTTTTGAAATAATATTTGTTCGTAGTAATAAACTGAACATATGGTTAAACAAATTTAATTTCAAACTTATGAAAAAAATATTGATATTAAAAATGTAACTAAAATAATATATGTATATCATACTGAAATTTATTTATTTACTTTCAATATTTATTTACTTTCTCCAATATTTGTACATCATTGATTATTTTATCTGTATTTTTTATTTTGATGTTTTTTAAATTAATCGTTTTCTAATATCAATAATGTTTTATTTTTTTCTTATCATTGGAATTGAGTCAGATGCAACAAGTGTATGCAAAACGCTGTTATTGCTAGCGTAAAATTGAGTGAACATCGTTGTCAATAATGCGAATAATAACATCCGCACATAATATAACGTACTAACTTTAAATGCGACTCATCCTTCTGTAAAATCTAAACGTCGTACGGAACCGTTCGCGCGAATTTTCAGGTTTCAATTCGTCTGTTGCTTTATGTTCCGTTTTCCGATAACGCGGTCATGTACGAGGGAGTTTGTTGAATAAGACCTGGATAGGTGACATAACGAGCATGTAATATCGAACATTTCATAAAATGTTGAATATAAAAGATCACTTTCTGCCTGAGCGGAAAGTAAGAAGTAGTATTTGCAAGCTATGAAAAATTTAATTTTTTTATTAACCTCATTTATTTTTCTATGAATTCTGTGCTTACGTCATAAAAATATGTAGTCAATAGTAAATCATAAAAACGTTTGTAAATTTAATAATGAGATTTATATTATACTTAATTAAAATTATTATAATTTTTTAATACTTTATCATATTTTAATATTTTACTTATTATTCAATAAGTTTTATTTGTGACATAAATTTGTAATGCAATTACATTATGATAGGGTATTATACTTTTTCTCTACATAGATTCTAATCAAATAACCATTTATTTTCATTGTAAATTAATACTTCATTTAGCACGCAATACATACACAAATTTTCTCTCTTTTTCTCTCTCTCTTATTTTCTCAAATTACTTTATTATAACAATGAATTACGAAACAATGGTCTATCAGAATATTAAATAAAATTGTGAATATTTTATTTACAATATATATATTTACAGTTGCATCATTGCTTTTTGTGTTATTGATGCCGCCAGTTAAATCAGTACGTAAATAAATTGTTTTCAGTTCCGGTATATTATATATATATGCAGTTTAATTGAATATATGTTTATATTCGAAATAATTTCGTTCTTACGCTGTTCACGATATCCGGCAACTTCAGGCACGTATTGAGGCTGATTTAGCGCAAGCCAGTCATAATGATCGTACTCTTGGCATTTCTAACGCTTTTCACCGTGATTGCCGATGGCGGTATACTCGAAAAATACGCCAATGCGCCTGGAAATGTGTATCATGGTAGGTAAGTGTATTGACATTTCGCAATCTCCGCCAATAAAACCTGAGACCGATACTATTATCGGATCTAAAATGACAATTATGATGAAAAATAAATTTCTAACAATTTTTTAAAATAGGAAAGAATATTTATACGTAATTGTAGAGAATTGAATATTTCGTATATATGCTATTCGCGACATCCTTATCGTTGTCAGTGACTATATTTTTTCCGAATGAATTATTAAGATATACTCGAGACATTCACGGACCAGAGCTTCTGATACCAAGACGAGTATCTGACGATGGTAGCTTCAGCACGTATTCCCTGCCGAATTTCTATAACCGCCGAGAGATTAGCGGGCGGGACAAGCGATCTCTCGGGACGATCGATAAATTGCACCTGGTGCTACCCTTCAACGGGATCGATCATCATGTGGAACTCAGCCCGTACCATGAATTCATCTCGCCCGACATGGTGGTGGAGACACGGGGAGCCGGAATCAGCACTAATCTCGATGAGGGCTTGAGATTCAGGAGGGCGTCCGATCGACAGTGTCACTATCGCGGCACTATTCGAGGCCACGACAATTCCAGGGCGGCCCTGTCTCTGTGCGACGGCGTGGTTAGTATATAGTATATACGCGCTTTGCGTGTAACTCCCCTTCGAGAATCCCGGTGTTAACGAACCGAGAGAAGAATTTCGAGCACGTTCGTGCTTCGTCGCGTTGACATGGTAGAATACGTAGTACAAGCGGCCTTCCATAAAGGGAACTTTGATTTATTCGAGGATTTACAGCTGCGCCTTAATTAATTGGTTTCTGTAGGTATTCATTATATATATAGCAATTAACACATTTTTGTACCATCATGTAAATGTAAATAATGCAGTGCATATTTTTCATTAATGATTAAGCATATATATATATATATATATATTGAATAATCATTTATATACTTTAAATATATAAAATAATTAATATTGATTTATTGATTAAGATTGATCATTTATTTTTTTTTTATGGGAAAAGTTAAATCAAAGTAAGAAATGTTGACGTGATATTTGATAATGTTATGAGTCGGGTTTTAATCTTTATGCGCATGGTCTGCACGGATTATGATTAATTTTGATGAGTGCTACTGGAGATAGAACAGAATTTCGAAGTGACTGCAAGCATGTGGTTGGTACACATAATGCATTCCACGGATTCCTTCGGGAGATTAATGTTAACGAAGCGAGAGGAGAATTGCGATTGTAGTCGAATAGATATTGCAGAAAGGTTGTACAGAAAAATTTCTAAATCCTGTCAAAATTCAATATATATGTATAAATATTGTGAAATTTTTTAGAGTTACAACATTTTCTAATATTTTATTATGTTTGCGAAACTTAGTTCGCGAGTTCGAGAGTTTGTGATGTAATTTCAATTTATAACAAAACCTCTCAATAGACGATGCTAGAAACTATTTTGGTAACATGCCATATCTTTAAACATATAGATCGTCAGACGTTTATATGGAAATGGACGCGGTATTATTTTGGCGAGTTTAAATTTTAAAATTGAAGCATATGATGCACACTTTTCTGTATTTATATCATTGCAAAAATTTTGCAAATTTTGATTCTCTCAAACTTTATGAGTATGTTTCGTTTGAGATATAAATTGATCGATGTGTGCAATAAATGATTATATAATGTAACATAATTTTTTCAGTATGATTGCATTATGTATATCAATGATATTTGATTCTAAGTGTGTAATAAAAGACTATCAGTCTTGTAAGTACGTCGCGTAACATGCCGACACTCAATCGGTGCAATAGAAATGCAGTGTTGTGTTGTGGCGCGCTGCACTTCACCCAGATTGCATCGCCGGTTTGACTACGTGACGTAGCTTTTCCCGGATAGTAGTAAAAATAGAACGAACAATTTTGTAAGAATCACGTGACAGCTATGAGCACGTACTATTGATTCTTTATCATAAGGTATATTTTTTATGAATTACGAAATCAATTACAACATGAAAAAATCGAGTCAAAATTATTAAGTAAATTTATTTATAATTTGTAGGTAAATTTAATATTTACAAATTTAACATATATTTAAAGCGATAAACATATTACGATAGATATTCTTAACAAAGGTAGTTATCCGTCACTCGTTATTTTCAAAGTATAAAGTAAATGATTATAAATAAACTGCAAATGAGATAAAAACAGGTCGAATGTCTAATTGATGCCATTAAACACAAAGTTGCATGTCGAAAACGCGATTGTCATCTATAATTTCGCCGGTTACATGAAATCACGCGATTGATGTAAACATTCTCATTCGTAGATCTATTAAATATAGAATTTTCTATAAATATATATTATATAAACAGAACAGATGAAATGTCACATAAAATGCGACATATTTGACCTTTTCCACTATGATATTCATCATATCGATAATATCTCTTGACTCATCATCGATATTCTTCATTTCTATATGACGTCTTCGATATATTATAATGTAGCATATATATCATATTGAAGATATTTATATGTTAAATTTAAAATTCTAATCTGATATAACTTTTGATCTGCATCGAAATGTCGAAAATTTATCTGATATATATAGAATCTTCTATTATTTTAATTACTTGTAAATTTTAATGTGCAACGTATGGTGAGAAGGAAATAGCTTTTACAATATATTAGATACTTATATATAATTTTATACGCTAATAAATAGTGAACATGCTAATCTTTATATCTTTAGCATTTAGAATCTTGCAATATAGCAACTTTATATCTATCAACTAATATGTTGTGTTGTAAATAATGTCGATATTTTATTTTCTATCGCTATTATTATCGACAATGTGACACTCCTCTCGCGCGCAGGCTGGTTACGTGCAAACTAATCATGGACGGTACTTCATCGAGCCAGTGTATCAGGCAGAACCTGACGCGGACGGTCAGCACATTCACGTAGCTTACAAACGGGATGCACAACACGAGAGAAAAATACAAACCGATGCTGTATCCAAAAGACATTGTGGAACTAGCGGTAGTATTTTTTACAGATGTCATTTCTATTCTTATTTTTACCTTTTGTTGCCTTTAAAATTTTTTGAACGAAGCTAGACATTTTGTTAAACATATCCCATTTATTACTTTAATATTTTATTCAACTTGAGATGTGATATAGTTCCGAGACCATGTCGCGTAGACATTTATTATGTAGCCGTAACGCGAGAGGATTTCGCACAGTTACGAACAAGTGACAAATAATAGCGTGTAGTTTGTGAAAGCTCATTCCCGCTTTAATAGACAACTGGGAGTCGGCGTGGGCGGAACAGTTGGCTAAAAGGCAGATGCAGCTAATGGAAAATAATTCTCTCGGTGCGAAACGCGAGACCACAATATCCGCAGGAACGCACAGCATACATCGTTATATAGAAATTGGATTAATCGCCGATCGGAGATTTCTTGATTTTCATAATAACACTGATTATGAACAATATCTCTTGACGATCATGAATATGGTATCCGATTTTTATCATGACAGTTCCGTTGGGAATCAAATAGACGTCGTTTTAGTACGCATGATATATTTGGAGAAGGAGAAGGAGGAGGTAACGTGCGACAATATAAGATAAACAATTAAAAGAGGACAATATAAGATAACAATTAAAAGAGGTATTTAATATAAGAAAAGAAAAGAGAAAAAAGAGAGAGAGAGAAAAATATAATATTGCAGCATAGTAAATATTATCGATAATGTAAATATAAATATTATCATTTTATTTATTTGTGAAAAATTACTTGAGTTAGTATTGATTCACGTATGAATATTAAATTTAGTAATCTATCCAATTTCTTTAATGTAAAAAAATTGTGTGCATGTAATTCCTTTTAATCGAATGAAAAGATATTTGTTCATGTGTGATATTGATATCCGATTTATCGAAACTTGATGCTGTGTGCTCGTAGATAGATTTGCTTATTAGTCCAAATGCCGAGAAAACGTTGGAAAGTTTCGCGAAATGGGCGGAGAAAATGAATCCGAAGGATGATACGCATCCTAATCATTATGATATCGCAGTATTGGTTACGAGGTAATTTTTCTAGGCATCGATTTAACCATCGTACGTGCATAGCATTACAAATTCGAGTGTATTCTCAGATACGACATTTGCTCGGAGGAAACCAATTGCGATTTGATGGGTCTCGCTCATGTCGCTGCGGCCTGCGATTCAGCAAAAGCTGCTTGTATCAATGAAGACAGTGGACTTCTACTTGGCATCGTAGTCGCTCACGAAGTTGGTCACGTGTACTGTATCTGTCATACATTTCAATCACAATTATGGGTATATTAGACACCAGAAAGTGCGATATTTAGTTCCATTATGTAATATAATCCGAGAGAAAAAAAAAATATATATATATATATATAATATATGTGTGTGTATGTATGTGTAATTTTAATTCAATTGATTTTGAAAAAATTAAAATTAATATCTAAGTAATTATATATATAATTATATATATAATTACTTAGTATGTAATGTGTATTTATGTATGTGTAATTCATATGCAATATTTAAACGTTTTATATTTTAACATGAAAACTTCTAATCTAATATTCTAGCTAAGAAAATGTCTAGAGTTTATAGAAATTTATAAAGTTTATTTAAATTTATAGAATGGGTTGTTCTCATGATGAACCCGAGACTAGTGGATGCCCATCAATGGACACAGATGATAGCTACTTTATTATGTCCCCTATTGTTTTCTTATATACCATTAGATGGTCGAGTTGCAGCAGGAAATTTATAACAGCTTTTCTCGAGTAAATCGAATTTGTATATAAGTAATATTAAATTTTTAATTATACAATAATATACAATTTCGTGCAATTATCGTACTATCATATATGTTGCTTAACATAATTTTTAAAAAATATTTTTTTATTATGAATATATGTGATATATATATTTTGATTGATTAAAATATTATTTCTTTCTTTTGAGTTTTGCACATTTCTCTAGTTTTTATCAATAATCTTATAATCATTATAATCATTATTATCAAATTGAAGTAAAATTATATATAATTTCAGTTTTTAAAAATGAAATTCCATTCTTCGTTCTTTATTAATATCAATGATAAAGTGCTTGTCAAAAATTTTAAGATTTAATTATGAAAACGGTCATTACACATGTATACTAATACAATACTTAATCTTACAAATATAATTGTTAATATAATAATTTTATAACATTTTCTATGAATAAGGAGCGGGTTGGGCGAATGTTTAATGGACAATCCAAGAAATCCTCCGGAAAAACTAAAGTATCCGAACATGTTACCGGGTGCGATGTACGATGCTACCTTCCAATGTGACATGCTATTTCCTGGTTCGAAAGTGTGCCCGCAATCTCATGTAAAATTTTAATAGATTTTACACGACTTTTGTATTTTAGCATTTTTGATCCAATTAACGCAAGTGCAAATTATTCTTGCAAATTACTATTCAGCGAGATTCAAGTTTCTTCTCATTAAAATTGATAATTTTACCGTCATATCAATTATTTACATTTTGCGTTTCATTTATCACTTGCTTGTCGGAAATAAAGTGACTTTTAATGGTCATTTATCATTTACTTGGATAATTTAATTACTTTTATTTAATTTAATTAAATGCTACAATAATTAAATTTAATTACTTTTTGCAGTTGATCACGTCGATTAATTGTTTTAAAGTAAATTAGTCAATGTTGTGTTTGCACACATTTATCTCTATTAACATTAGTTAGATTCCGGTATTGTAACGTTTGTCGACAATATGATACTATCAAAGATTGCGCTCGGGCTGCTCCGTCTCATTCTACTCCTTCCAGACTAATCTCATTAACCAGAGCTCTTTGCTACCATATATATATATTTCAGACGACCGGCTGCGAGACTTTGTGGTGCTTGACCAACACGAGCTGCTACTCCTTAGGGACGCCAAAGGCTGATGGTACGAAATGCGGTGAGAACAAGGTGCGCGCAGCTTACGTAGAACCTGTTTCCCCGGCGAAATATATTCCCAGCGCGGATTATTTAGCAGTCGCTTAGCGTCGTTGTTTATGCATCCGCAGATATTGCCGGCGACATAAATAATACGTCTCGCTGCGAGGTGACATCAATTATTAAACGAACGCGAGCGTAAATGGCGATCGCGTCGAAAGCCATTTGCGAGGGCGCGATTCGTGTCCCGGAACGCCGTCGGAAACGTAGCGAAATAAAAGGACGTTTCTCTGTCCCTCTCCCTACAGCGGGAGATTTATTAAACGGCGCACCTTTCTCTCGCGCCCGCGTCGCTCCTCGCGGATGTAGATTTCGTCGCCTTCGGCGCGCTCGCGAGAGCGGCGGACGTAGATTTAATCGCGCCGGGGAAATAAATTGAAGTGTCAGGAAACTTCGCGCGACCCACCGCGCTGGAAATTGGTATTCGCGCGAGGCGGAGAGTAGCCCGCGAGACATATTGCGCATTCTTCTAACCCGGGACAAAGGTAATATAAAGAGTTTGCTGTTACATGTGTGTTGGTGCGCGCGCGTGCGATCCACGAAATCCAGTGGTGCATACATAAGAAATGCGTGGACATGGGCACTCGACCGGCCGCGGTTCACGGCGGATGGGGCGATTGGGGTCCCATGGGTCCTTGCAGCAGAACTTGCGGCGGTGGCCTGAAATATTCCGAGAGGGAATGCGACCGGCCGGTACCGGCCAATGGTGGTAGATACTGCATCGGGGAGAGAAAGAGGCTTTTCACTTGCAATACCACGGTAAATTGCATCTCTCTTTCGTTGCTCCTCGTGAGCCATTATCCCGCACGCGAGCTTCAATACTCGGGCGTTTCGCTTCACCGCGATACTCGACGTTATCCGCGTGATTATTCCTGCCCGACACTTTACTGGTCGAATTACAAATTCCATGCTACGCTCGCGATGCTGGTCTCTGTGTCTCTGTTTTATTTTGATTATCGCGGTGAGGTGGCTGACAGCATCGCGTCGTCACGCGCGTATGGGATTTTTATGTTTCCTAACAGTAAGATATATACGAAAGGTGACGCGAACAATGCAACGTGCTGTCGTAAATTCAGTTTGAGAGAAAAAGAAAGAGAGAGAGAGAGAGAAAAGGAAAGAAAGACTATCATTACCGCGAGCTTCGCCGCAACGAAGTTTGCCAAAATGTTTTAATTCTTTTTGTACACGCGCGACGATTCCCTCGCGCTGTCGCAATTTTCCCGTATGCTGTTCCACATGGAATTCCGTCACATATTCGCCGTAACGTTTCTGTGCACTAAATTACACAGCCCTGCGACCCGACGAAACCGCCGTACCGCGCGGTGCAGTGCTCGGAACACGACAACGAAGAGATACTAACGGACGGGCTCCATCAATGGAAACCGTACATGGACGCGAAATTAGAACCCTGCGCGCTCTACTGCATCAATGAGAAGAACACATTCGTGAAGATCTCGCCAACGGCGAACGATTCGACACCCTGCAAAGCTGGGACCAATTATATGTGCATTTCCGGAACGTGCAGGGTGTGAAATCGTAACTTTTCGGAGCAAAGTGGTTCGGCCGAGAAATCTATGCTATTCGCGTTGAAATTGTCGAGCTGATTCGATAAAATTCTCCAGCTAAACGTCAAAGTCTCTCAATTTTTTTTCTATGCTTTTTTTGCAATTTTATATAAATATTTATAAATATATAAATATTTTATATATATATACATATAAATATTTTGAATTAAAACTGTTTTTTAAGCTCTTAAAATAATTTCATAAATATTCATAATTTTTTTCTATGTCTTTAAATCTTCCGATTTTATAAAAATATTCCCATAAATTTGAAATTCTTGCGTAACAGGAATTATTTCCGAATGTTTGCAACACAAAGCATAAATATGTACGCATAATCAAACTAACAATGTACTCGCGATAACTAATAGCGTGTTAAATACTTCTATGACAATCTTTGCATTGTTCCAGCATTCCATTCCAGCAATTAAATTTAGTGGTAAACCTCTTGATATTTATTACACACGTGTTTATAATTGTTTTGTTCATGGCTACTGTAATCTACCATTTTAATTAACGATATAAATTCGCTAGAACTACCTACAATATATCACAGTAGACTCGAATAATGAAAACCTTGATATCAAAAAGAGATAATATTACGAATAAAATTTACAAATCAAATATTATTTTTTACATAAAATAATACTTTTTATAAATATCTCTTTAGAGAGAATAGATTATTTTAATTCTTATCAAACGGCATGATATGACATTTTCTTGGCGTGTTAAATATTTGTAATAAATTTTTCGCACTGTAGAAAGTCGGATGCGATTGGGTGATAAACTCGGACGCGATTGAGGATAAATGCGGTATATGTAAAGGTGATGGAACGACGTGCAGCCCGGTCGAGGGCAAATTCATTGAAACAGTGTCACAAAGCGGTAAATTTTTAGATTGTGCGCGACACTTTCCATACGAAATTGTTTCACTTTCTTTTTCACGATACATCGTATGTTTCTCTTTGCAGCGTATACTAAGATCGTAACAATACCGAAGGGAGCTCGCAGTATACAAGTTTCCGAGAGAAAACCTAGCGTGAATATACTGGCCGTGAAACTTGAAAAGGATAAAACATATTGCATCAATGGAGACAAGTGAGCTTTCGCAAACTTTTCGCGCGAGAGAGTTGTTCCTTCTTTTCTCTTTTTTTGTTCTCTTCTTAATTTATAGAGTTTATAGCACATATACACATATACACACATATACAGACAAATGTCTGGGAAATTGATGTACACAGATACATTTTGCAATGATGATAAACGTGTGTTTACCGCACTTTATATATATATATATATATATATATATATATATATATTATATTATATATACATATTTTTATGACGCCGTCGTTCATGTAGCCGCGAGTTTAAAAGCGGAGATTACGAATGCGCTGGAACGATGATTATCTACACGCATCCGGAGCCAGACAAAGAAGTAGTAGAAATGAAAGGTCCAATATCCGAAGATATTGAGATACAAGTATGATAAGTTTATTTTTTAACAAATATCTCAATATCATACATGATATAATTATCGGTTTTGTATGTCTAATCGTGTCAAAATCAAATACTATCTGTTTAATGCTGTTATGTATATCGTGTTTTTATTATAAATTTATATATCCCAAAATATTTACCGACCAAAAATTTATATCCATAAAATTTATATCCATAAATATCTTATTTTATTTTTTTCTCTTTCTCGATACGTGAAATGATGAAACATATAGTTATTGTTCAAATAATATATAGATTAGAAAATATATTTTCGTGATCACAATAATTATTTAATAAAAATTTTTATTATATCGTATGATTGTTAAAAAATAGTAAATGCTTATACATTTTTATTTATCCAATGGCTGCAAATCTTTTAGTATGCGTTCTTCAATCCTCAAGACAATCCCGGTATAGATTATAAATATTATGTGAGATCGATGAATGTGTCGTATAAACCTAAATATATGTGGGATTTCGTCGAATGGTCAGAGTGCAGTGCTAAATGCGACGGTGGTACGATGGTAATTAATGTGACAACATTAAATGCGCGCGCGCTTGACGCGACCACAAATGCGACCGCTTTTATGTGACGTACATGTTATTGATTTGCATAGATATCCGAAGCATCCTGCATCGAAGAGCAAGGCGGGCGAGTAACGCCCAACTTCTGTGATGGTATACCGCGTCCGGAAGCAAAAAGTCGCATTTGCAATCAAACTCCTTGTCCCGCAAAGTAAGTCACAAGTTCCAGACATTAAGTTTAACGTCAAAGTATCGATCAAATTGCACTTTATCATTTAACTTGATAAAACAATTCGACATTTAACTTGATAAAATAATTCGCTAAGCGAAGCAACATTTAAATTAATAAGATAATAAAATATACTTCAAATATATTTATATAAGAAAATAAATATTTTTAAATTTTACATATAGGATACATATAAGTATATACAGAATGTTTGGCGAGAAAACTGACAAATTTCCAGAATTCTAAAGTTCATTCCAAGCAAAAAAATTAATATACTAGGCCAATTCAGTGCAGTTATCGAGATATAAAGAATTTTATTTTTGTCAGTAATGCTAATCCCCTGCCTGTTCTCTCTTTCTGACTTATCATCTCTAAACTTTTTTTTGTAAGGTTGTTTGAAGTCTCGTGTATATCTATGAGGATAAATCAAAGACTCATTAATAGTTTGATATAGACAATTTTATAAATATTATAACAGATAAAAAATATTAGACATTTATATTTGTATTATATGAATTATATTTTCTTAATCATATTAATTATTCAAAATGTCCACTTTTTGTTTAAAAACATGCTACTGTTGTACCATAAATTGTCATTAATTAATTTGGTTAAGCTTAATGCTATCTGTGGTCTCATCTGTTATTCTGTTAACTAACTGTTGACGAATCTCTGGTTTACCGTCATTGTTTACATGAGTGTTCAAATAATTCCACAAAAGGAAATCTAGAGATGATAAGTCAGGAGATTATACGCAAGCCTTGACAGAGGATCAGCGTTACTGACAAAAATTAAATTCTTCATATTTTAATCTTTGAATTGAATTAATAATTTATATGAACTATAGTGTACATGAATTCTTTTGCTTGGAATAAACTGTGGAATACATTCTAAAAGTTTATCGATTTCCTCACGAAACATCTTGTATATATAAATTGATTCAATACTCACCAATACGATGCGCAAGTTGATTAATATAGTGATCTGTAAAATATAAATAGATCCAAATTATACATAAAGCAAAGAGAGACTTTCTGTTTGAAATTATATTTTAAAAAATAATACATATATAAAAATAATACGTATGTATGTGTGTATATAATATTTCCTTTGCCCAACGTCTCAAATAGAGTACATTGCAATAAAAATTTCTCGATATCATTGACTTTCGTTTTAAGCCTCGTTTTAACTCCTTTTTTAATGCGATGATGTAGTACCGTACATCTATGCCCGCATGTGTGTGCCAATAAATAAAATGTTAACTCAGTATCGCATAAACATCAATTTAGCGATTTACACACATTATTATTCGCTTGAAATCTGATATAAAGCAAATAAATTCTTATCTATCGCTGATCGATTATATAGATGGCGAGTGAGTCAATGGAGTAAATGTAACGCCTGTGATGGGAAGAAGGGTATGAGACGTCGCAAGGTTCAATGTGTAAGACCTGGTGCTCGACCTGGAGAGGACGATGTGCAGGCAAATTTAGACGCGTGCAAAGGTTGCGTGCCGAGGCAGAAAGAAGAGTGCATAGGTATACAAATGTGATTTTTCGCGTTCGAGATATATTTGAAACGTATAGATATGATTCGCGATAGAAATTCAAAATTTCCGGAGATTGGATTTTGAAAATATACACTAGGTACAAGACCCTGCAGAACGATGTGTCCCAAGAAAACTCGACAATCCGATGAACATGAGCTCATAAATATGGAGGAAAAAGTAAACTTATCACCGGACGATCAGCGTAGAATGATTGACAGATTCGTCGATCTCGGTCTGGCCCATTACTTGGAAAAGGGCCATGACAAGTTGCATGATGATGACAAGCTCGAAGAGACGAGCGCCGCTCGGAATTTTCGACAGATTCTTTACGACTGGGCGATGACAAACGAGGACAAGCGTAAGCGCACCTGCGAGGCGGAGGAGAAATTCACCACGCCGAAGCCAGGATCCATCATCATTGATTCGATACCTATCGAGAAGGTTATATTGCTGCAGGCGCCTTACATGGACGAGTCCCTTCAGTCTAATCTGTCTGACAAGGCGTTCCAGGAAGCCGGCGATCTCGTCGGCGTTGGTATTGACACGAGTCAGCAGAAGGTTTACAAAGGTTCACAGGCGGTCAAACTTATCGAACAGTTAGTTCATCATAATCTGACAATAAATCCTCGTGCCACTTCTACTACGAAGACTGAAGATCTTAATCAATCAGTGGATACCGCGTCGGAAAAGAGACGTTAAATAGAATAGAAAATGAAACGTTCACGTACTAAACTCGTGTTATCTTCGTATATAATTGTCATATATGTATAAGTTTCAGAAATATATAAATACGTATGTATTAAACAGATTACATTAGAACTTTGAACATCCGAGTATACTTTATTATAAAACTTACTCTTTGCTGATTCACGTCATCGCAATGATTGATTAGCATGATTGTACGAAGGCCGTCAAATCAAATAAAAAAATATAGTATGAAAAGCGTGACGAACACAAGATATTATTAACAATAAACGATATATGATCAGATAATCGATCAGACGGACAGACAGATATTTATATTACGAAATGTGTGTGGAACAAGTACAAAAAAATAAATGATTTGCGCGTTTTTTCGCCACTTAATCTTTATTAGGACAAGAAAATGTCGTACACCAGACATTTTCTCATGATATCACCAGAATACGGGCTATTAAGAGGGAAGAATGTTTGCTCGAAGCATTACAAAGTATCGTTTCCGTCATAAATAACATAAACGATGAATCTGAAAGATCAATCCTCAATGGCGAGACTGGTTAGTGGGTCGCGGGAAGGTTTCCTCCTGGCGTCGTTCAGGTATATAATTTATATCGCCCGTCATCTTCGTCGCATATATCGCCGCATATTGAGAGATTATCTTCGGATTCTAGCAGTTCTATTGCCGCTTTACCGTCAATTATGGTCGTGTTAGCCGGACTTAAACAACGTCGCCGATTTAATCGAACGATTCATCTTGCGACTCTTTACAATCGTCATTCAGCGTAGACTGAGATTGTGATCGTTAAAATCCGATACGCCTATATAAAAGCACACACCGTAAGCATAATTCGGTCGTATAACGTAACGATTGTTTTTATCGCTTCGAGTATCGGCAATCTCCGCGTGCGCATGTCTCGCTCTGAAAAGCAACACGCCGTGATTTTATTCAATGACTCGTAAAAGTCTCTTTGATGGATCACATAACTATCGTTTGAATCGACACAAATTCATCTTTGCTAAACGCGCGTTTTCTGTCTGCTTATACCGAAGACGCCATTTCGAAGAAGCGAAGGGTAAACGATATTCACACATGAACGTCTCGCAATAAATATATTCTTCTCTCTTTTAGTTCGGAAAATATAATAAATAATATTACGGATATGGTTGTGTGATTAGACTATATATTCTTGGATATATTACTTTCCGAGAAGTGGGACGCAAGGTGTCCAAAGATGACTTTTTGAGAGAATTTTGTAAAAGTTTAAAATAGGAAATGTAAATTTTCCAGATTAATATTTTTTAATAGAAATATGAAAATATAAACTTATTGTATAATTATAATTTAAAGTTTTATGTAGAAAAAAATTGTTGAATGTGTTGCTAATGTCATTCATTCGTGTTTTGCAATTACAGCGAATCATCCGCCCCAAATACGAATTTTTTTCTTCGATCATTAATTCAGTTTATCGTATATGTCCTTTACGCAAAAGATAGAGATTCAGAAAAACGCATGAGCTTCTTCTTGAATTCCTTGTATGTATCTGAGGGCATCCATTCCAACCAAAGTAAACTCCGTGCTATTTTCCGGCGGATAAGGTTTAAAATTCTTTGGAAAATTCATGATAACATTCTTCTCATCGCGTTCCAAAATAATAGTGAGCGTCAGGTTCTGTATGTCCTCTTTATCGATCATTACCTCGTTCTTCTTGATCTTACTTACATTAATCTGTTCCTTCTTACGGTTCAATATATTCTTTGATCTTTTATCCATTTGAGAGCGATCTTGATACGTCTTAGTCGAATTTCGAATCGAATGGTCTAGTGGAATTAAATTCGTCGTCTTATTCGGAAGTGCATTAACATATCCGGTGCCGATCAAACAAGAGAGATTGGTTGGCTTCCCAGTCCGTCTTACCGACACGGACAAATCATTCGAATGTCGGTCTTCTATGACGCCGCTTAAAGGCGTCTTAGCAGGTTCTCGAGCGGCTTTAATGAAGCCGTTTTGTCGCGTTAGCGTGCTCGAGCGAGCGGAAGAGAGCTCATATTTGCCGTTGGCGACACTTCTGTCTTCTCGTCTTCGTCGGCTGGCTTCGCAAGACTCCGACTCCCTCGGCTTTGGTCCTTGGCAATAGCTGTCCTCGATCACGTCGGCATCCTGCTCGCCACGGCCGACGGGTCGCATACATTTGACAGCGCGCCTTCTCTCGCAGCCTGGCGTGCACGGCGTGCAACCTTGCCAGTCGCCAATGATCCACCTGGAATCGCGACGATAAGAGCAAGATCTTAATTAGTCCGAGACGGCGGAGCAATTATCGCATAGTGTCATGTCCATTCGTTAGTTTCTCTAGATTAAAGTGACTATTCTGTCCAACGCGTGGACATGATATGATCAATGAAATATGATGATGATATAAGGGCGATGCACGTGTGTAGACGTTATTACTATCTACATAAGAAGCATACGTGTAACTCTTTCGACACGTAACTGGCATTTCGCTTCTTTATTATGTATGAAGAAATTAAAAGGATTGTAGATAATGTTTTTTATATAATTAAATATATGTTTATTAATATTTTAAACGTGAAGAAAGTCGTAAAGATATAGACTCACCGCGGAATGCAGGGAGCTTGATTGCATGATCTGACTTTTGCGTCTGGTTTAGTGATGTTTCTGCAAAATTTATTATCTACTAGTCCACCGATTTTTTCTACGCAACGGGGTTTTGATATTTGCTCCCCCGGGCCGCAACCTGCCGAACATTTTTCCCAGTCGATGAAATCCCAAGAGAACTCGACTTTGCGAGGAGTTTGTTGCTTCAAACCTAAGGAGTATTTCAACGTGACATTCTCCTTTGGAAAAACCTGTCAAATATTTAATGGTTGTTAAGAAGATATCGGAAAAAGATAAAAAACTATATTTTTTTAAATGTAGTTTTTAAAATAATTTAGTTGTTACTCCAACTTGAAGAGAAACACACCACGTTTTCGGAAATAAAATGAATCCTTAGTCATTTCTTAAAATATTGTAAATTTTATTATTTGTTGCATCGAAAAAAAATAAGTAAAAAAATTATATTAGAAAAGAATCGAAATTCGTATAAAGAAAATTAACAGTTGATTGCTATAGCCATATAATGATTATAAATGTTCTTAGAAGCTGCATTTCTCTTTGCTCGTTCTTGCTGATAGCTTATATTCATGTTCAAACACTCTGTCTGAGATATGTTATCGATTTGCTGAGAAAAATGTCTAATTAACGGAATACATTCATTATGTATACCAATATAACCAAGTCCTCGGTGACGGGTCCTGGTATGTTTAAAGCTTCTTGCCTTGGTCTTATCATTCCTAGCCACGCCTTAGAGCCTGGCACATCGAACATTCCTAGGCGATTACTGAAATAATTACGTCGTCGCGTTAATTGAATAAATTAATTGAGTAGTTATTTTTGTGATCGGAAAACAAATTGAAAAATAACATCAGACTACATGTTCGAAACGTTTGACCATAAATCTTATACGAAGATAACTAGCATCATTTTTCTCAAAATATTACAGAAATAAATATTAGTAAAATGTAGAAAAAAAATTAGTTACCCGTCAATTAACACGGTTTTCGTGCTTTTAGTGCGCACCAGGATCCTAGACTTTGTCGGTTCCGCCTCCTCGACGCGGATATTTCTAGCGCCGGTCGGTATGTCCGTTATCTTCTTGAGTCCTTAACGCGAAAGTTCGCACTCGAGATTATTGCGAAAAGCTACCTCGCAGTATTATTCGTCAAGATTCCAATTTCGGTGCAGTGTCGCTTTGCCATGCAGTACGGAAAGATTTATTTGGCTGTCGCGGTACTCAAAGCGCCGCTCAGAATTCCTCTGGGAGAGAAGACTGAACGCGCGCCTTATGCTTCTCTCGGAATTTTAATTCACGAAAGAGTTTCCATTCCCCGTACTTCTCTATTTGCCATGCTGTGCCGATGACGTGAAGTTTATCGGTATTTTTGTCAAGTCGCGAAATTCGAAATGAAATAAAAAAAGAGAACGAGCGAGCACGAAAGGAGAGAGAAAAAGGGAAAGAAAGTTACTAAGAAAATTATTGAAAAAATTATTAAAAAAAAATTCAAGAGAGGAAAAATATTCGCGCGGAAATCTCCATTGAAAAGTATTGATATAAAATTCAATATCATTGAAATTTTTTAAATATTATACAAATGTTTCAATAATTCAGAAAAAAAATCTCTTTGAGATTCGAAAGGTGAAACTTTTTTAAAGAAGCTTCTTGCAGAGAGAAAAATCTTAATATGTGAAATCAAATCTTCGTGTATATTTGTTGTTTAGTAACGAATATTTTATGCTTGTATTGTATAATTGAGTATTATTTACTCTGACAAAACATACAGTAATATTATCAGTTATAGTATTGCGTTCTTTCTTACGTGATTGAGCCATAAACGATAACGTTCCTTGCTTTAACGTGCACGATGTGCTGTCGCCTCGACAAACTCCGCAAACGTCTTCGACGGCGGTTGATTCCATATGTAGATCACAGGGTATCTCTCTGCACACACCCCCGATACAAATGTCTCGAATGCCTCTGTAGCACGTGGTACCGTCTATAACTTTCGGTCTCAGCGAGGTCACCAAGTTCGTTTCGCTCATGCAATAAAGAGCACATGGATTTTCAGACATCTTCAAGTCTAGATATAAAAGATAATTTGTAAAGTTGACAGGAAGTTGAAAAAAATTACTTATGATCTTACTTTCTGGTAGATTATATGCTATCCATTGATGAACTTTTCCATCCTCCGGAAATATCCAATCGTTGAATTCGGCGCATTGCATGTCACGAAACGATGGCGCGCCGATTTCACAGGGCTATAAAGAATTATTCAATATTAATATCGCTTTAAGCATTAAAAAACGCTCTACTTTTTTGACAGCTTTATTTGAAGCTTTTTATTCAGCTTTTTTATTAAAGAAGGATAGTGTGATACTTCTTTTTATTTTAACGTAAACGTTATCATTCATCATGCTTTCAAGTTCTTTATTAAGATGACATTTTTTATTTCAGTGAAAATCACGTGGAAGATATGATTATCACATATGACGGAATAGTTCATATGTTTGCTGGAAAGCTATTTGCGCGCACTCTCAAGACTAACGTTCGTGGCGCAGATTTTGTGACGTTTCCTGTCGCCGACGCAATAAGAGCCGCCTTTGGATGGGGATGGGTAGTTGCATTTTCTTATGGCGTATGCCACACCGGAGCCGCAGGTACGAGAACACTTGCTCCAGGAGGACCAGGCACCCCAACCGCCGTCTCTTACTTCAGGCCGTTCTCCCACCATCAGACATTTCATTCGGTAACACCACTATAACAGTCATTAGCCGCGGCACTAGAAGTAACTTACGTCATGGAGAACGGGCACGGAGGAGTGTATTATGCACGAACTAAATAATGTACGTCTTTTAAAAGCACGACGTGAAAATTTATTATGCCGTGCGGGAGATATTCTTCGAGACCTCCGTCTCGTTCCATTAGAATCACTAATATTATTCTCCGAGTAATAATTGAGTCTTTTTACAATTTTTACAGTTTTTGCATGTTTTAAGTATACTTAAAATTATTTAAATCTGTCGGGTATAATAAATATTTTCATCTTTCCGCATCGCAATATAACAATTTTGCAATTTAAAAATAGTAATTTTGTAGGTATTTTTGGTTCTTGAATTACTGAATTATTCGATGTGAATAATGAAAATTTGTAAATAATACACGCAATTCTGCCTGCTTGAAATGGTAATATTGATATGCGAATGTAAATAGTTCAACGTTTATATGTTAATATGTATATGTTTAGGGAAATGCTGAAATTCATATTCTTCATGCAACGTATTTTAATTTTTTTTTCTTTCTCTTTCTCTCTCTTTTATTGCTCTACACGAATTCTCGAGAATAATTTCTCGTTTCATTGAAATAACTACTTGAATTTAACTACCTCGCTTTTCCCTTTAAAACGTTCGCATTAAAGTATGAGCTTGATATCACGATAACATGCTAACGCATCAAATCTACCATCGACCGACGACGAGATAATTGATCTTCGCTTCACGAACTACATTTGTGCATCTATTTGTCTATTTCATTCCACGATGATTGCATCGGCTGTTGCGAAAGAGACGTACAAACAAACTGAAAATTTTGCGTATGTAGGTAGATCAATTTATTTTTGTAGCCAATGTTATCACTTCGATTTCAATTTTTTTAAACTTTGCAATCTCCTACGCTTCGTCCAATTTTTACTAAATTTCATCGGATGAAAATTTGTTTTTTACGTAGAATCATTTAAATGAAATATATCAAGTGTCTCTTTTAAATAAAATATTAAGTATCTTTTTTTCTAGATTATATTTTAAAGAGTTACAAGTATGTCTTGGCTCGTCGAAAATATTTTATCATGTAAATTAATAGTTTATTTAATCGCGATATATTTACCATATATTTAAATTTATATACTTATTTAAAATATTCATTTCCGAAATTAAATATCTTTGCGCGATTGGTCTATTTATTTTGCATAATTGTAAGATCTGTAATGGAAATAAGAGTCATATCGCTTGTTTTGGCGTGCTGAGTCGATCTACGATGCGTGCGTGTCGACCATTTGATTTTATTCGAAAGGTTTGCACGAAGTAATTAGAGATTACTCGCCGACCAAATTTATGACAAGCTTCATTTCTCAATGGTAATGTTCGACCTCACCGACATCTCGAAACGATAGTCGACCGGCGCTAATGACTCCCGTCTGCAAGGTTTGACGTTTCGACACGCCCGACTATTAATATTGTCATCCAATTCAATATCTTGTTGATGTCTGTTATTTAGACATCGTTTATCGCCTCATCATCATGATTTCACGCGCATCTACATTTTATTCGCGGCGGTTTCGATAAAATCCCTTTTACGGTATCACGTAGTCGCGCAAAATCTTTAACCAGTCGCAAAAAACATTTCGCCCGACTTGCCTTGTTTTGATTTCCGAAATATCCGTGACGTGACTTAAAACGAATTTTATCTGGCGATACGTAAATTTTTATGAAAAATATGCCAAGTTCCCCGCGTATATTTTGTTTCGTATATTCTTTCAGCAAATGTGTTGTCGATTTTTTCGTTTTCTAAAAATTATGAACTTTAGATACATGTTGAAGCAAAAATTATTTTGTTCCTGAAATAATTGACACACTAATTATATCTATATTCTGCCATTTAATTTTAAGTTTCAAACAAATTTTTCGAGATGTATATTAATGTTATATAATATTTTTCTATTTATTAAACAGGAAAATAACGTGCAAAACAGCTGCATAAAGTTTGCTATTTTTTGCAAAGCATTATTATAAAAAAGTTTACAATATATTTACGCAATGTTATAACTAAATACACTTTGAAATGTATTTTAAGCGAATATCTTATTGTTAGTGAAAATTTGCAACTTTCAAGATTGCCTTTTATTTGTCTTAAGGGCAAATAAAACTTAACTAAAGACTAAGACTGGTTTTAATTCTAAAAGGCTGTACAATTTATGATCGATAATAGATTCAGATAGACTTTTTTTAGTTTGTTTATTCTGATTTTATATCTTTCATGAGATATCTAAACTTTTTCGATTATAATTTTTCGGTATAAAGTTTTCGAGGATTCTGAATTTATTAATATATAATTCTTCTTTTTCTGAATCTGCGCTTTGATATGCTTTTAAATCTCTTGGAAGTAAACACAAGAACTTGTTCATTAATCATATTCTAAAATGAATCCTCTGACAAGCAATGTATTGAAGAAACTACAGTAAATATATATATGCAAAAGCTGTATAATCAACATAAATTTTTAATAACTTCGAAATAAATTAACTTTCTTTGGCATGAAGAAAGCATTGAGAGTGAGAGAGAGAACTATATTTTTAAAATACAATTTTTAAGATTTGGAAAGAGAACTCTATCCATTCTTCTTTAAAGATTATATAATATTGCAATCTAGGAACACATAAAAAGAATTAAATTAATAAAGAGGATTTAATTAAAGAAAAGAAAGGAAAAATTGAAAAGGCAATTTTTATCATGAAAAATAGGCCCTTAGGACTGATGAATTATTACTTTTTCGTTTTATCACAATTCTCGCGATACCGGGGTGTTATTTGTGCCTTACTTTATACTCTTTTTATTCGTAAGCGATAATTTTTACCCTTTTCTCACCGCACAAGGTGCCCTCCGCAGGTGGTTTCCTGCTAGACACGCAACCTCTACCCGGAATAGCGCACCTGAGGGTTTCGCAAGTCTGAAAACGAGAACGAGATCGTTTCGCTTTAATTAAATGCGTGCCGATCGCGATATCTCGGCGCGATATCGCGACTCCTCCGGTCTCTTATCTAACGCCGTGTGCAATCGGCGCGCATATTTTCCTAAACGGATAAGGTAGGCCGCAAAGGCAAAGACTTGTAGATGCGAACAGCAGATGGTGCCTCTTTACGGGCGACGTGCATCCGCAAATCATTGATACGATAACATAAGTGTTATCGAATTCATTAACGACTTGATTACACTTAACATTTTTATCCTCAGCAGTGAGACGTGATGTTACTTTTTAACAAGGTTACGTTCTTAGTCTACTTGACTTACGATCCCCATATCACATTGTCGAGCGTCTGATCGATATTGTAAACGGCATTGATCGTCACCATTATACATTACACCTGGCAACATTTCCGCGGCGGGAAAATGATGATCTTGCGGCTCATCTTCTAAGCAGAATGCCAAACCTTGCCTGAAATCAATGACTATTCTAAAACCTTATCATTTGAATTCGTACGTTGTACATCAACGTCAAGTTGACAATTCCTCATCTGCTAAAGCGATTTCAGTCTTTATTTCCTTAAAGAGTCAAAATTCCATTTATAAATTCCGTTTTTAAAACATTTTAATGTTTTAAAAGCAGACTTGGTAATTAAGTCTGAAGATTAAAGGATAATTTACGAAAATTTTATATATATATATATATGTATGTATAATTTTTTCAATTTACGTTCACCTTTTCATATCATCATCGTATTACCATCGAGCTCTATTTTAGGAAGACAACAACTGAGGCTCTGTTAATTTAATTTGAAATTTATAGTCATAGATGTGACATTTTATACTTCTCCATTCCTATATAATACACGCAGAGTAGATGAGGAAAGCAGCTTTGTTGTCGACGAACTTTAATAAAGCCGCCAGCGAAAAAGCAACAAGCATTAAGCTCACTCGATGTACGAGCGCAGGTAGTGCCGAGAGCACTCGGACCATTTTTTCGTGATGTACATGTCGCCGGGATGCATAACGGTGGTCTCCACATATCCGTTGCCGTGATAAACTATACCGGGGCAACCGTTCTCCCGCTGCACGTCGTGGGACATACCCAGGCTGGTAATGAGAAAAAGAAAATCGGCTTTTCGGAGTAGAATATTTATTGGGGCACGCGCGTCGTCCGGACTCGCTCTTAAAAGGCATTCCGGGGTACACGACGACAAGGAGCCGCTTCATACATTAAACAACGACCTCGACCGTGACTTATTTACGACGATGCCACGGCATACCATTATTTCCACTCTCGGGCAAAGAAATGGTCTTTAGGAATTTATTTCGAATTTTTTTTTCCCATGACCGGCTGCAAAAAGGGAGCAGTCAATGGCGTAACCAATCGGAGGGGAACGACTATCGGAACGATATCCGCTTTAGAATATTCCCTCGGTCGAAATGAAGGTATATGAAACATCCGTTATGAAAACGGAAACTGCCGCGCTAATGTAATACATACACACGCGTACATTATATCGCGCGTATAATATATCAGGTTAACATTGTAAAATTAATGTGGTTGTTTAATATAATATTTCATACGAGAATGAAGATAGTATATATACTGCAGAAATGCTTTTACAATATTTTTACGATGTAGTGTAATTACTTGAACTTTTCCCCACCGCATCTAATCAGGTCGGAGCGGATGAAATTAATTACACGCTTACGTGTGGCCGATCTGATGAGCTATATGATAACCGGTTGGCAGACCGGCATCTCTGACAACGGCCGCGCCTCTCAAAGGATCACACGTACCAGCAATCGTGGATGTTCCAGTGAAACCGCAGAGGTTCCTCGAGAGACAGATATCTAACCTGGCAAGTCATCGTCAGAAGGATGAATATCCGTAAATCTTGAAATTAGATTGAATTTCTGACAGGATTGTCTGTGCTGCGCATACTTGCTAATGAGAATTGCACAATCGTGGTGATTTGGGTGAGAATCGTCGCCAGGATTCATGGTGTATTGCCACTCTTGAAAATGCTTCAACGTCGCGTCCGCGTCTTGATTTACCGATAAATTCATCTGTAATATATTTAACAAAATATCAAATCCATGGTATTTTAATCACAAAAGTCAAATTATGAAGCTCTAAATATTTTTTATTTATATAAGCATATAAGAAGAAATTACATAACAAGAAAAAATAGTTCATTGGGGATAGAAAAAAATTTCTGTTGATTACTTTACCTCATTTTCTTCCACTTCTAATCTTATAATTCTCACTATAGTCAATTGCATGTGTACACCTAAACTGACGTCATGAAATAATCCTGCAGCCTGAGAAATTAAGACTTCTTAAAATCTCTGTTAAAAATGAATTTGTAACAAATTTTGAAAATTTTTAACTCGCCATGTTGAAGAGCGTCAGTATATAATTTTCGACATCAAACGACATTTTTCTATAATAATCTAATAAAGATTTGTCCAATACGACTAGCAATTCTAACGTATATGACTTGGTCTCGTTCAGTTTTGCGAGCGGTTTCTTCTGCAAATTTAAAGCACGCTTGGCAATGATCCTGGATGTATTACTAATAACGTTGCAGAGATCTTGCATAGCAGTAGTCTGAAAGTCATCCGGACTTCTTTTATACACAATATGCGGTTGTTCTATTTCTTTAGTAAAATCATATCCTGCAACTGGCTCGATCATGTACCACGCATGTTTCATTCTGATATATCCAACCTGAAGAATAAAATAATGGAATCATGAATTGTTCAAAATTCACAGCTTATTTATACTATATCAAAAGTTAAAAATTTCCATTGCTTTCCGTCACTTTTGCCTGCACTTTATATAACAATAAAAATACTAATAGAATTTAATCAATTAAACCTGGCATTTTATAAACGCAATCATACAATAAAAATACTTTATGATCAATTGAAAAAATTGAGATATTCAACTAACGAGTCCATAACAAGTGGATAGAGCGCTATTTTCCAATTGGTTGCGCACATGGGCTCGATAGTGACATTGCGTGCCTCGTAATCGCTTCAATCGCATATTATTTAAAAAATCCTGCGATTTTCGACGTTCCTCGACTATCGCACCTGGTCCAAGGAGTTGATAATTTGGATACAGCTCGATGTGATGCTCTTCCTGACCAATATGTAAACGATAGTGAACGATGTCGGGCATCGTTTGATTTCGATAAAACGAACGCTCAAAATGATGAGGTATTTGATAAGATACAAAACTTCCATCCGATTTGACCTTTCGTGGTATTACTAATTCGTATTCATCTGGTAAATTAGTAGCACGTGTGTAACGACCTTGAAAAAAGATTTAATTGTGATTATAGGTAATATTGGCATTCTTTAATTATACAAAATATATTTTACTATTATATGATTTTATAAATTAAAAAATATATATAAGATTATTTATGTGGAATAATGTGTAATCAGATATAATCATTAATAATTGAAATTTATGAAGTTTTATACAAGTTGTATACAACAAAAATCACAGAATAATAATTAATAATAAATAGTTCTTTCAATATTAAATTAATTAAAAGTAAACTTAATGCTAATATCGTTATTGCCATATTTAATATTTGTTTTTATTACAGTTTTATTAATTTTTTTATTTATTTATTCTGCGATTGAATTTTTTTATTTTTTTATTCTATGATCGAATTTATTGTACATATATATATATATATATATATATATATATATATATATATAATACTCGAATTTGAAAATATACCTTTTACTTATCAATATTGCGCATTATACATTTTATTTTGTTACAATGTTATACGAATTTCCATTTGTATGAGAAATTTGCGTAGAAATTTAATAAACCAGAAAACATTTCTGAATAATAATCACATACATTCAAATACTGATGATATTTCGCTATTCTCATTATTTAATCTTCAACGTTGTATAATAGTATTAATACTACTCCATAATATTACGAAATATCTATTCAAATTTTAGCTTTCTCTCTCTATACACGCTTCGATTAATGAACATACAATTAAGTAGCGATCGATTAATTATTGCATACATATATACACACACACACATACAATTGATTTGTACATACATCATATTTTAAAATTGATGACAGATATGCAGAGTGAATTCTCCATTCTACAAATTTGAAAAAAATATTATTTAAAAAAATAAATTCATAAAAAATGCATATTGGCATCAAAGAAATCAAATAGAATTATATTAATTATTATCATAGAAAAACATCGATATTGTGACAAAGTCGAAAATATTTTCAAATTTATAATTTTTCCATTTTCGTCTTTCCGGACATAGTTCTGTTGTAAGGATACAGGAAGCTTTCTCGTATAGGTGAAAATGTCACAGACAGTGAAGTCTCTCGGTATCAATTTCGTCGTTGTACGCTGCGGAAGAGCACGATAAGACTGAAAAGGCAGAGAGAGAAAAGAGGGACAGAGAGAGAAGATAGAAAAGGAGACAAATAAACAGAAAGATGAAGCCACATGGCAAGCACATACAATAGATCATCATTTTATGGTAGTAAGCGCAGCAGTTTTCCTGCAGTACTATATCATAGAGAAATGTCATTTGCACATATTGTATTTAACCTTAAAAAATTATTTATCCTGTTTCAGACTATTGGCCAATCAATTAACAAAATTGGATATTCAATTAACCATTTAATTTAATTAACAACTTTTTCTCGTTTATATATTTTAAAATATTTTGAGAATAGTGTTTCTTTTTGAAAAGATGTGAAATGAGAGAGTGATAGTTTAGAAGATGCGATGCTATCATGCTGCAGCATCTAGAAGAATCCTCTTAAATCGAGCTCGTAACGAAAAGAAAGCATGTTTTCGATGTCTGTGGCTACGACCGCAATGCAGACAAGGAAGGTCCGCATAAAGATGTGATGTACAATGGGTCATCTCGTACCGCGACCTGCTCTTCTCTTTGCTGCTCGCGAAACCGCGAAAAATAGCTTTCGCGTGCGCGCTATGCTCGACAAGAGGAAAGCTCTGATAGATGGCAATGACTTTCTCGAAATAGCACAGGCTGATTAGAATACGGAAAAATACTGGAAAAATATTGACATCGAAATTTTTTTTGTAAAAAATTATAAAAATAACTCAATTTATACATATTATATAATTTACATTTTATTCGTTATTCTTTACATTTTTTCTATATTTTTTTGTGTTTTTAATTTTTAATATTTTAAAATTTATATCAGTATGCATATTTTTCTGGAAATTATTTTTTTTATTTTATATGTAAAAATTGTAGTATTAATCATGTATAAATATGATTAATATTGCTGTTTTAAGAGAAAAAAGGAATGGAAAAGATTTAGTTTAATGAAGCAATTAATCATGGTACAATTTTTTTGAATAAGTTTTGAATTTTAATTTTTATTTATATTAACACGACAGAGAGTGGAAGCAAATTTTATTAAAATTTTTAGAAATTTATAAACGTTAAAAATTAAATAATACCATAAAAATACAGATAAAATTGACCGAGTTAAATGTACAAATTGCATACCAACCATGATAACCAGTATGAATTTGCTGGCTGTGAAATGTCACGAGCACGAACAGACAAATGGATGAATAAGGTGACAAGCGTTCCATCATAGTATTGTACGACTTTATCACGATATGTATCCGTCTCCAGCAAACAGTGAACCAAAAATGCCAATTTGATTGATAAAATTAAGGGAGTCAATCTGTTTGATGTAACACATGACATACATATATCCTGTAGGGAGCGTCGTATCGATCTTGAAACAAAGGTCGACGACTGACTACATGTGCCTGTCAAACTAATCTATTTTTTCTACAATATTTTTTTTATGCAATTTTATGAATGTTATTATATTTACAGATACTTTGTTTCGTAAAATTTCTCAATATCTCAACATATTAGCATAATATTCAAAAATATCAATTTAATTTTATTGTTAATCCTTTGCATTCCATAAGCGCCGCTACGACGACGTACATATTTTGTATCGCAATTAAAAAATATAAAAAGAAAAATAATTTAAAGATTTTGAATTTTTCGATAGTGAAGATGACTTTGATTTTGATACATATAAAAACAATTTAATGGACACAGCAACCGATTATAATGAAATTATTTATATTCATCAAAGATATCACAAAAATGCCTTGAAATGCAAAGGGTTAAAATCAAAAAGTACAGAGTTTTGCTCTCAAAATTTGAAATTATTATATTTAAAATTATGTAAGATACAATACCCTATTTTCAAGCAGTAAATAAATAATGATATATTTCTGCGATAAGAAGAAAAGTTAAATACTATCAACAGATGAAATCAACAGATATATAAACAAGACAATAATAATGCCACTGTTAGAAAGATCACATATGCACAACTACACAAGAAATAATATATATGAAAAAATATATAAAAATATTAAATTATTAAAATATTATAAATTTTCTTATCATTCTCTTTTTCTCTTTTTCTTTCTTTCGACATTAAACTGTTCAACGAATACGAACGTAATCTACTAAAAAGTTTTGATTGCAAGTTTGTTGATCAAATTTAATATTTTTAACCACGACGATATATGTTGCGAATGTTTAATTCAATTTTCGTGCACACATGTGCATGCGCGATGGGGGAACGAAGAAGTTGCCCCTTAATCGTCTGCAGTAAAGGCCACTCTCGGCCATAGCGGTGACTTATAATGGGTCGTTCGATGCAATCTCCTTATCGTAGAGCTTGGATTAAAAGGGACAAAAAACTTGGCTATGCTTGACCTGAAAACTTGGCCTTGCCGCGTAATTTCCGTTTTTTCGTGCGGATTGCGAGCGATCTTGAAAAAAGATGTGATTATTCGTGGGAGAGCGTGCGATTAATCGAGCGAGTGAAAGTTCGATGGGCGGATTGCACATTGCCTGCTGTTTTGCATTCTTGTGAAAGGAGTATTCATTAAATCGTTACACGCACTTCGCATTTATATATTTATATTTTCACGGATGATTGGTATAAGATTTTTATGGTTTACACGATAATATTTGTATATATATTGATAATGCAATTTAAATTAAAATTTAAATGAAAAGGCTATATTTAAATGTAAGATATAAATTTTCCTTTTGCATCGCTATACATAACAATTAAAGCGAATATAATGTGCATGTGTATGCTCATTTATGGCGAATATATCATTGTTATAGCCTTTCCGTTTTATAACCATGAAGCTATTTCTAGCTATTTCCCTTAAATGTGCGAGCTTTATTGTAAACATTGCAATTTTCTATGCCATTATTTTGATTATTTATTTCTTGACTGAATTTTGCTAGAATGCAATAAATATATAAATATTTCTATATGTGTATCTATTCTATCTTTTCTTACATTCAATATTACGTAAAATTTAATATATCGGAAAAATATATTTTTTAAGATGAATGTATTTCTAATATTTGAGAAAAGCTTTGAAATTCTATTTCCCATCTTTGTTTTCTTAAAAATATTTTTAACTTTACAACAAATCTTTCTAACAAATAATTTTTAAATTTCCTATATAAAAACAGCGCGGCAAATTATGTGCAATGATTTTAAATAATATTTTTAAAATAATGTTATTTAGAAATATATTTTTAAAAATATAAGTGATGTCGCACGCAAATATTTTAAAACCTGCTCGCTGTTATTTTTATTATTAAAATTTTTCTTCAATTCAATACACGACTCGGGTTCTTTGATCGAATACATATTTTTATCTGATACATATATGGTAGTTTTTATCGACTCGAATTCTTCTTATCGTTTTAAAGCGCACATTGCTTGCAAGAAGCTATTTGATAAATGGCGCTGCATATGGTGTGGTTTCAGCTACTAAATCGATCGTACAATTTCAAATATAGATCATCCTGTGTGTTGTCCAACACAGAACATGTCTTTCACGAAAAATGAACAACATTCAACAAATATATAAGCGAAACGCAACCCGTTCGTATAATGCTCACCGAAGAAAAACTATCAATTCTAGTTGTCCACATTTTTTAGACGTACATTTCTTAAATCTATGATATATATAAATGGAGCACTAAATGTAATTAAAAATTTAAGAATTATTCTTAATAAAATCTATTACATTTAATTATCATTATAAATGTTTTTACTTTATGACACACATTATTTTGTAACAAAAATTTGAAGATAATATGTGCCGGCACACAACACGATATTATACAATAAATATATAGACATTGTAAATAAAGGCAAATATATAGATATTAAATTTAATAATTAGAGATTTGGCTCAAGTAATCAAAAAATTAAAAAGAAAATGACATAAGAGCCAACGCGCGGTAGTTGGAGCGCAGAGAAGCAACAACACTTCTTTCTTTTTTCAGTATTAGTTTATTAAAAAACACATTATAATAACAAAAAACGTTTTTTGTTATTATAATGTGTTTTTTAATAAACTAATACTGAAAAAAGAAAGAAGTGTTGTTGCTTCTCTGCGCTCCAACTACCGCGCGTTGGCTCTTATGCCATTTTCTTTTTAATATATAGATGTTATAAATTCGTGAAAAAATTAAATATTTGGCAATGTTAATAATTAAAGTGTACATCACGCACTTTCTGTCTTTAAATTGTGTTTTGGGCAAAACATCAGTTATCAAACGGAATGCCATTACGTCGATTTCTCGCAAAGTTATTGCTGCCCATAAAATTACACAGCTGCATGACGTTGAGGGAAGTGAGATACATGGCGGCTACTATGCGCGTAGTAGCATGTACAGCTGATTCGTTCAGTCACGTGAATCACTCAGACACATCGCGCAACTCACGTGTTTACGCGTCTCCGCTATAGATTCACATGACCCAGCTTATCAACTGCTTGTCGACGCGATTGTGCATCTCGATCTGTATATCGTCGATATTACTGATCAAAAGAGTCGCAGTAAGTAGAGACGAATCACATAAAAACTAAAAGCATAGCGTGATAATATGATTTATTTTATATTATTATATAATATAATTGTATTATAATTATATATTATATAATAAAATTGAAATATAATATAGTTTTTAAAATTGAAATATAGTAAAAAATGTACAATTATTATAAATATATTATAAATATACAATTATTTTATATTTGCTTTTGGCAGTAAAATCAGAAGGTGATTCGCTGCGATTTATATTGCCGTTTACTTTCATTATTTCTCTCGTGTAAATTTAATTTTAATTTTATCATTATATTACGAGCTCATTTACGATTTCGCAAGAATAATATTTTTTGGGATAACTCGCCGAAGACTATCTCGCGTATCGACGAAATATTACGCGCTGTTATTTCGAACTTGTTCGATATTCCATTACCTGCCAACCATCGAGTCGACTCCTCTTGGGTGCACGTCCATGTATTTCTGAAAACTCGTTTACAGTTACTTACGACGATGGATGAGTCGCGCACTCAAGGCAGTATGCTATCCATATGTCCCCTCTATAAACGTATTTCACGCGAGAAAAATAAAAACGAATGACACCGAATGTCGACTGTGTTGCGCTATTGCTCCACGCAGTAGTAGTGCAAGGCTATCGTTGATCAGACGCTAACAGAATAAACGCTGATGAGAAACTAACATAATTTTTACTCCTAAAGAAGGAATGCTTGAAAACATAATGCTTGAAAATTATAATCTTTGGTATATTTTTCTACAATAATGTGAAACGTACTTACATAGGACAATCATATATTATTAACATCATATATTTTTAAATTTTAATTTCAAATTGTGATTACACAATAGGTTTTTAAGATTAAAAGTAGATTGAAATTAACTTGAGATGTTCGAAATTTGAATAATTGCTGAATTTCACAGCGCTATTATTAATAAGACTGAGATTATAAGATTACAACCGTAATAACTATTAAGTCTTATCGTTCTGCGCTCAGCAGATTTCTCGTAGGATAGCACAAGCATATTTCATCTCCGGGGATGGACGTGCAATGCTCTACTTCTTGATCAATCAAGAGTCCGGCAAACCCAGCGCGAGTACCGTTGACCTCTCGGGGTTTCACGTCACGACAGTGAGATCATTTTAGAAGATGAATCTCGGAAATAGTTTCTTCGAAGAGACGAACACGTAACAAGAGCGTTTTTAAAAAAGAAGTTTACTACAACTTATGCGCTTTCGCGTATAAGCTAAAATCCATAATTCTTTTCGACGAAAAATTGTAAAAATTGTAATTGAAATAAACGAACATATATTTCGCTTGTCTTATAGTCATGTTAAACGCTGCATGATATTGATCGTTTTCATTCGTAAATATTTAAGTATTATATTATTACTAATATAGGATTACATACGTCATTGGTCACCACGTGTTATACAAAGGGAACTTTCGAGACGAGAGCACGTAGAACGTCGATTCCCAATCGATGAATCATTCATGTCAGGATCTGGTAACGCGGCGCATTTAAAATTCTCATACTCGATTCATCCGTTACTGATATAATTCCCTTCTTCCTGCGATCCTTCTTGTCGCCCTCTATCTACCGGGTGTGGGCACATTCACGCGCGTGCATACGCTGCAGATAAGAACGATTATAAGGTCGCTCATTACCATTTTCCCTCGCGCCGGGGGTGGCCGTTTATGCCGAGAGAATAATAGTGCAATCAAAGTCAACGACAGGCGGATCTTATCGGCGCACGAGGAGCATTTAAATATACCCTCGTTTTGTTTTCACGGGATCTTCGCATTCGGTCGCGCCCCATACTGCCGCCGACCCTCGAATTAACCTTCATCTGACATGGATTTAACTCGGGTTTATAGACATGGTGCCAACGAGCAACATGAAATCGATATCGCCGAGACACCGATAACAGAGCCGTCATCCCTCATCTTGTCGTCGATGCGGAAATCAGCGACAGAAACCTCGCGTGTGCGTTACTAAGCCTTATATTTAAATGACCCCCGTCGTATCAAAACGCAGTGACGGCGTTTTCATTCATCACGATAAGGTTTACAATAAACGGGCAGCGCTCCAAGTAATCGCCGCTAAATTTGCGATTCGTGGCACGTGAGACTTGAAAAATATAGATCTTACGGGGCGTCTCTTTGTTTGAAGGACCGTTTGCGAACTACGCTGCTACGGGAAACGAACAGGTCGATTTTTCGTACGAAAACGAAGCCATTTAGCGAACCGTAAAAAGCTCGTTCGAATCGAGGTGTTAAAATATCTTGAATTGTCAGCGACGCGGAAGGTGGAACAAGAACATCGCGTCGAAGCCGCATAAATGAAAAGAAAGAAAAGGAGAGACGAACAGGCGATGAATGCCAGGAAGCAAGGAGAAAACGAGGGGAATAACGCGACTCGAGATAATACGCCCCAAGAGAGTTCGCGCGAGCAGGAAACGAAGGTGCATCGGGAGCTGCAGCTGCGATCAAAGAGAGCGAAAAGATCTCGACGTCGGACACCCGGTAGAAACAGCGATAAGCGTTATCCTAGTTAAAGCGAGTTAACTTGCCTGAGGGTAATTACCCGAGTGTCGGCGAGGCGCGTCTCGTGGTTTCTAGGGACGCGCGTCGCGATGCGAGCGAAAGGCGATGAGATAGATTGCACCGAGTAATCAAAGGCGATCCGTCATCATCAGATACGACTACGGGGGTGGATGCGATCGTTGGCACTCTTGTCTTGGCCGTACCGTTCGCGTTAAGCGCGTGCATATCACCTGTACGGTCGGAGCGAAAAGCGTCCTTATCGTCTTTCGTAGATAAGGGCCCGCTCGTACACATACTATTACATCGCGGTGGTCTGGCACATACACACACGCTTCTAATGTGTTAGTTGAATACATAGTTCTAATTTTATAGGGTGTAGGCGAAAATACCAATCGTGCCGTTCCGAAACTTAATGACATCACTGAGGATAATGCCAACATTGTTAAGCTATCATAATTACCGTATATTATTTAGACTATATTATCGATAAAATATTATGGGTATTATAATTTGTGAAGCTCTTATTTACCTAATTGTATAATTGAAAGCTAAAGATGTCAATCTAAAGATGAAAATAAAACGTAAATATTCAACAATTTCAAAATAGACTTATAAATGATACGAGTTCGCTCTTGTTCGTTGCGAGAACGCGTCAATCCCTCGATACTGTTCGCATTTTTCTATAGATTGCACGAACAATGTGGAAACTGGAGCGCGAGATGAAGAAAAATCAGGTTGGCGTTCGCGCTTGGCACGTCTCCTATAAAAACGAGGCGCGGGCGTCGAGATGAATTAACAATCGACGTGTGGGAGAGTACATAGCGCCGTTACTTAGTGTTATTCGCCGAGCATCGAGAGGCAATCAGTCGCGGATCAGGGTCGGTTCTTTTCCCGGTCGCATGTCTTCATTACCTGCGTGCCGCACTGAAAATCGTGGGAGAATAGAAGAGGCAGATCTCTAGAGGTGCATCGAGGAGGAGTCGTCACGTAAAGCGAGCGCGTGACCGGACTCGCGAAACGATCCGTGCTGCGAAGCGAAGCACCTAACGGACCGCCATTCGTGGTGCGATCGGCACACACCGGTGCGGATGCAAAATGTTACGAGCGATCCATTGGCAATCCCGCGCCGCCTCCCCCGTCCTGTAGAAATACGTTCGTCCCCGTCGTTACGCGAACATGGTAGATCGGCGCTCGTTAAAATCCCGAACGATTCCTGGAGACCCGAGGGAAGCTCTCTGGAACGAGCAGGGGTGTGCGACGATTCCCGTTCCTGGAAATTGTTCCCGTCGGCGAACTATTCCCGCGATTATTTCTGCATGTCAGGATACCATTCCGTTCTTATCCATCTTAGATGTCTTAGATCCATTGAGATCGAAATGGAGTCTAACGCTAACATCAAGTAGCTATTTGCTCCTAAATTGTCAAATTTTTCTTACAATCATAAAGAGAATTTATTTAGATAAGTGAATGCTCTCTCTCTTTCTCTCTCTCTCTCTCTTTCTATTTATATTAAATAATTTTCATGATTTTTAATAAGAACATTTTTAAGCAATTGATGCTGAGATTTTTTACAATTTGATATAATTAAGGTACCAACATCATGCAAGAAAAATAATTCTGCATTCGATTTTGAAATCTAAGAAGATCGTTTTAATAATTTTTCTTTGAAGAAATTAATTATTTATACTTTTTGTTTTCTTTGTTTCTCCTTGTTTTTTTTCTCATATACAACTGCTACATTTATCCGACAAAATAAATTTTTTACTAATGACTTTTGTATGGCAATTTGCTGTCTAAAATGCGAATGAGGGAAGCATTGCAGTCGTCGATGTGTAAGATGTACGTAATTGAATGCTTAAGTTCAAAGGCGGGTCGAAGCCAATTTAAATGCATTAAAGTTTAGGAACTTTCTTATTAACCGAAGCATTCGTGATCGGGTTCAGAGTGTCATTTGTATTCTGAATATTTCATTCTACATTCGTCAACTACGGAATGAAGCGCGCCAAATGTATTTTTTTTTTCTTTTAACTGCAACTTCGGAAATGTCTCTTTTGTAATCGCTACGGGGGATGACAGCATCGAAAGAAAAAGGACATAAAAATACGATCGTCCCGTATTTTTGCCGGCACTTGTTGCCGTAGAACTATCTATCTGAACTTAAATCGTTGCCTATCAGCGTGAGGCACCCTCTGCCTGGCTCGAAATAAATTTTGTCACGCACGAAACTGCGTGAAATTTATCTCTCGAGGGGAACGATGACACACGAGAGGGAGATCAGCTGGTCACCCGAAAGCCACGTAATAGGGGTTAAACAAAACGAAATATCATTTTTCTTTCACACTGGAACGAAGGTCGTATTATTTCACGTTTAAAAAGGATGTAACGATATATGATCGCAAATGTCTTTACGAATATGCATCAGAATTTTAAATTTATGTTCACAACAATTCTTTTTTCTACTTGTTCTATTTCTAGAAAGAGCAGAGATTGTGGCTAAAAGTAGCGGAACCTGTCATTCAAACTACCTCGCAAAAATGTCACATGATCGTCGGATATTAAATGTCAACGGTATCATTTGAACGCCAGGACGAAATAGACAATGATATTGTTCCTGCAGTAAATTCTTGTAATCCTGTGAGTCTATCGCGTGAAGACAAGGAATTTATTTCACGATCAATCATTTTATCTCGTATAAAATAAATTATATAAAAAATATAATTTAAATTAACATCATCATTCATTAAGCGAAATTAAAGTTGCAAAAAAGGTCCGACATTTACTTACTCAAACGACTCTATCTCATTCGACAAACATTCATCTTAATCTAAATTTGCATCAATAATACTCCAAATTACACTTTTATTCGCGACATACGCGAGTTTTCTGAACATAAAACGATATCGCCTCACGTAACGTATCAGGACTACATTTTTACGATCCAATATTACGATCAGTGAACCATAAGCGCATCACTGATTGATATAATCAACTATAAAGAATTTATACTCGTCGCCTCTCGCGTCACTGTTGATTACAATCGTGGCCCATCGACCATCAACCATCATCGGCGATTCCGGTGATCCATTCGTCGGAAACCCATTGCAGCCAGCACACCTCGTCGATGTCGGCTTTGGACCGTTGAATCTGAATTCACGCGGTATCGACTAGCGCGGAGCGTCGCGGCGATTTCATTCCGCTCACGTAGCCGCTCGCTCGCAATGCAAACCCGCTTTGACATAACGGCCATATTCCCTATCGATATACAAAGGTGCATCTAAATCCCTTTGCTCCTATGGACGCCCCGAGTTAGTAACGGAAACTCGACATCGAGCAGAAGGCTCAAGGTACCCGTTGTTGACGACGCACGAGGAGATTTACCTCGACGTTCTTTGTAGAATGGCAATTTCGACCAACGTGTTGTTATCTGCATTTTAAAATCCGGATGGAATTGCGGCGGATCTGCCACATGAAAAAGACATCTAGAGATTACATTTTTTCTTTAGTCATTTTCTTTAGGTTGAGAACTAAAGCAGAACTGAAGATCTGAATCCGATTTGTGTCAATAAATTCAATTTAGAAAGTTTTATTAATTTTTTTCCGATCAATCATACGATGGAACATTTTATTTCATAACTCGTAATAATTCAGCGAGCAGAAAAATACACAGTAAAAAATTGTACGTTCCATATGTTAAAATTTTCTTGTGTTACCATTTTTAATTAGTACTTTAAAATTAACATACAACATATATGTTATTATTTTTATAACGTTTTCATGTGTTACATTTATGTTAACTTCATAACTTAACACTTTGTATGTCTCTTAGAAATAGAATATTATTTTGAGTATTTTTAACATAATCATTTTAAACAATCAACGTGTCTCAAAGTCAAATTAACATTTCCAAGAAAAGTTAAAGTAAATCTTGAAATAATCTTGAACTTTAACATACAAAATAATCAAATTTACTAAAATCAAATGTTTTTATTACAAATAATTTAAGTTAAAATAATTACTATTATGTTAATGTCCTACAACAATTCTTACGAGTTGTTGTAACTATTTTTTCATATAATTTTTAATTAATTTGTACGTTATTTTTACATTACACTTAAAGTCACAAAAATAAATGTAAAATATTGTGTCAATTATTTAACATTTTTAGTTTATCAATAAGTAACATACGACGAATGAGTTATTTTAATTTAAAATTTAGAGTGAACTTTCTGGGACATGTGAAAAATATTATAATTAACATTTTATTTTTTACTGTGTACGATGCTTGTACGTAAAAATTAATTTTCCTGAGCATCGAATCAATCGCAATGATGCACAGTATCAAGAAGTAACTCACTTTATCCAAATTTGAAGAATCGCGCACAGCTTTCGATGCCTCAGGAATATAGCATGAAAACGATAGATTCAATTATTCTTATTTATTATTCTATTATTCAATTATTATTCTATTATTCTTTTCCCATGACTGCAATTGCGCACGCGAATGCAAAAACGACCACCCACGACGGGGACAACGTAAAAATTGAATCGGTCGACATGCGACCGAGGTGAATATCGTTATACTCGACGTTGCGCGATATACCGTATGTGTTGACAGAAACGGCTTGCTCAGAATCGAGCTTGAACGATGTAACGAGCGTCGTTGTCGGAACGTCGAGTCACGCAGCGTGAACGAACGTAACGTGCCGCTGATGCATTTACATGCAAACGACGGCACATTTTTCTCTCCGTGTTTACCGCAAAAGATGACGATCCTCTCCCAGAATTATATGGATGGAGTAATAATACGAAAATATTTAGATGCGAAGCTGCGTAAAAACATTAACACAGTCGCCATCACTGCCGTCCTGCAGCTACAATACGTTGTAATTTAAATGCAGAAATTGCGGAAGTAGCCGATTCCAAGCTACGATGGTGGAAGGACTATGAACTTGTGCTTTATGTAAATTCGACATCTTCGTGTAAATTCGACCAAACTCCCGTCGCGCTGTATGATATATTCGAACACTATCGTTATACTAGATACATGTACCTGGTACACGTACATGCACATGCCCGGACACGCGCCACTCGAAAATGCAAAGAGGATTTAATTATTCCTCCGCGTTGTAAGAGCGCTCGCGCAAAACGAAAGAACGAACCTCACCTTTAACAGAGTTATTATGGCAACGAAAATAGAAGCAAAGCACGGTACGTTGTAGAAATTCCGGAAAAAGCAATCTGATGAAATGATTCTTTGACAATTCAAATTGTGATGCTCACGGCAATGCATGCAGTGTAACAATAGAACAAAGAGATCCTTCAGATATGTTCTGCGAAATATTTGTACGTTGTGTAACTATAAATAACATCCGATTCTATCATCTAATTTTTATCCTTCATCATTATATCATGCTGCGTTTAATGGAGCCTAGGTATTGTTATTGCATAGAGATATAGAACAACGATGATATTTTTTACACATAAATTTCATTCAAGACTTTCTTAGATATATTCTGGGGCAGGATTAATAAAATATTCTATTAATACTTCTTTTTGACCATTATTGTAGAATTAATTTGTGCAATTAAGTTCTTTCATTCATCAGTTAAAACATGCTCGTGTTAAACGTTTCTCACGTATACGATACAATAAATTGACGAACTTTTCAAAGTTTTAATTAAAATATTCAATACAAGGCAACATGGAAATAGCTTACTTTTCGACGAAACGCTACCAAATGGCCGCTACGTAATAAAGTAAAACGCGGCCGAATATAGCGCTCGATTTCACGAGCAGTGTGTTTTGAGGAAAACAGAAACGGGTGCCGTAATACACTGGGAATTTTACGAGGTCGACGGGATCGATAGAGAAAATAAAAGGGAGGGTGGGGAGTGGGGGAAATAAAAGGGTAAGAATACTGCACGGTAAACGAGTAAAACGTTACGAGAGAAACAGGAGAGTGGGGGTATTTTAGGTAGTTTTACGCTTTTCTGGTATTTATTGTTTCCGGCACTGCCAACGCAGCAGACATGATTTGATTATGGTGCGATCATATTTTTATGATTCCAGGAATTACATTCCGTTTCCAAGATACATTTGCGCCGGATGAAAAATCATTGATCGTATCGAGAGTTCGCTCTATTATATTAATGCCGCGAGATTTTATTATCGCAACGTCAGACGCACGTGTCTGTGCTCATCTCAATTTAAAAAGCGAACATAATTCAACTACGAGATGTAATCGTGGAATTCTTGATTCTATCGCTGCAAACGATATGATCGTAATCAGAGTCGTATTTTTTTGTGTAATAGTCTTTAATTTATTTTTTAGCCGCACCCGCTAACGCTAAATTAAAAACCCTACCGTGCGTATCTTCTTGCACTGTCGCGTACTATTTTGCGGGATAGCAATAAATGCTCTTTAGTATTATCCAACTACGTTTGCGATTCAGGACACATATACACACACATGTGGCGATTTACTTAGCTGATTTACAAATGTGTTTTACTAATTGCCACTCCGTGCTGCGTGGCCACAATATTTGCACGCACGTTGCGGATACGTGCGTGTACTCACATAAGTTTGTTCGTGGAATAGTACGTGCTGAATTTATCTCGTGGAAACATATATGTTATTATTCCCGTCAATGTATGGGTGAAAAACGTACATATATTTGAGATGTTTTATGAATATTCAGGCCTCTTAGATTTTTTAAATGTCATCTTTAATCATTTTCTAGTTTGAGTCAAATAGCATTTTATTTGTTTTGGTAGCTTCTCATATTAATAGTAAAGATTTAAAACACTCAATTAATCTACTCATTAAACATAATAAAATCAAATAAAATTAATGAACGTTAATTATATCGTATAATATTATTGGTATTTAGATTTTATCTATTATACTATATCCGTAACGATAATTTCAATTAATATCATACAAACTAGCCAAGTATGCGGTTCACTGCCTTTTAAGGTTTGGAAAAGTGCAACATATCAATCAGATCGCGTGTCGGTTTACGTGTCGCAATATTTCCCGAGTATAGCGACGTTTGCATGCTTGCGGCGGCGTATCTGATGCGATCGCTTATAAATACATTCGCGACGTTATTAATCATACGGACCGACGGACTAGCGCTAATTGAATGGATCGTCGCCGTTTATTCGGTCGCGTTAATCTAACGATCGCTAATATGTAATAACTAACAAATGTGCATTTGAACTCGTATTCGCGCGACCGCTGTGCGAGGGGATTAACTGTCCGCTGCAAACCCACTGAATCCCTTTAAAGCCGCCCTACGAAACACCAGGCTGTTACGTGTCGGACCGGTTAAAATAGAGACTGTCCGGCTCTCTGAGCCAGTCCACGTTCTACATCGTCACGTGTACGATCGATGACATTATGGCATTTTAATGAGCGTCGCGTGTTAACCAACTAGTGACATTCGGGTGCAATTATGCGTGCGTTGTTTGATACTTGCAACGAAGGATGCAATGAAACGTTGGCGACGCGATAGTCGGTACATCGAAAGGGAATCGCTTTGAAACAAGCTATTTCAAACCGTATCGGCAACAGTTTGTTTTCACGTGTCCAACTATTCAACGCACGCTGATACGCGTCGAAATCAAGGGAGAAATGGTTGCCCGATGCATAAAATTCGGTAAAATATGACTTTATGCATCGCGACGATTGTCAACTATATTCGACGTGATATCGTAGACGCTAAAACAGCCGTTAACGCGCGGAATTTATAGATAGATGGACAAATATTTATTTATTTCTTGTTTTTTCTTTGAAAGAGGTTTTACAAAAATTGTATAGTGCATATAATGTATTAACGTTGTGCATATAAAAATATAAATTTTACATATATAACAATGCTTCTCAGCCTAATTAATCTTTATCTAGTAATTTCATTTGATAGCTAAATTTTCGTAATAATTGCATAAGTTTTTTAATTATTTCTAAGTAATCTTCGAACTTATTTTATTTCCTAAATTTATTCTCTAGAGTTCCTTTGATCTTATTTTCTTTCATTCCCTTTACAATTTTCTTCATCCAGTTGATTCCCTCTTCCTTCTTTCCCAAAATTTAATTTATTCTTGTACTATTTTTTATCTCTATACAATTTGTTGCTGGATGTTCTAATGTTTCGATTCTGACATCTTCTATGCATATTCTTTTTTCTGTTCTTGCCAAAATTTGTTGAAAATTTGACAATAATTTTTTGAAAATCTTTCCAATTTTGTTTTCTTAAGTATTTCTATATCGTACAAAACTTTCTATATTTTATATTATATTTGAAATTCTGTTTTATTCTACGCGGAACTTATAATTATAGCTGCATGCAAAAATAAAAAATGTTTATTATACATTAAAATTTAATATTTCACTATGCAATGCGAATAATGATCAAACAGAATGATAGAACAGTGAAAACCGGTGGGCCGATTTAAATATTAAAAACACAATCAAAAGATTAAAAAACACAAACATCTAGTTTTGAATTTATGCAATACTGGCAAATATTTGTAAGAGAAATTAAGGATTTTAAAGGGAGGAGAGAGAGAGAGAAGGCCTATACATAGTCGCTATAAAAATCCTTAAAATAATATTGATGAGCTTCAGACCGATGGACAGAGGAAAATGTGGTCATCAACCTCTTGATGCAATTATAACTCTCGTGGAAGAAAATTACTACCCTTTCTTCTCCACAATCACCCTCGCCTATCACGGGTTATGTATCTCGAGACATAATGCAACAAACAGACAAGGTAAACGGAATGCGGACGGTGAAATTCGTCGAGTTTACGAAGCATACACAAGGAACGCACACATGCCATACAATATAGAGACTGAAGGAGATGGATAGATGGATAAAGGAAGAGTATATGTGTGTGTGTTTATGTATGTGTATGTGTTTAAGGAGTAAAGAGAGCAAACGAGAGCCGGAGGCAGAGAGCATGAGAAGAGAGTACGAAACAGAGGTGAGGGAAAACAGTATAGTCGGTGTTTACACAGCGTTTACCGACCAGGTAATTACCCGCAATGCTTCGCGCGTTCACTCTCTCTCTCTCTTTCTCTCTTTCTCTGTCTCGCTCGCTCCGTTTCTATCCCTTGGTCTGCGCACTGCGCGAAACGCCTTCAACATCAATCACTTACGGGTGCGATACGGAACTCTGAGTTACGGCCGACCGCCACGCAAATAGCCCCTACACGACGAAAAGAAATAGTGGACGGATGCAACAACCGAGGAGCGCAGCAGGCATGCAGCCTGGCCTGCGTGTCGTTGGAGGGTCGTTCGAGTTTTTAGCAACGCGAAGAAACGCAAACAAAGCAGCTACTGCATTCAAGATCATCGCTTCAGAGTGAATCTTGTAGTATTAAGTCGCTTAAAAGTAATTCTACGCTCGTTTGCGATAAGAGATTTCTGATAATAACGTTGTAAGAGATTCGCACGATTACTGTGTGATTAATTGAATGTTTCTTCTCTCTCGTTTGATTGCGATTCAGGAAGAAGTAGAAAAAATCGAGTATACTATCGGACATCTTATGCGACGATATCGTCGAAAAAATAACAATCACCAAGTAGGAGATTAATACGTTACACACGCAGTAATTCCGACAATTCCGCCGACGCGAAGGCTGTCTACGGATGTCGCGAGATTTACCGAATACGCTGGTATTCTGTAGGATATAGGATAAAGGAATTTAGACGTAAGGAGCTTTTCTCACTCACGTTCCGACATAGCGACGTAAAACGACATAACGAATTAAATTTTTCAAGGGAAAACAATGAGAAAGGGAAAATAATATGTTACTATTTTATTTATAAATTTATTTATAAATTTTATTCTATATTAATTATATCCTATATTCGCAGAACTTGAGCTAAGCTATGTAATGTACGCCTTCGATTGAGTAGAACAAATCATTCACGAGCGTTGTTATAGTTTATTAAGTCTTTGAACACGATATTACGTTCCAATGGCACGCGGCAACTTAATCTTGTTGATAGCATCAAGTAGCGAATGACAATATTAATATGTTGTCATAAACCTCCGTTGCGCCGAGTAATAAATCTCTTTTTTTGCATCGAAACACGTCGGTGTTTCGATATATTTCTACAAAGAGAATTTAAAAATACTTATCTTTTGATTACGATCGGTTTCATAACGCCAGCTTATATATGCGGGGGCGTTAATGAGTTTAATCGATGATCGTTATATATTTTTTTTTTTTACGGTGACTTTAATGCCTCGTGCTCGTATAACGAAGCAAATTGTAATAATGCCGCGCGAGAGCATTGCGCGTTGAAACGTCAGGATTAAAATCTAATCAAGTTTACTGCGGTACCATTGCAACGCGAATTTAATGCGTTACTGGCATACTCGAAATCCCTATCGGGCGTTCGTTTCGGTTCACTGAAGAAATCGATACCGCCGATTGTGAATGAACTATTTTGCAACTATGTTGCGTCTATCGAATCTATCACCGATTACGATAGATTCGATACCACCAATATTCCTGCAAGACTAGTTTACAGACAATGCATTATAAATAACAGATATTAGGAGATACAGAAGTGATAAGTATATATGTATATAATTTGAAAAGCGCAGAGAATAAGAAAGAACATTAATTCTTTACGAACGGAGAGATCATATATATCCATGGTCATCCGTCAGTGTCATGCGTTACAGATAAGCTAAAAAAGCTGCGCGAGGATACAATATAGCAACTATGGTGCAGCGCGACAAGATATATATCAGTATAAATGCTAGTATATACTATAGAATTTTTAAATTAAAGTGTTTGCAATAAGTTTCATTGTAATACATTCAACATATTTACTTCAGTTGGATCGTATTATGCCATACAATCACGTTAACAATATTTGTCCCCTGATATCGATCGTCACTTAGAATTCAGTGATGAGTAGGGATAGGCACTTTATGCTTTGAGCATAATAGCATAATGTGTCAAAAATTGTTCTTAAGCTCTAATTTTGATAGTTATGCATAGTACACACTTAATATTGATAGATTTCAATCGCATAATAACGCATAATAAATTCTTCATAATAAATTCAAATAAATTCATAATAAATTCGCGCAGCATAATACAATTCTCGCATAATTATGGCATAATGGCCGCAAAAAGTCCGTTTTTACACTTAAAACACTCGGATTTGGGGAAAAAAGGCTTTTTTTTCTTTTCCTCTATTTTTTCTATGGCGCTGCCATATATGGACCAGATAATAAAGTTAGAGACTTGTTTGCATAAAAAATTAATTCTTTGTGTTTATTAATAAAAAAAACTAAGAAAATAATGTAATCCTTTTTGCAATGTAATCCCTTTAAACAAATAAATAACTTTAAGCAAAAATTGCAATATTTTTAATACAAAAACAAAAAAGTCTGAGATTACATAATTGCGCATAAATAGCGGATTTAACACGCATAATTGGCGCATAATCGCTAGATTCTCGCGCATAATGAGGGCATAATCAGGCACTTTTTCTTGGCATAATCCAGGTGTTCAAAAGCATAAAGTGCCTATCCTTAGTAATGAGAAAAACTCGATTTTTGGTTTAACCGATAAAGCAGACACGATAACGACGGAATTATGGGTCGAACTTCTTGCAGAAGAATTGGACAAACTTTAATGGGGATACAAATCGTAATGAAATGGAGCTATTTGCTGGAAAATCCTGTTGTCCCTTATCTTCCGGTCCACTCACATGTACACATCACCGATCAGATAATCATTTCTCTCGCCGCGTTTGGCGACCCCGTGCCTCACGTGGAAAAAGAACAACTTGAATCAACGTCCGGTTTGCCTAATGGAAGAGAGCCTCTCCATTACGATGGAGACACTCGAACCGCTTGACCCTTCGAGCAGTCCCACTCTTGAAATTCCGCGTAATACGATGAAACGCCGGAATCCTTACCTAATTAAATTTCCACCGCTCCGATTAACCCGATATCTCAACTCGATATCGCTGAGTGTCCACGAAATGTAGGGCAACGTATCTTTCTTTTTTCACGCTTAGCAGTTCCACCATTTTCTCTCTCTCTCTCTTTCTGTCTTTCTCTCTCTCTATTTCTCTTTTCTCTCTCTTTCAATTCGGATCAATCGGTGCTGTTTAATCTATACGTGAATTTTTTCATCTCTTTTATTATCTTTCTACTCACACAGAGTTCGTACGATCATATTTATTGTACATAATTATTGTATTGAATATAAAATCACTGAAATATTATTTATTTTTATTATTTATCATACAAATTCTTTATATATATATATATATATATATATATATATATATATAAAAGTAGTAAGACTAGGAGAGTTCTAACCCAGGTCCTCTCAGGGAGGGTGAGGCGCGAGGGGAACCGCGGTGCGGGGGGAGTGACGTCACGCGCGGGGAAGGGGGATCCGCGGCGCGACCGATAGACGAGGGGGTCCGCGCGGGGAAGGGGGATCCGCGGCATGACCGATGGACGAGGGGTCCGCGCGGGGAAGGGGGATCCGCGGCGCGATCGATGGACGAGGGGGTCCGCGAGGAGAAGGGATCCGCGGAAAGAAGACGGTGCGAAGGTGTGAGAAGGATAGCGCTACGTGTGGGAAAAGGATAGCGCTAAGTGTGCGAAGAGGACAGTGCGACAAGGATGGCATCAACGTACGACAAGGATGGCGTCAACGTGGGACAAGGACGACGCATTGTAAGATGGCGCATAGGTGGGAGAAGGATGACGCAAAGGTAAGTGAGTGACGAGCATATGAGCGAGAGAGAACGATAATATCGCGAACAACACGTGCGAGAGAGAGAGACAACGATAATATCGCGAGACTTACAATTAGCGCGTGAGAGAGAACGATAATATCGCGAGATTTACAATTAGCGCGTGAGAGAGAACGATAGCACGTAAGAAAGAGAGAACAATATTGCGAAGACGACGAGTGTGATAGAGACAATGGCTGCGTTCAGCAGGAAAAGCTGCTTTGCAACTGTCGTAAAATTCGTGAATCTGATTGGTGTATGCTCTTAGATTCAGTCAAAATTAAGAGCATACACCAATCAGGCTCACGAATTTTACAACAGTTGCAAAGCAGCTTTTTCTGCTGAACGCAGCCAATGACTTATAAGAAAGCATGAGAAGCGATCTGCCTACCGCTTCTTATACTCTGAGACATTTTTGCCTATAACTTAATAATTATTGCGAATTTTGCAATATGGTAGAGGACTTTTCTTTTCAGTTTGACCCAATCTATCACCACTTTTCGTTTGATCACTTAATAATCAGGCACCCTGTATATTAAAGAAATATTTGTCATTTTTTCTTTTTTTTTTTGAAATAAAAGTTTCAATATAATACATATCTCTGAAAATTTTTTCGGTAATTATACATATATGATGAATTTATCTTTGTCTGCAATGATAAGTTTTTTAACAATTATAAATGAAAATTAATTTGTTACGAATCTAACAAGCGAATTTATTACAAATTTAACAAAAAATAAATCTAACAAGTAATAAATAAATAATCTGCTACAAGTTGAAATATTTTTAACAAATTTATCTAATAAAGTTTTGATTTTAATAAATCTTAAAATCGTCTATTTAATGCTATTTAGCAAAAATCTTATGTTGCTTTATCATAAGAATTAAAAAATAAAATAAACTGAAAAGAACTAGAAACCATTTACGCACGAGTATTTCATTTAAAAAGTCTCTACTTCTTCGATACACACAATTGTATAATTGTGATTTTTCCATAGATATGATATTATAACCGAATCACGAATTAATACTTTAATCTTTCTATTATTATCATCTTTTGTCATCGGTCGTGAGCCGATTAATACTTCGATAAATAATATTGCGAATTATTTCACATTATGGATTTACCGTATCTAAAAGGAGTTAATGATAAAATATTTTATCGCGATTACTATATAAATCAAAATTCATTTGTAATACGAAAATGAATATAAAATTAATATATGCATTATTTATATTTTTTAATTACGATGAATATATATAATAATATTCTTTCTCTTGTCTTGATTGAAATCAAATTTATATATGAATATAATTTCAATTTTCCTTTCCTCATGTTTCATAAACTTATCAATTTATGATTATTACGAAAAGATTGCTTTATTGTGCAATATATCTTTTTCGGAGTAATAAGACTGATAATCCTTTCTTCTAAAAAAGAATACATTTTCAATCAAGATCGTACATATTTTATAAGCATTAGTTGAATGCTACTAGATGTTAGATGAATGTCTTGCAAGTTCAAAAATTTCGATAAATCACAAAATTATAGTAAAGTTTGCGATTTAAATGAATTATATTATTGTACAAATCAATAAAGGAAATAAAGAAAATATTTTTTTAAATATTATGGTATATGAAAATGTTTGTATAAATTGTAATTCTTTTATAAAATATTTATACAAATTTTTTAAATTAATAATTTATTTGTGTATGAAACGTGTTACATTTATTATTATTAATTCAAAAATAAATATTTTATTATATCTTTATTAAATACACATGATAGTCTTTTTCTGTGGATCTATGCAAATTTATATGAGAATTCGAGAAAATGTATTTAGGATTCCATAAAAAATAAGTACAGTTCTGCTAATCTTTTTTAACAGATATGGTAATCTGTCCTTGTATTTTGCGATAACGCCATGCATATTTATAAAAGCGGATACGCCTTAATTCGGACAGTTATAAACGAATCACAGTGACGTGTTAATAGGATATATTTATATACGATACGATATTCTCTTCTTTTCAAGAACGAGTAAAGCAAGTGACAGGGTGAGCATGTTTAATGAATTTCTAGAATAAGATTATGAAAAATTGATTGAGATACTTCTCAAGATTTTTTTTTGCACGAATTCGAATTTTATATGTAAATAATAGATTTTTTCATTTGTAACAGTCAATTTGACCCCAATATTTTTTGTTCGACACAGAAATATACTTAATCGTCATTGTCTTCCTGGCATCTCAGGCCGCCGCATATGTGATCGCCGGAAATGAATCTTCTACTTTTGAAGCAGAGAACGAATGTCCGGCGGCGGATCCTTGCCCGCCGAAATTGATATATTACGAAAAGGATTGCAGTCACTATTACGAATGCAAAAATCAAGAAAAGATCTTGAAAACCTGTAAGACCGGTTTATACTTTAGTAACAAATGGCAAGGTTGCGTTAAGCCCGAAAACTCGGAGTGCGACTGCAATGATGGGGGTGGCTCCGGGGATGGCGAGGAAACCGAATGTGTTAACAATGACGATCTACTTCCGCACGAGTACCTATGTACTAAATTTTACGAATGCAAAAAGAAAAAAAGGCCCTGCGCGATTGTCCGCTCGGACAATTTTTTGACAAGGATAGAAAAACTTGCGTTCCAGGGAAAAATTGTAAGGCAGTAGGAACCGAATGTGAAGACGGTGACCTTATCAATCACGAATGCCAATGTAATAGATACTACTCATGTATAAACTGTCAGAAGATCTTGCACGAATGTATGGAAGGATACTACTTTGATATAGATTCGTCGCAATGCGTAAAAGGCACTTGTCCGGTACATAACAAAACGTGTACTCAGGGCGAAAAGAAGAAACACGAGTGTGACTGTAAAAAATATTACGCATGCGAAAATGAAGGCTGGATCGCTCAGGAGTGTAAGAAAGATCAACATTTTAGCTCGATAGAACAGAAATGTATAAAGGGAGAAGCTGATGAATGCAACTGTACACCTACACCTACACCTACACCTATAATACCTGGCGAGTGTCCAGATGGTGTCCCCACATTATGGCGTCACGAATGTGACTGCAGATTGTATTACAAGTGCATAGAGGATAAGAAGCAACTACAGATTTGCGCTTGGGGCAAATATTTTGATTACGTGAATCAGGTATGCGAAGAAGCGAAAAAAGTGAGTCCCAAATGTCAAAATACCTGGGACGACTGGTTAACTAAATAACTATCAATTTTGAAGAGTAAGAAGAGAAGCTAAAAGTATAGTAACGAAAATATAGTACGAAGAATTAATTGTAATGCTTATTAGAAATGTGTTACCATATTGTAGGAATGTATTATTTTTTTTGCTAAGATATTTTAATAAATCTGATGTGTGTATATATATAATCTAACAATAAGATTGTTTCCTAAAATTTTATTATCAAATCGATCTTCTGATACCATATTATGGATATACAAATGGTTAAACTTTCAATTCAGATATAAGATTTATATAAGGATTAAAAAATTCTCACTTAATCTGTAGCAAAAGTATGTCATTGTGCATATACATATATACAGGGTGACCCATTTTAACTTAGGCAGCCAAATAACTCGAAAAATAAGCAAGATAGAGAAAAATGTTTTAGACAAAAGTTGTATGGTTTCGAGGGGGCCATAAGATGGTATCATTGGTTTGACCTTGAAGAGTCATTTGAAGGTCACGTGAAGATCACTTCAATTTTTTTAAATAGAACATCCTATATATTTTTGTACATTCTTGTAGCTCATCTCGAGAGCTTTCCAAAACACTATAATTAAGTACATTTTCGTTAAGTACTTTTTGAGTTATGAGGCTTGAAATAATTTCTTAATTTTACATAAACCGTAAAATATCTTGTAAAATATTCATTTTTCGATTACCTTACCTTAATAGTTTTATGTACAAAATAATGAGAGGAATCAATTGGTGTAAAGAAAACACATAGTTGTTTCGAAGAAAAAATATGTAATTTGCAATTAACAATTCCATATTTTTTCTTAAAAACAACTATGTGTTTTCTTTACACCAATTGATTCCTCTCATTATTTTGTACATAAAAGTATTAAGGTAAGATAATCGAAAAATGAATATTTTACAAGATATTTTACGGTTTATGTAAAATTAAGAAATTATTTCAAGCATCATAACTCTTAAAGTACTTAACGGAAAGGTACTTAATTATAGTGTTTTGGAAAGCTCTCGAAATAAGCTACAAGAATGTACAAAAATATATAGGGTATTCCATTTAAAAAAATTGAAGTGACCTTCACGTGACCTTCAAATGACTCTTCAAGGTCAAACCAATGATACCATCTTATGGCCCCCTCGAAACCATACAACTTTTGTCTAAAACATTTTTCTCTATCTTGCTTATTTTTCGAGTTATTTGGCTGCCTAAGTTAAAATGGGTCACCCTGTATATATATATATATATATATATATATATATACATATACATATATATATATATATATATATACATATATATATATATACATACATATTATTATATTATCGAAGAAGATTTACTATTCACAGTTATAAACATATTCAGTTACATGTGAACAGTCGTTCCGTATGGAAATACATTTTGAGCGGAATTAGCAGAAAATGACTAATTAATAAAGCGCGCAACGTGGCATGACACGTTTTTTCACCATTCCGCAAAATGTAATAAAAACGCAAAATACACCTACGGCATTTCTCGTTGCTAATTTTGCAGCATATACAATGTACGCGTGCACTTCGCGTTGGCAAAGTCGAATGAGGGACATAATAATTAACGGAGTCTCAGTTCATTAGAAATTTATGTTCGGGATTACTAACGACTAATTTCTGAAACAAAATTCTCAACAAAAAAACCGATAGCAACAATTTTTTAAAACTCGTGGTCAAACTAATTGTCCTAATTATGCAGAAAGATCGTAATCCCTCTGTGCGGACTAACAAGCTACTTCATCTTGGAGTTGAAATTAATTAAAACTGTTTGACCCTTATGAAATAAATTATGATTAAGTTTTTAATGAAAATTCTAACGGAAATATCGCGATGATAACCTCAGCGCTTCAATTTTTGATGCTTTACTGTAATAACTACATTCAACTAACAGTGAACACTGGAGTTGATTGTCCGCTTTGATGAACAAATAAAACTGTATATTTACAACGCAGAAACCATTTGTACAAAGACAAAGCTTAAAAATTTGCGAGCTAGCATACCATGCAGCGTCGATCAAATGCTTTTCTGCATAGCTGCATTCAAATAAACTCAAAAATGCGCGAGTGCAACGATGATTGTAGACTTCTGCATCGCGTAACATTGCGTTACGCCACGTCCGTATAAAGTGTAATACAAAGTGTTATCCGATTCGGTAGCATAATATTCAATAATGCATGCAACTTCGACCGCTTAAATGGTTGCATTTCTACATCAGTACTATATGTATGTACTATAACCGACACGAAGAGAGCGAATTGCAACTGTGGCTGAGTGTAAATTTATCAGATTAGCTGCATTCACACCAATAAATGACAAATAGTGCATGATAAATAATGCATGATAAATTTATCGGAAAAATCCGTCGATTAATAAACTATAAACTGTAATATAATTTTTTATATTATAATAGTTCAATACACGAAATTAATAAGTATTGGAAATAAATTGAGCAAAGAATAATGAATTATAATATGTATTCTTTTTACACGACCATGATCGTAAATTAAACTATTACAATATAATACAATATGATATATGATACAATAAAATACATTATTATAAAATAAAGTGTTAGCTATATAGAATTATCATTGTATGCAATAATAATACAAAATGTACTATTATTGACATCTCTTCTCTTTGATGGATTTAGATTGAGTTCAAAATAATAATTAATATAATATTGTAATATACAATTCATAATATTCAACAAATTCACGAGTTAACCGTGAGTGTAATGACGTATATATAATTCGATCCGGATATTTAAAAATATACTTTTATTTTCGCTTTTTACATATTTGGAAACGCGAAGGATTTATTTCATTAGTACGATACATGTTGGCGTGTCACTCGATTATTTAGCTCGCATAATTGGACTGTTATCGATGCTGTCATTAATAATGAGTAACCACGGTATGAGTAATAACTCAGAGTACTGACGTTTTGCAGCAAGTGTGGTTCACGATCGTTCCCAAATTAATTCGCTCAGGAACATGCACGAGCCTCCACATCCGACCGAATATTCGCATGGCTTTATTTCGTACCAAGCACCGTATAATGCAAATGCGCGTAGAGTACAATTCGATGAGATCGAGTTTATCATCATGTACATTATAATATTATCGGCGCATACCGACAAACTCAACGAATTTCAAAACAATTCAACAAATCGCCTGGTATTTACTTGAATAACACGTCGATATTTCGATTATTGATTCAAAAAAGGTGACACGATACTAGAAGAATATATTTGTCAATTCTTTTCTTATATTTATACAATATATATATGTACAATTGTCGTTCAAAATATAGATATAAATTTTTCCCAATCAATTAAAAATAAGGGTTTATATATTGCATAAAGATGCATATTTTTTTTGTAGAATTTCTAGCTAATATAATGCTTTCTTTCTCTCTTTTAATGGTTTACATACAATGCTTTTCTAACATCAAACACATTTACGAAGAGAATAATGGAAGCACTACTTCTTTTATGTATGTAGCCGACATTCCAATTCTACATGAAAGAAGCATTCAAGATGAACGTGCTCGATCAAGCATGAACTCTCGCACTATGCAATATTAAATTGTACCGCTGTTGCGCGTTGTTGGCGAACTTCGCCGTTTGATATGCTCCCCTATCTGCCGATACGTAGACACATGCGGCGATTGCTCGGGACAGCCGGGCATGCAACTCAGTGAATTGCATCTGCAGCTGACGGCACAAATTTACATTTGTTGCATCCCCGCGCGAGATGTTTGTTCTCATAATAAATTTTTGTGAGTATCGCTCGTTGCGCGATATAGCTGCAGCTGCTATCCTGAACAATCGCCCGCATTTTGACAGGTCCGTGTTGCACGTGGCAGTTTGACGAACGCGTGCACTTGCCCGTCGATGATCCATGAGGGATCCATTTCAATTGATCTCGTGACAGATGCAGCTGCAATTATTCCTTCTTTATGTGCCACTTTTACTTTATCCGAATGCAACGTTCCCATATATAAATTTTTGAAGAGATTAACGAGAGCCTATTAATTATAATTTCAAAGAGAATTTTTTGGAGATTGAAATTTGATGTTGACTCTTCAATAAAAATTTGTTTATTGAGATTTATTAATAATAAAAAGGTAATATACAATATTATACCAAAGAAAATTTCACGAAGAAAGTGTTAAGAAAATATTTTATTTTATAAGGTCAATAATCGCGCATGCGCATTTAAATAATTAAACAATATACAATAAAGACAATCAAAGTAATATATTACATAAAGATTAAAAATTTTAAGTAATACTTGTGATAATAAAAATTATAGGTATATATAATATTACGAAGAATCTAAAAAAAATTCTCTTATTAAGTGTATCATAATTTATTGAAGAATTTATGAAATATGGATGATAATTGTCGAGCTTAAGGCTAAATTTCAATCTGAAACGTTTTAACTATTATATCGTAAAAATTTCGTCATTTTCATGTGTCAGATTTTCGAATTTTCAATAAATGTTACTTTGCAGTTTTATATTAAATCTTAACATACATATGTTAGATAAAAAAAGATGACTGTGATTTCATTTAGTTTCGCTTCACATAATGACCGACACAATGTCATTTGTAGAGAACGCTCGAAGTTCATTGATCGTGATTCTAATTCCATTTTATGGTGATGCAATTTTCAATAAGTTTTCTCGCCGTGTCGAACAGAAAGCTTTGGAACTGAATCTCCCGTGGTTTCTTTCTTCGAACAAGGAAACGTAGCGTCTTTCACGGTTGTCCTAGAGGAAGGAGCTATGATTTAATTCAATCTTGAGAAAGCCAGGTTGAAGTAGCGCTTTATGATAATGTACCGGTCTCACTTATTATTTTCTCGATAGACGGATATCTGATATAGTGAAATTTCTTTCTCACCTCCGGAAAGTCCGTCACAGAAAAGCATCGAAAATTGTCTTTTGAAAAGGGTTTTTTTTAAGTTTATATTAAAGTAATAATTTATTAACCCTCTTTGCGATTATTAATTATTAAAACGCAGTTTCTTATGTTGTGTGAAAATACAATAATTTCCAATACATTTCTATTATAATACGTCTATTATGTATATAAATATTAAAACAAAGTAAAATGAATCAGTAACAATATCACGCTATTAACTCATACGATGTTTTGTATCGGAAGATAAAGCTTCTATAAAAGTCGCTATGAAACAAACTCGATGTAGGTCATGGCTTAAGATACGGGAGTTGGAGATTCGCCGCATGCAAGGACGCGCTTTTTTGAAAGTATAACGATGCAAGTGGCACGACGTCTACGGTCCACGACTCATCAAAGAAACGGCAATGCGGGAAAAAGAAAAACTAAAGGGAGAGAAATGAGGACACACGTCGTAAGCACAGAGTCGTATTTACTTATTAAATCTAGGATGATGACTTATTAAATCTAGGATGACACGATAGAAATTCAAATAAAATTCAAATAAAAATCAAATTACTGATAATAAGAATAAAATAAAATAATTAAAATATACATTGATTATCGATAAAAGATAATTATAAGAAAAAATATGAGTCAAGATACAAACTTCTAAAACGTCGAGGCTCAGAAAAGAATTGTATTTCTCAAAAATGTAAAAATATTGAATGTATGTATAATGAATAACGCTCTATGTCATATGCTGGTGTCTCTAGTATGCGCGTAAAATTGAAGAGAACAGCAAAATCAGCATACCCGGGGGCGGTCAAGAGACCCAAATCCACTCCTGTTGAAAATGTTTTCCGCGTCCCTCGCGATTCTCTATCTCCGAATATGCCTCCTTCTGCAGCATTCATCCGTGCAGTTTCATGGAGTCTATGTTGAATATATTTTAAATATGAATCGTCAAAACTCTGGAAAGAGAGACAAGAGAGAGGCGAGAGAAAGAGAAAGAAGCCTCCAGGCTATGCAGACCGCTACCGAAACTCCAGGCGCGTCGCGATGCCACTTCCAGCCTGCTCGCAACCGAGAAAAACACAAAGTCCAAATGATAGTTTGAATTGCTAAAGGCACTAGCGACGGTTGTCTGTGCTCCCTTCTTATTATTCGGAATATAATAAGTCGACTGTTGATACGGCCGCTGATTCTGGCCGTTTGATATTTGCATACGATTCGGACGGCACGTTACTCTGCGGTTTTCATTACCTATCTTTTATGCTATTCGAGAGACAGCTATCGAAAGAAATTTTCTGCAATTATAATGGGCTTTTGCAAATCGTTTGTTACATACAAATATACGATTGATAAGCTTTTTGATAAAAGATTTCAAAGAAAGAAAAATAATAATATATTTGATGCAATTTAACGTGAGCTATAGTAGCACATGTAAAGTGGAAAAGTGATATGGTCTTAAACTAGAGAAATGAGAAAAGAAAAAAAGAGAAACACGTAATTTTGAAAAAATACAAAATTCATGTTAAAATATGTCCACTTGTCTTTCTCTCGCCCTATTATGTTTTCGTCGAAGAAAAATTGCCTCTTGAAGCAATATATCAAGCTGATATGCGAAAGTACGACATACTCTGTATTATATCTGACTTCGTAATGGAATTTAAATACCTGCGGCGGTGACACATCGCGGTGGTCATCTTATATATTCTTGCATGCGGTTCTAGCGTGAATGAAAAAGAAGAGTCCGCGGTATACGTATCGTCCGAACGTGCGGAATTAAAGAGCCATTTCGTTTGCGGTATCTCGCCGCGTTGCTTCCGTCGCGTCGCCGCGTACACCAGAGCGTTACAGGGCGCGTTACGAACAAACGAATGGCCCAACTCTCGAGGAAACAAAGAGTTTGTACGTGCGCTAAATATAATGGCGAACCGCACTACCGTCGCGCCCACGGACGCTTAAAGTGCCCTCGCCCTCGCACGTTCTCCCTCTCACGCTTGACAATTTTATCTCGTCGAGGGAGTGCGTCCCTTCGCGCGCTTCTCCTATCCCGCAAGTTTCAAGGGTGGAGAAGAGCGCGCGCGACTGCAATGGCTCGTGAAGAAATATTCCCTTGCGCGGCGCTCGTCCGGGGGCTTCCCTTCTTAATTAAAACACCGTCAGCCGGTCCAGCGCCTGAGGGCGAAATATGCCTCTAATTCCGATGCGACGTTACAGAGTCGACTCCGGCCATATTCCGTCGTCGAGCCGAGTGACGGCGGGTAGCGAACGTCGCGCGATTTTCTCACGGTTACGCAATGACGGGGAAGCCAGAATTATTCGCGACGAGAGCACAAGGAAAATATTTGAGGACTTTTGCGCGACAAATATATTCCTCTTTAAAAATATTTTGCTTTTTAAATTACTGTAATTATTAGAAAGGTATTTGTGCTATTAAGTTATTATTTTCTCTTTTTTTTTTTATTATAACGTATACACTTAAAAAATTTAATATCGATAAAAAATGAAGTTATTAGTTGAAGAAAAATTAATTTTAGCTTTCTTAATGTAATTAAACATAATTTCCTTTAATATAATCTTCTAGTATAATTAAAAATAATCAAGATTAAGATAGTATTTATTAATTGTAGATTGTATTTATTAATGATACAAAGATCATATTTTTAATAATATTTATATATTTTATATTTAAATATTTTATATGTTTTAATAATTTAGAAAAAAAATAAATATTTATTTATTTTCTATTAATGTAGATTATGGATTAGTACCAAGGTAAAAATGTTGACCACAAAAAAACAATCATTTTTATATATCTCAGTCCTTCGAAACACTTTTCAAAAAATTAAAGAATAAAGACTTGCGACGGTCAAAATCAGAACTGTCAAGCTTTAAGAGCGCTCAAATTTTAGCTGATGAAAAGTTTTTATGATGCGCACAGCCATATGCGGAGCAAAAGAACGTCTTAGCGCAATGTCCATCCGCACTTGGTACGAATTGCTGGCAGTATCTCGAAGTTATAGCGTTTTTCTCGATACTGACGCGAGGGCGAACGCACACTTTTCATGACGAAGTAGTAAACGCCGAAATGACTTGAGCGTACAATCAAATCTTTCTATCCGCGCTACGGCCGAAAGTTTACGCGCGATAAACATTTTGAAAAAGCTTTTCGAATAAAATTGATATAGAGATTAATATGAGAAAAAAATATCAATTTTTTGGAATATAAGTAAATAAAGTAGTTAAATAGAGTAAATAAAGTAATTAAAATAAATGTACGAAAAAAATATGACAGTTATGGAAGATAATAATATTCAAAACAAATGAGATATCTTGCTGTGTGCAGATACAAAAAATTTTTTATAAATTTTATTTATAACCAGAATATTATATCCGCTATGCGCGCACCATTTAGCTCCTTTTACTATATTTAATATAATGAGAAAAAAGGTGAGTTAAAAGAATGAAAAAGATTATTTAATTAAAAATTAATTAACTAATATATTTATATATATAATTATATATTAGTTGAATAATTTTTTCACTCTTTTTTACTCATCTTTTATGTACACATATATATATATATATATATATATATATATATATATATATATATATAATTATATTAGTTGAATAATTTTTTTACTCTTTTTTACTCATCTTTTATATACATATATATATATATATATATATATATATATATATATATATATATATATTGTTCGAGAGATTTTCGAGTATCACAACATAACATGTCATTTGTAAGAATCAACATGGAGTAAAAATATAATATTTAGAAAATAACTATCGTAAATATGTACGATTATATTTCAAAATATAAGATATAATATTAGGAATTAAAAATTCAATAACCACTGCTATAAAAATTACTCTTTATAAAAATACGTTTATAAAAATTACTCTTCTTCACAAATACAACAAAATATAATAAAGCAACCTTAAATCTTGAGGAATATACTCTTTTATTTTTCGCAATAATTCATTGAGAAAATGCTGCGAAAACCAACTCTCTTGAATCTTATAAAGCTTGAATGTCATGATACTCCCTGACATCTCGGGCATTAACGCATTGGGAAAAGAGTGACCGCTCCCAATCGAAGATATATCGGAAATACACGTTTGCAAGGAAACGATCGTTAAAGCATCGTCAGCACGAAATGGTTAAAAAAGCCTGGGACAAAATGGGATAGCGAAGCATTGCGTTCGTTTTCTTGTCAGTAGGTAGAGAAAAGCCTTTTCAAACACGTGCTTGAACTTCGTTCCTTCTTCACTGACGAAGGATTTGTATGGAGCATCGATAGAATATACCGAGAACACGTCGTAAAATAACAACCAATTATCTAACCGATGAGATCGAAAGGTTGCACCGCTCCTAACGACCCGCGGTTGTTCCTGACGAAAAGATCATTACGTGTCTGCAAGACGAGAAAAATCTCGTGCAAAACATCAAACCTTTCCTGTGAAGTCTCCTCTTTCATCTTCGTTTGCTCATCGTTATTTCCTCCGGTTGAATTTCGAAAAATTGAAAGAGATTGCTTTTCGTGCTGAACATCGGCGAACTCGCAATTCCTACTGCGAACAAAAATAATATTTAAAAAAAAGTTATTGAACTTTCTTTTTTCTTTATTGAATAGTAAGAAATAATTATATTGCATTATATTTGAAATTTAATACTTGAAATTTAACATTGCTCAAAAATTATATAATCAACATTAAATTATTTTTGAAAATATTTAAATGCGAAAGTTAAAATATTTTCAATAATAATTTAATATTGAGTAGATAGTTTTTGTGCAGTATATAGTTTTTGCATATATTAAATTATATAATTAAACATATTATTAATTTTTATTAATCACAGTATAAATATTAATCATTATGAAAATGAATAACGAATCTGAATAGGGGTTGTTCAATGCGACTTTATGAACGTTTTCTATATCGTTCTTCTTCATAAAAATTATAATCATAATCGAATTGTAAAAATGATCAATTAATCATAGTCTTCCAGTTTATCGACGCGTTATTAAGGTTATTATGAAAGAAAATGCAACGAGACTACGTAATGACTCTTAACGGCGACTTTAATTAGTGCCACGGCAAGCACCGGAGAGGTGAGCTCGCCACGTGTAACTTAAAACCTAAAACAATGGATGTTAAACGTCCCCACAGAGTTTTATGGTTGACTTCAACCTAATGCACCACACTTCGCCACGGCGTATGCCGCGCGTTAATGGAACCGCGGATTAAGAGGGTCGTAAATGTTGCCAGAGCAAGCTGCTGGTGCTGATAAATGGCTGGGAGAATGCTTCTTCCACGGTACAACCACAATTCAAACAGCATCGAGGAGTGCAAACACTCGTATCGATAATTCGCATATAATTTCGCAGAAGATGTGCTTTGTATTCCAAATGAATAAATAAGTAATAAAACAAATTTAAGCACTCTTGATTAAATCGACGATATAAAAAAAATACTAGTTATGCCAACAACAACAGAAAAAAATGTTATTAGGAAATTTTCTATCATAATAATAAATTTGAAATTTATTTTATACGCGTGAAAATACTATTGTATTAAAATAGATCTTCCATAATTTTAGACTTTCAATTTTTTTTTATACATAAGCGTTTTAGTCTTTACTGTAAATCAGCTAAATATAAAATACGAACGATATACAACTCTTGGTTAAATGCTGTAAAGAGAGATTGACGACAGTGCGAATGTCAGATACAAACATGTCCCGAAGTTTTCCAGGATTCCAAGAGCATTTAGATCAGAATGAGAGTGGGGTTCGCCCACAAATGCGATTAGCCGCGTCGGAAAGGAGCTTTAATGAAAGTTACCCGCTTTCGATCTCCCGTAGCAGCCCCGATACTTGCGTGAATTTAATCTGCACTGGAACGTCTGATGAGTTCTCACCGGAAGTAACTCGAGAGAGGGGAAAAGTGTGCGAGGATGAGACATCAAGCAGCAAATAATTCACAGGACGCTCGAAAAAGCTCCTCGTTACTTGAAAGAGGGAAGTCGAAGTAGCTCTGGAGAATAAAATCCTGCTCGAGGTTAAAGCGAATACATGTTCGAAATAAATGGACGCATAAGGCGAGTTACAGTGATGGAATGAAGATAAGTTGGATATGCGTTGTACTTTCGAAGGACCAATGCCATGTGTATAGCGCGACTCTACAGATTTCTGTTTTAACGGAGTTTCTTACAATCTTTCCTTATACAGGAAGATACTTATGACTTTTCAAAATGTGAATAAATCTTTGAAAGAATATTTTTTTTCTGACAAAAAAGCAGAGGAGATAGTTATTTATTACAGAAAAGGATAGCGAGATATATATATATATATATATATATATATATATATATATATATATTCAAGACGTAAAATATATTTCCGCTCACTTTCAAAAGCTAGATTTAAAAAAAATGAGAATATAAAAAAAAATTTATATTAGAATGATATAAATTGTATTCATAACTGTATTCGTTATTTGTATTATATAATATTATAATATTATAATATAATATATAATATATAATATATAATAATATAATATATTGTTATAATATTATAATAATATAATATTATAACAATATAAATTGTATTAGGAAAATGTATGCAATAAATAACGATTTTACTCTTATTCACGTACAAAAATATAACGTTATGGCATGATGATTTGCTATAGGCAAATTAAAAGAATAAAAATTAAATTCAAATATTTAAATGTCAGAGTGTGCTTTCATTTTTAATTTTTTTCTAATAAATTATTACACACCGACGCAGAGTACAAATAATATAACGTTATAATAAATGTTGCATTTTAATAATTCTGTTATTAAAATGCAACATTTATTATAACGTTATATTATTTGTACTCTGCGTCGGTATATAATAATTTATTCGAAAAAAATTAAAAATGAAAGCACACTCTGACATTTAAATATTTGAATTTAATTTTTATTCTTTTAATTTGCCTATAGCAAATCATCATGCCAAATTGAGAGCCGGTTTTTATTATTAATCGACGTTTGTACGCATGCGTGTAATATGGAGTTTAATTCTATATACTATCAAATCATTCTCTCTCTCTATCTGTCTCTTCTCTCTATTTCTCTTGTGCATTTTTTGAAATTAAACTTTATATTATTTATTCAGCAATCGAGTTGGCGTTTGCAATATTAAATTATACGCATCACATACGCATCACAAATATTTCCTATTCTGTACAATGCAGTCATTGTAAAGAGCAAAAATTGCATTATGTAAAAAGAATAAAATGTGCAGCAGATGTAAGACTGCAGTAGATATCCATCAACAAATAGCAAAACAAATAAATCGCGACTACTGAAAAGAAAGACTAACCTGGGAAGAAAGAAGAACCGTGATGCATCGTCGTTCTTGCGAAACGTTGACTGCAATACAACGATTCAGAGCAAAATGGATTAATAAAATGTCAGATAATTTTTACACAAGGTTTTAAAAATAAATCTTTTCAGCTGATTGATGATCGAAACGAATAAACGTAATATAATAAGATATTTTACGAATGTTTATCCTTTTTCGAAGAAAACTAGTCTTCCATTTACTTTGTTCTCCTCCATTAATGATCCGTAAGAAAAATAAGTCTCGTTGTTATTCGTTGTTTTCGCTGCCGTGAGAACAAGTAATGACACCTTCCAAAGGCAACGAGCACAACGGGAAGTCGTTCCCTCGAGGATCATCCAGTGAGTAGATCCCGCAGATTTATCCCGCTGTGTTAGATAATACCGTTTGCTTCTTCACTCCGATGGAATTGCCGATTAGTGCAATCCTTTTTCTTCGATACTCGCTGACGACGCAGTAATTAAACCTCGCTCAGATTATAGCGACGTCGCCGAAGGTTCGGCGCCAAGATACCGGTTAATGTACAGCTTGTAATGGGTATTTAATGTATTCTCTTGAGGTCACAGCTAGTGTAAGCGAGTTCTGGCATTGCGGGTTGTAGCGTTGTTAATATTAATTAATTGAACCTTCAATAGGCTCTGCCAGATATTTGTTTTCGATGACAATTTATTAGAAATAATAACGTCAATATAATACTTTTTGTAATAACATACATAATATCACAGTTGCGAATCTGCAATTTGCGAAATTATATTCGAACAGAAATATGCATTATTTGAATTCTGATATATACGTATAAAAATGATATTTTTATATAATAATTTTTTTATCTAATTGTGTGAAAAAGCGAAATTTCATATACATTTATCGTCGATTTAAAAAATTTAAACTACTGAAAGAAAGACCTATTTGAATTCTTTTATCTTCTGGTTCTTCCGATACGCTCCAACGAGACTTAAATGTTTAAGTAGAAAACGAAAAAAGTGAGTGAAAGAGAATTCCGAAAACTATCTTGTAATTAAGCATTAATCGGAGCTTGTTTGGGAGCGTGTTGAGCCTTTACCACGCTTGATCGCCACAACAGAGTGTGTCTCATGAGCAAATAAATAATGTAGAGAGAGCTACACAGAGTGGCTCTTCGTAAGAGCCATATAAAATTAAACGTTTTAACGAACGGCTGCGCAAATTCCCTCTCTCTTCTTTTTCTTCTTCCTTCGCCCTCTTGTTTCTCGGCAGTATATTTTCACTTGGAATCTTACGAGGCTCGTGATAAATGCGAATCGTAAAATGGCAAGAACAGATCTGGAGACGTAATTAAGAAACGAGGAACAGTTTCGGCGTAAGAAGAGCACAGCGTAGCACATAAATCTACTTTTCAAATTAAATTCAGCTTTACAAATCCGTCGTGTCCGACGGTAAAAGTTGCTCCATGAAAGGGCGAACGCAAGATAAGCTCTTTCTCTGTGCTAATCGCACTTGAGGGTGTTTTTTGTGTCATCGTGAGAATCCGAAATATGTAATTTCCTTCAGGATTATCATAATTTATTTCGCAAAAATCCATATTATTCGATCTAACTTTGACACACGTTGTCGAAATCTCGCAAATATATAAAGCGAAATATAAAATTTGTATCGAGGAAAATGTAGATCATACGTCTCGTGAAAATTATCGCGTATTTCATGCGAAGGAAATATATCTCGATAATATCGTCTCAAAGTTTTACCAGAAAAAACTATATTAAAGCTACGCTTTTCCCTATGGTCATTAAATCCACGTTCTGAGCGATTCTAATGTTTCATCAACTCTGATTAGATCGACTGAGTGTGCGTCAAAGAGCCGTACCTAGTTTTGATAAACTGCCATACGCGAGTGCTTTTCGTCTGAAAAGTAATTCAACCATGGTGCCTAATTTCGCAGTTAAATGAAATTTCGCTCGAGTGCTTTGTCCGTGGAGCTTGCAGCGAGATGAAGTACAGCGATCCATACTGGCGAATGAGGAAGATTATTAATACTGATTTCAATGTTTAGCATATACTTTAGCAAAACGAGAACGTCGTACGTTGTTGGTCATACGGTTTGCTGGTAATTGCTAAAAGCATTAATTTCATTGGTCCAGAATAATTTCATCGTGAAATCTATGTTGAACCGAACGACAGAGAGCAGAGATTGAATTACTTAATATGTAAGTACTTACCGAAGTTTGTCTTCGTCGATCGGCAAATCCAATTTGACGTTATATTTAAGTCAGATAATTAAACATAGTTTGCACACGTGCACATACTAAGTTGTATTAAATGACTAGGCAAATTTATTACAAATACAAAAATATTATAAATTTATTTTTTTGTTACATTAATCATTAGTTTGATCAATAAAATAAATGTTAAGTAAATTTCGTATATTTTAGAATATATTTCTCTGTGTGAATTATTAATTTAGTATATCAATAATTACATTCTAACAAAATGTGAAATCTCTTGTAAAGTATAAGTTTTATTTTTTAGTTTTCGTGAATTTAAAATTTCACAATATTTTCAGTAAATATGTCTTTGCATTAATACGAAAGAAAAACATGTTTTTTGTACAGTTACTTTAGTGCAATGTTGATGTATTTGACTATATATTTATAAGTACGATAGACTTTTCTGCACATAATAATCAAACTGAAATTTAAAATAAATACGTAAGATGACGAGATCGCTAATTGTTTTCGTCCAATCATCTTGCGTATTTATATTGATTTCATTTCAGCTTTGGTTTGTGCTTCAGTTTTCGCCCGGATTAGGCATCTAACAAACATTTGCTTATCATTATCCGCGATGAGTTTCTCAAAATAATCAGAACAACCATCACAACATTCAGAGACCTTCGAAATGCTATGCCACCGAACGCTACTGTGTGAAACGCACAGAATTCGATGTCGAGTAAACGGGGCTGAGAGTTATCTGCCGCTTTAGATATTAATTGGGGCGGTACAATTTCAATAGCCCTCTTCATATCTCGATTGATGCATTATAGTCTGTTCGTTCATATGGATACTTATGACAATGCGCGATGTACATGATTATTTCTAACAATGCCAACTGACACACATACGCAGCTATTGACTACCAGTATCAGTTACGCGTATAGAATATTTCGATGTACTCTTGTCGGTTTATGATCGATAATTGACCCATTGTATTAACCAAGAACTAACTGACGGAATTAGCGCACTATTTGTACGAAAATCTATGCTAGAATCATGCATGTCCTGCTGATGACACCGCTCATTCTGTATTAACTCATCGAACCGTAGCAGAAAATCGCAATCGGTTCATAATAGGAAAGTGTAATAATTTATGAATCGATTAATTAATTAACAATATAATTTCAATCTTTTACGTTTTCGTGTTGTTACTTTTTTTTCTTTGCTGGATTCTATATAAAATTGATAGAATTTAGTGACAAATAGTTATACTTATCAATTCATTTATTGACTAGTATTGTATTTATCGATTTGATACTCGATTTAAGGTCTGTTAAATACGTCACATTATTGTTACTGTTGCTGAAATTTATGTTTATTGTTTAAAAAAAATTTATACATTCGGGAATAAAATAAAAAAAGAACACATTATATTTAGCGCTCGTGAAGTGAAATGTATGGTCGCATGTCACGTTACAAAGTCTATCGACTTTCCGATTGGATGCATGCTTCGTTGATGGAACTACTATACTAATGCATTGCTACCAGTAGCATCGCGATATGACGCATGCTGGAACTGTCATTAAATTTGTTAATTCACATATAATGAACTACACGGTATATAATATCCGACGAGCGTTAATAATTACATTTGCGATGAAAATTATTGCCTGTCAACGGAAAGTTTCCTCCTAGCTTCGCTTTATATGAAGATAATAATTATGGAAATAATTATGCAGAACTGAACTTTACATATCAATTACAGATCGAATATGTATATATGAATACACATACTGCATTTTATATTTATAAAAATATTAGAGAAGTAAAATCTTTAAAGATACTTACGCTTTTACTGAGCTTGATCTTCCGACACACATTATAGAAGTTATAGAAGTTATGTGAGTTATTTTCTCCATATGACCTACATTTTAATTATTATTTTAATAATTATATATGATAATTAATACAATTATAATTAGAAAAATATAATAAATATAATTTTATATAATATTATATATATATATATATATATATATATATATATATATATATGTATATGTATATATTAAATAAAAATAATATAAATAATATTAAATAAAATTATAATTAATCAATCTTATTGTTAGAAAAAGAGATAAATAAATTTTTATAGTTTCGAAACTACATAGCAGATTTTATATCAATCTTATACAAATTGTATTTAAAAGTAAAATTTTTTATTGAATATACGCTTATCATCTTCAATTTAATTGTAGTCTTATTCTTTATTTATAAACATAATATTACTAAAATATTAAATTATAAACGGTGCCACATAATATCTTCCAATTTTGTAAATGCAAACGTATAATACAAATTCTTTGGGGTTGAAAAGCAAAAGAATGTGGTACGAGTTACGGTCGCGGCAAGTGAAATTTAACGAACAGGATGACCGGCTTATGTTACAAAGCAGCGAAAAGAAAGGCGTGAAAGAATTTTCGCGCCATAAAAGGAGGTAATTAGCGTCTGTTGAGTCAAGTATTAATTAAAATTGCTCCTTTAAAACGCGATGTCAGCGGTAATGCAAGAGCAAAGAAAACATGGTTAACGAGTAGCTGCGGTAACATTAAGAAAAAAATCTATAATTACCAAGCGATCCAATGTATGAATTCACTTAATCATGTATTTATATAATGTATTTATACACTGAGAAAAAAATCTGGTTGCATTGATTAGAAATCTGGTAGATTCAACCAGTATGTCTGTTGGAAAATGAATGAATCAGAATTTCTTTAGGAATTACCAGATGAGTATCATTAATTTCTTCCTGTTAAATTTACCAAATTTTTTTGGTAATAATACTAAATTTACAAAAATATCGCATAATTGTGTTTAATTAATATAACAAAAAGTTTATTTTATAGATCCAACTAGAAAATACTAACAAAATCTTTATAGTAAAATCTATTAAACATTCTAGTTATGAAAAATCGAGTCTTATCGTGATAACTTCTGCTTGGTTTAACCAAAATGCCTTCTATCAGATATGTCTTGTTGATACAATCAAACGATTTTTCTCAGTATATAATACTAATATGTGCAGGTTTTGCATTCACGTTTATTCTTCACTTTAGAATCAATTTTTCTCATTCTTTTATTAAATGCGTGCAAATAAAAATTTCCGACACTGTATTTTCGCCATTAAATCGGCAAAAATATGCAGGTTTGTGAAAAAGATTTCGATCGAGAAAGACGTCAAGTAACACTTAATCTACGCTTTTCCAATTTTTTCTCCTTATCGACTTAGGCGCGTACATTTATCGGCATCTATAAAAAAACATATACACATTGTACATGAGATCTTCGAAATACAACGAATTTCGGCGTCATTATAAGTTAGATTAAAGACCGCCACCGAAGTATTCTTATAATATTACATTTCTAACTCACTATATACAGCAACTATAGAACCGTTACGTATATACGTCGGCGACAATTGCTAAACGCGAATTATTCGCTATTGGACCAATGCACTCTGATTACATGGTCCCATTGACAGAAGAAAAATCTCACCTTGAACGCTAATAGCGACAAAGATCGGGGATATCGAAGCCATTTCAGCTTTCTCGCGAATGGTCCTGAAGAAGCAAGGTATATTTCCGATGCAATAATATTGCCAAGCTCACGCGAAGACACAATGCAGTCCCCTTTACGGTTGGAAAGCGAAACAGTCTCGAGATCATCTCGGCGCGTCGAGTTTGAATCTTCAAGAGCTAATGCACTTTTGAACTATACGTTTTTACCGGTAACCATAAAGAGGACAAAATCCGTCTCGAAGTCTAGACTATTATAAGTTCGGCAAATAAACCTTCCTTCTTCCTATAGGTAAGTTGTACCGCCGCAAAGCCCGGAAAAGCCCGTTATATTTACGTACCTGCACGAAAATCCTGCATCCCCTTCCGCGTCAATCCTTACTTCCGAAGTTGAATGAGTTTTATCGGTTCATGTATATATACAAGGCGCAAACGCAGCATCTATTCGTCACATAATGCGATATACATGCGTTCTCTCTCTTATTAATTATATTCCGAAGTTTGTTTTTTCTGAAGTAATACAGTTTAATATAATACAATTTTTATGTTGTAACATTTAGAATCATAAAATATTATATTTGTTAAAATCTTGATATAATATTTGAAGAACTTTCAAAATGCAACCAAGCTAGAGAGATCTCATTAAAGGAAATTGGCAAATAAAAGCAACAGTTTAATCGAGTTCTTTCAGTAAATATTTCCGATATCCATATTTCGTATATCCATATAAATGATGATATATATCATTTTTTAATGTTGTTTGTCTTCGTTAAAACAACTCATGCGTTTTCATTACTGTTACATTTTTATCGTACCTTATATATTTCAAATTTTAGAACATCATAACGTAGTATAGTAACTTTTTTTCGATGTATATGTATTTATAAATTAATAAAATTCTACTTGCATAAAAGCCTCCAACTCGTCTCATGCGCGACAATCAATAATCCGATAACAAGATTACGTCGGGATATATACCCTAGTCGCAGCAGGAGACATTGTTGACAGTCGCAACGAGTGGAGCGAACGTTCAGTCTACCGAATGCATTCAATAATTGAATAACTGCAATAACGGAAACGCGGTGTTCGTGTTCAAGGCTGTTAAGTGGGAATGGTAGACACGATGATAAATTTTATTATAAATGAAATACCCCCGACATATTGCGTTCGGTGTAGCGCGTGTGTTTCTTCCATTTGATACATTAATAAATTCATCGCGTATTATCACGCAATTTTGCGTGAGGTTGCGTTCGTCTAAATATCCGAATCGTTTTCCGAATTTTTTGTCGAAGTTCATAGAATTCGCGCAAAGAGCGTTTTCTTTATATTTGCTTAATATTGAAAAATATCACCTTAAAGTCGGATTTTCTTGGTATTAGTGCAATTTTCTCATTGCTGTTTCCTTCCTTCCCAAGTATCATTTCAGGAATGTGTTTATTGGATCGTTTTTACAATAGGTCAAGCGTTATATTAGTATGGCTAGTCTCCATCTTTGCGAAAATGTTCTTTCTTCGCAGACGATTTTTATTTTGAAAAGTGGGGAAAGATTCTAGAGACGATAGAAACGAACTTGCGACTCATCGCCGAAGTAGAAAAAGACTTCTTGTTTTCTTAGCGAGGCAAGATTCTAAAATTGTTCTTTTTCGCAAAATGATTATGGCCTTAAAAGTACCGCGATAGTTCCAATTTCAGCAAACCGACTAATCGTGTTAATAAGTATTGTAGAATAACTTTTGTCTGTTGATTACGAGATAAAAAAATTACTGAATAAATGATTAGAAAATTTCGTTGGATAATTCAATCTCTTTGTTAATCGAAAATATTATTTTTAATTTGTATCTTAATCTTCTATATATTAAGCTAAATTTTCGCCCTCGTTTTCCAAAAAATATAATTATATCGTTTTATACATGATCATATAGAACGAAATATATACTCAGCGATTGTAATCGCATCAATCTATCATTTATTGATATATTTATTCTAATATTATCGTTTCAGTTCGTATCTTTCAGACGACGACATGACAATTGAATTTCTCGTAACGTGGATGCGTTTTATTGTTAGTCAGCCTGACGCTCTAATGATGTAATGGGGGAGACGTCGCGACGCGAACCATGGGTGAGATTCGCGTTACTTTCGCAAGGCGAATGTGTCGAATGCGCGTCGCAGCGAGCTGAATTCCCGGAGACAAAACCGCGAAACAGAACCTCCGCCCGCTAGTTTCGTAGGAGTTAGACGACTGCGCTTAAGTTCGCGCACATTCAACCCGGAGTGCATAGCGTCGGCTAGAATATCATCCAAAGAAGTAGGACGACCGGAAGCAACGTCGCGGCCATTCTGTCGCCGCTCCCGTGATGCATCGCCGCTGGTTGTTCTTCTGAAACAAACGCCATGCTATAACGCCGCTTTGCTCAAGCGGTTCTTAGCAGGTGGTATTTAAAGTGACGTTTCTCTTCGCAGGGTTGAGAGCGAGGCTCTCGCTTTGGACAAAGTTATCATCGTTCTATTCGACTGATCACAGGCTAAGTATTTTTAAGACACCTTTCTTATACTATTGCTTGTATCTCGAAAGAACGATTTGCATCTGATCTAGCTTAGAAACTATTCCAAAGTCATTTGATAGTGTGTTTCTTTTAGTATCTACTAATACCATCCGTCAAGCATGATAATCTCAAGAAAAATGATTTTTGAAACATGATATATATGCTTTCTGCAGAATTATAAATATCATTTTCGTTATAAATTTTATTTTACATTATTTAAAAACTTTTTTATATAAATTGTCTTTTGCAATGAGAAGATAAAAGTCATTACAATTTATTGCTAAACTTTCGAACGTGTTTACTTGCGACATGTTAGTTTGCTTCGGTTAAAGAATGTCTTACTCGAGAAAGAGTTTAAAAGAATTTGGATGTTTGCACGTAGCCCCCGTCCTAAGCGAAATTGGCATTTTACCATTGACTATGTGGACCCGTACGCTGTTAGGATGAGTGTTATTAGGCGAGCACGTGTAAAGGCCGGAGTCTCTCTCGATCGCCTTCTGAATGAGTAAACGACTCGAAGTCACGGGCCCCTTTTCCGTTACCAGGCTGATGCCACCCCTCGGTGAGTCGAAGTTAATCGCCTGCGAAAGAACGAGTATAAAAAGCACATCGGGTTACTTGCCTCTGTCGTGACCAGCTGATGCGGATAAGGCCACTCTGTGGGAAAAGCTGAAGAAGGAATGTGTTAGCTGCAATGACAGAAATCCCCTTTTCCAGGACTTTTTTGAATATAAGAATATACCTATTTTATGATCTTTCTATTTTAATATAAAATATGTAGTTGTATCTCTCTCGTATAATTATTATATAATTATAAAGATATCATCAGGAACATTTAAAATACTAACTTTTACACAATGTGCATGTTTAATTATATTGTGTCCAAATTAAAATTTGGATATTTACAATAATTCTGCAAGCAAGAGAGAAGGTCTCACGCATACACATTAATTATATTGCAAAGATTTCTAGAATTTAGTAAGAAGATTAAGAATTCTCTTTGGGAATTATAAATTGTTGCTATTTTCTACATCCATGAAATATATGATATATATGAAATATAAACAAAATGTATTAAGAGATGGACATGGAATTTTATTTCTAACTGTGTTTGGTTTTACAACAGGAAATATTTTGTAAAATAAAAAAGTTAAATAAACTTTAGAAAAATTTGTTATTGAATTAATTATGTTTAATTAAAGGTTGCGTATATGCAATATATATATATATATATATATATATATATATATATATATATAAATTTAAGATACACATACACACATTAATGAAAAGATATTGATGATGATTTTAAGTTAATTGTAATTACAAAATATCTTTAAATAAATATTACGTATCTAGAAGATCAAAATTGAAATAAACATCTAGATTAAAGTTATGAGAACTCGAATAAAAGGTATTAGTGTAAATAAATGAGAAATTTCAATTAATGCCAAAATGATATTACGAATTTTATTTCTTTTTCTCTACATAATTCGACATCTATCATTCAAGACGAGTGCCGTGAACAATATAAGTACGAATAATTAGTCGACGCAGAAGTTAATTACTTTCTTGTGAAAAAAGACAGAGACAAGAGTTGTCTCATCTGTTCCTGACATGACTAAATGAAATTCAAAGCACTTTGCGGAAAGAAGTAAAAGTGGAGCGACTGTAGGTGTCTTTCTTGAGTAGCAGAACGCATTTCGAGATAAGTTTTCCGAATATACAACTTAAAGTGATGTCCCGGTTATTCCAGTTATATGTGTGCTCACAGAAATAAATGTGAGGATTTTTAAAGTAAAATATATAAAACTAACGTAACGCGAGGTCTTTGCCTGCTTGTAGTTCAAGCGATTTAAAATATACACGTCTCAAGGAACTTTTGTGTTGCTCTTAAACAAATGATTTATCTCGTGGCATTGAGAGAGAAACCCTGTTATTCAGATACTTGTATATTGCTGCAAACGAAAATAGTTGCTTCATTCCACGAATAAAACGAATATTGTCGCGAACAAACAAATCCTTTAATTGTGATTCTATTGCTTGAACAGAAATACATCACCTTGTCGAAATACGGGAAAAAGCAAGCCGTTGTCGTCGTCTTCCATAAATATCGTACGGTCGAAGAAACTAAAGCGTGCTACCACCTATAATCGATATACGCGTCAGGCCAACGGAAATACAGACTTTTTTTAACGATCGCGAGAAACATGAAAAATGTTTCTGTTTGTGTTGACGTTTGCGGTCTACAACTAACATTGAATGAAATTCTGATGTATTTCAGTTGAAACGTCTCTCATGACGTGAGTTTCAGACTTGATGGCAACATGACAGGTGATTTTCAGCAAGCGACAAGAACTTTACTTGCAGGTCATAGGTCAAGCTTACCTGGTGGTTGTGACTCCAAATTATTGTCGACGGCGGTTCGGGCGCGTATCTCACGTAGCATGTTAAGTTTATCGTACTGTCCTTGTTGATAAACAAATCTGGACCACCGGCTATTTCCGTCACAGGCTCTACAATGAAGCGTAGGGTCGCATGTACAATATTTTTAATTTTTCCTAGAGATTTTCTTATTTCTAAAATGTTCTTAAATGTTGTTTTACTTATGTTCCAAACATTCATTGTGATTTTATTGCAAACAGGAATGTTCGTAGTGAAGATTTACTAATATTTCCTTTTAAAATACACTGTAGTAAAAACCAACAGTTGAATATAACTTTTGTTATTGTTGCGAGATTGTTTCCCTTATCATTCGTGTATTCTTCGTTCCGTATTTTTTCGAGCGGTCGTTTAAAGAGGAGCAAAAAGTTGTCGAAATAAAATGCAATAACCGTGCAAAAGAGCGGTCGGCATTGCATTCACATTATTTCCCGGAAAACAGGTTCCTCCGTAAAAAAGTACCTATGGACTCAATTCACGATGACTGGGAGTTTCTATTCGAGAAATTCTCTTTGTATTCGATCGAGAAGAAATCATTGAACCACGAGATATACGGATTCTTTTCAAGTGTCCTATTCTCGAACCGGTTAGAACTACCCGATATATCGATATCCCCACCAGCCTTAACCATATCTCGAGGCGTTAAGAGCCGGTTTAATTTCCGCGAAAGTAATACCGCGCGATACTGCGTGTCTGGAATTTTTGTCGTTCCATAAGAATCAACGAGCGAGAAACGTAGCGCCGATGTGTCTCTTCCTTATCCCATCCCTCCCACGAGCCGCCATTAAATCTTGTTGCTGGAAATACTACCTCGGCGGAATCTCCGCGTCCGCGGTACACAGGATCGTTACAGTCTGTCGGCCGAGATTCTCCGAGTTTCTCGGATTCCCATTGGTGGATCTCAATTATCTGACAAACCAGCTTCGAGACTTCCTCTGCCGTTTGCTGACCGACTTGCGAGCAGGCGGTTTGCGGCGGCACAGGGAGATCTTCATTTCCTCCCCGGGAATACCAAAACGAACGCGATCGTCTTGGGTAGCTTATTACTGTTTCATAAACGAGTTACTTTTGTTGCTCGCATTGTCGACATTTATTCTCACGAAGCCCCCGACTATTTAACTTCTCTGATGGAGTACAAAACGAATGAATTAAGCGGTTGCGTCGTGAAGAAATTCCAAGTATTTCTCACCGTGTTATTAGCGTGGCGCATTATTCTGTGTAATAACGTTTTGCAGCATCATATATCGAAGGATTACCGCGTTAAACGTAATTTGCAAGTTAACGATACAGGCTATCGTTAAATAAAACTGCTTGTACGACACCCATTTCGGAGTCTTATGCGTTTACCTTGCTAAACTGCTTCCTCCGTTTCCTTGAGTTACTTTTATCAGAAATCTTGATGTTCTTGAAGTTTTAAATCAAGCGGTATTGTACATATTTTCCAACATGTTTAAGATAAATTCTCTTAAGATGCTGATTTTTTTCATTAAACAAGATTGCTCTTTGTATTCTTTGCGAATTCAATTTATCTATTTCAAAGCGTAATTTTCTCTTTGCCTGTACAGGTTTTGGCAGAACATCGTCGCCACTTGACAAACTTGCGGGTCTGAGGGTCGTGGATTCTCCTTGGTTTCGTCATTTGGCAGTCAGAGAGAGAAAGGTATATATATAGCACGAACGTCGTTGAGATACGACGTTAACGAGAATACGAGGAGTTCATCGTTAGCTGTTAAGAGAGGACGTTTTTGCGACACTAACGTTAACGTTGTTACGCTAAAATGAAGATCTCGTTGACGCACTGCTCGAGTACAGGACAGTCGCGGTCGTGCATATTTGTCAGTCGACTACTTGCTCTAGGCGAAAGAGCTTTATTTCCTTTCCAGAGATACGTCCCTGGACAATTGGGGGAATGCTTCTTGCAAGCATTAAAGAGAAATGCGACATCGTTCGTTTTACGATCTGCTGCAGATATCTCGAAAATTCAACGACTCTTCACAAACGGTAGCGCCTGTTAGGGAAAACGATCGGTTACTTTGACAGTTCACATAGTCTAGCTGAATAGAATCGCCAGAAATTCGACCGTCGATTCTCATCCTTCGATTATCATCAAGATATTTGTGACAAAAAAAGACACGTGAATCAAACATCGTTTTAACTAATGTTTTTTTATTTGTTAGTTAAAAACACGTAATCATAGACAATCGAAATATACTAAATACTAAATGCAGTTGTATTTGTAATTTCGGTTTTTAACAAATTTCTTGTTTTTATAAAAGTGAATATTTTCAGAGTTGTATAGAGAATCTTAGAAAAATTTTTTTAAAGCAACACCGATGTAGATTTGATAATAATCACATTATAGCCTATTTATTGTATAATAATCACTTTGTATACCACATTTGCAACATAGTTACAAACGACATTTTTTTATCAGTTTGTTTTTCTAACCAAAAAGACAATCCAAGCGTACGATCAAGCATCGGCGCAAATATATTCAGAGCGTTATGCATAAGATATATATTATATTCAACGTCGAGAACGCTCTTAAGTTTAAGATCGTTCAAGTACTCTTGGCATCCTTTTGCTCTGTTCGCGGATAGCTGCGAGCTATGCCGGCGGAATATTCTGAAATTTCGGAAAAAGCTAAATCGAATTGGCTGGCTCATCTTTAACCGAGCTATCGATCCATCTTTGATCGATCACTGCGTTGCTTCACCTTTGAATGAAAGGTAGAGATAAATCGAGAGTGGACCACGCGTACGCTGACCGCTATTTCGTCCGCAATTGAATTACCACTCTGCCGTGTTGGCTGCAAAAAATCTAACAAGCATGGGGGATAGTAAACCCTCTGCCTCTGCGAAATACGTTCGGATAAAAGGGCGAGAGTTTCCCCTCCCAAAAGAAAATTGCGGGTCATCCGATACTACTATCGTTCCTGTATCGTTACCAGATGGCTTGTTTCACATCGAATAAAAGAGGGTCGTTCTGTTTTGTAATTCAGAGATCAATATATGATACAATCTTTTGACGTGATATATGCTTAATATTATTCTATAAGTTATTTTTTAATTATTTAAGCATATTATTGTTGCATTGTTTTAAATAAATCATACGCATTATTTCATAAACTATACAATATGATACGCACCTTTTAATATATGTTTAATATTATAATTTCATAATTTATTTTTCAATTATTTAATCATATTATTATCGCATGTTGCATTATTTTAAATAAATCACCCGTATTATTTCACAGACTATGCAATCCATTACAATTGGTGCATTTATTTTCTTTAATAATAATCTTTTCAGTATAAAACACAAATAGTCGATAAGTTACATCGATAGCCAGGTAACTGTGCATTTCAGGAACGTAGTCGCGGATCATTTTTCGTGTTACCACTCCGACCGATGTCCATACGTTTGTAATGATCAAGGCCATTAATCTGACAGACATACGCAGCTGACGGTATATCGAGGGATAAGTTATAAGTTAAGGGACAAGTCCGGTACGAGTGTGTGCAGCCACTGAATGTATTACTGCCGGCAGCATGAAGGGAGAGAGGGAAAGAGATTGCAGCAAAGGAAAGGAGAGAGAGACCGAAAGAGGGAGGGAGCAAGAGAAGAGAGAGAGAGAGAGAGAGAGAGAGAGGAGGGAGCAGACAAACAGAGGGGGAGAGAGAGAGAGACCAAGAGAGGAAACCGAATAATCGCAGTAACACGAACTACGATCCTATATGTTACACGCCATATTGTCAGGAGCGAGAGTCGCCGTTGGGCCCGCCCGTCTATCCCTTCGTGTCCGGCATTCCTACGCCGATAATGATCTTTCATTCGCGCCATTGCCGATAGAAATTGATTGCGCTCGAATTCAGCGATCGATGTCGGCCGCGTGGACACTGACCACTGTGTCCGGAATGTCATGTGTCCAGGTATACAGTATATGTATGCACGACACGCGTGCATATCCGACGTCATGTCATACTGATTGCGCATCACTCGCCAGTATGTCACCGACGGAGCGTTGCGTGCGATTGTGCCCGATAGACGCGTCATTTATGGAAGGATAAAACGACGATAAGGGAATATACATCGCGTCCGAATGCGGTGAAGTAAATAATTGTTTGGGAGATTACGCTGCAGTTGTGTAAGTTTTGTTGCATTTCCCTCTTAAACATGTGTAATATTATCTTTATATCATAATATTATTTAATGTCACTGCAATCAACATCTCTCTTTACAGACAAATTACTGTTAAGTTTAATAGATAAGATACTATCAAGTTTAGTACATAAGTTATTACTCTATTCCAAACACGTATATTTTATGGATTAATGTTTGATCGACGATGAGATAGCTCGACATTTCCGCCTTAGCCGTTGGATACTAACGCGATCGGAACGCGTTTTCGAAACCATGAACCAGGGTGCTCACTTGCATTACGATACTCCCCGTGGCAAGCGTCACGCTTATAAGGGAACTACCGCTCAACTACCGAACAAGAACCATTTACACAAAAGGCGATGGTAATGGCGAGATTCTTAACTAGAATAGCTGCTTCAAGTTTCAGCCCCCGGGAGAAAAGCTGCTCGAGTATCTATACCTTAATAATGCGTTGTTACTGGCACTTACTTAAGCGTACTTGCGATCATTAGGAATTCTAATTACTTTCGTAGCTGCCAATTCGACTCGGGAACGATCGTGTTATCTCGTGGCAAGAATGGAACAATTCTAGTAGATAGTTGAATCCTTGGAAAAAAGCACATCCGTCTTAGAATTTAAAGTCTCCTGTAATTGATATTAATACTAGGAATAACTTTCTTTATTCGCTTTAAAGTCCCTAAAAAGCATGCGGTTTAGTTTTATATATTCTCAAATTATACATTAATTTTCCATTATAATATTAATATGTCGTTAAGAAAAGACATTGTTCGAATAATGATACACATCCAATGTATCTAATAGATACAATTCAATGTTATAGAGGAAAACTTTTTCAGATACATTTTCATCAATCGTGCGGCTTCAAGAATCACATTTATACGATCATGCGGCATTGCGTCCATAAATGCTTTTTACAGACGTCTTTATCGGCAATTTACTCGAGCAAAACCAAACGAGCAATGGAACTGATCGGGCGATACGTTTCGCGGTACACATCGAACCCCCTCGACCGCGAAAACAATCCCGACGGGAATGTTCGATAAAAAAGCTCGCGGTTATTTTGAAACCGCGATCAGCTAACAAACCCGGGAAGCGTTATACCCAACTGTGACGACGGACGTACCGATTTTATCGTCCGCGATAATCCCGCAGAATAGCGTTTTCCAGGCCGCGAGCAGACCCCCGGCAATCCGCGCGCGGCTTACAATGGTGTCCGGCACGGCCGGCCAAGCATTACTTTCCTCAAATTCTCAATATGACATCCTTTATTTCAGCTAAACCGACCGGAAGGAGCTTGGCTACCGGCCAGAATCGGAAATCATTCGGCGCGATATTGAGCTAACGAAACTTTATTCCGGTCCGTGCAGCACCTCCGCTGGACCGTTAATCCTGCTCCATTTTCTAGGAAACGTCTATCCGCCATCGCGCCGCTACGAATGTACAGGCGATGATGAGAGGATTATCGAAACCGGATTAAGCAATGCTTTCCTACGAATTGCTTCGTCGTTATACGCATAAGAATAACCGGCGCGATTATCGAACATTACGTTTTATCGGCAGCGATGACCGAATTCATTTTATCGATTCTCAATTCAAGCTATAATTAGAGAGAAAATATTTAATTATTAGATAAATTGAGTAATTTAAGGCTTTTATATATTATGAAACGTTGAAATTTGTTATCGCTACAGCACGGGGGTTATGTCCTATTATGGTTATATGTGCATTTGCGATAATTGTGTTTACAATTATATAATATTATAATTATTTACAATTCGACGTATTTTGATACCAATTAAAGATTAAATCAATTAATTTAATTATGTTTGTGATGCAATATTTATATTTATATAATAAATATTACAATATAAATATATTATTAATAACCTAAAGTATAGAATAATTTACACTAAAAGAGATATTTAAATTATGTATTATAGAATATATATCAAATATTAGTATTTAACTATTGCAATACCAGGTATATCGTAATTAATATTTAAAGATATTAAACTAAATAATTTGTTTATTATAATTAATGTCAAAAAATGTATGTACACTGAGAAAAAAATTTTGTAAAAACATTGAAAATTTTGTTGAATTAACTAAATCCGGCGGTCACGGGCTGCCAACAGCATATACAGGCCGAATAATAAGATTACATAATTGTTTGAAATAATGAAAAGTAGTTAATTGAACTAAATATTATTTTAGATCAACTGAAATAGATATAGTGAGAACTAGAAATCTGTTTGGGCGAAGTAAATGAGTTGTTCTTCTGTGTATATGTTTCAATGTTTTGAGCGAATATATAATCCTTATGACAATATATCCATTAAAAACAGAATAATTTTTCGTCAAGTTAGCTAACTACTAAATTTTTATTTTAATGTCATTTCTCAAAAACTTGATCGATTTAATGTTCTCTGTATATAGATACATATATGATGGAATTAAAAAAAAATTAACCGTTTGCTTAATTACATGGAGCTCTGGAGCTCCTTGCAAAAGCTATAGAAGATGCGGCTATAATATCACTCTTTAATCGATAAGCCGTGATTCGTGGGACCTGTGTCGCGGCCTTATATTATTGTCTTAGATGAATGTCACTTTCGGGTTAGGCGTTTTCCTTTTCGCCATCTAGAGGCGAGGCGTGAAGCTCGTGGAAGTATATGAATATTATCGTATTTAATTCAATTAATTTTGGTCTTGAAATGATACAACAATGTCGAGAAAATTCAATACAATAATTGATTCAATTAACTAAATGTATAAATTGTATTTAATTGTTTTATGATTTCTCTCAAATCATTATTTCGTTACATCAAGATTCAGACTATTAGTTGTAATATATCTTGTATCTAACTGAAGATTTAGTTCATCGTAACATGCGAACAAGATTAATAAAATGGAATATTTGATTGTTTCAAACCATCAAAATTGTTTTTCCAAATTTTTTAGTTTAACAATATGTGCAGTTACTCAGATTTTGATTCAGTTCATTCAACATATCTTTTTAGTTCCAGTAACACATAATGGTGTTCATGCAACTATACCCATTCAACTAATTGATTCAAGTGTCTCAATCACTTATTTTGTTAATTAAAACACATTTTTTGTTATTTAGACAATTTTAGCATTGAATTAACAAAATAGAAGTCAACTAAAGTTATTTATTTAATTCAACAATTCCTTTTTCTCAGTGTATCATTTGAATTATGAATTTTATGCAAATAATACTTGTAATAATTATAACATTTATTCTATATAAATATAACATTATCTCCCTTGTATACTAATACTATATAATAATAATATTAACATTTATGCAGTGCTAGTTATTGTTTATGAATAATGAAGATTGAAACACGAGATATGTTTATATATGCATATTGCATATTTAACTAATTTATTTTTTAAAATAAAAAATAATTATAACTATTAATTATTTTTAAAAAGTAATTTTAATAATTACTAATCGTATTTGTTTTATAAAGCGCTAATTTTATGCTATTTTCTTTTAATCTTTTGTCCATTTGTATTTCGATTTTATTAAGTTTAAATTTTAATCTGCTTAAAATAAAATGGCATCAGATTATATGTATAAAATTCCTAAATACTTTTTCATCGCGTATAATAGAGTAATTTTTTATATAAATTATTTCGAAATTATATTGCATATAAATATTAAAATCTGATCTTTTAAAAGATAGAAATATTATAATAATTCTTATAATAAACCTCAATAAATATTGCAATGAGAGACCCGAGTTGCCACATATAGCAAGTCGTATATCGTCGTGTTATTATCTTTTAAAACACACACACACATGATTGCCAAGTATCAAAAGAAAATGTAATTATTCCCTACAAACAATTTTAACTACTATCAGTTCGCGCGATTACTTATCTCTCAATATTAAACGTATTTATAAGCGTATAAAAGCAACAGTTATTTAACCAAACAGATATATCGCTACAGCTATTTATCCATTTGAAGTAGAAATCGGAACGATAAGGAAATGGGAATTTAAATTTATTTTATCGTAATATTTACGAGCGGCAATTATTTCTCTAAAGATGCATGTGCGACTGTGAATATATCTCATGGTGTTTTTCTCACCGATATGTAATTTATTATTATCTTTTGCAGATTAATAAAAAAATGAAATAACAGATGAATATCGCGCTGTATCGCATAATTTAAATAACAGAAAATAATTTATGTATAGAGCATGGAATAGTTTCTTTTTAGTTTCTTCGGAGGAATGAAGAAGATAGCGATATCAGAGCGTAAAAATACCATTGCCTCTATAAGGATTATGTTACCTTTAGCACGATAAAAGTGTCATCGGTATTATCATTGCGGCACACATCGCTGCCAAATAGTTTTCGCGCGGTGATATATTTCCATCCTCGGGATATTCGAAATAGTTCAACGCCGTTATTACGCGAGGATGAATTTTCCTCTACACGGAGGTGCGATTTACGGCTTGTGGATTCGACCGCCTATTTTATCATAATATAACGGTTTCTGAAAAATTGGTATTGGCAAATGTGTCATTTTAATGCAGCTGCGGTAAGTTTATTTGAAATTTTAATATAAAAAAGAATTAAAGGATCTTGAGAATTTTATTTTTAATACTCATAATATATCAAGCTTTTGTTTTTGTTTATCGCCGCACTATCCGACTATATTTTGAGATAAAGTCCAAGTTTTTGAATCTATCTTTAGTATTTAAAACTGTGTTGTTCTTACAATGGTCTAACGATAGAGGAATTACCGAAAATCGGGTTAAACATTGTACTAAAAGTTGCATTGCCATTATATCGCTATAACGATAACAGATATTTTCGATTCTTTTTGATCGTAGTCTAAGCTTTTATCGTTATGACTTTTCTGGAGTTAGAATGTCACATTTCATAAAGATTTCGAACGAAAATATAAAATCCATTCGGCGACGAATGCAATTTTTGAACGAGTAATATAGTTTATATCTTCTTTAATATTACTGAGTCTATAATTCAATAAAAGCTGCACGAACTGACAAGTTATTTTCTGAAATTTCAGAAATCAGAATTCTGCTTTTTCGTAAACGCATCGATCATTTGTGTCTATCGTCTTGTATGATAGATAGTTATCCATTTTAATATGGATTAACCTCTGCTTTCTCTGCGAAATTCTTACCATATTTTGTGCCTGAATGTACGAAGGAACGACGAAAACAGGATTATGCAATGTTTCCTAGAGAGAGAAAGAGAGAGAGAGGGAGAGAGAGCTTTACCGATATAGAAGTGTGTACGAAGATTCTGCTATGATTAAAGCCATCATTACCAGTAATTCCCATTGCAATTTCTAAAAATCTTGGTAACTTACAAACTAGTTTAGTAATTGAAGTCTAACCGCTCAATAAAAACAAAATTTAAATTAATAAAATTGGGCTATGATTTCATCAATACATAACGATGAGAAAAAATCCGAATATAATAGGGATTGTCAATAGGATGGGAGCAAATCGACTGCTCTTGGAGCGAGAAATTACCAGCTACACGGTCGACGAAATCGCTAGCAGTCGACTTTTAATTAGTTTCGAACTTACGAACCGGAAAAAAGAGCAATATTCAGGGCGATAGGTCGACGGCACGGATGCCGATGGGCAAGCAATTAAATCGCGGTTGATTCTTCCCCCGGTTCTCGCTCGTCGCCCTTATTTCGCAATCACACACATCACCGTGTTGTCGATACAACCTGGCGAAAGCGAAATATGTATTGCGCGCCGAACGATTTATTAGTAATACGCGATACGAACCATCATAGCGACGAATTAACGAGGCGCTGTTGAAAATACGAAACCTTTAATTTTAATGGCTATGGCCGGGCTCCTGACAAGCTCGTGCAGAGCGGCCTGTAATTACAAAGTACAGGCCGGCCGGATCATCATGATAACAATACTTGGGCCTCGGCTCTTACCATGCATGGCATTGTAATTACGGGACGTTACTTAAGTGCACCGTGCTATTTTTGCGCGCGAACGAAATACAAGTAACCGACATTGTGTTCGATGTGTGCGTGATATGATATGGCGGTTCTCATAATGATTCCTTTAACCCCGTGAAACTACTGGTGAATATTTTATAATATTACGCAGCACAGGGAGACATGTATTTTTCATCACGCATTTAATAACCGCTTAAACATGCATTAGCGCGACAAGTCATCGTTCATTCGAAATTCTAGCTGGAACAAAATATTTATCACGCTCCAATGCGTGTTTAATCAATAATGAAATAAAACTATGATGTTTCGCATCATAATATCCTTTTCCATAATATACAGATACAATATATGTATATTACACGCTGATTCTATCGAAAAACTCGTGTCTGGCAGCCTGTCAAGGCCCTTATTAATATTTATGAGAAAGTATCGCGACATATCGTGCAATTCCCAGCAAAACTCTAAAGCGTTTTCAATCCCGCGGCGTGTGGAGCGTTCGCGCGCAGAGCACAACATCCAGGATTAAGGCTTGTCACCGGCGAGAGAGAGTGACATAAAACGCAAGAATTCAATAATCACGATTTTATCGTCGCGACAAAAATTACCTTACGCCGCGCGTTCGGTGCACTCGTCTCTAAACACTGAAATTGAGATTAATAGTACGCATACTTGGTGGTAAACCGTACGAAGACAATATTCCGAGCGAAATTTATATCTCTTACTGGAGTTGAGAGTCGCGGTAACGCTGACAAACAAACAAACTAGCACAAACGAGCGTAAAGCTGTCAAGTATTTCGCTAGAAGAAAAGCAAGAGCGATTGTCGCTCCTGTTTCTAGGAGAGTTTTCGAGATAAAATGAAAGAATTCTCTTTCAATTAATATACATAATTTAACGTGTCATGCACTGGACGCAGTTAGAAGTAATAATATCGATTCGGAAATTCAACATGAAGTATTTCCGTGCTACATTTGAGCATCTTTGCACTCTCTACTTAACGTCTATTAAATTTTGCAAACGTCTCCTATCCAAAATTTCATGACTCTCTAGAGAGTCGAATCTCGATGTACTCGCGATCATCGTTCGCTGTACAGTGCTTGAATATAGATCTCCATAGGATTATCTTGATCCAGTTTTCTCCAAGAACTCCTCCACTCGTATATATTTCATTTCCTAATCCTGCTGTATGATTTGCACAAGGTTTCACTCTGGACTTGTATGCACGAAGGATTTCGAGCGGTAGTTTGACCCACCGGCAGCTACGCGACCGAAGCGTCCCAAAACTCTGACAAATTGAATATACTACTTCGTCACCGACGAAGCACCAACCATATTTGCATTGCCGGCCAGCGTGGATGGCATTAATTCGGGAGCGGGTAGAGAGTAGAACAAAGTTTCTGAGACATAAACTAAACCGAGTTCTCGCTTATCAAATTGAATACTCGCCGAGACAAGTATTATGTACGAGCATCATTTAAGCCAGATGAGCCGCTCGCATTTATTATTGTTCGTGCGAGTAATATACATTCTTTACGAATCGTTTCCGTCAGTGATTGTTAAGCATCTTCTTTGAGTTGAAGAGTTCTCTTCGTTTGGGACACGTGGCGTCCGCCAGAAATGTGAAAGTGTAATCAACTGCACGATGCCAGGATAACTGCGTTTATTTCTCTACCGAGTTTCATGCGACAGCGCTTCATGATAATCTTGGTAATCGCGTCTCTTAATGGACGGTGGTGGATAAATTTGCGTTTAATGGATTCGCCGGCGCCTCTTTAATTTTCAAAGGGCCCTCGCATACTCGGGAGCCGCAATTTCTAGCACTTACCTCGCGATAAATGCACGAACGCGCGACAGTCTCTCACCGTTTTCAGGACGCAGTGGCTGTACGGCGGAAACTTAGTAAAGAAATATACTCGATTATTACCGCGCGTTACAGTTATTAATATCACTTGCTGGAATTACGACGATGATGAGTTTATATTTATATATTTAATATACTTCATTTTTTATCGTTGCAACATGACGAATATTGGTTTATAAGTGTTTGAAATTTCATTTAACAAAGTACGCTGTTCATTAATTATTTTGGTCGATGTATATTTATTATTTTTTATACATTAACGTTTTTGTCATAAAATACATTAATGTTTTTGTCATAAAATATTGTTGATAGTTATTATACAGGGTGTTCTAAAAAGGTATGTCAAAAATTTAAGGAGATATAGTATTCCTCACACCTGAAGGATGAAAAAATGTTATATGGACATAGGTGCGGAAATGCTTATTTCAGGAGTTATGTTGAAAATACTGTTAGCTGTATTACTTACACAAGGAAAAAATTAGGATTAATTATTGTAGACGACAATCGTTTAATTAGGCTTATTTACATTTGGTTTTAATGTGACCTTGAGTATGTTACAATAAATGTTGAAAATGTTCACCATTTTCCTGAATACAAGCAGTGACACGTCGACGCATCGATTCACGGACACGTTCAAAAATGCCTGGCGTATAGCGGATTGTCTCGCAACCTGCAGTGATACGGTCACGAAGATCTTGAACAGCACTGGTGACATTTTTGAACGTGTCCATGAATCGATGCGTCGACGTGTCACTGCTTGTATTCAGGAAAATGGTGAACATGTTCAACATTTATTGTAACATACTCAAGGTCACATTAAAACCAAATGTAAATAAGCCTAATTAAACGATTGTCGTCTACAATAATTAATCCTACATTTTTCCTTGTGTAAGTAATACAGCTAACAGTATTTTCAACATAACTCCTGAAATAAGCATTTCCGCACCTATGTCCATATAACATTTTTTCATCCTTCAGGTGTGAGGAATACTATATCTCCTTACATTTTTGACATACCTTTTTAGAACACCCTGTATAATATTTTTATCGATATGATATCTGATCTCACAACATGTAACTGAGCATGTACGCAATATGATAATGCGCGGTTTCTGCCGAAAAGACATTAGTTTGCGCGAAAACTAATTAGCGAACACTAATTAGCTGTCTAATGTCCCGGCTAGCCGGACCACTCAGTAATGGTTAAGGAACTTCTACACACTAGAGGTAACGTAAATTCGTTATGCTGCATGTGCATGGTTTAACTTTCGACGCACGTTTGCGACAAACGAAAACTACTGCCCACTCGTCTCGCTGAGACTTTCCTCCACATTTCGAGACTCCTTTTTCTCTCACTTCCGCTAACGTCAATGAGAAACGACTTGACCGAGTACGTGACGGCCGCGAAATTGATTCACGGCGAAAGTGCTATATTGCCTCGCTGGTACCGAGAGAAGAAGGTGAACGTCCGAACTTGGATAACAGTAAAATCTAAAACGATACTCGATGTATCATTGTCCCTGAGTTATATAACGCAGAAAAGGAATAATGTAATTATTGGATAAAATTTTCGAAATTTTATGAATTTTGTATGGGACTTTAAGCAAAATAGATGATGTTTCCATTCTTGATAATAGTTTCTAGTATCTTCGTCTATTCATTCGAATTATTTTCACTTCTGGAGCGTTTCTAATGAGCACTAAGGGAGATGCACAATATAGTGGGTTAGAAGCTTATGGTGAAAAATAGTATCTCTAATTAAATTCTCAAGCTCGGCGAAAAGAGAAAGAATTAAGTGGAAGTCTCTACAATATTACGGTGAGTGACTTTCGTGAAAATGACTGCGGGGAAGTACTGCAAGCAGAATAAATTAAATTAAAAAGACTTACAAAAAAGATTACATATTTTATCCTATGAAAAAAATAAATAATCGATCAATTATATAATGACGATTCATTACAAATCATTGATTTTAATCAATTTCGAATTATCATAGATCCCCCAATTGATTAAAAACCGATTGAGAACAGCCAAAGGAAAAGCTCAAAAAAATGATCATATTAATAGCTGAAATGTCGACGATAGACAATCGTCTCGCGATGACTTTCGATGTAAATGATTCATTCATTATGCATTTCGTCGGCGCGATCGCTGTAAGTTGACAGTCGTTCAATCGATATAACGCAAGCAAATTGCGAACACTGCCACACTCGTTTCTCTGTTTTCGCAAAATGAACATACCTCTCCGTTTAAGCCGATACTTGACGATGACTTAAGAGAACCAGACCAGATCTGGATGTAAATCACTCATTTGCGGATCGAACGAATTATTTAAGTTATTTTAGCGAAAGCACTGCCGGTGGTACTTCCGTACCGAGTATCTGTGTTTGGTCATTAAACGATCTTGCAGTCTAATAGAAAAAACTCGATGGAAGAAAAAGAGAGAGACAGAGAGAGGAAGAAAGGGAGAAAGGAAGACGCAAATGAAAAGATAAAACTTTCATGTCTTTTATTGCCCTCCTAGATGGGAATGAAATGAAGCGAAAGATAGAGAGGAAGATAAAGAGGAACGGTGAGCGACCTCGAGATAAAAGGAAGGTAATACCGCGAAAAAAAGGTGGCCGGCAACAAAGACGACTTTCTGGCTGTTAACATCGATAAACGGCACAACGTTCGCATCCGTAACGAACCGTTTCCTGCCTTGATACAGATAACGGAGAGCCTGTTCAGCATATAGATCGTCATACGACTGATAACAGAAATGATGGAAGCGCTCGCGCTCGCAAGTGATTAAAGAAGATTGTCAAAATGAATAAATGCTTCTTCTCGTGCAATTAGGAACATTCAAGTTAAAAATTAGTTTCTAGGAATATCGTTGAGAAAAATTGATATTACTAATCAAAAAGGCAGTATTATTTTTAGAAATAATTTAAAAAATAATTATATATTTTTATAAATATTTTATAATATATTTATTATATATTTTATTATATAATTATATATTTTATTATATAATTATATATTTTATAGTGTATAAAAATATTATTTCTTTCTGAAATTGTTTTAATTCTATTAAAAAATAATATGCGCGTGATTTGATTGTTTTATGAAAATAATCTAGACCACGTAATATTGATGTAAGCACGACTGGTATTTTCTTGAAATTTCCGACAAGCATTCGCAGTTTTCGATACGGTCTTTACCCGTTGCCTCTCACAGAAAACGTCGAACCGTTTAAAAATCGAGCTTTCAAGTCAAACGATATAGTTCTCGACGACATCAATCGCGACAGAGAAGCATCGACGCGATCCGAAGACGAAGAGGGAAAGAAAGACGAAGCAGTTAAAAAAGGCTTGCGAGAAGGAAGCGAGATCGGTCCCTTTTCAGGCAGTCGGTGCGAATTGCGATGAAACGGCGACGAGCGCAATGTTGAAGAAGAATCGTTCGCTTCCGGAAAGGCTCAATTTGTCCCCACAATTTCACGGACATCGCGTGCCAAGAATGCCGTTGAAAGGTCGACTATTGTTTTTCGATCCGCTTCGCGTCGTCTGGTTCGCTTGGAGTCTTTATTAAATGGACGGAAATAGAGTGAGAGTTCTATCACGTCACTTCGATCAATTGCTTGAACGCAATCTATCCCTCTTTTTGGATTATATTATTGCTGTTATCTTGCATATGTATCTTTATTCAAATATCTATACATATACAAACAAATTAGACAGCCATTTACTCCTGGCTATCCTGTGATTATCTTTAGATGTCTTTTTCTCAAGACTGGTGGAGATATGAAAGAAAATATAAAAAACTGGAAACTTAAAAAATCTCTTTTTTACTGGAGAAGTATCAGAAGTGTCAGAGAGTCGTCAATCTTTTCGGATTTTAAAATGTGGCTATCTAAAAAAAAATGAAAATTATACATATTCTTGTTGAATTCGCCTTTTAAGTTTGATGTTCTATAAAGTGTATAATTATCATCATTGTTTTAATTAAATCATGAAATGTTGCTGAAGAAGTCAAGAAATATTAAAAATTTCTCTCTAAGAAAGTTGAAAGTACAGAGAATTTGAGGAAACAAAAAAATGACAAGCTTTGACTGACAGAGGGGAAGAGAAGAGAAGAAGCTAGAAGCATTGTGATGGATGGTAGATAGACACAAGAAGAAAGTACATTGGCAAAGTAGCCATTGATTTTTCTTTCTTGAGCCCACCCTCTTTTCTCGAGGAAAAGACTTCATTAGCCTGACGATAATTGGATACTTTCGTGACTCGTGTTCGCGAAATGCCTGTTGGTCTTTGACAACGTTTTCTCTCGAAAACTAATCACGATAGAATTTTCTCTAACTTGAGGTTTGACGAATCAACGAAAGAATATCTTGATCAAGAATTTCGACAGATCTGGTTCGAATGATATTCTAAAATAAAAATTTTTTGGCTTTATTCGAAAAATTATTTAATATAATAATTTTAAAAATAATTTAATATAATAATCTATATATATAATATTTTAATATTCTTCCAAAGATAGATCTTTGGAAGAATAAATGTTCCATTCATTTCAAGAATGCTTTAGATGGAAAATTAATATGTAATGCACATATGAATAAAATAAATTTTATCTACTTTTTCTCAAGATCTATATATTCCAAAATATACATTCATCTCTTTACGAATCGTAAAACTTTTACTTTTCTCGTCGTATGTTATGCACGCATTAATGCGATTGCTCGACCTCATACGTTGTGGATAATATCCATGTTTGACTGCTACACGTGTCGTTAGTAATTTTTCTTGGAGTAACTTCCCTGCATTGATTTATAATTCTTTCGTCTGGTAGTTCCCACGAGGCCTACTAACTTGTAACTTTCGCCACGTGCCACGGCCTTTTATTCTTTTCAGCACTTAAAACGGCTAGCAAAGTTTGCATCAAAAGTTACGAGATTCTGCATTTTTTTTCCGACCACTTTTTCACTGTTTGAATTATTCAGACATGATTGGGTCTCGATAAATGCTAACAACGATCGTTGCAAATTTGATTAATAGTGATAAATCTAAAAATGCGCGTGTTACTAAACTCGAATTTCTAAATCGTGAGATTAAATAAAATAGCTATTCGGAAATTTGATAAAATCTTTATCAATAATGTAGGTGTTCTATTTTTGCTAAATAATTTAATTTGTTCGATGCTTTTTCAGATTTCTCTAAAAACGTTTATAATCATATAATTAAATCATTTTAAAGATATCTCTATCACTCGGAGATGATGTAAGAATGTTATATCATTCGCATAAATGATTTAAAACGATTGATTAAAATGATTTAAAAATTAAATCGAATTTTCTTTGTAAATGCAGAAAGTATTTTAGACAAGTCAATAATATCCTTTTTTATCCATCAGTGTTTTTTATTTGCGCACATGTTGAATGATATGGTTAATATTTAATCGGTAGTTTTGCAAAGAATATTGCTTTAGCGCAACCAACAATTTTACACAATAAAACGTTATTTAAAATTTATCCTGATAAATGAGTCGCTGTATTAATCGAAACGGATAACCGCTGAATTACGATGCGAATTCTCATTCATCTCTATTATCGTTGAAATTATCGCTCTGACATTTTTTATAAAGCAGTCATAACTTACCGACTATAATGAGATGAACAGGATGACCGATGGGCGGAGTGGTGGATATTTGGCACTCGTAGATACCGGAGTCCTTTCGCTGTGGATATCGTATTTTGAGGATCCATTCATCTGTATGAAGTTTATTATGCATCGCCTCGAAACGCTGATCGCTCGTATAAGTGTAAGTACCAACTGTCAGCAGATGAATATCACGATGCCTCACCCACGAAACCTAAAACAAGCAATGAACCATCGATTTTTAATCAGTGCCTTTAAATATCTTACTTTATCTTCAAAATATATTTCTAGATTCTCTTAGAATGTCAAGACGAGTAGAGAAACAACTGTGATGGTTATGAATGTGCTTCAAATATTATAGTATTTACAGATTACATATTTCATAGTAGATTAGCAAATATATGTCAGGATTTCTGCAATCTAAATGCAGAAATCTTGAGTTATCGCGTACCACGCGTTTTGCTATCATCGCTCCTCGCGCCCTGTTGCTCGTAAGATTGGACGATAAAACTTTATACTCTCCCTTTTCTAGCCCCGAGAAATTTACGAGTGCAGTAGATTCGCCGCAGCTGGAATACTTCATGTCTTTGTTTAATGCTATATAACCTCGTGATGTATGACTACAATCTCGGCGCGTAACGACGACTCCCGTACTTTGCAATTACTTATTAAATAGGGCAAATTTATTCTATTTAGCTGTAAGAAGTTATAAAACACGTTTCAAGTTTAATCATAATGTAAAATATATTAATTATATAATTGAAAAATCATCAAATTATATTAAATTACACTGTTATCAATTATATCAAAATACATATATTTGACCCTGTTGATTCTACGAGATTATATCGTTACCGATCCGATAACTGTAAAACGAACTTTGTGCGAGTAAAGGAGGGTGCGAAGTGACATTTGCCAAGTTTGAATCACGCTGGGAAGTTCTCGAAGCCTTTAATTAGAGTAGAATCCGACCGATGACTCGAAGCTGTCATAACATCCATAATCAGTGCAATTCCCTCACGTGTCGGAAATTGCGCCGTAACGACGAACCCGGTACTTTAATAACTTGAATGGTTTTTCTTCTACCATTTAACACATTACACGAGTCTTCAAACTGCACGTAATTCGGGCATACGGATAATATCTATGCGATTTTAATGAGAATACCATAGTAATATTCATTAAATCGCACCTGCTATAATATCTCCCAATGGTTAAACCGGAAACAATATCGTCGGTTGATTTTCGCATAGCGAGAGATATCCAGCATTTATTTATGCAAAACTAACCACGGAAGCAGATAATTTCAGTTCTAGTTAATTAACCCCTTATCTCTATAAATTTATATTATTGTATGCTAATTTGTGATTCATTTAACATTCAGTAATCTACCTTTGTCTATATATCTGCATTCAAAATGTTTCAGAAAGTCATGCCCATTAATTAATGTTGGCTACGTGATGTAAGTGAATCTCTACCCTTTTCTAAAAATATAGAAACATATAAGGATTCGAAGCTTTATTAATTTAATTAATACTTATTGAAACGGCGCATAATGATATTTTCCGCGCTGCATTATAATATGTCGCGCGATTAATCATTGCAGTGTTAATTAAATCTAGGTCGAAACTCACGATGCGCATTTGCGCTTGAATATAATCGGAAGTATAAACTGCAAGAGCTCCCGGTTTAATACGATTATCGCTCGAATGTTCCGATGTCACAGTTAATATGCTTTTCGTAAAAAGAAGTAATCGTCTATTCGCTTGCCGGTGTTCCGTGGAAACTTTTTCGCGTGATAAAATATAACAATACGCGTTTGCGCGCGCATGTGCACGAGAAAGAGAAGAACACGGCTTCGGTGAAAATATGCGACCGGATAAAATCCATGGACGCATGACTGCCATAACGACGATTGCTGCTTCTTCTTTCTCGAATCTTTTTGCATACGCGCGGGACCGACTTTCAGAGTTAATATCATCTCTAAAGTGGCGCTTATTCTTGCCATTTCTCTCTTCGTGGCAACCCGCCGGCGCGATGTTACTTTTTCACGTAGCTTCATCGTTTTTGACTTCTTCAAATCCTTTCCCAAGCGTTTTCACACGAGCTAAAGAACCTCGATGTAATTTCGTCCAACCGAGCAACCGCAATTCCATCGCGACACTAATTCATGCGCGTTTATGTGTGTGCGGGCATGTATGGATACGCCTGTATACATTTGAACAGTAAAGGATGATGTTAGTATGATATCGTATCGTTAGTATGATATCGTATCGTTAATGTCATCCATTTTAATAGAACGTGCGATTGAAACTCGCGTTATGTTTTTCTAATGTATCATCCTTCGCGCTCGGGATTTTTACAAATAAAAACACGATATCGAGAAAAGCGACGATGACGAATATATTAAACGGTACACACATAGTTGCGGCTAACATAAATGCAAAGACCGAGCTTTGCATAGAAATGAGCTCCGGGATTAAAACTGTAACCTCCTAACCGAGTCTTTGAAGACGTAGTTTGACAAAGATCGTTCTTTTCTACTTAACCGCTACGATAATCCTCGAGTAGTGCCACGAACCGTTGATATTCGAGGTCGAGGACGCCCGAAGGTTCTAGAGTGGAAGATAAATTCTCCGAGGATCGTGTCCGTCCTCAAGTTAATTTACCGACCTACTAGAAGCACACTGATTTAACCGCGAAGGAGAAAAAATTTGTCTTACGGCACGGGCGACGAAGCTGGCTTAACTTAATCAACGACGAAAGTCCAAGGCAAACTTGAGATCCTGACGTTTGCAATATTACAGGAATCGCAGCGATAATTACATAACTGGAATAATAGCGCGGATGTTTCATTTTTCGTCGGAGATTCCGCTATTTCTTAGTTCTCTTTTCCGCATCAAATTGCAGTGTAAACATCATTATTCGCAATATTCGTTGCATCTTCATCTTGTAATTTACCGGTTAATTCTGCAAACGGAACATATAGCTTACTCGGCATCTCGATAATGTTGTCGATGCTGCCCGCCTCCACGTTTCCGAATCCGTTGCATTAATTCGAGCAAACCTATCTCGCGTTGTTCGCGGCGTGTCAGAGGTTCTGTTCACCTGCTGATATTCCGTGTCGAAATCTGAGTTACTACTTGTAAGGCTTAAGATTTGCCTTCTTGGAAGCAACATAATTGTTTATGTAATTCTGGAATAAGCGGAGTGGTAATTTCAATACGCTGCGACATAATACGTAATTTATTGCATCAATTTCGTGTAATTATAATTACATTGTTTGATTTTGTGTATTTCTTTCGTACGTCACTCTCCGCATTCATAATAAATTATACAAGGTATAATATTTATAAAAAAGCAAAGCTATTTTAGACTCACCGTTCTATTTCCGAGATTCTTTACTCTACATCCTAGTTGAACAGTATCTCCGGCCAAGCCAGTGATGCTGGAGGTCATTGTGGTATCGAAGTATGGACCAATTTCCGGCATTATGCGTTCTTGGAAAGTATCCACCATGGAAACGCGCGATTCGTACGCGATGCCTTCTGAAAAGATCATTTTAATTTTTTTACAGCTGATGCCGACATTCTAAAAAAATTTTTATGCAAAGATGGATACAAAAATGACATATTTCGAATAAATAAAACTATTAAAACTGTTGCATTATATAATATTTTTCTAAATCTTGATCTATCTTATCTATCATTTCACGAGACATCTACCTAGGTTAAAAAAAGGAAATTAGACTCTGGCAGAAAAGAATGCATACACCTGGTATATTTATGTCACGCACATATATTTATACTAGAAATTTTAAATAGAGAAGAACAGGATGCAGTCAGTTGTCTGTGCGAGTCTCGTACAGGCAACAAAGCTTCAAAAATATACCGTTGAATAACTCGTACATATCCCGTCCCGCACTGCGGCAAATGCAATCTCGCGTCCGGGTGGATACATCTCCCGCATTCGCAGATCGTGGGAATGTGTCTAACACACAATCGCGGGAACGCATACATGCGTGGACGAGCGAAGTCATGTCTATTTGCATGGAAGATGTTAGCGGCTTACGTACCGCGTCTGCTGATTACTATTCAAATCACGATCCCTCTGGGTGAAGATAGTTCGATGGCATCGCGAGTTGCCGATTGAGAGAACGCGTTTTAAAGTGAATTTTAGCTGACTCCGATAAATCGATAAGCGTCGCATCGACTTATTTTTTCGGATGTGCTGGTCTCAAAATTCATTTCTAAAAATTCGCGCTCCAATAATTATAATGTGAACTTTTATTAACTCAATCTTTTGCTGCCTGAATTATAAGTACGATGTAATCGTACTTATAAAAGAATAGCGGAATATTTAAGATTTATTAAGCCAAACATATCTCTTATTCAATTAATATTTGATTTTTGCTTTTCTGGTTTTATGTTTGCGTGAAAACAGCTATAAGTGAGATATTAAATTAGGAGATACCTAGTGAATGTAGTAATTTCCAACGAATTTATTCGAAGAAAGCAGGGGTTAAGAAGGTTTATTTCCAATTCACTTTTCGTCGCGTCGCCATCCTATTACCGCGGAGCACTTTAAATATGTCGTAGAGGCGGGTGGTTCTCGTTCGCGTTGTTCACGGCAGAACGATCTTTTTCACTCGGCACAGCAACAGTTTAATCGGCTCGGTGTCTCGTACTTTAATGCAATATACGTTGCGCGCGGCTGTTAAAACGTTAATAAACGATACGGTCGGTTGAAAGCACTTTCTTCTGTCGGAGCGAGCATCGCATCTAACTTTGATAAAGTGATAACGATTCTACGCCCTGTATCTTTTAGGCTGGAGCAGAGAGAGAAAGAGAGAGAGATAGAGAGAGAGAGATAGAAATGAGTTTTGCGAAATGAAAGGCCCAACTGAACAGGGGAGGCCGAACGGGGCACCCTCGTCTAAGCTATTTACTGTAATAAGCTTGGCGAGCCCTCAAGAGAAGATCCTATGAAACTCGCAAATTAACCCCTTCCATTTCTATGTTACTTGGCAAAAGCTGGGGTTTAGCAAGCAGTTGAATTATTCGTATCCCTCTGCCATTTCGAGATGCTGTAAAAGTATTTTCACTTGCATATATCTTTTCGAAGCGAAGGAACTTTTCGGTACCCTTGTTTCCAACGAAGATCATCTTTTAAACGATAAGTTTTTTATTTCTGCGATAAAACAAATTAAATTATATTAACAAAAATTCATGCAAAATTTTATCTTATAATTATACATTAATAATAGTTATATATTATTAACTTCAACAAAAGCATGAGAATTATTTACATAACTGCATTTTTACAAATTATTATTGACCTGCATTATATATGCACACTTCTACAAAATATGACGCTACATTTTATCAAATCTTCCAATTTGTCCAAGAAAAAGATCAAAGAACGTTCAAATGAAAATCTCGATCCGCGAGTATCTCGCACTAAAGAATTTGGAGACGCCATTTGTCTTGGACTGTTATATATATATTCTCCAAAAAAAAAGTACCGATAGGCAAACTGCGCGACGAAAATCGCGAAGAGCACTTCCCAGCCAGAAAAATCGCGCGTAATCGGCGGAATAATATTCGTGCCGTTGTTCAAACAACCGGAACTCTTGGATGGAACGGGAGCGAATAAAGGGGAAAAATGGTCGAGTGGAAGGTAAAGTGGGTGGTCCCATGCATTTTAAGAGAAAAAGACAGTAGAAGAGAAAGAGAAAGAAACGTCGTCGCGAAAGACATATGTCGTGAAAATTCTTGCGAGCCGGTATGCTGTTGAAAATTCCGGAAATGCATGTATCGGTGCCAGACTGCCGGTTCCGACGTTGACGATCCGAGTCGACGGATGCGCGCGACGCTCGTTTCTCCCGGATTTTCGATGCATGTAGAATGCACCGGAGGCGAAACATTATTTACATCTTATGCGTTGGCAACCACGCGAATTGGAAACCTTCGATGCGCTTTGGCTGTAGCGCTTCGTGAGAAATGCCTGCCGCTGGAAAGAGATGTCTACACGATTCGCTGCCAACAGTGGAAAACGTTCTCTATGAGATGGTTTTCGTTGTGAAGCATATTGACGCGACTTCATTATTCGAGCGAGAGAAGTCACATTCGCTCGAAACTGTTAAAACCGCGAAAACTTTTAATTTAATTGTAATTTTTCATTATGTAACATTAATATATGCATCACTATTATTGTGTATTTTGATCGCAGCAACTGAATGAACACAAAAGAACCACCTTTAATATAAAATTTTCATAATGCTATTCATAATTAATAAAATTTTGCTATAAGAAGTAACTTCCGCTTCCTGTGCATTATCTGAAATTTGAAGTAATATATTTTGTGAAAGAGAAAATAATTCCTGTTGAAATATTCTCATAATGGCTAATAGCGCTGTTTTGAAATAATATTCGCATCATTTTTAAATCATGCTTGGCACGTTTGACTGGAAAAAGCATTAAGTTAAAAAATTAAAAACTCGGCAAAAAGCAACAAAGGACAAAAATAAATGTAATATTTACTAGTTATACATTATTATTATGGGTGCACTTTTTGTCTGTTCAAATTTGGTATTTATATACAGGGTGTCCCGAAACTAACGCTTGATATTTTAAAGGCAGATTCTCTGGCCAATTTAAAAACGATTTTTCCTCAGCGAAAATGTCGCGGCACTAATAGTTTTCGAGTTATAAACGATTGAAAATAAAGAGTTTTTCTCAAACTAAGGCTTATGGGAATAAAATATTAATAAAGTCACATTCTTTAGTTAATTTTAGGTAGAGTTTACTTTAATAGAATTTTAATTTAAGACTTAGTTAGAAAGATACATGATGACAAAAATTGGGAATATGCAAAAAATAATGATCTCCCTCAACATTTTCGCTGAGGAAAAATCGTTTTTAAATTGGCCAGAAAATCTGCCTTTAAAATATCAAGCGTTAGTTTCGGGACACCCTGTATAACAACATTAATTTACTTTAAAGCACAATTTGCTTTATTTAATATATAAACAATCGCTGTAGAGAGAATAATAGCACAATAACAAATTAATTATTAATATACTATTAAATTAATCTATAACATAATTTATAACATAATAACATTTTAATGTCTTGATAAAGAATATTACTGAATGTTATAATAATAATTTAACAAAATAAATAGATGTATCCGTTATATATATATGAATTTAATATTTAAGCTTTAAAATTTCTCCGGCAAAGGAAGTGTAAAGGAAATGTAAAAAAAGATTTTAATTTAGCATTTAAATTGTCGACGAATCATTTTTTGAGATTAAATATCAGCAGGAAAGATTTAGCAAAAAGTATTTCGTCCAGTACCATGCTACATCCTGAAAAAGAGACTACTCTCGGAAAAAGTCGTAAGACGACTAGAAAGATCTCGCGGGAATAATATCCACCCCTCGTTGTTCAAACAACTAGGACGAGGAGCAGAGTAAAGGTGGTTGGAAAAATGAGCAAGAAGTAAAAGGCAAAATGAAGAAGTCAGAGATGTACAGCTTCGAGTACAATAGAGCGTCATCTAAGAAGATGTTAGCAAAACATACATCGAATACATCGAATGTTCCACGACAAAGTATGGCATTCCAAGAGAAAGGGTGATGTTCTTTCACGATGTTTACCAAAAGATTACAAAGCTTATGACAACTGTCACAGCGAAATAAGAATGTTTTACAAATCAACACGAGTATAAATGAAATAAGTAAAATCATATACTATATATTATTAAATTATACAAAACGTTCTCTTAAGATAACATACATATCAAAGAGGGACACGCATGGTTAACTCTCCGAAATTTTTAAAAGAACTTTTAGAAAATAATATAATAAAAAATTTCATTATGTATATCAACAACGTATATATTTGAGAAATATATTTTAGAAGCATATTATATTTATGTATGATGCACAGAGACAGCATTATTTCAGCATTGTCTGAAACTTAAACGAATTACATATAGTCGACTAGTGAAGATCTGTAAACTACTTGGCGGGCTATATCATGAAAGATTATCGAGGAAGAAGAAACTGTCGTTGAAAGAAGTCGTTGAACGACTTGGCGGGCCGCTCGGGAATTACGTTTTTTCTTCTCTTGTGAGCCGACAAGGAAAAGTGATGGGAAAAGCGCGGCTAGACGGAAAAGTCGTAAAGCGAGGTCTCGAAGTACGAGGAAATATCCGGAATGTATGTACGTACATACATTCGAAGACCTCGAAAGTACAGCAGAAATTCTGTGAAAACAGACGTCGACGATTGAGGTTGATGGATGCACCGTCTCTTTCCCGGTTCGTATGCATTTTAAGGCTCGCCGCAAGAAACCGGGCGCGCGAAGAATGCACCGCGAGCGAATGCCACTTGCGAGTCTCGCGCGGTTCCGTCATGGTAACATCGGTGAATATCGGTTTTTGCTGTCTATAAAATATGCTCCAGTTACTCGGGCGGTGACGCATATATGGCAAACATAATAGAATTTTTTATTTCGGGGAAAAAACGATAAGAGGAATTTTGTCGGAGATTTCGCAGTTTTTTCAGTCAAGTAGTGAGAAGAATAAATTTTCGCAAAGAATTGTCTGACAAAGATAAATCATGATACGTATGCAATGTTATTAGAGATGATACGCTAATTGTGCGCTTTTATTCTTTAAATATATATTATCATTATATATATTTATCATCCTCATGTTATCCACAACTGTTACAAAAAGAATGCATTCAAAATTATTGTACACATAATTTTGTATATTATATATATATATATATATATATATATATATATATAAAATATATATATATAATATATATATATAATATATATATATATATATATATATATATATATATATATATATACATGTAAATATTTTCAGGAGATGTATGAGTATCGTGACATTATTACAGCGAGTGGTCTAATGTCAATTAATGTGCGAAATTGCACAGTATGCTATGGAATTTCATTAAACTTCCAACAAGCTAAAGCTATGTGTAATATCGGCACGGCAGACATATCAGGGAAATTATTTGAATCTTTTTTGATTCTAAGACACGCATTGCTCCAAATAAAAATTATTAAGATTATTTCTCCCCATTTTCTTATATTCATTTAAAAATTTAGAAAAACGCTCTTTATTTACAAAAAAAAAACAATATAAAATATACGCGGAATTTTCTAAGCATTATTTTCTCAATCGTCGTTTTTCATTGACACGTTGCGGATATCTTGTTCTAATAAAAAGCGATAAAAAAGTCTGAGAGAAAGCAGGGAGAAACTATTCTAACCATTCCTCCCATGGTTTCTCGAAATACAGTTTCGATAAAATTCCTCTGTAACAACAACATTGAGAATCAATACGTTCTTTTCAGCGTAAAATGCCAACGGCGATCCAATTTTATCCTCGTGTCGCATTCTCAAATTCGAACCTCGCGGATATTACAGTAATCCTTGCATCGAGATACCGTCAGCGCTATTTGGTCGCATCGCACCACATCTGGACGTTTATATTCGTATATCCTTTGCATGTTTACGAGCGTCTAGGAATAAACGTACATCGCAAAAGTGGAGTCGGCCGTCGTCGTTCTACTTCTTGTCGTTGTCATCATCGTCCTCATTCGCTTACAGCAGCGTCCGAAGCGACAACATCGTCCGCAGCTTCTCGCTATTTCCTGCAGTCTGCAGCGTACTAACAGTAAAATGCAAATAAAATGCAAGTCTAAATGTGCAGGAATAGCTCGTAACGCGTCGACTGTTTACGAAACCACATTTTTGTTTCCCCTAGCTGGAAATAACACCGCCAGCAGGCTGATGTGGTGATTCGCGCTTTACACGACGCGAACTTTTCTACGTAACTCTCGACGAATTTTATTCGACTGTGAAGAACATCCGAAATCGCGAGAGATTCGAACGCGATGCTAAGCGAAATTTCAAGCAGCGGCTCTGCTGCTTCTGCGGCTTTTCGAACGCGATCGAGAAGTACCATAAAGTAAATGCGATCTCCGGCCATTAGGCACATCTATAATTACATTAATATTAGCGTTACTTCGATTCATAGTTCTTCTCTCCAACACGTCGTGAAATTTTCATGATGAAACTTTGTTTGAGCGATCATTCATAATTTGTGGAGATATAGCGCGCTTTATCGCGCGCGAAATAACGACGGCATTATTACGACAATATGACAATTACAACGCTTTCTCTTAATCTCTTAGAATACCAACGAGATATTACCGTCGACGATATCACTCTCCGCATGTTTTTGCGAAGAGAGGAAGAAACACAATGTGCCGCGCGAAGCAGTTAAAAAGCAATGACCTGATGGTGCATACGGATAGGCCGATTGCGCTGCACTACTCTCCATCTTCCTTCTCTTTTTCTCTCTTTCTCTCTCGACTTTTTTGTTTTTTATTCGAGCTAAACGCAGCGCAGTCGTTTGGGTTTAACCCAGTTTTACGAGAGAAAGAGCAGAGCCCCAAAATCACACTCGGGAATATATACTCAGCGAAGTAGAATATAGTTATGACAAAAGGAACCACGGAAAAACGGAGTGGAATGGTTATAAAATAATTTCACTTCTCGCATGCGTAATTTCATTTCAACTTTTGCAATAATAGAGTGTAGAATATCTCAGATATGTCTGATTCTCTGATGAATTTGAACGTATTATTTTCGATTTAAAAAATGTATAAATGACTGCTATTTTTTCTTTCTCATTTTTATAATCATTAAGTACAACAATTTCGACCACTATACTTTAACAAGAATTAAAATCGAAACAAACTTTTAAAATTAATTACAAAATATTTTTTCGCTAATTTATTTTATATATTATTTTTATTATATTCAAATTATATTTATATTATTAAACCTTTCAATTTGCAATCAATAACAATAAAAAATTATTATTATGTCTGAAGTTAAAATATGACTTAACTTGATAACACTTAACGAAATTATAGTATATATATTTTAGTAGAAGTTTACTCCAAGAGAATGAGAAAAACTTTAAAAAAATGGCAAAAGAAAATTTGACACGCAGACAGTTCAACTGTAATGATATAACTTTATAACTTTATATTACGTAACATATGTAGATAATGTACAAGGAAATTGTGTAACGTAAGAGTCGCAAAGTTTTATTCTACGCATTTTTTTAAGCTTATGACAAACATAAAAAAGCAACTTAATATTTTGCAGGCCGCAATGCAGACAGACGATCTCGAAAGAGTTAACTCGCAGTTTTAAAAGTTCTGCCCATGTCGTGGTCGAACGTGTAACGCGGTCGATAGGGTCGACGGACAAAAAGAAAAAGAAGACGTCGATATCGATGGAAAAGCGATGAAGTACGCGAAGACATAAAGAAGAAAATATAAGATATTGGGCGTGTGGAAAATTGTCGGGCGTTCTTGCGCCCTGATCGATATTTGCTTCACGTTTCCCTCCTTTGGTACATAGTCTTTATCGATGCCATTAACGTATCATACATTCCACTCGTGATGTATATCGCCATGTTAATTGTATATGTTACAAATTAATGACTTAAGACAAGCGGTTAAAATGTAATTTTCAATTGTATTCTCTTTCATTAACTTAAAACAAATGTAAACTAAGCGAGTTTTTATCGAATTGACATTTATCGTTGCTTTGAATATTCTTTGTTAATTATTATAATAAAATTTCATAATATAATCTATTACCATAATATAATCGTTACTCGAGAAATTTTTATTTTAATTACAATCTGCATAAGAAGCTTTAAGATACTGAAAAACCAATTAAAAAGAAAGCACAATATATTAACAACAAATAATAATGTTCGTTGTTTGTGTCGATTATATGCCGTCGTTAATATACCGAGTTTCGCGTACAATTCACCTGACTGTATTGGCGTTACACAATTTTACGGGACAAAAAGACGCGTGATGGATGAAGAATGTACGAACGCCCTTACGCTGCAAAATTCATTTTATCCCAGTGGCCGCGCCTCGACTCGACACAGGGGTGAGCCGCAATGGTGTAAAACATTACTCTACATTACACTTCACAAAGGTGGAGAGTACTTGGTAAATTATTCCAGCGGCTTCTTCTTGTCAGGTCGGAGGTGGCAGCGGCGGCGGGGACGAAGAGACGTTCAGCACGCGTGGAATTGCAGTCGGCGGAATTGCTGCACGAGTGCATTATCCGCCTGAATTATCGCGTGTTTAATGACCAGAATTTTGGATAAAACAAGATTTTAGATAATCTCGCGAGGCGTAGGCAGCTTGTCATGTTTCCGACCTAACAGTCTGTTGTACGTTGACTTTTACTACTGATTCTGTCAATGTAATGAGATAAATTTCTAAATGTTAAGTTTCGTTATCGTGTATTTTTAATAAAATTGATTATATGTTTTTCTTAAATTTTATACTGTAAAATACGCATGTTTAATTATTAAAATTTTTCAAATCAATTTTTCAATCTTGAATAGAAATAGACGAAACGGCAAATAATATCTTTTAGCAATGAATGTTCTATTAGAAAAAAAACAAAGTTTATCATTCTAATATTCCGTATATTCTTATTTCGCACTCAGAGCGATTTATTAAATGATATTGTAAACAATGCTCGTGTACTTGCTAATAAAACGCTATTACATGCTTCGTCTGCATTTTAATAACGTTTCGATGAAGCACGAAATTTATTATTGTTTGAACTTATATTGATCTCTCTCTGCATAAAATTTTCTCGCTCATGATACTGAACAATATTACATCGGTGCTTCTTTATTTTTAAAGAAAATATCGTGTTATTCAATGTAAAGCTTCGTGACTTGATGTCACGTTGAAAATTTCTCGAGCCGGATAAATACATTAAAGGCAAGCTCGACTTTGAGAAAATATAAGTGACGTTTCTAAAATATCGAAACGTCATAGTGATGTAGCGAAAAGCCGAAGCTTCCAGCAAAATAAAAAGAGATGTATCTCTTCTACAAAAAGGAGAGCTTGTTGGTCAAAGATTATTGACTCAGCGCTCGTTCCATGTGCTTGAAACGAGGATGGCTTTTTGTGCGCCATAAAGTGCCGACGAGTAATCTAGAAAAGGACCGAGCTTGATTGAATCAAACCGACGACGAAGGTGACGTTGCTTGCCAAGACAGCGTCTGAAGACAGAGGGGCTGATATTAATATGAAATTGCTCCCGAGCTCTCTTACGCGCCTTGGGGATACCTTACGCGCAAAATTACCTAGAGTTATGACGGCAATCAGGTATTTTCTAAGCCACTCGCACAGCCGCCGATCTAGAGGAAAATTTATAGGATGTGACGACGTAATCAAATTCCCTTCACAAAATTTAAATGAACATCTATTGTTTAGTATAAGTAATGCATATTTCTTACAAGAACGCATTCTCTTTATTGTAAATTATGCACATATTTGTAAGCGATGTCTTCTTATTACCGTGATATGTTCCAAGCAAAATAATTTTCATTAACTATTTGTATATTTTTTATGTTCGTTGTTAAAACAAACATTAATAATGAAAAATTCAAAGCGAAAAAATGCAGTAAAAAAGAAAGCGTGTTAGTTTTGTTTGTTAGCAATTTTTACTTTTGACCTAAATTAAGAATACTAATTATTAAAAAAAATGAATTTTTTAAATGGATATATATACATATTGCTTAATAAATAATTTCGCATTTTTATCAAATAAGTACGTATTATTTAATCTATCAAGCTCGCTTTTCTCGATTATTATAATTGCATGAACTTTTACATTTATAAGCGCGTCAAAAAATCGCGATGGTGTTTGTAGCTTTCGAGACATCAAATAAATCTATTCCTACGAGAAATAAAACGAGTCTCTCATTAAGAACTTTTTTGCTTTTTCCATTCGTGAACAAAGAGTCTAGCGATCTTAATACGTCTTTAATACTTAAGGATCGATTGACCTAACCTGGCATTTCTCTCTTTTCTGCAGAATTTTAGAGATTTTTGCGTTACTTGCTTTTTGTCTAGTTGTACAAATCTCGTTCACTCGTGCTTTATTTCCCTAAATATTTATTTCAACATTATATGATGTGATAGAAAATAATTAAAATTTTAACAAGAATTATAACGAGAATTTTAAGATATAGTAAAAATTACAGACAACAAATTCTATTTTCTCAATGCTAAATACCTTGAATTAATTAAAATTTTGATTCTACATATCATACATCACCTGCATACTTTGTGGCTTATATTTCGCTTAATTTAATTTGTTTACTCGCGCGCATATTTTTCCATATTTAACATGTACTCATGCTAAGTGATATTCATCTCTTTTTATTACATCGGACTTTTTCATGAGAGCGTTATTTTTTGCATTTATCACATACGGTGAGTCATTTTTGCAAAATTTTATCATGCTATCCGAGAGAGAACAATTATCAGATTACGACATTGTTTTATCAGAGAGATTTATCATTTTTTCCTTTTATTGTAATCTATGGAAGGGAATAGAAAATTTAAAAATCCGTAAAATGTTTCTGAATCAAACTTAAAAAGCATTTCGAGACGTTTACTGCGGAATAAAGCTGTTTTATATTCTCTGACGAGAGATGATTCCTCCACTATATTGTTATGTTATTCGCCGGTCTCACTATTTGGAGCGTTGGTAGTTAATTTGGCAAGGATTGAGGACGAAGGGCGAAGAGAAGTCACGCCAATCTCTCGAAACATTTCGCGTGGATATATATTTCCGTTCTCTTAAGAAGGAAATATAAGATAGAGAAATACATAGCATCCTTGTGAGACTTTTCTATCGCGCTAGGGTGACATTGCCACAAAATTCTTGGAGGGTGGTTGCGGCAGACATGGTTTCCATACTACTTCTTTCATCTCACGGAAGAAAATTTAATTTTGTTCCCGTCAATGTCGAGCGCGCACGCCGATATTATCACAAACGATTTTTATGCGATCAAAACAAAGGGCTTTTCTTGATAAAAATATACCACGAAAAATATACCACGATATCTCGCTTTGCGGTATTCGAAAGAATGACTATATGAAAAAATGTTAGTGCGAGCAAAAATTGGTTTGTGAATATTGCTTTCAAATTTAATAAATATAATTTGTAAAGAAAAACAAGAGAATTTAATATAATGTCACCTTTAGGACGAGAAAACTCATTCTTTATAAAATTTTCCCCAAGAATTGCATATTCATAGAAATACTGTGCACTTGTTGGCACAGTTCCAATATTAATCTTACAAAAGTTGAGGAAACATGATGGAAAATTAATGTCTTCTCTAAAATATTAACACTAAGGCGCACACGATTCCAAATTATCTATTTATGCCATTATTGAAATATATTTCGAATGAATATATGCACCACACATACACACTGTTTATACATGGCGCGCAATATTCGCTATTAGAAAGCCTCCACAAATTACATAATTACATAATACTGTTACGCATATATTTGCGAACCACATGCATATATGCGAAATGCGATTTTCTACATATTGATTGAACGATCAATACCATCAATATCCTTAGAAAGGATATTCTATATCCATCATAGTGTAATAAAACGGATGCAATAAAAAATAAATCAAACACTTCCGAGAGCAAACGGTTCTGAAAATAAAATGCGATAGTAGCATTTTTGTCGTTCGCCTCGATGATCGATGTCGATCTATATGTGACATAGCTAGTCGTTATAACGTTATCTCGGTTAGGAGTGAGACTCTCGCGCACTTGTTCAATAAATTCGGTTAATGGTATTAAAGCATAGCTTACAGAGCACGTTTTCCGAAGGAACGCTGGAATCTCTGTACCGGTTTTATGCCTCGCCGCAACAATGCACTTACATGGATGCTTTCGACGGGAACTCATCAATGTTAACGACATTTTATGTACACGGAAATGGAATTGCCGCAACATGAAGATTCTATCGAGTACTGGAAGTTATGTTCCTTTTGATCACGATTTTCTCTTTACACGCGAAATAAAGTAGAGAGAGATTTTTCTTTTGTTAAATTTCTTTCTATTGTCTAGTGCCTTGGTAAGTTTGCAAGGGGAGGTTTTTATCAAGGATCAAGGATTTCGCGTTCACGCGAATAGATCATTGAGAGCTTGCGCTTAACGATTTTTTCGTGTTGTGCTATATCTGATAAATATACACATAATTCGTGTAAGATAATGGCAAGCTTTTCTTATTTGTACATTCTCATTCTAAATTTCGATTTTTTACGTATAAATAATCTTTTGTGGCATGTTATTACTCACATTGTTTTGATATTTTTCTTCTGTTTATATCCGGTAAAAGAGAGATAAAATTGCAATATATATCTTTTTTCCAATAAAACCGGTACGAATAAGAGAAGTTATATAGGATGCATGCAGAAAAAAGAGTAATAATAATCAAAATATGCACTATATGAGTTAATTAAAAAATACTCATATTTAATTTTTTTTGTTAAATTCTGCGCATGAATCTACTTCCACTGAAGCAGAGTATTTCTCGATAGTCGCTCATTCAATGGAAACTGCCTCGCAACGGAATCCCCTTTTTTTCGCGAGATATCCGCCATGTACTTTCAAATACTCAACTCATCATTGTCAGTGCACGGTGCATGTTAACCGGCGAACTCATCGATAGAACGAAGCATATTCGTCTTGCACATCGATCTATTTTCATTCCGAACACCGTCCCTTCGAATCAACGGAATAGCTTACTCCGTGCCAAAACAGAAGGCGCGATCCATTTTCATTTTCCCCCAACTTCCAACTCATATGGCACGACAACAACGCTGCAGCTGAAAGATAAAAAAAAAAGAAATAATTGCGCTATTATTTTTTTACACGCGTGCGCGAATGAAATATCTTGCTCGTCGTGTCAATTAGCAAAGTTTCCGAAAGCTGTGTTTCGCACAGTTATTACTACTTTCGTTGCCTCTTCAATTACAGGTATGCTTCCGTTGCATGCTGAAACCTTGATCCTCGCCTGCCTCGCGAGAACAAATATTTGTTCTGTGAAGAGTAATGATAATTCACAGTGCTATTTACGAATGTTATATAAACGCACGCTGTTGTGGTTATACGTTCTCCTCTCCATCTCTTACCTGCCTATTCAGCAAAATACAATATAATATAGAAATAACTTGTAACACGTAAAATATATAAAATAAAAATATATAAAATATATAAAATAAAAACTCATCATATCTTTCTTCAATTGTCAATTATTGATATATTGCGTACTTTCTTGTCTTCAAAAGTAATCTTAAAGAAAGGAATGATTTTTAGCAACATGGTCTGGTCGTCTATTTGACTTTGTTATAACAGACTGCAAATTATGCATATCATATTCGTGCCATTTCCGTATATTATTGACAGAATTCCTTTTAAATTCCTTTTTAAATAATAGCGAACAAGTATAATTTCCATGGCTATAATCCGACTCGTGTAGCAAAGTTGCCATCGTCAAAGAAGTAGAATACTAAATAACAGAAGCAAATAGCTCGAAGTAGAATTGGAAACGTTACGCTTAAGACTCTCAAAGAAGCTCCGATTTAATTAGACGGAATAGCATAGAGGGACAGAGGAGAGGAAGGAAGGTAAGAGAAAAGAAGGAGGAAGCTCCTTCGCGATTTCCTCATCAGAAAGACAAATGAATGGAACGATTCTTCGTTGAAAGCAAGAACGTGCACCTGCATTTCCTCTTTAGCATTTCTAATAGATATTGTCACCGTTTCCGTGTGATACATGCAGCACAAAGTACTAATTATCGATATTTGGAAATATCGATATTTGTCTACCATACGCCGATAATTTTCTGAATAGTTCTATGATTAGCTTTTTTTTTTATTCGATGATAGGAATGTTCAATCAAAATTCATGTGATTCAATGTGATCGGTCTGGTTGCTCATTTACATGCGTGTTATAAAGAGTGTAATAGTTTTTTTGAAATTTTAATATTTTGTCAATGCAAATTTTTATTTTAATTATTTACTTTAATTATTTATTTTAATTATTTTCTATAATACCCTATTAAATATATAAAATGCAGTGATTAGCTTCCATATGCTTCAGGAAATCTGCTAACTTGTACAGAAATAAAAAAGTAATATAATATTATTAATATTATTAATATAATATTATTACTATATAATATAATATTAGTAATAATATTATTAATATTATTAATATAATATTATTACTATAAAAGTATATTCTATAAATTTTTAAACATTTATTCTTTTCTAACCAGAGACTTATTTCGTCGACAGATCGAATGTTTTTCTTATTCATCTGTAAAATTGCCAAGGTGATTTGAAAAGAATTTCATGAGACGTATCCATGTCTCGACGATTCGTCGTAGAATTTTCTTAATAATAGCTGTGTCGCGTAGCGCGGCACGATGTGAATAAATTATCTTTTCGAGGAGCCATTAGAAAGTCGAAAAAAGTCCTTATTATTCTGAACTGAGAAGCGGTACGTAGTCTGGAAAGTAGGTAGTCGAAGAAAATTGCTGACAACCGCAAACGTGTCGTCGCGATAAGGTACCGGCAATCTTAACTCATAAGCTTCTTAAGAGCTTTGCCGTTTAATTAAATGGGCGAGCATAGAAATACAAAAGAAGATTCTTTCCGTTATTTTATATACATCCAACGTATTGCGGGACAAACTTTGAAAAGTTGCTGCTGAAGTGCAATTTGGCTCTCGCGGCTTAACGTTCTTCTTGGATCTGGAAGCTCGTTTTTCGAGAATGGCTCATAAAAGGATCGCGTAGTTAACGCTAAATGCAGTATATCGTTCCCACTTTTCAGCAGAATTTCTAAAGAGTCTAGCGGTTTCTTTTGAATAACGCACAGCCACTTCTATATACACCGTTGATTTTCGTCGAAGGGGGACCGAGACGACGGAGATCCGTCGTTTCTAGGAAATATTGCATCGTATTTTCGATGTAAACTCTTTGGCATGTAAATTTTCCTTTCCTCCATCTGCTCGTATCAGGCCTCACAGAATAATAAAGAAACGCATATCGAGATGAAGTATCTTCTTCTCTTCTACTTGTCGATCGATTTGCTTTACCTTTCGCATCGCCTATTTCCCTGTCATCAAAAAATTCCGACAATATAATGCATATCGCAAATTTTACTCACATATCTTAATAAATGCGTTGATAAATTTACTTTATGCAAAACGATGAGTATCAGAAGGAACTTTTCAGGCACATGCGTTCCATTAGACTATTCTTTCTCTTATTCTTATTCATTTTTCAAATTCTGTTCGTTTTCATTAGCATTGTATCTCTTTGCAAAGATAGAATTATACATTATTTCGTAAATAATGTAAAAAAGATCGTCGACCCATCATGTCAATCTAGTGTCCATGTGTTAGGATTTATGCGAAATTCATAAAAATAATCTTTATTTATCCATGTTTTCGATAGGTGAAATTATATTGCGATTGAAACGTGAATTTTAATATTTTAATAATCTATTAATTTAAAATTTTTCAAGACAATAAAAAATGTTGCATATATTCCATCTCCATTTATTTTATTCACATATTTCGTGAATAAAACTTTTTAGATAAATTCTCTTGCAGAAAAATTAATTTATTATAACATTGTTCCAATTTCGTATTTTAATTATATTTAAATCAAGTACTTCAATAAAAAAAACACATATATTTAAATATCTTTAAAAGCTTTCCTTTCAATTCTAATAATATCCGAAATTACAACGTTAATGAATCCAGAACTACATATTATAAAAAATCCAATATACATTATAATGAATAAACAGTAATAAAATAATCGACAACTATCAATTGCAATTTCCATAGAGTTTATATTACAAATTTAGATATGATTTAAAAATTAATTATTTCAATTTATATAAAAAATGTATCTCTTAAAATTTATACTTTGCAAAGAGAAGATGATAGATAGTATAGTATGCATTTTAAATTATGAAACATCGGCGTGTAAATTATAAGAACGAAGAACTTTACAAGGAAATAAAATGGAGAGATTTCTTATAAGCCGAAAGACTGAGATGTTCTGAGGCAGTAGAAAATATTGATATCGAGAGGAAGGAAAATACAATCGATTCGAGAGAATCGAGTTTCTTTCTTTCCAGAAGAGCGGTCTCATTATAAAGACTAATGGCACAGTAGTTCGTATCGTTTGAATGATGGAGTCCTTTCTTCGATATCATTCAGTTTGAGATTAGCCGATGGTTTGAAGCGCGAATCATTTCGCTAAAGTATATTATAGTGGTATTTTGTACAAGTACCAATATTTCAAGTTTCTTATCCGCGTGTCTAAAATATTCGTATTAACTTCTGCAATGGCTTAATGGAGAACGTTAAATCATTCTCTACATCTCTGTCCATAACGCAAGGAAATGCTTCAGCAAACTTTCTTGGACTTTCGGTTACAATTATGAAGGCTCTTTTTTGGAAGATAGAAATGTTTTATCGCTTCACGGCATCGTGCTGTCCTTTCACTTGTTGAATGCGAGAAGTTATGCTAGAACTGTAGATGTGAGGTATTCACTTTTCTCTTAGTAAGCATATATATATACACATACATTTTTCCCCGTTGGTGATCTTGCCGCCTTCGATGAAGGATGTTACGATCAGAGACCGTCATCGGCCTCGCACGGCTGATCCCGTTATAAATTTCGGATTCGTTGGCGGAGCGCAACCATATTTCCCCGTCCGCCGCCGGAGGAGGGTGGAGAAAAAACTCGTTTGATATTGGCGATATAGCAGCACCGTAAATTGCGCTTTGATATATCATGACGCGGCCGGTGGATATTGCGCGTACAACGTTATTCTCAGTCTGATCTATGTGTGCACTCGTCGCCGCCGGGACTTTTGAAAAACGCCTGACAAGGTGGAAACAAAAATATTTGCACGGCGGATTGGCCGGTGATAACATGTAACAGATATCGATCCACGTGCTACACCGCGGCTACTGCGAATTGATGAATTCTCACTTCGACGGAAAATCTATTAGTCGTACCATAAATCAAAGAACGTTTACCCGCTCTCGTATATTTTAGGAATTCCCTTTATCTTAGGTTAACCATTGTAAGCAAATGTATTACGTGCAGTTATCTCTCGCTGCTGAGAGTTACTCTCTACAAACATAAGTTATGCAAACGTGCAAAGTGCCTTTATCACGCTCTATAGTTTATAAAGTGATTAATTTAACAGTTAATTTTTTGCGATGCAAATCTGTTGATTTAATTATTTTGAACTTGCAGTTTTGATTCCCTTGGGATGATTAATCTTGCGTTTTATTATCAACTTTCTACAAAATCATGTCCATAACTGGGTCATTTCGGAAAGGCGCATAGCAGAATCAAGTTGATAAAACCATATTTAATTAACGAGTGACGCAAATTAATTAGGCACCTTAAAGTATAATCCGTTTTCCTAGGCAGCTAACCGGTCTCGTTTTTTCCTACAGCGCCGTAAAAATGTTATTAACGTGAAAATTTATGATTCTTTCGCTCGCGCCGCTTCCGTTCCAATTTCATAAACAATAGGGGTCCCGCGTTACATTGTCGAAAGCAATATAAATCTTTTGATTAAAATCTCGTAAAACGCTTTCTCTCTAAAGAAAATTTATTCGTACACGTGTCACACTTATACTTGAACTAAAAATCGAACAATGAGTTTTTAATGAAGGGGTTTGCAGCGCTTGAGCCGATGGTGGAAATAGATCGATCACAGCGAGATCGTATATGCGGGCTAAATTGCGGCACCGCATTTAGCCGGCGGACTCCCTCATTAATTAAGTATCTTAGAATAAAATTCGTATTCTAAGGCTTTGCAGAACCACTCAGAAAACTTAATAGCATGGGAAAAAGGATTCTTTGTCCATTCGATTCGCTTTTCATATAATGCGGCGAATTTTCTCCAAGTTTATTCGCCATTAATCGCCAAGTTGGATTCTATTGTTTGTATCGATCATCAAATCACGACGCGCTCGATGTAATATTGACGAATGCAGCGAATTATCAAAACGTACATTGAACATTCGCAGACTTCGCAAACGCCTCGCGAATAAAAAGTTTGCATTTCTGAATACCAGTCAACGAAAGATCGTCTCTCCTTCTCTTTTCCGTCGCTCCTTCCTTAACCAAAGCACCTACTTGTAAGGATCTTATCGAAGGCGTTACTTCGAAATGAACTTCCGATCGGATCAGAGGTTTCGGGAGAAGTAAAAAAGCACGGTCCAGGATCGTGGCGAAGTCCAGGGATTTAGCCTCTTTACGACGAAAGCCGACGACGCCCGATAATCCGTTAGAGTAATGATCTTTTCTTAAGATTGGTAATGACTCTATGAATAACTTGGGATTTTTAGCCGTGTAGAGGATTAAATTAAATGTGTACACAAAACTATTTGACTAGAGTATTTAAGCATCGTGATCATTTAATTAATCATTACATAGAAAAAAATTTTAACTTTCCTTCATATATAAAATGAAGTATTATTTATCTAAATAATACTTACATTTTACATATAACATGTAACATTTTTTAATTATTTAGATGTCGATATGATACATTCGAATTGTTGTCTGAAAACTTGAGATTATCTTTATAATATATATATATATATATATATATATATATATATATATATATATATATGCACATGCGATATGATGTATTTTGCAATTTTTGAACGCAATCGCATTTTCATATCTTGAACACAAGCTCGAGTTTGTGTATTGCATCGTACACATAGGCTATTTCTATATAAGCTCAAAGTCTCAGAAAGAAATCGGAACGCTACAAACTCGAATCGAACGTTTTACTCGCAGTGACGGAAACATCACGTCGTTAGTTAAACTTAATCCTCCGACGCAAATATTGAAGGTGAATACAAAATTACAGATTACGACGAAGCGAAGCGGCTTTCGATCTTAAGCAGCGTCGTTTGAATAAAACATCAATCCCGAGTAAATGTGAGAGTCGCGAGGTATCGAGTTTTACAATTTACGTCCCGCATACTTAACCGCAGCCTCATGTATAAATTATGGCTAATCGTATTAAGCGACAGCCGACTCAGCTGTTCAAAAAGAGCATCCGATCATAATTAACGTCGGTAACTTCGACGACTATGATGACACGATAAATGCAAGTCTCTTAGCAGATCAAAAGCATGAATCATCTGTAAGAGAGACAGAGAAAGAAAGAGAGAGAGAGAGAGAGAGAGAGAGAGAGAGAGAGAGAGAGAGCTTAATACTCCGGATGTGTTGAGAATCAATTTATGGAAGCGGAAATAGCGAAGGAAAGTGATTCCGATGCATTACTGAAAGTTGTCGCGTACAATAGTCAGAAAATTGCCATGTAATGTAAAATAATTTATTGACATACCAACTATTCGCACAGTATTCCGAATGTTGTACACGCGAATGCGTATGTGTATGCGTGTTTGTGCTCACATGCACACAAATTCGCTATCTTTTTTTCATTTTAAGCCGCGTGCCACCAAACCAGGACGCGGAACATCTATAATTTTCAATTTCCTAATGGATATGTGCAGTAACTAACGTTACTCGGCCGCGATCATTCAGTTGGACTGATTGAAAATTGCGGCTGCAAAGCGTATCAAGGAATCGATATGTTGACTGAGTCATTCCAGTATATCCATTTTTGTAGCGTTGCTTACATAGTAGGAAAAATTTTGTAATAATATTACACAGAATATACATGTGCGTATAATTTGCTTTGAAATTTTATGATTAGATTCAATGTCGTATATGCATCATTTTTCTAGATTAAAACGTTTATAGAAAATACAGAAAAGAGCAAAAATAATATAAAATAGAAAAAATTCTAGACATATTTATTTCATAATAAAGCTGCAAATTTTCTTCTCTCCCTCTTTTTCTAAAAGAATCAATTATTTTATTATATTCAGCAACATCTCGGTTCGGTTTTAAATGTCCATAAAACGTTCCTTTTACATAAAATAAGGATATGATGTTGCGAACATCATATTATCGCGCTTTTATATTATATCTGCGGAACGAATGCATGTCAGATCACGCAAAGTATGAGTTACAGTAGATAACGCGCGATGAAGCGCATAAACATGAATAAAAGGCAAAAGAACATTAAAGAAGATATGTACTATAATAGCAGACGAAGTAATAGACTTAATATGGTGCGCGACATGGTGCATTATTTAATAAAAAATTACAACTTCTTTATATAGTGAAGCATATATAGTTTTAATGTACGCACGTAATGTTACGTGTATACACACGAAAGCTATTAAAATGCATTTTATAGCTGTTTCCGTAGTATTATCTTTTTATATTATTAAATCAATATTATATGCATATTCATCAGCAACAAAAAAAAGAAAATAAAAATAGACAAAATAAAGATTGGTTCATTAAAAAAAATAAATCCAAGCTAAGATGTGTGTGTAATCAGCGCAAAAGGAAATTATTAAAATTGAAATAATCATAATCCACAATCTTATGTTTTCACAATCTTATGCATTAATGTAGATAAGTCAATTTATTTTTTGAACTTTTTGTTATAAGTACTTTTATATACTTTATTATATATATAGTAAGAGCTTTACACACATATGTATATAAATGGAGAGAAAAGAAAGAGAGAGAGAGAAATTCTCTCTCATGTGTGTATATTTATTTGAAAAGTTTCTACACCCTATTTATTTAAAAATCGATTAATTTTTACTATCAAAAAAATATCAAAAGAGATCAATGTTGTTTTCAAGAGATATATAAATGCGATAAATTCAACAATGCAACGTTAAGATTTTTGAAGGATAACTATGAAGCGGCTTTATTGAATTTATTGCATTTATATATCCTCCTTGAAAAAAATTGATTCTTGTTGACATTTTTTGCAAAAATTAATCGGTTTTCAAATAAATAGGGTGGAAACTTTTCAAATAAACGTCCTGTGTATATATATATATATATATATATATATATATATATAAACACAAAAATGAAATTGAATGCAATCAAAATAAACTGCAAAATAAAAGATGCTTAGTCAGGATTCAAATTCTCAGATCAATTTATCAGTATACTATTGTATATCGAATTTTATCTCTGTATACTTATTTAAAGATTATTATTATTATTTTAATTAATATAAGATTATTATTATTATTATTATTATTATTAATAGAGTTTAATCGCATAAATAATGCATTTTAGTAAACGCATAAATAATATAAATGCAGTAATTAAAATGATTTGCGTGAGATTGTATGGAGCTCAAAGGAAAGCTCGCGCTGATACTAGTGGTAGGAGTCTGATAATAGTCAGACCGGAGAGCGTGGCTGCAAAGACGTCGCTTCGCGGACATGTCTCTAGTATAATATTGCAACCACACTACTACGTCCACGTTTATGGCAACTGACTAAATAACGCAATTGAAATCTTCAAGTCGGTTGCGACGAGATCTTTACTCTTTTTCGAATAGTATTTTTCTCAATTCGTAAAACTAGTATATATACTAGTATATATACTACTTTCACTAGACTGAATCAGTGTATTATCACTGAAAAACAGTAAATACTCACTAATTACAAGCAGTTATAAGTACAGCACTGATTACAGTGATAATACACTGATTCACTTTTAGAGAGTACGCTCGCAAAATTGTCTGACTTCACGCACGTTATGCCGCAATCTTTGAATCATTTATGAAGTTTGATGTAGTAAACAGATGTGCAATAATAATTTCATCAATAGTTATGAAATACATTATTAATTTGCACGTAATAAAAATATTATATGTCGAGAATTGCACTCAACAAATAATTAATAAATAATTATTGTTCCACCGGCACGATTGAAATAATCGAATTTGTATTAATTGGAATATAATTGGCGACATGGAATGTCCTGAAAAGCGGTCTGCTAGAACATCCGTCTTGTTACTACAAATCATCACGTTGAATAAATACAGAACCGTCGAGCGGAGGATTTATGATCCTATACGGAACATACAGTAACATCGATCTTGTCTCGCCTTAACGTACAAAAAATTTCTCCGAATGTTATCACAGCGCCGCAACAACGTTCGCCATGTTTGCCAGACAGTGTTTATCGAATGGAAAAATATGCTCGTGGCAATTCTGTTAATGGTCGCGGTCGGATTCACGACGTTACGTAAAAGCTGCTCCATACGAAAGAGGATGTCGAATGCATGCTTTTTAAAGCGCTGCACGCATGTTTCTCCGACCTTGTTATTCTGCCACAACATTTACTAAGTCATTGTTGCCTCGCGCATTCATTTTTTTTACACGAATAAATATGTATGCGTGTTACATTTCAACCATTAACTCCGTACCTTTATTTTTTAATAATTATGTTTTTGGTTTATACGAGACGCATGTTCATTATTTGATGAAACGCGTATTCATTATTTGATGGAGGGAAGGGGAAGAATTTTTATAAAAATTACATGGGGTATCTGATATAATATACACTACATTACACAGATTATTGTTTACTTGAAACTGAGCACTGAGAATTCGTCAAATTCAAAATGTATGCACTTTCACGATCAAGTTTTGCGATGTTTTAGTTCATTACTACATTTTCTTTATGTGATAACAATTATTTTAATAGATTATTTAAATAAATATTTGCACATTTATATATTTAAAAAAAATATTCATACATATTATTTTTATGCAAGAATTTGAAGATTCTTGAATCGCTCGATTCTTGTCGGTCTTTTTAAGTAAACAATTTGATACGTATTAAATTATTTTCTAGAGAAAATTTAACGCTTGCTTACCGTGCAGCAGCATGAAGAAAAAGAAAGTGCAGATCATTTTGAAAGGTTTGTACCGACTGGTCCCATTGCCGTTATATTGTAAATCCATTCCGAGTGCTTTTACAGCCCATCGTTTTCGGTACATTTCACAGCAACTGCTTCTTCGAAGTTGCAACAATCCGACAAAGGCGATGTATCTTCCTAGTTGACGATAAAAAAGAATTTCCATTTTGCTCACAATCTATAATAGTTGCAACACTTATTACTTGGTGGCGACTTGTTTCTATCAGTCATCCACAATGTTTTGCATAACGATTAGATCTCACAAGCATAACGACGACATTTATAAATAGAGTATTTTTCTCTTGATAATAATCTTTGCGAAAATATCATTATTGTTAAAATAACCGCATTATAAAATGAAAGAGTAAATGAGAATGTTATAAAATTTGTAATCTCATCAGATTAATTAAAACCGTGCATAAATATGGGTCTTTAATTATTTTCTACAGTTGTATAAAATATGGATCTTTAATTATTTTCAACAGTTTAGCACGCGAGCGTATAAATTAACGCGAGAAAATGATCGTTTCAGCAATCAGATTAACATCTCATATTATATGCAACGATATACTTGATACTCTTCCAAATTATGCAACGGACCGTCATGCGCAAGTGTGCGCAATTACTCGGGAAAGTAATTACTTCCGCCGCGATTACGATTTCAAGCGCCGGCAGCAAAAACGAGAGACGAGAACGTTTAATCGTGTCGCGCGTGATATCGTACTTCTATTCGTATGTTACTGAAAAGTGTACGTGCTATTTGCTTTCGTGTCAAGCACGAGCAATGAAATCAACAGTATGTGGATTAAACGCATGCAACGTGCGAAATGCGCGTCATATGTTGCCGGTTCCCCGTTAAGTTTACAATAAGTGACGCGCGGCAGAATGCTCGATCGAAAACGAACGTGATATGGTTTCAATTGAATTCGCACGTCCATTACCAGGTCGGCTGTTACTGTGGGCAACAAATCATAATCGACAGAACTAATTTGGTATGCACACAACACGACCAGGGATATTAATTTCACTTGTCATTGAATTTCAGTGAATGCATCTGCATCCGCATGCGAAATAGATACTAATATAAACTGCTCGTGCTGCAATAAAGTTGAATAAATAGTCCAATCAAAAATGTCGAACCATTGTCAAAGAAGTGACAGTAAGATCAATTTGCTAATACTGACAATATTGTCTTAATTATACGTACAAGCGATCGAAATAGTTATTTTTAATTAAATAATTATTTTTAATAAAGGAACGCTTGTATCACTAGTTATGTATATTAGTTATGTATATGTATATATCATAATATTAATATAATATTCACACGATTAATAAATTTAAAAAAAAATAGCACACCAAAAAGAATTTTCTCGAAAAATAGTCAAATTACCTGAGATAGAAACACAATTTATCAACGCGATAAATTGAAATTTTAAAATAACTATTTTTATATATGCATAACATTCATCACGAGATATTCACAAAATATCGACCACGCGAAAGCGGCCACGTGTTCATTTCTATTATCATTCACTATATTCATCACGCTCTTCGCGCGTGAAGAATTCATACATGCATTCAGTAAATAGTAAAAAATAAAACACTCATGCCTAATAAATCAATCGCGTTTTAACGATCAGTCCCACACTCGTCGCGTCTCCGCAATGTTTAAAGTCGCTCGTCGCACTTTGCCATTACACTATGGAATGCATCGTCCATTGTCGAGAGGAAACATTTCCCGAATTCGTCTTCGCAAGCAGCGGATGTACCGTTTTTCGTTCCTATCAACTGTCACGGGCTGTGAATGACCGAGCGACAAGTCTCCCGTAATCACAGAGAGAGAACCGGCGCGCCACTAAATCCTTCCAGAGCAGCTGGTCCGTACTTCCACGTGGGCGATTACAGTTCTCGCGCGAGATGCATCTTCACAAGGATCCGGCGACGCCGATGTATGACGTACGATCGTGCGAAAGGACTAGGTGGGACCGCGCGTTACTTCCGTCCCTCTAAAATGCCGTTCATTCATCATACCGCACTCACACTAACGCGTCGCGGCGCCAACACCTTCACGTACAGGTGCAGGGAGGAAGGGTGGAGGGGCAGGGGGGTGCAGAGGGTATCGTGCATCCAGTGTCGTGTATGCACCGTTCGCGAAAGGTCGGCAGGTGGAGAGGTGGGACACGAGGGGTCGCGAGAGGAGATCGCGGAGCAGGCGAGAGATCTATAAGGGGGTAGGAAGAGCAAGAGGGAGAGATAGGTGCGTAAAGAGACCGGTGGGCGAAATGCTGCCGTGGTGGAGACCGCGACCCAACTGCGCCAGCGCTTAGCTAGATATCAGCCCCCGACCACCGACGTCAACTCTTACCACCACCACCGCTCCCCCTCGCGCCCACCCGCCGCGATGCCCAACCATGCCGACTCGCGCCCACCCGCATGCCACCCTATCATGCGCTGCTGTCATAGTCCCACCGTCGCGTCGTCGGCTGGTTGATTGTGAGAAGGGTTGGTGCCCGCAACGGCATTTCCATTGCTACTGCGAGCATTGCCGTCGATGACTTTTGTACCGCCGTTGTCACGCGTTCGTGTTTACAGGATTATTAAAGTTGTTAGCAGGATAAGGGCATGTGTAAGAGTACAAAGTACTATTATAACCTGTCCCGAGATTACGAATGTTGTTCGATACTTAATGTCGGCGCTCGTACGGCATCGGGTGTGGCTTTGAAGGAGAATTTATTGGCTTGACTCAGAAATGTTTCGAGCATTGTAATGTTTTCGGATATTGCACTTAATGCTTGTAATGTTTTTCCACTCGTGGATTGTCATTTTAGCGCGTTTGATAATCCCGCTTAATATACATATTGCTCGCTGCTAGCGGCTGTATATGTTGATAATATTTATATGTTAGTTTACAAAATTAAAACCGAAGCATGAGATTATCATACAATACATTCTAATATAGTTCGACTGTGTTTGATGTTGTGAAATAAAAATTTTTGAAACATTAAATTATGAGAGCTAGCGATGTTATATTAAAGAATATAAAATAGCAGAATAATTTTTCGAATTAATACTTGTTATTAATAGAATAAATCAAAATTATCATCGATGATTGAACATTATGATTAGATTTTATTATAGAATATTTTTCTTATATCATGCAAACTTAAGTTCTATTCTGCCCGGATATTAATATGATATTACTACATCGATTATGACGAAGTCGATGGTTTTCAGTTCTCTTTTTAATCTTTCATTCCTTGCCAATAAACCCACGGTATTTACTGCTGGCGTCGGCAATATACGCGCGATGGCATTTATATTAATACTCGAAGCATTGCCGGAGGAAGTATTATGATTGTACTCCTGTTTTCGCTTTATGACAATTGTTAATTCACTCGTTGATTTTTAAAATCGTTCAATTAGCATGCAATTTTTTATGTATAAAAATTATAATTAGGGTTAAAATGCATTATAAAAAGTTTTATGATAGCATCTTACAATCTTGTGTAACTTTATGACAAACAACATTAATTTCTTGTTTTATTACTACCTTCTCGTAATATTACTATCCTCTTATATAATATTATTACCATCATCTTATAAGATTATTATCCTCTTATAATATTATTACCATCGTTGAAAATTTACTTGCTTGTTATTGTAATTTTCCTGCTTGGATTTTTGAATAAAATATCATTATATGTATATGGTAAAGGTTCTGTGTTTCTTTCTGTGACATTACAACAATTATGGTGAACATTTCGCCTCATTCTGAATCTCAAAGTGGATTATCCTTTTTCTTTTACTGTATTTGCAATTTATATCATTAGAAAACTGTGAACTTTCGCAAAAGCCAGCTTAGGAGTTTACCTAGCTATTTTCTGAATACCAAATTTTCTTTCTCATCGATTATTTGTTTTATTTCGTTTTATTTTATTTCATTTTCTTGTTGTTTCTTGCAAGTTTCTTATACGGTTCGAAGATATTCTAATGTAAAATGCAGAACGATATTTTCACTGAAATACTCCGCGAGAAAGATAGCGCATTAAAGAGAGAAAGAAGCATGTCTTTCCTTCAAAACATCGTATCAATCATTGATGTCTTAGAGGCCTCGATTCAGCTGCCTTCGATGCCCCGTTCATGGCATAGCGCACAAGTCGTAAGCTCGTAAATACCGAAATACGCGAGAAGATGCTCGAGCGAGGGCACGGAGCAATTTTCGTCGTATCTTGCAATTTTCATGCAGCTGCAAATGGTTGTGTATGGCCCGCCCAGAAGGCGAAGCACGCTTCGCAGGTGTTTGCCACTTGGGTGTGTCGCCTGACGACGACCTCGTTAAAACGCCTTTTAATCTCGTATTAAGATCATCGGCGAGCTTTTGAACAAAACTGAATTTTCCAACATATTTTTCTCTTCGTGAGGAGGGTAGGTACCCCGAACGTAGAAATGTTCAGCTTTTAAATAAAGTAAAGAAGTAAAAAGAACCTCGAGGTAACGACAGAAACGGAATACATTCTCTTCTCCTAGAAATAAACTCGTTAGATTAAAATGCTCAGTTTTAATGACTGCGAAGGAATTTTGAATCCTTTAGATTGTTTGTGACTATGACTCACGCGTTTTTCTTTGCACACGACGCAAATATAATATACATGACTATTCATTTTGAGGCAATTAACGCAGTTTTAATACGTAAACACGATACTCCACTAACTTTGCCAAGAAATCTGATATCCAGTCCACCTATATGCGGTAACAATTAAGCGCATTAGTGCGACCACCGCAAATGCCATGGCGAAATTTCGCGGTAGGTATGCCGTCGTCAGAGTGACCGTCGTCGCGGCATTAGTTGCTAGTCTTTGTGGCAGTAACTGTTCCTGGTTTACGCGGACATTCCACTTACAGCTCTAATCCGGGAGAGCGAGGATCATGAGGCCGACAGCGCGTTAATACTCGCAGCTGAAAGGGATACGGATCACAGATTGAACCTCTCACGGCAAACGGCATTACACTATCGATAAGCTGGACGCGGTGATATCGTGCAATACAAATTTGGCATCGCATTCCGTGCTACCACTATCTACAATAGTCTCGCTTCAGTATCATTTGTCTGTAATTTGAGAGTACGATCTGAATCCATATTTTTTCTCATTTGTGATCTCGACAAATTCATAACATGAATTTTGTTTGATCCTCTATACTTTGTATTTAATTTCGAAAAATTCATCCGAGTAAAGATATTTTAATAATAATAATTTAATATATATTTTAATATATTGAATTAATTATTAAAAATAATTTACATTAATTATTTTTTTTGTATTCTGTGATGTATCCTGGAATTTAAAATCATTTCATTAAATTTTAATTTATTTAAATTCTTGCAGTCACATATTATGAAAAAAATTCAGTATTAAATTTGAAATAAATTTTCTCCGTAATATTCCCTGCAAAAATGCGTAAAAGCACGTCGACACAAGTAATTAATATTTTCGCTAGTACATAGTAGCAAATTGGAACTAATCATCGAGCCACGTACTCGCGGATTTATCGAGATCCCGGAGAATTATGCGGATGTTGAATAGCTTGTAATCTCGTAAGATTATGCCGATATCTCTATAGAGAAATTGCGAGGACGACGAATCACACGAAGCGGAAGCTCAAGATCCTATTTTGACAAGCCGATGATTTGCTCCGAACATAATAAGCTTAATGTTGTTATGCAAATGTTACGCTACACAAGTTTGCAAACAATTAAGTAGTTTTTGTGCGGCGCGCACAAATCGCTTACATGTTTGCCGATTATGGTGCGATGTAATAAGTTTTACGTAGTTTCTGTCGACATTTCTGACAAATAAATTACGATATCATCGCGAAACTCGGATCGATGTTATTCAATATATGTTCGACGCAATGATTACATATTCTCGCTGCATCTTAAAATAAATCATACAAGATATGTATAGAGCGTCTCATATATAAATTTCAATCCATTTTCGCGTTACATTCTTATAATAAAACGCTTTTCTTTATAATATCAGTGTTCATTTAATTTTAAGTTTAATCATCAAACTAGTAATTTATATATTTCCATAACATGTGAAAAATTAATTTTTATTATAATTAACATTTTACTATAATTATAATAGTAAAGATTACTATTATAATATTATAATATTATTATAATATTAACAGATTATAAAAAATAATTTGTGGCAACCGTGCAAATTATGAAAACTTTATCTGAACAAAGGATGAAGCTTCATCTTCGAATTTTCCTTTTCATAACTTCATCATCATTTGAACTGTCTGTTGAATATTTTAGAAAGAGTGTGAGACAGATTCTCGCTGAAAATGTATTTATGAATTACTTCTCGCTCAATGTTTGAGCATTTTTTATATAATAATAAACGTAATGAAGTGCAGTTGCTATCTCATCTCATCGGTTTATCCTAAAACGATGTAAAAGTATCGCTCACGCAAGGCTCATTAGCATTTAGAGTGGAGAGAGAGATTTATTCTCTAGCTGTGACCGTTGGATCACGACACGGCATGCATAGGATTATCTTCGAGAACCTGGACAATAGTAACCTAATTCATTTATAAAGGAAACGAGGTACTTTCGCGGGGGCGATCTTTCGAGCAGTCTCGTTTCTCTCACGCGCTGCCTTGGAATTTTACGTTTCAGCGTTCGTTTTTGTGCCTTCGAGTCACGTAAAGGTAATGAGATATAACGACAAATCTTTTATCTCCGTGATCAGAGCTCAATATAATACCCGCACATTTATTTTCTGCCCAAACACGCGGTAAAATCGTTCCGCGCAATTGAATCATGTGTTGTTAAAAAAAATTGATAACCGAAAACGCATACAAATTACTGTCGTTAAACTTTACGATACATTAAGCAATTCGAGGCAATTCAGTCAATTTATATATTGGCGCTTATATAAAATTGCAGAAGCTCCTTTGACATTTCAATTTTGAATGCATTATCGCATTTAGTCGCAAAATTTAAAATTGCCACGTGCAATTCGATTTCCGCTAATTAGTCAATACGCGCGAAAATGATCGCATGAATAATCGTGAGCGAACGTTTATTGCAGTTCCCAAAGTCAATAAGGCTATATAATTTGCCTAGCGAAATGATTGGCAATATCGTATCATGTCACGATAATGTCTATGACATATGTGCACTATCATATAATTCATATCTTGAGTCTGCGTATGAAAAAAAATATATTTGATTAATACTAAAAAATGGAAGCGCAATATGTATCTATTAACGAAACAAAAACGATGTTTGAAATAGGTATTGCAATATTTAAAAATATAAAAACTTCTCTGATAGCATCCAGATTTTCGATAAAACTCACAAATCATTGAATTGGCAATCGTCTGCATTTATTTTAGAATTTTCTATAGCGACTCTTGCGGTAGGATGTCACGAGGGGAGCGCATTATAACGTCGAAATTATTCGTGCAAATGCTGCTGCTTTGTATTTGCGACGTGCATCCGAAAGCTAGCGGCGATTATATTACAGATCATGGAAATCCAAGCATTCTTGGTAAACGCCATATGTCGCCAGATTACCGGCCGGCAGAGAAGTTACAGCGCTGTTTCAAAGCAGATTACTGTTAATAGTCGACGCAGGTATGTGCTACTTAGCACTAAGCATCAGTCTACAAAGTTCTTTCTCTTTATCCCTGATAGAGACTGCGCTATAGCTGTCTAATCAAAAATTTGTTGACCAAGAATGAGTATGGGATAAAGTATGAACGACTGAGTATGGGAAAAAGAGTAACGTTGCACTTAAGCGACGCTTTTCCTTCTTGATGAAAATTTAATTACTATCTCGTCGATCTCCTTTCTAGATCTGGCTAAGTGCCAATTTATTTCTTATGTATTCTCGAGCAAACACACAATAAAGATCTCGTTATTGCATACACAGTGTACTTATCATCGCAAAGTTATGAAAAATTTATGTACATATATACATGATGCTTGTGATAAAATTTTTAATTCATGTAAAAATATGATCATTAAATTATTTAATTTTGATTAATTTTAAAATGATCATAATTTTAAATGATCTTTTAGAAAATAAAATGTAAAAAATATAGTAGAGTAGGGTGTTTAATATAGAAAATTCGAAAGTTTTAAATACAAGATCTTTCCTGAAAACTTAAAAATTATTAAATTTATATTATTTAATTTTTTTAGCTATTTTAAAATATTCATGTACAATTCGTAAAATGTAACTGAAAAATTATTCTCTTATTTATTATCGTGTTAAATATCTTATTTCCTTATTCCGCGATTTCTTCACGTAAAAATATTTACATTTTCACCCTTCGCTTCAATCAATTCGATGCAGTTGGAAAGGTCGACTTTTATGACATAATCAAGTGCTAGATATTTCTGATTAGATTTGATAATGATGCCATTATAAACCGCGAGCAAAAATCGCTCACATCGCTCTCGAATAAAAAAAAAATTTGATTCGAGATACAGACAAGCCAGACACATTATACAGTCGCGTTTTCTATAGAACCCTCTTACAGAGATTGTATTCGGCGGAACGGCTCGTTAATCGTCGTTCACCAGGTTGGGCTTTCCTTTTTTTTCACATTTCTTTGAAACGCAGTGCCATTCACGTTCCCGATATCGACATACGCCCGTCGGCTAAAAAAAAAGAAAAAGAAAATGTGGAACGTACATCCTGTACGGCCGACAATCGTAGAAAGAAAAGAGAAAATCTAGAGGATAGTCAAATGGGAGGTTTTTGCGTAGAGAGCGCGAAGGGCGTTTGATTTCGGAGGAAGAAATCAATCGTGCCTGAAAGCGCGATAGTTTTCGGCGTGAAATCCAAGCTTCCATATCGCGATTGCTGACAGCAATCCTTTTTTTTTATTAGAAGTGTACCTTCTTTATTTTATCCCTACCGAATTCGATTGGTTGCATTGCGATGTTGACGTTACATAGAAACAGTATTGTAGGTTACAAAAATTTTTTATTTTTACAATAATTCAATTACAAAGTCATAATACATTTCTATATTTTTGAAATTCCATATTTTTTTTAAGTTTAATTTCAAATATCAATATTACAACTATTACTTTTTTATTTTTATTGAGATTGGGAGTCTTGTCTATCACTGGCACAAATTCTGTGTATAAAATTCATCGACTGGATGAACGCTCCTACCGTCGTCGAAATAATTGGCGGCTTAGAGAATTGCTTCCGCGGCGAAGCGTGGTCTCGATAAGCTGGCACGTAGCTTCATAACTGCTTCCTGATGCTTCGAATGCATCGCGAGCCAGGAAATTGGTGGAGGTGGGTTTGGCGACACGGACAGGAAGCGAGAGAATCGAAAATATTGCCGCGCGTAACGAGCTGTACGTGCTCCGTGCTATCGCGTTCGACCGAAAATAAATTTGCGAAATCGAATCAAACGCCGAAAGAGACGCATAATGGAATCTATTAGAGCGAATTTCGCCGTCCGATTTCGTCCTGCGCTCACGGACACGCTATAAATGTAACACGCATCCTCGTAAAACTTTAATGGTCCGATAGAGACGTTTATTGAAATAGATTTGCATGACATTAATTCCCTTTGATTCGTCTACCATCATGAAAACATCATTGTTTATTTAGTAGAAAGAGGAGTTTTTGGTTATACTTGGATTTCAATACATATATTCGTTATATTTTTTTACTATCTTTTATATACTTTTGAATCACACTATATTATTCATACGCCTAATGAGAGTGATATGATAATAATAACGTCGCGATTTTGCTAGTCCATAAAAAAACGCGGTCAAAATTATAAATCCTATTATAATATATTATGCTGGTCGACTTTTTGCACTAAATACAGCAGTAAAAATCCGAACTTTGTTCGGGCATTCATAAATCTTTAGCCGTACAAAAAAAATCGTACTTTAAAGAAATTGCCAAAAGACGAAGGAGTCGGACGCTGAGAATACTGAGTTTTCCCACGGGAAAACGGCGGAAGTGACTCGCGATACAGTACGTAAGAAGCCAAGAAAGAGACGAAGCGGAGAAAGACAAAGAGAAGTGGCAAGATACGAGAACATGTTCGTCGTTCAACGTCTTCCTTTAGTTTCCGGCCGTGCGTGCGAGAGAGAGAAAGAGAAAAAGAGAAGGAGAGAGAGGGAAAGAAAAGATGAAACTATTGTGTAACTTTGATGCAATTCGAAAGACTCATAACTGACGTTCAAAAGGACAGCTCTAACATCCGTGTGATACCTGCTTGGCTGTCGTCCAGCGCCGGCTCCGGTTAAACGAAGCGAATCTTCTGTGATATCTGTTTCCCTCTTTCTCGCGTACCATATGACCGCCCACCGCTCCGTAGCATTGACACCGGCTTGTTTTCCCACTGTCATCCCTCGTCCACGAACCCGAAACATCGCGAACGTGAGGACATGTGCACACACACATATGTATACACATACATACAACGCATGCTCTTGGTGGCCCTACTTCTGTCAGGGATCTCTATGCGCTCTGGAGCAGATTCGAAAGCAAATACTTGGAAGTACGCTGAGAAAGCTCACAGGACGATCGCCGTTTCTCGAGATCGTCGATCTCGCCGTCGAGCCCCATTCTCTCCTGTTTAGGAGAGGAACGCCGAGTAATTCTGTGTCGTCCATCCGTTTGTACCGGAAGCCCCAGGAATCTCCGGCCGTTGGGGTTGGGGCGCCGATAGAACTACCTTCTCCTCCACGTTCTATCGGCGTTTCCGTCCGGTGCTATTATAGATAAAAGCGGCCGCCGGTAAATTGTTGTTTCGATTGGACCGCGAGCACCTTCTGTTCCATTATTTTCGACGCTCCTCTGCCATCGGACCCGGCGGACTTCAAGGCACTTTATCTCGAATTTTTCCATTCCGCCCGTTTCTTTATCGTCGCATTGGCACGATTGCGAGAAACGCGCCGTCAACTTCTCTCGCTCGGCATTTTTGTCTTGTCGCGTCGTTACTCGTTCTTACGAACGAACGAAAACGCGCAAAGCGTGATAAATTGCGTAAAGAATTGCGATGAATATTGCACGAATTAATCCGCTGCGCGCGTCGCGTCGGAAAATGTGTTTCGCGCATCGAAAAATCGTTAGTATCGTATTTTCAAACGCCCCACGAGTTAGTTCAGTGTTTTAACATTTTGGAATAATTTTGCAGATGATTAAGTCCCCTTTCAAGATTCATTAACATCGATTCTCTACACCTTGTTGAAATAACTCGAGATTACTGCCGCTCGCGTGCGATCCTAAAGTCATCCTTGACAGAGGAGATATTACGGCCAATAAGTCATCACGTCGTACTGTCGACGTTGCAAGCTGGCGAAATCGATGCTCGATCATTAACAAGATTTATACAGAAATCGAATACGCGTTTTTTTTGCGTCCTGTCGAGCCCCACTCGGCCGCTGTATTCAGCGCAATCCTCGGTCCTTCCTCGTGAAAAATTAAAGATCCCGACGCGCCGCCCTTTTTTCCGGAGCATTTATCAAGCCCACGGAGCCGTAGAAACTGCACGAGCTGCAGAACGTAATCTTGAACAATTCGAAGAATACCGGACGATTTCCTCGTCCCATTTTTGCCGCTTCAACATTTTCGTCCGCCCGCCGCTCGATGCTCCGATCGCCGTTATTATCTTTTTAAGCGCGTCCCGGATCAATCTAATTTCCAATTCTCAATGTTATCACTGGAAATTTTCGTCAATGACGCATGCAACGCGACAGAGAGTAGATTAAAAATATCTTCTTCATAAGAGAGAAAAAGCGGTGGCTCTTTCTCTCTCGTCGATGTACGATCAATTTTTAAAAATTAATTATCTCTTGATAATTGAGTATCTCTTGAAATTTGTTTTCATTTTTTCTAAAAAAAAAAAAATCTATAATCTAATACAAATTTTAGGAAAATATGAAATAATATGAAATACCTTTTTAAAAAAAAAAATATATATATATATATATATATATATATATATATATATATATAAAATATCCAATTCTGTGAAAATTATAAATTTTCTACAAAGGAACTTTCAGCCACAACTCATAAAATTCAAAGTAATATGCAGTGATTTCGACATTCATGCATTAAAATAATTTGAAAATTAATCATAGTGCACTTCGCAATTATGTATACCCATATAATGTTAAAATATAATTTAGACGACAAGTTAGTATCGCAGCTTAATTTGTGTGAAAAGAGTAAAATAGTTTAACTGTAATAAAATAATTTTATCTCGTCGACATACGAGCTGTACTTTACCGACAAAATGTTCACGATGAAATTTACAGAAACCAAATGTACGCGACTCCTTCCTTAACGTAATTGCGCTCGCGGAAATATCTAAAATACGTGTTTCATTTTCATTTGGAACATAATAAACACTAGTTTTAATTACCGGGATTTTGCGCGCTTAACGGCACCATTACGGTCGTACGCGGCGATTTTTTTATGCCTCTTTTTACTCGTTCGCTTCCAACGTGAACATCAAGATAATTAATCACATTTAATACCGTTGATGATTAAAGAGGATTAGGGAAATCCTCAGAGCGCGGCTTGTTATGGCAGAAATAATGGAGCATCGTGCATCTCGATCGAGTGTCGGCTGTGTAATAAGCAACTTTCCTTCACCTGGGAATATAGTTCACAGGAAGTTACGATAACCTTAATTCCACTGGGATATCAGACTAATTTGCTCAGGCAAGGTGTTTAAGTATCTCTAATCTCGGAGTGATTTTCAATCAAAAGCTGATCGTCACGGGATATGATAATCTCAACACGTAACTCTTCGTTACGAGAGTGGAACTAAACGCGATAATTACTTTATACAAGATATTAATACGAATACTAGATATAGGCAATAATACGCATTCATTTTCAAAAATAAACTGATGTTCCATTTTATCATTGTTTGCAAGAAAGTGTTTTTCTTCAATCAACAATAGCGTTCGCAACCCTTATTCAACCTTATCATAATGTATGCTTCACTCGGCCATTTTGAAAAGCGGGTTATCGCAATTTCCATTACATCATTGGAGAGTTATTAAAGAGTACATTCTCTTTTCGAGAATTTTCGCGCTGGATCCGCAAGTTGTTAAGGCAAAAGCCGTTATCACGCCGGTGATTACGTATCCTATGAAAGTCATAGGGTGCGCGCTCGGTCGAAACTTGGCACGCGGTTGACAGGTTTACGATGACTACCGGAAAACATGAAAACGGTAAATTACGGTCGGGCATTGCGACGCGTGTACTTTCCCGCCGCGAATGCCGCTTTCGCGAGCGAACTCAATAATTCGCTTGTAACGTGGATACGATGCCTCCATCGAACGATTATTTGCGGCGATTGTTGTAACTGATTGATTGCGCGAGCAATTTCCGATGAAACTCTCCTTCGCGAGATTACATTTAAACTCTTAATTGTATGGCGTAAAAAATGAAGGAGAAGAAAATGGGATATTTTTAATGCTTTTTTTAAAAAACCGTTAATATTGTCAATTTTGCGGAAAATATTTCTTGTTTAATATATTGAATTCTCGATGTACATAGTTTGACTTTAATCAAGTTTCAAGATTTTTTAAAGGGAGTAGACCTCGACGTAAGTTATTGTGCTCCGTTTGATTAGCTTTTGAACAATTGTCTTATCAATCTTCAAATCTAATTCTTACACGTAGTCTGTAATATTTATTATTTCTGTTTATATTTGGTGGTATAGAGATCTCGATATAGTAGGAGTACAAGATGAAACAACCGCGAATCGCAGTCTTGAGTTATACTGGCGGAGCGTTAACACTCCAAAGTTCGTGCATGCCAACTGTCACAATCACTCGTGCATGAAACAAACACATCGTCGGTTGCGTGGTTCACCATTGATTGCATAGCTCCGCCGATCGTATGTATATATTCTGATACGGAGAAACGTACACGCGCGGCTGCCGGTTGTAGCTACAACGGTTCAGTAAAACCGTCGGTTTGTTTCATGTTCCGAATTGAGACGTATATATCTTCTCTCCCACCCCCAGTACCAGCAGCAGCTGCAGTTCAACCGCGAGTCCGACTCGAGCACATACTTGAAACTATCAGCTCGACTGTCAAACTAGAATCGATAATGTAGTCGGCCACAATGGGTTGCCTGCCCAGAGCAGCTCTTGCATACAACTAGGCAAAGAGATGGATTCGTAACTATCCGTAACTTTGTGGGGAGCTTCGAAGAACGAGAATCGAAGAACTCGTGCACGGGAGAGGCTTATGCTCTGCGAGCTTATAAGAGTGTTCCGAAGTATGTATACCAGCACATGAATTATGGACCAGACGACGAGGGAGTCGAGTTATGCAAAACCTGGTTCTCGATGCAGTTCACTTTTCGATGACACGCTCGTACGTACATACACTGTCTCGGTGCATCCATAAAAATTGACACTGCGACTTTCTCGGACTCGATGGTCGCCGAGTAAAATTACAGGTTTTTTACTTCTCTTATACATCCATCAATTATTAACATTATGCTATAAAGATAATAAATTATATAATTTAATGCACACAAACATTTACAAATATTTTTTATCTCCTCTCTCCTCTCTCTTTCTCTTAAATCAATTTAAAATCTCTTTGAATTAATGTCATTAATTAAAATAATGACAAGATTAGTATTATGACCGAAGATTAGTATTTTATCAATTTTTAATGAAAATACGCGTTTTGCTTCTTAAGTTTTTCTGATTAAAATAGTAAATTCACTAAAAAACCAGTATTACACTAATTGATTTTTCTCAATGAGATTTTTGTTTGCAACGCTATTATTATAACTGAAACCTGCACATACATATATATATATATATATATATATATATATATATATAATACCATACAAATCTACGACAGGACATGAGATAGAGACAAACAAATTCAACTTCTGCAAAAGTGTGCTACTCCTAAAAGTATTATGAGTTTATTGCGCATACTAAATCCACTAGAGCATCGCGCGATTCGTCTCGAAAAGAAATTCGGGTCGTGCTCGGAACGAAATCAGCTCAGGCGCACCAAACTATAGTCGATAATATAGTCATTGATGGCATAACTCTGTCGTGCGAGAAGAGATCAGTAACAACTCGCAACTTTACGGGAGAGCTTAAGAATTCGAGAAAGCCTGGGGCTTATAAGAGCCGCCTCGGCACCAAAGTATGTACTTTGATGCATGTATTATGCACCAGAAGACGTATACGAAATGTATCTTCGGGTTATGCAAAATTTGCCATACTTGGCATAGTCCTCTCACTCTCCCTCTTTTTCTCTCTTCTTATCCCCGCTTATTCTCGATGAAAACATCCGTAGACATCCTTCATTCGTATTTCGATAAGGATGCACGTTTTTATTTGACGTATCTGATATCAGCAAAATAAAAATTTGAATTTTCTTATAAAGAAATGTATTGAAGAAGCTGGTAAGTGTATTTTTCATCGTGTATTTCTGTTTGAGTTACGGATAAAAATCTTAAAAAAATAGACTTAAGAAAATAATATAGATCTTAAGAAAATAAAATTTTAACTATTATAATGCAGGAGATGCAAAACAATAGATATATTGTATATTTTTTATATTTATATTTTTATCTTATAAATAAATTTTTATATTTATATTTTTATCTTATAAATAAATTTTTATATTTATATTTTTATCTTATAAATAAATTTTTGTGTAAAAAAAAGTAATAATGCAGAATGATACAAAAATATAATGCTGAATTTATCGTATATCTTAATTGTATGTATATGTATATAGATAAATATTAAATATATTATTAAATATTAAGTTTAAAAAAAAATATGTGTGATTATTTTTATACTTACGTTTTATACTTATTGTAATTAAGAAATTACTTCAAAAATTTACTTAAAAATTCTTTTAATAAATTTATTATGCAGAGAGAGAGAGAGAGAGAGAGAGAGAGAGAGAGAGAGAAAGTGAGAGAAAAAGAGAAAGAGAGCAAGAGAGCAAGAGAATTACATGACATATATTCTTAAAACAATAAATAATTATATATATATTAATTCGTCTTAAAAATGTTATAATTTATTTATTAATTTATTTATTAAATGGATAAAACACTAAGCATAACACGTATGTCATTTTTTTAATGAAATAGTTATTATCTCCAATTTTCTCTAATATGTTGGTAACCAATCACAGTGCTTGATTGCTTAAGCCACTTCATAGTCTAACATACACTCAGATTCCGATGAAATGTTAACACGATAGGATATGCATACCAAACTATGCTCAAATCTAGATCGTTAACGAGACCGCTGAGTAGTAGATTGCAAGCTGCTGCGCAGTCGTTCTGATATATGTGTATACAACTATATATACAGTAGCGCTCAAAAGTATTTTGACAAGGACAATAATTGGGCTAATTTAATACAAATAGAAGACACAAATATACAACTATTTTTTATTGGAAGAAACTTGATTTGTCTACATATTTTTGTAAAAGAAATTGTAGTTTGATAACAAAATTACAAAACCAAACTAAAAATAAAGAACATGATTGATCAAAAGTATTTTGACACTGTAATCAAATGAAAATTTTTAACGCTTAAACATCATCTTTATTTTTAAATGAATCAATATTTAGTAGCATATCCATTAGCCTTTATAACAGCATCACAACGAGCCGGCATCGAGTCGACTAACTTCTGTATTCGATCCAAAGGAATTTTTCCCCACTCCTTCTTAAGAGCTTGAAATAAAGCCTCTTTATTCGAATAATTTTGACATCTTACTCTGCGATCTAACTCCTCCCACAGATGCTCTATGGGGTTTAGATCAGCACTTTGACTTGGCCATTCGAGAACCTTGACTTTTTCACGTTTCATAAATTCGGTTATGTGCTTGGACTTGTGTTTTGGATCATTGTCGTGCTGAAAGTACCACCCAGGTGGCATGTTCTCTTTAGCATAGGGCAGCATTTGCGTCTTTAATATGTTCTCATACATAAATCGATCCATATTCCCTTTAATGCGAACTAGCGGTCCAACTCCATAGCGTGAAAAACAGCCTCAAACCATAACACTGCCGCCTCCATGTTTGATGGTGGGCACTTGGTATCGAACATCATATCTTTTGTTAACAGGACGTCGAATGTACTTAATCCTATCAAATGACACTAAATTAAATTTGCTTTCGTCGCTCCACAAAATACTAGACCATTCAGAACTCGTCCACAGTTTGTGGCGTTTTGCAAACGCAATTCGTAACTTCTGGTTCTTTGCAGATATAAGAGGCTTCTTTGTGGGTCGACGGCCGTGTAATCCATAAGATATTAGACGACGTTTGACGGTTGAAACATGAATATCCGTATCGTAATTTTCTTTCAGTTCGTTTTTTATTGCTACTGCCGACTTACGAACATCACTAGCGGATAGTCTTTTTATTATGCGATCAATAGTAGGAGTTGTTTTTTTCGGACAGCCACTTCGGGACTTGTTTTCGATAGTCCCTCGTTTATTGAACACTTTATTCCATATACTAACAAGCTGCCGAGACACGTTAAAATTATGTGCAACTTCTGCTTGTGTTTTTCCTTGTTTTAGGGCGGTTATAACAGCTTTTTTAAAGTCAGTGGAATATTCTTTAAGCTTCGGCATGTTAAAAGAATCACAATAAATTGATATACACACAAATCAAGTAATACTACAACCGACACTTTGGAAAACTCGAAACAAAATGACTTGTCAAAATACTTTTGAGCGCAAGATATGGAATGTTTGTCATTCAGCGCCTACTGTGAACAAACAAGTTCAGACTTGTTGTTTACTTATGACCTGCAATCACATCACACTCAACGATAAACTAAAACGTTTTTTATTTAGCACTATGTAACGCGTAATAACAAAGAATTTCTTGTTGTCAAAATACTTTTGAGCGCTACTGTATATATAAAATTTATACATATATATATATATATATATATATATATGTATATATATGCATGTATGTATATGTATATCAATCGTTTGGTATACATAATTAACACGCACGATAGCCTGGCGTGGCCAGTTATCTACATAATAGTTCTAACTAGACATTGCACTTTGATCGATAGACGTCGTTGATATTATAGGCGCCGCAAACGTCACGGACACCAGAGACGTCATAGACGTCGGGTCACGTATCTAATGAGCAATCGTGATGGCTAAACGTTGCGATACCACCATTATCTAACCAGGTTGTAGCTCGCAATATCCATCTAATAAATCTAATCGGAGCAAAATTACTTATTTTCTCTTGAGAGAAAAGTAAAATAGCTTTTTTTCATAATTGACTCAATTCAAACGAAACCTGTCTATATTGCAGGCATGATCAAATCCCTAATGAACCGACAATTTAGCTAATGATGCAGATCAGGAACTGTTTGTTGTACATATGTCTATTGGCACCGCTATTTGGAGAGAGAACAGTTTGATTAGCCGGCGATAGACATGATTGCAATGGAAATATCAAGAAATGTTCCTACAAATAGCCGGATAGTTAAGTTATGGATATCGTGATATATTAAACAAATCAGACATATCGTGATATATTAAACAAATTAAAATAGCGTGTTAGATTGAAGTCAAAAAATATTTCTACAAATAGCCGGATAGGTCATAGATATCGTAATATTTTAAACAGATCAGACATATCGTGATATATATTAAACAAATTAAAGTGACGTATTAGGTCGTATTCTTTTATTTATGTTAGTTAAATTCACATATTACATCGATCGATTATTACTTAATGGATTTTCTAAATCGATTTATTGACAGAACGGAGTAAACCGTTGAATCAGATAAACCAATTTGCAACTTAGATTCAATACGAGATACTCCATCCAGAGTTTTTCCATCAAGAAACGTGTAATAGAATCCAAAGAAAAATGCACTTTTCGACGCTGCCGTCTAACCGATATCGCCGGAAATGGGCGCGTCCCTGCACTATCCTGAAATCTATCCACGCGAAGGGATGCCCGTCGGTGGCGTACGGTTACTGCACCCATCCCTGCCAGCACTCGATGCGGAGACGAGTTTCTGGAAAGTTGGACAGGAGCGGCTAGTTGCACGTGCAGGCACGCGATCGAGCGAGAGATTTTTGCACGCGATCATACGCCGCGTCGGATGAATTCCCGAACGACGGCCCTCCCAAGCCCATGGGATCCGGTACGTGCGTTAACGTGACCGTAACCATTGGCCGTCGCGGATAAAAGTATTACACGTAATGAAATCGTATCTGCGGGAATCGTAGAGACATGGCTATTACTGATACCGTTAATGTTGAATCGGATAAAGAAATAAGGCTCGGGATTAAAAAGAAAAGTCTGTTAAAAGTGAGCTCGACAAAAATCGAAAAAATTGAAATCAATAATTTTAAACATTCTTTTGCATTTTTTGTTTAACTAATTTCTTGACAAAGTTTAAATTTTATTAATTGATATTTAATTAATAATTATTATCAATTTATTTTAGATTATATTTATTATAAATATAGGACTTGATTTGGATTTGATTTTTATATTTTATTTGAAATACTAAATGTTATCGATTAATATCCAAAATGTCTCGTTCGATTAATATGGTCAAAAATTTAACTATCCATGACCTAACTATCTGGCTATTTGTAGGATATTGATGGCTATAATTCATTAGAGCAGATGCAATACAGACGAATGTATCATTGCATTATATGTAGAAGAGTAAATATCTCTCTATCTAATCAAAGTATATATTGAAAGGAGATGTGTTTGCTGTGCCACGATATTTATTTGCCATGTTATTACCTTAATCGGCCTACGTTCGTTTCTACGCTAAACCGGATTTTAAGCTACGAGTACAAATTAAATTTCCGCCAAGAAAAGTCAAATGCAAATTGCTTCGCGTGATAAAATTATGTAGTTACGTATCAGCGCTTTTTTCGAGAACACCTTGTATAGTTCATTAGACGGATAAACCATAAACTAATTGCACCCATATACAAAGATTACAACCAGATAGTTTGAAGCGGTAAAATACGGAATGTATAATTGGAAGATAAATTACTACAATGTCCGCCTTTCGAAACGCGCGCAGTTTTCTCTGAACCGTAGAACAAGTCGATCGTCGAAAGCAATTACTGACCAGATATGCACGGTTATATACGAGCGAGTGATCGATAAGAGGGTGGTTTTCGTGATAAGAGTGAACCAGTCCTGTAGTTTCAGTGTAGCCTCAGCTACCAATTGGGCGCCTTCACCTTTAAATTATAGTTAAAGAAAAGGATCAAAGGCTCTCGTTCGTCCACTGTGCAACTTTACTAGCCAATTTTTGTTCCGAATAATCTTATTTCCCACGGTTTATCCCAGTGCTTTAATTCTTAGTAACGTATACGAAATCTAAACGAAAGTCATGAATATAAATAGCGTACAAAAGTTCCGCTCGCATTTCAATAAATACCAATTTAATGCATGTGTATCGTTTAATAATCAAAATAATCAATTCGTTAAACGAAGCGCTTCGCGTTACTTATTCATTCATCCGCAGTATGCCGTGCGTTTATCGCGTGTCGTATCGGTAGCGCAGAACGAAAATACCGCATTAATTAAAGTGTGCTGTAGTAATCAGCTGGTAGTAATTACCTGTCGGTGTGTCTTGCATCGCGACCTGAAGCTGCCAACCTTTCTCGAATTTTCGGTTGAAATCGGTTTGCGCGAATCTCGCGAGTATCGAGCGGCTCTCTTATCGTAATTAACAAAATTTTGTATTTGTATCAATGAGGGCGAAAATTCTGAATTTTCTTCAGTCAGATCGAGAGAAGAAATAGATAATGAGATGTAACATTAATTAATGATTATATTAATAAATTTCCAAATAGTATATTGGAAATAAATTATTTCTGCTGATAATGACACCCAACAAGTTTTAATATCCTATGATTTATCGGGCATTTTATAAAATTTGCATTTGTTTAAAGAATAAATTATTTAAAGAGGCGAATCTCTTCGTTAAAAAGAAAAGATGGCCCTAGACGACACTTATGTCTCTCGCATTAGCAGCGCCCATCTTTTTTTCATTTTTTCGCTATCTCGTCGTAGGACTTTCTCTCGAATGTGAGACAAATCGCGAGTCGGTGATTTATCGACACTGCTGGACCACTCGAACGTTCGAGATCGCACCGGCGGTAAATTAAGCGTTTCCACAGAGCTGCAGCCCGTAAATGGGTGACACTCGATTTGCTCGCATGGCTTTTCGGGCGCCGTCAGAGATACGATCAAAGATACGACCCAAGATTTGGTCAGGGTGTATATTGCCAACAAAGAAGCTTTACGTGGAAAATGCTATAATAATGGGATCTCCTTTGAAATTAGTTGAAATAGATTGATCAGGAAATATTTGCACGTATTTAATCTATCATTAGATTGTAATTTATCATTTGTCTTTTACCTAGGAAGTCTAGTCTTAAAAAAAATAGATATTAAGAAATGTACAAACATTTACGTGCAATAAATTCTCATAAATCTTACGAAATGACAAGGATATAAATTTGTGACGTATCAGACATTTGCATAAATTCATTTCATTTATTTAAGATTAAGAGATTCTCTAACCAATTATGTCTTTAACAATGCAAATGAGTAGCAAAACATTGTTCCGCACAGTAAGTTTCAACTGGACTCTAATAGAATTTTAACTGAGACTCAGTTACCAAGACGTTTCGTATTTAAATTCGGAACTTACGACAAAAGATGGTGTATTCCAACTGTATTTTTACTGTAGAAGTATGATCGCGTGAAATTCATCAGAAAATGCAATATTAAAATTTAAAAGGCAAACCTTGCAAAACATACCGTACCGCGACTCTACTGTCCAACATCTTTTATTATGAAATATGGATAAATAACATCTTTTAAGGTAGTTTTCTACAATATTTCTTCTACACGTGCAATTTATTCTTGCAGCCAACAAACAAATGGTAACAGAGAACTGCTTGTACAAATCTGAAGTGTGGTTCACCGCGTGAGTTTAACCAGTGGGCACGAGAGCTTCTCCTCCTTGTTACAAGAATATATAACAAGTGCGGTGCCTAAACCGACCACGCGCATAACATTAATCCATATTACCTTGTTTTACAGGATCCTCCACGCTCAGCGGGAATAATGCGGGATTACGTTGTAAATAATTCCGCGTATTGTTACATGAATCACGACCGCATAAGAGGAAAATCGATTTCAATGCATTTTTATTGATTACGATTTATGATTTAAAAACTGCCAAGAATATTTCAAATTTATCACATAATCTGATTGGTTTAAACAAGATAATGCCCGCAACGAGTTTACGTGCAATAAATTATATAAAAGCTTTTTAAATCCTTAAAAAATTTTTGCAGCAAATGTTTCATAAAAGGAACTCGTAGAAATTTATTAAATTACAAATCACATCTTGAAAACAATTTTATTTGATATTTTTCAAGATTTAAAAAATTATATTAAAAGATTTTTATTATACTTTTATTTAAAGCTTTATACATTATTTAAAGTAAGCATTGTATCTTCACACTTTAACAAATAAGTGCTGAATATTATCCTATTATCATATTGTAAACTTAATGCCAAATGAGTCTTTTAATCTCGTTTCTCGCCCTTTTGAACAAGCGAGTCAGGCGAGAGCGAGTCAGGCGTGGCTATTATTATTTTCTTCGAGTCGTAACAAATATAATGCGAGAATATATGTACACGAACCTCTTAATACCAGAACGAATCTTTCCTCATGGCAATACGACCATTAAACATTTAAATGGATTCCCATGGTGGCTTTAGAACGATACAAGGAATACGGTAAGTAGCGACAGGAGTAAGAGATAGAGCAATGCAAGGGCGGGGGTGGAAACGGTTGGAGTTTCTGTAGTTTCGATATCTGCCTCCGCAAATGTTGCAACGGGCGCAGCGCTCAAATATTTATCGGACACGCCTTACATACCCAAACTAAAACTCCGGATTCCGGTAGTTACGACGTTATTAATGGTCTGCTATGAAATGCTCGTAAATTTCGTGGAATTTAACGCCGATTCTTCCTTAAGCTATGTCGAAAATCGCTATTAAAGTTGGCAGCAAAATTATTTATACTACATCAATCGTTTTTTCCTTTCACTTTCCTCTTTTTGATGTATGTAATTGTTATCTGTTGCGCTAAAAAATATTTTAATCATTTCATTCCGACTAATTTTAAATCATGAATTTGAGTATAAGAATGATGTAAGACCGCTATACTTTTATACGCGCATAATTAATAAATCATGTACCGTTCTCGTGATACCCGGAGCGCTTTCGTCGTTCCTTCATCGATCCTACTACAAGAGAACGATATAGAGTCTCTTATAAAGGTCGAAGACACTAGTCTCATCTACATATAATGTAGCATACAAAATTTATACGAAACATCATACAGTTTGGCAGACTTATTTCGTAAAACTTTTAAATTCCGATAATACGTAACGAAAAATTCACATTACAAGAAAACTCTACAAACTTTTAAATCTGCATTGGGAAGAGTATAATTCATATTGATGATGCATTTTAAAATTCCATTAAAAGTAATAACAATTATATGATCTCTTTTTAAATTATATTTTATCTAGATATTTATACTATTTGCTTTAATCCACAAATAGCAATTTTTTAAATATTAAACCGAGAAAAATCTTAAAAGTAAATAAATAAAATAATATTATTATTGTACTTATTTGTCTTCATTATTTAATAATAGTATTCTCTCTTTAGACTTTTATATACTATTTTAAACATTTTAAACTGAGGTGCCTTAAAGATCCTAGATAGCCTGCTGCAACTGTACGCGAGCTTTACGCTTCGCTTATTCGAATATTCCCAAGCGTTCCCAAGCATACACCGACGTAAAAGCATTGAAGACGACATAGGTTAAGCTCGTCTTTTCCTCTCGCAAATATAAAAAGTTGCTCTTCGAAAGACGAACGTGGTTGTAACCGCGGATCTGTGGGTTCCCGGTGGTTTGCAGTGACGGGTTGAAAGGGGAACCTTTAAAAGCTCTGGCTTGTGCTCTTTGAGAAAACGGTTAATTTGCAAATACTTTACTGGAATATCCTGTCGCATTTATTTCGAGATATATGAAAATCGCTTGATTACTCTAAAGAGCGAATACATATCATCATGGAATAGGGTTAAACCCAGCTAATTTCTTTCCCTGCATCTGTGCTTTCTTTGCATTCCAGCTAATTTTTATTTACACCGTGTAACCATCGGAAAAATTTCAGCAAATTGAATTATTAATTTCGATCGATGTAGCAATGAAAAATTTCTTACATGAATAATTCGCAAAACGGTTCTTACGTGCATACCATACATATAAAAATCGCGAAAATGTTTCGTATGCGCGTTCTGGAGGAGAAACACTCAAAAGTTGAGCCATCGACGTTTACCATCGTTTTCCCTTCCTGTGTCTCCACACCCTCTCCTAACATTCCCATCAAAATCCATTAATAAAATGGAGCGAACGAGGCGAAATGCGCCTGTACGTATTTATATTTGTATTCGTATTTGTGCACGAGGCGATGCAAAGAGTAGGATGCGGAGAGGGATACAGGCTGTAGAGGGGAGAGTGCAGGTAGACGCAGCGAGCCGCATAGCGCGAAACGGAGTACATAACGTGGATTGTGTAGACGCTCCCCATGTAGGGTATGCGCGCATAACACTTCGTATATACGTACATGTATATATGCATATATGCGTTATACGCGTGGCGCGATTCGCGCTATCGTGTTCTCGGCTCGGCGCGCCTCTCGTACTCGCAATATCGAAAACAATGCGATTTTACTGCTATGAGCGCGCGGGCAAAATGCGCATCGTGACTCTCCTCCGGCGAACGAGTACACTCCAGGGGCGCCACTAAAAACCGCATGCAGCTTTTTTTACGCACGAATGAACCGCGCGTCTCGCTATTATCGTTACACGCGTGTTCCCGAGGCACGCCCGGAGAAATTTTCGGCGGAGACGGCCGCGATACGGTGCAAGCGCGTCATTAAATTTAAGCGTTTCGTCCACCAGTTTGCATATAGTCGAAAATGGCTCTCCTTGTACAGAGCAATATTATGCGGATAACCGTGGAGGTGCCTGTGTATGTGTGCCATGTACGTTAAGCTTTTGCCGAAATTAGGCATAATTAACCGCTCGTCCCTCTCATACGCGGCTTGCAAGAGAGAGAGAGAGAGAGAGAAAGAAAGAGAGAGAGAGAGAGAGAGATCGATTTAAATATATTTACTTTAAATTTACTTTAAAATATTATACGTTTCGTTATTAATATATATATCTGCGTGTATAATGATTTCCGGTTTTATTATTCGAATGCGTTATTCGAAATGAAGAGGAAAATAATCATTGAAAAATATGAAAAAGTGTGGATATAAAAACAGATGTTTTTCCGAGAAATTTCCCATTTAAAATTCACCTATTTCTTTTTTATCTTGCTCTCAGCGTCAGATATCAATCTAAATTATAAATCGAGAATTACATCGCTACTTTGTCAGGTTTGACAAGTAAAAATAATTAGATGCAAAAATGCACGTGAAGCGATCTTATTTGATTTCATGGAATTATTTGATTCTAATTACACAAATTAATAATATCGTTGATTAAAAACAATTAATATATGTATTATTTTCAAGGCTTTAAAAACTATTTAAGAAGAAGTCTTCCATATTTTGTTTTTAGACTGGGAAAAAGACCGAAAATGCCAAAATTACATTGATTTCTGAGGGAGATTTTATAAGCAATGTTTATCTGCCACGATATCGGCCAATCGGCCCCATAAATTCCTCAAAGTATTCAACGAAGCTTGAAATTTCCTCGGTAAACGACGGTTGCTCGGTCGAGCTAACGTGGTCCCTGTCTCTGCCTGATTTGGTTTAATCTCGATCGAGCAGATAAGATTGAAATATGAGGTCGATAATACCGATACCTTGTTACATGCTTCGACTGGTGTATCGAGTAACGAAAATCATCGTTTGGTGAAGGTAAACCTTTAGATGCACCACATTTGCGAAATCGAATATGATAAGAGCGATCGAGAATCATTTCGCAATTTGTGATTTTAATTGAAGTAATTAATACGACGCGTGTTTAATTATTATAATACGCATATCATCTTTCATTATATGTAGCGTAATAATAAAGGCAAATGTGGACTAGAAACTAAAATGCATTTTACATTAAATAGGAAAATTCACAGACAATTTACACGCGACATCTCGCTAATTTAGCCTTTGCGTTTGTAATTTTGCCTCGTGCTTCGCCACGAAAATTTAACGCGTGTACTTACAGAACAAAGGGCGCTGTTATTCCGCTGAATGCAAAAAGACATATTACAGGTTTTTTTTTTACCAACGTGCCATACGCGAAACAAAGATATGCACGGATTATACTGACGACCGTGCGCGGTAATTTTTCTTCCGCCGATCGGTGGACGTTTAATGATTAAAAGACCATTTCACGTGGCACAAGAAGTTTTCTTAATGGAAGTCACACAATGACTAGCAATATCGTTTACCATCACCGTCGCTAGCATCGAGAACGTAATTATTTCGCCGACGCTAACGGCATCGAATAATGAAAGCCCCGATCGATTGCTCGCCCTTAGTTAATAATTATTGTACCAGATGGAATAGTATTGCGTATATATCATTGGAAATGATGTACACGCATAGAGCAACAATTTATGAGTGGTTCAACATTAAATATTAGTATAAAACCATCAGATTTGTTTGTAGATGTATCTATTATTGGAGGATCGCTAATCTGACTCTGAATGTTACAAGTTAATAACGATATATTTTGATCGCCTCTTTGCAGTTGATATTTTGTTCAACTTATACTTATCTATGTCACGCGTCATTAAACCTGAACTTTTATGCTGCCGACGTCAGTTGAAAAGCATTATCAATGTAAAAGTTGTAGAATCTAACAAGATGGATCAAGTGGAAAACTTGATGAAACTTTTATTTTATGCGTTTGTGCGCTGTACTTTCTGTTTGAAATTCTTTTCTATCTGTACACATACACATTCGAAACTTAGAATAAGAATATATTTCCTCGATAAATTAGCACGCCACATTTCTCTCGAGTTCTTTGAATGGTAAATACAGGATGTTTCTTAATATAAGTGCGAAAAATTTTAGGAGATGATTCTTTGTCGAAAATTAAGGGGAGAATTTTTCATATAAACATATACTCCTACATCCCTCTCTGTGGAGTTACACTCCTCCAAAAATGAGGGTAAAAATTAGGTTTTTATTTTTTTCTCAAATTTGGAATAAGTTAAAGAAATGAAATTAGGTGGATATTTTCTATTAGTAAAAAGGTTATTTATTAATATATTTTTCAGCCCCCCGTATTGTTATAAGGAGATGAAACTAGCAACCCCTAATCAATTTTTTATTAGAACTTTTTAATGGGCCGGAATATGATCATCTAAAAATATGCATTAAAAAGTTTGATTTATTTAGAAACTTTTTTATTTCTTTTATTTTTTTCACAAAATCAGTAGTTTTCAAGAAAAAAAAATAAAATACGTTATCGTGCATGATGCTAAATAGCATAGATTTCGAATTACGAGAAGTTCAATTTTAAAATAAAAATAAAATTAGAGTAAATATTGGGAAAATTGGAGCAAAAACAAAATTATAATAATAACCTAAAAACCTAAAAAACAAAAACCTAATTTTTACCCCCATTTTTGGAGGAGATTAACTCCACAAGGAGGGATGTAGGAGTATATGTTTATATGAAGAACCCCCCTTAATTTTCGACAAAGAATCATCTCCTAAAATTTTTCACACTTATTAAGAAACACCCTATATATTTTTAATTTTCTCCCTATCAATTTTCTCTTCTCTCTGCTTGACTAATTCCTAAACCAAAACCTCTGCGCGCAGACACATCGAGCAGGCGACGATTCACGAGGATAATGTACATCCGGCATACTCCCGCGCTATTCAGGTGCAAGGAAATCCGGTTCGTCAATAACCACTCGCGTAATCGCGAGAATGCAATAGCAAATGGCGATGGCGCTTCTCGTGACTGTTAATCGTTGAATGCGACTATAAAGCATTTTCGCTTTAACATTCTCGTTAAAACGCGCTCAATCCGCGCTCCCTTGCCGGGCCGACGACGCCGGCACGTACCGAGATGGGCGAAACTAATTTCCGCTCGGAGATGAAACAGCCACTGTCGTTTAATTCGTGCCTTAGTGTCAATGGGGCCATTAACGCTTCATCGGAGTGTGGATATTTCGCGCGCCGTTTATCCGAGCGATTCCGCCGCGTCGCGCGCTCCGTTTTTAACGGATTCATTTTGTTTCATAACGCGCGATGCATCGCGTCACAAGGTCTGCATTTTGATACCCGTAATGCCCGTCGTTCGCGTCGAATGCGCCTCGTTACGTTACCGGTTAATGATTCACGGCGCAAAACGCGGCTTCGAAATTCGAACACGTCCGCGGCACCGGTTTTGCAGTCTACGGGGATTACAATTGAATCATTTGCCGTGTATAATAGCGAAATTACTAATTTCAATTAAATTTTTACTAAACCTTTGGCTGAATTTGTCGCCGTTAAATAAACCGATTGTGTGACTATGGTACAGCTAATGTACAATAATTAATTATTTTAATTTTTACCCGCTATTATCATTATTATGATGTGCTATTGTTGAATGATTTAATTATCCTTCGAGGTAATGCGAAATGTCAAAGTAAATAACGTAAATAACATAAATGTATCGTTATTTTAACATCGCGCAAAGAATTTAAATGTAGTACTATGATTTTTTCCTTTTTTGAATAATTATAAAAATAATTATCAATCAATCTATTTTAATGAAAGAATCTCTATTAACGTCCGCATGTGAGAAAGGATAATTCTAATCTTTTAGCTAAAATATATTCGAGGCTATGATGTTTTAGCAAGCAAAGGTATCGTTTATCCTATGCAAGAAGACGTCTTCGAGCGAAAGCATGGCTTTTCCCGGCTGGCACACCGCATAAATGATACATAAACACTGGCATCGTAAGAGTGTACATAAGCGGCGCAAAGCGTGAAGGCAGTCTCTCCGTCCTACGTAACGAGGAAACGTCTACCGGAGCTGGGCAAACAGATGTGAAAATTGGAGCCCGGTGCTCCACCGCCACCGCCATTCCCTTCGTGTTGCATTCCCCACGGTCAATAAACACCGACTCCTCTTCCCTTTTTCTTTTCCGTATCATTCTCCTTCGGAAGTCGCCGTAGCGAATGATGAATCACCACGAAGTACGGGCTCTTCGCGTACTCACTGCAAATTCGCTATAAGCAGATTTAACTCTGTTGTGATTACGTTGTTGCGCATATTTATTCGCGAGAGATGTTCCAGTACGGTGCGTCTTGTAATGCACTTTATTTATCGGGTTATTTGCAGCGCTATTTTCTCCGAGAAAGAGTTACAAAATTGCATTTATGTACTAGACATTATCTACAAATATTATCTGTATATTGCGAAGCATTGTTAATTCTGTATTATAATGTCCTGAATTTCGAGTTAATTTGTGATATTTACTATCTATTAAATTCATCGCTTTTGAACGCATTTTTACATTACATAATAATACACAAATTTTTTAGATATATATAATTGACATGTTAATCGATAATGCTAGTGTAGTAATATCTATTTTAATATATCTATTTTAATGATCTATCTATTTTAATAAATAAATAAAGAAAAAAAAAAAAAATATATATATATATATATATATATATATATATATATTTTTATATTTTTTTTATTTTTATATTTTATATATATATATATACTTTTTTCTTTATTTATTTATTAAAATAAATATATATCACTAGCATTATCGATTAACATGTCAATTATATATATCTAAAAAAATTGTGCATTATTATGTGATGTAAAATGCGTTCAAAAGCGATGAATTAACAGATAGCAAATATCATAAATTAAAATATATATATATATATTTTAATTATATATATATATGTGTGTGTGTGTGTGTGTGTGTGGGTGTGTGTGTGTGCGCGCGCGCGCGCGCGCGTGTGTGTGTGTGTTATTATATTTAAATATTTTTAAATAAAGAGGAATTTTTCTAATTAAAACTACTTTTTATCGTGTTTACTACCTGCATCATCAATATCCTCAATACAAAGATTTCTCAATACATCCATATTTTTTTCACATTTTTTTCATTTATTTACGTCAAATCTCGGCGATGCGTTGATATCATGGAAATATGGTATCGATGAGATAGTAGTATGCGCATAAATATAAATATGCACTTTTTATTTTTATATATAAAACAAGATATGTATGCCATCAGCCGGCATTTTTATATTTCGCATCGTCGTGATGTAGAGAACAAACGAAAAGCAATAGTGTGAAAAACAAAAGCCGTGGTGACTTTAATGTTCGAAATTGTATTGGCTTTCCGTAGTCGTTACGATTGCAAAAAAAAAGAGCGTTATATTTGACATTCTATGAAGTGATGTAACGAAATGTAAAAAACTTACATGCATATTTTTAAAGAAGCTTGATAAAAATATTATTATAAAATACTCCATACATTAATAATTAATATCATACGTTATGAAGCTTAAATGCTCGATTTCTAATATTATTAATAAATTTACATTGATGAAATTCACTGCGAGCTTGCGCGCGATGATTTCAAAGTTCGCGATATACAATGTGTGAATTCCTCTCGAGTATAAATGACAGTTTCTATGATATTGCTTAAATGAGTTTCCAACTGTCTTTCTCGTTTACCATATGACAGCGGGGTCGCTTCTAAAATAAAACGGATATTGAGAAATGTCACAGAGAGATCGAATCACATACTTCGCTCTGCCGATAGTTCTTCTATTGTACAACTTTGCAACGGTACTCGACTGCTACTTCCTTACAAGAAAATCACTAACATGTGCTTCTATCTTGTACCATTCTTCTTACCAAGATGTCCCGCAAATTCCGTTATTATATCTTTTTGATTATTTCTTCAATGTTGAACTTTACTATTCATTTATAATAATAATAAAAAGTTTTCTGGAATTATGGATAAAACACGGAAAGAAATTCTATTTAAAAAATATTTCTTAAAGTCAAACAATATAAAAAAAATTAACAGAGCCATATTGAACATATGATTAGTGACAGTATAATTGTATAAAAAGAAATTGGCACGCACTGTCGATATTTACATTTACAAATTAGGAACAAATTTGTTCATTTTTAAAATCCACAAAATGAATTTATTTATTTTAATTTCAAGCTTGAAATCCTTGCGATCCTATTATAATTTTGCAATCTGTTTGTTAAGATTCTCATTGTTAATGCATCAACGATGAACTTCCCGCCATCCTAAAACCACTCACGACTCACGTTGCTGTTAGGCATCGTTCTGTGGTTTCTCTTGGCAAGCTGTGTAAGGATAATACTAGATACAATAATGGCAATTATATGGCTCGGAGTGCCGGTAATTGCCAGACGTAACTCACGACTGCCGCGACATTCGCCGCACGCACGAAGTTCGCGAGTAGGTTGAGGAAACTTGCCTCATAACGCGCTTACATAAGGTCGTCCTGAGCCGCGGGCGAGAAATGTGGGATAGAAATAAATTAATTCTCGTCAAATGCGGAGGACGCGAATTACGCGAAGCGGTAAAGCACGTTAAATGCTCGCGAAAATGGTCGAAGCAATGCCAATAGTAATATACATGTTTACCTGTTTTTTCGTAAATATTTGTGCACACGCATAATAAAAAGTAAAGAAAGTGCACTTTTTAATGACCATTATTGCACCACTTTTGTATTAAAGCCTATAATTTACCAAGATTTTTAATAAAATTTCATTATTCTTTCCATTCATAGAATGTGATCAGAATGTGATCAGAATAGGTACATATTGCGCATGATATTCGCAGTATTTTTTTAATGATTTTAATAATTTTTATAATGTTAAGATTAAATATACGTAGAATTGTACTCAGCGTGCAGCTAAGTAATATTTTAATCGAGCATTGTGATACAGGAAATCACATATCTTGTTACGTGTATATATCTTGCCATTTTACATCACTCTCAAACAAGAATTGCATTCCTTATCGGTAGATCTCCACGGCATTTAGATGGACGTTTCAGTTACGCGATAATCTTGTCGTGATTTGTAAAGAACTTTCACTTATGGATGATGCTTTCTATCGAAAAGGTCTGCAAATATTTTTGAGACATTTACGAGTATTCCAAGTTGTATTCCAGGTTACTTTCTATGCTAATATTACTAATATTATGGTTGTTCCTTTAGAACCAGATGTTAATATGCCATTAACAAGAGCTCATTAACGATAATGATGATGTACACGGATACTTTCTATTTTTTTTACAAACTTTATGTACACTCTAATATAAATACCGCTATAAATACGCATATTTTTAATGATAAAACTATGTATTAAATTAAAACCTATTCCTCATGTTAGGAAAAAGAGAATTTGATTATTTGATTATTAATGTTTCCCATGTATAATGTTCAAATTTCATCTCGTAAATGGTAGTCGAAAGGGTCATTTCTAGCTGATAATTTCGTCTATGTGCTTTGGATTGTTGGAAAATGTTTCGGTCCGGCTAAATGTCAGTAGATCTCAGATTATTCGACGTATGTACACAGTATATCAACTGCTACTTAGGAAGTACCGGCAAACTTGCGCCCTGCGTTTACTCTACTAAGATCGTGTATCTATCTACCGACACGGATATCCCTAGCTGGTATCGCCGCGTGTGAGAAAGTCACGCAAATCGAGTGTCTTGGAAGTTCTCATTTCAGTGATCATAGTGTGTTTACTTAGAAACTTCGATAGATCAGTTTTCACTTTGCTCGAGAAAGGCTACGAGAAATACTTTCGGTTCAGTAAATCTTGCTAAAAAAGTAGTGTCCATCAAAAAAAAAAAAATATATTCTCGTATAGCAAAAATTGTTTTTTCAATATCGCAAGAAAATATTTTCAATTAACATTCGACTAAGTTGTTGGCAGGAGAAACTATCTAAGAATCGCAAGAGAGGAAAAAGTATCGAAAAGCTTAGCTTAACGCGGCGTAGATGAAGCGTAATACGCTATCACGGCATGTTCATTTGAGGAAAGCACTTCCACTTAGAGAAACAATCGCGAAATTTATCTAAGTGAGATGTAATATTATTTCAATCTGAATATCTCCGGCCATTATTATTATAAATTGAAATTTTACGTGATCAGTGTTATAATAAATATGTCATCCATTCATATAATAATTATGCAAAACAATAACTGTGATTCGACACCGTTAATGTTACGAATATCGCGATTTTCATATTTCTTTTATAATTGCACGTACAGTCGGACATGCTGAAAAATATGGCAACAATAAAATCGATTGTTCGATTCAAAAACACTTCAAGCATTTCACGGATTTTTTTATGGATAATAATCATTTTTTAAATGAATGAGTATGTGCATACTTTGACGTATTGAAGTCGATTTTTATAGCGAACTGTATTAATATCGGATTCTTTGTCTTTTATATTTTCCTTCAAAGCACAATAGAAATAATTTTATACAAGAAAATGCTTTTGTCATTCGTAATTTTTGTTCTTTTTTATCGTTACCACATTCATGTTTAAGTATGGACGGTAGTTGTTGCTCGTACGTAAATCATTTCTCCGCTCCTCTTTTCCGCTCTTGTTACGAGAGTAAAACCATTTCCTCTCGTGCTCTTTTTACTGAATACCCCGTCCAGTCGGCTATACCTTCACATTTTTTTTCCCTCGCGTACGCGCTTTGTCGTTCTTTGTTTGCGTCTTCGACGCACATTTTCCTCGATTTGCTTTCACCCTCGTTGGTCACACTAACAATAAGTTTTATGTACGATTCATACTTAAGTTGCAGCTGGATTAAATAACATCACGAGGAATTTATGATACTCTATCAAAGTTTTGGGCTATTAAAGCTCGCATAAAGATTGTTCAAAGAGCGAAGAGAGAGCATACGCTGAAAACGGCAACGAAATTACTGCGCTCCGGATTATATCTATGCCCTTTAATCTGCTAGATTGGAAGATACTAAGGATGGTTGGAGTACGCTTGTAAAGGAAAAGCCGTGCAACAACAACGCCGGGTTGTATCGCAACCTGTTCGTATCCTTATTCCAATTAACCGCCACATAAATTCTACAACCTTCTAACAATGTTCTTCCGCTGTGGACAAAGAAGATATCCAAATAGCTTTCCAACTGGAAAATGTTATTTCTTCTTGAATTGTTCAATGCATCCCTTTCCGTGTATTCTTTTATAATTACTAAATAATTAATAGCAATTTTTATTAAATTATTTTGCGATTCTGAATCTCTAATTTTAATTTAGTTTTACAATTTAATTTACATCTATAATTGATTTGTTTTATAATTGATAAAAAATTTGATGCTGTAATTTTTATTTTTTTTTACCAAAAGAATTTAACTCTCGAATATTAATATAAAAATTTCGAAACGTCAAACCAAGCAAAACAAGCCAAGAGATGTTTACAATGAAAAGAAGATTCTTTTCTTATGGTATCGAAACGAATGCGAAATTTCTTCAAGAAAATCTTTCTCCGTTTTTATGTTCCATGCTGTAAAAATGGTCAGATTGTCGTGGAGTGTTACCAGAAGATCCACGACGTTGAATTATTGTACATCTGCAACGGCAACAAAACGTATGTGGCATTCGTTATGGACGGTCGTTCCGGTTCCGCATTATACGTTTCCGCGATAAAACTCCTCGAAGGAGCCACCGGATAGACGTCGTTATTGTACTCTTTAAGAAGTACAATAGCCATAAGGATAGCTTCGTAGTCAAGGAGATGTGCCAAGGACCGAGAGACTGGATCATGGGAAACAAGTCTCGATGGTACGCGGTTTCCACGATCGCCGCGATTTCGCGACAAGTCTTTTCCATCCCCCATTCGAGAATTTTATCGCGGACGGTTAAGTCGCATCGCAGTGCGAGCTACAAATATCACCATTAATTGGACGAGAAGAGAGAGAATAATGCCTCGACGGATCTACGCTGGACCTACGTTTTCCTTATTCCACTTGATCCTAGAACCATGCACGACCATTGTATCCACCCGTCGTGGTCGAGCTCGCGAGCCCCGACGTTACCAAGGAAATAGAATGGCTGCAATTAATCTCGTGCGGTACAATCGGACCAAGAAGATGCGCTTTACGTTTATTACTGCAATATCTCTCGCGCTGATGACGTTTACCGCGCACGTCTATCATATAACGTATCTGCCGTATAATCCTTGTATAATTTTTTTTGTAATAAATTGTCGCTTGCGATTTCCTAGTCCAATTTCGATTAATTGATAGGAAGAAAGAATCATTGTTAGTGAAATAACTTTGTTTTATGCAACATAAAAATTTGCTCATATGTAATAAAACATCGTTAATATAAAATGATTTTTATGTCTATTAAAACTTCTTATATATATGCCTTTTAATTCTGCAATGTATAAAAGTAATGATATTCATCGAAAAAAATATTGCAAGTGTACATATATAAATTAGTATGTAACGTGCGAAAAGAAACTAGGAAATTATAATATTGTATTATATTGCGCGTAAAGAATTATTTTACTATTAGCACGATCGTATATCATCGCAAAGAAGAATAGAACCATTGTGTGGTCTTAGAACTTCCGTTTATTCCAGTCTCGCTTCATTACGTGCGCACGCGTAAGAAATACGGCTTTTCAGTTTTCGGCGAAATTTCCGGCGGAATTCGCACACATCGGATAACTACCGCTTGAGAGTTTCAACTACTTCAGCAAGCAAGAAAGATATCTGTTCGAGCTCGCGCAGCAGGTGAAGGCGAAATAAGATCGGGAAAGGAAGAGGACTCTCCCAGCAACAGCTGTTAGAAAACTTTACAGACCTTTGGGGTAAATAATCTCGAAATGGTGAAGGGACACTAACGGAAGAGAGAGAGAGAGAAAATCTCGTTTCTTAAAACGGTCCAATTATGATAATTCTTGTTCTTGCAGTTCGCTTGATCGCACAAATGCGACTAGAGACGATAACAAATAATTAATAGAAAGTTTAGAAACATTAATAAAGTATATACCATTCATTGATCGATTATAATATTATAATATTCGTGAAGCGATTGGAAAATACAAGTCTATAAAATTCAGATATAGAGATTGTTTAATAAAATATAAAATAAATTGTATATAGTTAGCATATATGTATTATCAATAATATATATATATAATCAATTTATCGTAATGTTTTTTCTTTATCTATTAACGTTGTCGTAAAAAATTGTTTTTATCTATAGTTATAGAGTAAATAAAAATTGTTTTTCCATCTATGTTTCTGAACAGTTGTGAATTTTCACGAAACAATTCTATGGAAATAAGAAACATTGAACGAATTTACAAAGATTGCTTTGATGTTCTTTTCTTCGAGCTATTCTATCGTTCTAGACACGCTGGCATGAGTCACTTTTACAGAGGAGCAATCACGTACATATTTACCCGGATATGTACATCTTATTCATACCTATCAGAGTTAAATTGAATATGTATACCGCTATATTCCTTCCATTTTATTTCTCTCTCTCTTTTTCTTTCTCTTCTATTTTTCCTATTACTTTGTCTTTTTTATTTAATAGTCTCCCTTTTAACCTTTTTTTTAGCTCCTCAATCCACAGCTCAGCTTCTCGCCGACAGCGAGAAACTTCGTTTCGCGGAATAGACGTTCCCAATTATTATTATGAAAGCACAGTTCCACCCACCACGTCCAATTATATCCCGCGAAACTAATCCGCAACTTTCTTTGCTAAATTTCGCGCTCGCAACTCGTAATAGGATTTTGAAAGCATAACTCGGCTCAAGCTCCTACGAGCTAGTCACGCGAACGAAATTTTTGCTGACAACGGAAAGCGGAAAAAATCGGATGACGTACATTATGTAGTGATGGGAATATTCCGCGGAATTAGACGGTCATTGCTCTAATTGTATTATTACTACGAAAATGATAAAAGAATTTATACGATAATTTGCATGAATTTAAAAGAAAGAAAATTTAAATTACGAGATTTTTCTTTTTAATATATTAATGTAAATTTCGCATATTTATGTGAATCAATATTTTATGATTTTATGTGAAATCAAATTCAGTACAGATAAAATATATATAATAAAAGCGAAGATTTACATATATCTTTCTTTCTTTCTTATTATTGCTTTAGAAATAAGCATTAAAATATTATTATTATATTGCATTTTTGCGCATGTATCTTCGAAACAGATTCTTAATATCACGTTGTTATGTGCATCGAGAAGTTTTCGAGAGAATTCATTTCTCTTTTCTGCATGTGTGTGTGTGTGTGTGTGTATTCTTAGGAGAAAACATACAAAATCTGCAAATATGTATTTATATTCCTTGTTTCCTTTTTATCATTTTCGATGAAATGAGTGCAAGTCAGAACATAGATATTATATAAGAGAGAACGTGCGCAGAAATATGCCTTCATTGATACTGCTATATGCGCGAAGGCAAGTGGATGTTTGTGGCGCCTGGAAACTTTCACCCAAATGGTATTTTCTCTGTAGACATTTCGCATAACTTTCACGAATATTTGCAAAGCGTTACGTACCGGGTATATTTCTAAAATCTATATACTTCATGAATGGTCCGAGATACTATCGATTTTTTTGTACCAGAAAAAACTTCGAATGTGAATGATTTATAGAATAAATAGATATCATATTATTAGTATTGTTGATGCATACTGTTAGTAAATTGAATGAAACTACAGTGTAACAAAAATATAGGAAATTAAGGTTCAACCATCGAACAGCAACTTAATCTAACTTAATGTAACTTTAGATTGTCCAGTATATAAGTATAATCGTGCAAACATAATTTATGTTAATAAACATAATACACATTATTAATCTTATTAATCTTAATAATCTATTATAAAGATGTCTAGATATAATCTTGTTTTTAAAAATTCTTGCAAACTAAAAAGCCTATTTCAGGTATCTTGTATACATATATATATATATATATATATATATAAATCCCAATTATTTATGTAAAAAAATATTTAAATTTCATTCACGTGACAGCAATGTATGTGACGCGATGTATGCAACAACGAATATTACGGGCGCATATAACAAGAACTGATGAATAATCCTAATGATTTTGAGATTATCCTCGCTCACGCAGGATTTTTGGGTGGCAGCTGCAGCGCAGAGGAGATAAGCTTCGATGTCGACTTCCGCAATGACCGGAAATACATCTCGATCTGCCGCCGCGAGATGTTGCTGTAGCAGGTACACGCGATTTCTCTCCACTGACCACCGTCTCGATGAAATTGGCTTCAGGGATCGAAGTGCATTACGAACTCTCTCGTGCTCTGCGAGAATCCTGGGAAGCAGTAAAGGTTTTATCTCCAGGACCGATCGTTTTTTTTTCTTCCTCCTACCGTTAATGCTCGTCTCGTCTGATCCTCTCAACTCCCAACTATTCGCATCTCTTTTCATTCCCTTCATAGTATAATTTTTTTCTCTACAATTTAGATAAAATCGTATTTTTTGCGAATGTATATAGACTCAGTACATACAGTGGAACGAGTGAAATGTATTCAACATTGATTTTCAAATAGCCAATTCAATCACAATTGAGAAAAAAGATCGTAAAGTACCATTAAGCGCGAGCAGGATGATAAAAAACTTTCTTCGCCCATCGCAAACTATATAATATCCAATCCAACTTATTATAAAAGAATCGTGGCAAACTTGATGAGAGAGCTGCCTTTCAAAAGAAAGAAAGTTCGGGTTAAGTTAACGCGTAAGATACGTACGCATCTGAGAGAGTAAATGAAAAAATCAGGAGAATATTTGACAAATTGAATGCAGAAAAGGAAAATATTTTCGTTCGCAAACCAATCTGAGAAATGAATTCTAGAACGATATCTATAACGGCAGTATTTTTCTTCCCCTCCTTGATCTTCTTGTGCATATAAAAAAATAATGACAACGATAAAAACTATTTACTTGAGATTTTATCGACGAAAAAATTCTTCTAAAAAAAAGCACGTTAAAAAGTTAATTGATGGTCACCGTCCATTATTGAGACGCTCATTAAAAATAATCGCGAGGATGTGGTGGTCTTGCAAAGTAAATAGTAAGTAGTCGATACGTCCGAATATCTTCCAAGAGCAGATAAAAAGCGATTTCCAAGGGACATTCTGTCAAGGTTTTCCGAAAGTTTTCTCGTCGCGATTGCGGCATCAAATCTCATTTCTCAAAGCAATCAGGCATCGAGTGACGTAACTTTCGCGATAGAGGAAACGAGTTTTTCCATTCGAGACGCGATTTTCCTTCTCTCGACGTTCACTCGCGCGCAAGCGAGTACCGCTGAACTTGTTTATGTCGCTTGTGCCTAAAATTTCAGTTCCAGATAACTTTTACTTTTACGATTTGCGGCGCGTTAAGCGAATGTGTGAACGCAGAAAGTTGAAGAGCCCGAATATAGCATTCGCGATTGCGATCAAACTCTCCTCGTCGAAACTTACTCGCGATCGTGAAAGTAGTTATCAGCGAAGTTCGAAATTTCATGTATGAGCGGCTTTAACCATTTCTTAATGCTCGCCAATGCAGCGAAGGATTATCTCCGAAATGCATCGAGGTTTAATACTCGCTGTGATCGTTTCGTGATCTCTCGAATTTATAGTCGTCGCGATATTAAGCTGAAAGTAGAACGTATATTCAACTACGGATATATCACACGAACGTTTCTAATAATAAATAATATTCTAATATTTCCTATAAATAGAATAGATAGAGTCGTATGAAGTTAAAATCTCTCGTTAAATGGTTGCGAGAAATAGCGTACAATTTCTATTTAAAGCTGCATATTTTAATGCAATATATAAGTTATCTATAACTTATAAATTGAGTCGTAATACCAAGTAATATCGCGTTATGTTCTTTTAGAAAATGACTTAATGCCTTTAATAGTGTTGCATTCTCTGCACAAGTTAATATCGCAAGCAAATTTAATATTACCAGCTGTTGCAGAAGCGCTATGCGAAGCCAACTTTAAACTTAGACAATACTCCGGTGTAAGAGTAGCTTATTCCTTGCCTCTCTGCGATCAAGTATCTAATATAAGAAGCACATAATACAAGACTAATAGTGCAATATTTACGTAATAGATAAGTAGCTAGCAAATTACGTGCTTATTTACATAAAATAGCAATAAATTGCAAAACAGCGATTAAAAAAAAACGAGAAAAAAAATTTTGACGTTATCAAAACGTTTTTCACATTTTTATAGCAAAATTTATGACAATGGTCAAAATATGAGGCTGCATTAAATTTTCCGCAAGACTACTCAGAAACGACGACGTTGACGAAACTATAACGATAAATTCGTGACTCGTGAAATTTCGCGATAAATTTCGCGCTCGTACCTCTGTTTTCTGCCACACAGACCGAGCACTATGTCGCAGAGTAGGGATGGTAACCATTCGAGGAGCAGCACCAAAATCCAGTGTAGCGGCCCGATGGATGTCATTCCGCGAATTCCAAAAGTCGGGTAGGGAAAACTCCAGCTGGCCCGTCGGTTATTCTTAATCAGATCCTCCCACGTGCAGCCCAACGTCAACGCGTTATAAACCACCGGCTTCGAAGTGTTGGATCTGAACAAAAACGAGAGCGTACATGAAAGAGCGCACTGTGTGGCATGTATAATCATTTCAGCATGCGCAATAATTAATCGCTTTATTTGCGATCAAGTATAGTAAATATTTTTTTTTTATTCAGAGTTGTGCAGTAATGTATGTAAATTGTTATACGTATTTGCATTATCAATTTTACAAGTCATCTAGTTTATATTGTTGTATTTTAATATAAAGATGCTAACGTATACATTTCCCAGTAAGTTTTTCAAGCAAACGTAAGCGATCTGACAAATCTGAGTAATCAGAAATCGGAGAATGAAAAAATGCATTATATTGTAAAATTTGTTTCGAGTGTTTGATTTTATTCATATGCATTGTGTAAGCATGTGTATGCATTGTTAATCATTTTAAATTTAGGTTTTTAAACGATTTAATGACAATTTATACGGATGGAGAAAGAGAGTAAGACTATAGCGCACTTTTATTTTTCTTATGATTTTTATCATTATAATTAATTACAATATAATTTTTAATCATTATAATTAATCATATTTCTAGACTAGTGTAACTGCTTTCAAATACGAATACAGTACTTTCGCTAAAGGCGAAAGAAAAAGTATAAGAGGTAGATGTAGAGCGCTTCGCTTTTGTAAAGTGAACGCAATCAACTTATTTGCAGTTCAGTCATTTGGAAATATCTTAAAACAAAGCAAAGAGATGCTCCTATTGACACTACTATCAAATGTAAGACTTCTGGAAAAAGTCTAGAGAAACATAGCTGTGAGTTTTATTCGATTCGTTTGTTAAAAGCTGACTGAAATAAAACTTGCAATTTAAGAAGCTTGACTTGGATTTCACTGTGCGCGCTGTTTAATTAAAACCTCGTATGAAGCAAAGAAAAAAGAAGTTTTATCAACAAGATACATCGCGCGCGATTGCGATCGAAATCCTTTCTCTCATGAGTCAACATTTTCGTTGCGAAATATTTTCAATGTTCATTTTACGCTGAACTTGTTTTCTCGTCGATGATCTTACATGAAAATCTGCTTATATCTTCGGTTTGATAAACCAATTTAATGTAATTTAACTATCCTCCTTCCGAGCATGGAGTGCAATTTAACTATCGATTACCTGCCCTCGCGCGCACAATTTCTATTAGCCGTCTTTTTCGGATAAAAAATATATCTTCCTATCATACTTTTTACAAAAGCTGAAAATATAATGCTGGGAAGATTTAAAAATTCAAAAGAAAACAGGGATTCTAAAGCTCTTAGCATTGAAAACTTAGTAGTAAATTCAAACTCTCATTTATTCAATCGTTGATTTAAGTAAAATGCTATCTATCGCAGTATTTCAACGACGCGCTGTAATAGAGTACGTGCAAAATTAATTCCAGCTAAAATGGATTAGTTAAAAGCCATAGAAATCAAAGCGAATAATTACGAGATTTACGTATTCCGAGTTTGCGTTACAAACTCAAAAGAGAAATAATGTATAAAATAAAAAAATTGGAAAGCAATGATTATTTTGTATCTTCAACGCAATAAAAAATATATTTTTATATAGTTTTTTATATAGATTAGATATTGCACATTGTTTAACTGATTTGTTTCATTTTAGCAAAAAAAAATACTAAATGTCAATTTAATATAAATTGATTTTATTAAACTATTAATTGACAATCGTGTTATATAACGTACTATTACTTAGAGCTCAAGGTAATTTATCTTTTTAATATGAGAAACTTATGATATATTATCAAGACAGAAGCAACCATGCTTTTAGCAAATTGCAGGGTGAATCTCAAACAAAACTGCAAGAAACGAATTCCGTTTTAGACAATTGAAGCGAAAGCGTTGGATGAGAGCAAAACAGTAATAACCGCGGAAACGGCGCGCACATGTAAAACGTGTTTGTTCGTATCCAATATTTCGCATTGGAAAACTAGATAAGCCGTGTCTACAACAAATTTCAATTGTGATATGTTAAAAACTTCAACGGATTGCGAGAAGGGTTTTATCCCTTTTTTTATTAACAATTTTATTTTTTTGATAAAACTAACCGTTTTTCACGGTTATCTTTTTCTATAAATCGAGTATTAATCCATCGTACGCATGAGATTTTGTACGGATTTTCGAATCGAATCACGCTCTTTAATTTTCATTGATTTTGCATTCCCTGCTTCCGATAAAAATGGACAGATAAAACTGGTCGACACTAATAACAGTAATGCTATCTTTTTACATACTAATTTTTTATTCATATTTGATACCACTTTACTTATATTTCTCTATAAAGTAGTAATGAAAGTATACATGGTAATAAAAATCTTCTTTCAGCAACAAGATCTCATTAAGAGAAACGCAAATATCGATAATTATTTTCCTGAGTAAAAACCTTTACATGCTTTTAGAGTGAAAGAAAATACACAGGTTGCGCAATTGTGAGAGAATAGAACAATATCGCTACATTCTTGTTTCATGTCTTGCAATTAGACGATGTTGATTATTGCTGTTCCGTAAAATTGCATAACATCTTACACGTGCGCACCGTTAGTAAACGGTGACTTTCTCTTCTTAATTAAACATTAAACGAACGTAATATTTAAGAGTGTCTTGTTAGCTCTTACGTAAATGGATATTTTAATGTATTAGTAGTGCAGAAATTAATTTACTACTAAGAAACACACAAATATATAACGGCAAATTAACTTTGATTAACGCAAGAATAAAAGGGAAAGAGTTTGCAGTAACAAGAGTTAAAAGTATCTTAAATTTTAATTGCTAAATTAACTTTCCCTCTTTAAAGATTATTAAATGCAATTATTTTGAACAAAATAATTAAAACATTTTAACATTTTTAACATTTAATTATAATCGCACAAGAAGAAAGAATAGGAATTATCTCTACATATTTTTACATCAATTTATGATTTATATCTTTTCTTTTTTTACGTACGTGCCGACTTCCCATGCGGCGGCGATCATCGTGTTCACCGCTATGTCCATCGGAATAATCTCAGCTTGAAACTCCGAGTTGCCGTATGCAAGACCTGCGCCAACCATAAAGGCAGTAGATCCTTGAAGAATCTCGATAAAGCCAGGTTTAGGTTCTTTATGAGCCGGTCCGAGAAAAGGAAAGCGCACTAAGGCAATTGGTAACTCAAGAACCTTCTCGTTCTGTTGGATGGCCTCGGCTATCATGCCGCGATGCTTAAAAATAGTGGACGCTATCGAGATACTCTTGAGTTTCGGTAATTCTTCACAATATTCCATGAAGTATTCGCACGGTCCACCGGCATGAAAGGCCACGCTAACCTCCTTCAACGAGGCTTTGTCCTTGTCGCTTAGGCCGAGTTCCTCGTAAAGCAGATTGCCTTCGAATGTTTTCACGCGAGAGATCGCGCCCGGCATCTCCTGTCTCAGTCGCTCGTACCTGCCGGGCGATAATAATGCTAGTGACGTAAATCGGCTTTAGAAGTTACTGCCAAGCCACGCTATCAAAATGGAGATGCGCCGTGGCGTGAAAAGAGCGCACGGAATGGACTCCGTTAAAAAATGTAAAGCAGTGGTCCAGTGATACGCAATTTTGAATTACGCGACGCGAAGTCGCATCCTTGCTTTCTCACAGTGTATAGATACAATTAACGTATTAATTAATTAAATAAACGAGAGAAATTAAGATGCGCGATCTCAAGGAAGATTAATTATGGATGATGAAACACAATAATTAATCATCGTGAAAAAGGAACAACATTATAAATCCTATTTCATTATGAAAACACATTTGCATGATAATTAATGCTTGTTTTTTTAATGTTTGTGACCTTTACTCGAGAAATAAAAAAATAATATGCGAATTTCTCGAATACTCTCCGATTCTTGCTATATTTAGGTGGACAAAAACGCAAACACAGCATAATACCTTGACGTTCCCGACTACATTGCACAGAGATTTATGCAATCAGATTTATGCACCGTAACTATTTTAAACGGGGCTATAGAAGGAGTCGCAAATAAGACGTGGAAAATCCGGCAAGCAGCCGCAGCCGAGAGCGATTTCAGCCAAACGTAATAGCGTCGAAGTAGTTGCACCTTGAACATTCGAGCTGCTCGTCCATTTGCATTTTCTCATTTACGCGCTGGGCGATCCTCTTTTTCAAGCGGAGAGGAACGCAACGATCCAATGGTAACTACGATTTCCCAGGGGAAGACAATCCTTTCGCGTGGATTTTAATTTCGCGAAATTCAAAACGCGGCGGACGAATTTTCCGCGCGGTCGCGGATTTTGCGAGGGCGAGAAAGAGGAAAAAGATAGAAAAAGGAGAGGAGAGCGCCGCATCGCGTATACTTCATAATCTTTCTAAAGGGAGCGCAGAGGCGTGTGCTAATGAAAATAAATCTCTCTCTGCGAGTTTTAGCCGTTCTCTTTCTCTCGAGGGAGTCGCTGCACGATGCAACGGTGCAGAGTTTCGCCTTCGCGTTGAATCTTGCGATGCATCCGAACGATGCACGTTACGATGGACGAGCACGTAACGAGGCAATCGGGTTTACGCGCCTGACTATCTTTCGCCCTCTCTCTTGTCTCGACATTATTATTGCGGTTGTAATTTCGCCCGAACGATCGTAATACGACCGCTAAATGTATCGGATTCTGTCATCACTCTTTTGAATTAAATCACTCCTTTGATATCGGTCGCGAGTTTATCAAGTAGAGAATTCTTTTAAGAAATTATCAATGCGAATTGCAGATGTCAAAGATTTCGTTTTTGTATTTTCGATATTAATTTTGAATTCATAATTTATTATTTTAACGGAGAGACACTTTATATGAGAATATCATATTTTTGATATGTTATACAATGATGCACTCTTCGAAACGACTAATATTGACGCAGAATTAAATTTATGTTTGGATGGTAAATGATATTATGTTGGATAATAAAATTATATTTTTGTTGCATAAGTAAATCGGAATAAAAATTTTCAAAATTTATGCACATCGGTTTTCTTATAATTATGTGAATATAAGAATAATAACTTTTCGGAAAAAATTTCCAATGAATATCATTCTATCGGTCGCCATATGAGTATTCGCGAAAATCTAATTCCACAATCGATTCCTGACATAAGGTACACCACGTTCCCGGAATTTCCGCGGAAAGCCACCGGGTGTAAAGAGAGAGAGAGAAAAAGAGAAGTGCCTTTTTCGGTTCGACGTCCTCGAGAATAAATTCGGCGCACGCCCTCGACCGAAATCGCAGGTCACAATTTAATGCTCACAAAGGCGATATCGAGCGACCGGCGCGATTTACAGGCACGAGGTGAACGCGAGGGATATAACCCGTTCGTACCCGGGCGACGCGAATATCTTCTTCAAGCGTTCCTCGATGCTGAGACCATTCTGGGATCTGAGAACGACGCACACCGTGACGTTCGGCAAGCATCGCAGGATCTTCTCTAGCAGAACACGTCCCAATTCGCTGGTGACTCCCGTGAGGAGCACCGCACGATTCGCGTACCATTCGCACAGAGACATTGTGAATGACTGGGACCAGTTGGAAAAGGAAGCCGCTTCGGTACCGCGAGGAGCGCGTGGCGCTCTCAAGTAATATTCCACTTATAATAATAATAGTATCGCAAAAGAGAAAGGTTAAGGATTTGCGCTTCGATCTGGCATGCAATTTGCAAGTCGGATGACATGAATCAGAGATCATTTATATGATGATAAAATATTCTTCAACCTTGTTATGCGCAACAAAATAGCTTCTGCGATTATGTACGAATAGAATACAAGATTAGATGTCAACAAGAAATATGTTAGACGCATTAAAATTTAGAATGTTTCAGGTTTAATTTCTTTTTAAATACTTGATAATTAATTTCTTTTAAATATTTTTACAAGATTTTTCAATTTTTCTACATAATATGTATATGAATTAAAATAAAAATTGATAATATCTATTTAAAGTATTTTTTGTAAATGTGTCTTATACCAAGCTGGCTTTTTTCACTGTAAAAATGTTTAGCACAGTAAGCATTTTTTACTAACGTTACCATTTTTCATTAACATGCATGTGCACATTTTTTTGTAGTGATGACATTAAAAATCGTATGTCTTATTAATTCATTACTTTCTTGAGTAATTAATATCGTTTCCTTTGTGCAAGTTAAAAAAAAATTAGTTTTATTAATTGAAACTATATATTTATGAATCACATTCACATAAACAATCTTCAACATATCTGAAACATTGATGTATAAAGCTGGGCTAGACTATGGCAATTAGATTTGATGAAACGTGTCTTCATTGTTGCAAGTGGATTGATGAACCGCGACAAAGGGATCGAATTGGCAAGACAGTACAAGGACGCCTCATCGACGTCGCTAGTATCACGATGTAAATGAGGGCAACGTTTACCAGAATTGTCAGTTACGTGATCTTAAATTAGCATAGAATTCGTAGCTTCAATTGTGATCGCTTGTTGCATTAGAAATAAATAAAAGTATCACGTTATATCCTTTTATTTTTGCTTTATAAGCAAATGATAAAAATATTTCAACACGCATCTGTTTATCTTATATTTGACCCATAATAAATAATAATCGATATATTAACAATCATAAAAAAGCAGACTTTTTATCGGCGATTTAATGATGTATAATATCATCAATATTATGAACGAATGTTTCCGCATTCATTAAACAAGTATTTAAAAAAAGAACGCATTAATATTCATCTAAAGTAACTGTACCCAATATGGCCTAAAACTCAATATACCTGCGATCTTATTTCTTTGTGTCTGATATGTTATTTTCTTATCGGATTTCTAATTTTTTAATTTTCATTGAATATTTTGTATAAATTATTCACGTGTATTCATTAAGATATTTAACAAAAATTTTTAAAAACTCACGTCATAAAAAGTACAGTTACAACCTAAAGCTTATGTCATAAAAAGTACAGTTACCTTCTTATGAATTATTCGTAAGATTATGCAGACAAGAGATCTTATCACTTATCTTTCAAAGTAATATCTCATTTTAAGTGTCGGACACATTTGTTTTGTGAAAATTAGCTTATTTAGATAAAGGCATTTGTGATATCGGCGATGAAATGGCGTGTTTCGCTAACGTAATTCGTTGATGTTACGATAGTCAATTGGCGTAAATAGCTAGGACATGGGAAATGTTCAGTTTTTCGACACGTCCGGCTATTCGACGCACGATTTCCCTGTAACGCTACACTGCACTCGGTTTCGTTTTCCTCTTCCTGTCTCCCCCTTTTTCCTCTCACTATTTCCATGTATGAATATGTGCATTTTTTTGTCTCGGCGCATGTTTCGTTTCATACATGTCCGCGCGCGCTGTTGTTTTCAATCCTCGAACTCGACGAATCGCGCCGTTTGCCACACTGTTTACGAATGAAAAATCAAGTCAATTTAGGACAAACCGTAATTTTACACGCAGATGAAAACCCAGGAGACGCAGGTTTTTCAACGATGATGCTACCGAATGTCATAAAAACTGATCAATAACGTTAATATACGTAATGATACCATTTGCGTGCAAAACGTAAACAGTCTCGCAAATTACTCAGTCTCGTTAATTACTTTTTCTGATGAGTTACGCAGCAAGTCACCCGATATTATCTGTGCTAAAGTTCAATTATAACTATTGTATTATTAATATGCATGATAATAATACATGCTAAAATAATCATAAAAACATGTAAGCGTCAAGATATAATACTTTAACAACAGAATAACTACGTCAATCGACTTGATGATAAAAAGATCAATGTATTTTTCTTATATTTCTATGTATAATATGTTAATTTATTTCCACGAAGTTACAATAGTTTTTTCTTCAGACTGCAACAAATAAGGCAATATAAAGTCAGCTGTTTTAATAAGGCATAGAATGCAAAAATAATAAGTACTTTGATAGTTTTTCAAAAATTCGTGCATGACAGATTTAAATTATTAATGCAATTATTATTAATGATTATTAATGTAAATACGCGTAAATTAGAAACTATATGCGGATTTAGATGTAGAGTATTGACCGAGAGAGGCGTACGACCATAACGTCGGCTTGCGTGAGTGAACGAGGATAGAACCGGTTTAGCGCGCCTTTATATAACAGGGATCGAGATAGAATGAAAGTGCTCGCGATATCGCGATTCTTGGGATCTCGACTCGGTCGAGTTATGTAAACCTGCGGGCAGTTTGTTTCTCCTAATCCCCCTGGTACGCATTTTGTCTTGCGAGACGGGCAACAGGAAAAAATCGTTCGTTAACGCGAGCAGCTAACTGCGTTAACTGCTTGCTTTCCTTTCGACCACGCAATCGCATTTTCTCCGCTACGTTCCGCTCTACGTCTCAATTTCTCATTTATACAATTCGCATACAAAAAGGCAATCGCTTTTCAGAATGCGCAGCCGTCGATTTTTCCCGTTCCAATACATCAAAATCAACGATTATATCTTGACAGTCGTACCTTGATGAATGATGTAAAATTGAAAAAATAAAGAAAATTGCATCGTGCTTTATGCATTTATGTATTATATCGCGCGAGGAGTTTCTTTGGCGAAAAGACGAATCTGCCATTCGAACGCGTCGATGAATAAAACAGTATTGCCAGACCTTTTTTCCGTTTCGATCTGCCTATATTTTTTATCGCTCGACTTGGACGCATTCCACGCACATGTTCCACACACGGATTTCTCCTCGTCGGCGATATTTTTTCACGTTATAGGATTTTATAGTAACGGAAACGATAAAGTAGGTAGCACGAAACGCGTGTCACTCATCTCGTTCTGGATGCATATACCGTAAAAATTGGATTGTACATGTCTCACGCACACTCATACACACATACATAGCATCGAACATGCTGGCTCCAGGGATATGTTGCTTAAATGTTGGTTAATTAACGCGACATAAATTAATTCACGAGGTTATCTAACAAACCAATGGATTTATTTTCATCGAAACTGGCAAATGACACAATATCCATGTACAACAGAATGCGGTGAAATAAAACTACGTAACATTAACATTTATGTCATAGCAAATATCGCTGTTTATTATTTGGTTTTGACGGAATTTTAAATATTTATGTCATATTTGAATATACACGTGTTCGCGATAATTTGATTAATATTTTTTATTGTTCCATGTAAAACCGCGGAATATAATAAATAAATAAATTTTGGAAATAATTTTGCAGAATTAGCAAGAAGTAGCGCATTATTCACGCTAGAATAAGTGTTAATGCAAAAGATAATTGCTGTTCCACGAGTTTTAACATCTTTAAGAATTCTCGTCTCTTTCTCTCTCTTTCCCCGAAATATTTCTTCCGAGTGTTTAGCCTGGTCCGAGCTTACTTCACCGTTATGCTAAGCACGGGATACGGCGTACTCGAGAGCATTGTTTTTCCCTTAGTCGAGCAAATAACCGTTAAGAGGAGCCGTTTGTGATAGCGTATGAAACACACGGAAAAGCGCTATTACACGAACAAGATTAAAATTTGAGTTGTTACGGATACAAATTTCTACGTTGTGGCGCATCGTAAGTAGTCGGATATTTCTAAAAGGTAATATCCGCACAGTTCATAGCGCTGATATAGATTATCATGCACATTGTTATTAAACGACTATTCGTAGCATTCATGTTAATTCGGTAATAGAAACTGCAATAACATTACTGACGAGCTTCTCTTGTGTAAATTACGCACTAATTTCATTAAATAAGACAGCGATCGCAATATTGCAAATTGTTTGTATTCACCAAAATGCATTATCGTCCGATATGATAGTGTTATATTAATTTTCTAGGAACTATTTAATTACCGCGAAAATTCCGTACATAACTATGTATAACTACACAAAATTCAATGATTAAATAAAGCTTGCATCCACTGTTACATGAAAGTAATTAATTAATCCTTTAGTAAAGTCTTTTAATGTTAATGTATTTTTTAGAAATTACTAAAATTACGGAGAAGCGAGATAAATATTTACTGCAATTACTACGTTATTTAGATTTATATGTATTTTATGTTTATACATACATACATACATGTATAATATAGGAAAATATACATGTATAATATAGGGATATATTTCTATTATATTTATATCATATTTAAAAATATTTTTATGTTATTTATTTATAACTATCAGTTATATGTACAATTATAATTTTTTTGAAATTAATATTCTATAAATTATTTATAGATATGATAAAGCTCGATTAAAAATTAAATTTTTTATGCATTATAATAAACGTTGCAATGTGTAAGTATAATATATCTATTGACAAAATTATTCGTGTTCTTGAACAATAACTCATTAACACAACGGATTCATAATAATGTATCATATACTATAAGACGTGAAAGATATTTTTAGTTTAAGAATAACTTTGGAGGAAGCAAAAAAAATAAATTGGATTAAAAGATTGAATTAAAATAAGTAAAAGAAATTACGTAAAAGTTTACGTGATACTATGCGTAATCAACATGATTATAATTAATAAAAAGTTGATCTTGTAAACATATACAAAGCTATTTCCGGCGGATCTGGTAATAGTTTGAACGATTTTAGTGAAGAGACTTTTCGCTTTTGCTATCTTCGGTTCGCGCGCGGTACCCTTCAGCACTCTGTCAATGTCCGGACTGTAAATGCACTGTTTCATTTCCGGATTATAAATATAACCGAGTCGGCAGATGCAAGCGTAATGACCGGGCAGATTCAGGCAACTCTCGTTGTTCAGCGTACAATTGTGTGTGCCGCGAATGCATTCATTTACATCGACACACAGTCCAAATCTAGAGGACCATTCGTGCCCAGGCCGATGACATTCGCAACTCACGTTTATCTGATTCGCTCGGAGCGCGTGAAAGTCGTGATTCTCGTCCCGGTTTAGCATGCACTTTCGATGCGCTGCAAACAAAATGCGGCATCTCTGAAAGCGGAAGGACTCCAAAAGCGGTTAATTGCACGCATGGCAGACGGAATGCAAACGAGCTTATGAAGCTCGGTGTGTGGCAAGATTTAAAGTACTGATTTGTTATGTTTATTGTACATAAAGCGAGAATTTCGTCTGTGGAGTTACATGCTTTCGGAGCATATTTCATCATAACACATTTGTGATTTTAACGTTTCTGATTATCTCAACATACACTATAATTGTGCGATAATATCATTTAACGAGTGGACAATTTTATAAAGTTATGATTGTGATATTAATTATTTGTCTTTAATTAACTGTATAAGTGCTTAATAAAAATCTAAGTGTCATTTTCTAATTTCTAATGTCAAGGATACATCTAGCGCTCAATAACAACGTTTTTATCGATATAACGAGACGATATGATCATTGCACATTATATGAAATTAACTATCAACCACCATGATAAAATATCTAAATAAGATGTTTGGACGCGACAGATATTCATATCTACGCACCTGGTTGATTCTCAGCATAGCAAGGATTGCGTTGCGACTGGAAACAGTCTTTCATGTACCGGATGTGCTTCATGGGGCAACAATGGTCCGGGCAGAAACTGTACAGGGCGCAGGCGTACGGTTTCGTGTCGTCCGCTCGTGGATCCTTGTTATGAATGCCATATTCATCCAGGCAGTTGGCGTAATTGTCGCAAGGCTCGCCAAAGGTAGCTAAATCCGAAACACTCAACATCGTGTACCAGCACATATAGTAGCTGACAGTAGTACGCCATTGGAAGCGTTCTGAAAATTCGACGATCTTCTTACGTGCGTGTAAGATAATTAGGTATTATCCTTATTAACTCGTTGGCCTTATCATTTTATATCAGAGTTAAACGATTATTTTACTGATAGTATAGACTGAGCGTATATATTTTTTTGCATGGGAAAATTATTTATAATTGTTGAGGCATGTTTGTGACACATATATGTCAAGCGAAAATTTAGAAAATTTTTCCACATATCTCTGTGTGATTTAGTTTAAAAAATAAATATGGTTTCATATAAATATTAGGAATTTAGAACGCTTATCGCGATTATGATATTTAGAACGAAATCTCTTAATTAGCGAGATTACTTTAATTGCTTATAAAAGCTCGAGCGCATCAAATTAATGTGAAAGATATGCGTAGTCTTCCGTAGCGTTAAAGATAGAACTATGTACATTAATATCTTGCCTCCATTTCGAGCGAGTAAATGATACGATCAAATCGCATAGTTCGATTATTCAACCAGAGGACGATTTAGGACGAATAGACACTATATGTAAATTAAGCTTAATGTTTCGGCGTGATTAGGGATGCTCACGGCAAATCGATACACTTGCCGATTGGACCCTGAAATGGAACCATAGTGAGATTGTCTCGCCTTTGGGCCATTTGACAGTCCCTTTGAGCGGCTAGAATCTGCTCGGTATTGTTCGCCGAGTTCCATTTGTGCTCCCTCATGATCGTGACGGTGTCATCCTCACGCCTGAGGGCGGTAAGTTTAATGATCCTTTCGAGATATTTCAGGCACTCGATGAAACTCGCCTCGCAGTGTTTACGCACCTCCCAGTGCAGGGATCTCAGACCTGGTCTCGGGAATTCCTCGTACGGTCTGTTTATGGCCTCTTCCGCGCTCTTGTAATATCGGCGATCGTAATCGTGAAATTTGTGGGCGCGAATAAAATAAGCCACGTCGCGAATCACTCGGTTCTTGTCTAAGCTAGAATCCGGCACGTCCGTCGACTCCGGATCCACGTCAGGCACATCGCTCACTCGTATGTTGAGATCCATAACCTGCTCAGTCAGAGGTACTTTTGGCATTTCTACTTTGTCTTCTTCCTCCGCTGTCGTGTCGAAATCGGCGACAGTGGATTCCACGGTAGATTCGATTGTTGGTGGCGATAGCGTAGTAGTGGTTACTGTTAACGGTACACGAAAAACGATGAGAGAAATATAAGTGAAATGTAGTACGTATTTACCGAACTCCATCTTGGATTTTTTATAAAAAGCTTTTGTTTTATCATTAAGGCGAGATTCCACGTGAAATTTATTTTTATAACTTTGTAATTTTCTACTTTTATACTCCAAACTTGTCGATCGCAATCAAACGGTTGATCGCGACATATTCTTATTCAGTTCGAAATTTATAGTTCATATGATGGCGAAATAACGTTGAAAACTAAATAATGAAATTGAAATTCTGATCGAATTGACATTGAAATAGTATAAATTGTTGACGAATCTTTAATTATTATTTCGACACAATTTCAATGACATGCAATTCAAATGTAAATCAACCAATTAATTACATCCAAATCTTTTGCAAATTAAAAGTCACTTTAGGTGATTTTGTTTAGACTATAATTTCTTTGAAAAGAAACAAAACAAAATAAATATTAAATTTATATTAAAAATTTATATAAAACTTATATAAAATTTAAAAGTAAATGCAATAGTAATAACAGAAATACATTGCATATCTCTCTTGTTAATTATAAATTGAAATAAAAACTAAATATTATGTAATAACTCATTATGCAGTTATTATCCGAAGCAATATTGACTATACAAAGTATTTTTTAAAAAGCATTTTTCATAAAGCATATCTATCATATCATTCATATTTCATAAAGCATATCTATCTATCATATCATATTGCGTATCTAGCTAATTATAAATTGAAAAAAAAAACACTACAACTGACAAAAATTATAGTTTTTATTTTAATACGTACAACTTATATATAGTGCAATATATAAATATTTATTTATTTTTGCTGTAATGTGTAATTCCGTCAATTTTTAAAATTTTAAGAATAGAAAAATATCTCATGTCGGATTTATAATAAATATATTTTTCTTGTAAATAAATATATCTTGGCTGAACTGGCATTTTCTTTTCTCATCGCATTACGCGAAATATATCGGGCAGGTGGCACGAGAAACGCGATGCATCCTATTACTTGACGCGCAGATGCGCGTTCAAATTACTTAAATCGAGGAAGGCGCTGTCGCGTATCCGTCTCTTTATGACGCTGAAAAGGCAAAATGAGAAGAAAAGGAATACGCGGGAAGAAGAACGAGAGTACACGGAAAAAGTTATATTAAGCCGTATCCACTACGCTTGGACGTTATTCATCTCCCGGCATCGTCCACCGACTTACGGTTTACTTGCAGGTTCTCGCCAGTGTGGGTAAGTACTCTGTTATATTTCATTCAGCCGTGGCTTTATTCGGCCGGATGACTCTGCGACCTCCCCTCAGTGTCTTAGCACGGGTTTACGGAAACTTCGTAAAGACTTCGTACAGTAACGCGTAATAAGAGGCACCTTCGTGAAACGAGGTGAATCAACTTAGCCGGCTCCCTCGAGAGCGACTACTTTAACCCTTCAAGAGTGCTATCGACCTTACTTCGTAAAATGCATTTTATAGCATATAAATGCTGATAGAAATCATCTAAGTGAAGTTAACTTCTCGAAATTTACATATTTTCATGTCTCGGATATAATATATACAGTGCTACCAGAAGAGAAACCATTAGCTTGATTATTTTTCACATTTCAATTTTCAAACATCTAAAAATTTAAATATTGTATAATGAATAGCAATTAGAGCTTTAATTTGTGAAAGTTGGAGTTTTAAATATATATTTACTCACAATTTTCCAAGTAAAATGTCTACGCTCCATAAAAAGATGTCAGTGTCACATTATCGAGCTTTATCTTCTAATAGTAAGCTCGCTACTTGTAAATATAAATATAAATTCGCGAGCGAACAACCGCGAGCGGGTATTTCTCATCGAATTTCGTACTTGGCGTCCAGTGATCCTGAGAGATTCCGCGCGAAAGAAAAAGAGACTGCGGACTGGCGCAGCCCCTAACTTTTCGCTCATCGTGTATTCCAGTCAGCACTTTCGAAAGACAGAGTAACGTTCAATCAGACGGCGAAACTGGGTCAACATTTGCTCAGTGATCTGAGAAAACGGCGAAATACGCGCACGGGGACCCCGACGGGCGAATAAGAAACGTCCGCCCCCGCAGAATTACATTTGATGCAAGAGCGATTCGAAAGTTTTGCCTCACTCTATTCATCGAATGCTCCACCGTGCCGAAGGACTGCCGTTTATCTTGGATAATGGGGAGCAAAAAGGCTCGGAGGGGTGCTTCGCGATAGTGCTTATTAATTCCTTGGCGAAACTGACTGCGGAACTAGTTGGCGAGTTACAACGATTGGCTTCATGTTCTCGATCGCGATCCATTTGCGCCACGGATTATTATCACGGCGTGAATTAAAAATTAAAGAAAAAAACTTGGCGAGAAAAACTTCTTGTGACAGAAAAAAATAAATGTAAAAGAAGGAAATTAATTTTATACGTACACGTTTTTCGCAGCTTATTTTATCGCGACGAGCTAATGCAAACTAATTTAAAAATTTAATTTCGCTGATTTGCTCTTTTGCTGTGGGATTATGAATTATAGCTGATGCTAACATACGCTTGGCATGCGTGACAACGCATTTTGATTAACGCGTGTCATTATTCTGTGAAGGATACGTTTGAAAAAAATGCTCGCAAAATCCGTTCAAAGTTTCGCATACTGGCATGTACTGGCATATTTCGCAGGGAACAAGCGCCGCTATATATTTATATATACATATACAAATAACGAAGCTGGGAAAAATACAAGTGGATCATATTTGCGTGGTTCAGGGAAACGGTAAAATCCAACGTGTATAGTTTGGTGCAACAATGGTGAGCGCTATTGGCCGATATGGCACGACCGCCAATATCGCGTACCGAATTTCCTGCAATTTTATCAATATACTGAAATGATAAACCATAATAGAGCGATATGTGTGATTTCATCCACCCGAAAGCCGGTATGAGCAATTGAAAATACAATCTGAAAGGACGGATTTATTGAAACTCGGAGAACTCTTAAGGGCTTAAAGAAACGTTGACTGCAACGTTACTTCTTGCAAAAATTCTTCTTTTTTCTATTTGCCATTCTATCTTTTATCAAGATGGAATATCTCGCTGATCAACGCAAATAATGTATGTATATTGATTAATTGATTAATTAATCGACTTATTGTATTTATTTAGTTGATCAATTAATCGACTTATTGTATTTCTTTGTAGTCCCGTCTTGAATACAGAAATTAATTGATACCGAGATGGTAGAACGCATATCGCAAATCATGAGTAGCTAAACAATGATTGTGTAACTCTTTTTCGTTTAAGTAATATCAAAACTTTGCTCGCAATTGTGAAAGTGCGCAAGGCGACGCGGGAGAAACGTAACTCAAAATAAGCGCGAGTCAACATTTGCTCGGCGGAAGTAGAAAAGTACACGTTGCCGTTCGCGATTTCAACCTGCCGTGATATCGATTCGACTGAGAAGACGATTGGCGAACTGTGCTGTACCATTGATCCATTTCGATTCGTGAAACGATAAACCATAATGGAGAAACTCGATTTGTCGTGCACACGCTCGAGATTACGTATCCGGAATATCCGCGTTTTGTTGGAATATTTCAAAGTCTTTCATACATTTCTACAGGTATATAATAGGGAGTCGTTTTTTTATTTAGACTAACGGAAGCTCTTAACTGCGCTGCGTGAATCCTTTTTTCTTGTCTCTCTTTTAAAATAAATTTACAGGGAGTTAAAGGGGCGATATAAGAGGCAAAAGTATTTATGATAATAGCATAGACAAATCAAATATTATACCTGTATTTTTTCAAATGTGCCAAAGACATAATATTATTTTTTAATTTTCAGTTTTTCTTCTTGTAATAACTATTTTAGTTTCTAGAAAAAAAAATATATATATATATATATTAAACACAATATATATATATAATTTTTATTTTCTTTATATATATATATATATATATATATATATATATATAATATAAAAAAAATAAAATAATATAAAGGAAATAAAAATTAATTGATATAAAAATTGAAAATTTTAGAATTTACATTTTTTTGTATGATAAATATTTAATTACATTTTGCTTTTTTTATAGTCATTACAAGTGATTTCAAGACATATTATTATTTTAATGAGACTTTCGCGTAACTTCGCTTTTGCAAACTTTTTTACACTCTTTTTGCGCAAGCATGTTAAAAAATTTTAAAATAGTTTTTGTGTGAACCTTGTATAAACTTAAGAAACACGAAGTTAGAAAGAATTTTCATTAAAAAAATGAGAGATATTCACTCGTGTCGCATTATATATGCAACTGTACATAAACTATACGCATACGTTTCGCTCTAATGATATATTTAAAATTCAGGTGTTTTTTAAAATAACAATTTTTTGATCAAATTGAATTTACTTTAAAAGAAGCTATATAGTCAGCATACATCGAAACTTTTTAAACATTCAAATGATTGGACGCGAGGATACCAGTGTGATAAAGTATTGCAATGTGAACATACGTGATATAGATATATCACGGACATGGATATATGCGCATATCTTGTGCATATCAATTTATAACTCTGCTATATAATAAAACGTAGCTTGAAAATAATTAAAAAATTTTTATTTACATACAAGCTTGAAACTTAATTCAAAATTTTGCAATTTCTCATTCCGCTTAAAATGCGGAAACTGTCGAGCGTAGATCGTTTGTGTGTGGTCAATTAAATATGAAGATAAATTCTTCGTTATTTCAACTCTGGCATTTTCTATCGACGAGAGAAAGCGTACGACTTCCATGTGTACGCAATTATGTACAAGATGCCGCGTTCTATAGAGCCGCTCTATAACGTGCTCTCGACACAACCGCCTTTCTCGAGTATATCAGATGACGTTCACTCATTCTCTGTCTTTCTCTCTCTCTCTCTCTCTGTCTTTCGCTCTCTACGTTACATAACAACACGTCGCAGTTCCTCGTAAAGTCGACTAGCAATGTCGGATACATTGATTAACAGTACAATCATCCTGCGGTAAATGCTATACCTGTCTCGCTTACTACTACTTGTAATTTCTTCCCGCAGCCATCCGCGCGGAAGTTTGTAGACTTTACCTTACGTTAGATACTGGAGAGGGAAGCCGCGAGTTTCCTAAACTTTGTTAGATAATACAACGTTAATTAACTTCTCGTTTACCTATCCGACCGCTTAATGAAGCTGAACGTTCCTTATCGTTATCGTATATCTTCGATGCCTGTTATTTTCTCGCGATTGTACAACGACGAGAGTCGAGTAATTTTTCCAAAACATTTTTCGTCCTTACGATAAAATTTTTTCCTTCAAATAAAATTTGCTGTAATTAGATACCTCTTTTATATGAGAGGAATTTCCGATATTAATAATTACCGCGATAATAGTGATGATGACGATAATGGAACTATCAAATTACCCGAAGAGGATTACTAAGAGGTAATGATATCGGATTTCGTTATGCAAGAGGGCACTCGACAAATTCATAAAAGCCATTCGAGACGGTGCTGGCGCACGCGTATGAACGTCTCGGAGGTCTCTCTAGCTTTAAAAATCCGTGAGGAAGAATGGAGCGATTACGTGAAACCTGGCTTATCGGCTATGCTCGTCTACCTTCGCGCGAAAGTGGTTCGAATTAAGTACCTAAAGGGATGCTGGCTTTTAAACGAGATCCTCCTCTCAAAGGGTGGCTGACGTTCTTCCGTCTTGCGGAGAAGGAGAGAAAAACTTGAGGCACGACTCAGGAAGGAGGGATAAGGGCAAACGGTTAAGTAAAAAAAGTGGAATCCGCGGAAAGTTTAATTGCTTTCGAATATCGATGAGTGTTGTGCGGCACATCGTCTAATTTGGAAGTCAATCGCTAGACTCGTTTTCCCATTGCGCGTCTCGCCCCGTCTCGTCTCGTCTGGTCTCGTCTTCTCGGGCGCGATCTTATTTACTCTCTTCTCTAAGTGAGGAAAACTCGCGATAGTCGGGCATTAGCGTGATCGAATATCCGCAAACTACCGCCCGGGCGCATCGCCGCGATTGAACGCTAGGAAGAAGTAGAACGAGGCCGAACGGCGACGACGATCGAAGCCATTATCGGGAAAAGTTATCGCTCGTCGAACAATCCTCGGGCCATGCATTCGCGCTGCACTTATCGTTTTACGAACAGGATCTCGGCGTTATGTACCAACATCGCACGCTCATGTCTTTTTAAAACAGTTTAACGGTGTCGCTGAGCTAATGATGGCTCAGCGATAATCTATGTAATTATCGCTGTTCTTTGAAAAATATTTTAGACCGATGGGGAAAGCCTTTTGATTTTAATCGTATGGAATAATCTTTACTCCCGATGAATAAAGATACTTGAGAAAAACAAGATTTAGTTTCGTAATTTACAAGATAAAACATAAAATGAAATAGGATCATCGAATAATAATGTCAAATATAAATAGATAAATGATTTTTCCAAAAATTTCTAAAATATGTTTGTCGCGAACCTATTATAATTAACGAATCTTTTATATTATCAACTGTAAAAAAAGGAATAAATAAATAATGACTTAAAAATTGGATAATGAATCAAATAAAAAAAGTTAAAAAATTTGAGCGAGAGATATTATATATGAGCAAAATCTATAAATATTAAAATTATGCTAAACTGTGAAGCTAAGTTTTTATCGTCATCTGATGATCATTGACGACCATTTTACTAATTGGTAATCATATTAAATCGTATATAATTTATTTATTTTTATTTTCGACAACGCATAAAAATCTCTCTCAGATATACGCTTGTTTATACGTTATATTTCCTTTCTGTTTCAAAGCGTAATATTATACAACGTAATATCAAGAGTAAAGTATTTTCGCTCGTATATATAAATGGTATGCATTAATAAATGGTATGTATTTTCAAAGGACGTTAAAGCATTATAATACGGTTCTTGACCCGCTTTTGCCGTACCGCTCTTGAGACTAATCGCATCAACTCGATAAAATATTAATATAAATTAATATGAACAACACAAAGGCGAGCCGAATCTTCCGATGGAAATCACGTCGCGAATATCACAAATTCGCACGTGATACGCGCACGATTACGCGAGGATGGTTGCTCGCACGTGCGCGACCGCGCGTGGAATTCTTTATCCCCGCCTTGATATGACCGTGTATGACTTCTATGGGATGTCGCATCACCGTACTATTTTGTTGGATATTAATGGAAGCCGACTTGATAAATGAGTTGGTCGTGGGCGAAAAGATGGGGAAGACCCTTCGAATGCTCTTCTTTCTTTTTCTCTCTCTTTTTCTCTTTCTTTCTCTCTGTTTCTTGTTTCGCGAACCAAGCTTTAAAGAGAAGAATCAAACTGTACAGAATGCCTATGATTAGCGGCACTTTTCTCTCCAATGATAGATAATTTATATTTTTTTCAAGGTACATTCTAATAATAAATATGATGTTCGATATGAGAAATTTGAATACGTCATAAAAATTAAAAATCTGCTCGAGTATTTTATTATAATTTAAGGAATATTATCATAATAAAGATAAATCCGAATATTTGCTAAACGTAGTATTTTATTTCGTTCCATGATGTCCAATAGCGTTACACATTTCTCGTAATACTTCCATGATATCCAATAGAAGACACATATACAGCTTCACGCTCGACTATCTCCAATTTTTAGCTATGGCAATCTCTCCCACGGGATTCATGGGGCTTTTTAAAAGCGCGTCGCGTTCCGCAACGTCGGGCAAAATGGCAATGCGAGATATTCACTTAAAAAAGATCACAGGTTTACGCGTTTGACATTGCGATTACGTAACGAAGTTTTCGCATGAGCGCGTACATGGTACGATGAGCTCTTAATGCTGGGCACGTTGCGAGCTGCGCGCGCAAAAAGGATTAAGCTTCGACTACTGCAAGGCTTTATTAGCTTCACTATATGCGCAACGCTCACCTGTAAGTGCAATAGACGGATTGGTTTGCAATACCGACCACGTGTGCTCATTGAACTCAGCGGCAATTACAACCTGCCAATCAGCTGGACAAATGTATTCGCCGGCCTAACTGCATTTAGAGACGCGATCATGAGTATTGCTGTACCTTAGCCCGTGACATTCGCTAAACTAATGATGTATAGTTCTCTCGATCTCGCGAGAGTTGCATAACAAGTTCTTCCAAATTTTAAAAATGTCCTGTTTGTGACAATCGCCCATTGTTATGATAATAATAAAGATAAAATTTTATATATTAATGTCAATTTTATTAGCTACCTTTAATAATTTGCCCTGTTCACGTTTATAACATAGCACTGTGCTTATAATATATATATTTGTTTATATAACTTGAAAATTGAGTGAAATTATTGTATAATTTAATTCCAATTTAAATATAGATACTGAATATACATTTGATTAAAGATGTGGACTGAATTATTAGAAACTGAATGAATCGTTGATAATGCAGCAAGCAAATAGAGAATTGTCGACTTAATTATCGAAAATTGCTCCTCCGCTACTAACGGTAATAAGCATTAATATAAACTGCGGAACGTATAGTAATTACGATATGCTTGCAAAAGCTCGACAATCTAAATTACTGCATGTCAAATATATGAAAAAAAGCATAGCCGTAAGCACAATTCTCTCAAAAAATCAGCATGTTCATAAATTTTTCAACGATATATCAACGTATAACCAATTATGTAAATGTCGCAATGTCGTTTACATAAATTTCGATTTTATTGGTCATTTTTTATGGTCTCGTTGAATCACACAGTTACCAACATCAATCTTAACATACATATCACATTAATTAGACAGCAAATAAATAAATATTTCTATATTTTCCCCATTTCGTAGTTACTCGGCTGTTATATTAATTAAAAGATATGTATGTATTCCATCACTCACATTAATATCGAATTGCTCGCTATTTCCAACGATGGATTCTCCACGTTAATTATTAGCTCGCGATGTTTCGAATGATCTACTTCGTAGAGGAACCATTGCGCATATTAATCTCGGATGTGACTCGATTTTCAAATGAATTAAAACGAGCCGCTGTATTTATAGAATGTGAAAAAGTCTCTTTAATTTTGCCGACAATCATGGATTACTTTAATAAACAGATACTACACTTGCTTTCCTCTGAAATTTCCTATGAGATGTTTAATGAGCTTGCTTGCGAAATCCGAATAATCTCGATATCATTGTCATCGAAACAACGGATACAGTTCGTCGTATTAGAGATCCTGAAATTGTTAGGCGCACAGTATTCCGCGGATATTAATCGGAGTTGGGGAATTAATTTCTCTCCTATTACGAATGGTCGGAAAACTTGATTAGTATTCCCTAGGAGCGGCGCCGACACGCTGACGGCGTGTTTCTACGAATAGTTTGAAATCGAAGGTATAGGTCGCATTTGCCATGCTATCTACCAAGTCGTTCATCGAGCCACAGAGATTCCTCCTTCGCCTTTTCATTCGTTATGTGTCGACTAAATGAGACGAATAATTTTACAAAACTGCCACTATATATTCAGGCAAGCAAATTATACTCGAAACAGCACTCTATATTATACTATTTATTACGGAAATTAAACGCGGAAGGATAGAATTTCAATAATCCTAAACCGATTGAGCATCCGACGAAGGAAATTGAATTATCTATTTTAATCGAGATAGGTTTTCCGTCATCATAACTTCAAGCAAATTTACATTGTAAAGAAACTATGTACGATATAAATATTGTAAGAGATTATATAAGATTATGATAAGAATAATATATCTCGTAAAAATACATATTAAATACATGTTAAAATTAATGACATTATTTCAGAAGAAAAAAATATATTTTATAAGCCAATTTTTTTTTTTAACTTGGCTGGCGAGTTCTCAAAATTTCCGGCAAGCAACGAACCGGTCGAGTTCGCGATAGTCGAACGAAGAAAGCTCTTTCCTCTTGATCGAGAATCGCGACGTGAGACTACCGCCAATAATTTCGCGCCGTTTTTCCTTTTCTAGGCGAGAGCATCAATCGCAACGAAATAAATCGCGAAAAGTTGAAGCGGCTTCTCGGTCTCTATGTATGGCACGAACGTTTCGCGTTGGTCCGAGTCAAACTTCTTCGCGGCTATCAGCCCGAAAGGATTTTCGCAGTCGCGTCGTGTCCTGCGCCCGAGGGACTGCCTTCTTCGAATCAAACTTCGACGCCTGAGACGCCATTAGTACCCAACGAGTCTGCAAGTTTTCTCGCTCCATCGGCGTAGTCGAGGTAAAGAAACGAGGAAGGGCTTCTTTGTGTAGTCTTTCTCTCCTATTCTTTTCAAGGTTTTTCGAGAGTTAAAGAGGTCGTCCTACGGTGTGCGTCCTCCCATTTCTTGCTGTCGAATTTCTCAAAACCATGGTACAATTCCAGACGTTGTTTTACGTGTTAACACAGACTCGAGAATTTTACTCGATACGATCTTATAATAATTCGATTTTTTTAAAAAAGTCCAACTCCTAGACTAGACGATAAATATTTTGATATAGATTCCAAACCCGCTGTTTCTGCGGTTATATTTATGGAATGGAAGCTCGTGTTTGATTTAATTTTGAATTCCAGTGTTAAAAATATAATTAAAGATAAACACTATATGATAGAATTAAATAACTTAGCACGCAATTTTTTTATATATTCTTGTAATCAAATTTCTTCCAAGTGCGATAAAGAGAGCGTTAAAAGCTTTGAGATACAACGATGTTATTTTAGAGGGCAAGCATCTTTCGTATCCGCGGTCGATCGACAGACATCCTCTCGAACGTTTCCTCTTCCCGTTTCTCGATGCGAACATCAGTGCGATATCCACCAGCGTGTTATCAATCAATCGGCGGACATCCTCGTACCAGTCCGAATTTGCGGGCCAGCATTCAAGGATCATCGGGCGTCTGTGATTCCTTGGAGTGCGCGCTACCCTCTCATCAAACGCTGTCAGCATTCAGCCTCGGACTTCTCCGCTCGAGCATCACGAATGGGTGTAACTGCGGAGCCGATTGTCCTGAATAGGCTTTCTCGCCAATCGAATTCGCCATAGCTCTTGGCAACCGTCGTTGCTGTCGTCGATGAAGAAAGGGAAGCAGCGTACGAGCTGGCTGATGAAATTGAACGCGGCAGGCACCCCTGAAGACGTTTCATCCGTGGAACGGCTGACATGAGTGAACGGGGATGAAGCGTGGGTGAGATAGTCGAGGTGTTATCCGAGGAACGGATACGAAATACGTGGAGAAGGAAGGCGAGGTGACAAAGGTAGACGGAGGAGAAGATGTAAATGGCACGCTTCATTAACGTGAGTTACCGTCGCATCCATTATTCGCGGTAACCGGGCTGACAAGCGCGATTCCGTTCTGTCCAGAGTATTACCGTACGGAAGCAGGACGGAAATCTCGCGCGCGTTTACTCCTCGCGAAGGGAGGAAAAGGACCGACGGCAGCCAAATTGGTACGAGCTCCTCCGCCGTCGCCGAAGCCGCCTGTACGCTGGCTGCGAGTGTCGTCCCGGAAAACGTTCCGCGTGGAAGCGGCGCGTAATCGCGCGATTCCGGAGTAATGGAACCGGAAGGAAACCGCGCAGGCGGAAAGAGAGGGCGAGAGATCGCGCGAGCGAGCGTGAAGACGCACATGAGACCGTTTCGCATACCCGACCGGATTCCACGTCTCGGTGATTAAGATTTTCATTAGTCTTGTTATCCGACGAGCGTGCCATATGGCGCCGACAGAACAGATATTGTCGCAACTTCGATACGCCTACCGCGAAATTGGAATCGTGCGATCGAGAAGCGGTTACGATACATGCATACAAATCGATTGAACAATCGAAATTAAAGTTGCGTTTTTTCCATGATGAGATCATTGTGAAAAATATAAAAATCTATTATTCCTCATTACAATTTCTTGCTTCTTATCTTTTTGTCTATTTCGATATATATTTTATGGAAAATAACAAATAATCTTGCTGACAATGATATATGGAATATTTTATTTATTCCATTATCTTTGTAATTATATATTCAGTAAGCGAGCGTGACTCGCTTTGTAATTTATATCAATGCCGAAAACGTAATCGTGATACAGCACGAGTAATAACCAGCTCGGTTGAATTTCTAGCGTTCCATAGCAATATATACATTGTTACGTGGCTATATTTAATAAAGACTCGCGCGCACAAGCGCCGTTGTATTCCTAACTTCAAAGTTCCTATGATTAAGATTTTCATTAATCTTGTTATTCATCGGCGTGACACGTATCGTGCCTCGCGTGCATTAGTCTGATACAATGCTTGTGACATCAAACAGACGCGATCTTTCATACCGTACATAACTCTCGCCGTAACGCCATATTATTTCGTCATAACGTTAGACTGGATTATACCGACGTAATTTTTGTGTAAAATAAAAAATATTAATTAAATAAATATATATATAAACCTGAAAAAAATGTATGACGCCAGTGTGCAAAATATTCTCGCGCTAAAAAAGCTACGCAACCTTATTTAACGGCTACAAAATGTTGCTGTCAAGACATAATTTAATCTCGACTTTTTCATGAAAACGATAAAGTACTATGTAAATTTATCAGTGTACCTCTCGATTCTTTTAGAAATATTAGATGGAACATTGTTATTTTGGCGCGATAATTTGTCAGTTTCGTCGCTATCAATAAGATATTCTTCGATAAGAATAAATGATATACCGCAGCTCATAACTAAGTGAGTCGTACCTGATGCGCGAGAACTCATGGAAAAAATTACATGAAGACATAAATTGAGGAATTATTACCTGATTTCTCTCTCGTACGACGAAATCCCTTACGGTCGACGAATTGCTATTAGAACATTGATCACTATAAGATTTTTCTCCGATCCTATCGCACTTTAGACTTTATACAGGTCCGCACTTTTTCCCGACCGAAAATATCTAGCGAGATAAGGGGCCGAGGGACGAAGTTCGGGATCGTAAATCAGAAAATGGGGCGGTCAGTCGTGGCACAGAGCTTCATCTCGTGCATGAGCGTGATTTATGCGGTCACTATGCATGTATGTGTATGTATGTGTACATGTAAGTGTGTGTGTTGTGTGTGGTTGTGGCTGCACTACGGTCTCGAGCCGCCTTAGAAGTGGTTTCAGTCTGTCAGGTTCCGCTATACGTGTAATGCCACGGATCAAACTAACGAAATTAGCAGCCCTCCACTATGTAAATGAAAGTTTCTATTGTATGAAATAAAAAGAATCTCAAAAACCAATATCGACATTTGACCGATGTAATTTAATTTTCTTTTTTTGCATGTTACTAAACAGCGAAATTACTTTTAAATTTCCGCTCAAAGAGCATTAATAATATATAGAAATAAAATGTAGAATAAAATATAAAATGTGTAGCGATTATCCAAAAATCTCCAATTTTCGAATCAGCTGATTTCAAATAAATGTGTATTTTTCGATTTTTCCTTTCTTTTTTTATATAGGACGAATTTTACCATTAAACAATCGCGAAAACAATAGTTTCGGAATGAATTCGGATCTGCAGTACCGGAAAGGGCACAAAATGAAATTCTGAAGCAATCGGTAGTGTGGAAAATCATAATGGAATTATATTACGGAACTATTAAACCGAAAGAGTACCGTCAATATCGAACGGAACGGAAAATGGACGTTCTCTCGATCAAATATTCCATATTTTAATCTCGGCCGATTTATTTCTTTCCATCAACCTAGTCCAGTCACTGCATATTTTCCAGTAATCTTCTGCGGCCAAAATAGTCTAAATTTTATTACTGAGCAATCTAAATGTAATAACGTCCATGTTGTTTTTGCGATATATCTGTCTTTTAACGTCAATATTTTGTTAAATACATGTGCGCATTTACGCAAATGTATGCGCATCGCCTATTCGCTATATTGTTCTGACGCTCGACAGGATTAAATAATACACGATTGAATAAATTTCATGAAATGAAAATTATTATTCAACGTGGATTTTAAACAACGTTTGTACATTATTTCAAAATATGCTAATAATGCACAATCCAGCTATGCACGCGGTCATCATTCTTTTAATTTTTTTTGTTTATAGAAAATATTACTCCTGCATTTTGTCGTGCAATAAACTCTTGAACCGAATTACCATATCGTTCGAAGACGACCTTATTATTTCCAAGATTAATAACAGCATGTCACGAGAACGGGCGCTATTATCGTTGTAATTAAATGAAACTGCGTCGCGCGGCAATGTGTCGGCTATGAATGCCGAATGAATGCGTGAAATAAGAACCATGCTCTCCTACAACGACAGAGTGCTCATCCATCCCGTGATATCGCCACCCCTTTTCTCGTGACTCGTACCCCGAGCTAATAGAATTCATTGGATTATGCATCGGAGGGCACTTAAATATAAGTGGTTAAGCGAATTACTATGCGCTACCCTTGGACGATTCGAGCCCCCTCCTATCCTTCGCAATACCGCACGAATATTATTATGCTAATCCATAACGCTGAAACTTTTATGGCAGCCACGATCGCGTAAACACTGCCGGCCTTATTACTCTCCATAGCGTCAAGTCCGCGGAAACTTTAATTAGATCGCGAATTAGCGTGCACGGTTTATTCGATTTCACAAGTATTCTCCTACCCGTGCTTGATGTTATCATCGTTGATAGATAGCGGCTAAAGGTGTGTCATCGGTAAATTGCACTCCCTTATTTTATAAATTGATTAAATTTACAAGTATCCTTAAATTTTTACTAAAAATAATTTTCGTGGTTTCGCTCCGAGTCAACTTCTACGTACAAAGCTATTGCGAAACCTCAAATCATAAATGTTACATGATAGATTATATGATGTTTCCTTTGCAGATGTATAATTATTCGAGAACGAAGAAAAGAAGAAACTGGGAAAAGGTTGGTGATTAGAGACACAACAACGGAAACGAGAGATACTTTCTTTCTACGACAAACTTTTCTGAGTATGTCTTTTTATTTGTCTTTTCTGTTTCTGGCACCAAGATAAGATTTGTAATATGTTTAATAAATCGGGCATCGCGCACGTTATCTACTTATGATTTTTTTCATTATTATCCACATTTTCTGCGAGATATTCGTTAATTACTTTAGATTGTGTGCGAGAATTGTTCTTCGTCAATAAGCAACAAGGACTTAAATTAAACTCCAAATTGAGTTTCGTTTGTAAAGAAATTATATTTCATTATTACAGAGACAGAAAATGTAATTCTAATTTGTTAATTATATATATATACAGTGACCTATTATAATCTATGGATTTTTCTCTGAAAGTGCAACAAATCAAGAAAGCATATACAGAAGTTAAATTGTTTCGAAGCGGACATCAGATATTACACGCTTTTGTTTTGGAAACAAAGTCAACTCCTTTTTATTAAACGAACCATTTATTTTTTTAACATTAATCAATCCTTCCTATTATTCTACACATAAAAGTATTAGTGTAAATTATATTATATGAAAAATGAATAGCTCAGAAGATATTTCGATTCAAAGATTCATATTTAAAAATGTATTGATATACTTAATATATTTAAATATCTACTAATTTAAAATATTTAAAATAAATTTATTTTCATTTATATTGTGTTTACTATAATCTCTCAAATAGTGTTCATTTTAATTAATTCAATTTCATAACAAAGGTAAAACGAAAGATTAAATGATATGTTAAGTATGAAAAATCAAAAATTTCGGGAGAAAAATCTATTTATAGATTTTAATAAGTCACTCTCTTTTTATCCGCTTGTACGTGCGCGCGAGTTTGTGTGTGTGTGTACATTACGATTCATCTATAATTATTGCGATTTTTATATATATATATATATATATATATATATATATATATATACATATATATATATATATATATATATATAATCACAATGATAGATACTCATTTAAAATGATAAATGTAATAATACATGTCACTTATCGATTATTCCTTTCCGATTTATACGATTTTGCATGCGGCATATTTCATAAATCCAGAGACCACAAGTGGGCTGATTTCAAGCATCAATGAGGTCACAACCGTATTGTTCAACATTTACATCCATAATGTGCGAAAACCTGTTTGCAAATCTATGCACGATTCGATACCTTCGTTGAAGCGAGAGCGTCGCGAAGGAGAAAAACTGCAGCAACGTTCGCCACAACCAAGCCATCGACTTTCACTCGCTCAACCCATTACGTATATTACAAATTTATTGGACGGGGGACAAATTTCACGAACATGTTTGCGGACATATCGAGAGAAAAAGAGACAGAGAAAAAAAAAACAAAGAGGACAGAAAGAAAATTAATGCACGGTTGCACGAGAACGAATCCTGATATGAATAGAGAAGAAAGGATGGAAAAAAGAGAGAGAAAGAAGATGGGTGTCGATGACAAAGGTGGGGCACGATGTGACGAAGTCTGTCGCAATATCCTGCAACTAAAGCCAATAAATAAAAGACGGCTTGGCCGTAGAATTAAAACACATACATCACGATATTGGCTACGCGTCGCCGCATTTCCACACTTTCTAGCCTCGGCGAAGCTCGTGCTCCACCACCTTTATCTTCCTTCTGTTTCTCATTCACCCTGCATCTCTCGACGGAAGCCGATCTACGTGCCGACTTTACGATGAAATTAATCCCGATCGGATACTGATTGGAATATAATTTCGCGATCGCGGTGATTTTCGTTCGTTACAATCGTCGAATGCGAACGTGTGTTAGCGGATTCAATTTTATTTCCGTTTTAAACGCTCGATAACTCTCGGTGGTATTTGAATGTCTCGATGCGCTCATCGCTTATATGTAAAACGAGAGGTGACAGTTTGATCCATGAGACAGATGATCCGTCATTCAATCCGCATTTACTTATTGAGATTTAAGCGCTTCGATGAGAAGCATCGTACAGAGGTATGGAAATTAGTTACCGCGCACACAATTGCGAATGTAAAAAAGTTAAACGCTTTCTCCACGATAAATTTATCGAGCGAAATTTAATTAATACAGTTTCGCAAAACATTACCAATATATACATATATATCTTGCGGATTGCCGATTACGTATCAATATTTATTTTATCCTTGGGATATATTGAAAATATCTCACTTTGCCTAATACATCGTCGTGCTATTTATATAAAGATAGAGTAGGAAGAGATTTTAATTTAATTGCAAAGTATTGCGTGCGAATTAATATAAAAAAAATTTATCGGAAATTCTCGTAAAGTGAAAGAAGGAGGAGAGAAGGTTGTTGGCTATATAAATAGAAAATTTCTAGAACCGAGATGAAGTAACTCGTTATACCGCCGATAAAATTACGACGAACGAAAAAAATAAAAACCGCAAAAGAATAAATGTGCTATAGAAAGTGCAGTGAAATAAAGAACCCCCCCAGGAATTACGCAAGTTTAAAAATCCCGTTTTGCACAAGCTTGCTGATTTCGAATTTCGAACTGTAATATCATATTTTAAAGTTCTCCTGGAAAGCATTGTGTAGGCAGAAATTTCAGGCAAAGTTTACGCATGCAAAAATTACATCATGATAAACTGAAAATCCTCCTTCTCTATATTATATCAGTAATTTACAGTACATATCGTCAACATCGATCACATAATTATCCCTAGGAGCAAGAAGCACATAATTATCCCAAGAAGTATAAAAATTATCGATATACAAATTTTTTTCGATGCGACGCGAAAAATGAGAAGCGCAAGAATTTGTCGACAATTACGCAATGCGGTTTTCTGAGCAGGTACTAATACGCCACCGAATACATAATAAAACGCAAAAGTTCCAATTCCTCGATGAAAGCACCAAAGTCCAATAACGACTCTCGTTGCATTCGTCTCTAGATTCCGTTCGAAGCGTAACGCTCGAAAGTGTTTCGCAGGTCGGGCCAACGCAATAAAACTTTCCAAATCTCTTGAGGGTTTCGAGGACGATGTAACGTTCCGCGCAGCCCGTTCGGAGCGTGTAAAGAGCTCATGAATATTTAATTCCCGGTAGTGGCGAATCGAATGTTAACAGTGTGCGAAAACCGACAGCAGAGAGGACAGGGACGAATAGAGAAATGCAGGGGATGTAGATAGAGACGAGAATCGAGATTGTTGCTTACACAGCAGTCTATATAGCCGATATCTAAATAGTTGCTGCAGCGACCGTCTGTTACATGCCGGAGATCTCGTTCCAACAATTAATGCAATGAAAATCGCGACGTCGCTGTCTCAATAAAACGTAAATTATTCTGCTGCTGTTTCCTTGCTCTCCTTGCTTTCATCTCGAATCGCAGACAACAATTAATCCGGAAAAACGTAATGCAATCTGCTTCAATTCTAATTCTGATATGTGGAGCTCACATTAAATCATGCGTAAGAAAAAGAGATGAAAAAATTGATAATCTGTTTCTCTTTCAATTCATCCCATTGTTTTCAAATTTTTATAGAAAGAGAGAAAAACTGATTTAAAATATTATATATGTTTTGCATTTTATTATATTACTATATTTAATTTTTCAATATTATTTCAGTCTTTTGTTCTCAATGCGGAAAATTTCAAGTTTATGAATAAGAATTTATAATAATGCAATCCAGAAATAACTTTTTTCACAGACTATATATGATCACTAGTAAATCTAATTAAGACATTGCTTTTGCTTGCGTTGCATACATTCCATTATGTATCGCAAGTACGCAAGCATGCAATCACCAGTGGAGATCAAAATTTATCAATGACATCAAATATTTATCCTCTTAACGTAGTTATATCGAATGCTGCAATGGCTCATTACAATGAATAATCGTTCACAAATTATAAAACTTTCATAAAATTGAGCCCATTAAAATTGTTATCTACTTTCTTTTCTGAAGCTTAATTCGTGAAAACACCTTTAACTTGAATCATTTATTTTAGAAACTAATTCCACATATAAATATTTAATAAAGAAAAGATTAAATTTAAGTTGATCATAATTTATTATTAAAATTTAATGTGATAGATTTAAGACAGTCCGCATGTAATTGACTGCACGATAAAAACGATCATCGAGTACAGTTGGAACAAATTTGATTTCCTTCCACGCCTCTCTTTGACGCGTCGCATCTCCGTCGAGATTGACCCGAATTATGTCAACAAACTTCTGTAGGAAACTTGCGACACGTTAGAGAACGTAGAAGATGACATAATCGACTACAACGACATACACATCTTAACTTTTACTATGCTCTTAAACTATTACAATCGCAAGAAAAGTCCATAGATCTTTAGAAAATTATTTATTTCAATTTTTATAAATTCAAGTGATGGCGATTGTGCTTAACATCATATTAAGCTAAGTCAATAAATTATTTTTTATTAATTTTTTAAGTGTTTTCTCTTCAAGTTTTTCTCATCTTGTGAAATATTCTCGAGTGAAAACCTCTTTAGACGATTTGCAATTCATAATAAAATTCAAGACAAATAGATTTCTATTTTTTAGTTTTATGTATTGTGTAATTTAGATAAAAACTTAAATGTAAAATACATACAAATAAAAAATATTAAGATACATATTAAAATATATGTGACACATAAAATTATAAATAGAATTTTATCTTGAATTTTATCACGCCTTACAAATCGTAGAGAGATCTTAATGCAAGGATTCAAGAAGTGCTCTTCTCTCTTCACTTGTCAAAAGATAAATTATAATTTGGAGACAGATAGCAAATTGTTAAATCAAACTTACTTGATACATACTCAGCTTACGTCACGTACATACGCGAGAGTGCAATAATTAGATCCCTCTGTATTATTGTATTACGTAATAGACCAACCAAGTCGTCATGTGCGTCACTTATTTCTGTCAGTCACGTGGATTCTCAAACACCTAATGTGGTTATATGTATAACGAAGCGAACGCAGAACGGTGAATTAATGTTTCGGTTTGCCGACAAGGATGCAAACTCGTGGCACAGCGAGCTTTCGAATATAGCACATAGTTCAGCTAAGAACTAATTAACGAACAATTAAAATTAATTTTACGCTCGAGTGAACTAGAGTTATTCGCGCGATCGGTGGTCTTCTCGGCGTAACTACAAGTCAGAGGAAACCGGGTAACCACAAAAAGATAATTTCGTGCATAAATTAAACGGAAATGTAAAAGTTCGAGATACGCAGAAATTACACCTCGAATAAACTAGCGCAGTAACGCTTCAAAATTCATCCGGCAAAGTTTTTTGGCTACACAATCGGGCCTATAAAATATGCCTCTTTTTTACATCATCTGATGTACTGTCTGCAAATTTAAATCTTTAAATATGAATAAAATTTTAATTAAATAAAAATGTATTAAATTAGTAGTCATAAGAGAAGTAAAGAAAAGTAAAGAGAGAGAAATATATAAAATTTAAAAAAAATTTGATCAGAAAAACGGTCATTATTTCCCTTGTAGAGAGTAAAATTAAAAAAATAATTATGATTGCCTTCGGAAAAAAATTGATAACAATCGGTATAAGAATATTATTCACTTGGCAAGACGGGATTCCATGTTTGTAAATCAATATTTTGCGTAAAAAGAAGTTTCTTCTTACATGATTATATATAATAATATTGCTGGAAATAGAACGAGAGGGAAAGATTAATATATTTTGAAAAATTGCCCGAGATTACGGACACGCGGCGTCAGCTTCTTCAACAATGTCTTATGAGCAAGAAGGAAAAAAGTCGCCCGGTATGTTCGACCATTTCTGGAACGCTCCGAGCGGCAATGTCCCCGGGTTATGTTCTGCGGTACACGGAAAGAAGCTTATCCCGAAGATGCATATCCGAAATGCAGCGCGTCGCGGGCACTTAACATGTAAAATGGTATCTGTTTTTCAACTTTCACGCGATAAGCACTAAATTATGGGTATGAATACGAAACAGTCGGTCGATTATAAGACAATTTTTTTTTTTTCAAGAATTCCAAGAATGTGCTGCCTTTTCCGTCAACATCTTCATTTCTTATAAAATCAAGTGCTATTGATATTCTTGATATAAAAATCAGAACGAAAAAATTATTTATTTACGTAGAATCGATATTGTCGAGAAATTTTCATGTCGATGGAAAAAGAGATAGTAAACAAATAAATTGAAAATGAAATTTGTTGATTAGAGAAAGAAACTTTGATGTTGGCGATTATCGAGCAACGCATGCGAGATGATTTGTCTCATTCCCTAAAAGTACATGCAGTCGTATCGACAACCGCCTTAATCCACAGCCCTAAATCTAGTAATGGCCATCTGCGTTGTAACCTTGCCATGTGATTGTATTACTCTGCTATTAGTTTGAAGTAGCCATTAATTATCTCTCGTGAAATAGCACGATCCAGCAGCTGGACTGATCTCCCTTCAAGCGATACATCGTCGGAAAATACATCCAGGTATTTGACTATTTCGACTAATTAAATGAGTTACTATGTTGGTCACGTACTGCTCGGTTTATTTAATTCTGCGACTCGTTTGTACGATAGAATGCTAAATGTTTGACATGTCGCGAATTCCATTGACGAATCATTCAGAAAACGTCTGACAGAGGCAACTTTGTCGTAAAATTAACTTTCAATTATTGGCATTTACAATCAAATTTCAGTGAATGTAAAAACGAAAAACATTTATTAATACGTTGCGTTGTTAATATTGTTATTAAAGCTAAATAAAAAATGCAATTACAAACTTTTATTAAGTCTTTATGCAAACGTCGTAAATGTATGTGTGTGTATGTGTGTATGAGCAGAAAAATTAATTAAAAACCCCCGGAATTTCGGTGATTTAAGTATAGAATTAAACTGAAAACAGCATAAGACAGAATCATTAATGAAACAATTATCGTTATAACGCAGAAGTATTTCTCTACAAAATATAATTAAATTTCGCAGATGGAAAGATTTATAGTTGTTCTTCCATGCTGTTCTACAAGCAGCTGAAAAATCATTTATGCTACTTAAAAACAATACGACAATAAATAAAATAAACAACAAGTTTTTACATATTTTGCTTTTTATATATGGAATATAAACATTTGATAAAATTTCCACATATATGGAATGCAAACATTCGATAGAATTTATGTACCAATATTGCATGAGCAATCATAAAAATATCTTCTCAACATAAAACGGATAGCGATGAATTTTCAACAAAAATAAAAAAAGAAAAAAAATAATCCGATAAATGACCCTCATTGTGTGATTTACACGATAACTAATACCCATTTTACACATCAATCTTTTAGAAGAAAAATTCGTGCCAATTTGGTGAAATTTTATTAAATGCAAAAATACTAGCAATAATATTAGCTACCATCGAAAGCAAAATTCTATTCACTACAATTTTATTTGCCGATCGCAGCAGACGTTAATTCGATTACATAATAACTGTTACATGTGTACTTAATTGAATTTTGCATGCATATCTGATACTTGGCGAATACCGCTTAACAATCATTTCAATTTTATGCGATAACAAACACAATTACGAAATTATATATATGCTGTGATAATTAAATTTATTATACTTCAAATGCCGCGATGACTTTGCAGTATGCATGGTACAATATCAGATTAATTTGTTGGGCGACTATACATTATTATTAGGATTAAGAGATGTTAACAGTATCGATCGGAATTTACTCACCTCGTACAAAAGTAATGATTTTAATATTTTGTAAATAATTATAAATAATTTTTACACCGAATAATTTACATTAAAAAAAGACATTAAACATTAATGTTAAAATAATGTCAAGCGACACAATGGCTTTCAGTAAAATGACACAGTTCGCTATTCACAGTGGAATTCTATTAGCCGATTCGAGTGTTCTTAGTGCTATACGAGATTCGAAATAATTACAAATTGTAATTACGTGTGCAAATCTGCGCAAAACAAATTTAATTGCTACATAATAAAACGCTTCTGCTGTCATCAATTGACTCTTTGAACATCAAATATTTACACGTTACGTCATTAGTTTCCTTCCGAAAATAGATGCTTAATTTAACATTTGTTTAAAGCTACTACTTTTATTTATAAACATAAAGAGAAATTTTAGATATTTGTATAAGCGAATAAATATGTTTATATCATTTAGTTAAAGATTATTTTCCACTACAAGTTATGATAAATATTCTTTATAAGCTCTTTATTGCACTTATATTGTGTGCAATCCTATATATTTAACCAAATTTTCATGTATTCACATATTCAAACATTTTATATGCTATCGATATGGTTGCAGCTGTCAGTAATGTGGATAGAATCGATCGCGGAAACAGTACTTCCAAACCGACAAATAGAGTAGCGCGGTGAAGGGTACTTTGGCTATGGCTGCAAACTTTCGCCATAAGTTAGCTCTTAAAACTGTTTCTCGAGATTCTGTCGGAAAATTCGAGACAAGAAACCACCATGCCTATCTTATCGATCACTTTGTCGGAAGTGGTTACGTACGAATTTTACATACATTTTGTTTATCTTTGAATAGAACGTTGAAGTTTATAAATTACTATTTAATTTGTTTTTATTATTATTAAATATTTCAAAAGTTTCTAGTTATGAAACATAAAGGCTAGTTTTTATATGTGACAGAATTATATTCTTTAAACGAGATTAATATATCTTTAAGCTATGGCTCGTGTGTCTTTAAGGAAAACATAGGATATTTGTAAGTGAGCCAGGATAGACTTTGTGTACCGAATGTCATTACCAGAAATCCCCATTTGATGTTCGAGATACACGAGTTTTCGACCATATGTCCGATAAATACGGATTGACGGAGAAACGCTAGTGGAAGAATCTCCACGGGGAACATGGATTCACCTATCTCAGCATGTGCGAGCACAGCGTATTTTCTTTCACATTTAAGTCACGCCACGTGGTTATATCGGTCTCGCAGGAATCGAAGCTCGCCGGAACGAAAGATTTCCAATCCTTGACAGACGTTGGCTCGTGCTCGATGTTATCGTCATGCATAGTTGGGAATTAAAGAGAAAAGCGATGCATACACAATATATGCATGAAATGCTTTCTCTATATATTAGAATTTTTTATACAAACAAAATATCGACAATTTATAATATCGCGGATTATATAGTCGAAATATCGTGCGCTTAAAGTAACGAGGCTCTATAATATCTCTTAAATATTGATAAGTCTCTCGCTAAAAATTTAACATAACTTAAAATTCTACTATTTTACTTATTTTATATTACAATTTATAATTCTATTATTTTACTTGTTTTACATGATTAATATTAATATTTTATATGTATGTATATATATATATATATATATATATATATATATATATATATTCACTTTTATATATACAGGGTGAGTCAAAAGTATGTTTTAAAAATTTGTGAGCGTGTTCCTGGATAAAAAGGAAGAACAAATGTTCATATGAACATATGGTCGCAAATGCTTTGTTGTCGAGATAATGGACATAAATCAGCAGTATCAAAAAATGCTTTATTTGAACGTTTACAATTTTGTTATTGTTGTTTGTTTTTTTTTGTTTCTTTTTTGTTTTTTATCTCGACAACAAAGCATTTGCGACCATATGTTCATATGAACATTTGTTCTTCCTTTTTATCCAGGAACACGCTCACAAATTTTTAAAACATACTTTTGACTCACCCTGTATAATAAAAGAATAATCACGAAAATTAAAATAATTTATATTAAGAAATGAATAATATAAATTGCATGTAAAAAATCAAAATAACTTCTGTCAATGACACTTCTTTACTTTTATAAGATGTGTATATTCTATGCATTTTGGCAAATATTTTGAGTAATTTATTAATTCTTCGGACCAGTATTAGATCTACCTTTTGTTGATTCTGTCATATTTATGTAGCTAAATCTAACCACTTGAATCTTTATTAGACATGGGAGAAGAAGAAAAATTTCTCTATTACCGGCTTACCAAATTATCTTTGACGACTAAATATCATCGTCGGCAGGCGCGTAAACGTAAACATTGTTACGATAATGTAGATCTTATGATCGTTTGTCGAACATTTCATTTTAATATAACTTTTTGCTCTAACTGATAAAACCAAGATATCAATCAAAATTGATTGATTAAAATTTTTAAAGTTATTACTTTACAAATTTTAATAGATAATATAGTTTAGAATTATATATGTGTATACAATTTATAATAACAAAATTAATAAAATGTTCATGTTATTTATCACATATAATTTATTTAGTTGATAGTTTTGCATCAGTTATAGCAAAGTTTAAGAATAGTTTCTACTAAACAAGTTTTAGAAATAGATTCAGAAATAGTTTCAGAATATAGATAGATAGGCTTTATAGCCTAGTAAGATAAAATCTGCACGTGTTATAAAAATAATTTATTACCATTATAATTAATAAAATAATTAATATGCTTGTTATTCAATGAATTAAATAAATTTAATTATTCTTTTATTCTTTTTTTAAAATTTATGCTCTAATTTACTCTTGCAATATATATTGAAACAAGATATTAAAAGTTAATTACATATATCGAAAATATTGAATTTATTAAAGTTTGTTCAATCTAATTTGTTCTAGCCATCTATTTTAAGGTAATGGATCTATCTGTAATTTATTTATAATCTACATCTATAATATCTATGAATCCGTTACCTCGAAATAAAATAAAAGTTTATCACTCACCGATCGATGCACAGCGGAGTTAATGATATTGATGATACGATGAGTTGATCTATAACATACAAATAAAAGATCTAAATTGAAATATCGCTCAAAATAATTAATATTCAAAGAATTATTATTGCAATATTGCAAGCATTAAATTTTATATTCAATCCTCATAATAGCAAGCAAATATTTAATAGATTATTTTTATAAATTCTGAAAAAAGATTACTTCTTATTGAGTAGATAGTATATAGAAACTTCTAGATTCAGAATTTATATAAAGTACTTTCTTTCTTTGATTTTCGCTCCTTTAAATTGTTCAATCAAATAAACAAACCAAATTAATATGCGTACGCTTACTATAACTAATAAATAAATTACAGAGTTGCTCCGCTGATGTCCGATACTCTTCCTAAGCCTCTTCCTCTCAGGTTGTCAACTACGTTGATCTGTAACATACAAACAGAATTCAAATTACAACAATGTCTAAAGTAATTAATATCAAAAATTCATTAATTATTGCCTAGCGTTGTTTCAATTAATCATCCCATTTTGTCGACATCAAAAATATGATATTCGATAAAGAAATCAAAACATCACGCTCATCAAAACTTGCACTATTATATGCCGACTTAATTTCTTGCTCCGCGCATAAAATTTATTAAGAATTATTTCTTTTTTGTTAAAATATTAAATTATTTTAATATTTACATACAATAACTAATAATAATAATCACTTGAAAAACGACTCGCTTGAAAAACGAGTACTCGCTCCAGAACGATCGCTCGCTCGAAAAACGCTAAGAAGTTTGCAATGTCTACGACGAATTCTCCGCGATGCGAGAATTCTCTTTCTTTGTAAAATGCATGAAGATACCGATGAAAACGAGAAACCAACGGCCGTACACGTATCTCGATTTTTTCAAGAAAAATCTAGACATCGAAAAATTATCCTCGTATTTTTGAAATACAATAAATTGTTACGTATTTATTTTAGATCATTTTTTCGTTGGGAATTATATACGCCTGTCTCGCACATTATTATTTCCAACTATTCAATATTGGTAAACAATTTCCTGTTGAGCACGATTTCCAAACCGTCATTCAATAAAAATAACTTTTATTTATTTCAAAAAATATATATATATATTGTAATTTAAATACATTAATAATAATCAAATAATTTAAATACATTATAAATACTCTAACAAAAACAGAAATAGAGAGAGAAAGAGAGTGTAAGAGAATATCCAAAACTGAAGGGCAAATATAGGATGGCCATAACTCTTAACAGATTAATATCTTAAAAACTGCTTAAAAATAATTATTTGTAAACATTTATTTATTCGAATTAACAAAATATTCCTAACACTTGATAATATTTTATAAGTCACTGAAGTCACTGAAGCTTAGCATATTTTTATAAAAAATATTTTTTTATTTCTTATAAAAAACAAAGTTATGTTTAAATCACAGATAACGAAAGAAAATATGAAATAAAATTAAGGGGGAATACTTTATTAATTCAGATAAATAAATGTTTACGAATGCATAATGAACAATTTTGGACATTTAGTAAATTAAATAAGAGTGTTCTTTTTGATTTTTTGTGTGATTATTCCCGAGTATTTCAAGTAGCTATAAGTTGAAACTTCAGAAAAACCATTATATTTTTTAAAACATTTGACAAAAAATTGTTTTGGAAAAACAATTTTTAATTTAAAATTAAATTGTTCTTTTTCAAATTCAAAATATGTAATTTTGTAAATTTCCATTTGAAATTTTAAAATTAACCCTCACCTGACCCATACAACTGAAGCTTGAGGATCAACTTCCTTTCAATTTTGAAGACCTATCCGCGCTCATTGAACCCATACAAGACCCCAAAAACACAATTTAAGAAACCTTTAAAATCGATAATAATGTTTGAGATATCAAGCTAAGAGTTACATGGGCCATCCTGTATATTCGAAAATTTTTACGTGAATCTAGCAATTGAATAAAGATGATAGGTATTATTATATGTTCTCTCGTATGATTATATATTCTAAAACATGTAAAGAAAGTCAAATAGCGTTTAATTATTGAAATGTTTATTCTTCATTCAATTTATTTCGATAAAAGTTTCTAGCAAATCAACTATCAATTATAATTATCGAAGACGCATCGAAGCACTTCTAGATTCCAAAGAACTGCAACAACGTGTTATTTTAAATTTTAAATGGCCACTTTAAATTTAAAGTCGGTCTTAAATTTGGATTCGACCAATCGTTGTTTTCGATCCAACACTAAGTTACGCATTAGACCCTATTTAAACTTTAAGTAAGGAAACTTTGGCTCGGAGTCTCAGACGTGATCAATTTTCTATAATATCCACTTTCTCAAGAGATGGAGGAGACAGAAAGATCTTAATGCGCCTCGTTACTAATTATTCACCGTTAACAATATAAAAAAAACACATACGAATTATTCTTCGCGTTCTATATTTTTGTTATTTTTTTTTTAGAAACTACAAATAAACAACAAAAAATTTTTTAGCACGGTAGAAGCTCTCTATTGGTATCTATCATTCGTCTAAAATAATTGTTTATTTTGCCATGTTGTAAAAATAAACAATCGTTAAAATGAAATTGAGATCCGTCAAACAAAAGCACTTAGAAGCATTGTTTCTTTTATTATATATCAAATCGTATATTTAGATATCAAATTTTTTAAAAAGGATATATATGATTTTGAAGAATAATCATCTTATAAACACATCATCTTTAATTCTAAAACATTAATCAAAAACAAGAATAGAACGATAAATAGGAGGAGAACCCAAATCAACATTTATCTTGACGCGTATTGACAGCTTCTCACTCTTGTAATATCCCCCGATTTTGTATCTGAAATTATTCAACCTTTAAATTGAAGCTGGTGGATGCGCGAACGCAAGATCAACGCCGCGCGGTTTAAATAGAAGTAGGAGAAGACGCGACGAGATATTCCGTGTAAGAAGCAAGGAGAAGAGAACGCCTTTCTCCTCTTGTTATTACCTCTCATGCGAGAACATCACTCGCACAGGTCGACGATAAATCTCAGTCGGAAGGTAATTTATACCCAGCAATATATACAGTACGAGTCAAAAGTATCATTTATGGAAATAGTCATTACTTTAATGAAAACAAAGACATATAAATATTATCAAATTATATTGTTAAATTATATTATATTATCACTATTGTGTTTTACGTTTCATTATCGTAAAAACTAAAAATTATAACAAATAATAACAGAAATATTAAATTCTTGATTTTTCAAAAAAGCTCCGTTTGATTTACTATCGCACTTTTGGTATTCTTGACAACAGTATTTTTAAAGTTGTTATTGATACTTGATTCTAGCATTGGAAGTCTCACAACTGTTTTTTGATAGATTTCATTTTTTGAGTACTTCTATCAAGTTTGTCCCACAATATTTTATCGGATTAAGATCTAGTGATTGAAAGGGCCAGAAAGGCTATTTTAAAGAATTAAAAATTTAATATTTTTGTTATTATTTGTTATAATTTTTGTTTTTAATTTTTGTTTTTAATTTTTGTTTTTAATTTTTACGAATTAAAGCACTTAAAATAATAATAATAAAAGATAAGTTGATATCTATAAATCAATATCTATAAATTAAAGTAATGACTTTCCTGTTTTTATACAAATAATGCAATACTTTTGACAGGTACCGTACATATATATATATATATATATATATATATATATATATATATATATATGTACACGATGTTCTGCGCTCGTTTGACATACTGCGTCGAATCGAAAGAGCGCTTCTTTCTCATTCATTGCGATATAGTTATTTTTCCCGCACGAGCGATCATGTTCCGCGGATAAATAAATCATTAATAACACTTCGCATTAATTTGCGAAGCGTACCGCAAATTAACCGGCGGTATTTTTCTTGGCAATTAATTCGCTCGTTACCTACCCCTTTTCTCTTTCCTCGCATTACGTTTCTCGAAACAGTCGATCGCGCGTCTTCGGACGATTAATTCTCGACGCGGATTCGCGCGAAAATGAATAGCTTTTTTCGCGCGTCATTATGCAAACGAAAATATAGCTCGCGGGGGTAGCAGGCGCTGTTCGGTGCAAGCGTGCCATACCCGAGGGACCCGCGATGAACAACTCGCTCTTACTTTTATATCGATCGTAATACTATAACTGCGACATAAACCGGCAATGTTCTATAGTGCGACGCGATAATAAAGATATTTCGATAAAACGGCATGTAACGGAGTGTATTTGTAAAAATAATTTTATTTTTAATTATAGTAATTTTATTTAAAAAAAAATAAGAAATAAAATAAATAATACATATAAGTAATTTTATTTAAAAAGTTTTATTTTTTTTACAAATATACCTTGGTCTTTCTTTTAAATTAATTCGCGACTGGAGAATTCATACGCTCGAGGGAGGATATTGAGAGAGAAAAGCCGAAATTACGAGATTGTTAACTACGCTTGACGAGCGGTTCGGAGTTAAAAGGCGTGCGATGTCAATTTTCCAGATCTCCTTCAATTAGATTCACTCTCCCGGCGGGAAAGCATTAATCCATTCTCCGTGGAAGTGCGAGGTCAGGGGCGCCGTAATAAATGTAAAAGAAACAAAAGAAAGACGGCGGCCGGACACGGCCAATTACACGGCCGTCGCCGAGCACAGTGCCTGGGTAATGACGAATCCGTCGTAAGGGAACATTAATCTTACGGTCGAGCTCGACTGCGCGACGTCGAGGGATGAAAAATAATGTTTGCGATTACGAGTTCACCGGCATAATGAATTTTCCGTTACGCAATGACGGGAAATGAGGAGAGTGTTGAATCGTGATTTTAGAACGCTGATTTCCATTGTTATGCGCCGGTTAAATCGCGGCTACGTGCGAGCGTTTTCCGTTAATAAATCAGTCGCTAATGACGTGATCCACTGAACATCCTCATTTAACGGCGCGATCGATCGTCGATGACCGTCGCGGCTATAGTGATTATAATCAAGCGCATTACGTAACGCTGTTGCGGTTAATGCTAAATGCAATTATTAGAATCTGACATTGGTCTCTTAACACTGAGAGGCAGTTTAATCGTAAGCAGTATAAATATTTGTATGCTTATTCCAATGTGTCGTATCGTGATATCGTTAAAATAATAATAATAATAATAATAATAATAATAATAATAATAATAATGATAATGATAATAATGATAATAATAATAATAATAATAATAATAATAATATTAATAATAATAATAATAATAATAACGGGGAACCGTAATTGCTAGGGAGTAGAACGCAATGGCGGAAGTACTTTCGATGACGCGTATTTGCCGCACTCCAGAGTGCGAGAACCGCAAATTTGCGAATGCACGTTCACTGACACTTGAGCTTGTACCTCAGCGAACACCCCAGTATGCACTCGTACCAGTACAACGATACCCGCGAATGCAGAAACAGCGCATTAGTCGGTACGGACTATTGGAAAAACGCGAAAATTTCCAACCGCGCAACACCGTTGTATATAACCGGCGATAACGCCCCACGCAATCGCTAATCAGTTCGAAATTACACGGCGCTGCGAAATTTCTGCAAAATAGCGTACTGTGTCATTGCACTCTAACTGCGATTAAACAGTATCTTTTCGCTCGAGAACCACACCCTCCTCGAATCAAAATGAGCGCGATACATTTTCAATGCCCATTTTTCCATTTTTCATATACGAAAGAAAAGATAATTATCTAAAAAACTATTACTCGAAAAATTGTTGTGAAATTTTTTATTGTTCATACATACACGCGATTATTTATTATCTAATATAACTAAATCGAATATTTTATAATAACTTGAATTCAATATTTTATAAGCGTAACATTTGTTTAAGATTTGCTTTATATCTCTGTCGCCGAAACATTTATTTATAGAAATAAACACAAAACAAAGTCTTTAATTTTTGATAGATTCCTAAGAGAAATCATGTCGACATTCGTGCAATCGGCCAAGAAAAATACTGTCTCCACTCGTGGGAATAAAGCGAGTCGTGATGTTTATCCTTCGCTTTTGAGTAAAACTCAAATTGTGTCCCCTGTACTTTTCATAAAGTGGTACGGAGAGAAGCAGGATAAGAATTATTTCGTAAAATGCATTCTTAAGTTATGTCTTTTACTTTAATATGTAAATATTTGTAAGTAAGGAAAATACATATTGTATGAAATATACTGTTTGATCTTTGAAAGATATCTTTTAAAGAGAGAGAACCTATAGTTAATAAAATATTTTGAGTCTGCCAAACTCGAAGATTCTTTCGAAGGAAAGTATTTTTGGTAGACAACCAAAGATTGTAGGCTACTATTGTATGTTTCACGATGTGCCTCGATATCGTCTACGTAATCTTTTTAAAAAGTTAAACTCTGTTATGTATTTTGTGATACGCACAAATATTCCGACATAATATTCAAACAAACATCAATAAATATTTTCACTGTCAAAACGTAAAATATAAGAAATATATTGGCAAAGTATAAATATTTTTTAAATATCGAACTCTCTTATTTATATGAATATCGTAAAATAACTATAGTGTTATTGAGAATTGTTCTACCATGTGTTTTATGATTTGAAAATCTATTATCCCTCACGCGTATTTTTATAACAAAATTTTATCTATAACAAATATTATTTTATATATTTCCTGTCAATATATCCCGCTGATTTAAAAATTCCCCACAAAAATAAAATGCATTGTTTCGTGTTTATGTATTTTCAGTGTACAATTATTCTAGTTTTGACAGCTTTTTCTCTAAATGTTTGCGCGTTAGATTTATAAAAACCATGAATTAGCGCAGATGTACACAATTAATTTAACTCTCTTCGATTGTTAAAATGGTATATTCAAATTTCAATCAATACATATTAATACAGGAAATTATTATATTTGTAATAAAAATATCAAAAAATCTATAGAAAAATTAATATTATATACAAAGATTAACGAATTATATCGATCGCAAAAATTAATATCAATACTGACTAAATGTATTTAATTATTTTCGCACAAATACGTCACAACAATGAACAACAATCGACGAGAACTTTTGAATATGCTCAAAAATGAGAAATATGTGCGTTATATTTATTCTAGTTAACCGAAATGTTATGCAACAAACGTACTGACAATGACATTGCGAATCTTGACGTCACACCTAAATTAGCCAGTTAATATCCTCCGAAAATCGATACGAAATATCTACCACTATGTTGTATTCACGGAACTGACAAAGCTGAATAAATTTCTGAATTATTTTTCTAAAATTTTTACGCATCTCTTTCGCATAATTTTTCCATCTCGATATTCAAAATAAAAATTTAAGATAAAGCTCGCATGCGAGAGAGAATATGATTTCCCGTTATTGGACATGCATTTTTTATGATGCAAATATGCGATTTTTTTGTCTTTATTTTTGAGGATCGCGTTTTCAAGCAAATGACTCGTAACAATCTAAATGGGATTCTATGCAATGTCTGATGGGATAATATAACCCGAGGCTACGGTCATCGTGCGCGTGGAATGGATTACTTTTATTCCACAAAATAATATAGACCATACGAAAAATACCCGCAAATATGGAAAATGTGTGTTTTGCATTTTCCATATGCGCGAGCAGTGTCTATTTACTAGCATCCACTGAAATACGAAAATAAAGATGGTTGTTATGTACATATTTTCAATGTAAATCTATCAATAAAAAAAATTTGTTAATAGGATTTTTTTATAGTTGGATTATTTATGCCCATAATATTACTCACGCGCGTTAATTCATGAAAAATTCGTGATAAAAAAGAGTTTTGCGATATGAAAGAAATAATCTGATTCAGATATCGAAAAATTTTTCCATTTTTTAAATATTGATTACGAAAAGTTGTGTTGATTAATATTACAAATATGCAAAGAATTTATTTTTTTTTTTATCGAAAGCTCTCTTTAACTAATCATCACTTAATGGCTACTACTATATTGATTAGCATTACTGAAATTTACGCATTAGAGTCGATCACTCGCGCGTGCCACAAATTTCACCGACATCCTATTTCCGGCACGCGCCTACCAACTTAATTACTATTATCGTCCACGAGCTGATTCGATAGAAACAATTTTGATAATGGCAGTTCGTTACCGGATGCTCTGAAATTTCGCGTTGCAAGAAATTCCATAGCTCCGAGCGACCGTCGCGCTCGTCAACCCGATCACGTGCCGTTCCACGAGACGGCTGCTTTGTTGTCTGAAAATCCGACTAATGAAGACTCGTTAAATCGACAGGATCGATATCGTGGTTCGCGCGAACACCGATGTGAACTCCGGAACGACGCGCGTTTCGAACGATAATATTAATAATAGTTATGGTAGCGAAATATCAGAGCGTGCAACAACCGTGTCCCCATTAACAATATTGTTAACGAAATTCACTGCAATTCCTCGTGCAAGTGCAATAATTAATGACATTTGCATGACCGCACAGTGGACCTCATCGCTATCAGCTCGCGATCGTTAAACCAATTATGATATAATAATTAGATTATTCGTAGAGAACAATGGAAAAATAAGGCCAAAAAATAGTTTGCGCACCAAATATACTGAACATCACACGTGGCTATTTTCGGAGTAATTGTAACGACATAATACGACAAATTTTTTAATAAGATTATAATAATTTAATAAGATTTAATAAGATTATAATATTGCAAATTATTAATGTTTCGATAAATATCCGTGTATTCTTAGTCACTAAAATATCTATACTAAAATTTTATAGAGCGGTATAGCGAAGTAAATTATAAGATGGATTAGTATAATGCTGGGCAATAATATCGACAAGCCGATACATTATCAACCATGTAAGTTTCAGTTCAAAGGAGAAATTTGAATAACACCCTTTGAATATTTCCGCAATGCAATTTCCAGGTTACTATGACAACATCTCTCTTGTTTTCCCTCTACTTCACACGTTTTCCTTCGAATGCAAATATCTTGCATAAAAAATATTAATTATCGTGTATTTAATTTTCTAATCGCACCCTGCTATCGGATATAGCAACGAATTTGGCATAACATCCTGAGCAGCTTGTTATTCTCGAAATAAAAAGCGCATACCTCGAAGCATACCAAATTAGTAGATATGGAATTACACCTCTCCACTATCAATTATGCCATATTCCCGCGTTCTACGCCCAGATTTAATCTGGGAACGTCAGCCAATGGGCATCGCCTACGTGACCGGGCAAAATTAGCCCGCGCGTTGGAAATTATAAATATCACGAAATGCTGCGGGATCCCCTGCGATTCCCCAATATCGCCGAAGGCAACGGTGGAGACGATGGGACGCAGATGTCGTTTGTGGCATCAGGTATACGGTTGTCTCTGATTGAGCACACTTTCATTTAACCACCGCTACAACGAGTAGGTAGCTAGCTAAGAAAAACCGTGCTTGGAAGTATACATAATTTAAGAGAGAAGAGTCGAAATTACCGGAATTTATTCAGAATATACGAGATCGTGATTTAGAAAAATAACTTCTTTCTCACATGATTATATGTGTGTGAGTATATGTATCGATATATATACATGTTATATATGTAATTATTGAATCGACGATGCAAATATCTATGTCGCATCTTAACGTAAGAAAATGAACACGTCATCAGAGGTTAATTTTGATTGTCTCCATTCAAAAACGATGAACTCGTGACATTCTTTCAGATACGGTTTTTTTTTAGTTATTCCTATAATAGTCATTGCTGAAAGAAGATACGACGATTAGAGATAATCTATCCGAGAGAAGCTCAGAATGAAATCAGAGATATAAAATCAGAGATAGCCAATGTTGGATCAAATTAAATATGCTGCAGTGCACTTTAAATCTGTTAATTCTTAACAATATATCGTACCTTCATCAGAAATAACCAGCGTTACATTATCTCTCTAAATTTATCGATGGCTACGTACATATGTATGACATGTGAATTGTTTCAATAATCAAATACATTGATTCCGATTACTGTAATCTTTTTCATTCTAGATTTTTTATCAAGCTATATCATTCAATGATATTATTAACGACGATACAGACATATCATTTGTCATGTACATATATAATAAACATATTATGATTTTTATAAGATCAATCTTGAATAGTTTTATCGAAGTGTTTTCTCGAAATGCATTCCATATATAAAGTACATGTATATGTTTTTATTATTATGCAATTATTTCATTTCTATTGTTTTCTAGAAACAATTATGAATATAAATATATGAAACTGATTTGAAGTCTCCGGAGAATCATTTTTAAATATCCTTAAATATCTCATATTTAAATATTTCATTGTTTTTATTTTTGAATTTATGTAGTAGTTATTTCGTTTATGATTGCCTTTTAACGACCGTCGTGTTCGATATTAATTTATCGCGAATTGCAAACTGCAATGAGAATTTAATTGCGCGATAACTGCAACTCTCTTTTGGACGAAACCTCGGTAACGATAGTTTATTCGTAGTGTTGTATTCTAAATTGCAGACAGCAGATTTACGAAGAAAAAGAGAATAAATAGTCGTAATATAGCTTGTGCGCGCAATAATTCGTTTAATTCGAGATGTTCGATAAAAATTAGATACGATCTCGCTAAAAAAAGGTCGAACTTTTTTTTCTCTCTCTCCTTCTATCTTCTCTATCTTTTTCTTTTTCTCTCTCTTTTATATATATTTTCCTCGCTGTTTTTCTTGTAGTAAAAATTGTGATTTATGAACCACGATTACGCCAATTAAATTCCTGAAAAATTACTGCGCCCGACGCGTACAGCTCAAAGCACTTTAGTAACGAGCAGCGGGTCATGTTGAAGGCAATTTTATGTTGAAATTTGTTCCCTTTACAGGTACAAAGTCTAACATGTATGAGGGTAGCTTGTGCTCAACGGTTCTTTCTCAAAGTGTCGCATAAACGCGAACGTTCCTTTAAATTGCACGTTTACACAAGAGAAAGATGGCACCAACGACGCAAAACCACATGACAGCTCGTGTGATTTCGTCCTTTGAAGCTGATCGCTAATCATGTCTAAAATGTAAAAATTGCTACTTTCTCTTTAAGCTCCAAACTGTACTTTTTTTTAAATTGACGCAATCAGTATTACATTATCGATAAATCACGTTCAAACTTGCGTAATAGTATTAAAAAAACAACTTAGATAAAAGAAGAGTTTAATTAGAATAAAATTATATATATTCGTATTTCTTTCTGTTTATATTATATATAATAATCTTGAAGCTCTCTCTCTCTCTCTCTCTCTCTCTCTCTCTCCTCCTCCTCCTCCTTCTCTCTTATACTAATTCTTATAAAAAATATAAATTATTATATCTGTAATATGCTATTATACCTAATAAATTAAATTATTATTAATTCATATACAAAAATTTATTATTGTATTATAATTCCTAGGTTTCCAAATACTCGTACATAAGTATCGCAAAAAAATTAAAACAGGGGTACAAATGGGAAGATTACTCGCAGGAAGCAATGCAGCCGGTTAGAATGTAGCTCTTCAATTAAAGATAGCATCGAGCGTATGTCGCGCATTGGAATTGCCGGACCGGATTTACGCGGTTTTCAGGACGTGGCTTGCACGTAGCACCCGAAAGATGCAATTATACGTGGATATCCGCCGGTGAAACTCCGTCGGGATGTGAGCAACTACTCTCTACACTACTCCGACAAACGTGTTCGCGTGTGCAAATAATGCGCACTCGCGTGAACGCTGCGCATGCCGACGCACGCCGATTGCATGTAAAGCCCGGAAACTACGTGCATGCACGCGAGAAATATATACAAATATATATGTATACTTTAGATACATAGCTAGCTTATATACTGTTTTCTCAATCTACCGTTCGATATTCATCCCATAATTTCGATAATAGAAGTACACTATTAAATTAATCTTGAAGTATCTAAAAAGAGACTTTATTCTGTTTTATTTTATCATATATAGATATAATATAGAATATAGTATTATATTTTTTTACACAGTTGGGTGTTACTTGATAACACAGAAAGATAATTAAAGAAAAATGGAACGATGTATTTGAAATGCATGCGTCGCACTTATCGTTTAGCCAACAACGAATATAATTCAACGACAGTGCATGCATTTGGTTGAACTGTAAATAATCGTCGATGTCAAAACTCACCGCGATTTACGATCGGGTATATTTTTCTCACAGAATATAAATATATTTGTGTCTGCGATAGCACCACGATGTATGATAAAGCGCGATTAAAAACTAATTTATAAACCGTCTTTCTAAATTTTATAATTATAAAGCAATATTATTTAGGTGCCTATTAGATTATTTATATGATGCGAATTGCATATAAATCATCAATTATCACTAACGGAATGATAACTTACTCTTCGTCCAAATTTGATAGAGAATTATGTTACCCATTTACCCGACAATCCCAATTATTCCACTCGAATTCATATCAATGCGTCAGCTCATATTGCTCGAAATTTCGAATTACATCAAACGGATTCCACAGCCAGACGAACCGGTGCAGTTTATTCGCATGTCAAGAGTCTTCACAGAGGCCGAAAACGCAGGCCGCAGGTACGCGAAACTTTAACTCGCGCTGCGTTCGCAGCCCTTCGCGAATTAATCGAAAGCGCGACGTCATCCCTCCCGCCCAAAATGAAATTATCGATATTATGAGAGAAAGAGAGCGAGGAGCGCGTTGTCTCTCGCGAGAGCACGGAAGGACAAGCGTTTCATATTCATGGTAATTGCCGGGGCTGGATCGCGAGACGCGTCTCCGTCGTAGTTTATAATTAATTCATTGGATTAAATTTTACGCCGTGTACCTAGTATGCATTACCCACGTCCCCGTGCGGCCCCGAGTTGCAACGTCGGTGCAATGGTGTGCTTTCCTCTCGCGCGTGACCCCTCTATCATTTCGCTGAGTACCACACCCTTAAACCGCCACCGGCGATATTACCACCGCCGTATCTTCGGCATCGCCTTTTTCTCCCACTGTACGTGTACTCGGTCCCTCCCTCACCTAACACGGAATCCTCTGCAGATTCACCTCGCTATCTCTCTTTCTTCTTTTGTGGCTCGCGAAGGTAGAAATTTTATCTCTCGACGAAAACGCGACCAAAAAAAGCGAGAGCGGTATTGTAGACACGAAAAGGCGATGTGAAAAGATAAACTGGACTTTTACGGGCAAACATGGAAATGCTAGTCAGGCAGAAAAGAGAAAGATGCAACGCAAGAGAAAGAGAGAAACAGCAATAAATTTTATTAAAAGCATTATATATATATATATATATATATATATATATATATAATATATATAATGTGTATATATTAGAGGAAGAATAGGATACAAGAAGAAAAGTTTGATCCTTAATGCGCGTACATTTACGTGCATAATCGTATTTTCGTCTCGAGAGCGTTACAGACATCGGTATGCCTAAATTAAATCATGAATACCGACAGCATCGCACTCGTAACTTCCCGTCTCTTTCTGACAAGCGACCCACTCCTTCTCGACACGGTACGTTCCCAAGAGGAATACGGCAAGAGAGCGAATTACAGAAGTTCGTCGCACGGGGTTGAAGTTTCATTTTAGAATGACGGTCGCGTTCGTATGGAGAAACGTAGATAGAGAACGGCTTAAACGAGAGAGCGGTACAAGAGCTTAGACGCGGCTGGTTCCGAGGACTGACACTCGCAGTAGAGCGAAGAGAGCAGTAGAATTGCGAGGGCGGGTGGATGGTTCGGTTTTCGATGTGCGTATAAAACGCTTCCGCTGCTCCTGAAATCTCTATCCCTACAGAGCGGCATCGCCAAACGTAAGAGAGCCAGCTCGATCGCGGAGCAAAACGATTCGAAAAGTGCGATGCAAATCGATCGATTGTCAGAGACGAGCTACGAATCTCGGCGACGGCTGCATCCATCGAAAGTCGAGCGCATTGAATCTCGGATCATCGTTTCAATGAATCGATATTGAACACCGGTTTCATTCTTGTTCAAATTGTAGAAATTTTCTCCCTTTCTTCTTATTTGAAAAAGAACGAAAGAAATGACGTTTTATTTGAACGCTTATAATAATTTATTTAGAGAATTTAGTTAATCTTTATTATGTCAAAGTCTTGTAATTTTGAAACTAGATTTTTGTAATATCGTACGTAATTTTCCATCGATAAAAAAATCACATTTCTTATAAATATTTAAGTATTTATGAGAGAAAATTTGCGAGACAATATATAAAAATAAAATTCACTACAAAGAGTCAAGGGATTTCCATGACAGTGACAAAAAACTCGAATAAACAATTAAAAAGTTGTATTCACGCGCGGTGCAAATTTGTTGCAACATTATTTTTTCTATTAACGTCGGAACCAGAAAATAATCTGACACAAGGATTGCGTTTTGAAATTTTCTACAGGTAAAGTGTCACTGACGTATCATTCGCCTTAATAAACTTGGAATGGCCGCGAAAAAGATCGCAAATTTGAACGGCTCATAAACTTAGACGCTATAAAATTCAAATTGCCCAGTACGAAAAAGATATAAATAAATCATATTCACGTAAATCAACTGAAACCGTTTACGAATTCGCAAAGTTATATACATTTCTAAACTTTGAAATGTCAATTCAATATATGATCTTCTCTCATATCACTTATACAGAAAATTTAATACTGCAAGAATAACCGAGAGACAAAGAATCTTCAGCAAAGAAAATAAAGATTATTTTAAATATGTATTTATGCAAATTTAAAGGAATAATGTTTAATAAAAACCGTATTTCAAAGAATGTCTATAAGAATTGGTCTTCGCTCAAGATAAAAATTCAATTTTTAAATGACAATGATATGTGTATATATACATACACACACGCACACACGCACACACGCACATACACACATACACACACATATTCTTCATTTTTAAAGATAGAATTTTATGAAAATATAATATGAAAAGATCGATTTCATCATTATTTTTATAAGATATATATAAAAGAAAACCTAGAAATTTATTTTGTTTCAAAAAAAATATATATATGCAAAAATATCATATATATATGTGTGTTATATACATTTATTGTATTGCAATATGTATGATGTTACTAGGCAAAATTATTTTGCTCGTGCGAACAATTTATCATATGTAAAGGATGAAGAAAACAACGCGCGGCATGTGATATCGGATATAGAGTATCTGAAGCGTTCGTACTTTTTGTTACAAATACTACTTTGAAGAATGATTTATGTGACATTAAGGTACACATCACTGCGGAAATTGAGAACCCGAAAAACTATCCGCCGTTATCACACTGTAAACCGCGCGAAGCTGAAGATTACACGGTTTCCTTATTCATCGTTTTCTTGCACGACGTCAACTAATATCGACGGATATAAAATCGATAAAAAGATATAAAATAAACCGACGCGCAATACATTTTTAACAGAAAATATTTATTCAAAACGATTACATTTTCTCGCAATCGCATTTTCAGAAATATGAAGAGATGAAACCATAATTTTCGGTTTAATACTGAAAAATTATGTTTTTTCTTAAATAAATATTAATAGTCGAATATTTTATTATGCATGATTAACTAATCCTATAAGTAGTAAGACTATGAGGTTTCTAACGCAGGGGCTCCGAGGGGGGGTGAGGGGCGAGGGGGAACCGCGGGCGGGGGGGGTGACGTCACGGGGGGGTGACGTCACGCGGAGGGGGGGTGACGTCACGTGCGGGGGATGATGACGTCACGCGGGGGATGATGACGTCACGTGCGGGGGATGATGACGTCACGCGGAGATGATGACGTCACGCGGGGGATGATGACGTCACGCGGAGATGATGACGTCACGCGGGGGATGATGACGTCACGCGGAGATGATGACATCACGCGGGGGATGATGACGTCACGCGATGGATGAGGGGGTCCGCGCGGGTAGGGGGGATCCGCGGCGCGAGCGATGGACGAGAGGGTCCGCGCGGGTAGGGGGGATCCGCGGCACGAGCGATGGACGAGGGGGTCCGCGCGGGTAGGGGGGATCCGCGGCGCGAGCGATGGACGAGGGGGTCCGCGCGGGTAGGGGGGGGGGGATCCGCGGCGCGAGCGATGGACGAGGGGGTCCGCGCGGGTGGGGGGGACGGGTGTGAGAAGAATAGCGCTACGTGTGGGAAAAGGATAGCGTAAAGTGTGTGAAGAGGACAGTGCGACAAGGATGACACGTGACATCATCAACATGTGACAAGGATGGCGTCAACGTGGGACAAGGACGACGCATTATAAGATGCCACATAGGTGGGAGCAGGACGACGCAAAGGTAAGTGAGTGATAGCGACGAGCTTGTGAATGAGAGAGAACGATAATAGCGCGAAGAGAACGCATACGAAAGAGAACTATAATATCGCGAGAACAACGTGTGCGAGAGAGAACGATAATAGCTAAGATAACGCGTGCGAGCGAGAACGAAGATATCGCGAGACTTACAACTAACGCGAGACTTATTGTTAGAACGATAGCGCGTACGAAAGAGAGAGAGAGAACGATAAATTCTTACAATTAGCGCAAGAGAGACGCAAGGGATGGGAACGCAAGGAGAGGCGCGTAAATAAATACATTTCTTTTCAATACTAAATATAACATTTATTTTAAAATGTGTGCGTGTATTATACAATTTGTGTGTGTGTGTGTGTGTGTGTGTGTGTGTGTGTCTAATAAAATAATAATATAATAATATAAAATTTAAAATTTAAAAAAAAAATAATAATAATATAATAATAAAATAATAAGAATAATATATTTGGGGGGAGTGCGCCGGGCTAAGGAGGAGGCCGCTCCTAGAATGCTAAGGGGTCGATGTGCCGGGCTGAGTGGAGCCGCTCCTGGAACAGAAAAAGACATTTGAATAGTTTTTAATAATTTATTTTAGAACTTTTGATATATTATAAATTGAAAGTTACTTACAAATTATGTTTCTTGAAAGAAGAGTTCGTTACGCGTCGCCGAATTTTCGCTCTGAGTAGGCAGCATGTAATAAGGTTCCAGCAACTCCTCTCGTTGCTCTTCTATACTAGGAGGTTCAGATGGTAAAAAATGTATCTTCCATATTTCCATTCGGTCAGTATTATATACTATGATGGACATATTATCTACATCATATCCTTGTCTCTTGAGGGTACGGAACGTATGACAATATTCCTGGTAACAATCCTTGCAGTCTAGGACAGATCTTATCACCGTTACCTCCGTGCCGCAGTGACAGCACCTAAACGGTGTAAACGGTCCCTCGAAGAACCCGTGGAAATAATTATGTTTTAATGCATAATTTCGATAAAATCCGTACCGACAATCCTTGCAGTAGTGTCGGTTTCGACGTTGGTAGGATTCGGTCCAGAAACATTTTGCAATGTGTATTCTCGGGAGATCAGAGTAAAAGCGAGGATCGGACCTCGGTTTGTATGGTTTAGGAATACACATAATTTTGTTCACTTTTCTTCCTCACACACTCTCCACAACTTTGTGACAAGCACAGAACAACGAAAGAAATAATATTCTAATGTCGCAGGCTCCTCTTCATTATATATCTTTTAATATCTTTTGTCTCATTCCAACTAGAGCATCACGTCTCATCTACCTCAGCATTTCTCTACATCTTTAGCGGAGCGTGTTGAGAAAAGTATAACTATTCTTATTCGTATGGAAGGAAAGAATTAAAATCATAGATGGAATAAAAATAATTATTTATTGCACGCATCGTAAAGAATATCATTTACAGCACATGTTAATAATTCGCAATCGATTAATGATTCGCTGTTAAAGACGTCACTATCACGTATCGTTTTTACAGCATCGCATACAGTAGTAATATTGTTACGTCGTAAAACAGTTTCAAATTGTTTAAATTTTTCATTTACGAGATACGTATTCTCGCATAACCAATTATGCATATGATCGATACAATTTTCAAAATTAAATAAATGTAATAATGTCGGTGGTTTCATGTACAAAGAATTGTCACATAATGTGAGTTTTACAATTTTCGATTGATACATTTCGATCGATAAATCTCCAATCCTTAATGCGAGAGCAGTCGATTGTAGAAATTGTTCAATGTCTGCTTGCTTCTGCATCAACAAATTCCACGTTGAAAAAGGCAACACTATTTGATTGCCTCGATTATCACCGAGAATCAGTTCCACGTACGACACAGCTCCAACGCTTATTCCAATGTCCAAATACTTGTACGACGTTGGGGTTAGAGCGTATCTTCTTCCAAGTATGCGAGTCGCACGACGAGGCTGAATGCTATAAAAATATATAAATTAGATCAATATTTAAAAAAATTAAATAATTAAATATTTAAAGATCGAAACTTACGTGTCACATTTTTGCTTCTTACACGGTGGAGTTTCACCGTTTCGAATCGGAACGTAAAAATTCATGTTGATTTCTTCAGTGAACCTTTCACACGCGCGATTGATGCAATACTGATCGTATTAGAATTAATATCAATTCAAATAGTATCGCAAATTGCAATGTAGAGGGGATTATTGCTGACACGACATTTTAATTTCCTCTAAAATTTTGTCGCGCCGATATACGGCTGCGATGACATCATCATCCCTAGAACAAAGATTTAGCTGAATTCGCTAAAATCGAGCGCCGGTGTACGGCTGCTCCCGACGCAACCACGTTAGATTTTTCAAATGTATGTGACAAAACGCGAAATTATCAAGGTTAAATTGCAAACGTTACTCCGGGAATTTTTTAAGATGAAATCATTCTAGAATGTTCGATGATATGCATGACAGTATATAAATCATGCCGTCAAGGTTAAAACACACATCACCCCTAGACAAAGATTTAGCTGAATGTGCTAAAATCGTGCGCCGATGTACGGCTGCTCCCGACGCAACCACGTCAGATTTTTTCAAATGTACGTGACAAAACGTAAAATTTTCAAGGTTAAATTGCGCATCAGAACAAAGATTTAGCTGAATGCGCTAAAATCGAGCGTCGATGTACGGCTGCTCCTGATGCAATCACGTCAGATTTTTCAAATGTACGTGACAAAACGCGAAATTTTCAAGGTTAAGATGTGCATCGGAACAAAGATTAACCGCCAAGGTTAAAACGCACATCACCCCTAGACAAAGATTTAGCTAAATGTGCTAAAATCAAGCGCCGTTTTACGGCTGCTCCCGATGCAACCACATCAGATTTTTCAAATGTACGTGACAAAACATGAAATTATCAAGGTTAAATTGCACACGCTATTCCGGGGAATTTTTTAAGATGAAATCATTCTAGAATGTTCGATGATATGCACGAGACAGTATATAAATCATGATCAAGAGGCACGCCCCGCCAGTAATTTTGCTAAAGTACATCCGGAACTATCATTGGGAAGCGCATTTCGCAAGTGTGTTACAATATGGAGGAACAAAATTTGCGAGAGCAATCCACATTGATTGATTCGCTGGAAGATTACATTGTGTGGGAACAACGATGCGACCAATACATCGAGTCGTTGGAAGAGCAAAGTCGCATCAAGCGACCGCGATTATCGATCGGAAATCGACAATCGCTGATTGCTCGGATCGCGCGCCTCGAAGGGTTGAAAAATTCGGTACGTGGACGTTTCGTACACGCGGGTGCCGGATGTAGCGCGCGTCAAAATAGACTTGTGTGGCGCGAGATTGATACGGCGTTCGAGAGTCGCGTATCGACTGGTGCGGTGATAAACTATAATCACATTGAACCTCGCCAATTTCTCGATGACGCCAAAGACATAGTGATAGAACATGTGCAGGACGTTATGAAAAAACACTGTAATGTGAAAGTGAACACTATATTTAACGGTGAATTCGTGGCTGGGGATAAACACGCCAACAAAAGTATCAATACGCGAAACTATGAACTCTTTCGCACATCCGATTTACGCGAGTGGTACGAACGGCGTGTTATCGAACCCACCCTAGCGTCTCTGGAAGAGTTTCAGGAACGCGATAGCGGGTGGGCTTTGTCGCGAATACTAAATTTAACTGTAAATATAAATAAGTATAATCCTATGCGTGCGGGGTGTCACATCAAATTATCGCGGGAGATTATGTTGAAAAGAGCGGTGATTAATGTACAATCTAAAGACAATGCGTGTTTCGCGTGGACAGTGGTCGCCGCCCTATACCCCGCCGAAAGAGACACGAATCGGGAATCATCGTACCCGCATTACACGACAGTGCTGAATCTCCAGAACATTGAGTTTCCAGTGACTGTGAACCAAATAAAAAATTTTGAACTTGCCAATGACATTTCTATAAATGTGTACAGCATCGAAGACAAGAACAGCATTGTCCCGATGCGTCTTACGGAGCAGAAGCGGGATAAGCATATCAACTTGCTGTACATTGAAGACGACAACAGCGTCGGACATTTCACTTGGATTAAGAATTTATCCCGGCTCGTGAGCTCACAATTGAGCAAACACAAGAATCCAAAATATATCTGCGATCGGTAAGTTTAATTTGAATAATTATAAGTTATGTAGCAAATTGTATATAAATCTAAAAAAATTTTTCTTTTACAGATGCCTGCATTATTTTAATTCGGACACCAAGTTGCAGTCGCATACGGTCGACTGTGGAAAGATGAATGATTGCGCTGTCCGATTGCCGAGCGATAAGGACAAGTGGTTATCGTTCAACAACTTTAATCGGAAGGAGCGGCTTCCATTTGTGGTCTACGCCGACCTGGAATGCGTTCTGGCCAAGACGGAAGAAGAGAAAAACGCATATCAACATCACCAAGTATTTAGTTTAGCTTATTATGTACATTGTTCATACGACGAATCTTTATCGGCATATCATTCGCGTCGTAGCGCCGATTGTATAGCATGGTTCGCCGCAGACCTCAAAAATTTAGCGTTACGTGTAAAAAATATTTTAAAAACAAATGTCCCCATGGTAAATTTGACGTCCGAAGAGTGGGAGAAATTCCATAGCGCCACTCAATGTCATATATGCGAAAAACCGTTCGTGCAAGACGATACACGCGTTCGCGATCATTGCCATCTGACCGGGCGGTACAGAGGTCCAGCACACTCAAATTGCAATTTAAATTATAAAGAATCTTTTTGTATTCCCATAGTTTTTCACAATTTATCCGGTTATGATTCACATTTCATTATCGAGGAAATAGCCACATCGTTCGAAGGGAAAATCGAGTTACTTCCGATAACAAAAGAGAAATATATTTCGTTTACAAAAGATGTTTGTATGGATGAAGAATCAAAAAATCATGTAAAATTACGTTTCATCGATTCATTCAAATTTCTCGCATCGAGTCTCGACAAATTGGCATCGTTTTTGGACAAAGATAAACTCAAAATTTTAAAATCAGAATTTCAAAATTTATCAACAGAAAATTTCAATTTGTTAACGCGAAAAGGTGTATTTCCGTACGAATACATCGACTCTGTAGAGAGGTTGCAAGATACGTGTTTACCACCGCGCGAATCGTTTTACAGTTCCTTGACCGGTGACACTGTATCCGAGAGCGATTACGCGCACGCCGAGAACATCTGGACGCGATTCTCCATTCGAACGCTAGGAGAATATAGCGATTTATATCTTAAAATTGATGTCTTGTTATTAGCCGACATTTTCGAAAACTTTCGAGATAAATGTATCGAAAGTTACGGACTCGACCCCGCGTATTACTATACTCTCCCCGGATACACGTGGGACGCCATGTTGAAACATACCAAGATCACGTTCGAGCTGCTTACTGACATCGACATGGTTATGTTCATCGAACGTGGTATACGCGGCGGTCTGAGTCAATGTTCGGGTAGATACGCTCGCGCTAATAACAAGTACATGGAGTCGTACGATCCATCGAAACCATCATCGTACTTGATGTACTTTGATGTAAATAATTTGTACGGATGGGCAATGTGTCAACCGTTGCCTTACGCCAATTTTCAATGGGTCGACGATGTGACCAATTTTGATGTATCATCCATCACGCTAGATTCGCCTACAGGCTATGTCCTCGAAGTGGACCTCGAGTACCCGCAACATCTTCACGATGCGCACACTGACCTGCCGTTTTGCCCGACACGCGACAAACCACCTGGCAAGCGGGAATTTAAACTGCTTGCAACGCTATACGATAAGAAGCGTTACGTGATACACTATCGCAACCTGCAGCAGTGTACGCGTCACGGTCTTCGCGTAACAAAAATACATCGAATTTTACAGTTTTCACAATCTCCGTGGCTTCGAAATTACATAGAATTAAATACACATTTTAGAACATTGGCTAAAAATGATTTCGAAAAAAATTTATATAAATTAATGAACAATGCAGTGTTTGGTAAAACGATGGAAAATGTGCGCAATCGTGTCGATGTTAAATTGTTAACAAAGTGGGATGGTCGGTATGGCGCAGAGGCAATGATCGCGAAACCAAATTTCCACAGCAGAAGCGTTTTTTCAGAAAACTTAATCGCTGTGGAATTGCGCAAACTCGAGGTGAAATTCTACAAACCGATTTACGTGGGTATGTGCATACTCGACATATCCAAGACATGTTTGTACGAGTTTCATCACGAGTATATGACGCCAATGTATCGCGACAAATGCCAGGTAATGTACACCGATACGGATAGTCTCATATATCACATTGAGTGCGCGGATGTGTATGAGAATATGAAGCGCGATATCATCAGATTCGACACGAGCGATTATGCAGTGGATAATGCGTATGGTATACCGCTTGTAAATAAAAAGGTACCGGGCCTGATGAAGGACGAAAACAACGGTACCATAATGACCGAATTCGTCGGGCTCAGAGCAAAGATGTACGCGTTACGAGTGAATGGAAAAAAGGACACGAAGAAAGTTAAAGGTGTCAAGAGTAACGTTGTTGCGAGAACGATAACGTTTGACGACTACATGCGGTGTTTGAAAGAAGAAATTGAAATGACGCGTCAGCAGTCGTGTATACGATCTAAACTGCACCAAGTATACACGATCTGCGAGACGAAAATTGCTCTGAGTCCGTACGACGATAAGCGGTATATCGTACCCGAAACCACCGATACGTTACCGTGGGGACATTATAGAATACCATTGTAAATAAATGTATATTTTATTTATTATTAATTGTATATTTTGTACATAACCATGTATATATTTTTATATTTAATACACTTTATATATTTTTATATTATTAAATATTTATATATTAAATTATTTATATAGTTTATATGTATATTATTTTAATAAATATTTATAATACACTATTTTTATGTATCCAAGAGTTGTATGATTTATCCATTCCCAACCATTTCACGTATACGTCATCACCCTTTTCCCGCAAAATTTTTTCCACGAGATATACGTCGGGATTAGCGACGCGTTGTAATTCGTATTCGTAGAATCCTCCAGCGACGGGATCTCCACGCGAATCTTGGAGTATGAATGTCGCGGGATTAGTTTTCTGCACCTCGACAATCTTAAAAACTTCGGTCGTCCAATTAGGTGTGAAACCTTTTTCAAAGATGGTCTTGTATTTGCTTACGCGTACCGAATCGCCTACTTTAAATTTTGTCGGAGCCGCAATTTTTACGTTGCTATACACCGTATTTAAAAGTTTTTCGGCGATCGCTGGAGTGACGTCGGCAGGTCTCATACCGATGGTGCGATGTTTTCGCGTATTGTACTCTGCAACGAGTCGAGATAGCTCGTCGATCCATTTGTAATTTCCGTTGAGCGTAAACATTTTCCACATATTGTTTTTCAAAGTACGATTGAATCGTTCCACGACCGAGGCTTTCATAATGGAATACGTCGAGTAATGATTAATGTTGTGTTTCTTCATGAGTTTCTGCACACTCGCGTTGTAAAATTCTTTTCCTCTGTCGGTTTGAAAATTTTTCGGACACCTTTTATCGTCTCCAATAATCTTTGCGATCGTTTCGGACATTTCGTTTCCGCTCTTGCTCTTGAGCGGTACGGCCCACGCATACTTGCTCAACACATCGATAACTGTGAGTATGTATTTATGACCCTTGTTGAGTCGAGAATACGAACGCATGTCGACCACGTCCGCCTGCCACAGATCGTCGTATCCGCATACAATGACGCGTCTTCGTGGAAAATTTCTTCTCGCCGGAGCATGTAGTTCCTCGACAAGTTGTCGCTTTTCGGAGGTGTTTATCTTCTTTCGCACGTTTGATCGAGGCATAATTAATATTGCGATATTAGTATGTCTCGTTTACTGTGTCGAGTCAGATGTTGCATATCTCAGCACATTCTTTATCTCATCCATCATTATTCGTAGCGCCTGCACGTGTGTTTCAAGCGTGATAATTTTTTGCTCAATTTCTCCCTGTCGATCTCTCAAAAGTTTATCCACATATCGTTTGTTGACGGCGTCAGTATCAGTTTCCGGTTGCGCTACACGTTGAATCTTGCGCGACCTTGCGTCAAAGCCGGTAGTAGTCTGGCAGAGAGCATTATCGCGAACGTAATTTCTCAATAATCCATTCCATTGATAGTACAAATTATTCGACGTTCCGAGCGATAATCCAAATTTATTAATCGACATTTCGGTACCGAGAACTTTGACGGAATGACATGTATCGTTGACGCATAGTTTAATTTATAATAATGCCAGCCTCGCGAAGTTCTTCGATAATTGACAAGATTTCATTGTCGTGAGCATTGTTGCCGGCTCGACGCGAGGCGTCCAGCAATCGCAAACGATCTACCAATTCGTTGGGATCGTTCCAATGCACGTAATCGATCATGTTGTCGCTTAGCGTCATGGTGTGCGGCGCGTCTATACCTCTTCCCACCTTTCTATCGGGGAATAATGGTGCAATTATATATTTGTACTTGTATCCTTTGTTACTTTTAATAGGATTATTAACTTTGTTGTCACGTTTATGCGCATTTGTTGCTTTTAATATACTTTGATATTTATACAAATCGTCTTGAGTGTATTTTTTATGATTGGGAAATTTTCTAAAAATCAAATCGTAGATACCTTCGGATCCCGTATATTTTATTCCATCGATAATTATATTATCTTCCATGTCCACATCGAAACGTTTATCACCGAGCATCATTCCTTCGCTGGTAAATTTAACACCGTAGACGTAATCCATACTCTTATTTTTATCAACACTCATGATAGCTCCTATATATTTTTGCGCTAGTGGACCAAAATGATCTCGGAACGTTTTCTGACCTTCGGACGTTTCTAATTCATGTCGGACCGATGTTACAAACGAATCGGGCGTGGTCTCATAAATTTCTTCGACGGACGGGGATGGTATTGTTTGACGCGGTTGTACTTTTATCGGAGTAGAAACAGTAGCCATATTAGAAAATTGTTTCCTTCGTTTCGATCGATTCGGTGTCGAATATATCGGCGAATCGTTTATCGGCATATTTATCCGTGCTCGCTTTATTCCTTGCTTCGACTCTTTTATTTTTTCCTCGTGCTTCTCTCCAAACGTTAAACTCAATGGTTCAATTTTCGGCGCATCAGATTCCACAGTATTTTCGATAAGCTGTTTTAAAGGTTCGGTAATTGGCTTAAATTGTCTTTCCAATGCAACGTCTTCCTCCATTTTACCAGTTTTCAAAGCGCGATATTTTTTGCGAATTGATTCGCTCATTTTTGCAATCTCTATCGCAATCTTTTCACGATCGTCGTTCATGATGCTTGATCAATGTGTCGATGACGACTGATCGCTTTACGGTATCGCGAAATCATTAAATCCTCTTCTATATCGTCCATTGATCAACGTGCTGTCTTTATCAATGACTACGAAGCCATATTTGCGTTGCCAACATTTCTGACACAATGCGCGGAAATCGTCGTAAGACATGTCGGTATTTACATGATCGTTGTATACATGTTTCAAGTTTGTGCCGTCTTGTTTAAATAAAATCAAAAGATTCGCATTATCGCGTATAAGATGCTTAGGTATCTTGGCATACGTTTGACAAAGATAGAAACAGTCGACGCTCGAGTGTCGACCCATTGCAAAGTATTCTCTTATCGTATCTTGCTTGTCACATGCCACGTCATCAAAGATAAAGATGGAATTCGGAAGCGCCTCGCTCGGTGGAATGACATCGCTGTTATTAGAGAATGTGAAATAGCCAATTTCGTCTATAGGTGCTAATAAATTTTCCAAGTATCTATATTTCGGTTGTTGAAGCGATTTCGAGTATACGTACGCGTTCTCGAAACGTACACCGTACGGACTTTCTATCAAACTAATCAACACGTTTGTCTTACCGCAGTTTGAAGGGCCGCAAACGATACCGCGTATAGTAGTCGGTAGCATGTTTCCATGCTTGCGTACTTTTTTCTCCGATATTAGTCTATCGTCGAAATTTGATACTTTGATTATCCGCGCTTGTCGCACGAACCGCATGTTTTCTCTTTCGAATCAATTTTGCGAATGATCACGAGGGGGGAGACCTATTTATAGAGGTGTCTCAACTCGAAACCGTTCAGTATCAAAATGTTTCTCCTTCTGTCGGATGAAAGAGACATTTTCCGGCTTACCGCCGAACAACTGCAGTATATCCCAAAGATTGTTTTACTACAAAATTTTGGTGATTACGTGGAACGATTGTGGGACAAGCTTCCAGAATATATAAAGGCTGATTCGGAGGTTCGACAATATCGTTCGTGCATGCGACATTACAATCAGCCGTGGATGCGAACACACATCGACGGTCCACCACCGTTAATAAAAAATTGCTACGAATGTCAGCGAGAATCGTAAGAGGTAGCGGTCTCTTAAATCGTGCGATAAACGCTCTTCCCATCGAATTACATATTCCCGGTTATCAGTTTTGCGGCCCGGGAACTCGATTAGAGAAACGATTGGCTAGAGGCGATCGAGGCATCAATCCATTGGACACCGCTTGTCGCGAGCACGACATTGCTTACTCGCGAAGCAACGACCTCGGTCAACGACACGTCGCGGATCGCATACTAGCTGCAAGAGCGCGAGAACGCATTACCGCGAGGGATTCGACTCTTGGTGAAAGAGCAGCCGCTACGACTGTTTGGGCGACAATGAAGGCAAAGACAAAACTCGGCATGGGGATGAAAAAGTCATCGACGACAAAGAGGAGGAAAAAACGAATACTTCCAGTAGCGAAACGCGGTGGTATTTTACCACTTTTACCGTTGTTGGGAGTTGTCGGTTCTTTGGCCGGCGGTGCGGCGGGAATCGCAAAGGCGGTAAACGATAGCAAGGCGGCGCAACGTCAGCTGGAAGAGTTGCAGCGTCACAATCGCGCTATGGAAGGTCGCGGACTTTATCTCGCTCCGTACAAGCGTGGACAGGGATTCTCAACAAAGTCTAAGAGAAAAAAAAAAACGTCGAAAAAACATTAAAAATGCCTACGGGTGCGACAACTAACGTGCAATTGGAACAATTGGCGAAACGTATGCACATACCGTTCTTTAGAGGTGTTTTCATGCGCAATAATTTACCAATAAGCAGTGTACGACGAAACGAGAGCGGTATCGTCAATTTGGATGACGTTGATGGTCCCGGTACTCATTGGGTAGCGTACGCAAAGAGGGGAGATCGTATCGTATATTTCGACAGTTTTGGAAACCTTCGACCACCCAAGGAACTTGTGCGATATTTCGGACGAGTGAAAATTGAATACAATTATGCATCTTATCAAAGTTACAATCAGAGCATCTGTGGACAGTTGTGTTTAAAATTTCTTCAAACAGTCGACGATCAATTTAAAGCCTGACAATCCATCGTCATGACTCAGTATTCGTTCGACATGTCACTGACACTTACGTTGACTGGCAGAAGCAGCGTTCTCGCTGTAAGCTATTTTCCCGCTATAGATTTGACTGATGCCGATTACGAGCTTGGATTAACGGATTTTGAAACTTATCATACGATTCCAAACGTAAATTTTTTGAATAATAAATTTTACTTTGGCAACGACGACAAGGAAATTACGATTCCCGAAGGATCGTACGAATTGCACGCTATAAATGACTATCTCAAACGTGCAATTTTGCAAGATGAACACCTTTCCAGAGATGTTGAAAACGATTATGATGAGGAATATCCAATAGCGCTCCGCGCCAATCATAGCACGCTAAAGAGCGAAATCAAATGTGCCTACAGAATAAACTTTACCAAACCCAACAATGTAGGATCCTTGCTTGGATTCTCATCGAATCGTATATTGCAACCTCGCGAGTGGTACGAATCGGACGAACCAGTTAATATTATAAACGTAAATATTATTCGTATAGAATGTAACATGACTACTGGTGCGTACAGCAATGGCATGCGCGTACACACAATACATGAATTTTCACCGAGCGTACCACCAGGATATAAGATATCGGAAACGCCGGCACAGATCATTTACCTGCCGATCATCGTACGGAGCATTACGGATTTAACAATACGTATTGTGGATCAAAGAGGTCGATTGCTCGATTTTCGAGGAGAGGAAATTACCGTAAGATTGCATATACGGCGGCGACAAACATAGTATGCTCGTGCTGAACGAAACGGAGCACGCGAGAGACAATACTTTTACGAGGGACAATACTATTGCGGTATCGGGTGACAATAATAAGATAGCCATTAAGAAGAAGCTGAGCGCGTTGAATCGTGAATTTTTAAAATCATTGGGATTCATCGTACGAAAAGAATGATTGATATTTTGAATATCGGAGGTGAACCAGTCTTTGACGATCGCATCGTCAAGATTGAGACTCATACATACAATCCGTACGCCAATACGATGCTTGGATACAGCGACGAGATACGAATACCTATACAACATCAGGATTTGTACACGTTACCGTGCGAAAGCTTTCTTTACATCGAGGGAAGGTTTAATGTGCGTAAAGCGAATGACGAAATGAAGGTTGTATTGGGAAACAATTGCGTCGCATTCATGTTTGATGAGCTTCGATACGAACTCGACGGAGTAGAGATTGATCGCAACAGAAATGTTGGAATAACTTCGACGCTCAAAAATTATGTCTCTCTAACGCACCAGAAAAGTATAAACTTGAAGAACGCTGCGTGGGATTTGACGTACAATGGTGACAAAAATTATTTCAACTATTGTGTACCGCTCAACATGCTGCTGGGATTTTGCGAAGATTATAAACGCGTTGTGATTAACGCTCGTCACGAATTGATTTTGATACGTTCGCGCAACGATAATAATTGTCTATTCGGACACCCATCGTCGGAGGCAGAGATTGAATTACTCAAGATACAGTGGCGTATGCCTCATGTAATATTGAACGAGATTAATAAATTGTCGATGTTGCGAATGTTGGAAAGCGGACGATACTTGAATATGAGTTTCAGATCTTGGGATCTATACGAATTTCCTCTGCTGCATAGCACGACTAAGCATTCATGGACCGTGAAAGCCGCCTCCCAGCTAGAGAAACCACGATACGTGATCTTTGCATTGCAAACTGGTAAAAAGAATTCAGTGTCACAAGATGTTACATTATTCGATGACTGCAAATTAACCAACGTTAAACTCTATTTAAACTCGGAATTTTATCCCTATGATGATTTAAATTTAGATTTTGAAAAAAATAGATTCGCCGTTCTATTCAACATGTACTCTCGTTTTCGCAAATCTTATTATGGATGCGATGATAATGCAACGCTATTAACCATTTCAAAGTTTCTACATTGCGGTCCTCTCGCGGTCATTGATTGCTCGCGACAAAACGAGTCTGTCAAAACTGCTACCGTGGACGTGAGAATAGAGTTTGAATGCAGGGAAAATATACCGGCGAATACTACCGCCTACTGTCTCATCTTGCACGATCGGGTTGTCGAATATAATCCATTGACCAATGTAGTCCGCAAAATTACATAAGTCAGCAAATATCCCCTCCATTGCATATGAAAAAATATAAAAGATTGAGATGTTTGACGATCGACATCAGTCTGCGATCGGATCTTGTCATCATGGCTGTGCCAACGTTTGTGGATCTACAAGGATTTATCGTTGGGAAAAATTTTGTCGTGAAGGAAGCTGCTGTTCTGAGAAAGGGATCCGTACTTTCTCATTATATTTTTACATGTCCCGAACCATGGCACATGCTCACAAAATCTGAGAGATGTCAGGTTTTATGGTTGATGAAAAATCACCATGGATTATCGTGGAATGATGGACACGTTTCATATTGGAAATCGAAACGTTTAATTACGACAGCGGTGATGGGTGCAACGGGGGAGGATGATGATGCGTCACCTCTCGTGTACGTTAAAGGGCATGAAAAACGGCAATGGCTAGCCGATATACTGGACAATGATGCAAGAAACGATGTGATTATCGAAACTTTGGATGCAGATTATGAGGATGTAGCTTCTTTAAATAAGTTAGATGTTAAGAATACTGTACGTTGTGAAAATCATGTAAAAAATTGTGCTTTAGAAAATGTATTTAAGATTTATAATTGGTGGTTGAAACATCATGATTCATCGAATCCATATTTATAATAAATTGATGATGCAATATATTTTTATCGTCTTTCTTATTCTCTCCTTTCTTTCCTCATCTCTATCTATGTACGTGTGCAGTATCGTGTTTCCGTACGCGACACAGCTGCCACAGATATTGTATTTCGATACTACATTGTGGTACATGATAAAACATTTAAATATTTGATAATTGAATATAGTTTTACGTTCGATGACCGTTCGACGAGCGTTCATTCCCGTTCAACGAGCGTTTGTTTCCGTTCGACGGGCGTTCGTTTCCGTTCGATTACCGTTCAATTACCGTTCGACGAGCGTTTGTTTCCGTTCGATTACTGTTCAATTACCGTTCGATGACCGTTCAACGGGTGTTCGTTTCCGTTCGATTACCGTTCAACGGGCATTCGTTTCCGTTCGACGGGCGTTCAATTACCGTTCAATTCCGTTCGATTACCGTTCGTTTCCGTTCGATTACCGTTCGACGGGCGTTCGTTTCCGTTCGACGGGTGTTCAATTACCGTTCAATTCCGTTCGATGACTGTTCATTTCCGTTCGATGATCGTTCAATTACCGTTCAACGAGCGTTCGTTTCCGTTCGATGACCGTTCGACGAGCGTTCGTTTGCGTTCGATGACCGTTCGAGCAGGGTTGACACATTATAATGTTATATTATATCATGCATACTTTTGTCTTACGACGCGTTTTTGGTAAAGCGATAATGATATGTCCCTATTCTAAAGTTTCGTGTCGAGACCTCGTTGTCTCCTCACAAAGTAGCGATATGATAATATTAATATTATATTATATACCACGCTGAGAGTTGCATGGGACCGCGTATACTTTTGTCTTACGACGCGTTTTTGATATGGTGATAATGTCGCATCTCTGCTATAAAATCTCGTGCCGAGACCTCGTTCTCTCATCAGAAAGAGTTTAGAAGTGCGCGAGTAAGAAGTGTGTAAAAGTTTAAAAAACAATGGATCATCTTGCATCATTGTACAAGGACTGGAAGACGAAATTGATGGACATATTATGTATCGTAGCACTCAACATGACTTTCACGTGGAACGTAAGTAGTGTTTTGTGATTATTTTGTGAAAAAGTGTAAAAAATTTTGTATTTATATTAATTATACTTTTTATGTAGTTCCAGGATGAAGTCCGCATACCGGGCTTCATGAACATAGAGCACCGCCAGTGGGTGCGGGCGGTGCGCCGGGCCGAGAGGGAGAATTTTGGAGACGTGTGGGGCGACACCCCGGAGGGCCTAGATGGAGATATATTTGATCTGCGGCGGCTCTTCGGGGAAGAGCCCTACGAAGAAATAGAAGAAGAGATATGGGTCCAAGAAGAGGAAGATTGGGAAGAAGAGGAGGAGTGGGAGGACTTAGTAGCCCCAGGGGGCTAAGGTATATCTATTTTTTATAATTTTTATTATTAATTATTAAAATAAAGCTAATGAAATGTCTCTTTTTCTGTTGCAGGAGCGGCCTCCCCATGTATTTTATATTTTTATATTTTTATTTTATTATTATATTACTATTCTTATTATTATTATATTTTTTAAATTTTAAATTTTATATTATTATATTACTATTCTTATTATTATTATATTTTTTAAATTTTAAATTTTATATTATTATATTATTATTTTATTAGACACACACACACACACACACACACACACACACACACACACACACAAATTGTATAATACACACACACACATTTTAAAATAAATGTTATATTTAGTATTGAAAAGAAATGTATTTATTTACGCGCCTCTCCTTGCGTTCCCATCCCTTGCGTCTCTCTTGCGCTAGTTGTAAGTATAGCAATATCGTTCTCTCTCTCTCTTTCGTACGCGCTATCGTTCTAACAATAAGTCTCGCGTTAGTTGTAAGTCTCGCGATATCTTCGTTCTCGCTCGCACGCGTTATCTTAGCTATTATCGTTCTCTCTCGCACACGTTGTTCTCGCGATATTATAGTTCTCTTTCGTATGCGTTCTCTTCGCGCTATTATCGTTCTCTCTCATTCACAAGCTCGTCGCTATCACTCACTTACCTTTGCGTCGTCCTGCTCCCACCTATGTGGCATCTTATAATGCGTTGTCCTTGTCCCACGTTGACGCCATCCTTGTCACATGTTGATGATGTCACGTGTCATCCTTGTCGCACTGTCCTCTTCACACACTTTACGCTATCCTTTTCCCACACGTAGCGCTATTCTTCTCACACCACCGTCTTCTTTCCGCGGATCCCCCCTACCCGCGCGGACCCCCTCGTCCATCGCTCGCGCCGCGGATCCCCCCTACCCGCGCGGACCCCCTCGTCCATCGCTCGCGCCGCGGATCCCCCCTACCCGCGCGGACCCCCTCGTCCATCGCTCGCGCCGCGGATCCCCCCTACCCGCGCGGACCCCCTCGTCCATCGCTCGCGCCGCGGATCCCCCCTACCCGCGCGGACCCCCTCGTCCATCGCTCGCGCCGCGGATCCCCCCTACCCGCGCGGACCCCCTCGTCCATCGCTCGCGCCGCGGATCCCCCCTACCCGCGCGGACCCCCTCGTCCATCGCTCGTGCCGCGGATCCCCCCTACCCGCGCGGACCCCCTCGTCCATCGCTCGCGCCGCGGATCCCCCCTACCCGCGCGGACCCTCTCGTCCATCGCTCGCGCCGCGGATCCCCCCTACCCGCGCGGACCCCCTCATCCATCGCGTGACGTCATCATCCCCCGCGTGATGTCATCATCTCCGCGTGACGTCATCATCCCCCGCGTGACGTCATCATCTCCGCGTGACGTCATCATCCCCCGCGTGACGTCATCATCTCCGCGTGACGTCATCATCCCCCGCACGTGACGTCATCATCCCCCGCGTGACGTCATCATCCCCCGCACGTGACGTCACCCCCCCCCGCGTGACGTCACCCCCCCCCGTGACGTCACCCCCCCGCCCGCGGTTCCCCCTCGCCCCTCACCCCCCCTCGGAGCCCCTGCGTTAGAAACCTCATAGTCTTACTACTCCTATATAAGCGAAATAATAGAAACGCCATATCATCTCGAAGTTTAGAGCGAAAGATCGATAACATCAGATCTTAATTCTTGACAAAATATTTTTTTCTCTATCGTAGAGAATCTTAAGGAATATTGTTTATAAAACTTACATTTTTATAAAACAAAGACAACCATAAATTTTATAAAAATATTAATTCTATTTAATAAAATATTTACAATATTTTATTAAATATTTTAAATATTTTATTTAAGTGTTTAATTTAAGTTATTTTAAAATAAAATCTTAAATTTTTCATAAGCATTACATAATAATGTAAAACAGAGAAATCACGCCATGGAAATAAACAAATATATGACCGATCGAATAACAAGTATATAATAAATTAAATAAGTTATAAATTACTCACATTGCAATAGCTTCTCACCGTTGCTATCTTCTCGGATCCTTAATCTCTCATGTTACTTCTTCATGGCATTCACTCACAAAAATACGACTAATTAATTCGCGCGAAACTTTGCACGGCACTCCTGACGTTAATCGCATACATACATACGTTCTTATTATACAACAATCCACTTGACATTTTAACACTTGACACCATGCGATTCTACGTAAATAAAGTTAAGATACGGTGGATCGTAAAATTGAGTCTCAATATCGCGCACCCGATACACTTCGAATACATAAATCCCGAGAAATCAATGTATTATGTTTATTTCTGATACAAAAATCGTACGAAATATGTATATGTTTCGAAATAGCCATCATGCTTATGAATCACTAATTATAGTAATCGTAATGAATAATCACGTTTATAAAGACTTAATCCAACAATATATGAAGCGGCTACCTGCTCGACCTGCTCGTTCGAGATTAGACGCACGAATGACAAACTAGCTTAGAGGTTAGACGTACGACTCTTGTGACGTAACGCGCTGTTTACTGTGACATACGTCACCTTGTTACCATTCGCACGTCTAGGCTCGAACAAAAAGGTAGTCGTTATATTGTTGAATTAAGTAAAAATTGGATAAAGTAAGTTTTAAAATGTCAAGTGGATTGCTATATAAACAGAACGTATGTATGCGATTAACGTCGGGAGTGCCGTGCAAAGTTTCGCGCGAATTAATTAGTCGTATTTTTTGTGAGTGAATGCCATGAAGAAGCAACATGAGAGATTAAAGATTCGCGAACGATGTGAGTAATTTATAGCTTCCCAGACAGCACAAAAAGGTCAAAAAATGTCTTAAAGACGTCTAAAAGACTTTAAGACGTCTTTAAGTCGTCTTTTAGATGTCTTTTGGACATGTGTGCTGTCTGGGTTGTTTAATTTATTATATATTTGTTATTTGATTGGTCATATATTTGTTTATATCGTAATATTATGTGTTTATACTTTTATACATGCGATTGTTTATGGTTACTATCATTGTTTATGATGACTATAAATAACTACCCATAGCGTGACGGCTAAATTTAACAACTTATAAAGCGTTATCTTGTATATGCGTCGCTTTATCACAACTCGCATATCATTACATTACTTTTTTGAAAACAGTTTCGATAAATATTAATTTTCTAATTATTAAGAGCTATTTAATTTTCTTATATTTTTGACAATTATTATAATTATTATAATCATCTTTATTATAATTGTTTCTATAATTACTACAATTAGTGTTATTAACATGGGCGCCGGGAGGGGGGTGCAAAGCGGTGCACTTGCACCCCCCTGGCCCTGGCCTATGAAATAAGTGGGGAAGAGACAGAGAAAAAATTCAATAAAAAAATCATGTAATATAGAATAATATCGATAATTTTTTCCATTGAACAAAAATGCAATGGTTAAATATTAATTAACATTTGTAATAAGTCTTTGGGAAATCAATTTTAGAAAAATCAATGTTTGAACAAAAACTTGAGCCGTCTTGGTTGCTTTCCAAATTCATTTGTCACATTATCAATAAATTCAGTCTCCTCTTGCACTCTTTTTCTATGAACGCTGACACAGTAATGAATCTTTATTAAAATTCAATAAATAACATAAACGACGTTAACAAAAATATAATTATGAACTGGGAAAAAACCGTTTTTCCAGTGCATCCTCTTTTGAGTGCACCCCCCTAAAAGTAATTCTGCCGGCGCCCATGGTTATTAACATATCAAAGTGACTGCTTTTATCAAAGCAGATACTTTCACACATGTGATTCAATTATTTAAAATAGAAATTGAAACGATAGAAGATTATACCATAAATTATTGTTTAATTCTCATATCTAGAATTATAATTATTTTTTTAATGTTAGGATGCAAATATATTTCATATTTCATTTAAAATTTTTTTTCGCTAATTTAAATATAAATTGCTATTTTTGAAATTAAAAATACACAATAACACACGAAATATAAAATTGAATGATTAAAGTGTGAAATGATAAATCGTGTATATTAATTATTTACTAATGATTCATTTGAATTTCAAAGGGCAGAATATTCTGTATAAAATTATATAGTGCTTAAATGTTTCATTATAGCAGCAATTAATCGATATTAGCCTTTGATTTTCGTAGCATATAATGCAAAAAAAAATAATCATTTTCATCTCTACGCGTTGATCCTGTTTTTCCTTTGTCGATACTTTTTGTTGTAGTGAGGCCTACTATGTCGCACTGATATCTCATCAAAAAACGAGTCGCTATTCTTACATACACATCTATCAACATACGTGACCTTGTCATTCGTGTTGCGAAAGTCGAGCGAGTAGGCAACGGCTACGGTGTATTATTTCTAAATGCGATCATTTCTACAATAATTATTACAATAAACGATTATAACATGTTATAGCGATGACCATTTAACTAAAAAATATAAGCAAATTATATCTAAATCAGCAAAAATTTCAAAACTCGATTTAAATCCGAATCTTAAGAAATAATTATCGGGGAGATAATAAAACAATAATTTTTATAATTACAAATCTCTATCGCTTTGTTTCATTTTAAATGATTAAACTGTGCTTTGATATGCTTCGACAAAAAGCGTTAAGCATTAGTAATTATAAAAAATAATTATTGTAATAATTATATTGTATTATTATAATAATTCTCGAAAATAATTATAAAAAATTAGATCTTTCGTAGTATTTGTCACAATCACGGTTGCGATATACGAAATGATAAATCGATTTCATATACAAATAGTATGTCATAAAATTCGGCGCTCGAGTTTCGTGTGAATATCAACATAGTGTGCTATTGTTGACACGCAGTCCTTGTATTGTCATTCACGCGTCGAGAGTCAAACGAGACAGATAGTCGCTCGGTATCGTCGCATTACTTACGCTAATCGATTATCGGAAATGTCGTGCAAAATTTCGCGCAATCGTCGTGTTTTGCTAATTAGTGCTCAATCGTAATTATATTTTTATAGTGAACGTGAGTGTTTGAAGAAGCAGGATGGAATGAACATAAGAAAAATTTGGAAAAGCAATGGCGGAGCAATCGTGAGGTGAGTAAATTATAACTTATTTAATTTATTATTTCAAAGAATTCATCGCTAACAATAAGTAACCTTTGCAGTGATCTATTCTGTTTAAAATAATTTTGATATAACTGGGCCTTGAGAGAATAAAAATATATTTATATATTTTTTATTGATTAATCATAATAAAAAGTATTCAAAATTCTGGCTCGTAAACTGCGTGTGAACTATTAAAAATTTTTAGTTGTCTCTGTGCGTTTTTTGGCAAAAAAACAAAAATACTATATGATATTCTGTAAAAGCTTTTGTGATAGAAGAAAAGAAATTTATCGAGAATCAAGATCTACAAAAGAGTTCTGTTTATAATCTAAAATATTCGAACACTCTTAAATACATTCTTCAAAATTTGAGACTGTTTCTTGTTGTTTCATATAAAATTTTATTTCATACAATTATTTATTGAAAAGAAGATTCGCCAAAGATTTTGATGTTACATCTGTCAAAAAGAAAAAGAAGAATTTACTTACTTAATTGTAGCAAATTATATAATCGTTTCTGAAGATTTATTGTTGATAGCAAATTTTAAATTTTCGCTTCAAGAACATTCCAAATTTCAAGATGTCAAATATTTATTATCACGATTAAAAAATAAATGACAATAAATGTCACTTTTGTTAAAAATATTATTGAAACAAGCCCTAAAAACAAAAAAAACTAGAAACTTCGTTGACAAAGCATCGCTAACTCGGAGAACGTTATAAAGTTACTTGGCAAGCTGGTTTCGCGACATTCTTTTCCTACTACATTCGGTCTTTTCAAGAGCATTTTTCTCCAAAGATTCTCTAAGTTTATAATGCAAATAGATTTTCAGCAATCCGATTCGTCCTGCTTGCTGAAAAATTTATTTCTTTATTATTAAACTGCGTGTTTATCTGAATTTATGCTTTATGTTTTCAATAATATAAATCAATCACAAGTCATGTAAAATCAAAGAAGAAAATTAAATATTATTTTTTAATTGTAAAAATATATTTTTGACATCTCTTTAGTACAGTTTCTAGTATTCGAAAACAATAATCAAAAATTTGATCATTCCAGGATACTATGTATCGATAGCATCAGATCTTAATTTTTGACAAAATATTTTTTTCTCTATCGTAGAGGATCTTAAAGAATATTATTTATAAAACTTACATTTTTATGAAATATAAAGACCCATAAATTTTATAAAAATATTAATTCTATTTAATAAAATATTCTAAATATCTTATTAAATATTTTAAATATTTTAATTTATATATTTTAATTTTTATTCGTGATATATAAATATATGCATAATGACTTTTTAAATTTCTATCGTGTTTGAAGAATTTCTATCGTGTTTGAAGAATTTCTATCGTGCATATGAAGAGTAAGTCTTCTCGAAATAAAAAAATAATCTTTAGTTAGAAAATTGTTTTTCCAACTCCTATGAAAGTTTATTATCGAAACCTGATAGAAAGCAAGATTAGCGATGCTAGCTTTCCTGTAGCCTTTTCCAAATTTTAATGCGATGTTCAACGGAGCATAGTAGACAAATTTTCGAAGATATTGCTTGAAATTATCTATCTCATATACACAATTATCATATATTTCTATCCTGTACAATAAAAATATATCATATCCTGTACATCGCATATTCCTATCTATTTGCATTACTTAAATATACAAGGAGAAATTTACTCCTATAACAATGCTATTTTGCTTCCGCGTAAAAGAAAACATGCGACATTATGAGAACCGCGTAAAAACATGTATATTTTTGTGCATAATTTTTTTAGTAAAGAAACGAAATAAAACCGACAGAAAAATATTTCTTCGTTATACGAGTGGGTTAATTTTATTGAATACTGAAAATTAGTTTCAAAATATTATCTGCAATCAACTAGATACTCGAAAATTAAAAGTTTAGTATATACTTATGTACTTATCTTCCACATTTTTCCTCTTAGAGTTAAGCAGTTTCGCTTGCTTTACTTTACTCTCCTCACCTTTTTTCACAAACGCGATAAAAATAAAATAATATTACCACGAGCAAGAGTAATATCAACTTTCGAAAACGTTCTCGACAACCGCTTCGGTTGTTGGTATCATCCACCTCAACTTGAAGTTCTTCAAGTTGTAGAAACTTGTATACGCTTGTACGATTTTGCTATAAGAATGTATGTAAATGTTGGGATGGAAGAGGAATACGAGGCGAATGCGTTTAACCACAAAAGCGAACACTGAGATCCAATATCGCGGAGATCGCGGATTTATCGGACGCAAAGTTGTGTGGAAAAATCGAATCCCCGTAAATCGAACGCATCTGCATCCTAAGTAGCGTGGCGGCCGCGGTTGAAACGCATAAAACGTAGTCCTCTTCCGGACGACTGGAAACGAGACCGATAGGTAAGAGATCCGCTGACAGAGACGCTCGCTACGTGCTCATCTCGTACCTTATGGAAGGCGAAGTGACTTGTCGAGCCAGTTTGATGCTTTCGAACTTATTTCGAACCACCTGGGAAAGAAAAGTATACATTGCTTCACCATGCGTATTCAGTCTGAGGAACCAAGAGAAAAATACAGACAGTTTTATAGAGCATCGCTTATCAAACTTCTATGTATAAAACTTTAACGGGCAAAACGGTTTCGATACTCGTCAAAAGAGATTCGATCTATGTTTTTATAGAGACAAAGAAAAGGAAAAAAAACAGAGAGGAAGAATAGTTGAATGAAATAATATTCATTTTTTATGACTATTTAATAATATTTTATGTAGCAAATTTATTATACGTTTATTACGGTATAAATTATGTACAGCTTCTGTAATGATGATTAACATAAATTGACCATCAATATATATTTTAAATGAAGAATTATAGATAATAAGAAATCATTATATATATATTATTCTTCATCTTATGATTATCGTGATACACATGGGAATTATAATGCAAATTAATTCATATGGTCATGTGATCATTGTATATAAATTAATGAATTTAAATATCGAACATAGAGTTATATCCTATTAATATTATATCGTATTGAAACTAGAATGCTCGATAATTAATTCGATAATAATACATCAATCAAAATCGCGATAAATCGATGATGTGACGATCGATGATATTATGATATGAATTTATTTTATTGCTCTCATGAGAAATAGGTATAAGCCGACATTTATGCAAATAACTTCCGAGATGGAAGTTGAATTAATGCAATCGAATCGATCGTTAATCACAGCCACGCTCAATGTTATCATTTTTTGTCAAAATGAGCTAATTAAGTGCAATCGCTGAGTTGATTGAAGTTTTCGCGATGATTATAGCGTAATGTAGATCAATGCGATTCGAACGGACGCATTAAGCAGATCGAACAAGGGACGGTAATGGCGAATTGTCGAGTGGATGGCAGTCATCTATGTTCATCGAACGATAATGGAATATAATCAGAATGTGGCGCCCGTATCAATGGGAAGTGAAGGACGATCATTCCTCTAAGAAATGGCAATAGCGTCATTTCTTGAGACACGATCAGGATTATATTCGTAATCACGATACAATAATAATCCTTCTTCTTTTACATTAATATCGTGATATACTCGTGACAGTGATTCGATCGCTTCGCAATTTCCTTTATTTTTCTTCCCAATATTTTTTTAGCTGCAATGTACTTAATAAAATATTAGCATACATAAGTATATCACAAATATAAAAATACAGATATATAAATATGATACAGATTTTTACGGATAATTTGAAGCAAATTGTGCAATTCTATATCTGCCAAACGTATCGTATTTACTCGCCACTTTTTTGTGAGCATTTTTGATCGAAACTGAATGATGAAACCAAACGATTACCGTGATGCAGAGCGTAATAAAGAGTGTCCGCTTTGAGCGAAAAAGAGGAGAGACGATTGCATCGCTAAAAAGTGATGGTGCAGACAACAACGACGATTGTCGCCCATCAAGCGCGACTGGATTGTCCGTTTGTTTCCCGATCGGCCAATTCGACATCACTTTTTTCTCTTGAAAGACTCTTCACACAGGCAAAAGTGGAATTTACTGCAGTTTATTCTACAACCATTTTCTCGGTGCGATCGTGAAATCGAGGATAAATCGATTTTAGCCACATAGAAACACTATATCTCGTAATAACATTAACTCAGATATGAGAACATGTGGGAGTAATGTGAATTTTATATCGACGATAAAATTTAATAGCGAAAATGATTCTTTTCCATATTTAGCTCTTCGTTATTTCGTATTATACGTATTATGATATCGATACTCTTTAAAGTGTTACTGCGAAAATCGTACTTTGATTGCAACAATTTTATAAAATAACGATATAGAGAGAGATACTGATGAGAATTCTCTCAGTAAAGGTTACAGTATTTAAAAACTCAATTATGTTATATCGATTTATTATAAAAATATGCGAACAAAGTGCAGATTACTATGTATGTATATAACGTGTATTAACCTTTTCTACCAGTTTCTCGATTCTTGAATTTTGAAGACCTAACTACCTGCAAACGGTGCAGAAACGGCAATCGCAAAACGGTTATTTTACTTTCATTAAATTTTCGATGTAGCGAAAAAGGAATTTATTGGAGATTGGCAATTGCGAACTACTTTATTACATGACACAAGAATTTATACACAACATATGAACGTTGAATCGTGCCGTGTACATAGATCTTGCTTGTAGAACAATAGTTCTACAAGCGCATTGAGAGAATTTATTTGATATCATTCTCGCGTTTCCAGCTGCACTCGCAGCGTAATTCTCTCTCTCTGCTACAAAGTGCAGAGTAGCAGTTACATAGCTCGGGCACTTTCGCACTAGTACATCGCGTCGCCGCTTTCCTTCCTTTCCTAAGGGAATCTCCCACTAGGAGAATCAAATCACTTTTATATCGTCATGAATTCTAAAGCAAATAAAACTTTTACTGTCGGAGTAAACTGTTTCTTGTCGTGCGACAATTGCTGTATCAAGTTAACGTTTAGATATTAGTTCTCCATTATATCAAACACACGAGCAAGTTCAATGCGCGACAATAAAAGGTGCCGAGCGTATTCGACTTTATAGAGATTCTACACGCAATTCTTCAAGATGCTGCTTTATATGCGGAGAAATAAATAAGGTATTCGATATAATCAGAATGCTTCACAATGCTTCACGCGCGAGTGCATATCGAATAAAAGCTTTATTCTTCGTGTTGCGGTCCAATCAAGGAACATCATTTTCAGATTAACTTATATATATTATTCATGCAGAGCACAAAATCCAATAATTTTATTATATCCATTATTGTTATGTACGTGCAAATTTTTTTTTTACTATGTATATTATAATGAAGCTTTCTTAAGCTTAAAGTATTTTGTGTATACTTTGAATTGTTAGAAACAATAGAAACGATCAAGTTAGCAAGAATATCTTATTCACCGAATCTTAAGATTTCGGCCGTGTAACGATCTTAACTCAATTTCTCGAAACTTACTCTTAAGCCCTTGGAATTTGTGGAAATAGATTGGAAATTACGGCAAATAGATTGATAAATTTTGAAATAAAACTCGCATTATTATTCTCGGAAATTATATCGGTGCATTACATTGAATGTCCAGCACAAATAATCATTAGACAATGGAATTCAATAATTAATTTGACAAATTAATGAGCAATGATGAACGGTAATTAGAACAAAGTCCTTGCAACGCACATTATGAAGTAATATACATTGATAGGTTTCGATATTCTATTGATTATTCATCGATTAATATATGCCTTACAATAACACAGGGCATGTTATATTTCATCGTACGCAATACAATTGGTAATATTCATTATTATTTAGCTATCGATATCGAGTTTGAGCGACTCTTCGGTATCTATTATATTGCTTTCCAACGAATGATATCGGTATTTATTTACAATTTGATAATGTACGAGAATTCCTATTAATTAAACATCATTATTAGAATAAACTATTTATTATTTGAAAGATATATACATTATATTAGAAAAACTGATCTTTCTCTATTCTATTTGATTATTATGAAAATATATGTATCTTTATCTTTGTAAATAATTTATAATAATATAAGTATAAATATATATTAAATACATGTTTAATCAGTCTACGCAGAAAAGATAATAAATATTCATTTTTATTAAACGTTTCATATTTATATTTTAATGAAAATTGAAAATAAAAAGAAAAACGTAATAAAAATGCCATTTAATTTTAACTTATATACTTTTCATTATAATCGAAAATTGACGCAAAAGTAAATGAACCATTACGCTGAGAAATAATCTTCGTTTGCATAATCGAAGTTTTGCTATATTTAATCGTTTACGTTTATTTTTAATCGATCAAAGAGAGAAAAAAACGAGGATTAAATCCATCGTGACTCGAAGACTCATAATCCGATTTGAACACAAACGCAATAAAATCTACCTCGTTGGTTGAAACTCAAGTGCTGCGGATTCTCTACGTTCCCTGGGAACTGGGTTAGGCTAGGTTCAGTCCGGGGGTTCACGCCGACTCCCAGGGGGAGCTGGGAGATTCGGAGTCGGCCAGCGGTGGGCAAAGATGGATTTTCGTGGGGTTGTGCAAAGAGTTTTTTAACCCGTTCTCTTAAGTTTCGGCAAACTTGATTCCTCTCTCAGTCCTTCAGCTTCGGCAACGGTAAATTTTTCTTCTTAATGCTGCATAATCGTCCAATGAGATTACGGAAAGCCGTAACGGCAAATTGCTGGAATGTACGAGGACGGGCTAATGAATGTAACGTATACCTCGTTACAACCAAGATGGCTCGTATAGCGCGCTTCTGGAGAAACGATCAATAATTGATCTACTCAAGAAGTGCTCTTCGTAATTCCACTTGCCGATGAAGCCTATCTTTGGCGTATTCTCTCCAAAGCTCGAGATTGATCGAGGAAATGCCAGAAATAGCAAATCATATCTTCTATAGCAATTATCACATTACCTTCTTTCATGATTATCGAGAAACTTGCAATGATTGCAAATTTATTACTATAATAATTAATTTTTATAATTATTACAATAATAAAGTATGTGCAAATATTACTTTTGCAAATTCAGAAAATACGCATGCATTTATTATGCATTCGTTTTTTAATTATGCTGATTTATTATTCTTTTTTCAAAATAGACCCGCGTTTCATATTTCTAAAATTATTCAATATTATTACGATCTCGTTTTATGATAATTAATAGGATGCATTAATTAATAGGATAATCTAAATTTAATTACGATTAATGATCTCTTCTTTGTTAAGAAGGAATATGAATATATTATATATTGTTATTACCATATATATATTCCTATTTTATATTATTAAAGATCCGTCCTTTAAATCTAAATACGCATAGAAAAGTAAAAATTTGCTTGTTTAAGAAATATTCTGCGAAAATAATAAGCCAATAAACTTTTCTTTAATAAAAACATCTATAATAACTCGAGTTGTAAATCGTTTTGTCTTGAGGAAAAAAATCAATATTGAGATCGAGCAAGCAGATCGAGTCGCGTTTAGTCAGGCAAAAAGAATGCTCCATCGTAAAATCGCATTACACGCAATATCGGGTCGTCTTGGAATGATCGTGACATTTGCATGAGCACCGTATATATTGGACAACAACAATTTTATGGCGGCAATCGTCGTAGTGGCTAACGACGACGCTCGTTTCCGAACGCGATTAATTCGGATGGAAGCCTTAATCGGTTCTGCGAATTAAATGCCATAAAACATTAGCGATAGATCGACGATAAATTTAATGACAATTAATGGCAATTCGTCGGACAATAATGTCGGATTCTATTATAATTATTAACTGTCGGACTATAATTTTATAATGCATAATATTCATCTAAAATATACATCTGATATATATCTTTTTTACGCAAAAGACATGGTAAATATTTTATCGTGTTTTTACAAATAAATTATTTCATACAAATTACAATGGATACACCGAAAATATGCTTGGTATGTGCAATTTCTTTTAATAATTTCGTTAATAATTTTGCATCAATTTTCACACGGACAAATATTTGTCAATTAAATATCGTTGAACAAATTATTGATTCAATCATATTCATCAATTATTCTATTCCACGACGCAATATTAATTTTATTTTCGCGAGCGTATAGTAACTCATTTATCAAGCAAGTCTTGTATCCAATATATGTGTGATGAAAAACACCCAAACGGATCATCGGCGGCCCGTATATGGCCCGCATGCGTACTTTGCGGATCCCGTATTTCGGCAGCATAATAATGGAACCGCATAATCGCATGTTTAGCGTCTCTCGTCATGAGGCCAGGTCCCGTAGGAACGGCGCGACTGCGGCACTGCACCGCATCACGACCCACTATTTCAGAATGATAAATTGACAGCGGACGCGTATACGCATCAATGGGAGCGATCACGCGCGTAAAATGAAATGCCTCCCGGCTCGCATCCAAGCAAAATATGTGATATCTCGTTGCTGGCCGGACGTTAAAAAAAAAAAAAGAAAAACTGACGCATTAATGTCACGAATTTGATCCAAGTATGAAGAATTTCGAATCAATTGTGCATGTTGATCACAAACGTAGAGAAGGAGATCAATTACCGTGAATGTCTTTGTATGAATTTGGATAATTGTTGTATAGACTTATAAATGTAGGTTTATTAGAGATGATCAAAAAAGTGCGAAAAGTAAAATTAAGGATTTTCTCATAAATTAGAGAAGAATTAATGATAAATATTTACATCAACTTGCAGGATTGATCAGTTTCATTTTAACATATATCGTAGAAGATACATTTCTATAATAAGTAATATATATTTTGAATGTTGTGACGTTCTCTTTTGGCTCCTGAAACATGCGATTTTAAAATATCATAATTTTTATATATACTTATATTATCTTTTTATATTCTATTTTTTTTTTATTTATATTTAGCTGTTAACACTTTCTCGTTATTGTGTCATTGTAAACATGTTTTTGAATCATTGTCTAATTTTAAGAATTTGGAAATAAGTGTAATAACACAGTTTTACGAATTTCTATATAGCCATTATTATGGATAAAAATAAACTTGATTGATTATTTACTTCAACATATGTTATGCGTGATGAAATCAAGTGCTTTAAATATTTTATTAAGTATTTATTATTAAAAATGAAAAATAAATATTTAAATAAACGTATAGAGACTCCGCTCCTCCTTTACTTTATAATAAAGTAAAATTACGACATAGTTCAGAATTTTCCGCACAAAAGAAAGTTTGAAATAAATGAATTCGATATACTTGCATATTTCAATCTCTAAGTGAATATTTAATTATGAATAATGAATGCTCTTAATAATAATGAAAACTTTTTCAAAGTTACTGAGAATTATGATTTTAAAAATATATATCAAGGTTAAGGTCATTGGGACTAAATTTCTTTTCCTAAAAATATTATTTTTACAATATTTCAAAAAAACCGCATGATATCTCGGGAACCAAAAGAGAGCGCCACCAAATTCTAAGCGTGTATTTATTATTTAGGCATGTATCTTCTACAATATATATCAAAATGAAAATGATCCGTGCCGCGTAAGCTAATGTAAACATTTACTGAATTAATTTTGCATGGGAAACACAATTCTTGACATATTTAAATTGTTGCGTTTCTAGCCGCGATATGCAAAACCCGATCGATGAGGTGCTTCAGTTTCGCTCGCGTTCGTCAGTGTTCGTCAATGTAAATATACGAATATTCCGCGCGCGTTTGCAGGACGCGATAAATTTGTGAGCAAGCGAGCGGGCGAGCGAGCGTAACAAAAAAGTTGAGCAATACGACAAATTAGTTCAATAGACAAAAGCGCGGATCTCGCGCTAGAATCATTTGGTTGCGTACGAATAATGTGTATAGCGTTTTCCTCTCGTTCGTGCACGATCGTATACGCGCGATGCGTGCTAGCTCATTCTCTCCGGTACGCACGCACATGCACGTACAATTTTGCAGACGTGTATTTGTCTTTGACAAACGCTCGGTGATGGAAAACGGTGACGCGTGACGAGGTCAAGTACATGGGAGCGGGCCAAAGAGAGAGTAACATCGATGCGTTGCAGTTTAGACCGCGCCATTGTGTTGTAAATTGCACGCGCGACGCACGCACGACAACGCAACGGCTGCTAGTTGCATCGCCATCCTCCGGACCGATTTGTTTATGAATGCTCTCCTTGATCGCGTTCATACATATTTATCTTGCGGCATTATCGGCGTCCGTCCGCCTGTAACTAATTTGATAAATCGGCGATATTGCACCGCGGCAGCACGTTTTAATACGAAGTGACACGACGAGAAATTAACAGCTTTTCGGTGCGAAAATGCGTTCCTGTCGCGCGCGAAAGGATCGATCGATCGACTGGTCTTTTTTGTAAAAAATTGATGAAGTAGCGAGCTATTCGGAGCGATTAACTCCGTCGAGGCTTGATTACCATCGCTCTTCGATCGCACGTATACCGCACGACTGAGTTCACACTGTATGCTCAGCAGGACTCGGTTAGTTCATTAACATCTTCAGTGTACAAAAATCCGTTATGATTGATTTCGTGGTAATATTTGAGACTTTTAATCATAATCAAAATGCGTTGATTATACAATTCGTTAAAAATTTATCAAAGATTATATTTTGTTACAGTCGTATTTTATTGATAGTAAACAACTAATTATAAAATCTCCAAATTTATTTTAATAAATTTTATACATACATTTTACACGTAAAAAATAAATAAAATAATATATATTTCAATCAACATTTTAAAGTATTCCGAACAATAAAATTCAATTATTGAAAAATTATTGAAAAGTTAGGATTATATTAAAATCTGTAATCTGAGAAAGTTTGCATTTTAAAAATTTATATATATTTATATAATAAAATTATTATATATTTATTATATATTTATATAATAAAGTTATTATATATATTTATGTAATAAAGTTGTTCTCAAGATTAACGTTTATCAAAGTTCATCGGGATTTATTTAAACAAGAAGTACGAAAATTAATTATTGCATATCATTTTAATTGCATTATAGTATATGGTAATCAGTAACTTTCTGCATATTCAAATGACAATTGCCTTCGCAGCACCGTTCTACTAGAAATTAGCCTTGATGTTATACCTTATCGCAGAAACTGTCGCGATTATGCGAGGATATCTACGCCGTTAATACAGACAAGTGCTGGCTGGCGTAACAATCACGTCTCCCCTTTGAGAACTCCTTGATCTCCGATGTGGTCAAGTCGACTAAGTTTCAGACGCGTCCTCATTTAAATATCTACTACGCGAGCGCAAACTGTCCGCAATCTCTCGGCATAGGATTTCACGACCGAATAATCAGAGTCGCGAAACTTCGGCGTGAGAACCGCGACCGCTATAGAATTCGCGTGCGATCAAATTCGTGTCCATGAGTTGCCGAAACTAAGAACCGATACTACCGCGATTGTATGCGGAAGTGGATCGTAAGTGTCGGGCTCTCTCACGAATACAACAGCGGCGTGTGTAATTACGTAAAGTAGCGAAACAACAGAGTTTTAAATTAAAGTTAAATGATAATTGAGTCAATTTCAAGACTAATCAGTTGATTCAAATTAAATTTTAATTATCGAAATACTTATGTCAATAATATCACGAAAATGTATAATCTATAATACTTTTACAAAGGCAATGTGCACTTTATGAGCAGAAACTATTCTGTTTTTTGGAGATTAATGGAAAATTTACGTAGCATTACACGTGAAATGCGTAAAGCGTCAAAATTCCCAGCGTTAAAATATCATATGTTGTAGCGTACCCTATAGCGTGTTGACGCTCAACCATGTATAACGGTGCATTTTCCACAGCGATATGTAAAAGCCAACACAGAATAATCGGAGCCGACGTTTCCTCGAGCCTGTAAGGCCCGCGCGAAAAGAGCCGAGCGCATTAATTATCGTACGCGCGTACAAAAGTACGCGTGTACCCGCGGTGGATTTGGTGTAATCTTGTGTAATCGCGCATATACGCGCGGGATAACGCCAACGAACTAGCCAGTTTCTAGGCCGACATTAGAGTTTACTTGGCGTCCATAGCGGCGGCGTGTTACCTGTCGGGAGTTAATTAACTTAATTAATGGATCGGCCACCCCGTCAGAGTTTGCTCGACGCTGCCCGCTCCGGGTACGCGACCGAGGCCCGGCAACAAACATCAAAGATAAATCGTCCAAGTTGCGAAGGGGATTATTGAGAAATACATCTCGGATGAATAGGGGGGAGTGTCATCGATCGAAGTTTCTGTCATCGCCTTTTTTTCACTCACTCAAAATATTTTTTTATTCACCGCGCTGCACCTTAATGACATTTAATTTAATTTAATTAATAACATGAGCTGCTTTATTACACGGTACAATCTCGAGCTTTGCAAGAGCCTCGAGGCATTACTGTAATACCACAAAAGCAAGTATGGAAAAATTGAGACTATCTGTGCAATTGTGGATCAGGTGCCATCCACATAATCTCAATTCTTTACCGTAATTGCCAGGACAAAGAATTAAAAACTAGTTTAGCTTTGCAACCTTATTTTTCTTGCGGAAATTGCATTTCTACTCATATCGCAGGATATATTTCGCGCGGATGAGGAAAAGAGCGAGGAGGAAATGAACGGTGGTTAGTGGATTCGGAAGATTTTGTCCTAAGCGTGTCATAAATCGAAAGTTTTCTGCTCCTTACGATCGGACGCCAAATCGGATTATGAATTGAATTCCAGGGTCCCTGACCCTGGAGAAATAGAGTAAAGAACGACGAAAGAGAGAGGCAGTGGTTTATATCTATCTGTCGATTTCTTTATTGAGAGAAATTTACCTCTTTCCCAAGGTAACTTTGTTAAATTGACGTTTTTGATCGTGTTAAACAAGTTAATCGGTCAAAATTGCCATTAAGCCGCTTTCGTCTTATTTTATGGAATGGAAAATATAATAGTTTATTGCTCGCATTTTTTCGTGTAAATTCAGAATTAAATACGACTCGTTGATTTTGAGATTTGTTTGTCTGCAATGAAAATTGCATCTCGTTAAACTGGTATGAGGAACGAGTACTCGCATTTAACGTTATATCCGTGAAAACGAGCAGCTTCGCGTCTTTGCGGATAGTCCGTAAAACGGATAGTTACATTCGTCAGATGTATTCATCATGAAACATGCATGTGACACATTCGTGACATTCATGTATAAATTAATTTAACCGCTCGGAAAACAAACGAAGGACGTCAAAGAAGCCGACTTGACGCTCGCTCCAAGTACACGCTGAGGATAATAACGTTAATTACGGAAACATAGAAGAGCTTAGAGGCATAAAATCGAGTAGAAAATGTAGCTCGCGTCTCTCGGGCGTAATTTCTGTCGAGAATTATTCGCCGCCAGATGCTAATCGATAACCGGCCTAATAGGACTCCACACGACGCGCATCGCGAATATTATGTTCGCGATGCTATTATTACTCTTGCTTGACAGTCGACGTGGAAGTGTTTACCGCCATGGGCGCCGGGAGGGGGGTGCAAAGCGGTGCACTTGCACCCCCCTGGCCCTGGCCTATGAAATAAGTGGGGAAGAGACAGAGAAAAAATTCAATAAAAAAATCATGTAATATAGAATAATATCGATAATTTTTTCAATTGAACAAAAATGCAATGGTTAAATATTAATTAACATTTGTAATAAGCCTTTGGGAAATCAATTTTAGAAAAATCAATGTTTGAACAAAAACTTGAGCCGTCTTGGTTGCTTTCCAAATTCATTTGTCACATTATCAATAAATTCAGTCTCCTCTTGCACTCTTTTTCTATGAACGCTGACACAGTAATGAATCTTTATTAAAATTCAATAAATAACATAAACGACGTTAACAAAAATATAATTATGAACTGGGAAAAAACCGTTTTTCCAGTGCATCTTCTTTTGAGTGCACCCCCCTAAAAGTAATTCTGCCGGCGCCCATGTTTACCGCACTCGTGAATTATTTCGTTGTAATATCGCGGCCGCACCCGCCGTCATATAACTATTAAAGGAACACAATTAAACTTTGAGAATAAACGGTGGGAGAGGCTCGCTCAGAGTGCGATTATGCAAATATTAGTTTAGTGTGCCGAAACTCCCGTCACGGAGTCGGCACGAAGAACGGTGCTCGAATACGCAACGAGCAACTTATCGGTGGAAAAATGCGCCGCGTGATAATCGCTATTAAAACTTCGCGATAAGAGCGTCAGAAAAGGAAGGAAAATTGCCGAATAATTATCTCTGTTATGTTTATCGCGACGAACGTATTTACAAACTACGCAATTTCGTTATGTATAAATATCCTTCGTACTTTAGCTCGGTCTCGCGAGAATGCAATTGATGGTGCGAGAGGCAAAGATAAACATTGTTTTTTATTTTTTCAAGATATGAATTATTTTTCCCACATTTTGATATTACTTCGCGATAATTGTTGATCAATTGCAATAACTTTCAATATAACATTTAATCAGTTAATGATGTTAGGAAAAAATTGTAATTTAATCTTTGAATATGATTAATTTTTATTATTTTGTCAATGGAGTCAAAATTTGTCAAAATTCTTCTACTTTCAATCTCAATTTTTAATTTAATATCTACTTTAATACTTTAAATAGTTAAATCCATTTTTAATAATTTAATCTTTTATTTAGTTTTACCGAAAACTCCTTTTTTAAATCTCTAAATGGAAAATTGTTTGCTACTATCTATGTAGTACAAAAAATAGAAGCTTAATTCCTATATAAATTAAACCTATCGAAAAATCTCTAAAAACCATAAACGTGAGAAAATTGGGGTTGAAAATAGAAGAAAAATTGCAACTCTCGGGAATACAATCGCAAAAGCGCAATTATTGCGTTATCTACTTTTTAGTAAAATAACGTAACGATTTAAAACGTCGGAATGTCTCGGACAATTTTTAATTTCTCTCCCTTGAGAAAGCGAATCGCTCAGTTTCTCGCAATCAGACTTTCAATTACGTTCCAAGATTCATTCCAAAGATCTTTCATTCGTAAAGTCTATTGCGACGCCGTAGTAAAATGATGAATGCCCGCGCCCGGAAGGGAAATCGGAACAGTTCGATGCGTGAGGCTCGTTTCGGTATTGATTTCCATTTGGAATCGGATGCAGAGCGGCAGTGCTTATCGGATACTGCTGTCTCAGGTTGGCGCGACTCGGTTATACGAGAGCATATTTACATAGATTGCATCGGATCGAAATAAGATGAACAACCGGCGTGAAGATGTTAAGTATTTCCTCCCGGAAATCAGCTCGCTCGTAATTATGTTGAATACGCGCATATGATATCAAAATTGACATGTATACGATGTATCCGATGTGCACGATACATATAAATGCTAGCTAACGCAATCACAAATGTTAAGATTTAATATAAGATTTTACAACAATATTGAGTAATAATATGTATCATCGATATAAAATTTAATAATTGTCATTAATCGATCAAACAAAAACATTATTTAATAAAACGGTGACAATATTGTTTTCTAATTGCCTACATTTGAATCTTGAGTGGGATTGGAATACAAAGTTGCACACGAGATGAGAAGCGTCTTCCAAAAGTCCTAAGTACTATTCCTCTTAAATGCAGATATTTCTACGTGCCTGATATTCTTGGCGTCTACGATCGCTTAATTGGTCGTTAACTTAACAGTTTCATAATGATGAATGAGCTAGATTGTTAGAGGCTAAGGAAAGTTTTGTGCCATGATTCGAAAGCGTTACAAGCAGGATATTTTGATGAAGGGACTGAAATTCATCCAAGTAATCTGGAGAAACGCTTCGCTCGACAATCTCATTTGTAACAAAGTTTTGAAGCGGCTTGTTGTCCTCTCGTGCATCTAAACGTATTCAGCAGTTGCATAAGAAACACGAAGCGCTAGCTTCATTCTTTTCGTCATCCTTATAATCGCATTAGGAACGATTCGTATCGCGATAGGTAAGGACAAAAACGGAACGAGGACGTAGAAGGTTTGATTAAATAAAGGCATAGGTTACACGCTCGCAAAGTTGGCCAAGCGAGGACACGAAACTCGGTAATACCCGAATTTCCATCCACACGCGGAGTTTTGTAATGTATCTGGATGTGTAACCGAGGCACTAGTTTCAGCTTAAACATGTGCTTGTAACGCCAGATCAATGGCCGTAAAGTCGAGAGCACTCTGGAGATCGGAACAATTTTCGATCCCTTGCCAAAATAGCACAACTAAAGTGATACTGGCTATTCAAATATTGCACGGATATACTATCAAAGAGATAATCTTTTTAATTACCCATAAAATACAAATAACATCACATTATATCAGAAAAATTTACTTAATAAATGAAGTATTGAAGTAGGTAGATATATTTTTCTTTACGTAAAAAATTTATACTTTTTTTAAATATATTCGTCCTACATATATGTTATCGTAAACTAAGGAAATTTTCGGAATACATAGTTTGCTTGTTGTGATTCCGACACATTCTAGATTCTCTGTTTTTTCTACGAGAAGTTTGCACTATCAGGAACTTCTCCAGTGCTCTTGCAAAGTAAGCAGTAGCGTGGATAGAGAACACGATTCTCATAGTACTTTTGCGAAAATAATGATTTTGTGAAAATGATTCTCTGTCAACACAGTAAGAACATCACCAGGAGATGAGGATCTGGAGCGAGAATCATCGCGGACGTCGCTATCATAGATTGAATAGGCTCGGAAAATGAGATATGACGTCGTGGAGGAACCCCTGATTGTTATTTATGGTGGACGAATTTTTCGCATCTAATCATGGCGATATTTCAGGCAAAGTAGCGTCCAAGCGGTACGGCTGGCGCGCGAAAAGCAGCAGTGTTAACGTTCTCTCTTTTTATCACCTTCTCCTTTTCGTTCTATCGAATCCTTCGGTGTACCTTCCCTCCCCATTCGGCGAAGGGTGGCTGCGCCTAACGCCTTCCGCCCCCGTGAGGCCGATTACATCGATCGCTTTATGATAGCAGCCTTGTTACAGGGTCTCGGGGGAATAACTTGGGGGGGGAGGGCGCGTAAAACGACTCCCCTCGTTCACTTCCTCGACTGCCAGATGTAGGTATATCCTCGTCGACGAGAGTACCTCGCGAGAGTCTCTCCCGGGACCGATATACAGGGTGCTGCGTAAATCGCGAAAATGGCGGAGGCCGTATTTTTCTTCTGACTCTCCGACCGGATTTTTGCGCCTCGTAACGGAATCGTTTCTACTCGCTTTCAAGAAGAGTTTATTTCTGAAATTTGTATAGAGATATACTGGGGAGCTCGTCAGACATTTAAATAACGCAGTTTCAATCAATAATAGTTCGCATGTTGTTTTAATCGAACACATTTCTAAATAAGAGAAGAGATTTAAAGCAAACATTGAATGAAAAAATCGAAAATATTTTTAATATCAAAAGCGTTTTGATTAATACGTTGAATAATTTTTTTTCGAATATATAATATATATAGTTTTCCCGATTACGTACGTGTTTAGCTTGCTGTATAATATTATACGATAAGCAATACAGCCACGTCCGATGCGATTTACTCGATACGCTATATATAGCTCTATATCGTGGAGACTGATATCAAGGGGCATTAGGCAAGTTTCGAAATTGGTTAGGTAGTTATTGGTCACTGAGTAGCGGCTGTTCTCAAGCATCTCCGAGTTCGCTATAGTTGTATGAAATATTGTTAGCGTGCCGTTCATCGATCGTACAGAGCGCTTTATTCGGTCGGGCAAACGCGTTCTCAGAATTTTCATTGCTGATGTTTTTCTCGCGCGTGAGAACGAAAAGAGCCGATGTAACATAAGAATGATTAAGCAATTTTATTCTCCCTGCTTTACCCCTATAGAAATCGTGCTCTCGTGTCGATGTACTATTCGCTCTCAGTTTTCTTGCTTCATGGATACAAGCAATATCTCCTACCGGTCTTATTCCAGCTTAGAGCGCATAAACCTTCACGTCTCGTTCAATATAGCCGATTGTTGCCCGCAAATGCCGAAATGTCAATATAATTTAAACCTTGCTTGAATGCATACATAGCGAATAATTCTAATAATCCATGTATTGTTGATATACGATCTTAAAAGAATATTTATATTTTTTGATTAAAATTTTTATCATATGTTGTATATATCGTCTCTTGATTTTTGTCACGTATCTAATTATTGTATTAATATTGATATCCATTGCAGTGGTTGCCTAGCGGAACGCATTACATCGATCATTCTATGGAATTTAGCTTGTGTAGAGAGCCCCTACGGAGCCCTTAATGCACATCGCAATGTACGTTTCGTTGTACGTCAAATGTGTACGCACATATATATCGTAGTTAGTTACCCTCTGACCTCTTTTACGCAAACATATAGGCTCCTTAACGATCATTTACATATCCATTTACATATATCCTAATGTTACTGCAATTTCGTCGCTTGAATAATTCCATTTCGGACGGATCTGTATACAATTTCGCATCCTTACATAATTGCTATCTTAGGAAGATATCGAAGGCTCAACTTACGAATCTTTCGCATAATTATATACCATTTGAAACAATTCCTTTCTATGCAAAATTAATTCTCGCGGTTAATCAACGAAATGATTCCGTTGATTTCTGAATCTATTTTTGCGCTTGAAATTTTAAATTTATTTTTAAATATTTCTTGTGTATTAAATTTATCGTTAATTTTTATTTATAAAATCCTAGGCAAATAGCATGAATATCTAGATTTATTTTATAGTTTGTCCATTTTGTACTTGTCTATCTTGTTATCATTTTGCATTCGGGATATACAACAAACGAAATTTAAGCTTAACAAATTCTTTTAAACCAAAATATTCCTCTCCACGCGCCAACCTAAAGCTTCTATATCGCAAACGCTTTACACGTCCCAGATTTATGGATGCCGACCTGTCGACAGATAGGAAAAAAAGCCCACTGAAGCTACCGAGGCACATGTATTTTTTGTTTACTAAAATAAAAGCACTACATTTTTAGTCGCAAACAATGTATCGCGCAATAGAATGTTTTACGCATCGTAAATTTATAGATATTGGCCAATTAAGAGTAGAAAAATCTGTAGGATTAAATATTTTCCCAATCTCTCTTTTTTCCCTTTCTTTTTCTACAAGAAATATTTCTATAGTTGATCGCGATACCTTAAAAGAAATGGACTTACAGTTATAATTATTATAAATTTTTGACGAGATGTATTTCAAACAATTTTGGTATTTTCGAAACAATTTTTGAAGTATCATCCAATGCGAACAAAGAAGTTTCTTCCACGATTTCTTTTCTTCTTACATTAGAGGGTGAAAAAGCTGCCGCGAGCAGGCATCGAGGAATAATAATATTCCGAATCGATTAAGGGCGACGCATTAATCATACCGATGAACCGGATCGTAAAGATGCGTGTCTCACGAATGATATATAACTATTTTTCGCTTTGCAAATATACGCAATAGGAACGCAAAATTATCCTCGATTGATATTGTAAGAATTTCCTCGAATTAATATCTTGATGACGTAGCCGAACTGATATTCCCATACTCTTTTCACGTATCCTCTTACCTCGTTTATTCTTTCCTCTAAGAAAAAATGCGTAAAGTCGTATATTTTTTGCTGTGAATAATGTACGATGCCATTAAATAGATATACAACAGACACTCTGAAGGGTAAATCTACTCTTAGCTTTTGGGTGCGAAAAACGGCCAGAAGAGCGCTGACTCATCTTTTTCTCTGCACACAGTTTAAAAATATTAATCGTTGAAATTTAATTCTCTCGACACGTAAAGTATATAAATCTTTACAACTCTTTTAAATCTTTTAAACGAGAGAAACAAGCCATGAATTTTATTAAACAAGCACCTATGCTCGATAGTTCTTTTAGCGCGAAAAATAAAATATAAACTACTATCAACGACACTAAAATAATAAAGCAATGACATATCGTAGCAATATTCCTAACATTCTGAAACATGAAGATGCGACAAAATACAGTGTTTTCAAGATTATTGCATCAGCGAAAGGATTATATTGCCGACTTTCTGATATCCGAGTAGCATCTAAAGGAAGAAATCACCACGTTCCCTCGACGACGAGGATTGGTCGAGCAAAGTGGGAATGAAGAGAGTATTATAGATCATATTTAAACAGGGCTTAGTATTCAAGGTATCAACATTTTTTCCCGTCATCCCTCAGGATAATGTTTTTCTTAGGAAGCTCCGGGATAATACCTCCTTTCTAGGAATTCTCAAGACAGCGGCCATTCATCTTGTCCGTCGAGGTCGCCGCTTCTTTCTCGTCGATTCTTACTTCTAGACAGGCAATCGGAAAATAATCCTTTCGAGAGATACAAAAGACGAGACATGCGCAATAAATTCGTTCAACAGAAGCTCTTGTATCACTGAAATTAATGCACCTTATAGCGCAATATAATTGCAGGTAGAGGACATTGTGTGTATACAGATTTTTGCTCTATATATTTCACACATTATTTCTAAAGTAAAAGAGGTAATGATAACATTTAGGAAGAAAATTCATCGTAGAAAGAAAATTCATCGTTTTGTAATTAGTTTGTGTAAAACATACTCGCAGTATTGACAATCTCAGTGTGTAAACGATAGTTCATATTTTACTTTTCACAAACGAGCTCATTTTCGACTATTTCCTAAAACACATGAAACGATAAAATTGCACAAAATATTCTCCGGCGAGGTCGATGCTGTGTAACATTTAATTGTTGACTTTAAGCAATACTGATTGGCTGAAACTCATAGGATCGTAAATCCATTGACGTCGGCGATTTTTAAAGCACGCTCTTTCCCCGGTAAAGCCATTACGCAAATTTGCGAAACAAATATCGAATTTGAATATTTTGCAAGCTGCCGCTGAAGAGGTAGTCATCGTTGTTAATTCATCCGAAAACTGATTACGATTAATGCGATTACAGTTAATCGACATAAAATTATCGGCATTCATGCAACTGCGTGCATGCCAGCGGCATTTATTTACTTATTACATCATTACATTAATTTCTATTTTAATTTATTATTCATCTAATTTCACATCGATATATTAATTTCAAATATTTTCGAGAAATACACTATATATACGTGGGCGTTAGTTGCATCTTCGACGCGTGCACCCCATCGAGCCGATAACGTCCACCCTTTCCGCGTGGAAATTACAGGATGCATACCCCAGGAAATCGAATGACCTCGCTCTGCAGCTCGGCTTTGAGGGAACGTGGAGGCAAAGCGAGGAAATTACGGGTGCATTCACGGATCACGGTGCGAACTTAGGGGCGATACCTCCACGTACTGGTCTCATAACGTCCCTTTTTGCTAAACGTGACGCCGACGTAAAAAGGAACTATGGTTTTACTGATCGGGAGTACGGAAAATCGTATTTTGCAACGAAACTTTAATCCAGAAAAACAAGATAGTCAGTTGATTTAAATTTTTATATTGACGATCTAGATTGGCAAGCTTTGAATTAGCAATTTAATATTTCTCTCTGAAAATTATATCGCTATGAAAGTAAAGCATACTAATAAAGAAAATAGAAATTTGAGTTAGCTCGATGTTAACGCAACTGACATTTGTTTTACTTTTCTTTTTATTTTTATATACGAAAAATAATCTAGCGAATAAAATTGAAACTTTATGGAAAGTTGAAAAGTTCTTCTATTCTTGCGAAATAACGGTCAATAAAATTAATTGTAATAGTTAATAAAAACAATCAATAAAATGAGAATCACGTGATTGTGGAAAAAATCATGTGCGATCTAGTCTGTTCATATGTCGTGCAATATGTTCACTCAAAATCTTTGAATACGTGCGACAAAACTGAGAAACGCAATGTGTGTCTTTGACTGGGAAAAAGAATGCGAAAGAATTGGCCGTAGGGAAGGACAGAAACAGCAATTTTCTTATCACCTAATTCAATTTGCAGAAAGACTCCGTCGTCTCGTTCTCCAGGTTCGCATGCAATAGTCAGCTTGTCGCAAATTTCGAAAATGTGTAGGTACGAGCTGCCACCGCGGGCGATTCGCAAATCTCACAGTTCATACGCGAAACAACCACTGGGAATTTCACGGCGAGAATAACGTAAAATTTTGCTCGTCGCGCCATGGTACAGCGAGACTTGCTCAAGTCAACTGAGAAGCTGCGTCGATACTGTTGCAGTGATAACAGCCATTTCCTTTTGTTTACTTTACATTGTAAACTGTACTGTGTAGAATTTACATTGGATTACACACATTATCTACAGTAAGCAAATAGCCCAATGTGTACCCAATTTGAGTGATTTTCGGTGAGTCCCAATGAACCCAATTTGAATCATTAGACTAAATGAGGCATCTTTCAATAGAGTTAATGAAATCTTAATGACGTCAGTACTAAATCAATTTCTTCAATAATGTCTCTAGTTTACATTTTCAAATGTTATTTAATTTTTATTACTTATATATAATAAAATAATTATGAGATGAGATGTTAAAGCTTGGTTAAATGCTTTGTTAAAAGCTTTTTAAATAATCTTATCTAACAAGATGCATGTATCATCATTGCATTTACAAAAAAGTTTTTTTCTTTTTCCTCTTTTCTAATAGAAAAAGTAATCTGTTTTCCAAAAAAACTACGCTGCAAAATAAAATATTTTCAATTTTAAAAATCTTTAGAGAGGAAAAAGGAGTAGATCTTTTTTATTATAAAGAAATCTTTAAAAAAATTGAAGCGGATTCAAAAAAGAATAGTAGAAGCAAATCACTTATTTTGTGACTCAATTAATTATCTGTTTAAACGTCAACCTCCATCAAATATAGCAATGGTCTCGATATAAAAGTTGCCAAATCATAAGTTTCTGAATTTGCTCTCGTTAATTAATTTATACTCATAATGACCGCTCGGACTATCGATATGTTCGGACATTTAAAATTCTATTTGCGCAGCTGGAGACGTGTTTGCAGAAATATAGAAAGCGCGGAAGTACGGTAGCTGAGAAATCCCAAGAACGTGTCGCGGTCGAGATCGCCTACGGACGACGAACCTCAACGTCGGTAAATCTCACTACTCTCATACGGTACGAAACAACCGTCCGCGAATCCTGGCTGGCGATGGTGAGCACAGGAGTGCGAAATTTCGGTCGCCGCGACGTGATGCGCATAAAAAGGAGCCCCGTGACACCCTTAACTCCCGGGTTCGAGAGAGTGAGCGAGGAGCAACAACCGGGCTCGCCGGGTCCTGGTTGCATGGCGAATATTTATTTCGCTACGGGTGAAAAGCGAGCGACGTGAAGGAAAACACGGCGTAAATTACAAAGTCAACGGGCGAGAGATCCGTCTTTCTTGCGTCCTTCTTTCGAGAAGTGACGTAACCGTCACCGCAACTAGACCAGGGTGCACGGGCTGAAAACTTCAGCCACATGCGGTAAATTACCTCCAGCTTGCTGATATAGTTAGCGAATTGCATTTTTGCGACCTTCTATATCCTATGAATTTTATCTTTTAATAAAAAACAAGAGGACGCAACTTATATATATTTATATATAAGTGTATAATTTTAACAAAAAATTAAAAATTATAATAATATTAAAGAAACACGAGTAAAAAACGAGTCAGTTTTCTTTATAGCTAATTTTTCCATCAAAAATTTCAATGAAGTCTCAGAGAGATTTCATATTGCAATATTATTCTGAAATTCTTAAGTTAAAACATATAGAAAAAAATAAGATAGAAATAAAATTCAACACTCATGAGATGTGCCGAGCGTGAATATTATCGATCATATTCGTGTTGAATTCAAGACATGAAGACATGAAATATGATATGAGCATGAGATATTGCGCAAATCGTTTTTCGCGAATAATTCCAACAAATTCTGCTAATTCGATCTCTTCAAAACACATTCCAACAAGTTTGATTAAGTTAAATTTGCTGTCACATCTTATCCCTATTTAAGAGACTTTGCTCGTTCAAAATGTTTCGTTGATAATTTTCTCCATGCGAATTCTATTTATCCAATGTACATTCAATTTGTGTACGCCAATTTAAAAACAAATATTTCATACAAGTTATTCCAGTCGCGTGCTTCATCAAGTAACGATGAAATATCCATCTACGCGTAAATATTTGAATTTTGCACAATAAATAGCTGTTATTCTATATTGTCGCACATCTCTCGTATTTAACGTGATTGTTTCAAACTATCGCGTAGCGACTATATATCCTCTTCCATGTTATTCAACGTCGATGTTTTTAAAATAAAACCGTGTCGGCCTATTTATCGGCTGGCAGTCGATAAACCGATGCAATTCGGAACGGAAAAACCATATGGGATGCCTTTTTAACGCAGCGCATGGCACGGAAGAAAAACCAGCTCGTCGCGTGCAACATTGTATTCAAAATATGACAGCGAATCGAAATTTCAGCATGTGCTCGTTCTCGTGAAATTTTTCCGGACTTTCGCCCAGGAACGAGCTGAACTTTTTGATTTAACATTACCTCACGCAGTTACTGATGAGCTGGCGAGGATCCAGTCGCTTGAATGCTTTCTGGAGCATCTTGTCGCTATTGTGCTAGCTTGGAAGCAATCTCAATAGCTTTATATCATTTCTCTCGGTAACTCTCAGGCTTTTGGAATTTTGTCGAGATTACTGGCATATTACTGAACGCACGATATATATTATTTGAGTCAAAAATTTAATTCTCTTTAAAATAAACGGTATTATTTTTAATGTAACGAAGAAAAATAAAGAGAGAATATATCAAAGTTTCACTACCACAGAAATAAAATTAGCGCTTGGCTTTGTATTCGACATACGGAGAAATTAGACACGCTCGGTTTAACACACACGAGAGACAGTCTTTCGTATTGATTCCGGACTCTATCCCACAAAGAAAAAGGTCCTTTAATTGAGGGATTATTTACTTATCCTCATTTCTATAGTTTTTTATCCAAACCCTGGAAATCTCGATGTTCCATGGAAAAGATTTTGCGAAAAAAGATAAATGTCTTGAAATTTTCTTTATGAATAAATGTGTGTCGAATAATTTTTAACATTATAAAAGTATTATCATCTATCATAAGAGACTAAAAGAATCCACTAGTGGTACAACTGATTTATCACGTGAAATAAAGTATTTAGATATTAAATTTTAGATATTAAAAATGCAAATGCAATGCTTTATCTCAATATTTACGCTAAGAAAAAAATTATCAACTAATAAAAAAATAGATTAAAATTTAATTAGAATATTTTATTAACTCGTCGTAACTTTATATTTATTTTTAGTAACGACGGAGTGAAACAAGTATCTATTGAGAAAGCTTGTTCTCCCTGTCTTAGCCTCAGGCTGGAAAGTTTCAAACTAGAAACCCCTTCGCGTTTCGAAGGAATGGATCGCAATGTAGCGAATTTTTTGCCGCATTTACGTTTAAAAGATCCGAGGGTTTCCAGTTTCCATGCTTTTTGCCTGTCTAACCCGCACTCGAATATCCCGGGCGATCCGACTTTAAGCGATCCATTTGAACGATCGATCGGGCTACGTTATACGTGTGGATTCCGATTGTAGGGCGACGGATGATAAACGACGCCGTAATGTCCTCGACAGGCCAGGTCGTGACCACTGCTCACTCGATGTCGGACGTTTCGCTACGTTCTTTAATTTAATCCAACGAGCGCCATTATATTACGCTTACAATATATCGTATCTTATTATTAAAAGCCGCACCGCTAGCGGTCGGACGAATTTCCCTGGGCGTTTCTGACAAGACGGAAATGTATGGAGTTACGCTCGCGTACCTCTGCGTCATTCCTTTCTTGGTAAAGCGCTTAAAAGTACCTTTTCTCTCTGATCATTAAAAAGATATCCTAATAATCTTTAAATAATTGTTGTTGGTATATTTTGATTTCTCTAAAATCTTTTTATAAATATTAGTTTTATAAAGATTTAATTTAACTAATGTTTATAAAAAGGCTTTATAGAAGTCAGTACTGAAATGAAAAATAATCCAGTGATGTATTTATAATAACTATAGAAGTTATTGTACTATATAGATCATAATTTCACATTAGACAGCAATTATTTTTGGATATCATTTAATCAAGTGATTGTTTGCAATTTTAATGAGTTTTATAGGTAATTTATAAAACATATGTGATATCCAAAAGAAGCTGCAATAAAACCATAAAATAGTAGACATGTGTGAGACGTATTATTTAAATAATTTATAAATATTATAATGATTTATGTCTCAAAGATAATTATGTATATATTAGTTAAATCATTAATTTAGAATGATTAGGGAGAGAAAGCAGAATCAAATGCATAGTTCTATATTTCTAACAAACCATTAAATTTAACGAACTCATATTCTCAAGATGTCTAATCAACGTAACTTTGCTCTGTTTTTTATGAAAGCCTTCAGAGGTTTTTTACTGGACGAAATTAAGCAACGCCTCTTTATTTTGCCGCCGTCACGTAGATAAGAACGCCGCGAAATAACGGCCCTTTATTATATACGATAATAGGCGAAGTTCAAGCTCGGAACTTAACCGCGACGTACATTTTCTTGGGGAAAAGATGTTTTCTTTTGCTCTCTACCCACCATCATGACAACCCTTAGTTAGAAATGGATGATGACTTCCCGAAGGGGGGATGAGGACTTCCCGAAGCTTCAAAATGATAACTTTAAAAAATTCTCAACAACAGAGTAATCAAGAAGTTATATCGAGCAGTTACAACTTGGAAATTTAAAATAAAGAAAAATTATGTATTTGTGTGTCTGTGTGTGTATTTTATAAATATTTTACAAATGTATTACTTGTAAAAGTTTGATTCATTTTTTACTCGCTTCTTCGCGTCACCTCAATCTTCAGCTCCAAAAATATCGATTTCTATGACGGAGATTGCTCTATCCAGATTCAACGAGCACATTTACATACACCCATTGCCTGAACATGTGCTCACGAACACAACCAGACGCAACACAAGTCCAGTCCACTTTAAGGCAGGGATTTACGTAGATTACCGTTTTCGGCGTTGAATCGCGGGATCAAAAAAAGGTCTATAAGGGTAGCGCCCTCAACTCTAAGAGGTAAGTGCCTCTGGACGCTGATAGAATAACTAAGGATACGTGCCGTCAACTGAAACATAGTAGCATACGCGAGCGGATATCATGGCGTATCCTACGTTAGAATTTCGATAGACAGATTTGACCTTATCTAGGAAATTCTCTTCTTATTGAATTTTTAGTTTTGCGCAAACCAGTTTCGGAAAATTTTTATTTTATAAATATATGCTTAGTATGTATGTGTCTCTTCTATTATATCTTACTTTTTCTTCGATTACATTTCCATGATATGTGACACATTTAATAGCAATACTAATATGGAGATATATTAGCAACGGTAAAAATTTCGAAATAAGTGTGATAAAATATCATAATCTTTCGTCTGCTATTGCCACGAGTTATTTTACCTTTCTTATTCGCGCAACAAGATGCCAGGAGACTGACCTAGAACATGTAAGCTCTATTTTACTCCAGTGTCTTCTTTTCTTCGTTTCCGTTTTCATCTTCGCCTTCCCACGCGTAGCTTCGAATTCCGCATGTTCCTCGCGCGGAGAGAAATTCTACCGGGTAAACACACAATATAAAATCTCGGGGAAGAACCAGCTTGAAAAGCGTCGGCATGTTTCACGGCGCGCGAGACATGTTCTTCAAATAGAATCAACGCGGATAGACGACACCGCTCTCACCGCGAACACGAGCCAGCTTTGCGGTTCTACGGACGGCAAGCGGTATCGGTTATGGCACAAGCTCCTATGTCCTAAGCGAGCGATCGATTGACCGATCGATCGATCGATCGATGGTAAGCCTATTATAAACTGTACAATATGTACAGTGTAACTAGGTGGCTGCTTATTCGAGACATAATGACCATATGGTATGTGCATTTGTATATTATGTGTCGTTGACTCGTTATATATGACTAGCTAGTATATCAGAGATTTCATATTTCTTATATCAGGCTGCTTCGTCAATCACCCGAGTTGAATAGACGATGACATAGTTCTTATCGTAAGTGACGACAAAATATTCATAAAGATGATTATTTCAAATAAATGCCTTGAACTGACAAAAATTAGATAACATGGTGCTAATTTATTAATAAGTATTTTAGATTAAAAATTAAATAAGAGTAATTTATTAATAAGCGATATATAAATAATGTTGCTATATTCAGTTTCCTACTTATTTATCACGTAAATGTTGCAGAATTTCAAAGTAAAATTAAACAATGATAAATTAAATATTCATTCACAATCAATATTTAACCCATGTATAATTGTAGCGATCGGTAAATTAAAAATAATTCATCATATAATTCTTCTCAGAAAACAAAAATTTGGCATAAAGTAATAATAATTAAATTAATTTACATAAATAATGTCTTTATCAAAATAAAATAAATTTTATTCGTCAAATATAAATGTTAGATCTTATATACGACGATTTCTCATTTATATCGCAAAATTAATTAATTTAAAATATAAATTACAGAATCGACAGCATTAAAATTATTATTAAAAAATTTCTATTATAAAGTGTTCAATATTTCAAAGTGTCAATAAATATTAAATATTTCAGAGTGTCAATAAAATAATTGTCACACGGCGGAAGGACTTTAATCTGGTCAAATCGTTGGGCTAGTTATCCTCCATTAAGCGTGGGGATAACGTGATTATTTTTACCGACCATTAGGTTTCATATCCGCTTTCGATTCGTCACGCACATTATATTTATAGTCACAATTGTGAAAAGCTCTGAATGCTCCATCGGAGCAAACATTTTTATTGTTAAAGTATTAAGCGATAATAATTATATCACGTATTGTTTTGATTTTAAAAATTACGCAATCGAATATAGCGATTATCATCAATTTATTTATTCGTCATTTTTTGCTTGCGAATTTTAAACCGCAATTTATCTTTTGATTTAATTGTTGATGTACGCTGAAGTTCTATCGGGTAATGGAAGTGATAGATGGATAAGATTAGATAGAAAGACAATCATTGTTGCATCAACTTTTTATTATTTTCCTAATGTCAATTGTTCTCGATAAAATGACAGTGGATAATCATACTTGATATGTATGATATTTAGAATCATAATGATAGTTAAAACTTCACACCCACTATCGCTTTCATGTTTTCATCAAAGATTGACGGAGACACGAGCGTCTCAATCACAGCATTCGCGAGTTTTACATTACGCAATTACTCAGCGTTAATTATCCGGCATAATCCGCAATTTAACCTACGATACCGCAAATCTCCAGTCAAATTTAAGCTGGCCTTTCACTGTCGCGCGTGCCGCGAGCCTAATTATCCGGTGAAAGATGCTTTCATTCTCAAGACGAGGCAGACCTCCGAATAGTCGTGACCCGATAGAAAATCGACCCAACAGCGCAAGTTTGTTAGCTCCAGCCGTTGCACTGGCCAAGTATCTTTCGCAAACTTCTTTAAAGGACCACCCGGCCTTATCATGAACGCCGCGGAATTACTATGCGGATCTCTGTAGAGTACACGTCGCCCGGAACGATATACGCGTCAGTGTCTTGAATTTAAATTGAACGCATCACGTACACGCGATTGCTCGTGCATACCTATCTACCTCCTGGCATGAGAACTGTGCATCGCGTGCAGGGACTCTCGATACATGCGCACCCTCGTTGTCGTTGTCGTCTCCGAAGCAGAGGGTGCAACTCGCGCTGGCTGGCGTATTTTCCCCCGATTTTTTTTTCTTTTTAAGCAGCTCACTGTGCCGCTCGTCGACAATGCAGAGCGCGATCGATGATGGTTTTCGCCTGTGACTTTCCCCCTCGCCCCGTTTTGGCCCACGCATTTTGTCACAATGGATGGAGACTGCGGATTACGTTTACGCGACATTCGGCGGAAGCGGGTGTATCAGTTTGTGCACGACGCTGATAAGAAAAATGAGTGATCTATGTTGGGGGAGTATATACGGTAACTCTTGCGAAACGATTCACGAGATTTCGTTTCAGTGCCAATGGTCTAAAACGGAGTCACTTACGAATATTGAGCAGTGTAAATACTTAATGGGACGTGCAAATGATAATGGATGAGCATGTATCACATAAAAAAATTGCACAGTTTTTGTTTTCATAATGACGGAAGTAAAGTGTATAATAATATGTATAAAATGCCATTGAAAATATATCAAAAACAAAAATATTATGGGAAACTGGCACATTAAATAATCGTAAACCTTGAATAATCAAGAAAATGAATATTTTTAATAGATTCTGTTTTTATTTCAATGTTTTCATTATATTTGCAATACGCTATTAATCAAGTAAATATCAAAAATATGCGACAAAATATACTTCGTATACTATCTGCATCTATAATAATTTTTCTTTCTTTGATATTGATCATCGCATCGCAAGACTCTTATTCTTATCTTACTTAAAAACATCCTTATGTAATCATATTTATGATTTGATATCATATTTATTTAAACTTTATTTTTTCTTCAATCATCTTCGATTCAACCGACGCTAATGTATCGTGTCATGTGAGATATAGCGTAAACCACAATCACATTTGCCTCCATATAAATGATTAATGACATACGGAATAAAATACATTTCTTCTAAAATAGATTACATAAACGCATGCTCGAATTCCTTGATAGAGAAACTTGCGGTCAACCTTGCGGTTTTCGTACGTGCTCTATACCTAGTCTCGGTTTAGCTACTGGCACGTACACGAGCATACCAGCAAGATATTTCATTCCACACAAAAACCTTTGGATTTCGATTTGCGCGATTTGATGTGCACACCATATACATACATATTCCTCTCACATTTCTCGTTCTACGAAAAATAGAGAGATTTCTGAGCAAGTAAGAGAGTGATCAAAGATACGAGATGTTTGGCACGTTTCTAGACGTGCAAAATCTGTCCAAGATTAACCGGGAGCACATTGCGCTGCGATATGTAGACATCTCTGAGATATTCCATTAACATTCCCCGAGAGCGACCAAAATCATCCTTAAATGTCCCAGATGGCCCGATATGATAGCTGCAAAATACAACTGACACATTACGGTACGAGAAACTCGTGCTACGTTCGCGTGCAGGATTCAGCCTCGTATTTTGCAATAATTAAAAATTTACGTGCGCAAAAAACAAATATAATTTTATAATATTTAATTCATAAAATATTTATAAAAATTTCTACATTTAACATTTTATTTTATTTGAAAAAATATAATCATATAAACACATTGCTATTTTTCGCAAAGCAAATAAAAAGATAAAGTAACGTGAACAAAATTTATATTAGCGAAACATGATGGCTCATCTCTTTTGATTATGCAAATAGATTATAAGCCTCGATTGACGAATGGCTTATAATTCAACGTCGTTCGGCATCGACGAAGAGGCAGCTAAAGCATTAGAGTCGCATTAAGGGCTGCATTAGAATCGACGATAATAGTCCGGAATCGGCGGCAAGAGGTCCTGTCTGCAACTCGAAGCTAGCAGACGTTCCCTTGACGAGCCCACTTCAGAAAGAGAAAGAGAGAGAGAGGAGGAGAGACAGAGAGAGGAGGAGAGAAAGAGAGAGAGAGACAGAGGAGGAGAGAGAGAAAGCAGAGAACAGTGCGGCTGTTCGGAACATTCACGGAATCTGGAACACACACAGATGTGCGCTGTCTATTGATCTCTCTTTACGACCGCGCCATCGTAACTCGCCAGTCTATCGCAGGGATCCTTGACCAGAAGCCCGTATGAAAGTTACGGAAGGGACGATCGTACATTGCCACGTCGTCGGTCAGTCATACCCTTGGAATTCAGAAATTTGGGATAAATGCTTATTGAACTGGACACGGATAACATTGTGAATTCCATACTGATTGATATTCCATACTGAAGGTCCTTTGTGAGGGACGTGAAAATTGCATCTTGAAATCACGATTATCAATACTTTCTCATCAGGCGACCAAAATCCGTCAGTCAATTGAAATTTATGAAAGTTGCGGATTCAAATTTTCATTCTTCTGTTGCGAATATCGGTTTTTACAGTATAACACGCGCGAATGATATAATGATATGCATGCTTGTATATTTAAATATTGCAAGTATTCGCAGATTCAAATGAGTTTGGTTATCGCGTGTCAAATAATAAATCGTGATGAACGTTTTTAAAATTCACATGCGTGGAAATATAACCATCGATCTGTCCGTATGGGTCATGCTTTTGTCAACGATAAGCTTACTATTGACAACAATCGAGCCGTGTGAACTGTAAAAGCCGTACACAAAATTCACGAGAAAATCCGTCATGGAGCTTTATATTTTTTATTTAAGTTCGTCTGTCTATGTATCATATGATACATAGGCAGACGAATTTAAATAACTCACATAATCTCGAAGTTTATATTATTTAAAAATATAGACGATTAATATAAACGCAAAGAGATACCCAGTAATATGAAAACATGCAAATTTATTAAAATGTATTAAACTTTTTTACAGTTTTATTTACAAAATCTGTAAAGATAAAGCAAAATAAATTTTTGCTTCATTATAAAAATTCAAAAAATACCTTTATCTTTAAATCACTTGTTTATGATAATAAAGTGGAAACAATATACATACACACACATACACTCTCTTTTTAATATATACTATAAAATTATATTGTCTATCTTTAAATTAACTATGAGTCTAATCGATCTATCTCTTTAATTTATCACGATAAAATGATTTAATCATGGTGAATTTAAGAACATAATTAAGACAATGGTTCAATAAAACAAAACGATAAAATTATTTGCGAGATATGAAAGAAAATGGCTGAAGTAGAAAAGCGGTACATCCACTTGAAGTCGATGACAATATTCACAACACGTCGGAGGAAGCGCTATAATGCGCTCTTAGCTCTGACAAAGCGAATGCTAATCAAGTAGTACTATTCTGCGGAGTTCTGCACGCATTAAAATTCATGGGAAATCGATATAACAATTAATCTTAGCACGCGTGGTGCATCGAATCGTCGTAGGTCACTAATCGATACCCGATAGAAGCCGATCAAGATACGAGACTTAGTACAGATATCAAGATACGTGTTTGTTCGTGCCTCGCGACAAGGGTTGCCTGAGCGATTGCTTCATAAATTTTATTATTTTCCTACGTCCACGACAGATTTTTTCATTGTTCTTAGATTCTTACGAGGATTCATTATTCATGAAAGAGTATTCTCGCACCCCTAATAAGAACCTTCGATGGAACTTTTACGAAATTCGCTCGAAGACGAATCCTCCCGTAATCATTAGTCAATATACGTATTATAAGGAGACGAAGATCGCGAAGCGGTTAATTTTCCTCGAACACAGTATGGGAATATCCTCGGAATTCTTGGCGTATTCTCGGAATGCTGAAGACACGCGGGATATGCCTATTGATCTTTCCGCAGTGGATTTCCGAAGTAGTCGGTGATACGTGACTGCAGTCGGTACGCCGAACACGGCTGAACAGATCGCGTCGAGTCCTTAACACGATAATTCCGTTCCGCTTTCCGCTCGTCTGTTCAATGTGGCGTTCGGAGTAGGAATACGACATCGTGTCTATTTCTTTATCTAAGATTGCCGCAAAGTCAAGAAAAGGCGAGACGATTGAAATTGATCGTCGAACACATGGGAAAAATCGAAACGATGGAAGTCAGTAAAAATATGAGAATAAAAATGAATCGAAGTCTGAGTACAAAAAAGACATACTTATGTATACTTTATATACACTGATAGCAACTTAATTTTTTTATCATTATCAAATTCGTGTGATATATTTTCCATTCGTTCATCGTTATCCGTGCAATGGCCTCCCCATCGAATGCGCCCGATGACGATATGTCTTCGGAATCGCAGATGTGTACGCTAGAGAGAATGGTCAGGAAGTTCGCGTTGAAACTCGCGACTCTGCTCCGAGAAACGAGTGACCCTCAACGACCACCAGTCAGCACGGATAGACGATCAGCCGGTGCTCGCAGGTCGCGTAAGAAGATGACAGGGCCGGCACTCCATTATCGTTCTGTAACTCCTTTTAATTATCTCGGCCATAAGTTATAACCGGATTCGCGCTTTTTCGCGTCCTTATCGGGCCGGAGCTGCGATTTTCTCCGGCGCCGACGAGAAGAAGAGGAAAAAAGGAGAATGAGATAGGAGTAGAAATGAGGAAGGAGTCGGCGAGGAGGAACAAGGCGCAGAAGAGGAATAAGAAGAACAAGAAGTGGAAGTAGAAGAAGAAGAAGAAAAAGGAAAGAGGGATGCGCGCGAGATAGGCGACAGGGTAAAAGGGTGGCGGCTCCCGCGGGGGTGGGGAAACGTTCTGATATACAACCGAGGGATATGGGAGGAACTCGCGCGCGCACAGGCGCGCGGACCACACGTACACACGTACGGCCACCCACACAAACGATCGGAGCAACACACAGGCGCAGTTCCACGGGCTGTACGGGGCGGCTGCGTGCTCGACGCCTGAGTGGCGCTCGCGCAATGTAGTCCCTCGGCTATCCTCGAAGCGGGAGCATCGCCGTTTCGAAAGAGCCGCGACCTTCTCCCCGTTGCGTCGCGCGCGTCGCGTTCCCGTGGTTGGCGGTGGTGTTAGGGGGTGAAGTTCGCGCGAGAGGGGCCCGCTCGCTATCCCGAGGACTTCTCATCCGCGAACTCTTTTTCGCGACGAACGAGTGCGCGAAATCGCATAGCGACGACATGAAACCGCAGCCTCGCAAATTCCGTCCTTGCGTTGCTCTCCGAAGTTGACGGAATCGGTTGACGTGCGACTATTCCGTTCTCTTCGGCTCCACTTGATTTGAACGATTCCGTCGTTCGCGTACTTTAGAAGACAGGGAAAGAAGGCAGAAGAGAGTGCATGAGTGTCCCGTGGGATTCGTATGGTCCACGATTTCGCGATAGTGTGATATTGAAGCAAACACAGTGAAGCGGTATCTGAAAGCGATGATGGTGTCGAGCGGATGATCAATCCACAGAATCGTCCAAAATTCGTGTGTGCCGTTCGATCGAAATTGATAAAATCAAAGTAGAGAACGAAAAGTATCGTTGACATTCTAAAATTCCAGAAAATTTACAAAATTTCAAACAATAAGTCTTTCATTACCACAAAGATATCATGGTTCAATAACTGTCCAGCAATAAATCCATCACTGCCCACTTGGAAAATTATAACAAAGTTTGTTAAGAAGATAGAGGAAGAAATCTTAAACCGGTATAAAGAAAAAAGAAGATAGATTATCGATCGGAAGCGCATGCAAATTTCATCGCAAATTCCGTCCCGCAACGCTTCGCCTTGCTGAAAGCAAATTTTGCGTGAAGCAGCTTCAACTTCATGCTGAAAGGACCGCTTTGAACATTTAAAGACAGTCTCTCGAGGATCTACATTTAATTATCAGCGGCATTGGTGAGACTCGTGCAGAAGCGCTCTAAAGTCTCGGAAGGAGAAACAGACAACGAGAGAGGAAGGCGCAGTAGAAAAAACCACATCTAGCACGACTGAGAGTTGTACGACTGCAGCCGATGGGGAGATGTTAAAGTTAAAAGCTGCTCGTAAAACTCTTCGTCTCGCGGGTGCTACAACGTTACCATTGTGCAAGCGAACCTTGTTTATCTCGGCATCGATGCAGAATTGAAAGACCAGTAAAAATCTACGGTGGATTCTTTCTTTCTCTTTCGTCGCGCCGACGAACGGAAACGTTTTATACGGCGTAAAATTGCAGTCGTGAAAACGAACGGATCGTATACACCGATCGTCAAGGAACGCCTATAAAAGAAATAAAGGAAAAGGAAGCAGAGTTCTCTCGAGTTTTTCATTTGCGGTCGCTATTGAAGCATCGTTCGAAGGCAATCCTTTGAGAGAGAAAGAGAGAAATTACGAGTTTAGAAAAATGCGGTGGTACCGCGTACTCGGGGAAAATAACCACGGTGGAATGATGGATGGAACGTCCGTCGCGTTGTGTAGATTGCATTAATAACGACGATCAGTCTAATGCATCGCGAGCGATCTTATGGATGTCGATGTAGCGAGAAGCACGAAGACGCTGCCTAATGTCGGACAGAACAGTCCCTGTATCGATCAATATGGATCGCATAGGAGTAATCTGCATCGAAAAAGAGCGAGTGATAACAGTGATACGGGGGTCATCTAAGGCCGCGTAAGGCCGATAACGCGATTAAAATAGAAGTTGCGACTGGGACACCGCGATGTGAAAAACAAGCTGTTCCACGAAGATCACAGTCATTCAATAACAATTTCCGACAGAGATGTGCACGTGAAATAATATAACAAAATTGAAAAAAAAAGATTAATTAGTTAAATTCCGATTTTCTGGTTTAACCGATGTGGTTGTTAGCGCGAAATACGTGATTCGCGAAACCACGATCCGTTTCCGCATTACGCCATTATTAACAACGCTCCATAATTGGAAGAATGTGGTATCGTCGTGGAATCAATCTGTGCTAGTGAGCGAATTATTAAGCAGTGGTCGTTGTTCGACTTAACGAGATTTTATCGACGAGGGAGAACTGATTAAAAAGCTCTGCTTAAAGTATAATAAGGCGAAATTACGTGATATCCATTCGCGCACGAGTGGCTGTGCATGTATCTTCGCTGATACGAAGTGATTCTATCTGTTCCGGGAATGCCACAGTCATCACGAAACGTGAAATGCGTCAGTGAAATTATCATCGCTGATTAGCGTTTCCCGAATACGACTGAAATGCGTAATCTGAGATAGTATAGTAGTCAGTATGTGAATGAACCACGCCGGGGAAAAGCGATGTCTACTTCTCTTCCCATATTTGTCTGTTTTATAATTTGTTTTGGTAAGTGCACTATACTTCATGTTGAAATTATAAACAATTAAAAATCGAAGCAATTATAAGTTATTACAAAAAGAAAATACTTTAGAAATTCACAAATTTATGTATAATAAAATATAGTTTTACACTGTACATGATTGCTTCGATCCGTGCATTTAACATAAAATCTGTATTTGTGTATTCCGATTAAAAGCAAACATTAAGAGTACTAGAGATTGATTAACTGTACAATAAATAAATAAATAAATAAATAAATAAATATACATACATACATATATAAACTCGTACGTAATCTCATGGTTAAAATATATATATATATATATATATATATATATATATATATCTTAACCATGTTTACGTACGAGTTTAAGTGAGTATTCAAATGTATCAGGAAAATCGAGATTTACAATACTACTACATCAAACAGATCACGATTCTCTCGATCGCTATCGATGCGCTAATATCCGATGCATTCGCATTAATTGCACACGCAATTATTGAGGCACTTAATAACGGCGATATATTACGTGGCTTTAGCGCCTGTACGTTGTTACGTTCAAGTCTCATGCACGTACGTCCCTATTAATGTTTCGTGACTTAATGCAGTCAAGTCATCTATGCAAAAGCAAGGGTTTGTTGATGACTGCGATGTGTCTACAACAATCTGCATACACATATATGCACATATATAATAATATACGTTGCTTTTAACCCGAATTTTAATGAAAAATTTAGCAAGAGATTATAATGGTGTATCTCCGGGAAATATATATCTTGACATAAACAGTTATCAAATATTATTTGCATTTATCTAAAAACATTATGAAACTTGCTGAATATTTACAAAATTGAGAAATGAAACATAAAACTATCGTGCAATATGCAATTTTAATTTTAATGAGTTATACATATTATAATCAGTTTTAACAAAATATAAACAGAATTTTATGTCGAGATAATAACAGACTTTATACTTGGAATGGCAAGGGCTGAATTAATTTGCATAATAAAATATATAATTGTAGAGAGAAAAGTACAGACAATTGTCGCAGTCCTTGGCTATCCTTTGTTTGATATAAATATTAACATTATAATAAATCATAAAGATGCTCGTAATTGTTGCAAATTATTTATACGCAGAAAAAAATTTATTCTACATATTTTTTATTATTTCATGTATATATATAAATTTTTTAATCTACATAATACTTTTTACTTTTTTACTATTTTAATTTTACCATTTCTCTTTAAATGTTTTATGAGTTTCTTTGTGATATCATTCATACGTGTCTTTCTTTCGAAGAATTTGTATATTCTTTATTTTAACATTCCATATCGCTTTGAGCACACGTGTCCGCACGTTTTGCTAGAAACAGGAGGGTTGAGAATTCTCTCGGAAATACGCCAATACTTGGCACTTGGCGCAAACGACGTAGATATCTCAAACTTTCTCGTAGAAATACAAGAGGCATGATTTCACAAAGTTCACGATCAGTACGCTAGCGATAAAAAAGTACTTTTAAAAAGGAACGGATTCTGCAAACCATTCATTCGAGAACTATAATCAGATATCCTCGAAGTGGTCATGCAAAAACGTATAAATGCAAAGCTGATAAAAATTTGAATCAAATTCCTATTATAGTCGATATAGCGTACGCATACGATTGTTCATTATCCAAGTTATTTTCAGTTTTATGAGATTTGCTTTGTCGATATTTTGCGACAAATCTAATTTTCATCTCATTCGAATACGCGTAGTGAACATCTTGTTAGGATTATATGTAAAATGAAAATGCCGACTTTACAGTGATAATGGATTACTTTAATCGATCTGCAAGTCACAGTTTTGATAATGTCACGCATATATATGCATTTATATTAAGGTGTCGTTAACGCTTGAATGATAATACAAAGTGACATTTAAATTATACCAAAGTTATCGCTGCACATTTAAAACGTTACTCTATGCATATTAGTGCTATGAAAAATTTAAAAAACACAGAAACCTCATAGTAGCGATTATGAATCGATTCAAAAGATCGTCGAGATAAGACTTGCATTGAGATTTATCGAATCGTAAGACTTGCATTGAGATTTATCGAATTTAAGCACTAGATTCATCGGTAAAGTTTCGAGGAGACGGAATTATAGAATTACACGCGGATTAACGTAGATGTAATTTCAGTCCCTATTCGCCGCTGAATTCATGCTCGAGTTTCTTGAACGTCTCTTGAACGAAATCAACATTGTTGAGAAAATTCATGGCAATTCTCCCATATGTCGCAAACGTATTCGCATTCGCGACAACTGTCACAGCTCGATTAAAACAAGAAAAGAAGAAAAATACATGACAGCATAACCCCATTTAATGCCATCGCACTCTATGCACTTTCCATCATGAGACGTGATTTTTTCCTCGGCCATGCGTCCATTCATCTGTTTTCACACGTGATGGAGTAATTAAAAACAACGACGGCAATGAATCGCGTATCGCGGCGTAGTTTGCCGTTAAAATTCAAATTTCAGTTAACTACTGTAGCACCAAGCCGAAAGATGCAGTTTTAATTCAACCGCGCCGGAACATAGTGCAATTTATATTACCGCGTTGAAAAAAAAGAGAATAATGTATAGCGTGACGAGAAACACGCGTTTCTAATTTTCTTAAAAATTAAGCGACAAGCTAAATTAATATAAAAGGACGTCGACAATTCACAAATAATACCAGTTTAATTTTATAATATATTTGTTGTTTTCTCAATTATCTCTCATTAAAAATAAATTACTTGATTCACTATTAATTGATTCGCTCTTTGAGCTTTGACGATCTCGCTAAAGAAACGTCGCGCCCACGCGCTTCCGTTCATCACCCTTCAGACATTTATTTTTAACGACTCATTAACAGCACTCGCAGCACTCTTTGATTCACGATTCGCGACAACACGACGCATCGTTATTAACTCTATAAGGAAGAAGAGGTATCGCACGACGCAGACATATTGGTTATGTTAAAACTTAACGAACCGGAACGTCGCTGTAACCGCGGATTATTGCGACGACGAGGACGATGTTTGTAGATATTTCTCGACATATGTTCGTTCTCATTCGCGTAGAAACGACGCCACATAAATTCTACGTGTCAGTGTACGTGATGCGTTTATGCAGCCATTGACCTCGTAGAATTTACAGCGGACTTTTATGGAGTCGAGATTCTACACGCTTTTCCCATATTACTCTAATCTAGTGCTACTTTGTTAATGGAATTAGCTGGCATAATGAAATGACACCGAAATACGAGTATATATTTGTCAATGATTATCCCAACTGTTTAACAGAAATAATAACAATGTGTGGGTACGATATTGTGTACATATTATTTGCAAAGCTGCTCGCAAGGTAAACAATTAAAAGGATGAACGAAAGATTTAAACAGAAAAGAATTATGAAGAATGAGGAAGAAAGTAGAATGAGATTTGTTTATCTACTCTTGATTCATTGATTTAAAATTAACGACGACACTGACAGCTGCCGGATGACAAATTTGTAGCGAGTTCACATAAGTGAACGCTACTTCTACCTTCATATTTCTACGTTATGAGATATATTATAGCCGGGAGTAAAAGCGACATGAAGAGTTCTCACGATAGTTATTTATGCCCCATCTTCTTCCTATCTCGGGACTCCCGGATATGCAGCTTGCGCTCGATGGAAGACGGAAAGTCTACTAACTTCCAGGCGAGCAAAAGTAGTACATCAAATAAATGAATAAACAGGTAGATAGATATATAAACTGGAAAGTTGGCTACATGTAGATAGAAAAATGTGTAGATATACGAATAATTCGTTAAAGCTCGAAGATTCGGTTCAGGAAAATCGAAGTAAAAAAACTAATTAAAACACTATAGATCTATATAATGAATTTCGAAGGAAAGAATGCGAGTCTTAGTGAAAAAGATTCATCAAAAACATAATAAATTGAGAAATACGAAATTACTCGACTATTTATAAAACCTCTTACAATTGCGGACTGTTTAGCGAATATTTTCTAATTGTTTGGCAAAAGTTTGTTAGAATATGATTGTGCTTTGAGATTTGCGAAATTAAATAAAGTTAACGATGATTGTTAACTTTATGATATGACATTGCATTCTCTCACTGCAATGCAATTTACAATGCGGAAAGGTTTTCATTATTTTACATTATGTTTACATTATTAAATTGCGTTTTCATGCAAATATTTGATATTTTTTGATGCTATAATTAAAAGTAAAATAAGTAATTTATTTAATAACAAAATAAATAATAATTAATGTTTTATATATATTTTTTTAGAATAAAATATACATTTATAATTATCTTAATATAATAATTATTAATAATAATTAACAATCGTTATCAATAATACGGTAAATCTATGACAAATCTTTAAATAAATCAGACAGCTCGATGTAACGAACCAACAAATAAGCTCTGATCTTTTTATTTATATTACCATCCAGTTTTCAAATATTTCTGACTAATGTTAAAGACATACTCAATATGAAGGTTCTTGTGCAATTGTAACGACTTTCGTGTTCTTTCTCTTCTTTATTCATCGAAATGCGACTGCAGATTCTCGCGCTAGCTGCCCATCGAAACAAAGAAAAAAAGAAAAAAAAAACGCTGAACAGGGGATTCGAGTGCCAGGAAACAAAGTTGGCTTATCCGGCCACGAGAGGAAAGCCGGTAGTAGGGGAAAGGGAAGGGTAAAACGACGGTCAACGGGAAATAGGATTTTGCGGCCGGCTAACCAAACCAGCCACTGTCCTTCAATGTCCGAAAGAATCTACCTCTGGCTTGACGAATGAACCGTGATAGTGGCGACCATCGGATCCTTTTCGTAGAACGTTAAGGTCTGAAATAATTATAACGTTCGTGTAAAGCTGTCCACACACTCGACCCTATTCTCGTTGGGTCGGAGCAGCTATCTACAATTTCCGCACAAGCTCAGAACAACATCGATTTAATATTTCTGTGATCGAAAAGAAGCGAAAGTTACTAATAGATTTATCGCCACACACGAGCTCCCACATTCTATCTTCTCTTCTATTAGTTGACAACCTAAAGTAATTCCAATTTCAGGATTGATCAGTTTGCAGTGATATGCTTCTCTCCGTAGTATCAAAACGATTTCGTCCAAAATTCTATCATGGAATATCGAGAAGACGACGATGATGCGAGCGACGGGCGGATGATTGAATCCCCGCAAAAATCGTTCCTGTGGATTCGAGCGCGAAATTAATTTCCGGCAAGGGATCATGGATAATCCGTTGCCTATGATAAGCTTGTCCCGCAAACGCATCTTTATCCTCAACTATCTCTATATTTATCTTGAGAATCGATCAGATAGATCTCTGAATTTACCTAGTGTATTTGACAGACAAGAAGTGACATCGAAGAGATAAAATTGATTGTATGCGAATGATAAGAAGTGAGAGCTGAAAGATTGATCATGGAAAGAAAAGAAAAAAATGCAAATGTTTGAAGATTAACAAACTTTATTTAAAAAAGTTTGAGCGATTTATCGACAGCGCGAAATCCGGATAAAAGAAAATATTACTGAAATATTTTTCTAGTGAAATCACGGACGACAAATTTCGATGTAAAACGGTTATTAAAATGTTAATAAAGAGAGAAATTATAAATTGACTTTTCCAAAATCATGGTAACGTACGTAACAAAAGGAAAATTCATGCTCGCACCTTTTAAGACAAAATTAATTTCTAGTATAACAGAATGTCTCTCGGTCGATCCGATAATCAGGGGTGAACTTGTTTCAGCTCCCTCTCGGCTAAAAGGACCATAAAACTCGATCCACCAACGGTCGTTCGAATCAATAGCAAGCCCATTGCGTCAACAACGTAATTCCCTTCTAAGGAGATTTTAATCCGATCGCTTTTCACGCGTCGTCAGAAAATTCATTTAAATCATCAATAATATCTGCTATCTCGCATTAACTATTATAACAATCATCGTTACGATGAAAACGTATGTGTTTTGACATATGAGAAATGACTGTATATTTTATCGTAAAATATAAAATATAAAATGTCGTGTCTAATCAGTAACTTTTACATCCGTATAATCTAATTTGCATATAAAACAAAATTATTAATAATTTTCCTTTAATATATATAATAATATGTGTCCATCAACACGCAAACACATATGCATATGCATATTTGAACATTCTGTTTTGAGTGCAAAACGCAATAGCGACTGCATAAAATTAATTTGTAGCAATTATCCTAAACAGTGTGATGTGTGCATAAAGATATTTATTTTATTGACATATAGATCTACACAAGTATTTGCAAAAGAATAAATACGAAAATATATACGTAGATATGATTTGTAGAAAAAAATATATTTAGATATGTACATATAAATAATCTCTCTCTCTCTCATTGCAGAAATAATTACAGATAAAATTGCAAAAAAGATATTTGTGTAGCTAACGTAATTTACGTCTTAAGTGAATCATCAGTCCTAATTGAATACATCGACACGAAAATAAATATATCGTTACTTCAATTCGTGTACACTTTTTGCTCGAACATTTTAATGAAGGCACGCAGGAGAACTTTTCTTGCGTGAAGCACGATAAAGTTTCTATGGAAGAAAATAGAAAAATTAATTTCGCGAACGGAGAACGAATGTGTGTGTTCGCCTGCATCGAATATGTTCGAGGGAACCACCTTCCATCAGCAAGAAACCACGACTCAATGAGTGGCAGTCTCGCGAACCTAGGTAGAACCTTAACGTCACGAAAGTGCTTATACCAAGCACGTTCTTGAAAGACGGGTATTGTTTTATGGCAATAAGCGCACGTGGCCGCGATCAGACGCCGAAAAAATCCATTTGTTCACAAACTTTGTATTATCCGCGGCGATACATCACGGTCGGTATTTTGAAAAGTTGGACGAAATTGAAGGCATGAAGAGTAACGGAGGATGCCGGCGGCGATTATGCTTAATTCCGCCATCGATGAAGTTTGATATTACGCGCACATCGACATCGTCTTTAAACTTCGTAGCGCTTACAAGCCCGGCAGCTATTCTCCCGTTAAAGTCCGTGGCTTAACCATTGTCTTGCGGTGATGTTAAAAACGTGAAAAATGCGTTAGTTTTCTCACGCAAATGCAATTTTAAAAGAAAATGAAGATGGCTCGAAGGGAAAAAGAGAATAAGCATTAATTGTAATCAAAATCGAACAAAATTATGTTTTATCCTATTCTACTTTTCTATTCTTTATATATATATATATATATATATATATATATATTTATTTATTTATCTCATTAAATATTCCTTTACTTTTTAAAAATATTACTTTGTGCAAAACAGCAAAATATTTGAAACGCTTAAGAACGCGTACGGAACTTGTTTGATTAAATTACGACAACTCAACAAGAATCTCAAAATATCGTCGCTGACAAAGGACAATGAGGAAGTAGAATAAGTATCTTTATCCCTGTTGAAATCAACTCTGGCAATGAGCAAGAGTGCACGCAATTCCGTACTAATCGCGAACTCGCCCTACATCGCATAGTCGGAAATTCGTGGCGCACGGCTGTCTGGCTTTGTGAAGCACTTGACGAAATATAATTCGCAACTGAGAAAGTGCTTGCCGCACTCGCGGCTGATCCGGAAATGCAATTCGGAGTTGGTGGTAGTTCGTGCGTGCATCGCGAGTATCTACGCTATTGCAGCTGTATAATTCTGCGTCTTAATCAAGAATCACGAATGTAAGAATGCGGATTATAGAGACGAGAATGAAGGAATTATTATCAATTAGTGTTCGGAAAGCAATGTTAGAGTTACTTTAAAATACCATGCAATAGCATTAATATTTATTATTTTAAATTATGCCAGAGATTCACATATTCGCATCTTCTTTTATATTTTTCTCTGGAAAAATATGCTTTCCATATAACATTATGTGCAACGTAAATATGCAAATACTTATTTATACAAAAAGCAGCAGCATGAATATTTCACTGAGACGCATTTGAAATGCATTTATTACAGAGATAGAAAGATAAGTAATTAAATTATATTTAGTAATCATAATTATGCGTCTCACAGACGTGTGACGCATACGCATACGTGCAGTAAATAACATTGCATCGTTTTAAAACTGGGATAGGAACGCTAATAAAAATTTAACAAAAATATTTATACGGACATTCGGTTAAAGAAACATTAACGATAACTTGATAAAACTGTATAATGCGAGAAAAGTGATCCTTAATCAAATATTTAAATTGCAGGGACAGAGCTACGCATACTGCTAATGATGGTTTTTGCAAAATAGAAAAAAAACAGCATGGACCAATGCAGAGAGTCGTTATTTCCGCATTCGTTATTTTGCAAATGACGTTTGTCGATTTTTATTTTTCGTAGCGAAACGACTTTAGGTCAAAAACTGTAGTTAATCAAAGGCGCCCGTTGCTAGAGTTAACGAAATCCAGAGTGACTGAAAACAAAATTGGTTGAAACTAGGACTACTTTTGCAACTCTTTTCGAATTTTTTTCATTTTCAACAAAATTTCCGCATCGTCAATTTACATTTTTTCTCGTACATTTGTTTCTTCTGACAAAAATATTCAATACAAAAATACAGCTTTCTCGACAAAGAGATATTATGTAAATTAGTATGGAAAAAAAACATGTTACGTTGTAAAAGAAACTATATCGTGCTTCGATGAAATATTTTCATTTCTTATATTGTAAATTTTAGATGTGTATTTAGTTGCAAATTTAATAAATTTTGTATTTCGTATTTGCGTAAAATATTAATATTACTATCGATAGTTTAATCTACAATGTATAATGTGATAGAGGCATAAAGGGAAATTTACGTACAGCTATTATTAGCAATTCCGTTGTCTAAACCAATTTCAATGGAATTATTCTGGAATTTCAATAGAATAATCCTCCCGTACATGCCCCCGTTCTGCGTAACATTGATAAAAGATTCGCAAGAGAGAAATATCTTTCAAATAGCACGCGTGATATGCTTAGTAACTAGAAAATACACATACGGTATACGTGTGCACGATATCGCGCGGATTTCAGAGGAAATCCGGCTTTAACGTCGCGCTGCCGTCACGAAAAGGAACGTTACCGTCACGTCAAGATATAATGTGATGTATTTAAATGGGTCCGTTCACGTACTGCCACGCGAACTTTTACATGCGCGACTGACGTGACGCGACAATCCGTGACGTTGATGTTACATACTATCCCCAATGTGACGCGCCAGGTGAACGTTAACGGTCTGATGCCTGAGTTTCCGCCTAACGCTTCGAAAGTCAAGTGGCCTCATAGAATGTGATGCACCGTAAATCCACCGAAAGTTGGCGGATACTCGGGGAATCTCATGGGCGCCGGCTTCCAAACTATCCTTATGGAATATCCACGAGAGTGTTATAAAAAGTTACGGGACATTCAATTATTCCGTTGCGGGTCGTAACCTGGCTTGCTCGCGTTAAAAAGAGGATCAGGCATCCACGAATTAGCGTTATTCTTATGCTGAATCATAGTTTAAAATTTATTTATTACCATAGGTTAAAATTTGTCATAAAATAGGTTAAAATTTATTTATTACCATAGGTTAAAATTTGTCATAAAATTTCCGACAGATTAACGCAATCATAGGAGGCTCTTCTTCTGTTTCCAGGTGGTATAGCGTCATGCTTAAGAAACTTTCGAACCGATTTCCTAGAGGAATGGCCGACGCCGGGCACCGGGCCCCACTTCGACACCTCTATGCAATCAAACTTCACCGGACTGGTAGGGAAGACGGTGCATCTCGTGTGCAAGGTGAAGAACTTGGGGAATCGAACGGTAAGCCATCGGAAAATCCATCGTCTGGTTCGTGACCAGAGGTGCTATATCTTAGCTTGAAGCGGACAGCGCGCTGGCCAACTACCCCACGTTGCTGTTGAATAATTTAAGGGTAGGGCCGCATAAACGACCTTGCGACCCTTCTTTCGCGATCGTAGCGGATACTTTAACGGCGCGTCACGTCGCCAGATTCGCCCGCTCACTCGCTCGTCTCTCGCCACCGAGAAACTTGTCAGACGATTTTTTAATCGATCAATGGTCGATGAAAAGTTAAACTGTCATTTCGACTGGAATATGAAAGTCAGTAAGTAAAAAAAGTAACACTCACACCAGCGCACGCTGAGAAGGAGAAGATTGAATGTATTAAATATATAAGAAATTGTTTTAATTTTGGAACTAAAAGCTTTTCTTTTTGATGAGAATACATTATGTACATTGATCTCGTTTTAGCACGCAACAGATTTGATAGTATTCAACTAGTTGCTAAAATCGATCTTGAACATTTATATATATAAATATAAGGATTATTGGGTTATTTCTAACGATAATCAATCTCTCTCTTTTACCTATATCCATCGTTATATTGAATCTAATTGTAATGATGCAACAATCACGTTCGTACAATGCAAAAAATGCATTTCTATGGGACGCGCGCTTCGCTGATGAAATGTAAAATTGCTCTTCTTACGTGAAGTCCGTGGTGTCGTTCATCCAATGTAAATGGGGTTATTAAATAAACATTACTGTTCCTTCATCGAGCGCGAGGCGTCTCATGAAAAAGGCAAACGATATTAGCGTTTATGTTCTTACATTATTAACTGCTCTTTTCATATAACGAACGGAAGCAATTTTTTTTGACGTTTGTATAGCGCATGTACGAATTATCGCTTTGAAAACTCTAGTATAATATTCTCCAATTATATTATTAAATCATTCTTTACATACGGGACTCGCGTATTCAGTTTAACAATTATTTATATTATTTGCCGTTTTTCCATCGCACATTTAGACATCGCAATTAATTCTGATAGGTCAAATGTACTGCGGAATAAATGAAATGTAAAGAATTACTTGGATGACTATGTAGCAATTTGACTATGTAAAGTACAAAGTAGTATGATTACATACATACGATTAATCGATCTGAAAATTTTTAGAAGCGCTGCTATGCTACCAATTCGATTTCATATCGATAGTATTCATAGTATATCGATATATGTGTATATATATATATATATATATATATATATATATATTTTTTTAATTAAAATTATTTAGGTTTTATTACATCTAAATCTCTTACACATACTTGTATAAAACCTACATAATTTTAATTTTTAAGAAATACATATTTTCTTCGTTCTAAAAATCGAACGTCCCACTGATCACTTTTATTTAAGAATATCATCTGATATCACGGTTACAGTAGATATGATAGAACATTATTTCATTGCACCGCTCAATCAATTGCAGTTCTTTTTTGGTTTGTTATCGCAGAATTTAGGTCAAAGTGTTCACTCCCGATAGGAAAGTGCGAGTATATCGCAACATTCGTCATTCGAGCTTATACAAACCCCGTTACATCCTACACTTGTGATGTGCGCTTAATCCGTCCTTTCGAGCTTACTTTGTTGACGTCGGATCTGTTATGATATATGACGTTACTCTCATACATCCGCTCCGGAAGATCAAGCGCCACTGCCTATGCGATTGCAAAGATGCATAATTAGCGGCTGTTTATCTAGGCTAAGAAGCCGCTGCAAATACATCGCGGAAGTTACCAGTCATCTTCATTAGCAAACGTATAGATGCCGTAATCTGTTGAAGTTGGTTTGAATTCGACTTATTTTCCCTTCAAAAAGTGAATCAACATCGCTACAGATGTTAATAATTTCCATGGTATATGATGCAAATAATAAATTCTAAAAAAATTCAAGAGTTTAAGAATTTTATGTTAAAATAAATGCTTTTCTCGTTGTTTTTTTTCCGCAATGTCTTTTTCGTCTGCGTTATACAAATTTGTTTTCTAAAGGCAGACTAAGTTTAAGGAAAAACAGAGAGTGCAAAAATATTTACTTTATTGATTATTTTTTCTGTAGTATTATTTAATATTTTAACTTTTAATGTTATAATATTTTACATTCGCTTGATATTAATAAAAATATGATATTCCAGTCAGTTTTCATGTGTTAATCTCTGTCGATTTTAAACAATAACAATACAGCCAATCATTGGCAGACCATAATTATCTTTTGCATTTTCAAATATCCATTTCGTGGCCTTCCGATAATAATTAGTGATCACACAGTCTGTTCGCTATGCAAATACAATTCGCGATCGCGCACAATGTTTCGAAAACACGCGGCTTAAATATCCACAATGGAATGTTGATTAACGGTGGGTTCGACGAGGAATATAAAATCTTTATAAACGAAGCGCATAATCGTGAACAGGGACTATGGCTTTCCGTGCTTGTGCCATCCGATGTTACACGATGATTCCCGTAATGATTTATGAATATTAATCGAACATTATATAAGAGCTTCCCTCCCTACGGATATTCAAGCCACACATAATTAAACGCTGCGTCAACGTGCGGCTCTGATCGCAAAATTAAACGGAACGAACAAAACATATACTGAATACACTTTCATAACGAGGGATATTGATGATGTCGATACACCACGCGCGGTTCTGAGAGGAAAATGCTGATGTTTCAAAAAGTGCAAAACTAATAATTATAATTATTATATTATTTAATAGAGTGCACACTGACACAAACATAAGCGAACAAATATATGTGCCTGTTAAAGGAATACGCGCTTATTCTATATAATATGAGTAACTTGATAAAAATTAACAAATATTTCTGAATAAGATTATTCTGCGCGATCCTCAGACAGTTAAGTCTCTGGGTTTTCATAAATTGTCATACAAATCCTCTCTGTAATTTTGTCGTTCAAAGTGAGCGTCGTTGCGCGCTTTCACTTTGTTTCAACCGCTAACTCAAATTACTATTGTCAGTATGTTCTGAAGTTTTTATCCATTTTCTGAAATAAAAGCTATTACTGTAGCTAGTAAATGCACGCGCATTGCTGCTTCAAAGCACTCAAGATTATTAGAAAGCGTATCGCGCGTTTGCAAAGAACCTGATGTTGTCTTTCTCTCGAAGGTGCGAGAATCGGCGTATCCTTATATCGTGAACGCGTCGATCAATCACAGTCTTCTCTTCGACCAACGAAAGCTCATGAATAAAGGATCGATTATATAAAAAGGCTATGTAAATTTACAATGTTCTGTAATTATTGACTTTAAAGTTTATTGCAAATTAACATTGTATATGAATTATTTATACCCTGGGTCAAACGTTGTTATGGTTTATTAAATTTATGAATATTATATAATTAAAATATTTATTAATATTAATAACATATATTAAAATATTAAATTATATATAATGTAAATTATATATAATGTATGTTATATGTATACGCATATATTACATAGATAATCATTCATGTGTAACGAAACAGTTGATACATTTATTAAAAATTAACAAATTAACCAATATTCGTATTTGATATCGAAAACTGTGAAAAATACGAGAAAATATACGCTTCTCTAAGGATATAATTTTCATATATAACGTTGAGCTCTGGCGCATCGCGCAATTGTATTTTCGCTCCCCGTAGCTTATCTCAAAGTCGTATGCAGGGATGTAGAGAGATATTGCCACGCATAGTATCATATACTATTGTGGAGGTTGAATTTCGCCAAACATTGCAGGAGTTAATGCCAATGACACATACGTATCATCTCGAGTACGCGAGGACTAGCGCGAATGCTGAAATTCAACTCTGAGATAAGAAGACAATACAAAATTTCTATCGTAGTTTATAACTGCATGTCACCTTATATAAACAAATTTAGGAAATTACATGACTTTATTATTGATATGAAACTTGAATTGAACGCAATATTGCCGTAGAATGGGTCACCATATGAACGAGATATTCTGTAAGATAGAAATATATCTTTAGTTTAATGCACATTCTAGTTTATTTTACTTGTGTACAGTGCTGTTTTAATATTACAGTTTTATTTTAATTCAATTCTATAATTTTTAGAAATTTTTGTTTCTATCTTGAGATAATCGTAGTTTCCAATTTCATTTACACAGCGATCGATTTTATTTGCGTCATTCCCGTAAAAGAATGTAATCCTTCGATTTTGCAAAAGCCGCGCTTTAAAGCTGCATGAAGACGGAGAATTCAGCCGAATCCAGATACAATGAAACGATCGCGACCGAAAATCCCACAGCGGCAGAGTCTGTAGAATCGATTTCAATAGCCGACTATCAAAAGCCGATTTTACATTCGCATAGTGTGTTAAGTTGCGCGCAGCACGACAGTTGCGACGCCTCTGTTTTCCTCGTCCCGTTCTTCAACGTTGGCAACCCCGTCGTTTCGTCCGGATGGATAGATTTTGTTTGGCTTTCAGCCGGCTACGCTAATGCCAATAACACGGTCGTGTCATCTCGAGAGCTCCAGCTGGTGCAGGTGCCGGATGCAGGATGAACCAGGACAAAACGAATCTCTCCATGGCGACGTCACTCTCGTCGAGAGGACGTCAACCCGCAATCAGTTAATACATCGAAGCTTCCGTAAAATGATCCGAAAAGCGCGTTGTCCGGTTTATTTTGCAATCGCGCAAATATATACTTTCTCCTTTTCCAGTAAAAATAAGGGAAAAATCCGCATGTTTAAATGTTTATACTGAATCGTGTAAAACGATGTTATAAAAAAAATCATGAAAGGAATTTCAATTATATATTTAATTATAAATATTTTTGCTTAAATAATACATCAGAAACATTGTTTTTTTAACCTGACGAAATTTGTTAAATCCATCCCTCCTGATTATGTTCAAACGGACTTTGAAGTGCTCTTATTTCGAGTGGCGACTTGAAAAATTTTCGCGCAAGCATAATTAAAATGGATGCCATCGAAAAATATGTTTCGTGAAAGCATTATTCTCGACGAGCCATAAGAGATAAAATATGCGAAACGAGGTGAGAATTCGATGGCTCTCACCTCGTTAGCTTGATCGATTTTACTGGCATGATGACAGAGTTAATTTCATCTAGAATTAAAGGACAAAAGTTAATTATTCTGCTGACGTTTATTCGATACGTATTTTATGAGCCACGATATCGATAAGTTGAAATTTGGAACAACTCATTAACTTTTTCGCAGAAATATAATATCATTACGCCTAAAAGCATTTTCAACAATCTTGCCAAATTAAAAATTAATGAGCAGTGATAAACATGATATGGTTAATGTATAATAAGTAATAAGTAACTTGCTCTTGTGCATAACAATTAATATATTGCTTACGCAATCAGCAAAATTATTTATATATATTTTCAATTTGATAAAATTATACACTTTGTTGGACCAACTTATATTTCAATCTCTCGTTGAAATCTCGTTTTAATTTTTTTTTAATTTTTTTAATCATTAAAATATCAATAACGAATAAAATCAATCATGTCGGTCGCGAATGTCGGTCGTTCTGCGGTTGTCGCCAATTTCCAGGATTAATTAGGGTCAATCAAATGTAAATGCTACTCAAGAGAATGCAGTCAATGAAGTTTCATTAATGATCTATTGGCTTCTCGTTTTCTATATGCGAACATGGTGAAATTAGAGCATTTTACTGTGAGTGCACTAAAACTCTAATAAAACTTATGTGCCTTAAATTCATTATCCGCAATATAAAGTAAATCAAATTTTGGGCAAATTTAATTTGTTTATTTTAATCTACAATGTATTGTGCGATTGCAACAGTCAAAATTCACCAGCAAGAAGACAATATTACAAGACAATATTAACCAAACAAATGAGTTTTTAATTTATTTATCAAACGAGATGTATTATGCAAACCACAGACAATATCATAAGACAGATAAATATACTTTATTATGCAAATTGCGACAAAGCGAAGACAGTATAATTTGATTGCTTAAATATTGAAAAAATTAATAGAATATGAATAATGTTATCATTTGATGTGAAAAAATCTAAATATCTGTTTTTAAACAATGTAAAAAATATACTTCTCTCGAGTTTATAAAGTTTGTAATATGTTGAAAAGCTGTCATCAAAAAGATTGAATATTTTGACAGCTTTTTGAATATCAAATGGTTGAGCAGCGGCCAAAATTCTCTCGCGGCGCAACGTGCTGCTTTCTCGACGAAAATATTAAAAATAGAAAATATTAAAGATAAAAATTACTCGAACAAAAATATTAGAAATAATGTTTATAAAAAAATTAAAATGTCATTTGAATGAATCTTGAATGAAACTAGTATTATAATTGATAATGAGCAATTAAAAATACAATCTATTAGAGACACTTATGGATAAAAATGTTGTGAACACTATTTGATGAGTACTTTTAATAAAAGAAAAATTATTTGAAAAATGTTATTTATAAGATATTGTTATAATAAATTGTTTAATATTCATATTTACATAATATATAGTAGCATACACTATATGCTAATGTCTTAAAAATTTCACAATTTGATTAAGCATTTGATTAATTTCACAATTTGATTGATAATACACAAAAATCATTTTATTACACTGTTTTTAATAATATACAATAAAAGAGAATCTAATATTAAAAAATATTAATTATTAACATTTTTTAAATATTTAATAATCAATCGCATAAGACGAAGAATTGTATTAAATAACGATGATTCTTCTGTTAGGTTTCTTGGGTGAGGCACCGAGATATACATTTGTTAACGGTTGGTCGTTACACCTATACCAGCGATCAACGTTTCGAGGCACTACACTCTCCTCACACGGAGGATTGGACTCTGAGGATACGATATCCTCAGCGCAAGGACTCCGGGATTTATGAGTGCCAAATATCAACGACCCCGCCCATCGGCCACCCCGTGTATCTAACAATAGTCGGTAAGCAAGTAAACTTTTTATAACATTATAATTGTATAATATTAATTTGCTTTCGGGATAAAAATATTGAATCTACAGAAAGGCTTATATAGTCGATGAATATCATATTATATAACTCTAACGATTTTATCTGCGAGAATCGCAAACTTGTAATTTTCTTCAAGGTAAAGTTTTCAGTTTATTGACAGAACTCTTAGACAAAATCGTACTTCCAAGACACGTATTTATTTTTTGACGGGAGGAGGGGACATAAATTTCGATATAAATTTCTCAGTAACATGTGAGTTTGATTCAAAGCGTTTCATTCGATGCAATATAACTTTGAAAGTTTCCCGCTAGTTTAAGAAAGTGCATCAAAGCTTCTCTGTAATTGCTTTGCATGCGATATAAACCTTGTTTAATTAACATAATAAGAAGAATATAATTGAAGCTTATAATCTTTATTTTTTTTCTATATACAAAAGTATATGATACAAATATCTTTCATCAATGTTTAACTTTTTTCAGATATTAGTAAAAATTCCATCGAATATATGTTACATATGTATACTTTATTTCTTAGAGATCAAATACTTTTATAAATTTCTAAATCTCAAATTCAAAAATTTCAAAAAATATAATTTGTATCAAATATATATCATAATATATATTATAATAACGCATATAAATACATTCTTTAAGAAGTGCCTCATAAGTAAGCATCTAAAAGGACAAGTGCGTCGCGCATTTATATTCAAGTGGAGCGTGTATGTGAGGTCATATATCCTTGAAGATATATCGTTAATGACCCTCGTGATACTTTAAACAGGCCGTACAGGCAAAGAGAGGATCTTATCGACACGACTTGACCCAAAAGCTCGCCTTAGAACGGGCTCGATGTTGTGTATCGCGCGATAAAAATATCGAATATACGGCAAGATTTATATCGCCAGGCTACGGTCATTTAACCGATTCACCTGCACGATCAAGTAGCTACAGACTCAAGCTGACCGCCCTTCTTGTTTTAGAGCCGATAACCATTATAGTCGGAGCGCCGGATCTCTTCGTCAATAAGGGCAGCACCATCAACCTGACGTGTGTCGTAAAATACGCTCCTGAACCACCACCGACGATGACTTGGAGTCATAATGCGGACGTGAGTGTTACCCTCGCAAATAAACCGCTGGGAAATGATGGATTTTCCACAAAAGCGAAAAACCTCTAAATTTTAACTGTTCTGAGTTCTGAACTCGATTGTAGTAAAACTTTTAGAATAGAATTCTATTGAAATCCCGATAAAAAGGGTTGAGAGTCTGACGTTAGGATTCAATTCCGTACACATTTAATTTTTACACGTAAGATTATCTTTTAATTTATGTAATCAAATATTAATCTTAAGATTTTTATAGACGTACACTTGAAGAGTTTTAAACTTTAGGGGTTTGATGATTCCACTTCTGTTTTTCCATAATTCATCTCGCGTTCTTTGTTGCATCTATGGACAACAGACGCGCATGATTAATACAGTCTGTTGATGCATATTTTCTTCGCGATACTGAAATGCATTTTGCTTTTAATGCCATTTTGTGTGACAAAAGTTACATGATAAACGCGCATTTCACAGTACACAAAGAATGCATTATGCCGCTGAACTCTTTAATATTGACGAACTCGTTAAAATAATTTTACAGCGTAACGTTCGCGTGGTTTTATCATGATGATGAGATAATTACAAATTCCCCTTTGCAATACCGATATTTGCAATTCCATGTATGATATCGATAAACGGAGTTGATTCTGCGCGTATTAATGAGACGCTCGTACGTGTATGCGCGACTCTCGGATTAAAAATTCTCATAAGCCAATCGATAAAAAAAGAAAAACAATAATTTCTCGGCTGATTGCCGATATATTGGTACGCCATCGATACGCGCTACACTAGACCGACTCTACGTGCTTTTACTAGAATGAAACAGCAGGTAACGCAATTTTCGCAAGGCACTATCGCGCACGTTGATCAAAGTAAAACGCGAAATAGAAGATCGCTCGCGCACGGAGCAGCCAAGGAACGAAATTATTTTTCAATTAATCCTTCGCGGTTTTCGATTCACAGATAATCATTTATTCCGTAACACGATACACAGATTGAAACGATTCTACCATCTCGTATGAAGGAGTACAAAGCGAGTTAACTTTCTATAGACAAAAAAGGGAGAAAACAGGAAAGAGGAAGAGAGAGAAAAACGGAAAGAAGAAACGCGGTAGATATTTTTCCTTTGCAGGGCGTGCCACTACGCGTGTCTATCCTCAAAGGGAATACATGTAAGAAATGTATATATGTGCTCCCTCCTATTCTTTACGTACCTACTATTCTATACCTTGGAGGAAGGTGCCTTTTATCTTTCGCCAAAGAGGCTTCATTGCGTTGTCGGTAAGAGCGGGGATTCCAGTGAAATATAAGGAAACAGGCGCGGATTCTTTGAAAGAATGATTGCGGATGAGACGCATACGACGCCGCGCCTACATGTTCAATATTAGGCGACACGAATCAAAAGAAGCGTTAGCTCTTATTTCCGTTATTACTAGTTCGCCCGGAGCTACAATGTCTCAGAGCTCAGAATCCTCAAAAACTTACGGTAGTAAAGTTCAGATAGATGCTATCTCACTTCCGACATGTGAATCATAAGGAAAAGTATGACCATCAATTTAATTTTTTACAGAATTGTTTTATTATTAAGTTTCAAAAGAGAAGTAGCTTTTATTTCTAAATTTATTTCTAAAATTATATATTAATATTTTTTAAAAATTATATTTTTGTTTATATCAATTTTTAAATATATAAACTATTCAAATTTAATTTATTCCTTATTAGCAGTAATTCAGTCACATAATTATATTGCACATGGAGTGATATTATTATCACTACGAGCAATTCTATTTATATTATACTAATTTATATTACGTATGTAGATTTAATATCTACCTCGTTATTAGCTCCTACATATTTGTGTCACTGCGTTTTTATCCCTCAATTAATCGCAAATACAAGCATATATTTTCATAATTTTAAATAAAAATACAAATATTTTGTGATTTTTTTACCAGGTTATCAATTTCGATTCGCCGCGCGGTGGTATCAGTCTTGTTACGGAAAAAGGACCCGAAACGACGAGTCGTTTGATGATCCAGAAAGCCGTACCGAGCGACTCCGGGATCTATAAATGTGAACCGAGCAACGCAAATCCCAGTAGTATAAAGGTGCACGTTGTTAACGGTGAGTTGAAGTTTATGTACATTGCGAATATATGATATAGCAACGGAAACACACACACACAATATTAGGCATATATAAGCAGCGTACATAAAAATATACACATGTATGTTCCGATATGCGAATCAATTTATGTTAAAATATTCCTGTTTTTGTATGTATATTATATTATATGTTATAAAACTATTATTATATTTCAGTGAATCCTTATATATATTTTACAGTAGCCTGTTTTTCTTCGTAATTTTTTTTTCAATTTTGCATGTCGATGCAAAATTTTTTTTCCAATTTCTGACCAGCATTTTGTGGGCTTTCGGTAAATTGGAAAAAATTCCGGATCCAAACGGCTTTACTGCAATTACAACGAATCGAGAGAAATGGCGCCCGTTGCGTGAAGAGCTGCGGAGAAGTAACATTGATTGACTTCTCTGTAAATATTGCAAGCTTCGAATGTACCTGGCAAGTCGCGCGTTAAGCCTGAAATCGATGGCTGCGGCGATTGCTCGAACGCGAAACACCGCGAATAAATCTCTCGCACATGAAGCTGCAAAATGCAATGGATTTCGAAATCTTGTTTTTCTTTTTTTTTTAATTCGTTTTTCTCACCAAACGCGATTCACTCACCGCGAGATGCGTCGATTCGCGATGACAAAGCGATTTAAAATCTGATTTTCGCGCGAAATCTCGCACAATTTCCAAGCGCGTCCAGTTACGAGCGAAATAAAATCAAATGAAAACAGATTGTTTCGTCTATTCTGAAAGAAGGAGCTTTCTCGTTTTGCTTGTAACTTGATATATTTTTCAAGCGGATGGAATTTACGAGTTTGCCTCTTGCGCTGCATGCAATCAAGTGCACGATGCGACTTCACGTAAAGCTTACAAGTTAATTGAGCAAATTGTTTTATCGTCTCTAAATATTGCGCATTTCTATCCCACGATTTAATTTATCACTTAATTTATGCAGATGAAAAAATTAATTAATTTTATTCTAGAAATGAGAATTAGAAATATTATTTCACTGCGAAACCATTCATTCCATTTATTTATCTCTTTCCATTAATTATTTCATCTGTTCCATAATGCGTGACGAATGATTGGCGTACCATAATCAAAGAACGGGCACATTAATTATAAACTTGAAGCATTAATTACACATAGAGCAACAGTTGATGGATGGGATGGTCCATCGATATATAACGATACGCGTATAGCGAATGATATGTTATTGTCATCACACGTATCATCAGCATTATTCATCACTCACATGTTGTTATGCCATGTATATTTTTTTCAAAATTCGATAAATTGCATCCCTTTTAAAATATTCTTTTGCATTTGCCTGGTTTTGCGCTAAAAATTTAACTATATATATAATATATTCAAAATTTTTAAAATTTATTAATACACAAATGTTTCATTTTTTATTATATGTTTGAACATATAAAAACCACCTACGTAATTTATAGAAAGCTTATTTTAATTCACGTTGCAGCGATTGATGTAACTTAACTTATCGTTTAAAGTAACTATCGTTTGAATTAATCATTTAAAATTTAAACTAACTAATTCAATGCATTATTAGCATTATTAGCTTCTGACTTGCAAAGAATTTGTAATTGATTTTTTGTGAAATCAAATGAATTATTTACTATTTTCACTACAGGAAAAAATAAAGTAATTATAAGCTTTTATACAATAAAAAATATAAAAAGATTGATAAAAAAATCAATTGCGATTATTTGAATTCCGTGTTGACACGTGCAAAATATAAAATCAGATATAAAATCAGATATATAATTTTTATTTTTTTATATTTCATGCATATTTTCTCTTTTCATCGCAGCTAATAATTTAAAAGCTAAGCACTGATATATATATATATATATATATATATATATATATATATATATATATATATATATGACATACCTTGTATATATTTTATCTGCCACACATATGTTGCCTCCTCTATCTGTCATGATTTTATAAAAATATGCAAAATCGTATGATTCTCACACTGCTCAGGTACCGAGATCACCATGTCGAATCGATAAAAATTTCTGTTGCAGAGGAACACCCAGCCGCGATGCACCATGGGGACGGAAGCTCGTCGTACAGCAAGACACGGCCGATTTGTTTTATAATTTTAGTGATAGTTAATATAATATTTCTATAAGGCGAGAAGTACAGAAACACACTTACCCCGACACACATGATGAAACCAGGAGCGCGATCGCCGAAAATCGCGCGATTTGCCTATTTAACGTCGTTAACGTTTCTTGGATAAATATTTGTGCAGGGTAAACAGAACATTACCATTTACATTAAAAGAAGAGAAAAAAAACTTCCGTGACCAAAGAGTTTTCAAATATCAGCACGGCACAATAATTGGTAAGAGCGTAGTATTTTGTTAACATATATCATCAAGAACGAATAACTTACGACGTCAAAATTTATTGTATTATTTGTAAATAAATTTATTGTATGTACATATCACACAATAAAACGATTGTCTTTATCTTGATCGTTTTGACTGATATGAATTTATCAAGTCGTTGTAATTTTGTTTCGAGACAATATTGATTGCGAACTGATTTACTGAATAATTAATTAATTTAGAATATCCAATTATAATTTTCATATTTCTTATAATATTTTTTATAATATACCTTTTATAATTTTCATATTTCTTTCATATCATAATATTCACATGTCAGATAAATATATGACTTTTCTGCTTTTCTCTTGAAAAAATATAGGTACAAAATCATAGATCATCGTTAACAAGATTATGTGTATTACGTCGCAAAATTCTTTCTTCTCAAAAGTGTTGCCTAGATGCAAAAAAGTTTGCCTCATTATATTTCGAGGAAGTTTCGCTGTATATATATTCAATAGAGCGCAAGTAGCGCATCTTCGTGCCATTCTGATTTTCCTCGGGGACGCAGAAAGAAGAAACGCTGGACACTGCCGCTAATGACAACATTAATTACACGCGCTATCTCGTGCTCGTTAATTACGGCGCGGCGCTAAATTTACCTTGAAAAAATACGGGCGCGTAAATTCCGCGTTCAATCGCGCAGTAGCGTTTTCGATTAATCAGGAACAGAATTCTCCCGTACATTTTCGTCTGTTCACATCTACCGTCTTGAATGTCTATTTTATGTTAATATTAACACGATCGTTAAAATTTTAGTGTCAAATTCATCCGAGACTAATAAAGATGAACAGTATTGAAGATAAAACTTTATGCGTCAATATCTCTTGAATTAGATAGTAACTTTAAAATTGCCACAATTGGATTCGGCATCTTCAGAGATCGAAGGGATCTCTTGACATTTGCGGATTGGTCCCATGGTGCTGACCAAAAGGACGTCACGTCAATTGGTCACAGTGCATCATGCTGTATTCGAGTGGTCAATAAAGGTCGACGTTCGGCTTTCTCGAGCATAGGATATAGGGAGGGGCGATCCTTGCCGCTTACTCTAGGGACCGCAAATGTTTGCCCTCTTTTCTTTCCCCGTCTTCGACTTCGGCAGATCACGTCGCTCGTACAGTGTCGTCGACTTTGCCGGCCACGAAAAGGTAAGAATCGAGATAAGGTTGAAAGTCGGGTATGTTCTACTTGTAGACTAGACTAAAACTACCCGCTTGTCGGCGCAAACATCCACCGGTACGTCCATTATCACTGAAAGCATCGCCAAAGGGATCGAAGAGTTTCCACCGCACTACGAAATCGCTCTTAACTGGATTTGTGATGGAGTTTGCAGAAAATAGATTAACAAATTAGGGAAATCGTGCACTATCTTATGTCTCTTGTTAAATCTTTTTTATATCACTTTAAATGTACATTAAATAAAATCACTTTTGTATCAAACAAAAAAGATGAGAATTTTTCATATATGTTTTATTATATTTTTATTTTCAATAATGGTTATATCTTAATATTATCATCGTTGCATTAACAAATTTTTTAATAGATATATAAATAGATATATAAATTTAACTTTGAAGCGAAAAGTTTTATAAATTTTTCTTGGATCCTAAAATTAATTTGTATGCAACATTTTTTGAAGTAAAAAATATGTATATATTTCTATTTATTTTTTTAATTATTAAGAAATCAATTTAATCTTACCAATTTTTTTCGATATATATTATTATAAGAATTAACATAACGATTCATTTATAAATATATAATATTTTTTACTCTCTTGATATGATTATACTCGATAGAAATTCATAAAGTTAAATATTTGAATATGAATTAAAAGGGAGATCAAAAGTGATTTTATTATTTAACAAAAAATTATTAAAATTTTTCTAGGAAAGAAGGGTAGAATATAGAATTCAATAATAAAAAGCCATCCATATGAAAGGATAAAGAATCGGGAGAGCAGAATTATCTTTAGCCTGCAGACTGGAATATTCAGGAATTTGGAGGAGCTTATTATGAAATGTCATAATTCATATAAAGCTCTATTGTTTAAATTTATTGATCATCATACAAAAGGTATTCGATTTTTATACAAGTCCAATATTTTTATTTAATATTATCTAACAATTTAATATCTGCACATATTATTTTTTTTAATTCTACAATGTTACAAAAGCTGATATATTCTATAGATAAATTTGCTTTGACTTTTTTGCTATCGACAGCATATATATTATATTTGATAAGTATTCGATGTATTTTTATAATTTTACATAATCCTTTATATGCTTTAATGGTTTTATATATAATTTTTGTGGATTAAATAAAACAAATTTAAATAAGATAAACCATTATATAAAATATTTTATATAAGCCATTAGATAAAATAAACCTTTTTTAATAATTTATCAATAATTGTTTTCTAGTAGTAATTTTTTAGCATATATAAATATATATATTGTTTTGTGAAGTATTTCCTCCTAGAAAATGATTAAAAGCTGTTAATTTTATTTAATGTAAAAAATTATTTTAGTTTAGTCTATTATCTCGCTTGAATCTTTATTACTCGAGAATGTACAATTGAAGTACATAAAAGATATAATCGACACAATCAGGTGTTTGACCATTTCAAGCTCGATAATTGCGCCCGGGAAATCTCGCTAACGCGGTTAATTCCTCGCGTAAATCCATCATGTAGGGCACGTGGCGCTTATCGGCGTTACGTCGCCGCGAATTATGGCCACCGTTATCACCCTGGCGAGCTGAGAGAGAGCAAGAGAGAGAGAGAGAGTCTCGGGTCGGTCGTTGGAACGAGGCGTAACTTGTCTAATCGCAGAACTGCGGTTGTCGATACTCGCGATTTCTGAAGCTGATGCGGGACGAAGCGTCGATAGCAGACCACTATTTCCGCCCGTTCATCTACGTTCATCCTTTTATTCGTCATCACGGAAGAATTTTCTTTTAAACACGATACTTGACAGCTTTAATATCCGGATCGTATTTCCTCTACTCACCTCTCAACAAACTCTCCAACACGTTGGAGTAAAGATATTTCGTTATCCTAAGCTACGCGAATGTATATGAGGATTAGTGTTAATCTCGATCAACCAGGCCGACATATCTTCGACCAGCATGAAATCGCCACATAATTCGAAGCTACAGCGGCATTTCTCCATATGACTCTGCACTGCATCATCAGAACAATGGCCTGCGTCGGTCTCGAATAAATCAGATTGTAATACGGTTTACCCTCATAGCCCATATCTTCGAAAATCAAGCATAATTGCATTGTCGATTAAATCGTTAATTGTTATCTAAATTAGAATTTGATTGGTGCCTTTCTGACTTAAAAGTATACATATTCTATATATATATATAAATGAGTAAATTTTTTACTTACAACTACATATTATACTACTACTTAGCAACTATATCAATTTACTTTCAAAACATTGATATCTTTTTTCTTCTCTCTTTCCCAGATTAAATTTATTCCAGAATCTCTGAGATTACTTTCTGTCAATTGACAATATAAATCAATATTGTTATTATATAAATGAAAACAATAGAATCAATCATATTTTGTAATATGACATAAAAATGTCATATTTTATATCTTTAAATAAAAAATCAGTCACTCAATCAATATTACAGCATATCATACCACAGTTTGATACTTGCATAACTAAAAATATGAGAGATACGTTACACAAAAGTGATTTAAGTGAGTTTTTAATTCAGATAAAATGAAGCGAGTTGAATAAAATATATTTTGTATGCATTGGACAGATTTTAACGGAAAAAGCTTTGATTGTGTGGTAAATTGAAATATTTATGATATAGATATGCACACATATATGATGGAGAGATCTCTACTCAACTTCAATAATCAAAACAAAAGCTCATATTTCATTGAATAATGCAATTATTGTAAATAAACTATGACTTCGTAAACAACCGTATCTTCTTTCACAATTCGACCAATTATTAAAATAAATAATTGATTAAAAATATTGTAACAAAATATATATAATATCATGTGACCTATTACAACTCTCCATATATAATTTAAACAGAGAATAACATTTATTAAAAAGCAACTTCGTCATCAAGGAAATATCAATCTGTGATATTATCATAAGAAATAAATTCTTCAATTTCTCTAATATCAAAATTTCACTTAATTGTAAGATCCAATTAATAATCGAATACATATTAAAGGGGCATTAAGATATATTTTAAAATTCATGTATGCAAAATTTAAAAATATAAAGATATAGAAGAATACAATCGGCATTGAATACACATATCCACAAGACTATATTTCCATTTTTATTCTGTCTTAAGCTATCAGACTCTAATCTTCGAAACCGTCATTAAGATACCATCTGGCTCATTTGTTTCGACAAAAATAATGGCGGAAATCATTCATCGTCAAAATAGAATGGCAATAGAGTCTTCAAATGGAATCCATCACCTGTCTCGAGAACGATCTCTTTCGAGTGATCTCGTGAAATGCGAACAGACACTAACACACTGATATCGTGCTATTCGCAAGGAAGATTGCGGATATATTTCTGTTTTATTCGCAATAACTCGAACATCAAATATATACATTGTGAAAAATCCTATTCGATTTTATCCGAGAAAAGAATAGCAGAAAGAATACAGCAAGACCATTATCATCGGCGAAACGATATCCGAACGAATGCGCTTTACGAAGATGATGTATTTGCATACGAGCCCTATCAATTTCCCTGGAATGACCCAGCAACCGGACAGTCGCAATCTGCCAAATGGATAATTGAAACGTCTCGCGCGCGAGAGAGATTACTTCAAATATTCGTTCAGCTTTTCGAAGCATCATTGATCGCGCATCCCCTGCTACTGGTGAATTTTTTGGAAAGATCTGCGATGCTACCTGCATCTTTTCTCGTCATCTTCTCTTAGACGGTTTTAAATTAAGGCAAGAAAGCATTTCTCTGGATAAAAAACGAAGACGTGGACAAGAGGTTTATTAAGTCATTATTTGTTTTTAAAACAATTTTAAAAACAATTTTTATTGTTTTTAATTATAAATCAAAGAACATAAAACTAACACGGACAAGTGACTACTTTAACATTATAAATATGTAATATAATATAATAACATTATATATTTTCTATGATATATTACATTAAGCAGACTCTAGCGAGAATTCTCGCTCATTCAAATGAATTCTCGCTACTTTAACATTTATAAAAACAATACAAAAAAATATTTTCTTATATTATGGAATAATACAATTTATTGCAAAACTTTATTTGAACAGTACTTCGTGAGAGAAAAATGTTCGCTACTAGGTACCACAGTTTTATTGAATTTTATTTGTTTAATCAGTATAAAATGTTCTAAAATACAATATGAGTTTTCTTCTCTAAAAAAAGCATGTTATATGTCGATATTCGAAAGTCTCGAAGTATTTATTGTTGTTTCTCTTCTGCATTGTTGATTATCTCGTTCGTGCGTTTATTGCTGCACTCGTTCGAATGATTTGCTTCACTCGTGTCGTTTGATAGTTTGACAGTTTGACAGTTTATAATAAATTAAATTAAAGAAAATGAAAATAAATTAAGTTAAAGAAGATGAAAAAGGGAGAAACAGGAAGAAGAAAAGACGAAAGATAGAGAAAGATATATATACTACATATGTATATTGTATATTAAGTCTGTATAAAATTTTAATTCAATTAATTTTGTAAAAACTGGCAGTAATAATGTAATTTTGCATTAATGAATCGTATATCTTAATATCTATAGCCTTGATATGTTTTCGATTGTTAATTGAATCGTACAATTAATTGAGATTTTGATAAAAGTTGTAATTTATTTCTTACGATAAAATATCACAGATTGATACTTTCTTGATAATCTGAAATCACTTTCTGACAAATGCTATTCTCTGTTTAAATTATGTACACGGATTTTTGATATGTCATATGATATTATACATAATTAATTATATAATATTTTAAATTAATTGTATATGTGATAAATTAAACGATAAGTTTTTGAAATGTTTGTGTAAAAATGATTATATCAATGATTACACTAATATATTTCTCGGTGCGGTATAATAATTCTTCGTCTTTTTCTCGACTTTCACAAGATATCCCACAGATTATAGGATATAATGATGTCATTGCCGCAGAGATAGCTAGGCTTCAAAATCCAAATGCCTCTCATGCCATTCATCTCGTATTGCGGATCGACGGTCTTTAATTTCTCCAAAGTCGCGACGAGAAAGAGAGAGAGAGAAAGAGATCAAGCATCTCTATAAGCGACCGATATTGATATCGATTTATGCGAGAGAATATCAGCAGGCTTCGTCGTGGCTACCAACAGAGTAGATCGACTTTAATTCCGGAAAGTTCGAATAAATTCATCTGCCGACGAATTGGATCTTCTGTTAGTGGAGTCACATTTCGACGGTCGACCAAGCGAAATTAATTTAATGAAATCACGAAACGTCTCGATCGAGGGGTCGCGGGAGAAGGAAAGATAGTCAGAAGACGTCAAATTTCAAGAAACCACTACCGCTTATTTACTTTCCTCTCTAATCGAAGGAAGATAGATATAGACAACGGTGAAAAAGATGAAGAAAAAGCTTGTGAAACTTGGCGCCTGTTGGGACATGGACAACTTCGAATACATGTTGCGCAATTTCTTTAACTGAAGTACTTCTTTTAACGATAACCTAGTTAAAAATTGCGATAAGAATGTATTTGACATCTTTTAATTGACATGCGATCTCTTAGAAAATTGCTGATGTAATAAACCAAGGATTTTTCTCAATTAACTTTCTTAAGAGATTATTTCAGCTAAACGAAATTTGACAGATATAATTGTCATAATATAATTTTGCAATGAAAAATGAAACATAATGAGAATGAGAAACTTTTGATATATAAAAAAATAGACAAGATTAATAAGTAAACATTAATTAAGGATCTCATATGACTTTTTTGCACTTGTACGCTTAGCGGTTCATTATCAGACCTTTAATTTTGTTTCATCAGTTAAGAGTTAACGATATCACGCGGCAGCATCTCGAAACATGTTTAATGCAAGGATGTTTTCGTGCGCCTTGAATAATTAACATAGTTTGGTTTTGTTGCCTACGCTACCTCGTAATCGCGTCTATTATTAGCGCGAATCATGGAATCATGTAATAAACACGCCATTCTATTCAATCGATTGTTTAAAATACAATACATTTCCGCCTAAAATAAAGAGTTATTTTTCTATAAAAAGCGTAGTTTTTATACATAAAGTGCCAATGTTGTTTCAAATAAGTCAAATGAAATACATAAAAATTGTGATATTAATACAACTCGAAAAAGCCTGATATCAAATATTATCCGTTAATTTAATTAAAATTCACGTATCAATGAAATAACTGCCTCATTGTTATTCCGTAAGAAGGCAAGAAATGTATTATGAAAAATATAATATTTTGGTCCGGGCAATTTAAATTGTAATATAATATTTATTATAAAATAAATTTTATTATAAAATTAAACATTTAATTTGTTGATATTAATTCAGGTTTCTTCCTTTTTTATACTGGATATCTGAATTAATTTAATGTAAATGCGAGAAATTGCGGCGAAATGAAATGTGTGCAAATGAATACATATTATTCTTAATCATTCGACAGCGACTTCTCGCGATAATCCGATATTAAATTAATTAATGTATAAAGTGTAACACAAAAGAAGAGAAAATTGACTTATTATAATTAAATTTTTTTATATCATATGAAAAATATATAGAATTATTCTAACGCATTTATTATTATTATTGCAGCTTATCGCACGAATATTGTACCTGAAGATCTTCGTAACTTTCTTCAAACGAGTTCAAAGACCGGTAAAGCATTGCCATGATCGTCCAGAGAGAAATTTCATTCCTCGTCGGACATTTCGCTCGATTTCTTCGACATCGATGTTCTTATGCAATGGCGAAGAATTGTTTGCAGCACTCTACAGCAAACTCTTGGCAGAATCTCGCTTCTTTCGGATCGATTATCAGGATCTTGTCGCACTTATAGTGCGAACGAGCCACTTAAGCAGGTGCGGTCAATCGAAAGTTCTCCAAGAAGGCTCATTGATCTATGCTGAAGTTGTAGTTGCGGAAACAGAACGCCCGACACGTTCTCCTCGTACAGCCAGTGAATGTTCCTTAGCGAACGAGCCATTCTGAGCTACACACGTGCGGCAATTCGAGAATGTTCTACATATCGTGCATTACGCGACGGCGATGATTTCGACGCAATTCCGCGTTTATTGCGAAATGATAGTAATGCCAACCGAGCGGGAATTCAAAGGATCGCGAGGACTTGGAACAAAATGGTATTTTCACATAACAGTCGTTAAACTATATGACAGGAATAAAAGGTGATAATGTTTGCCATAAAATCGATCTATTTAGAGTATGTAAATAACATCCAAGATTTAAAGAAATATTCTTGAAATCTTCACGTCTTTCATTCATCGAAGATATCCGGTTAGTTAAAAGAGCACCTTCGAGATATAAACTCTCTAATATCTATCTGATGTAATAAATATCGAACGAAATGTTGCAGCGAGTCCGCGATGCTACTCGAAAGTTGTTCCTGCAGTTCTATACAAAGACTACTTGCCATAAGAAAGCAAAAATCACGGGTCTCTCGTTAGCGTTCCATCTGTTTGCGTGATATCGCCCAGAGAGTGAGCTTCTAAATTAGCCGCGGTACCTAATCGTCGAAACATACAGAAAATGGTAGACATTAGTGACGATATTTCATTCTCCGGCGACTAATGGCAACATATTCTACCGTTAGTGGGCATTAACTTTATCGTCCGCAAACAATCTAACAGTATGGAAGCGTTCTCGACTTGTACTTTTGCACTTAGCCCCGCTCCTCAAGTTCTCCCTTCAGCCTTGGCAGCTCGCCCCGAGGAATACTTTGTGTCTTTGCGTTAATGTTAATTGCGGAAATGTATGACGACACTTAATAATCGTAAAAGCGCGTTAAAGACGCGTAAATAATTTAATATCATCTTTCTAGCACCCAATCAACTGGAATATCAATCATAAGATTACATCAAGAAATTAAAATAATTTCCCAAGAACACGCGAGATGATGAAAACCGTCTTGCTACTCGCTCAACTAATTTCAGGAAAGTTACCTTTACAGCGCTTTCCACTTTCGCCTTGATTTTCCAGTAAGCTTCCCTCTCTCCTCGTTCATTTCTCTCTACAATTACTGTGCCGTCTCGCGATGGTCGTTAAGTCTAAAGGATCTCTATTTGAGGTTTCTTGGACACAGCAGGAACATGCGCCCGTATAGGAATTCGCGAACACACCGCACCCGAATTCCGGCAAGCCGCTAATGACGCCGTTCTCATTGTTGTCCGAAAGCATTCACTTCAAGCACGTCATCCTTGCGCGGATGGATCGATGGTAAGGACATAATCATCATCGCGCTCTTCTTCCTCTCCAGATCGGCCGAGAGAGGAGACAATTTCCAATTGGATTGAAACTTCTTATCTTGGTACGTGAATTTCATTGTGGGAGTCGGTTGGTTCGCGACGTTCTTCCCTCTCCTAATGTCCTCGAGCAAGCAATGTTAAATTACTGCGATTTATCGTAATTTGTCAATGTAACTCGTCATTTATAATTATCAGACAGCTGACGTGGCCCGCGTGAACTAGCACTACGGTCCGCTTCCATGCGGTGGCAGTAATGTGACTTCGACTTCGAGCGGAATTAAACTGGGACTCCGGCGATATCTCAGTCACTCGATTAACGGCTAATTGCGTTCATTTCGCGTGCAACGGCCGCGAATAGCGAGCGACCGCACGTCTACCGTGTATTTCGACGAAATGCCTCGTCGATAATTAATTCGAGAAGTCCACCCCGCTCTCTTCGCGAGGTAATATGTTTAACGAACTATGCAAACAATTTTAGGATCTGTTACATGTGTGAGAATCGATTCGTCGAAGGACCTGAGCTTACACAGTTATGTGGAAAATGTGGCTTAAATATAACGATTAGAGCTAAATAAACATTGGCCGATTTTAAAATTGTATTCAATAATTGAAAGACCAATAATCGTACCAGCTTAACCATTTATAGTTGTATTATAGATATAACCATTTACGTGTATAGATTATATGAGAGATTTATTTATGTTTTCGAATATATTTTTTCATATAATCGTGAATAAAAAATATGAAATAAGGTAATTTTTATATTTACATGCCATAAATATGTATATGTGACATAATGATAACGATGACGCCTTGAAGACAAATTCATCCAGATGACATTATCATGAGCCAAATTCTAATGTTCGTAACGCACGTGAGACGAGGAGGAAATGATCCCACATATGAAACGATGCGATAAGGGAATGGAAATCGAATTAAATTGTCATCACACGTTAATATGATAATTATAATAATTACTGAAAACACTATGCGTTGCTGATTCAATTTATAAGCACTAGCAAAGTACTAATGTTAAATAAAAGTTAAAGTAAAACACTAATAAGTAAAGTCCACAGATTAATTTTTCTTTTCGATACGTGTATGCATAAATTTTCGCTGTATTTCAACTTGTCTTTTTGAGAAAAATTCAAGTCTTGCGCGAAATTCTGCGACGATCATTGCAAATATCTTTAAATATAATTTTTCGGTTCAAAATTTTTAGGAAATTTATATCGCGTGTCGGGTAGAAATTAAATAATGGACATCTTCTCAAGCGATAACGAATAGTACGGAAGATTTTTATGACGATTCCGATTTGGATTGCAGGATTTAGCTCATAAATTTTGTATGCCGGAAATGTGTGAATTCAGTGCAGGCAGATTTCTATCGTATAGTCACGAGTATGTTTCTTCCTCTATCCCTGTGTTCGTGTCATCGCCGATGAGCGGTTGGATTCAAGCGGTCCGTATTTTGTTGAATATTTTATTAATTCCTCTCGTGCATACGACTGCACTTTTCAGAAACTTTTCAGAGCGAAAATTTTTAGGCGAATCTCGGTATAAAACACGCGTTTTACAGGAGTAAAAAGCTTCGCATATCACAAAAGTTCTATAGTATGTTGAATTATATATATATATATTTCCTCCTATATATGCTTTCACTTGGATGACTCACATTTAATAGCTGCCTTAATAAAAAATGTGATATACAGTAATGTAGAATTTAGAACGAATTACGATCATATTTTACACCATAAAAATCAAATCAAATTATATTTTTATAAATTTAACATTTAAGTTAAATATGCGAAATGTTAAATTAAAGATTTTTATATATATATCTCTCTTCTGTTATATAAAATAAAAAATTAACTAATATTTATAAATAGATAAACAGAGGATAAAATTTGCATTTGAAAATTTATATCTGGCATATTCCAAGAGCCAGGAACTAACTATTAGAAAATTATTGCTAAAGTAGGTCATACGATACATTTCGATGTTCCCAAAGTGAATCGCGAAATTCGAGAATTTAGAATAGAATGTTCAGAATGAAAATCAGAATTTTGAAAGCGTCGTAACGCCTGAATTGAATTTCATAATCAAATTTCAGACTCCTTCGATGCTTTAAATACGGGGCGTGAAAATTCGCGGAAATAAACGTTCAAAGCATGTTTTACCGCGCGTAGATTTATGACATCGTTCTCCGCGCGCGCGCGCGCGCGCGTACCGTATTTATTTTCACCCAACCCATATACACATATCCACTGTGCCGCACATAAATTCCATATCTTGCTTCAATATTTTATCGCTGTCGGATTAAAACAGCGCGAGATCCAATATGAAATGTTTTCGCGCACCGCATGCGAAAATGCGTTACATCGATTCGACGAAACGCAAAATAATAAAACAAATCCATTAAACGCACTTTGTATTTCTCATCGCCGAAAATATCTCTTCACTCTTCAATCCCGAGACCAAAAAATACGGAAATAAGTCCATTATAGAGAGAAAGAGAGAGAGATTCGTTCGCGGTTGCCGGCTTTACATACTGAATCTCTTTTCGCGAAGCAATTACTATCGATAACTCGGGATTATAATGAGTCGGCTGGGAAACCCGACGGATCAGCAGCACGATTCGGCAGGGATTTTCGGTCGTTGCTTAATTCTATTTTAACTAATATATCTCACGAGATTCTTCTTTCTACCGCTCCATTCTCTTTTGCTATATAATTAGAATAATGGAAGGTCTAATAGAGAAAAAGTGAAAGAAAAAAAAAGAGAGGAAAAAACCTTTATATGAATAAAGATATAACTGCGGAAGCAAGTAGAAAAGTTTAAAAGCACTCTCGGTACTTTTGGTGATTAGAGAGAGTGTGCTAGTTACTTAATCCGCTCTCTCGTATCCTTGTATCGTTTCTCGACGCAGTGCGTCTCGAAGCGCAACGCGCAATGAGATTAGCAAAACAACATTTGCACAAACATTTACAACATTACTTGTCAGGTCCGTAATGTACATTTCAGGATAAAAACAAGTCATCTTGCGTTGGTGATTAAGCGAAGACTCGCGAGCTTTGAATTGGAAACATATTTTAATTCATTCTCGTCGCAGTTGATATAGAAAGAAAAATTTTATTACAAGAAAGTGTCTTTTTAACGCAGTTTACGGAAAAAAATGATAGTAATTTTTAGCAGTTCCGTCATAAAGGAATATGAAAAAATTCTTAGTTCGACTAATACTGATCGATTATCTTGTAACTACTGAATATCTTGTAATTTTTCACTGCTCCATTAATTATGATAACATTAATGAACGTAGTTTAAACACTTCGGCCTGATCAAGCTTTTTCAATTAGACGTTACCTTATCACCTGCTTTTCAAAAATGTTGGATAATAAGTATTGTTATCGCACGGTATTATCGATAATTAGTAAACGAATTACATAGTTAACTTACAATTTCGCTGCGCATGCACGACACTCCGCGTTATGTGGCGAGCAACGTGCCGTGCAAACAAAATAGCTGTAAATTACTGAAACACAACTTCGCGGTCTATGGACACCGTCACGTTTATTAAGCTAATGCGCGTTTTTGGTCGAAAAACTTAATCCAGTGCAGACGCCGGTAATCCCTTCGCTTAAAGAAGTACCTGGCATAACTCGTGCATTTCACCTAATTACATGTAACTGTAGCTCATCTAATATTAGTAACTTTATATCAAGTGAGCTACAGTCATATGTAACGGTAAGTAAGTTGGATCTCTGCTAGAAGAGATTATATTTGAATAATGATAATACTTGAGAGTACGAAAGAAATAAAGATATGAATAATTTAAGAATATTTCAGAAAACCTCCCCTGAGAAAGAAATCCATGAATGAAACAAAGTACGGATAATCCAGAACGTATCCTTTATACATCATCTCGTTGACCCTTTTCTCACGTAATCCGTGCACGGAGAAATGGATATAATATCCGCGATTCACAAAGCGCAAGGCGAATAATCGGCCTACCACATATGAGAATTGCGTCTCGACATAGTAGAGGAGCAATTCTCTCTATCCGTGTAAGAGCGTGTTACACGAATGGGAGCAGTGGTGAAACCAGCGGTCGACGGCGCACGCCTCGATGCCGGATGCCGGAAAGGCAAAGCTATAACGGCCGCCCTTAGCCGCGATATGTCATTCGCGATGAAATAACGGCGTAATGACGTTCGTTCTCGCGTTACGTGCTGTTGCCGCAACAGTGGCTTACAACGAAACGTAATTCCGCGCGACTGCGAGAGCGCAATCGATATATATAAGTAAATATCGCAATTCAACTAGCTGTGTAACGCGAATCCGGCACGGATTTAAATCGATGTAATTTTATTGAATGCAATCCTCGACAAGCAAAAAATCCACTTACGTCCATCATTGCCGATAATGGGAAAGATTGTTTACATTTAATTAAAATTTATACATGTATTATTTATATATATATATATATATATATATATATATATGTATAAATTTTAATTAAAAAATTAATTAAAAAGACATTATATGTCTTCAATATAAATAAATAATAAAGTTATTTTAAATAAGAAAAAATATTATATATATATATATATATATATATATATATATAATATTTTTTCTAATTTAAAGTAACTTTATTATTTATTTATATTATTTATTGTGCTATTTCTTAGATATTAGAAAATATATAATCATCAATAATTTTAAATTAGATCATCATTCAATAATTGTAAATTAGATTTTTCCGAAATTTGAGATAAAAAAAACTTTTTAATAATATATTATCTATATTTTAATTTATTTCAGTAACAAACCACTTTGCGTTTGGCTTGATAAGCGACCAAAAGCTCGCGTCCAACTTTTTCGTCGAGTTTTGCCGGCTAACAAGGGAGAAATAGCGACTCTCGCGACAAAGTAAAAGCAAGATCGAGGACCGGGAACGAATTACCGAGTTGGCCGAGTTGAATTCGCTCGAAGAAGGCGAAGCTTGTTTCCGGATTGGTGCAGCTTGCGAATACAAAACTTAAATATTTAGAGTTAGCCATTGCAGATATGTCTTCAATAAAGCGAGCAAGAAATAAACAGAAAAAGTATATCTGCAAGAATCAGTTTTGAACGTTCGTCAAGACAGTCTGTTGGAGCAATACTTTCGGAAAAAGACCACGTACAATGGCGCCGATTTAATCGTAAATTAGGTAGGAAGGATTCAGCCAAGCTCGTCGGTTAGTTTCGGTCATAAATCAGGATTGCTCACTCGTGACCCGCGGGTGAGTAAATTGTCGATCGACTTCCTCTTCTAAGTCTAATATTTCTCGCTGTGGATCATTTCACATTGAAGTTACATTGTAAACCAATTGCCTCAAGTAAATATAAAATTAATATTAAATAATATAATATTTTACATTTTTAAAAATAATACAATGTGAAATGATATTATTGATTTTACGCTATTATTTCTAAAGATATTCTTCTTGACATTTATTTCGATTTACAAGTCCATTATACATTTATTATACATATACATTTATTATGAAGAAGAAATAAATGAAATAAAAAAAATTTTTCATTTTCATATATAATACATAAGTAACTATCTTTTTAAATTCATCAAAAATCATTTTAATTTATCAAAATAAATGATGTTAGTTTAGGAAAGTACTTTACGCTAATTGTAAGTATTAAAGAACAAGATGAATGACATATCACAAATAAATTCCAGAGGCAAATTCGATTTAACAGAACGTAACAAAATGTATCTCCATCTCATTACGGAGGTGTCGTCTCGAGCATGCTTGTCCATTGCTGTACCAGCTGTAACGAAAAATGATGAAGAGCGAGATGGATAATAAGAGGAAAAGATACTAATCTCTTGTAGTGTGCGATGCGCGTTGACATGGTTCACGACACGACGGGACGTAATTTTCGGCGGAACGAGCAGCGCGACAGGTCGCCGCTGATGAGGGTGGTGGTCGCGCGGCGGTTTAAGACGAAACTTTATGGCATTACAATGCGGGTTAATGGAATTATCGGATTATTCTATCCGTCTATAGCACTCGACCTCGGTATGGAACTAATCGCAACCGGATATCGCCCAGCGAGCGAGCGAGCGAACGAATGTATCGCCACCTCGTCGACCGTGCTCGTTTAACGGAGAAACTGGATAAGGGCAATTTGCAAGTCGGTTAATAGTCACGCAGTATAAGCTCGGCCGGGCGCAGGATTTCTAATCCTATAGAGAAGCCAAAGACACCGTAATTGTTCCAGTAACAGCACGTGCCTTGGGTTTTACCTTTGGAATCACTCGATGCATTCTCGCTATTTTCCCTTATTCTCTTACCAATTCGCGCATTTAATAACAACGTTACGTTGCTTAACGTCGTTTCGGTATCTCTCACTATCTAATGATATGTTTAAAATAATACAGTAAAGGTTTAAGCGCATCGTAGAATTTTATTTTCTTTTGTCTTTTTTGAATGATAATATTTAAACTAAAAGAATTATTATAAAAAAGATATAAAAGTATATGAAAAAAGGGTCTTACACGCGATATGGCTCTCTCTTTCTCTTTCGATCTTCAATATGATAATTAACTTTTCGTTTCCATTACTATTTCCATTTACATCTCAATTGAAGTAACATTGAAGATCTTGCATCTGTTAAAGTGTCAGGTACTTTGCTACTTTGAGTAATACGTACCTTCAATTTAGAATAATGCGCCGTGCATAATGAATTCCTTCAGTCCTGGATTTGCTTCTTGGAGTTATAACAAGTACTGTTGGAAGTAACGGAAATAACTTAAATAAAATTGAAAACTCTGATTCGATGGATATGATTTACATCTTATCTTCGAGGTTTAGTAAAAAACATATATTTCATTCCCATAAACGACACATCTTATTGCGGATGTTACTTAACAAATCGCGTTTCAAAAATAATATGCTCCATCAGTGCTTAATCAGTTAACACAAATTTCCTCTTTATCCGCAAATATTTGCAGCTTTAATCAACGTGCTATGGCTACACTTCATCCGCGTAATACACGTTACAACGTAATACCGCGAAAAGAAGAGAACAGAAAAGAAAGATCGAAGTCTATATATTTCCAACCAAGAAATCATTTTGTACCACTATAGCAATAACTCGCGCGTCGTAGAGGGACTTAGCAGCTGATCCTAGTAACTCCCGAAGTGCCCGCCCCCTCGATGGATAATATCACGTCAGCTTTAGGAAGACGCGAAAATCCAATTCTCGCCTCGCCCTTCGTTCCACCGTCTCATTCCCACCTTTCTTCATTCCTCTCTTTTTCTCCGTTCTCTTGCTTTCATACGACCCCCTCCCCCGGCCACGAAAGATATTGAATCACCGTCCGGAAAGAATACGAAGTTCCTCTCTTGTCTCGGAGGTTTCATAACTCTAGAACGCTTTCACTGAAAATCAGAGACAAAGCGCAGCGTGACCGGTGAAGTCGAGATGGTCGATGGTGCTGGGGGTTTCGAATTGAAATGCCCGCTTTAACTTTGCGACACACTGCACTCCGTAAAATCCTGGTCACGCGCCGATCTTACGTGGCCGCCCTTTCTTACTGCTGTGGCTGGCGCAATCCGGAAAAAGAAACATACGAAAGCTCTTGGAGCATGATTGTGTCTTGAGGGACGATGAGGTTTCTAATTGCGAGCTTTAACGACAATTCCGCTGCACCGACACTGCACCAAAGTGGAATAAAATGAATTTCGCGTTGAAAAGAAGAGCTGGAAGCATGTACTGTGTCGTGGAACAATTATCGTCGAATAAATTGGATGGATAATCGCAATTTCTAGATGTGAAACATATAAACTTAACAACTTTAATATATTTTTAATCTTTTTTTATCGAATGTAAGAGAAAGAAATAACAATTGCGGAATTGAGTAAAGTAGATAAATATAAAATAAAATAGGTTTAAAGATACCCAATTTCTTACAAATTTAGTAAATAATACAATCTTAAATAATGCAGTTTTAAAATTTTGAAAACGTGCCAATCTAATTAATGATATTGATGCTATAAAGTAATATCGTCTATTCAGTGTCTTCTTGTAAATGGAAACAAGATCGAAGTCGACGGAGTCGGAGTTTTGTGTATCTGTCAATATCACATCGCTGAAGATACTTTTATGCAATTTGCGGCAAAGTCGCACATTACACGCAGTTCACTTTGAGACCGTTCTTCCACACCAAATGTTCCGCTTTGACTTTCGTTGCTCCCATTCGCGTATATAAACTCGAAACTGGTCGCTAAACTTCTCAACTGCCGCGCTGCTGTTTGGTGAATAGTCATGAATTAAATATCACTCCGTATGTCTATCCGTGAAACCGCAATATCCGTGAGACTACCACACACAGAAATTATTTTAAAGTCAAATTTAAACCCTCCCTCTCTCTCTCATCCCGATAGTTTTCGAACTAAATAGAAAGATTCGATATCATTATTTGATTATTTTCACCTATCTCATAAATTTTATATATTTTTCGATTACGTGATATATATTAATCATAGATAAAATGGAAATTATATCCATTACAAATGAATTATACTGGAAATTCTTCTCTTCCAAGTTTCCTCGTTTATCTTTCCATAATTTTACAAACACAATTAAGTATCCGTATCTACTTTGGCAGATTTTTTTCTGATCTAATTTAGTAATTTTGTTGAAACACGTCGCAGAAAAAGAAATAATCTCACAACAGTTGGTATTCATAATTCATTCGCATTTATTTCTTTCTTCTTGCTTTCCGTCGTATATTACTCCGTAAAAATGTACTCGGAGAAAATCGCCGGCGATTCGAATTCCTCGAGCTCGGTATGCGTGGCTGTTTTGTCGAATTAAATTCCGCTTGAGCGCCCTTCCGACGCTTCCCGTACGTCCTTACAAACAAAAAAAAAAGAGGAAGCTGCGTCTTCCACTTCGCGAGATGAGAGTATCCCGAGAGTTTTTTTAATTACATCCTTTAAACGGCGCGAAAATCGCGTTGCGACTCGATTTTTTCATGTGACGGTAAAGCTAAAACGGTAAGGTTAATTATTTTTCCTATCTCGGTAGGATCGTCCCTTCGGTATCTCTACGTCAGAAAAGGATCTCTCTGGCTAATTACGTGAAGAAAAACATACTCCACTTTCTCCATACACGTTCTTCCAGTCGCCTCTGCAACTATTCTCCCCAAATGAGCGGTATTTGTAATCATCTTATTTTAAGAATCCAAAGGGAAGACAAACAACCGTGCTGTTATTCTTGTAATTGTACATTCCACATTCCGAATCGTCGCGCGCGTTGCACCCAAGACAAACGTCTTCTCAAGGAATAGCTTACATCGCGAGATTTCTTCGTGGCGCACAACAAGAAACCGGGCAAACACCGTGTTCGGTGTAATCGTTCGCCTCATTAGCAGCCGCAGTCGGCAAAGGATGAAGAGCGTCTCTCTCGCGTGAAGAAGTATTCACCGTCGACGGGCAATTAGCTACTTATGCATTTTTCAGACCCGTCACATTAATCTCCGCTGTAACAAATGCTCAACAGCGACTAGCCAGAAAGCAAGTAATAGCGAGCTGTCAGCTCCGATTTAACGATCCATACCGGCATAGATATGTTATATATTGTACTTTACAAAAAACGTAAAAATATATTTGTTTTAACGATTTTTATACACATTTCATAATATTGTTGTTAAATATCGAAACTTCGAAATCAATTTAAACTTTTGATAGAGATAACACTCTCTTTTTTCCAGAGTGCTTTTTTCGTCGAACGTATCCGCTTTTCTCGCTGCAATAATTTTACGTCGGGTCGCTGTGTGTGCTGACCGTTTAAAAAAAAATTCTTCACTCCAATCGGTAGCGCGAAATTTTTAGAAAATTCGAAAAATGGGGTAGTTTTGCCATTACGATCGATAAAAATTTATATCGAAAATAGAAAGTTATATATACGTACACATTACTATAACTCGTAATAACGTTGTTAACATTTTTAAGATTATCGTGACATCGGAGCACAAAGTATTTACTAGAAACATTATACTTATTTCTCGAGAAAGTAAACGTTACAAAGAAATATGGAGCATTTATCCCTAATGATAGGTTCAATGAGATCGATATATCGAACTATCGAGATCGATATGTTCGCTTACGTGAACAAAGGGAGACGCGCTATGCAATTCGGAAGTATCGTCTACGCTTATTATCGGCGAGCGTTTCATTCCGCCTGACGTTACAAGAAAATTATTACCAATTTCCTTTATTACTGACATTTTCTTCCGTTAACGTAATAAAACCTGATCACCGTGGCAACTACGGTCATAACTATGGTTCTACATGTTTCGTTCGCAAAATATCTTCGGTTTTATTATGACGTGATGCTGAAAACTTAACACCTTGATTGCTAACAAATTTCGATGGACTTTTCAAAAGTTTAAATGTATATCAGTTTTATATCATTATCAATAATTATATCACAATATTTAAAATCGTGAGAGTATTATTTAGATATTAAAATATTTTCAATATTTATGTGTATGTCTGTACATGTGCATATTGACTTAAATATTAAAAAAAGAAATGTTAATATCTTTACAGGCATGCTCTTTAGAGGTGAAAAGATGATAAGCATTCATTGGTATGTATTATTCAAAGATATTTGGACAGAAATTTGGCGGATTTTATAAACGTGTAGTGTATGAATAAATCGATGCAAACTTCGATGTCAATGTCAGTTCTGTCGATGCATTGAGAGAAAAGTTTGTAGTGATCGATACGGATTGTTGGCGTTTACGGCTGGCGTAACCGAAATATTACCTCATTTCCATGCATTTATGCAGCGATGACTGATACATCATGTACTAGTTTGTAAAAAGTAGAATATTTATAATCTTAAAAATACTTGGAAGAATATTAACGGATTTTAATAACTGCAAAAATTTGAATCGCGTTTATTTTGAAGATATTAAAACGTACAATTGTCGAATGAATATCGCGAATAACGATAAATAAAAAAATTTATTTTATTTTTTTCTGTCTTTTCTTTCAGTCGAGAGCAGTTTTCTCTGTAAAATTTGTTCTTAATTTTTGAAAAATATAACTCAAACTTTATAAACACGTTTGTGAATCTTATATTCAATAGTTTCTTCAAATTGCATTTTTTTAATTCACGCGACCAACTTGACTTTATTATTATTCTTACTAATTAGTTGATAAAAATTCCAGGTTCCTGATCTTCTTAGTGTATTTAACGAAGTCATTATAAACTTGGCATCTCCCCTGCTGAGAGAAAATGTCGCACCACACGATATACGTCGTGTTACGCGCGTTAAAAATCGCGGCGCATTAGTTACGATGTAATGCCTCACGCAGACTGAGTTGCGCTGCGCTACGCCACGATATATTACGACGGGAAAAATAGCCAGGCATCAATTATGTATGTAATACCACGCACTGCTGCTCTATATCGCGGTAAGCTCGCGAGATAGCATAAAGCAGCCGTCCACCGCGCCGCTTCCATTTGGACGTCATTCATCTGCGCTTCAGTATGGAAATCTATCCTGGGAGCTATGATAACTTTTTTCCCCGGTGACATGGAAGTTCAACCGCGACGATCTCTTAACTTCGCACAATGAGGTATGCTATGCGACAGGACATATTACAAATTAACTCTTTTTTTCTCCTTCTCTCCATTTTCTCTTTCTCTCTGTCAAGCGCGACTCTCTATAAAATTTGTTCTTAATTTTTGGAAAATACAATATACGGACTTTATGAAACGCGTTTCACAGCAGAATGTTTTTAAACCTGTGGTCTTTCACGGGGCGCCATTTGCCATTGAGATTTAAATGCTATATTCGGTCCATTTCATATGAGAATATGGGGAATTCAAATGGATAAGTACTGCATATATACTCGTGATGTCTTTGCAGCTGCATAATACGACGCATTGCTCGAACAAGCGTGTCTTGTTTCATTCACGCGGTTATTTCTAGCAAGCGTGACGCACGCTTCCTGGCAATGGCGTCGGGCATGATAAATGTATCACCGCGTGAAAAAGCCACTGCAGTTTGCCGCATAATAACCGGCGAACCAGGAGAAGGGACTTTAGTGCACTTAGACGGGTGATCTATCGGCCGCAAAGCAGCCGAAGGCATCGAAGCTAGATGTACTTTTTCGGCGCACTAACCCATTTCCCCTGATCTATCGGCTTCTTTCGAATAGACTATCCGTGTAATAGCTTCCTGCAGTACCGAACGGATCCCTCCTTTTTCCGTGCTTCCGGATAAATGCCAAATTCACAGCACGTCAGTAATCCGCAGACGTGATTCCTACGTGTATTAACAGAATTAATACATAAAACAATATAAATCTGAGATATCTTATATAAAATTACTCATTCAGATATATTTGAAATTTTATTTGTCAAATATATATACTAGAAAATAATTAATAATTTCCCAAAGTCTCACACACATACACACAAATGGTCCAAAAAAAAAAAACAAATTCAATATTCATCGACGAATTTTCAAAAAAGTATAAAACTACAAGAGATAATAAAACTGATAAAGGACTGATAAAGGAGATAATATACACTGCATTTAATATAAAAATGCCCGAAAATTCCGCGAATTTGATCGGAGAATAGATTTCGTAAATTTCTAAATAAATTTTATCGCTAATAATACAGACCGGATAATCCTGACTGGAGTTTTAAAAACAAAATACTTGATTGATTTTTCTTAGACACAAGAATTGAAACAGAATGTTTCTGGGCGATTTTTATGACGTCTACAAAAAGAACATTGTTATAAATAATATATAAATAAATATATCGTAATATTTTGCAAATGCAAATGTAATTCATATAATTCGAATGTAATGTATATAAAATATATAAAATATCCTTTTTCTTAAAGATGTAAATTCATCAAATATTTAAAAATTCGTCAAACGCGAGTAGTCTCAAATGCATCTAAAATAGGTAACGCGATTGTTGATAATGCTATAATTATTTTTATCCGATTATTAGATGTACTTTTATATAAGAGATTATTCTTGTATGATAATTATAATTATAGTAGCGAAACAACAAATATTAACGTGTCTTAACGGCGCGAGATCGATCGTTCGGCCTGCTAAACGTGCTCATTATCTCGCAATCTTTGTTGCGTGTGCTCGCAAAATATTATTATGCACTCGCACATTCTTAGAAACACAACAAACGCAACGAGAGTGGGCTGTACCTGAAAATAACTATTATATATTCGCGATTGATGGAACAGATCTCGTTGGATAATTTACCTCATTTTACTTTCGTCATTTTTTGAATACTAATTAAACTTTTTTTATCCAGAGATCACGTATATTATGTTATAATTTATTTGTAGCAAAAAATGCTTTAATATCTATGTAATTTTATTTTGCCGTATTATAAACTGAAAATATAGGATGTAGATATTCCGGTATAATATTATTTTGTTTGTATTTTAGAATATATTATATATTATAGTATATTCTAAAATACAATAAAAATAATATTACCAGAATTTTTCGTCAAGATATATGTAAATAATATGACAAAAAGTTACAACTTATTCATTACATTTGCATCAAAATGGACGTAATAAAATTATTTCGAATTACAATTCGAGCGATTCGTGCGTGATTAGAGAAGTACTATGTTATAACAACGATGGCACGCCTTATTCAAGGGGTGGATTATCCGCTAACCATTAATCACGCACACACGCACACACACACACACATCATGAGATTCTTGCGAAAAGCTGGCCAAGAATACCTCGATGGGTACATGATTGATACTCGGGCGAATGTAGTTTGGGGGAAAAGAGAGACATGCGTCCCGAAAAAGCTTGTAAGAAGCACTGAAAATTACTGATTCTCTCACAGAAAAAGGTTCAGTAAAAAGCCAAAGCTTTTTCTAGTTGAATATATTTTAATATTGATATTAATATAATTTTCAATATATAAAAATATATTTTAAATTATAATATATATGTGATTTTTAGATAAGAAAAATATTAATTAGTGTTCAAAAAAACAACGGAAGTAAATTGCACAAGAAGGCCTGTCGCTTCAATCGCGAATATAATTATTTTTAGATACAGTTCATTCGAATATGTGAGTATGCGAGTATATAACAATATTTTGTCAAATAATCGGAAAATGTAGATATTCATAAATAGCTAAAATAGTAAAAAATATCGCCAATGCGAAATAAAATATCATCATTGATACATATCGAGATGTCAGATTTCGATTATTATGCAAAAGAAACGAAGATTCATGCGATATGTTCGCCAAACATTTCCTAGTTTCGAAGCACCGATTGCTCGCTCTTGAAGCAACGAACATTAAAGTAGATACAGCCATTATTAGACAGCCGCGACCGCCGTAATTGCTCCCATGTCGGCGCTCCTTAAATATAAACACATATACTTCTGCTTAGAGAAATCGCGAATTCTTATTCTGCCGGATAATAATAACTATAAAATATACATTATACTCTTTTTATAGTCTGCTATTATACGCTTGCATAATGATAGGCATAATTATTTAGATTCGATAATTTTACTGACGGATAAATCAACCCTTTTAATTCCTTTCCATGAAAAAATATGATATTATATCAAAGTAGAGAATAATTCTGTTTTCATAACTTTCAAATAATATACATATTCTGCAATTAAAGCACATTTACATATCGTTGCGTTTATAAAATCTTCTGTGTGATGAAAAAGGCAATTTCCTGCTACACACAAGCTCGGATAGTATATAAAATCTATTATAAAAAAAAATTACATTTTGCATAAATTAAATATATAAAATATTACGATACACACTGTACTTATAAAACGTTAGTTTAATATTTGCATATATACAATTCCTTTCTCATATAAAGATTATTATTCATTCATCATTTTTAGATAATCGTTTTCTCTTTTATTTTTATCAAATTTCTTTTTATAAAAATGAATAAAAATTTCTTTTAATAAAAATTTTTTGTATTTTTATCAAATTTCTTTTTATAAAAATCAAATTATAGGCAACTTGAAATCAGAAAGTATGTATTCGATTTAGAATAAATATAAACAATCATTACATAATTTTTTCATTCGTTTCGTACGCATACATAAACGCATATATTTTTTTGCTATAGAAATAAAATTTTTATTCCTCTATTTTCATTAGATTCATTAACTGGGAGGAAGCAGGACGTTAAATTCGCCCATGCTTTCGGCCTCTGCTGCGGGAAAACAATCTTCGTTACATCACATGCTGTTTGCGCAAAAAGAACAATCGCAATGATCCACTTGTACAAACGCGCGAAACGAATCCGATTAAACTGCCCTGCATCGCGTGTTTTGTTCACGTAGAGAGTAAAAAAAATTTTAACAATAGCGGCAGTTCGACAAAATGCGAAAGCGGGAAGCCTCTCGAGATGCGACGCAGTGAACCTGAAGCCTAAGAGGATTGCGAATCAGCCTCTCGCAACTTAATGCTCTGTCGCAGTTGCGATCGGAGATCGATTACCGTAACGAAACGCGCCAACGTCGTCGATTAAAAGTATCGTCCTCATCCTCGAAATCGACGAGGAAGACGATGATGACGCTGACGTCGGCATCCGATTTGCGGGACTCATGCACGCGATGAATGCGCTTCTGCGCGCAAAAGAGATTGGGTTTAAATGAGAAGTAACTTTCTTTCAATAAGCTTTCTTTAGCGTCCTTTAAAGAGCTCTTGAAGCATGCGAAGCGCTGGGCAAACTTTTTTCCGCAGCCTGTTTTATCGAGATGTTGCTTCGTGAAAGGAAAGCTGCGATCGGCACAACTGACAATGAGTTCTGTCCCGTCTGATTCACGAGGCTCAAAGAAACGTAATTACGTGTTGAGTGAAAGGAAGTCGATTAATGCCAGTAAGAAGCGAGCACGACTGCTCTATTAAATCTTAATCGGCGCGAATGAGATGGCGGCTTTTTCTTCATCCACGTCGTTTTCATCAAAACGCATCCGGTCATTAACTCGAACCCACAAATTATTTCTTACCTGTATTTTAAGAAAATATGCGTCCTCCTCTGAAATACTGACAAAATAGCACATTAAAATATTAAAATAATTTAATTATCTATAATCAGTAAAAAAATTTTAATTATAAAGAAAAAATTGAGTAATAAGAAAAAGGAACATCCACCCGAAAGATCTAGATGTAACATCTTTTGTGTCAGGGAATCAAACAAATGTGAAGCGACTTTGCAAAATGATGAGAGAGAAACATTGAAAACAAACAAAAGTGATGCTCGCTCTCGTGTTTACTCGAGTCACAGCCGTCTCGGCAGAGCACAAGGCTTTTACATCGATTCCGAGACTGACGAAGTACACGGGCTTGGATGGCTTTTAGCGGGTACCATAACATGCGAGTGAAATGGCCGGGAGATCGCCCGAATCTTCCTTGGAAATCTCCCCCGAGTTGCACACGCGAGAATAAACTGTAATTTTCATAAAATACTTCGGCGATACACGTGGGCGACTGGAAAAATCCCAGAAATCGGACTACTTACAAAAATACTGAAAATTCAGCAGCAGCAGCAGCAGCAGTATTACGTTGAGTACACGTATAAAGCTGCGGCCGAAAACGACCAAAGGGAACATCGAGTTACGGTCATTTGCATATTACCACCAACGAACTCGGTGGTACAGCAGCGTCAGTCGTCGACAACGGCAATTCGCCAAATTCAAAATGAAAATTATATAAAATGGAATACGATGTAATTGAGCTTGGCGTTAGTACTCTTCTAACGAAGAATAATCGTATGATATTCGTGTGATTATGACGTTTCATGAAGTCTTTTTGCAAAGTGTAAATTTCTCCATAGAAATACATCGTAATCACTATAGTTTTCCGTTAAACGATTTAGAAATTTTCGACAATAATGCCATTATATAACTTCGCATGGGCTCCTCCGCGTGAAATGAATCAGCCATTCATGAACCATAAATCGACGCGACCCTTCGAGCGAGACTCGAGTTACGCTTCGTGAAACTTTTAAGACAGTTTCGCGAAGCTGCAAGATGGTGCGGACGCGGTTAATAAGACGACCAAACCAAAGACGACGAAGGTGACGAAGGCGAGGTTGGAGGGTAAGTGCTTTGAATAGGAGGCTGCCAGCGGCATAACAACGTCTCGGGCTTATGTGCTTCACCCGATATATTATACATGTGTACGTATATAAGTATATATACATATATATATATATATATATATATATATATATATGTGTGTATGCAACGTCGTCTCCCTTGTTGCACTACAGTTCGACATAACGACCCCGGAGTAACTGGCGGGCCTCGGCTTTATCTACGGGCTATGGTCGAGATTAACGAAACAAAGACCGGGACTCGCAGCGAAATGCGTTGTTTCTTGCCGAGAAGTCGGTCCCAGTACGACTGTATCAGATTTTACATATAGGATGTGGAAGCCATGCCGATGACGTCGCCCGCTAATCGCGTCGCGTCGTTTACGCTAGTTGTGAAACATATGTCGTCTTGCTCTCGTGTTGTCTCCTCCTTGGTTTTGAATTGAAAAGGAAATGTCGCGTGGGACATATATAGAAGCAAAACTTGGAGATTCGCAAAGTTGATAGAGACGTATAATATACATTAAACTTTCAAAGGACGCACCAAATTATAAGTATTATAAAAATTTAGACATATTTAGCGATTAAGAGGGATTCTTTTAGCGTCAAAATGTAATAGTACGAATTATTGTAAGAATAAGAGATGTTTGTCTTCAAATGAAAGACATATATCTAAATACTTTACAGCAGTGTACGTGTGATATGATCGGATTAAAAATTAGTTTAATCGAGTGTGAATCCCCAAAATCGAGTCGCTATCATGTTCCTCGTAAACTTGCCGTTTAATCTGATTTTACCGATGACAATTTATAGTTCACGGCGCCATCCAACGGATCGCCGAGCGGTTTCTCGCTTCATAGGGCACACACTTAACCGGACACTGTGGGCGGCGAAGTTCGCGAGGGTGGGTTCACAGTTGCATCCGATTGCACGGTCCCTACCTGACGCGATTCTACCTCTGGCTTGTAATTTTCGAACAGATGCACATCATTATGACCGATCTACTGACTCGCAATGCGAGTAAAAATACATGTAGCGAACGCAAAATGTGCAGAAAATCGACGCCGCCCGATCCTCCCATTCACCCTCGTCGTCCCCGTTCATTGTCCTTTCTTTGACGTAGAAGAAGGCGATGCCGAGAACTTCATTAAAGGTACTTTGTAAATTTTCAAACGACTTAAAGTACCAGTCTGGCGAATGCTGGGTGCTGGGCGTCTCACGGAACTGCGTACTAATTACGAACGCTTTGGACAGAGTAATCATTTTTCAAAGGAGGAGCTCTCGAGAAAAGCTCGCTTCGCCGAGGAATCACGATATACTTTTACGCGCGTGCTTAATTGAACGCGTTATATCCGCTCGAGTCGCTGCTACCTTAAAAGCGGAAAGAATAAGCACTCTTGATATAATAGCAAGAAGAAAAGCAACCGTGAATTTTATACTGCAAAGAAAATGTTTCAAAGCACGCATATTGAGATTGCTTTCGTACTATATAGCGTTCAAAAAAATTATTCAGGATAAAAAGAGATGCAATATTTTATTTCGTTAAATTTCTTGACTTTTCTTAGACATCAACATATTCAAAATATGCAGCTTAATGTTATAAATTAATTGCATTATTATTGGTTTTTTTCGACTAAAATCAATAATTATTTCTAATCAAGTTTGCTTGAAATTCCCATGGAAGGAAATTGAAAGATATGGCATATATTCTCGTTGTGACTTACGCATAACTAATTCGACACAATTGTCAATTGTATATTCGTGGCCGACTGACTTTCCGGGTTCGCAAAGCGTACCTCGAGATTTTCGTGAGTGAATTTCAGTCTGATGTCTACATCGATGACAAAGACGGACCGTTGAGCGGCGAGCTCGTAGCAGACTTTCTGCTGGTACAGCAGCGTAGAAATCCTCAATTTCGCGGTTCACTTGTCGAGAGGCAGCAGCGGTTTTCCTATCCGTGTATTCCGCGGCGTACTCAGCCCGAAAAGAAGTGAATTCGCCTCTTGTTCCTCTTCGAGGGATTATAGTTTGCCGCGCGTCAGCCTCGACGAGACGAGCCTCGAGTCAAATTCAACAACGTGCGCAGCTGCGTTAGTATGCTTTTCACGAGCCAATTTATGCAGCTGCAGTTCAGGGCACGAGATCGAGCGAAATAAGAAAATAACCGCCGATGCAAACGCACCCGGAATCTGCGCGCGAGCGGATTATAAAAACATCTCAATTATCTCGACTGATAACCGAGAAATTTCGCTACAATAACGGTATCGGGATTCTGAGTATCGGGGTGAGAAGGTAAACTTCAAGTTGGAAAAATGTTTCGAGAAATAAGATCCATCGGATGCGAATATTCGCGAGCGGGAATATTTATTTTCGCTACATAAATAATTGTACACACAATGTTCGTCCGTAAAAAGAATAAACAACGTGGTCCTTATATTTTTCCGCTCTTATGTACCATTTCGTCATCGTTGAAACATTCTCTTTAAATAAAATACATTTCGACCGCAGTCATGCGGTTGTTTCCACAGTGAAGTTATTAACTTTCCAAACTGTTGCCGCGTTTAAAGCGTTTCTTTCGCCGAGCAAACGAACCCTCACTCCACATAAATAATCGAGCCGCTACCACCGGGAGCCACGTAGTTACGAAGTTTACAACTACCGGCGCCGTTTGGTGCCCCGCGTACGCTTTTACCGTGTTGGATAAACAAGCTCGACGTTCTAGCTCGCAGGCTCATTCGAGTTCATGAATGTGCTTTCAGGTGCCAAGCCGCGCCTCGCGTATACATATCCATGGAATATATATGCCGGCATACCGTGCACAGTGCCCGACGCATTTTCTTACCTCCAAGATGATGCTCTGGGAGAGAATCGGGGAAAATTGGTCAAAGCGAAACTCCGCGCGCCGAGAAAAGGCGAAAAAACTTGGTTCCCTCCCGCAAACCGACACCGACAATTCGCCAAACTAACGAAGCGAGTGCGAGACTCGAAGCACCGGTTAATTAAACGTTCCTCCGACGTCGCATTCAATCTCCGACAATCTTGGAGAACGAGACGCCAGCTTCGGCGTGTATCTCGTAGACAACCGCAGAATCGAGGAGTCTCCACAATTCTCAGAGGATTGCGAATTTTCGGATACTGAATTTTCAGGACGGGAAATTAAAAGTTTTTTTAATTCTTGAAAAGCGAATTTATTCCCTCCTGTTTTGTACGTAATATATAACTTTAAGAAAATAAGAGAAGAGCATATATATTTTGGAGCAGATTATCCGGTGGAAATTCAACTTTCGTCCGTTTCCACAGATCTGTGTCTCTATTCCACATTTTCATTGCTCGTGCTCTTCACTATTTTTAGACCATTGTAATGAATAAATTTTTTCAAAATAACGTTAATAACGCGTAACTTCCACGCAGCTTCCACATCTACGACGTAGCTTTTTTTGTAGACAGAAAGGGTTTTCATTGTTCGACAAGTGGAGGATATATACGACTTCTTTCTGAGGACTGCAGTCTGAGGACTTCGGTTCCAACAATTCAGCCATTATTATCCGAAAGAAATAGGAAGTTTTTCACATTCATTTTTCGTTTTGATATTTTTTGATATTTATAAAATCGCATAGAACATTTTAATAACATCTTAATTTATTACGTGCTTCTGTACTGTCTCTTTTTCTCCGTACATTCTATGCAAGTTTCATAATTCTGAGAGCATCATTTATCATTATGACATGATCAAACGAAGTTACACGAGACGGTAAAGAAATCGCTTTGGCAAGTGTCGCCTCGTTACCGGCTACTGAAGCGTAAAGACGCGCGGACACTGAATCTACGGAAATGCCGGGGAAATCAGTAACCAACCGCAATTAATGTCTTAATTGCCATCGAGCAAGTCAAAGGACTAATTAGTGTGATACAGATAAAACTCTAACAGTAATAAAAAATAAATGTGCGTAGATACTTTACCGAAATCTATCGAAAAATACCGTAATGTTCTATTTATCCATTCTTATTTTTCTCTTTTTTTATAAACACTTTAAATTATATCGACTTTGTTATGCTTGCTATTTAAAAATATTTAACATGCATTTTCTCGTTATCGGTCTATAAAATTTAATTTAGTTTACTTTTTTAACGTCATTTGCCGCATTACGGTATTTTTCTCATTTTTACGATTGCAAGATCTTAACTTGAGCGAGCTTTCCGTATGTTTATAAATGTTTATGTTTGCAACAATGTAAAATTTATCGACTCATCTGAGTGCTTGATACACAAACGTAGCTAAATAATAAGAATGATTGTGCGAGGAACGCGAATCCGACTTTATGGACTTCGCTCGTCGCGAATAAACGCGACTCGTAAATTCGTCGGTATATTGACGTAAAATGAAATTTATATCACGAATACGTCTTCGGCGATATTGCGTGCCGAAGTGCGCAATGTATGTTGATTCCTCGAAAACGAGACTACACGTTCGTGACTGTAAAACGAGCGAAATAAAATTTTATAGCTCATAGTCCCCGATACTGAGCGCATCGAGAATACGGTTACCGGAACTAACACTTTCCAAACCGAATATCATATCTGCCAATCGTTCCAAAGCACTGACTACAAGAACAATGCGTTGCTTGAATTATTTGAGAACGGCGATACCGGGACAAAAAATCTAGAAATATTTTTCCCGCTATTTTCGATATGTTGTCCATGTTTCTTCTATTTACGTAACTTTACAAAATAATTTTATATCCATAAAAAAATTGAAAGAACTTTTTAAAATAACTTTGCATCTATCTTTCCCTCTTTTTCCCAGAGCGCTTGATAAATCATCATTCATTCATTTATTCCCCTCTCTCTCCCTCCGTTCCTCTTTCCCTTCCTCTCTCTACACAAAGTATAAAAATCTATCTATTTTTTATTATTTATCAAATTACGCGATCGTAAAATTCGTGTAATTTAAAGTAACGCATGCAACCGCGCGGAATTCAGTTCGCATCGATGTGTTCTATTATTTCAAAGTTGGGATTTGTTAACGAACGTGAGGCTTGTTATTTTACGCAAACGTCAGCACGGCAGTTTAACACAACGGCCAGAATGTTACGCCTGTCCAGAAACAAACATTGCACCCGGCAAGCGACGCATAGTGTGTCATGGTCGTCACATCGTCACGTATGGAAACGTAATCTTGAGATCCCATACGGTCTCATGTCGAGGGTGTAATTGCCGCTCGAGGGGCAATCACGAGATTATCATGGACAATGTTCCCATGTCCACAGGATCTCAGGGTCACTCTCTCGCGCACTGTTACCACCTCACAGAGAAACAAAAGGTATCAGGAGGACGGAGAGCTCTATTAAGCCTGGCCAGTATCCGCCAACAAAGCGCCGATAGTTTCGGCTAGCTATATGAAATACGGATCGACTACAAATACCGATCTATCAATACAGAGAGACCCTGATATTGCCTATGGCACTACGACTTTGGACAAAGGATAACTATAACCGCCTCAGTTAACTCGGAAGGCAATCAAACCTGCATCGCGTTGCCATTTTAGTTACTCGTTCGGAAAAACCGACAAACTAGATAAATATTTTTTGAATGACTCGTGGACTAGTTTTTATTAGCATTCATCATCCTTACATTTCCATGCGAAATCACTTACAATCAATGATTATTTTTAGCAATATATTATAGAACTGACTAATAACAACAATGCAGGGAAAATACATGTATTGAATCTTATATAGATATTAATATATCTTATATATATATATATATATATATATATATATATATATATGTATGTCAAATTATATTTTTACTGTTTTCACGAAAAATTTTTTTTAAAAAGAAACATAATATTTCTTTCGAATGCGAAGAGAAACGCGAACGCGAAATTGACAGAGGGCAAAGATCGTTCTTGAATTGGATATAATGCCGAACGCAAAGTCAAACGGCTCTTCTTATTCGTAAATTCGATTTCTCGTTCCTCGTAATAAAGCAGTACAGAGGAGCGACAAAAGTGACGAGTATTCGCACGGTTTCAAAGGGCTTCAGCGTTTCTTCCATTACAGCTTTTCTTTGGACATAGTCGTGAAATAACGGTCGCGTAATTTTGCTTTGATATGATATCAAAGTGCATTATGCTTTCAAGATTTAAAGCAGCGGCGCCGTATGCAATTATTTATTGTCTACTATCGGCACACGAATAAAAGACATTCTTAAGCTTCTGACAGATCAAAATTCGATATAGAGTCCGCTTTAAATTTTAATCTCTTGTGATGCACAATTGAAATTATGTAAACCAGAATATACGCATATCTCTCTAGTCATTTATATTATGTGTTTTAAATTCCGTGATTTGCAATTTGTATTTTTACGGAAGTTTCGCTGCAATTTATCATTTCACTCGCGATTCAATTTTCAATCTAGCTATCCCATTTCCATTGTAACCGCGCCTAGCCACGTTAAATTGAAACCTGCTTGCTCGTTGTATTCGTTGCGTCTGACTTCCGGTTAAAATGTAAGTGATCAGAATAGAACTTTTAGTTTGCCGAACGCGCAGCTCCGAAAAGTTTTAAAGATCTCAATAATACAATGTTGTCCGAAAAGTATCATATTGCTGCCTTTATTCGGGAAACAAACTTTTATAATTTAACAGAACAATTTAAATGATACAACTAGCCTATGCAATTATAACAGGATAATAAAAAAAAGATAAAGTAAAATGACAATATTATAAAATATATCCATGTCTATTCTTTTAAACATAGTATCCTCACAAAAGTGAGCAGTTTTAAAGTCAAAGTGAATTTTCGAGGTACCGGACTTTCGCAAGAGCGATTCATTTTGCGAATGCTCGTCTTGTCGACACACTACTGATACTTTCTCGTTGATATCGCCGAGGGCAAACGCTTAGAAAGCTCCTGGACGCTCGCCGCGTGTTTTGGCGATAATCGTTGTAAAGCGCAGAGAGGCGACGACGAGTGCTTCCGCTCGGAATTTCCTGAACAAGACGTCGCGCGCGACTGTCTCTTCCGTAAAGCTCCTCCGTAACTCCGCTCTTGTGACATACGGATGGAGGAAACGAAGACGATCGTGCAAGAAAGAAAGAGCTTTCCTTTCGCGCCATTCCAGTCGGCAAAACGCGAAAGCCAAACAGCGACATCAGTCCTCGGTCTGAGAAAAGCTCGTGGCTTTCGATCGACGCGACTCTCAAAGCTTCAAGCTTCTCAGTCGGAGGGGGAAAAGGAAAGGGAGAAACGATCGTCTTCTCAGCGATGTCCTCGAGAAAACGGCGTCGAATAGCTTGGAATCCATTTAACTTGAATAGCGTTCATCGACTCCCTCTCGCAGCTCGCAAAAGTCGCCGAACCAGTCGAATAAGAAGAAATATATATCCCGATCCATCCACCATGATCGCGTTTTCCGTCTACGTCCATGATAGTTGATGCTGATGCTTCTTTCGCGGCACAACGTGACGCGCATTAGAGTTTGCGACAACCGAGAGAGAGAGAGAGAGAGAGAGAGAGAGAGAGAGAAAGTTTCTGCATAATCGTGAAAGTTATCAAATCATATTTGATGTCCTCCTCTTTGACGCGTTATGTTATGTTATAATATGCAATACATTATAATATCTTACACATTTTATAATGTGATTATTGAGAAAATAAAAATAAAAAATTATTATACAAAGGAATAATCAACTTTTAAATTCTCGATGTTATAGAGACGAAGAATGAAACATTTTCCATTGATACGTTTTATCGCTTGCACTTCTTCTTCAACTTAAACAGGACAAGTGGAAATGTCACCAAACGCGAGCCACGCGCGTGCTGATAGTCACTGAAAGGAAACCGAATCATTTCCGGCGTATTGCATCAAAGACAGCTCGCACCGACGGTTTCCTTCGCGTTTCTTTCCCGGTGTCGTGGAGAAAAGAGAAAACCGACTCTTAGCATTATGACAAGGTAATATGATGCGATGTATCAAAGGGCACTTTCGAGAACGATAGATCTTGCCGATCTACCGAGGCAGTCGATCGAGAGCGCCATTGCCAGAATCGCTCGGCGGCAGCGAGGAAGAGAGGGAAAGAGCGATGAAAAGAGCAGAAATTGCGATTTTCAGGTCGGCTGTTTCCAACACCAACCCCATCGTCTTTTTCACCTCTCCCTTGCCCGGAAAATCCCGGGAGGATTCGACGCTTCGGCTGTATTTTATGTTCGGGAAACCGCGAGAGGCGGGTAGGCGACGAAGAAATCGGCATAAGCGTGTTGATCGAGCAAACTTACTTCTCGATTCTTGTCGAATATAATTTGATTACTGGAAAATCGCCGACATTTCGACTATGTACTTCCAATGCGCTTGGCTTCGCGCATTTGATTCGGAATGAATTGCCGTTAGTCGTATTGTAAAATGCTACACCGGCGGATCCGCGCTCAATCCACTTTTCATCTCGTTTATAATTCATCGCATCTCCCGTATCTTCTCAAGTGCAGCAACGTGGTAACGGATCTTTTGCCTTCCAGTATCTTTGTTTTATCGAGTATGCGTATCGTCCCGCATTCAATTGAAAGTATGCGAAAGAAAGGGCGCCTGCAAAGCGGCTAACAGCGAGAGAAATGGCGCAGATCTCTAAAAAATAAAAGCAATATTGTTCTTCAGCGAAAGAACGCTTCTTGCGAAACAATTTTATTGTTTTATTTAACTCCTCGCATTCGTTTTTCAAGACTAGTGCTTTCATTAAACGCGCGCTTCGGATGTTTCATTCAGCAATTTTCGACGAAATTCTTTTACGAGCAAAATTAATTGTTATTCACTTAAAAATATATCATGACTTATATATTGCAGTGAAGAACTGGCGCTTTTGACGTTTACCCTTTTTTTTCATTTTGTCGCAGCTATCATTTTTGACATTTAGCGGAAATTTGACTCTTTCGCACTTCAATTAAGAGATTCTCTTGCTTTGACGATGCAGCTAATCATCGCAACGCGAAAAAACTAGCCGGATAAATAACGAAAAATGCATGACCGACATACAAGTGGTAGATTGGCCATCGGTCATCATCAGAGAGAAAAAAGCGAGCCATCGTTGTTTTTACGAGATCAAATGCGAGCAGAGAAATCAGAGAGATATAAACGCGGCGCTTTCGTTGTAGCAGTTTGCGGCGCTTCAAATATACGTACGAGACCATCAACGTCGTGAATGCGATACGATGCCAACATTTCGACATAATATCGATCCAAGGGATTACCGTCGAGTCTGATCTGTTTGTACGAAGGAGTAACTGCGGTATACAACAACGATTACATCGCCCTTAAAGCGAATGGCTCGCATAAACGCAAATCAACTTTAATGGCCAACCCTATAATACATAATTATTATTACGATAATTCATTATATTTCGTTATTAAATTTCGTTAATTTATTCCGCGGCGCTATAATAATATCGCTTACTTATTGATAATAATGTATGTATTAATTGCTTTAACGTTACAAAATTTTATTCATATCTCTTGGTATTTATTTAATAATTAATATTAAATTAAGAGTAACACAAGCATATGTATGTGCACGCACGATAACAAAATATAATTTTATATAATAATGTTATTTTTATATATTATCCATCATTTACTGAACTTACAAATTGCATATGTCAGCGTTATGAATATCTAATGCGCGCGGTGCTCCGTCATCCGAATATCGAATCGGCCAAATATCGACGTCTGTGATGTTCAACCATACACTTTCCAGCCTTACGCCTTTCACTCTTTTCGCGAAGATGAGGGGTGTGGATAAATGCACAGAGGGTCGGCGCCCCCATAACTGGGTCATCGCTGCACGATGTTGGCAGATCACGAGCAGCCCTGACAAATATCGAAGCACATCGCCCTTACTCTGTCAACCGTCAGAAGGGTGATTCGCTACCAACATGTAGATATAGGGTGATTCGGAATTATTGCACGTCTCTTTTCTTTTGAATAAAAAAACAAATGAATTATTTTCCATTCTTTCACAAAACATATCGTAACCAATTTCTTTTCACTTGTTGTTTAAACAATTAGCAAAAGAGACATATATGTAAGATTTTTTTGAAAAAAAAATTTATAAAATCTAACGAATTTATTGCACATTACTGTTTGCTATTCCATAAATAAAAATATTTGATATTTTATATTCTGGAAAAATAATTGCGCATGCAAACTGGTATATGCAAAAATGCTTTCATTCAACTTTACTTATGGCTTGTATTATCCTGCCCTACTCTGCAATTCATCTTCTGTACTGCGTGCAAAAGTTATATAAATAAACAGCAACTCTGAATCACCCGATATACACGTCTGTACATGCACTATATATATGTGATCGCGTACATATACAAGCGTATATACGTTATCAGTCCGTTCGCTCAAAGTCCAGGCTGCTGTGGCTACCCGACCAGCCGTGTTTAACGAGACACGAGCACAGCTCACGTCAGATCGTCTACCGACACACGAACGAATGCATCACGGCCGAGTAACTAGCGTGCTTTTTAAATGAAAAATCTCGTGTCGCCCACGTTCGACGCTTTACCCGCACACTCGCTCGTTTGTTCTCGTCCGTTTAAACGCTGTTGACAATCCGAGTACTACGATTTGATTCATTCACGCGGATTCCCGTCAAGCTCCGTTAATTCTACTTGATATTAAATTCGAATCAGTTTGTAAATGATATAAGTGCACAATATATCAGTTATATATCCGTATAATCTTCCACGAACAATTTCCTTGTGACGAATGAAAAATTCTAAAAGCATGTATTCAACAAATTGGCCTGGCGAAGCATCTATCGTAGTACGTGGATCCACTCCGCGTCACATTTCGCCGACATCACGGTGACTGACGACATTCGCAAAGTGCAGGGGCGCATATTATTTACCCCATATACGGGAACACACGCACTCAAACCGGCAGTCACGCAAAATTAGAACATCATCGGGCCTGAGAATCGCGTCGTCACGTTTGCTATGTCGAGAGAAATCCAACGAGCAACAAAGGGGAAGACTGAATGGTTAACTTAGCTAGGCGACGGGTGAGATACGTAACGAAGGGTGAATACAAGCAAGAGACACGCAATCTCCGTAATAGGGAAGATCGCAAAAATAGGATGAATGGAGGAAGCCCGGAGGGTGGCTTGGTGGCGCCTCATCAAGCGCGACGAACAGTATCCCTCGCCGCGAATGCCTGCGGCCGGGCGACCGTGTAATTAAAAAGTAGAAACGTAGACGGAAATTGTTGACGCTGAAGGCTCAGGACCCCGTCACCTCCCGGGGCTCGCGAGCGATGCTACGTGCCGTTGCGCGACGTCCTCGAAATCCGTCCAGATGGGACCAAGGCAAGGGGGATATTTTTCTTCCTTTATTTGCTCTGCCGCGGAAAGTGAGTTCCAGACGATTAAAAACGTCGTAAAACGTAAAAAAACCACATCACTCTCCGGAGAACGTTTTTCCGAGAACCGAGCGTAAGCGTCTCCCTCTCTATTTCTCCTCTTTCTCTCCTTTCTCTCTCTTTGAGTCACAAACGCGGAAATACGTTTAGTTCCACGAAGTACGACCTAGATACTACGACCAGTGAAATGAAGATTCTGTTTGAATCTCCGAAAGCAAAGCGCACCCCTGCGCTTTCATATTTTAAGTATAAAACGTAAAAAGAGATCGTAAATTAAAATGCAAAACATTGTAACGCATTTTGGTTCACGTTCGATGCACGCTGAATTTTCAAAGAGACGTGAGTTTCTAAAAAATATGGATAACGTTTCAATATCCCTACGTGATGAAGTCGAATATTTCGAAGCAACGATGGCAAAAGAAACATTAATGCTTGCTGTATAAAAAAAGCAAACAGCTTCCGATAACGCTCGAAAAAGATCGCACATCCATTCGTCGCGCTGCGCTCGTTTAAATTTCTAACGATTATCGTGGTCGGTGTTTTATAGACGTGTGATTTTTACGGACGTCGAATGCGGGTGCCTCTTTAACAACGATGCCAATGACAACGACAACGACAACAACGACACTCTTCTCCTCGTTTCTATCGAAAAGTAATGCTCGATGCTGGTGATGACGATCCACTCTTACGGATGAGCGAGAAAAAGCATCAGACGATTCCATTCATGATAATATATTAAGTCTGCGATAAGGAGAAAGGCAGGGAAAGGGAAAATGTCGCATAATAAATAGCCGTCTAGCGTTCGCGCGAGGCGGACGAGTCGCTAACGATGACGTTCGTTTATCACGTGCAGCCACGGCTTTAACCCTTCATGTGTCTAGCAGGCCGCGCAAATTCCTCGCTTTTTCCATAGTCTGAGATGGTATAAAGCAGACAGAATAATAATTTCGCTCGTGCAAACCGTAATTTAATATTCCCGATGCTTCAGGAAACTATTGTATGGACTTGAGCGAAATCTTCTTTTTCTTTTTATTTATTTATTTAATTTTTTTTAGAATTAGAACAATTAAGCTCCAAAAGAGAGATATAAAATTGATAAATGTTTTGTAAAAAATTAATATGTAGAAAACGGATATGAGCTATAATCCATTTGCATAAAAGAATAATAACAGTCATATACGATTTATGCAGGCAAATGGTATAGTGGTAAAGCGTAATGCCGGTTGAATTAAATTTCATGGAACTGTAAAGCGCTAATTTTCAAAAGGCGAACGAGGTGAGCGTAGTGATGCACGAGCTTTCAATACTTTCATACAGCAACGTCGGCGCGATCGACAGGAAAATATTCCGTTTTGAAACGGTTTGTTAAAATTGCAGTTTCATCATTGAAGTTGCGGTAGAGAGATAAGGCACTTGTTAACACTTCATTTAATATAATGCGCTTGCAACTGTAATTCGCTCTTGTTAATCGCAGCTAATGAGAGGAGAGAATAAATAAATGATATTAATAAATAGATGAAATTCTTGACAAAAATTAATTATAGAAGAAATTATTTAAGTCAAATTAATGACTTAAAAAACATAACTAACATTCTACGACAATCAAACAAAAATAATTGTAATTTTTATATTATATTTATTTTTTTTAATCATCACATCACATTTTGCTATTTTATATACAAATTTATTTCAATCACATTTTTACAATTTAATCACGATTAATGTTATTAATAATATAAATATAAATATTTAATATATATTCGATATATTAAATACAGCAATAGAAGCCATAAATTCAATACAGCAAAGTAGAAAATGATGCTGGTAGTTAAACGTTAGCAGGTCTGACTACTCGCAGTCAGTCTGACTACTCGCGGCGTTTTCTACTGCACGCGGCCGTAACCGGGAGTCGTTTATCACTGGTGTTGGTAATAAAATCGGAGAGCAGACGCTGTTCGATTCATTTAGTTATGTTAACGAAGTACTAACACGCGCGATAAGAGTCACCATCTTCATGCGCAGTTAAGCGATAAGTTAAGCGACGATGGAAAGAAAAAAAGTGAGAAGTTACGCGCAGTAAATATAGCAGCGAATCGGAAGCCGTGTAATTTTTCTTCCAAACGGCACGTTCTAGAGGCAAACGTGCCGTCTGCGAGTTAATTTATTCCGCAAGCATCGTGACGTCGATCCCTATTAACTCGCTCTCCGCGACTCGCTGACAGTTTAAATAACTATCGTATGCTAATACGCACGATATGCTAGCGATTAAATCGGAGAAGTGGATTAAATGAACAAAATAGAGAAAGTTCCTCATTATTGGTTCGTAATCGACTGGAAAAATGACTGCTGAGATCAGCAAGAAATGCCGCATCGCCCATTTTTTGCCGTTCACAGTCCATATTTCCATAACCAAGGGTAATTCCGAACGGCTGCTCGCCAGCTTTAGTAAATTATCGCGACAGATGTTACGATTGAAAGAAATCTCTCAGTTGCCTGTGGCAACACCATTTCCGGCGGAAATGTTCTGGCAGCGGGGTGAACTTTGTTCGTCGTTTTAAGGGTGACAAATAAAAGTGACTAGAAACACACAAACGCGCGAGCGGACAACGTCATTAATATAATAATTATCCAACAATTTAACAAACATAAAAAAATATAATTTATAATTTATAAATATGTATTATAATTTATATATATTTATAATTTATAATGTATAAATTGCCCACAAGACACCGACGATACCCATTTCATGGACCGAATTTTTTTCCAAGAAGAAAGTCTGTTCGCAATTTTCCCGCGCTCTGCTCCTTAAATTTTGCTTGCCCAACGATCCACCGAAATTTATACGGCACACCATAACCGTGTGCGCAAAAATAGGAAACATGGAACGCCAACCTTGTGTTAAGCTCAAAATCAGTGTAAAAGCATTATTGATGATGACTGACGTCAGAAAATAATCGTTTGTTTAACTTTACACTGCGCATATTTTTGCGTATAAACAATATGCAATTTACATGACTATTTGATCATCAAAACTGCATTCGCTTCTATAAGCGAAAAACTATTGCAAAAAGCATTTTGAAAGGTATACGTATGTTTTCTTTATATCATATTATTATTTTCATCTGCGAATTTTTTTTCTTTCCAACTTCCTTCTATTAAAAGCGTTTTACTAGGAAAATATTTTAAAAATTAAAAAAAATATATAGATTGTAAAATAATATAAAAATATTTTTACTTATTAATTACTTATTAATGCTTAACTCGAATAAAAGATACTAATCACGAGATTAGAATTCTGCATTATCATAATTCTATCGAACTTAGCAGCATCAATTAATGCTCATAATGAAAATAATGCATACATTACAATAAATTAAATATCCGAGTTTACGTGCAAAGAATACTCCGTATTGTAACTCTCGTTATCCTGAATTTTAAGATATATCGGTCTGATTTATTTTGTTTTTCGCACGATTTAGAGAAACGTGGACTTAGCGTTATCTATTGTCGCTTGGTTGAACTTCTGATGTGGTGTTTGTTCGAAAGAGATCGAGAAATTTTTCTAGATGCTGGAATCTTTTTGTTTTATCTAAAAACGACCCAAAGTACAGTTTCTAACTATTATATCTCGCTTTTCCGGTTCAGTTCAGTCATTATCATTTATATTACAATTATCTCTTTTTCTTTCTCTTTGCTGATACTTGATATTTAACGTTAATTATGCACGCATTTAATTTTCGTTTTAATTTCTTACAAAATATTAAATTATAATAATATTGAAAAATAATATTATTGAAAATGCCTTCGCCGATTATCGCATGCTCGTGACATAAACGCGCCCTTATCATTTCCATAAGTCGAAGGGCAGGGCAACCAGCTCATTAGCTAGAGTCCACCTAATTTTGCGACATCAAACGTGGGAACAGGCACTCCTTGCTTATTCCGCACATACATCACGTCACGGGCATCAGGGTCGCAAACGCCATGCAAATATCGGTCATGACACAAGTCCAGGAAGTATTTAAACCGTGACACGAACGGCGAATTCCAGCAGGATAACGCAGTACACGACGGATTATCCTGATATATCTCGGATGAGCGTAGGTAATTCCTGATCTTCATCCATCGGGCGACCGAATGATTTTTTTACTTAATTATTCTGCTCGGTATCGTGATAACTGTCAACAGTTTCGCAGATGTAGCTTCACAGATAAACGTCTCCTCTTGCTGAAACTGTTGTATTCGATTATTTATCATTAATCCTCCAACCGTGATGTCTTACACACGCCGACGATTCTGTGATTTCCTCGTGGATTCCGCACGAGCTTTGTCGCTAATGCCAAATTAATCTTTCATGCAAGAAAATGACGCATGAAATATTTGCTGTCAATTTACAAGCTCCAGCTGTTGATAATGCAAAGATAATATACTGCGGTCGTTCATTTCCACGTTATTTTTATTACATATTTAGCTTAATCAAATTCAATTGAATTTCGCAAAAAATATATTTTGCAAGATATCGAAAAGATTAATATTTATATCAATTAAAAAAAACTTATAACAAGCGTATAAAAATACTTTTCTTTATTTATTTTATTATTTACTCATTAGCATTTTAAATGACTAATCAATTTTTTGCTCTCTCTCTTTCTCTAAAATTTGTTAAAATATTTTATATCACCAGAAAAAATATTCGCGCGGAAAATATTGAAATGGAAAGTAGGTACTAACCGAAGTAATGCATGCTCGTGGTTTTGCCGAGAATTTGCGAATTGGATCGGCGAAACGTCAGAGCCGGAGACGTACTGGGTGCGCATAGTAATTACCGCGGCGAAACCGGGTCAGCCCCGAAAGTTCTCTTTATTTTTTTTTTTTGCCTCTCTGGCGTAATGGTCAAACTTCCGGTTTTGCGATATCTACCTATATGAAATGAAAATAGGTAGCTTGCCAGACCGCTGCCACCGTTTAAGGCCCGAGTATGAAAATCTGTCTATTTATTTACTTGTCGTTATAAAATTTCATTTATTTGCTATATCAAGGAAATCTTTTTCACTAGAACAAATGATGAGATGAACATAAGACATTGCTAATTGGTACCTTTGACCATAACCACCTCGTGACGGAAAAGGTCATCTGATAAATGAACATAGTCCATTAGAAACATTAGTCTCGCCCTTCCGAGCCCTAAACGAATTGCCGCAAATACCAAAAGAGCTTTGGTTAGAACATTCAGACCGGATTTTAATGCTGGATCTTTGCAACCTTGCAACTAGGGTTTGTTCGATCGATAAAAGGTGTCACATATTTCTCACAATTTCTCGTATCTTTAACTGATTAAAAACTGATTCTTATTAAATCGATTTAAAATTTAAATTTGTTCATTTTTATTAATTCTTTACTTATAACGCCTTTTAGACAATCGATGTTTTTTTCACGTTGAGAAAAAATGCTAAGAAAGTTACAGACGTACTTTCTTAGAGCGTTAGACTTCTCCTTATTACGGAAACTTCTCAAGATTCAATCGCGTGACGAGTTTCGCGAGGCAATCACGACGCTCGAAAGTTCTCAAGCAAATGCGATCTATAGAAAATGCACATATCTACATATTGTTAAGTTTCGTCGATATCGACTCGCAAACTCGATGCACGTGTGGTTCGGGGAAACTCTTTCAACTCTGGCGAATTCGAGGGGTACGAAAATAAATATCCGGCGTTCTATATTTGTTAACCGGATGCTCTCCGGCAGTCGGGCATAAAGATTTCCTTCCGAGTGAGATAAGGGGTTCTGAGAGCTAATTAAAGTTTTCGGGAGAATGTAGACCACCTAGTGAAGTTTCCGACGGAGTGAAAACTTGGTCGCTATCGGAGCATGCTTCAACCCTGAAAGGCTAGGTATCCATCATTCGTATGTCACAAATTCCAATGGACGTTACCGTTGTCGATTATTGTCTTATGACACTGATCGAATAGAACATGTATGAAATAACGTAGTGATGTAAGAAAATTGACAGACCGATTAAATTGTGAATATTGAAATAAATATGTTTTGATACGGAGAAATATCATTAATATATCTAAAGAATTTCTAATAGGACAGATACATTTCAAAAAAATAGTTTTTAAAGCAATCTCACTCGACGATATCATCGCAAATATCGTCATGAGATTCGCATTTACAAATTATGATGCTATAATCCTCAATATACACACGATATAATGATACATTATCGAATAATCGCGATACGGTAGAAAGGTGCAACATGCTCTTCGAAGTAATTTCCATCATACATATAGCATACCTTTTTCATAACCGCGCGTTAAATCCCGTATCTCATCACGGAAGGAGGATAGGTTGTAATAACTATAAATATCGGTAGGTGTGGTCAATTTAATTTTGATTACACGGTACTCTACGAGAGCTGACGTAATGAATAGGCGTTCGGGCTGATAACGTTAAATCCCGACATTCTACCTGCCGGAAAGCCCCGCTAGCTTATTGTTCGGCTCACACGATCCGCATAAATCTTCGGCTCCCTGTGGACAACTAAAGGTACTCTCTGCGAACCGAGAGAACCAGGCAACTTTCGTCGGAAACTTTCGAACGAAATTGCAAGCATCGGTCTGTACAAGAGGAAGATGGGATTACTTGCCCCAATAACTAAGCCCAACTCGGCACTTTAACAAGAAAAGAAAGAGATAGACGCAAAATTTCGTACGTGCGAAAAAAACAAGCAGAAATCAAGTTCGGAGACAAAACATGTCTTCGAAAAGCTCCTTGATTAATACTTATTTTATATTATTGTTCGGCTCACATGATCCACTAACTAAAAGAAGTTTTTTTTAATTTACTATTAATGAATTATTATTTATTAATTAATAATATTTCATAAAATTATTTTACAAATAATGATGTGCACGATTAATGATCCGAATTCGAGATATTGCGTCATGAATAATTGTGTTTATTGAATGGCGAATGTAGAGTCCTTGCAATAGGTATCCTATTGGACGTACGCCAATGTACAAACCTCGGATAATTGCATTCCGCTTTTCGCAATTACGCATTAATACGCGCGGCAAAATCGAGACGTTCATCTACTAGGTCCGAGATCTTTTTGCGAGTGAGGTTACGAGCCATTGCGCCGGACGTTAAGTATGGTAATGAGTTTCAACGCATACGCTGGCCAATAGTCATCAATTATTCTGAATAATGGCATGCAAATAGGGCGCAGCGTAGGCAATTAATGTCACTATTTGTGGAGGCTTATCCCTGGTGCATAGAACGTGGCAAAGCCGCAGCAACGGTCCTGTATTTGTCGATCATAGGCAGGTATAACGCGACGCTCATTGGGAGAATTCGACAAACACGTGATACTGATCAGGCGATACTCATTCCGTTGTGCGCAGCGTGCACGTTAGTATAATAACCTCGTCCCTCAAAACGCTTGTACGCAGCTTAATTGAGTCGCGGTATTCGCGAGTCGCGCGCAAAATGGTGCAATGGGCTACACAAGCGTTATTGTCAATGCGAATATATTTAGTTTCTCTTTCCCATTCATAAATGTATACATATGTAGTTTATAAAACTGATTTCAAAAAAATGCGTTTATTTTTTACTCTATATGCAACTTTATGTTGAAATTAAATAAAATCGAATGCTAAATTGGTCGAATAAATGACGAGAGAAGGATCAATAAGATTTAAATCACTTTATGGGTGAAAATAAACGGATTTTCGCCATGAAACCGAGAAATGTAAATGGTACATCATACCGCACGAGAGCGTTATATGAAGCGAGGGACGTCAATTATAAGTTTCAAAATGTACAAAAATCCGAAGTAAATCTCTGGCTCTGTCCCGTCACTCTGACGCTTCGGTCTGTTCGGTCCGTTTGACACAACGCATTCACCGCAACGGCACCATTAACACACTGCACCCTGCAGCGTCGACGGCCGCGTCCGGAGTGAACGCGTTCTGCTAATTAACGGGCCGGAAACGACCACATAAGCGTCTCTATCGCTCGAAATAATTAGCTTGCAACGCCCTATAAATATCACCGCGATATTACTGCGCGGCGTGAGAAAGGCGATTACAGAGCGATAGAGCGTGTACGTGGCTGGCCAGTGAATAACCAATGTCGGAAATGGCATTTAATCTCTGCCTGTCATTTCGCAGTTGCCCGTTGATGTCCACGAAATTTTATCAGGGCTTCATTAATGCTACTTTAACGAACGATTCATCTATATATTTAGCGACTCCCATGCTTCATTCCTTCATCCAATTTTCTCGTCCTCGCTTCCGCGTAAAATAATCAGCGGATCAGAATATATATTAATTATGAGTACAGTGTATAACTTTAACTTTAGCGGAATAATATTCGTTGAGTGCCATCATCGAAATCGGGTCACAGTCGGTGATCGATGGCTTTTCGCCTATAAATTGATACCGGAGACGCGTTCATCTCGCGCATGATCCGTTGAGCGAACAACAGGGGAAAATATCACATACTTCCAATACGTCGAATTATGATAAATTCGTATAGTATAGTTCATTATCTCGATAATAATTATTAATAATAATAATTGTATGGAAATATATGTTCGTTAGAATTTTCGTTCACAAAAGTCAAAACTGTCAGTGCTGATGACTATTGATACATCTTTTGTACCATGCAAATTTATATAAACACTAAAAGAATCCCTAAATGATATCGGACGCTCGACGTGAGATGCATTATTCGCGTTATTAATCTGCAAATTTCGCAAACGATTCCTTGACATTTATAATTCCACGTTGTTTCTCACCGTCTAACCGTTCTCCTTATCCCCGTGTCTCTTTCTCTCGTTTACTTAAATCTCGCTCATGAGACTAAAAAGTGTGCATTAGCGTAATTTACGGCCCAATAAATCAGCCGGCTCGCCATCGCGGGAACAATTCCGCGGCAGGAAAAAAGGAACGGGCTTTGGCGAAAATAGGGGCACGGGGATGGGGCTGTGAAGGGGAGTCTTCTTTTCCTGGAGCCGTAATTTTATACACGCTCGCGCGTTCGTTTCTCGCGTTCCGCCCGCATTCCGAGGGCGCGATGTATGATAAGCAAATGTATGTACTCTGGTTGCTTTTATTACATTCGCGCGAATGTCAGTCCGCGATGTAGGTATAACAATCGTCACTCATATTTTTTCATTTTTCTGTCGTCGAAATCCACGATTTGCTTCTTTTCTCGGCATATATTAGCTTCATAACACATTCATACACGTGTCGACAGGGCTATTTAAATAGCAATTACGATTTGCAATCATTGCCAAATCTATTTGATAAATCTTAACATTGGGTTGGCAACTAAGTAATTGCGGGTTTCATTGATAGATAGTGTTAGTTGAATTTTGGATATGTTCACGTATTTGAAATGTCAAACTCATATTGTTGTTTGACAGTTCGTATTTCAATTAACATTCTATGAAAAAATTTTGTTGATCGGTTGTATAGTTTTTATTTGGCATCGGTTGAAAGATGGAAAAGCAAAACAAACACTTTCGACATATTTTGCTTTTTTACTTCCGCAAAGGAAAAAGCGCATCGAAAGATCACAAAAAGTTATGTGCTGTGCATGGTGACGAAGCCTTAAAAGAACGGCAGTGTCAAAATTGGTTTCATTAAAAGAAGGTCATGTTGTCAGTTTGGTGGGATTACAAAGGAATTGTCTACTTTAAGATTTTACCACGCAACCAGACGATCAATTCAGATGTGTACATTGAACAATTAACCAAACTGAACAATGCAATTCAAGAAAAGCGACCAGAATTGATCAACAGAAAAGGCGTGGTCTTCCATCACGACAACGCCAGACCCCACACATCTTTAGCGACCCGCCTAAAATTGAGAGAGCTTGGGTGGGAAATTTTGATGCATCCACCGTATAGTCCTGACCTTACACCATCGGATTATCATTTGTTTCGAGTTTTACAAAACTTCTTGAATGGTAAAAATTTCAATAATGATGATGATGTCAAGTCGCACTTAGTTCAGTTTTTTGCCGATAAAAACCAAAAATTTTATGAACGTGGAATTTATGATGCTACCTGAAAGATGGCAAGAGGTCATTGATAAAAATGGACAATACATTATTAAATAAAATTATCTTGTTCCATGAAAAAATTGTCTTTTGTTTTGTTAAAAAAAAACCGCAATTACTTAGTTGCCAACCCAATATTTTGAAAGCTGAAAAGGCTCTAATATATCAGATTCTTCCTCTCTTTTTCAAATTATCGCCCGCAATATTATAGTCTGAAAATAATTTTAAGACACAATCTTATTGTAATATATTATTTTTTCTCTAATTTCAAATAAATGAGAGATATAAATACAGGTATATTTTTTTCCGACAAAAAAGCGAGTTGAATGCTGTCAGCATTCAAATACCTGACAGCACGATCACTAGCCACACCACTGTTACGTCGAACGAACAATTAGCGCAACGGTGACAAAACCGAACGGCAATTTTTCCGACGGACGATCGAGCGCGATAGATCGCCAAATCGCCGGATTGAAAGGGTGCTTCAAAGGGTTGGACGATTGCACAGCGAGTACAACGGTAGGCTCGCGGCGCGACCCAATTTTCGTGAGATTGTGATCAGGCGACCGTAAAACCTCTATACAAAGCACGCGCGTTAGAAGGGAACGGCAAAGAGAAAACGCCAACCAGCCTGGGATTCGAGCGGCTGTCCAAGCGGCCGGGTATATCGTATTTACGATATTGCTGGCCTGTAACTGCTTTATCGTACGACGGCCGCAGGAAATAACGGCAGCCGATAGCTCTCATCGTCATCGAGAGCAAGACCGAAACTTGATTTGTATCGTAGATATCGATTTGAGTGGTCGTCGCGGACGTGAGGTTTGCGCAATATCGGCTCATCGCATCCTGTTGTTCGCAGCCGCCGTCGTCGCGAATCTGCTCGCGAGTTATCTGGTGACGAAAAAAAGCTATGCATCGTGAATACATGCGTATCACGGACGTAAAAAAAATTCGATCGCTCGAATATATAGCGGATCAAATGTCGCAATCCAATCTCTTTGCAATGAAATATTAATATCACGTAGAATGTGTACGTGCTATTATAAACCGATGATTAATAATTAAAATGTTTATTTATTGTAAGGGAAATTAAATACGAAAAGTTATATTATATTTTAAAGATCTATATTGTTCCTCAATTGTGTTTTGAATTTCTTAATTTTTCAAGACCAAGAATCTTTATTTGAAATATTTCAAAAACAGCAAAAGTATCTATGTAAAAGTACTTTAATTTAATCTAGACATATAGTCTAATTTATTTAAAAAACTATTTTGTTGAAATATTATCTAACTACTTTTTTTTAACTTTTTTACAATATAAATATTGAAAATACACATAGATTACAAAACAGGTCTATATCGACAGGTTTAATTTAAGCGGGAAAATAAGAAAAATCGTGTGTTTCCCTTTAATAACGCTATAACGTCGGCGCAGCTGACTCACGATTCAAGCAGCTAGATATCGACTAGATATTGAGTTCGATAGGAACTTTGTTCAAAAACATCAAAAAATTAATTAAAACTCTCGCAATGGCCCTCGACTAAAAAGGAGAGTCGAGGGCCCGGCCGTTCGTTCGGCGCCCCTGGCAGCCGATAGCGAGATATCGCTTTGTCAGCGAATATCCGAAAACAGCGCTCGCCCTTCTCGAAAGATCCAACAACAACAAATAACCCGTTAGATCGCTCAATTTAAACATTGTCTCGGTAACCGTCGAGTTCACGAAAAATCGGGATCTTTCGAGAAGGGCTTGAGTATAAATCGACGCGATCACGGAGCACTGAGCCTTTTGTCGAAAAGTCTCCGACGCGATCATTTAGCTCTCGAATATTAAAAACGTTCTTTCCGTCGCTCGCGGAATAAATCGATTTTCTCCGTTGCTTGCGGATTCAAAATTCAGCTTGAATTTTTCGATCTTTCTTCGTCGTTAGTCAAGAAACTGTAAATATATTAAAAATTGTATTTGTGAATTAGAATAAAGGACTGTACATAGACACATATATATATCGGGACTTGTCGTTCTCTTTCTTTCGCGCCGCGCTCACTTCTCGGTCTATTCTCGCGCCTTTTGCTAACATTTGCTGGTCCTTCGAGCCGGATCTTCGTGACCGGTTTTTATACGACGCCGTGTGAGTGAAAAGTGGTGTGCTTCCTCTGTGCTTCGGAGATCAGTCACCTGAAATTCAAGCCATCATGAGTCGTAAGGCAGAGTTAATAATTACCGCCGCAACGGATCTCTACGGCAAAATCGCTCGCACTCACGAGAACCTGATGAAGCTGGGCGCTGCCAGAATCACTGTGGGCGCCGTGGAGGCGCGCCTGCAGTCCTTGGAGAGGTACTGGACCAAATTTGACACTCACAACGATGAGCTTCTAAACCACCTAGACCAAATCGCAGATTCGGAGTATTTAAAACTCGACATACCTGCTCTGGCTGAGGAGGCCTACCTCGGTAATAAAGGTTTGCTGTTGGACCTTCTGCGTAGCCTCAAGACCGAGGAAGCTGCTACGAAGACGCTAGAGCCGTCCTCTCAGGCTCCTCGCACTACGCTTCCACGGATCCAGCTGCCTCATTTCTCCGGGAAGTACGAGGATTGGCCAGCTTTCCGCGACCTTTTTCAGTCCCTAATCGGAAGGGACACCCTCACAACACCAGTTGAGAAGCTCCATTATCTGAAGGCGTGCCTTAAGGGAGAGGCAGAATTATTGGTCAGAAGCCTGCCTACAACAAGTGAGAACTTCGAGCGCGCGTGGGATGCTCTCATTGCCTACTATGAGAACAAGCGTCTCCTGGTGCGCAGTTACATCTCCCAGTTCACGTCACTTCAAAAACTGAAGAGCGAGTCGGTGATTGATCTGCGCAAACTCTACCACAGCGTAAAGAGCACCGTGGGCTCACTGGAGAGCATTGGGCGCCCTATCACGAAGGGCGAAGACCTTTTTGTGCACCTGGTTGTCGACCTTCTCGATCCTCGATCTCGTCGCGAGTGGGAGAATTTTATTAGTGACTCAAACGATCCACCTTCGTATGATAAACTGCAGCTCTTCTTGGATCGTCGGTTGCACACCTTGGAATCGTTGCAGCCAGTCAAGGTCGAGGCCGCTTCTTCCAAGTCGAGTTCGAGTACAACGCAGAAAACCCGCACTCTACACGCGCGAAAGCAGGACAGCAAACGAGGTCGCTGCTCCTTGTGTAGTCAGGACCACTACATAATGTTCTGTGATCTCTACCAGAACAAGACGGCGGAAGAGAGGAAGCGTCACGTCGAGGCGAACGATCTGTGTCTTAACTGCCTCGGGAAGCACAAGGTAAGCGAGTGTGCTTCTCAGAAGACGTGTTCGTTGTGTCGCGCGCGTCATCACTCGACTCTCCACGAGGCGTGTCCGTCGGTCGAAGTCGCTAAGACGTCGCACTTAGCGCAACGCAAGGCCGAGCCGACGGTGTCGGTGCTCCTTGCTACCGCGCGCGTTCGCGTAATGGACCGGTTCGGCCGCGTCCACACTGCGCGCGCCCTAGTCGATCAGGGCTCGGAGTCTTCACTAGTTTCCGAAGCTTTAGCCCAGCGTCTTCGTCTGGTGCGATCTCCTACCTCGGTCGCGGTGTATGGAGTCGGCGGCAAGCAGACGGGCCTCGCGCGCGGTCAGGTCGCTCTCCAGATCCGCTCTCTATGCGACGGGCCTTTAATAAACGTGACCGCCTTGGTCTTTCCCCGGCTCACCCTTTATGAAGGCGGGATCAAGGCCGACCGTCAAGCGTGGACGCACATCAAGGGACTGGAGCTCGCCGATCCGGACTTCTCAGCTGCGGACCCCGTGGACATCCTTTTGGGAGCTGATGTCTACGCCACCATCCTCCAGGAGGGACTTCGGCGAGGCAAATCACAGGAACCTGTGGCACAAAAAACGGCATTAGGCTGGATCTTATCTGGGGCCGTCGGCGCAACAGCCACTCCGCGTCGCACGCTAGCACACCACTGCCTGGCCGAGGAAAGTCTAAGCGCTCTCGTACAGAAGTTCTGGCAGCAGGAGGAGCTCTCTGACGCCGCTGTAGCTCTCTCGCCTGTGGATCAGGAGTGCGAGAACTTCTTTCGCCGGACTCATACGCGAACCGCCGACGGCCGATACGTCGTGCGTCTGCCGGTCGTTTCTCCTCTGCCAGACTTTTCAGCAACGCGCTCTTCGGCTCTGCGAGTTCTCTTCAGCATGGAGAGGCGCTTCACTCGGGATCCTCCATTTCACGCGCTCTATTCAGACTTCATGCGGCAGTACGAGGACTTGCGCCACATGTCACCCATAGCTCCTGCCGCCAAATCAAATGAGTCGGTGAATTACCTACCTCACCACGGCGTTCTGCGGAAGACCAGCGTCACCACGAAGCTGCGCGTGGTCTTCAACGGCTCCACGCCAGCTACTTCGGGCAGAACTCTAAACGATCATCTTATGGTGGGTCCGAATTTGCTGCCTCCTCTCGCCGACGTGCTACTCCGCTGGCGACAACACCGATACGTCCTCGCCACCGACGTAGAAAAGATGTTCCGGCAGATCCTGGTACATCCGGACGATAGGGACCTGCAAAGAATTCTGTGGCGTTATTCCGAGCAAGACAGTCCAGCGGAGTATCAGCTGAGCACGGTGACTTACGGTCTCGCGTGTGCGCCGTTTCTGGCGATGCGCACCCTGAAGCAGTTAGCCGAGGACGAGAGTGAGCGGTATCCACTGGGGACGGCCGCACTCCGACGGGACGTCTACATGGACGACATTCTGACTGGAGCATCAACGTTCGCGGAGACCAAGGAGATGTGCAAACAGCTGTCCGACATCTGCATGGCGGGCGGCTTTCCTCTCCGGAAGTGGTCGACCAACGACTCGGCTCTCCTCTCCGCCATCCCGATGGAGCATCGGTTGCAGCGCGAACTCCGTGACTGGCGACCACACGAGGCTCACTCCACCTTGGGACTGCAGTGGCATCCCGCTACGGACGACTTCTCTTTCGCTACCCGGCACATTGCCTTGCAGTCCGTCACTAAGAGATCCGTGCTGTCTTTGGTGGCGCAACTATTCGATCCCCTCGGCTGGCTGGCGCCGGTCGTGGTCCGTGCCAAGATCGCTTTCCAATCTACTTGGCTTCAAGGACTCGAGTGGGATGCCCCGCTCGACGACGTCTCCGCATCAAACTGGGTCGACTTCCATGCGGAAATCCCGGTACTCGAGCAAATCCGAGTACCTCGCTGGATCAATCTGGACCCTTCTTGCACGCACCTGGAGGTCCATGGCTTCTCCGACGCCTCTGAACGCGCGTATTCCGCCGTCGTGTACTTGAGGACAAAATTAAACGATTCATGGGCCGTCAGTTTGATCACCGCCAAAACGAAGGTCACGCCGCTCAAACAGATTTCCTTACCTCGCTTAGAGTTATGCGCTGCCGTCCTTCTCTGCCGCCTAGCCAAACACGCCATGGCGATCCTCGACGTAGCCGCACCGCTTCACCTGTGGACGGACTCCACCGTCACGCTGGGCTGGATTCGAGGTCACCCGACCAGGTGGCAAACCTATGTCGCGAACCGCGTCTCCGAGATCCAGAGGACAACCCCGGAGGCTACGTGGCATCACGTCTCTGGCCAGGACAACCCAGCCGACTGCGCTTCCCGCGGTCTCTCTCCCAGTGCGCTGCTGAGTCACCCACTGTGGTGGCAGGGTCCACCTTGGCTAAGGTTAGAAACCGCTGCGTGGCCGACTACCATCAGCCATAACATCGAGGAGGACCTGCCTGAGAAGCGCACCCGAGTCCACGTCGAAGCAACAGAGGCATCAACGAGCGAGGCCGCCGAGTTGCTGCGTTTCTCCTCCCTGCAGAGACTCCTGCGCGTAACAGCCTGGTGCCGACGGTGGCTGAACGTGAAGGCAGGTTGTGCAGCGGTCACTCGCCGGCGCTCCCCCGGAACGACTCTGTCTGCTGACGAGATAGAGGAGGCTCGAGTTTCCTGGATCCGGCGAGTGCAATCTGAAAAATTCAAGGCCGAATTAAAATTAATAAGTCAGGATCTTACGCTCAGCAAATCAAACTCACTCGTCCGTTTTAGTCCCTTTTTAGATCCTAAGGGCCTCTTGCGGGTTGGCGGCCGGCTTAAGCACTCCATCTTGGCCTACGACGAGCGTCATCCCGTCCTCCTGCCAAAGGATTCGCACCTCACCCGGCTAATCGTGGACGACTGTCATCGACGAGCGTTGCACGGCGGAGCGCAGCTCACATTGTCTCTGATCCGCCAGCGATACTGGATTCCACGAGGTCGAGCCATCGTTAAAAGAGCTATCTCGCGATGCCTCATTTGTGTGCGATGGCGGGCGGCAACCCCACAGCAGTTGATGGGCAACCTTCCACGAGAACGCGTGGTACCTGCGAGGCCCTTCCTTCACACCGGGGTCGACTACGCCGGGCCGATTCAACTTCGCACCACCAAGGGGCGTGGACATCGCTCTTACAAGGCCTTCGTAGCGGTCTTCGTCTGCCTTGCTTCCAGGGCAGTACACCTCGAAGTGGTCTCGGACTATACGGCCGAGGCCTTCCTTGCGGCCCTCAGACGATTCGTCTCTCGCCGCGGCATTTGTCGCAGTCTCCGTAGTGACTGCGGAACCACCTTCGTGGGAGCCGATTCGAAGTTGAGGGCTCTCTTCACCGCTGGCACCCCCGAAAGTCTCTGGGTCATCGACAGACTCGCCTCCGAGAAAATCGAGTGGAAGTTCAACCCTCCCTCCGCGCCGCACTTCGGTGGTATCTGGGAGGCCGCCGTCAAGTCGTTGAAACATCATCTCCGACGGGTGCTTGGCGACGCCACTCTAACATACGAGGAGATGAGCACCCTCCTCGCTCAAATCGAGGCGTGCCTGAATTCGCGGCCACTGCAGGCGCTCTCGGACGACCCTGAGGATCTCGCCGCGTTGACACCCGGACACTTCCTGGTGGGAGCCGCCCTGACTGCCGTACCCGAGCCGTCCTTGCTGCATCAACCGGCGACTCGTTTATCCCGCTGGCAGCTCCTGCAAAAAATGCGGGATCACTTTTGGGAGCGCTGGTCGAAGGAGTACCTCCACTCCATAACTCACCGTCCTAAGTGGTTACGCGAAGAGGCGGGCTTCCAGGTCGGTCGGCTATGTCTTCTCCGGAACGAACTCACACCACCAACGAAATGGCCACTCGCGCGAATCACGAAAGTCCACCCCGGAGAGGACGGCCAAGTTCGCGTCGTCACCGTGCGCACCGCAGCCTCCGAGTTCGTACGACCGGTAGTGAAACTCGTAGTGCTACCCGTCAACAGCAGCGAGGATTACGGACCTCAACCGTAATAGATCCGATCTCGCGAGTAACGGATCTGAATTTTTTAATTAGATATAGAATATTATTCTGAAATTTTTTCCTACTGTAAAATAAATTCTCCCATTGCGTGCAGCGCATCCACTGCCGCAAATAGCCTAATTTCGCCAAACGCCTTCGGCGAGGCGGGCGGAATGTTCAAAAACATCAAAAAATTAATTAAAACTCTCGCAATGGCCCTCGACTAAAAAGGAGAGTCGAGGGCCCGGCCGTTCGTTCGGCGCCCCTGGCAGCCGATAGCGAGATATCGCTTTGTCAGCGAATATCCGAAAACAGCGCTCGCCCTTCTCGAAAGATCCAACAACAACAAATAACCCGTTAGATCGCTCAATTTAAACATTGTCTCGGTAACCGTCGAGTTCACGAAAAATCGGGATCTTTCGAGAAGGGCTTGAGTATAAATCGACGCGATCACGGAGCACTGAGCCTTTTGTCGAAAAGTCTCCGACGCGATCATTTAGCTCTCGAATATTAAAAACGTTCTTTCCGTCGCTCGCGGAATAAATCGATTTTCTCCGTTGCTTGCGGATTCAAAATTCAGCTTGAATTTTTCGATCTTTCTTCGTCGTTAGTCAAGAAACTGTAAATATATTAAAAATTGTATTTGTGAATTAGAATAAAGGACTGTACATAGACACATATATATATCGGGACTTGTCGTTCTCTTTCTTTCGCGCCGCGCTCACTTCTCGGTCTATTCTCGCGCCTTTTGCTAACATTTGCTGCAAAACTTATAATACAAAATGCTGCATTAACATCAAATTCGATAGATTATTCAGTGCGATAGATTATAAAGTAATATTTAAATCCATTGGTGTGATCGAATTTTATTAAATATTGTCGGTACTTTATTCTCAACACGTTCATCCGCCCGAAACAATTTCCATATTTAAATCGACGTTCTGGGTCTGATTTGCTCACCATTATTTTAACGATATAACTATTTTTCGCGTATGTAGAGAGAGAGAGAGAGAGAGAGAAAGAGAGAGACGATTAAAAAATTAATTTCATATTCGAAAACGGACGACACACTATGTAACTTGTTTTCATGAAAAAAAATATTTAAAAAGATAAAATACAAAATATATATATATATATATATATATATATATATATATATATATATATATAGATGTATGTGTATATATAGCAATAAACTTTAAATAATTTATTGTCATATATTCATTATATTAGCAATAATAAAAAAATGACGTAAAAATATTTAATATTTAATATTGATCCCCGTTTGTCGGAATTAATGCGAACCATAAAGGATGGGGAGAAGTTCAAAGCATTCAGGAAACGTACACAATGAATTTACGTTAGCTGTCCGGCAACATGAGCACGCGTGTTCCCGACAAGTCCGCAACTAGTTGCGCTATCGATTGCGTCCAACTTCCGTGGAAATTGCGGGCAGTATTTAATCGGTCGCGGCACGAAGTTTGACGATACATGGCTGATGTTAGATCGTGAGGTTGGGGGCATCCAAAGAACGTGGCTAAAATGGGGATCCGATAACGTATTGTCATGTGAGTTAAAGATTTTAATCCTTATTTTTGCTTACTCCCTATTTTATATATGTATATACACATTATTATATTTTTTGTTATATTATTATATTCCTATCGTATTTTTATTATATTTTATGCCTTCTCGGCAAAATTATTGAAATTTATTTTCTATAAGGATTCTCCATTGTATTGCCTATTGTTCCCTTAGGGGCTCACAATAGTGAACTCGAGATATCCGAGCTACCCAATGCCTGGGATTTTACCAAACCACTCAAGTCTCCTATGGGAATACAAATAAGAACAAACTAAAAATACAATTGGCCTCGACTTACATAATCAAATTACAAATAGTATATCAACCATATAAAATAATCTATCTTATACCTGTAATTTCTTACACCAAAATCATGAATGACTTAAAAAAAAATTAATTATTATAATAACGACATATTGCAAAGATACATATTTGTAAAAATCAACATTTCATTTTTACAAAGAATAAACTTTTCAAGATGATATCACGAAAGAAGTTTAAACGAATAGATTCGCGACTGTATATACAGATACACGGTAGGAAATTAGAACGAGCTTCCCCAACCGCAACTTATTGAAATCTTAATGCATTCGTTTTCCGCGAAAGAGGTGTTGGAAGCCTCGCGGTTTCTCGCCGCGCCATGAAGTTTACAGACGTGCGCAAATGCATTTCCCGCAGGCATTTTGGTAAGCGTTCCCACAGGGGAAACCAAGCTATCAAAGGTGGCGGATAAGCTTATAGTAAGTATTCCTTCCCGCAGGATGGATTTGATGTCATCGCGAAGCGCTCTTGAATTCGCGAGCATGGATCTTCCTACCTCATCTTCCTTAAATAAACTGCTTGTTTTTCCCTCCGAGACACTTAGCACAATTTTTATGATAAAAGCATGATAAAAATGCGCATCATATTATTATTTAACGCGCGTAAAAATCCCTTCCTTCTATTTTATTAATGAAATAAGCTTGAATCCCTCTTATATTCGTATATATCATCATTTCAACGTACGCTGGAAATAATATTGAACAGATTTAAAGTATGAAAACTTTTATATCCGCAATACTTGCTACATCCCTGGCATCCCGTATACTTTCATGTACGCCTTCGCGAACATTGACGCGCGGAAATCGCATGGAAGGGCCAAATGGCTTTCCAATATCGAGGCTTACATGTATCCATGCGAGCTGCTGAAAAATACTGAAAAACAGTTTGGTTTTGCGCAAAACACGTTAGGCTCGTTAGTTATAACCGTCTAATGGCGTATTCAATTATGGAATAATACAATGATGAAGGGAAAGCGAAAATCGACAAAGCAGAGCGTATTCACGCTAAATATTTGATTACATGGAAGATATGTATCAATGTTTCATGAAATAATAGTGGACATTAGAATCGCATTAGAAATACGCACAGTATTTGTATTAATTAATATAATCGTTATATATTACAAAAAATTAAATTTCGATCGCTTATCGATGAAATGGCGAAGCTAAACAAAAAAATTTTACTGGTTAGCCTCCTTTCCCGTTCCTTTTTCGCCAATAAAAAATAATAGAGAGAGAAATAATATAAAAGCTTGCTTCGATTTTATGGTCCATTCTTTTACGAAAGATCGGAGAAATAGTGCTATATAACGTCGTAATAACTAATCGACGGTGATGTCTGTGCACGATTTGTATTTCATAAATTTTATTCCTTTTTGGACATTTTGGTTGAAAAATATTTCACGATTCCGGCAGAATGAGTTTTATTCTCCCACGTGTTATTTAAAGATGTGATACAAATGATTCGACACAAATATCTGATTGCGCGGTTCAACGACCAGTAATAAAAAAAAAGATAAACGAGTATACGCATCTATAAATATTTAACAATACATTTAACGTTCAATGCCGTCGCTATAGACATTGCGTTCCACATGCCGCTACTGGTACTTTCAACGGCGTGGAAAATCGCGGTCGCGGGCAAAACCATTCGATCATGAGACAAATTTAAAAGAGCGCAACGTCGGTTCGTGGTTGAGTGTTGCAATTGAAATTTTGTTTCCTGGGCGTCAGTGCGAAAAATAAAATCGCACACGCCGATGATGCAGTACGCGTGGATAATTGACCGATATTTAATGTCGGATCCAAAAAGCAGCAATAGTTTTGTATCATTGCGTTTTCCATTATATACGCGAAAATTTCAAATTGCGTAAAAAAGTAGATCGTATAATATTTATAAAAAAAAAATCAAAACTACTCAAAGCGATAACTTCATTAATGTCTCGCTTGAATTAATTCACGCGTGGCATCAAAGAGACATGGGGGCTGCATTCGCGCGTGAATTCTCTTTTCACGAGAAATACGACGCGACGAATCATCGCTTTGAATCGCCCCTTGCGATTCGCACACAGAAGAAACTCGCGGTGAAGAATACGCCAACAACTCTCACCGACCCTGTTCAGTATAGAAAGCGTTATAATGAGCATTATACACGGAGCGATAGCGATTTCCGAGCGCTGAATTTTGCATTCGTTTGCGAAAGGAGCATTTCCGGGATGAGAATATGTTTCAGGTATTCATAAAGGCGGTCCGTTAATTACGCCCGACGTCTTAAAGTAATTAACTCCAACGATCCCGGATTTACCAAGGCCACGATGGTTCCTATGGTTAATGTAATTCCAGTTCGTCCTATGATTCTGCCCCCTGTGCAATTACAAGAGAATGATGATTCGCTGCTCCTGGCGATTTTCTATCCCTCGTGGATCCTGTGCGATATTCCTATTGGTCGAACCAGAAGGGGCGAAAACTGGTTCAAATATAATAACGTATAAATCGTGATAATTTCGTCGGGATAAATATAGAGGTTGGAATATTTTTCAGCGATGGATCCAACAAAATTGTGAAAAAGGGAAAATTTAATTAATAAAAAGATATATAAGCCTTTTTCAGCAGAAAAAATAACGTAGGATAATAAGATTTTGTTACCGTTAACATAATTTTCAAATTGTTTATATAATATTTGCGCACATATATCGAATCAAATATTGCGTCCTTTCTTGCAGTAGATAAAGCTGCATGTGGTCAACCACGAGTCACGGTATTACTAACAGCAGTCATGGCATGTATAAATCGGCGCGGATGCTTAGAGTGGCAAAGATTTATTGCAGAGTTACGTGCGGATACAGGGTACGAGATTTTGAACCGAGTTAGACGGCCAACTGTCGGCGGAATATTCCAACGCGGAGAAAGATCCTGAGTCGCGGCCCGTTTTTCTACTCGTAACTTTCCGGTTACCATTTGGTCCGGTGTCCATTTTCGACACCGTGTAACATCGTCCATTCGTAGCAACACGCGGTGTCGAATGCACGGTGGTGAGTGATACTTTTTTTGCACAGTCTGCGGATCACGTCCTGTAGGAGTGCGATGCAACAGTGACGCAGAAAAGATTTATGTCTCCGCACACGGCAACGCGCATCCCTTGGTGAAATATTCATGCGGATAGGCGCAAAGGTTCAACACTTGACTGCCGACGAGGGAAAAAGAGAAAAAGAGAATTTCGGATTGCGTGCCTCTGTCTGTGTTATACATCGTATGAAAATATACCTAGTGTTTCATGGGCAGCGCGCTCCCCAAAAAGATGAAATCACGGAGAGATATGCCATGCACGCTGGAATTTCAAGTTACGTGGAGAGATGAACCACGTGATGAAGAATGATGAAATGTTTGTGAAATGTTTTTGCTTTAGATCACGTCATATCGCATCATATAACACAGAATTAAAATTAACCTTAATAAATAAAAATTGGGAAATTAGTTATCGATTATTAATAGGAAGCTTAACGATAAAATTATACATGTAATTCGCACAATAATTTTTAAATTAAAATTATTTAAAATTTAAAATGTATACTCTCTATATTTTTTATTTCACAATTTATTTATTTATTTTACTTGTCAGTCTATTATTACCTTTATATAAAATACTTAATTTATTGAATATTTATTATTTTTATAATATTTATATTATTTGTATTGTGTATAATTTATTCTATTACAGATATTATCATTAAACAAGTTTTATCTATAAATTACGAGTCATGTTAATAAGACTTCTTCAAAGAGCTGTTACTTTATCGTTCTCATAAAACTGTACTTCAATTGTGAGAATTTTATACACATATTTTTGCAAATATAAAATATTAAATCTTAAAAGATTCACTATACATTTGCATTCTTTAGCATTCTTTTCCTTCTGTTCTTAAGAAATTCACATGTATCTCTCTCTCTCTCTTCTCTCCATGTTTCCAGACACAGCTATGAGGTAAGACAACTGTAAATTTTAGCAGATAAGATTTTAGCAAATAAGATAACATTCTTATCTGTCTCGAATGTTTCATGACAGAAGGATTTTGCTTTGAGATAAGATAACGAGTAAACTGCGACACTAAGAAAAAACAAATTTCAATTAACTTAATCAAATAAACTCAACGTAAAAACAAACATGTATGATCGTATATGTATGCTGAGAGATTGCAGATAATTATAAAAATAAAATTGGAAAAATAAACACGAAATAAACAAATAAATGTAGAGTGCATATTTTAATTAAAATTCAAAGTGGAAAGAATTTTTCTAAAATATAATTATAATTTTTCATATTACTAACACATTAGCAAAGATTGCCTTACATCTGGGCTTGCAAATATCTATGAATGAATCATTATTGAATTTGAATTAGTCGCTTTAACTTTTTCTTCTCAATAATGGCTACAGTATCGCAATTTATATGCATATATCTAAATTGTATATAATAAATATAAACTATATATATTATACAGGGTGTCCCGAAACTAACGCTTGATATTTTAAAGGCAGATTCTCTGGCCAATTTAAAAACGATTTTTCCTCAGCGAAAATGTCGAGGGAGATCATTATTTTTTGCATATTCCCAATTTTTGTCATCATGTATCTTTCTAACTAAGCCTTAAATTAAAATTCTATTAAAGTAAACTCTACCTAAAATTAACTAAAGAACTGACTTTATTAATATTTTATTCCCATAAGCCTTAGTTTGCGAAAAACTCTTTATTTTCAATCGTTTATAACTCGAAAACTATTAGTGCCGCGACATTTTCGCTGAGGAAAAATCGTTTTTAAATTGGCCAGAGAATCTGCCTTTAAAATATCAAGCGTTAGTTTCAGGACACCCTGTATACACTCTATATATATATATATATATATATATATATATATATATATATATATATATATATATATATATATATATATGTATTATGATCAGTATCCGTCATTGGAGTTTTCCGTAGAAAGAAAAGGAGTTGGATATCGAGAAAAGACGAATACCTATTTTGCCGCGCTACAAAAGTGGTCGCAGTATTCCGAAGAAAAAGAGCCGAGGTCCACCTACTAGATTGGCACGATTCTTCTTTCCGTCGTCTACGACCGCCCGCGACGATTTCAATCGCAAGATCACGACCCGTTTTCGCGACGATTGCTCTCGATCGCGACGATGGTGATGATGTGAATGGATACTATAGTTACGGCATTCAGTTGACTCCGCGCTTCAACGGAGTTGAAGCGTGATGAGAAACGTTAATGGTGATGAACTGGGATACGCAATTACAAAGACAGTCAGAAAATAAAGATCTTTTTTTAAAAGTGTAATTTATGAGAAGCGTCTAAAAAAAAAAATATTGAGATTACAAAACTTTCGATCGTCTTATGATTAAAAAAAAGCAAAAGAAAGTTAAAGAACAAAAATAAAAAATTTAAATTTAAATTATAATATCAACTGTCAAAACACTGCGACGACTAGTTCACACATACTCAATGTTTCACTAATTTTTTAATACTCGTCATAGTTCCAAATGAAATGAACGAGAGAATACGAATTAAAATGAAATCCGAAAGCTATTTCTAAGCTTCACCATGTAATTTTCCGGCGAAGAGAAACGAACGACGGTGCGAAAGTAGTGCCCTTGGGAAGGAATATCGTAGAATTCGACAGAACCGATTGGCTTGGTCATCCGGATCTCGATTCTTCCGTCCGTTCACTCTTCTTCTTTTCGCCGCCGCGATTCCAATCCTGGGATCGTGACCTGGTTCCATGTTAACTCGACCTGTGGCCGCGACTGCCGAGACACGTGGGCCCAGCTGGCAGCATAATCAATGACTACGTTTCGTCTTTCTCCAAGACAGCCGGAATACCGATAATGGCGTCGTTCACGATGCCAGGAACTCTCGACGGTGCCGACTACTGATTTAAATTTACGCTATGAACTTCCGACTTGTACGAAGATGAAAGAGAGAGAGAGAGAGAGAGAAAGAGGGAGAGAAGGTGGTCATTCAAATTTCTCCAATTGATCTTTTATAAATTAAATTATTCCACTCTTCGAAAAAGAATGTAAAATTAAAATTAGAGAGTTTGAAAACTTTTTAAATATTTTTTTAAGATATTCTCTACTTCTCTATCTACATCTCAAGTAATTTTATACGAATACGTTGCAAACATCAGAAGCATTTGGGATTCCTTTCCGTAAGATCAATGTTACAGATTAATTAGCATTAAGCATTTACGTCAAAAAGACTAAAATCAACATTGTAATTACATTTCCTGCTCGCGTATGCTTAAAAAACATCGAGTACTCGGATATTCTCTGGCTCGTTCAAACACATGCTCGTTTAAAATTAGTTTTTCCTGCAGCCAGCTTCAACCAGCGTGAAGCAATAATTTGACCCGGTGAAATATTTATATGGCGCGGCAACGCGTACGAATATTGGAATTACATGGCAAACAAAATAAAACATTCAAATTCGACGATGGATTCGCGGCTATTCAGGGGAATATTACTTAGATTTTTATTCTTCTTGTCCTACAAAAATTATCTAAGATTCTATATCAGACTAGATTAATATAAATTTATCAGTTAAGAATATTTTGGTTGATAGTGCGCAATGGACGAGTCGCTATATATGTCAATACCTCAATAGAATGTTTGTCTACGTATGTGCACGTATTGACGTACACATAGTCTCACGTAAACAGATTAATATTTCATTCGCCACCTGGAGAATCCTATTCACGAAGATTCAACGATGCATTGACCTGCCGAGGTCGTCATATCCGTCAAACGTGTAACTTCATTACGACACCAAAAATTCTGAATTTGACGTATTACTTATGAAATATTAAGAAAGCTCTTCGAAATTTAGTAGTTTCGATAATATCTCTTCCTGCAAAACTTAAAATCAAAATTAGTTTAAAATTTTAAAAAGAGGTATTTAAATTCGAAAATCGAAATTTGAAGAATAGAATTTATCATATTTTTATTGCATAATAAATAATATGTAATTAATTTTATTAATTTATTAATTTTAATTTCAAACTTTTACGTACCGATTAAATTTATATGAATTTAAAATTTTATCGTATTAAAATTTATGTGGTGACTAGAATATTGATCAGAAGACGTAACAAGATATTTAAATAAATAAAAAAATTAATATATAAATTTTTACAGCTTCTATTTTATCATCATGCAATAATACGAATGCTATCGTACATTCGATTAGAGCATGCGATTAGGAAGCATCTTATCCAAATCTCAGATAATCACAAGTTCCTAGCAAACTGGCTTAGCCTGTAAGGAGGGCTGTTAGGACTTTCTTAATATCCCAATAGTTCTAAGGATACTAGAACTATTAGAAAATTAAGAATGCTAGAAATAAAGTTATAATAATATTAATAATATTAAAATAATTTAAATTTATTTATAGGAAAATTAAAAAAGTTAAATTACAATTATTTTTAGAATATTCAAAAAATTTAATTAAATTATTTTCAGGAAAAAATTAAATTAAATTTTGAACAATAAGATAGATCGTGGCCTTCTTTAACTTCTAGTTAAAAAAACGTCAATAATCCAGTATTTTTTATTAGGCGCATAATTCCTCATATTATTTTGACTCTTATAATCCCGACTCGCGTTTCATTGCGAAAGTCTCGGATCATACAACCGGTGGCAGACAGAATCGCGAAATAAAGCCCAGATATGTTCGTTAAAAATTGGCGCATCCAACATACGCGAGGGAAATGTGACGTAAGGACTCTCGATCTCGCGGAATCGAGGAAAAACTTGCGCGAGAGCGATGCCAAGCGAACAAACATATCAAGCAGGTCGATGATAATAACGAGAGACAATCCTCAAAGCCGAGTAATTATTAAATTAAATCTGAGGCGAGAGAAAGACGTTGAAAAAATGCAGGAAGAGAACGAGAGTATAGCGCGAATAATGAAACTTTTCGTTATGAAGCGGCGAGTTTCGCAAAGAGCAAAGGAGCATTAAGAGTGGATGCAGTGAATGTATACCAACTTAAATTGAACGAGTAAGTGAAAAGAAACTTCTTATCGAGCTGAAACGACAAGGCGAAACATCGAGCTTTCCATCCTGCGCGAAATGCGCGGTCGGACAATCACAAACGCCGCGAGGGATACAGGTCGATGCACCTGTAGTCCTCTCGGTTCTTGAAAGAATGGAGAGAAACAAAGTTCTATTTAAGACAAATACTATATTTTATAATTAACTTTAGTTTTACGAAGTAACTATATAACATTACTCAATAAAATTTAACATTTTTGTAGAAAAAAATATAAATAATTATAATAATCATAGAATAATTATAAATTCTGATAACATGCTTATGATTTAAAGAATAATAAAAAATACTAACACATGTTGCTATTATTTTGTTGATATATTTTAGGGATTTTATATAAGTAGGTTTACTGAAGGCTTGGAAAGAAGTTGGAAGTTCAAACGTAATTTAATGGATAACTTTTAAAATTTCCATGTGTGAGAGACGAAGGAATCTTATCATAACTTTTATAAAATATATGTTAATATGTATACTTAAAACGAAAAAAAAAAACTGGTGAGTGCCTAAATAATAGAAGTATTGTGTGAGCTTGTTGCTTTTCGCTATTTTATTGGCGTGGAACGCGTGTTTCTAAATCCAGCTAAAAAATACAGAAGCACTTTAATGCTTAGGATTAATATCGAGCACAAAGCGTACATAACGAAACGAACTATTATTTGCTTCGGGGCTTTCTATGCGCTTTCTGGCAGCATCCGCTTTAAGTGTTACCATCCGATGCGCGAATATAGGTGCGCCAACCCGCACGTTCGTCTCCTCTCCTCGTTATTCAATTCCGCTAACACGAAGCTCTATCATATTTTCATCCACACGTCGAGACGTCAACAACCGACTCCCGAACGCATTTGACGCATGCATTATTCGCCGACGAACGGGATCGTTTGGCTGCTACGACTCCAAGAGCGATAGTTTGAAAATGACGCGAATTTGTGTGAACTTTTGTTCGAAACTGCTCTCGACACGGAGACAGATAGTCGGCGGAATGAATACATCGGAGAATAATATCACACTAAAAATGGTTTATATTTACGAAAAACAGAATTAAAAGTATGATATTTTGTGTACTAATATTCAATATTAATAAATTAAAGTATACAATATTACGTGTACGCTATCTTTTTCTCTTACAAATCATATTGTATATTGTTTTATAATTAAAATATAATCATTATTAAGCTATACAGTTATTCCTTTTTCAAATATATTATTTTCAAATCTATTCAATGAAAGATATAATCACGAGAAAGATTGGGATCAATATAATTTTCATATATTATACATTGAGATATCTATCTCATATTTAATTTCCATCTGTTCACTATTGGATTTAAACGACCATACGTTATATTATTAATTATAATTATTGAAACAATAAATTTGAGACTAACAAAGTTACCACATCAGAATACGCGTTAATTTATTTGTCAATGAGGATCAGTGAAATTATCATGAAATATTGCTCATGTAATTAATATTACCATCATAATCTCCCTATCAATAAAGCGGCTTATCGAGCACAACGTCCATCTATCGATATTTTTAGTTGAAAAAAGTCACGAAATATAATATACGAAATATTATTGTACTCTATAAATATATTTTTTTATAGAACATATATAATAAAATATACTCTCTCTTTTTCTAGTATAGTATCATAAATTGAAAAAAATTAAAACTAAAATACAGAAAAAAATACAAAATAATACAAAACAGTGACAAATCGGCGCCTAAAATTAATTCAATTCAAATATATAATTATAATAAAATTTAAATTATTTATTTTAATAAATAAATGCTCGCTGATAAAAAAAATGTTCATATCAACAACTTGATTATACGCGAAAAACTGCAAAAATCTTCAACAAGATATTATCTTTAACAAGATATGATGAGAAATGGTAGATTGAACAAATTAATAAGTCTATGTTTTAAGATGTTTTAAGATACTTTTGGAGAAGTTGGGCGTGTACGCTAGATAATGCGGCAATATCGTAAATTATGTGAAAAAAACGCACGATGAATTTTTTTTCTTATATTATACTATGGCAAAACTTGCGAAGAGATTCGGTAATGAATCGCGCCGGAATTATGTGCATGCGAGTAATTGCTACTTCTATCGCCACTATTTCTTTCTGTTAACGAATACGCTCATTATGCTGAACATACACTCGCAAAAATATGTCGAGAGAAAGAGAGAGAGAAAGAGAAAGAGAGAGAGAGAGAGAGACTCTTACTCGCGCACTCGTATATATCCTGATGAGTTGAGAAAAATGAAAAGAGAAAAAAAGAGGAAATGAAGTGGCACATCTTCGATATGAATATAATCTACATCATATTTAAAATTTACGTTAATTTTCGAACGCAAGTATACACATACTACACATCTGTAATAATTAAAAACTTCAAGTCAATTATAACAAACTTACAAAATGTAAATAGATAAACGAATTAGAAAAAATTAAATTCTAAATATTTTTAAAAGAATGAAAAACAGTAAATTGCAGCAAGTAAAATCAATTATATGTTTCATTTTTTTTTAAAGTAGAGAATTATGACAGTATTGCATATATACATATTTCATCTATTTTATTAATATATGCAACTATTCATATATTTTTAACAAACTATCCCTCCTTCTCCTTTCCCTCTGACAGAAATATCAGAGAATCTTGTAATTCATATTATAAATTTACTTATATAAAATATATTTTATGTCGCAATTTTCAAAATGCATACAATATATATGATTATAATATATGATTGACGATTTTATACATGTATATATAGTCACAAAATTTATACAGATACACGAGATAAATATGATAACATCGTTGTTTTTTTTGTCGTCAGATTTTATTATAATTTGTTTCTGTGCGTGTGTATTTTACAAACTGGCCTCTCGAAAACCGAAATATGACGCAAAAAACGAGTGCATAGATCTCGCATAGAAATGTGACACGCATTCGTGCACATGCATCGTACACTTGGATGCAGCGACATTGGGGCAGTATAGCAGCCACCGTGGAATCAAAAGCGAGCATAAAGAGATGCTCATGGATTTTAATTGGACGAACCAGGCGCGCTTAAAATATTTTCATCCGCTCTTGCATATCTGCCGCACAATTATTTTCGATGCTTTTAATCGTATTTTTATCAGTAGAGTCATCTTTAGGCAAATTGTTGACCCGAATTGTTTGCAAATTCGATTAATATCGCATACATATATTGAGATTTAATTATGCTACAAACGTACAAAATCATAAAAAAACAGGTATTTCCAAGAGATACGTATACGCAAAGCAATGTAATTATCAAAGCAATTTTTTAAATTTTGTTTATAAGTTTAAATTTTCTATAAATTAAATAAAAATTCAAATTTTATATAGAGTGTTTAATAAAAATAATTTACTCAATTTTTTATTCACACAATTAACCATGTCATGATAATATTTTATTATACTGTAATTATGATCACATCATCGAAAATGTCACTAAGCAACAAGCAGATAAAATAAAAATAAACGGATAGAATTAAACGAAATCTGAAAAATGCCATTGTTTGAGCAACAATAGTTATGACGAAAATACCAACTTTTACCTAATATTTATAAACATACAATAAAATATGTCAAAAGATATTACCAAAAGCAATTTTGTTACCCTTGTGAAGCGTAATTTCAATTGTATTCTAGCTTGCAATATTGCAAATACTGAAATGTATTGAAGCAGTATTTGAGAAAACATACAGACGCGTTATTCCGTGCAAATAATGCACAATAAGCTTGTCAACGAGTACTTTTCAATGGTACTCCAGCGTTAATTCCGAGAAATATAATTAATAAAAGGCGACTCCATTCATAATAGGAGGAAAAAAGAGAGAGAACGTTTCATATAACAGTCATATAAACAAACTGACGTATTTGCAGCGTGCAGTAACAAACGAAAATTACATTGATTGCAAAGCCATAGAATTCTTTCAAGCAAAATAAACTACGACACACGTACACACACACATCGACATTCGAGATGTGATGTACAATCAGACTACACTGTAGAGAGAGATAGTGTCGAAAACGCTTTCTCAAAGAGCCGCGATACAAATATTTCATATTCTTTTACCGAGTCAAATCGAAATTTTAAATTTTGTTTTAAATCTTTTTTTAAATTATACTTAAGATATTTTATTTATCATACATTTCTCGTTTAATAAGAGACATTTATGACACTCTAAGCTATTTTACTTTTCTTAAAGATGAATTTTTATTTTTCGGTAATGTAATAAATCCTGCACTAATAAATCAATATCAAGCAACAAGTCAATATCAGCACTAATTACATTAAACACGATGTAGAGAGAATTAAGTAGAAAATGACGTGGCTGGTCTGAACATGACGCGCTTGTTCTACTGTGTTGTTTCTATTGAACGAGAATTTTTATCACTAGCAATAACAGGTACTATTTATGACATTGATATCTAAATTATCCAAGCAACGATTTTATCCTTGCAAACTCGATTGCGGAAATTTCTTTCTCTTTCACCATTCGATTCTCGTGCAAACAAAGACGCGCATACATTCGGAATTGTATGATACAACAAGAACCCGTCGTTTCGATTTACACAAGCGCTCTCGTTTACGCAATTTCGCGGTATCTCACGCTCGCAAGTTACAGGATCTTGTGCAGATCTCTGAATATTCTTTTGTTACACGACGAGCAATTCCCCGACGAGCTACTTCCGCCTTGTGAAACGATGAAAATGTTATCCGGCTAGTCCCAAGGCGTCGATTCACGCGACATTACTTGCGTCGTTGGACTATCGAGTATCCGTGACAATAACCACAGTCGATAGTCTTGCTGTCGAAACTATTTCGATTGATCCTTCGTAAGGTATTTCCAAATTGTCACTTCCAAAATTGCGAAACAAAAAATTTAACTTCTATGGGAAATATTCGAAGATTTTATTAATTACTTAAATTATATCTCAATATTATACTAATTTACAAAAATAGAGATCAAAGACGCTATTCTAACATTTTCAAATTAATTAAAAAAATCGAGATCGATCAAACGTAGAAAAACTTCTAATTTCGTTGCCAAATATTAAATACTCCATCAAGATAACTTTTGGTTGAATTAAAATAAAACTGTTGCTCAACACATCGTGTTTGTTGTACAAGCTACTAGTGAATTTAAGAATACACCATTCCCTAGAGCAAAATCGCCTTCGTCCGTCCTCGACTCGCAGCAATTCCGTCTCGACATGGGCCGAGAAGCGGCCCCATTTGTTTTTCGCCCGCTGAGAGAAGTAACCATACGGGTCCCCTTCTCGGCGGTACGCCTGCCCCTCACGGCGCAATAAATAAGACTGACCGATAGTGATAATATAGCGGGAGGCATTTCAGGGCTTGCCTTATCGCGCCCCGGTATACACACCGCTCGTACCTTTCCGTCCCGAGACAAATTGGCGAACGAGTACACGCGCCTTAAGTGTTACTAAATCTCTCACAGCGTGGATTTATTCGGCGTGGGGGAGGGCAGGGAGCCGGTGGGCCCTTCCATCCCCACGTCTACGGGGATAATTCAACGTTTCCCGACAAAACGAGACGAAATAAAGCAAACAAATTTTTGCACTATTAAGCTTTTGTAAATTTTACAAATTAATAAAAATAAAATGTGATCGTTTTTCTTCACACTACTGTCAGATTATTTTAAATCTCCGCTTTTCGCTTTAATTTTGAGTAGAGAATGATAGTTTGTAGGACACATCGTGATCGGTCCAGGAAGGCGGTTTGGAAGGTAAAATAATCGGAGCGTGAGGAAACCACGTCAGATGCCAAGAGTAATTTTCGACGGAAGCCATTAGCGCGCAAAAGGCGTGTCTCCGAGCGAATACGCTTTGTGGCTTACCGCGGCATATTTCTCTCCTTCCGTTTTCTCTCTCGCTTTCCTTATTTTTTTCTTTCTTATTTCGGATTTCTAACGAGTCGCGATGAGCGCGGGAGGTCGGGAAATGTTTTGCGAGATAAAGAAACGGCCTTTGATCTAGCATCTGTGTAAGCATTGGACGGAGTAATTATGAAGATCGTGTGCTATGTGGTTAGTCTTGCTCTTATTTTCAAAAATTACTAGCTTCTGGCTACGACGAGTTACTATTCATACCTGGTCATGTTATTCGTTTACTCGGTTCCACGATGTTTGTACAGCAAAGTAGACGAAGAGCCGCGAGCGTAAACAGATTTGTTCGGATAACGAAAGCAGCATGGGAATATCTGAAACCGATGTTACTCAAGAATTCGATCGACCAATCCCGCGAGATGGAGACATTCGTGAATATCGCGAACAGTCGCGCAAACTTGATTAAATTAAGACAATTTATCTTATTATGTTACGAAGATAATATCACGTCGAAGAAAATGACACTGAATCAGGAATTAAATCTTAAACTTTTATATTTGCTACCGTCTTGATATTTCTATGGCAATTTTCTGCATAAGATATTATGCATCTCCGTGAGAACATCCATATTTTATAATATTAAATAATATTTTCCAGGAAAGTTTAAAATTTAACTGTTGTAAATGTAAAATTCGAGAGCTAAAGAACACGCATATCTAATTTTCTTCATTTTTCAAGAATAGAAATATGCATTATTGTAAGTAAATTTAATTTGGACCCTAGGTAACAAATCTTTTCATTCGCAAGTTTATATGTAATTATTTTGAATTTCTTTTGTATACACTCTAGATTTCTAGATTTTTAGAAAATTCTCTTTACATAGTGTATATCGAATGTTTATCGATAATAAAGATATTTTTTAAATTTCTTTTCTAATATTAATTTAATATTAAATAATTACGCAGAAATTTGATCAATCGCATATTTTCTTTTAGTATTGTAAATTGCAGGATAAAATTTCCTCCTATATGATAGAAATTGGAAATCTGTAAATCAAAAAAAGAAAAATTTTTTCAATGTCAGCATTAATAATCGATCCACATATCGAATTTTTCTGGGGCAAATACAATAGCCATCGAATCTACAATCGTTCTAATCGCTCCGTCTACAGAAGCAATAACAGGAAAAAATCGATGATTTGTCCACGAGTATCTATCGGAAGCGGCGAAAAATCTCTTGCATGGGCAAGTCGCGTTGCGAGTTACAAAAGGAATTCGTTTGGCAAACACGCCGCGGTCAATCAAGCACTATTCAACGATCGTAATGAAATAACATGCGACGGGCAGGGAGCTTTCGAGCGATTCGCCAGCGCGTTACACACCACGACGATTTGGTTAATTGACTGGCCGTTCGATGACTTTTAACGGACAATAGAATCAGACAAGCGAGATAGATCGGCTATATGCGTGACCATCTATCTTTACAGGAAAAAATTATCGGTTAATTTTCTTAATAGAGTTATTCTATTGCAATAACTGCACTTTTTATACATACATACATACATATACAAATATATAAATATACATAATTTAAAATTTTTTTAATATAAGATATTCTCTATAAAAAGCATTATAACAGTGTTAAAGTTATGAGCGCAGATATCGTAACATTAAAGTTATCCCCATGAAGATAATGTCTAACGAGAATGTTTTTTTCGTATATATCGCAACGAATGAATATTTGCATCCCATTAATACGTCTCTTTTCAAATTAACATTATTTATTTATAATAAAATGCTTATTATTAATAGAAAAACGAGTTGATATTTATCCTATAAATATATGATTCTACTTTCTTTAAAAATATCTCTTTTTTTTCTCTTTTTCTCTTATTGTTAGACCACTACGAAAAGTGAATAAACGAATTGACCAATAATATAATAGATAATTAACTTGAAAATCTTTTTCCGATTTTATTTAATTAACTTTCTTGGTTCAAATTAAATTTTCGAGAATATCAGAAAACTCTAAGTAATCGATTCGCTTATTTATTTACTATTTAAATTTTTCCATATCTTTGATCCTATTTAATTTTTATTCACGTTATAAATGCAGTGAGTAAAATTGGAAGACATATAACCGGCACATATCGGTTTGAAAGATTGCAAGGGGAAATCTATTATACGATATATCTGATAGCTTTAATGACAAGAATGTATATACAATGTGGACAGCAATGATGAATTGCATGAGTTGCAATCATACGTCATACTCCTCTAATTTGTCTGAATTTCTGAATAGATCTATCTCTCTATCTGCTGTTGGAATTAGATCATTTCGATTCTCTATTAAACATGATGGTTTAAATTTTATTGAGAAATAATGAATCTATAATAAATATGACAAAATTGATTTTCAGTTTATTTTAACACACTTGAAAATAATTATCGTATGCACTATGAAAATGAAAAAAATTATAATCAAAATTAAATCTCTGAATTTTTAGATAGACAATCATTTCCCGCTTGTAAAACTAAATTCATACTATCAAATAGAATGTCGAGTCATATCTTGAATCAAATTTTTTCGCGACTGTTACGCTATTAATGCAATTCAATAGTATCGACTTTACAGTATCTCATCAGAAAGTGATCATGATATATCACAGAATGTTTAAATCGTTCGATAATCTTTATTTTATGCCAAAGACATTGATTTATTTGTACAATCATATTATGTAATATAATCTCGTCGAACGCATAGTCGAACAAAATGCAGAAAACAGAGTAATGGCATGAGGTATGAAAGCTACGCGAGAAAATGACGTGCATAAATGCCTTCTGCCGGAATGATTTCATCCTAAACAGCGTCCGAACATAAATCTCCGTCGCGAGGCATGCGAGAGAAAGCGTGGCGGGAAATATTAAGGGCGAGGACTAAAAAGCGGGCATCAACACAGCATCGCCCGCCTTGATTCATCCTCCGATGTATTGAGGCGAGCGCGAAGATCGGTCACCGGGGTACAGCTTGCGCGGCTCATTAAAGCACAATGACGTATTCTTCGCAGGAAGCGGTCGGTAAACCGACTGGCGGGGTACGCCGTTATTAATGACACGTCGTGGCGCGAGCGAGTGTGTAACTCGCATAGCTTACCGTGTAAAATGCTGCTCCGCGTCGAGGAAGGAGCAGGGAAAAGGGCAAGGAAGTGCAGGGGGTCATAATGAGAATTTAATTAACGGCGCGTGCACGGGCGGTGGATCGTCGCGCGAGCGGGCAACGCGTCGCAAACGCGGACGAGCTCCGGGGCTCCGCAATAAAGCTCTCGCAATATCATAAAGAGCCGACGTTTACGGCGCGCGTAATTTTTATGTAAATCCGCCGGTGCAATTTGTGCCAGCGGAGCGTGCGCGCGCTGTAAACTTTATCGCGCGACATTTACGGTAATCTTTCAATACGCGCGGTCGCGTTTTATCAGCTCCGGGCCGCGTCTTCACGTCAAATTTATCAAAGCCCTACAATCCCATAAATTCAGCGGTTAATTAAATTAGTTTTGTGCCTCTTTTTTTATCGTCCTTAGCAAAATGCACATAATTATTGCGTTGTATTTGGCTATAATTATTATGGCCGCTAAAGCTTACCGTCTTAAGCGTTTGTTAAAAAATTGTAACCAAGTATATCTCTCCTTAAGCGATTCAAGTTGAATCTGTATTTCTATACGCATCTATTTCTTTATTATATCTATTATTTGTTAAACGTACCCGTCTATTATGTATTAAGTAAAATTGAAAAATAAAGATTCGCCGAGCATACATTCCATTTCGCGAAACAGATCCGCGAGATTTGAACCGAAATTCACTATGTTGAATAATAGACGTTTCCGAGGAGCTTCCATCTCACTTAGCATATCGTTCATACATAAATACATAAGAGCGTACTTGGGTATGAATACACGGCTTTCCGACCGGTCGTACTCACGGCAGCTTCATCGTTATGCAAGTATAAATACGAGTATAATACATTGCGCACTGTCTTTAACTGTAAAACGTAACGTTACAAAACTTCTCATATCAGCGTAGAAAGCTTTCATATCTTGAGCATTTTCTCGAATATATTCGATCGTTAACTAATGATTATTCGAATATATTCTCGAATATATTTGATCGTTAACTAATGATTATTCCTACAGCATATCATTTTTTCCAATAGTTTAGAATTATTTTATAATCTTTAATATATATAGCTATTAAATAGAATTTAACTTTATGTATAATATGTGAAAAAAGAGAGGGAATTTTCTTTTGTAACTATCATTTTTTAAGCTAATTCGAAATTCCTTTTTATTTTAAAATCTGAAATATATAAATAATTTAAATATTTTACGATTCATTTCACGATGGCAGAAAGAAATGTTTAACAGAAATGAAGATTTTGATAGCAGTCTAAAGTTCAATATCGCGCTCCGAGTATCTTTATCCACCTCCTGTGTTCGAATTCACATCGCGGGAATTTTCAGACTACCTGACCGGCGAATACATAATTAAATCTCTCACGGTCGATGAAGCTGGGACGCGTACGACGATGGAGCGCAATAAAGGGTGTAATTAATTCGGCCTACGGCTTAATATTTCAGTTGAACTCGGCGTGAAAATCATTTTTCACGCGCTTCTCGCGCGCGAAATTTAATGCCCCTTGACTTTATTTATCGCGCAACTGGGCATACATCGCTGCGCGATCTAAATCCGGGCGCGTCCGTCCGTCTCTGTGCGTCTGGTTATAAATCATAGCCGTCTCGCTTTTTCGTCCGCTTTCTTGCAGCCTGATTAATAGCGCGGATAGAGAGTATCACAAAGTCGCTGCACCAGGCGCGAGCTTTAAGATTACGGAACGGGCTGGTATATGCAAGTTCAACGATTAGTAATTGATGAGTGATTCTGATGAATCTTTTTCATCATGAATATATCGAATATTTAATGAATGGCTCTAATAAAAATTTCACGTTGCATTTTTCAACATTTACGAGCACTTGAAATATATTTTCCGACGACGAGAAAGAAAGCCAGAGCTAATTTAAATTCATAGAAGTTACGCGATAATCTCATATTAATGATATTCTGGAACTTCTGTAAGCAACAACCTTTTAATGGCGCACGATAGAATATACTCAATGTGCTACTACTATCTGACAGCTTTATCAAACAAGTTTGCAAAGGTAATTGAAGAAGAAGTCCCAGCACTATTTTAATTTCCTGCTGAAGACAATTGCTCGAACAAGCTGCGCATTTAATTGAGAGAAATGGCGAACCGGTTCCCTCTCTCTCTCCTTCTCTCTCTCTCTCTCTCTTCCGCCCTTTTAGTCCCGAATTCCAAATAATTTCCGCCGAACGCGGATTTTCTAGGCAATCCACTGCAATTTGCCGAACTATGTGGCGCTTCGTGTGTTCGCGGTACACATGTAAAAAGACAGAGATCGCACGAGTTTCCCTTCGGTACCGATAATAAGGAACGTTCGCATACAAAGGTCGTTGTGTTCGAAAATAGAGCGGTCGTAATGACTAAAGTTTGTCGTGAGAACTTGCTTCCACTGTAATAGCCGACCGACCGATCGACCGACCGGTTAGGCGAGCCTTGCGTGGTCGAATGCTCGGCAAATCCGGGATTATGTCGAAATCCGAAGGGTATAGAAAGCAAATCGAGGCATCGGGGAAACATCACCTTCGTATGAAATTTGCCGAAAGTTAACTCTAGCAGAACCAAGCACAGACAATCAATTCTTTGTATCTTCTTTGAATTACATCCATTTTAATTTCGAACAGTGATAAACTTTTATAAGAGTTTATATTTCTTTCACATTAAATATATTAAATATATTAAATAATTGATTGAATAAAAAAAAAATAATGACGCAGATAATTACAGCTTATAATGGCGTGAAAAATTTGTGCACGGAATTTCGAAATGGCAAGTATAAAAACACTTTTCTTACAGTTCAATCAATAAATATAATATAAAATATATAAAAGATTTTCTCTTTAAAAATAATATTAGAAATATATAAAATAATACGATTCAATGTGAAAATTTTTATTCAGATAAACTCCCTGTGCTCGTGTGCTGCAACTGGCATTCGACCCTGACACAATGATTTGCGGTTCTACCGTGTTCCGTGCGATATCGGCCGCGCGAAAGATGGAGTGTGAAAAGTTACGAGGAACAAATACTAGGACGGCGCGCATCCCTGCAACGCTCGCGGAATGGAAACGGTTATCGCGTAGCGTCGAAACTGCTAATGCAAGCGAAACGTAATAAAGCATAACTTCCAGTCGAGTTAGATTTCCTCCCTCTTTTCAACCGCCTCGTACGCTCGCGCACAACAAGTTCCAGAAGAGCGTCATTAAGGAAATTTCAGGTTCTCGCGGCCGCGGTTACGCCAACGTGTATTCCGCCAGGAAACTTCACCGCCGCGATCGCGAGGCGGCTTCTCGCGAAAATCGCGTTGAGAATGTGAAAATTCGGAATTGAAAGTCTCGGTAAAGTTCAGCATGTAACTGTGGCTCAGCATATGACGTGAGAAATATAAAGTAGGACCAGTGTTTTCTCGAATGTGAAACGAATCTTTCTCACAAATATTGACGTTAACTCTCTGAAAAAATGATATTATATATAACAATAATTTCCAATGATTAAGCATCTAAAAGATGTCTGAAATCTCATAATTATTAAATATATACATATAATACTTTTTCTAAAATTGTATATATATATTGCGTAACTCATCTCTAATAATATCTCTCAATTGATGCGTTTTAATGGACGGATATAATAATTGCTAAATATAAAATTTACTCATCTCGTGCGACTACTAGGCACGAATATATCAAGTAATGCGTAAAACACGGCGATCTCTTTAAAGACTCAGCAGTATGCGAGAAATACGTCATAGCTATAATTTAGACGTGTATGAGAAACTGTCGCGTCTGACGAGAGAATAATGCATTATGGAGAAAGCAGTGCGGCGTGCATAGCGTCATGATAAAAATGCAATTAAAAGGATTTGCGCGATAAAATAAGACCAAGTTTTTATGGCTACGTCAAAAAAACAAAGCGACTAAAATTTTGCAATTGTACGACGATAACGAGGATCGCATATTATTTTCCACGCTTTCGTCTTCCCTCGAACACATTGAAATCATAACGTATTTTTCTGCATTACAGGCAAAATTATTCTACTCTCGAGAAAACACAATGTTGACTTATTCATAAAAACTACAAGAATAATAAAGCTTGTATTTTCTTCTATAGTCCTCATATTTTTGAAGCTGTTATAAATGTGAAAAACTAAATAAATATATAATGATAATTAATGCTAGAAATAATTAATATAAAAGAAATATATATGTAACAATATCTATAAACTTTATAATATTTTTTACGATATTTGTTTACGCTATTGTATAATAGAATTACAGTACAATATCGAAAATATGCGCTTATATATTGCACTAAAAAGTTATTACATCCTTAACATGAAATAAATAATAATATGCTATAAAGATATGCATTTATGATCTTGCCGTCGCAAAACTGTACGTGAATTTTTCGCGCAAAAAGCCGGACGCCTTCGCCTGAGGGGCGCGCGCGATTATGATAAGTTACTATATTATAAAGAACAACCGAGAGTTTTCATGCTCCGCTGATAAGATGGTAACAAAGCGATAGCATGAAGGCTGACCTATAATCACGGGACATTATTCTTATTATCTTTCGCCGCCGACACCGTCAACGAATACGAATTAAGCCGTAGAACGTTGTGAGGTATAGTCTGGCGACATTGTACGGGAAGCGTACACGAGCACTCTGCGGGATTGTTATTGATCTAATTAATTATTCACGCCTCGTTCGCCGCCGCGGAGAAACAATGCCGTTCTTTGAGACTCGCGAGAAACGTCTTCTGTTGCAATAATCCTCTATTCGGTGGCACGAAAATTAATAAGCTCCTCAACGAATAGAATACGTCGCGAAATATGAACGCGACGCTTCCAACATATTTCGTTGATCGCAAACTCATTTAATTGCAAAAAGGTTTTAAGAGATAAATGGATAATAAAATCACAATCAGAGTCTCGCGAACAGATATTGTTAAGCCAGAATTTGAATATGCTCTTTATTTTAATCTTATTTAAACTATTCTTTCATTTTTTCAAAGAATGGAAATTGAAATAAAAAGAAGATAAAGTTCCCGCTAAATTCTAGTTAAAATAAACTAAATTGTTGGAAATTTTAATTTTAGCGTAAATTTACATTTTAATCGAAAAACAGCATAAATTATCTGCGTCGCATAAATTTGTTATTTATTTGGATAATTTAGCAAGATAATTACTACTACTTACTCTTTGACGAATAACAATGACCACAATAATTAAATTCAAATTCTCGTAAAAAATCTTGCATGATTTAACTTATATTATAGCGCGCGCGACTGTTGCAATTTTTTTGCAGGGCAATTTTGATAACTACAAGGGACAAGGAAAACGCTGAATATATATATAGAAATTTTTAAAAGCTCCCTGTGTCATTTTTAGCGAGAGCAATACGTGCTGTCAGACTCATGGCGTGAGCATGTATGTAGCTTTAAATTATTGCCGACATATGCATTTCGCCAATTGCATTCGATAATTTGTGAGTTACATGTCAGAGGGATATATTTGTCCGACCCGAATAGTTTGCAAGACGATCTTTGAAGAGTAGTGTATTTGTGAGTGTATTAATAATAATATTTTCTACTTATATGTGTGTAAATGCATCTCTCGCAAATATAAAGTAAGTATGTAAGTAAGTATTGTTATTTAAAAATTACTATATATGATGTAAAAATAATTATTACTTTAGTAATTATATTTTACATTCTCCTCGTGAGACAGTAATCTAAAATGCATCATTAATGATGCTGGCACTTCTCTCTGCCATATACACGAAGATCCTTATACGATAACCCGATGGTTTCACAGGGAATATACCCGTCCATTCATCACACTTCATCCGGAATTAATATAGATTAATCTCTCGCTAAGTAAAACGGCGCTATTAAAAAAATTTAACAGCTATCATAAAATTATTAGAAAATAATATAAGTAAATGTATAAGAGGAGAAAGAAATATAAATTATTGTCACATTAATAATTATACAATTGCCATTAATCTTATCTCACGTTAAACAAGATAATCTTATATAAAATTACATGTTCTTGTTTACTGAATTAATTATAGCTATCAGTTTTGTAATTAAGAGATATTATAAGTTGTACTCTCTCACAGTCTTACAGCATCTCATAATTAATTTGATTGATTTTATTAGTTATGCATACAATGACGCAGTGCGAATCTATATAGGCAATAGAAATAATATTGGAGGGAAAAAGAGGGAATCCCGAGCAATATAAACGAGTAATGAGAAGCATTTAAAAGGGACATCTTTCCAAGACTAGAGTAACGTTGAGATATATATATATAGGGTGCTTAATAAAATACTACAATCAACGAAGAAGTATATCACTCGTATAGAAAATAAAAAAATATAGAATAAAATTTTTTGCTCATTTCTTTTAATTAATATTTCATCGTTAGTCGCGCAGTTTTTCTAATTTTTTAATTAAAATACAATTCTTCATAACATTTGCAATTGAAAGCAATTGCAAAACAGTTGCAATTGAAGCCATAAAATTCTATCTTTAATTTTAATATTGAAAACATATTGATGAATATTTGCAATTAATTAATCATTTTAAAAACATTAGTCACTGACAGCAATATATAAACAAAAAAGCTAGCATTCTATTTCTAGAATTTCAATATAGTTGATTTATAGAAGGTCTTCATCTGCATAGTCAAATTAACACAGCTTATTAAAAAAATTTATTCTATACTCTTTCTTATTTTTTCACAAGATTGTTATCTCCTTGTCAGTTGCAGCACGATTTATACTAGATACCCCGTATATACGCTTCGCGCGTACAAATGCAATCTTACCCCCCAGCAAGAAAAATCTCACCTTTGCCAGTTTAAATTGCTCAACCACACGGTGCGAGCAAGATGCATAGCTCCGGTAATTCAGAGTACTTCTTAACGTACAAACCGAGACTTTCTGATATCACAAATCCCCTTACACAAGCGAACATATTCTTTCGCGCAATAATAACTATATAGCATAAAACTCTATAACTTATTGTTGGAAGTTCCAAACGCGAATCTATAGTCTCTATTTTCAGTATATTTCTATATAAAATATAAGTATTTACTGCAAGTAAGATATTTACAAATAAAGAGATTCAATGATAAACTTGAATACAAAAGAAAATAGTTGTACGTAAGCTTTCTTATAATTGTTTAGTTTGATTACCGTCCTAGAATACATAGAATATATCATTTACTTATGTCACACGTAATAGTATTTCTCTTCTTAGTAAAGCCATAGCTCCATCAATATAATTTCGCCGTGTGGGCATCTCTTACAAACATTGAACTGAACGAGAAATCGTTGCTAAAGTGAGTTCATGTGTAAAGCTCGACTGGCAATGAAAGAGGCACTCAAAGTGTTCGAGGCTCCTTAATGCATCGTGACACTAACAAAAAGTATAGAGAGCGGATACATTAGTCACATGCGGGCGATCGATTTCATATATATCGTATTAATAAAAAAATTTAATAAAAAAAATTTATATTAATAAAAAAGGACATTTTAATTATAGAATATTTATTGAGAATTGTCGAGAAAATGTAATCGTAATATTTGATAAAAATAAATTTAAGAACATATATAAGCTAAGCTTCTCCAAAAATCCTCTACAGTGCTTTTATATCTCTTTAAATCCGTCAATGTATAATATACAAACTTGCAATAGACTTGTGTTATACATTGTCGTGTAGTTTATGTCCTCAAACGTGCATAAACGCGCGTTTTCTCCGCATAATATTCACAAGAATATAAAGATATTTCTGAATAAAGGCGATATTGTGTGTGTATGTGTGTGTATTTGTGTGCACGCCGACATACCAACGGTATATCCGAGGCAAAGCGATAATTTTAACGAGTGCAGCTAGAAATGCGGGTATGCAATGTTGGGCAAATGGGGATGAAGTACGGACGAAAGGCACAAGAAGAAATGCGTTATTACGTGCTTACAGTATCTAGTTCCCGGTAAATATGAATGGCTTTAATATTCCGTAAGCACGAAGGCGCCACTTTTAAAGTTCATGCATATCCCGGACGTGACCAGAAAATATTACGGAAGCCACGCAAAATCCCACCTCGTCTGCGAAGAGAAGGCCCGGGCTTGTGTCTCGAGCGGTGTGAGACGAAGTTGCACGTGGCTAAAATGAACCCGCCATTGCTGCCCTGTATTTCCTGCCACGTATTCCATGGAAACGTCATCCTTGCGTTCGCGAGACTCACCCATTGGTCAGAATCGTTTCGATGAAGATAATAAAGTGGTTACCATGATTATGCGTAATCTGCTCTTGTGTGTCAATAATAATGTGTAAATCGCACACAAGTCTGACGGAGATATATGGGTGCATTTTGAAAGAATCTCATCCTTTTGTCCATCATGAGGTTGATGTCGAAGACATGATGACGTCATCGTTGCGAAGCAGAATCGTAGTATAACGATGAATCTAATGAGACAAGTCAGATGTTGGCGGGACAGTATTTAAATGCAAACGAGGTTGTGGGCGATCGAACATTCCGCCGGTCTCGTGCCCGACTGTGTACGCGGCATTTGATTAACATTTTCATCGCGACAGCCCGAAAACTTTGCAGAAAATCCGAGATTACAAATTTTCATTAAAAACTTTTGCGAGCGTTCCCTGCGTAAGTCTAAACTATCGTCTATGTGGAATGCCGCAAGACATTTACATCATTTCCTCGGATTTACGTTAGAACGCGATGTTACCATTTGGCTTTCGCAATTAATATAGATAATATAAATTGATATCATAAACTATGTTTTTTTCAAAATATTTGCAATATATGTATCTGTATATGTAGATGCTGTAGTTATATAGAAAAACCATAGTTTTATTTAAAAAATTAAAAAACTTTTGATCATTAAGTGATCATTAATTGAATTAAGCACCAATTTTTAAAAAAACTCAAGAGACAATGAGATCTCTTAAGCGTAAATTAACTTAAAAATGGAAGAAACAAGTAATAAATTCGAAACAAATATTTTTTTCTGATACATCCACTCTCCATCATCAGCGCAAAATCGATAAAATCAAGCAAAGGAACGATTTCGCGCCTCAAATAAAAACGAGAGCTACAATTCTTGAAAATTTTATACAAGAAATGCGCATAATTTATTCATACTCAAATATACAAATCTACCTCGTTACTATGCGTCGCACGCAATATAGTCCGAAACAGCCTCAGTGTTCTCTACGATCGTGATTTATTGATCACAAACAGAATTCGGAAGGCCGGCGATATGGCGCGTGTCTTATCTCGATACCGAATGCTTGTTCCGGTGAAATTCGGTGCGGATTATTGTCTTACAGCAACAATAAACGAGTCGATTCGTGGCGCATTTACATGAGGCACTTGCAGATGCGGGAAACTGAAACGGGGTCGCGTCGAATAGATAATTACCGTGAATTCTGCGCGCCCCGGCGGGACTAACTAATCGCAACTCACGGCAACCGCTAACTTTCCACACGCCGCTAATGTATCATCGACCTATGCGAATTTCGAGAGCCCATGAGTATGTGCGTTGAATACATATATTATATATATAACACAAGGAATGCTTTTAATCTATCCACCAGGAATATTTAATAACTCATTAGTAGGAGCGAGATAAATCCTTTATGCATCTGTTCAACAATAATAAACCAAATTTAATTTCAGCATTTTCTTAATAACGTCTAGTACCAATTGACATGTACTGTTTTTAGTTAATTGCAACTAATTATACTATTATTAAAAGAATTTACTTACTTATAATCGTAATTGAAATAGAAATTTTGGAAATAATATTTTATTTCACAAAATCTTTTTTTTCTTTGAAAATGTAAAAATATAAGTAGAACAAATGCAATGGTATTAATATAGTTGTAAAAAAGTATTCTATTATCTTCTGATCCTAGTGTTTTTTTTATCCTAATACTAATAATTGAAATATAAATTATTATATATATGTAATTTTTATTATAAATGATATTTATGTAGAAAAAAAATCTTCTAAAATAAACGATTCAATTATTTTCTGGATAAAATATGGTTATAACTCACAATTTATGAAAATATTTTAGATTTCTTTTTTATATAATATATGTTATAAAGATTCAATCTAAGTATTTTCCGTATATTCAAAAATTATTTCGCAACTTGAAACATGTAATGATATAAGACATAGTTTGTGCATTCTCTCTCATTCGATAAAAAAAAATTAAATAAAGAAATATGCACGACGAACGTAATTATTCGCGTGAATTGTCATTATATGGCGATAGTTGGAATTTGGACATCGTATCGCGCTGCTTTCATTCACATCGATAGATTAACGTATCATTGACAATCCCGTATCACAAAAGCGTCTAGTCGACTCCCGTAACAAATAGATGCACCCTATTGCTAGAGAGGCGCGCACTTGACGATGCGTAGCTTTTCCCTGCGTTTACCGCCTGTAATTACATTATTGTGTCGCTACATCTGATTGTAACACGCGAGCAGTCATAGAGAGAATGCCAATTATCACGCTAATTACGATAAAACTAACCAAATGATCAATGAAGATGGACTGAAATTTGTATTACTTTATTGCGTTTAATAATATCCACATTTTCTTCAAACAGAAAGAATTGTCATGCATTAATCGTGAGCTTAAAAAAACAATTTATTCGAATGGATTATTTAAACAGTTGCATTTTCATGTGTTTATCTTGTGACGAATATTTTAGTAACTACATATTTGTTTGACACACATTTTTATACTCTCTTATTCATATATTAGTCTGTACATATAAAGTGTCTGGAATATAAGAGATGTATATTTGCATATTCTAAAGAGAAAGATGTACAGAAATGTTCATTTATTTATTTTGAGAAATTTTTTTTCCTTAATATTATCATCGCTTTATATATGTGGGAATTCCTCGTTAATACTTTTTTTGTGAAAAATCTATCATTTTTACAGACCGTATACATCGCATACTAGCGCCGACCTTAGTTATATCTGCTCTTTGAAAAAGAAAATGAGATCTTTTCTGTTCCATAAAGATTCGCATGTTCCTCTCTTTTTATATGTTAAATAAAATTATTTAACAAAAAGTTTTTCATAAATAATAATAATGTTTAATATATAATAATAATGTTTAGTAATAATAATGTTTTCAACAAATAATAATCTCTTTTATAAAAATTTAAATGCAACTAAAATATAAATTGGCTGCACTCTTTTGTTATTATCCTGTTATCAACTGTTTATATTTTTGATGCGTTACTGATCCTGCAAGTACACATATAGTCATATGCTTCGATGTAGTCACCGATTTATATAAGGCCTACCGCGAAGATTTCTCATTCGTATCGTAGCCAGTTATCGCGTTGTCTGCCCACCGGAACGAACTGTTCAGCGTGCTGTTACAAAAGGCAGGACGTATGCTCCCGGTATACAGCCGGCAAGTAATTTCAAGGGGGATTCAACGAAGCATTTGCATGCACTGTTACGCTGACGAAGAAAACAAACTCACGACATTACGCAATCGGCTTCTTCGACTTGTCTTGAGAGAAGAGCGCTCTCCTCAAATTGCATCTGATACGGAATACCAGAAATTTTTCCTCTGTGAGTCATCAGGTATGATATATCTAACATGTATAATATGTTTATCGTGTCACTGCGCATATTTACGTGTATAATATCAATAATTAAAATACGAATTACTTCACCAATAGTGCATAGAACAGAAAGGAAAAAATTGCAAATAGCTATAATTAACTTTTGATAAGATAAACTTATGTCTGTCATTTAATAAATGATAATAATTCTAATATATACATATAGAGATAGAGGATATTCTATTTTAAATAAATGCATTGATACTTCTAAGAATTAAGACTTATGTCGAAAAAATGTTTCGTATAAAAGTTTTGATTTTTGAGAAATATCAATGCGTTATTTAAAATAGGACATTCTCTTTATACATGTATATTTATGCATCCACCCTTCTTGTATTTTAAACTCGTTAAGTGGTCAAACTTGTTGTTTGTACTCTAGTCTTCGAGAGGTCGTCTCTGAGCATTATCAAGGATTTGTTTGTAAACAACGACGAACATTTATTAAAGGACCCCGCACCCAATCAATGGAATTTGGTTCCCGGCCAAATTTGCTGAAACTGTAGTATGTTGTTCATTATGACCTCCTGATCAAAAGTCTCAATGGACACAAGGTCCAAAAATCAATGATTTTCGAGATACTGAACTTCAAAAGTTCGATTTTTAGCTTTTTACATGTATGCAAGTGAACGACGAAATCGGGTTTGCGATCTTAATATACGTATAACTGTAAACATGTGGACGTGGATGTGAAGGCGATGGTAGTATTGAATTGACAAGTATACTGATTTTGAAAATCAGCCATTCTTTATAACCTATAAGCGACACAATTAGTGCCCGCTCTTAGCGCAACCCAGGATCAACCATGAGGAGGTGGCGAGCATACTGGTCCCTGTGTGTGTGTGTGTGTGGGCGCGCGCGCGCCACTGCTATATAGCAAGGTGGAATAACACATAAACAAACACGTGTGTGATCAAACACATACACATGTATAGACTGTTTACATAAGTGTGAACGTGCGTATAAGGAAGTGTGCGCGTAAGAATATGTGTATCTGCGCGCGCGCGCGCCCACACACACACACACACACAGGGACCAGTATGCTCGCCACCTCCTCATGGTTGATCCTGGGTTGCGCTAAGAGCAGGCACTAATTGTGTCGCTTATAGGTTATAAAGAATGGCTGATTTTCAAAATCAGTATACTTGTCAATTCAATACTACCATCGCCTTCACATCCACGTCCACATGTTTACAGTTATACGTATATTAAGATCGTAAACCCGATTTCGTCGTTCACTTGCATACATGTAAAAAGCTAAAAATCGAACTTTTGAAGTTCAGTATCTCGAAAACCATTGATTTTTGGACCTTGTGTCCATTGAGACTTTTGATCAGGAGGTCATAATGAATAACATACTACAGTTTCAGCAAATTTGGCCGGGAACCAAATTCCATTGATTGGGTGCAGGGTTCTTTGGAGTAGTTGTAAAACTATGCAAACATGTTATTTACAGATCAATTCTATTATTATTTACGAGTGTATTTTTTACATATGTTCTATTTATTAAAAGTTCTTGCATTCCACAAAGTGTGTATTATTTTATGAATGCTATCGTGATTGAAAATAACGTATGACAGGCAGTTGTGTCGCGTGCGTTCGAGTTTATTGATATCGATCGATGCAATATAAACAATATACATATATATTATATTACACACACACACACACACACACACACACACACACGCACGCACACGCACACGCGCACGCGCACACACGCACACGCACACGCACACGCGCACGCGCACGCGCACGCGCACGCGCACGCGCGCACACACACACACACACACACACACACACATATATATATGCAAGCTATTTGATTTTAAAAATAATTAAAACATTAAAAATTAAAAAAAAAAAAAGAATTTGAGAACTAAAACTCTTCATGTTTCACATAAGCAAAATTGAATAATTTTCCAATTATCAGTCATTGGAAAGTATAAATACTAGAGCGATGTTTTCCGCAGATCAAATATGGCATAAACAAGGAGATTAATACGAAGACTGATCTGAATTTTGCAGAGTCATCGAATTTATTCGCAAAACATCGCGCACGTTAATTGAATCCTTTGTGATGTTTCAATTCTATTAAAAGATGATATAGAACTGCTGGGGTGTCCAAAATATTCTGCAAGCGTATTATAAGAAAACGGTCCTTTTGAGGGGACGAATAATCGAGAATAGCGCGAAAGCAATTTTAAGCTTGATTTATCGTCGATCTCTAAAGGAAATCGCGATTCGCTTGACGCCCGCAGGGTTCTGTGCATGAGAAGAACAGGGGTGTCCTTCTTTCCTTAATCCTAGAAGAGAAGAAGGTGTGACGATGAGACTGGAATTTTATTTTCGGTGAAGAGGAGATAACGATTCATCTCGAAGGCAGCTCGGCATATCGGTTTTCGATTTGCTGCCGGTAATTTTAAGGGAATGGATCGAACGGCTAAAATTTGCACTTGAATTGCTACGATATAGCGCATTGCGTTATCCGATTATGTTAGTAATCCGAGATGCGGCTACGTGGTTAACCATAGTTATATAATTCTACAAGACTAATATATACATATATATATATATATATATATGGATATTGCATAATTTCTTTCAGCAATATAATATTTATTCAAAAAAGAATCTGCATATTTTACGCATCTTTATTCATTTTCCTTGTCTCTTGTATAATTATGTAATATATATATATATATATATATATATATATATATATATATATATTTCGTTGCCTCTTGTATAATTATGTAATATATATATATATATATATATATATATATATATATATATATATATTACATAATTATACAAGAGGCAACGAAAACGAATAAAGATGCGTGAAAGGTGCAGATTCTTTTTTGAATAAATATTATATTGTTGAAAAAAATTACGCAACATGCATCTGAATCCTCACGTATTTAAAAATCAGTAATAAAAATGGAAAGGTATGACTCAATGTGAAAAATTTGTCATTTCTTTAAAACATAATGTACATGTCATTAATACTAGAGTATGTCAACAAGGCACTATCTCAAGTACAAATGTATTCGTCACTCAGAAACAATATTCTATTATCATTACTTATTATCATACTTTAACCTTGCAAGTGAAGATTATTTTTCAGTTGAAAAAAGTCCCATTTTAGCTGCGCAGTATTCGGGCCAAAATTCAAAACCAAATATCAGCGGAAAGGTTTTATGGTTAAACAAAATACGCATTGATGCAATCTGAAGCGGCTATGCAAAACAGCTGTCGGCGGGCAATAGAACGCGTGTTATGATGCCCGTCCGATTTCGTCCACCGTAACGTTCTATTCGGTAATGCGGATTTGCGTTCGACATGTTTACGGAAGTGTCCGGTCGCGAATCGCGAATTTAATCGTGAGTGATGAACGATGAATTGTTTTAATAAAAAAGTATGCAAAATATGCAACTTTTTTTCAACAGACGAGTTTATTGATTCTATCTGAATGATCGTTCTCTATTTTCTAACATGGAAATAATGCTTTCAACAGTTATGAAAATTCTCGATGTAACTCTCAGATATATTTTCGACATTTTTGGATAATATTACAATGCCACCAATTAGCATCATTTAGCAATACTAAAAATCCCAAACGTATGCTTCTCTCAAAATATTAATAGTTAAAATATTAACTTGAAAAACATAAACTAAAAATTTGAAAAATATTAAATTTTACAAGAATAATAAATTTGACAACAATTTCTTGAAAATGTGACTTATATAAAAAGTAGTAATTTATATACATATATGTAACATATATTCCCTAATGTAAAAACAACTAATTTTAATACAAATGCAATTTTTATGTTTTTGAGGAAAAAAGAAAAAACAAAGAAAAGAAATTAATACTTTAAAAAATAAGAAATTATTTAAAAATCTGAAAGCTTTTGTAGATTTCTATTAAATATCATAGAAAACAATAGTAATTATAAAAATAAATATAAAAATTTGGCAAGAAATAAAATAAAGAAGTGGTTATTGAATTTTATATAAGGATCTTACATAAAACATCTGATACGTCACAACTATATATTTGCCTATTTTCCTCAACGACTAGTAAAGATAACTTATAATTAGGCCATAAATATTTCTTGTCTTTGTAATAGAGTTAATAAATAAAATATAGACATAATAAATAGTTATCATTGATTATTTAGTTTTCACTAGTATGCACGCATTATTGTTTAAATATAAAATTCTCTATGTTTTACGAATCATAAAATTTAAATAAATAAAAAAATAAAGAAGTTTTCACCAAAATTATCTACTTAAATATCATTTGAAACAAGTTCATCCTATTCATTTTTGTGAAAATCTTGTTTCGGCTGTCGAATATTATCAATTTATGACAGATATGTTATGTTGTCGAACAGATTATTCAAAAAACTCAATCAATCTATAATATAAAAGCGTTTACATGTCAACGCTGATTTTGGCATTATAAATCGATGAATGTGTGCAAGAGACTGGATGCAGTCGATAAATAAAGTGAAGTGAACACGGAATGCAGGAGCTTTGGGGAGTTAAATAAAATGACAAAATGCATCCGCATTTGCGAAAAGCTCTTTCTCTTCCCCTCTCCCCTTTCTCTTTCTCTCCTTCTTTTTGCCTTTTTTCTTCGTAACGCACCAACCGCATGTGCAACCGATGATATCCTGCATACTGCTCAGCTGCGGTTAACGAAGTTCAATCTACTGATTTCAATAATATCGTGTAATTTACATCCCGAGTACAGTCGAAAAACGAATCACGCGCAAAACGAACGGGGTTCTCGAGATACGAATTGGAATTCGTATGCAACGAGATTTCGCAGTGCGCTCTCAATTATTTCCGACGCGGTGTCGTTATTATTTCCGCGAATGGTGTTTACAAGTTTGTGTTGCGCCGCGTCGTTTCTCTGAATTTTGTATATTTTCCACGAGCGATAGAATGATTCGCCGAATTATCCGGTTGACAATGCACAATGCGTCCTGTTAAATAATGCGTGAATCGAACGGATTTCGCCCAAAATTTCCAACGATAAGTGCAAGCAACAAATTTCGCGCGAATCAACGCGTTTTCACCGATGTGTATAGTTCATTAATATAATTCATGCCTTTCACGTGTCATTATTAATTTTAATAATCTACCGATAAATATGAATTTGCATACCCATCGAATCGCATCACGATTAACAGCAGTACTTATCCTCATTTTTATAAAGCATTACAAGGTGAAAAATTTTTCGCATTTACAAAGATATATAAACTATTACAGAAACTGTAAATCCACAATATATTCATAGTATTAGTGAAAGTACGAATTATAATACAAGTTAAATTTAAATGCAAGTTATATCATGATGATTATATCGACATAATGTATCTCTTATCTCGTACATATATATATATATATATATATATATATATATATATATATATACGAGATAAGAGATACATTATATCGATATAATCATAATATTATTATCTCTATTCACGCAATCAAATTGGGAGAAGTAATGTTTGCAGCCTCGGTGCATACAGGTACTCGATATCATGACAATATGAGCAGAGATTGTCCCCGATGCACCCGCCTATTTCTAATTGCGATGAACAGTTTATCATATACAGCACGGATGTCCGTGTCGATTGTGCCAAACCGCTTCGATAGTTATATTAAAATATATACCGGTGTGTGCGGGACGAGAATTATATCACCATCAATCGTATATGATATCACCGCTGTATAACAAAATTTATATAGAGCAGCACGACGTTTATACGCCATTTATCAGTCATTAGAATCCGATCGGACAGCTGTCTATTAGCACTGTTTTTAATTAATTACATGCTTGTAAATAAATCTTGGGTGCTCTCTTTTCATGCGATTAATATCGCATATCATTTGACAATTTACTTTCCGGCATTTACGAATACTTTTTATAAGCTTGAGAGTTATATTTCAACTGAGACTGATTTAACATTGACTATCATTTTCCAAACGATCTATTTCGTTATCGCGCACATTTTGCAGCGAGCTATGAAAACGCATCATTTCCATTCTTGCTTTACCGCATTGCGGAAAATTAGTTTCACGAGTTGTGTAATTTGCCAGATAAGAGTATTTCGGAACTTTTGATAAATAAAGAATTTTACACAGTGGAAGCGTCCATTTGTAATTAAGAGACGTAATCATGGCGAAACTGACGTGTAAGTTTCGCAAATCTACAAAGATTTAACAGATACGTGCAAAATTGCATTGGCGTATCCCGTGGGAAATCTGCAAGCATATGCCGAACGCACGCGCGAATCTGCATTTGTACGTGCGAGAGGTATCGGGGGCGCGCGCCTTAGTGTTTTCAATTTCCTGCGTTTTCGGAGGGACGACGACGACGACGATGCCGACGACGATGCCGAACAGACGTAGCGGCACGTTCCGTTCATCGACGTGCGGCTACGTGACGAAAATAACGATACCGTCTCGTAAATTTCGCTGCGTGTCTCGCAAAAAGCCGAGATCTCGCGGCGGCAGATAAGCGTCTCTCTGACAATGAGTGAGAAACACGGCTGTGACAATCCGCACGTGGCGACCGCGCGACACTCAACAAGAGAGACACACAAACACGTATTGCCACAAAATTGAATATATCACACTTCTCCTTATCCTATATCTTATTCGTCGTTGTGACCCCCTGCCATCGCCAACGAGAATGGTGACAATGACAACAACTAGCCTGTCATGATCGAGATTACCTCTTGCGAGCCGAAAATTTAGCTAGAATATAAAACATTTAAAGATTAAATGTTTTTTAAAGCATTAAATATCAAATTGATTCAAAACTCTATTTCATTTTTTTCTACGAGTGTTTCTTAATCATTACGAAGTCGATAACGAAAGAAACTATTGTCATGCGTAGAACGACTTTCTTTTTCGTATCCATTAAATTTTTCACCTTTCTAACGGCAGTCTAATTTCACGACAGGTACGTATAAGAAAGTCGGCAGAGTGGAAGCAAAACCTTACGTGAGCGATCGTAATCAACGGTGCGATATTTCGCGGAAAAAAAATTACAAAAAAAATTACAAAAAAATTACAAAAAAACTTATGACGTAAAGAGGAGCGGAGAAGAGGATAACGTTCAATTATTGCTCACACATTCATAATTACGTCAATAAATTTCGCGCAATAGTAGATATACTGTGTGTATACTTGTGTCAATTCAACAAGATTAAAGTCCAAAGCTCAAAAGAATTTTGTTCATGTGATTATCTCTCTCAAGCTGCGCTTACTCATCTTTATTATATATTATAATTTTATAACAATTCAAATTCAAATATATTCAAATATATTACATTTTCTAAGAAAAAGTTGATAAAAATAAAGTGAAGATCTGTTAGTGAGACTTGCACAAGATAATGATGCAGATATGAATTTAGATTACTATTTATCGCGAAACATATTTTCATTGTGTTTGAAAAAAGATATTGTAAATGGATTTAAGAATATACAACAAAATATGTATTATTATAAAAATTAATTGATTATTTTTTGAAGAAAAATGAATAATGATGTTAACAATAAACAAATCATGATTTAAAGAACATTCTTAATTATAAGTATAAAGTCATCCACAATTGCAAAATTTAAAAAATCTTAAACATTTAGAAATTAAAACTTTATTATAATTAAAAAAACAAATCAATTTTAGAAGACAAATAATTCAAAACAACAGCGATAAATAATTGCAATGAAAAGTTTTAGTACTGTATGTTGTGAGATTTAATATAATTAAATATAACATGAGTAAATAGTTAACTTCCGTCTCCAATTAGTATTTATACTAAATTGCCATCTAATAGAATTGAAATTTTACGTCCAGAAATGTATGTAGAACAAATTTTTGAAGAGGGAGATAGTATGTCAGTTATTAAATTAATATACAACAAGAGGATATTCAATTATGCCATATAAGTACGATCCATTAATGATATATTAAGAGGAAACCATGATGATCCATAATGTCTTTCCATACAATAATTATAAGTAAATATTTAGTGCTAATATTTTACAAATTATATTTTTATTCCACTATATATATAGTAGAATAAATATATATATATATATATATATATATATATATATGATTTTTTTATTTAATTGTACCAAATAATTATTATATTTAGACGTTAGCTCAAAAAGTAAAAAAATTATGTTACTTTAAGCATATATGTATATTATTTAAGATATACTGTCCGTAATAAATATAAATCAATGTCAAATACATATTTATGAATATAATATGTTTAAAAAAAAATACGACATACATAAATACAAAGTTATAATTAACAGGATTAAATACATATAAAGACATAAAATATAAAATAAGTTTCCAAAAAAAACTTTCATCTCTAATACAATACAAATTTTTGAAAATATTCTTAAGTCTCTAATACAATAAAAATTTTTGAAAATATTCTTAAGAAATATGATATGATATATAATATTTTGCATAATTTCAATGTATTTATAAAATATTTGCATCAAGTTAATATAAATATATTGTTAGCTACACGCAATTGGTAGTTATATTTTTATATTGCAAATTGTCTTTTTTTTTCCTTAATCGCTCTTTTGAAAAATTCAGTATGATATAGTAAATAAAAAAATCAATTTTGATTTTAATTTATTATAATTTTGAGTTTAAACTATTACATAAACATATATATCAACTTATCAAATAAATGCTTTAAAGGGAACGTTGATTTGGAAATTACACATTTTTCACATTTTGTGCATTGTCAAATACAATGCTATGTAAATGCTCATTTGTCAGAATTCGTCCTTGTTTTTTAAAATAATAGAATGTGCATTACTTAAAATCGTATTACTGATAAATTTGCGGAAAGTCTATCAACATATGTTCCCGATATACATGTGATACTACTGTTACAAATCACATTGCGTTATTCAGTTGTCGAAGAACTACTGAGGAAAATAGTAAAATGTTCTTACTCTGAGGATAGTGAAATTGATCATATTTTCAGGTACGATACATAGTGAACAAAAACTAAATATATAAATAGAAACATATAATAAGAGAGCTTTGTAGCTGAATAAACGAATTTCAAAGCAAATAATTAATTCTTCAGTCCGGAAAGAATCTACAGATTTAAGTAAACATGCAAATTCATATAAAAACTTAGAATTTATTTGAATTTCGATTTAATCGATTTTATAGATGATATTTTCTTGAAAATACTCATAACGTAAATTGTTAAAAAATAAATGATATGCTTCGGTCACTGAAAAATGCGGTAAAATAAAAGTGAAAATAAATTTGCAATGTTTTTATATAAGTAGACATTATGAGAAAGACACGTAATGAAACACTATCAGTCAAGTAAGATGATAAATAAATAAATTAACATCTCAACTGATTCGACTGTAATCATCACAACACGTGCAGTCAGAGTTATATTATATATGTATAAAAATAGTATCATATATGCAAACAGATGAGATTACCGACTGATAAGATAATTCGGTTGATAAGATTATTGCAATTAATATATAAGTAAGCGTTTTCTTTGATCAAAAATTAATATATTCTATTATGCACTTTCATTTTCAGACAACAGGCACTTACGTATCATTACAAATGCTGCGCGCTATAACTCTGATCATCATATTTGTTGCAGTAAAAGGTAATGTTTAATACACGCGATCGCATTTGACGCTTTAATTTTAAATGAAAAGTTCTTTAATCATAACGACAGTAAAATTGTTTTACGAAAAAGAGATCACATAATCTTTTATTTCTTATTTGAACGTTATCAATAATGTAATATAATAATTTTCGTTATTTATAGCCTTTTACATTTAGTACACTTAGTAAAAAAAAAAAAAGAAAATATTATATATAAAATATCTTCTGAAAAATTTTATGCTTAAATCGTCCTCCATGTTCTATATATCTAATCTTGAAACAATTGCATTCATAATGTTTTATTTTACGCAACAAAGATATAGCTTAAGTCTCATTTAAATGTACTTTAAAACTGCAAATGTTTAAAAAATTTCCTCAAGAATTTTTTTAACATTTTAAACAATTTATTTAAAAATTCTCGCATACAATCAATGAAAGATAAAAGTGAAGACTATTAAAAAAAATTATTATAAAACCAAACTAATTTGATGACATCTTTGATCCTCTTTTTTCAGAATTTTCATTACTTCAATAAGAAGGATGGACGTGATAGTTTAAAAAATATTATGACATTTATTTATATATATTAAATTTAATTAAATTTAATAATTTATATATATTAATTTATATATATTAAATTTATCTTGTTGTAGGCGATGGATGCATGCGACTTTCATTCGGAAAAAATGGTAATGTGTGTGTCTGTAATTCGACATATTGTGACACAATAAAGGTGCCGCAATTGCAACAGGACCAATTTCTCTGGTATACTTCCACCAAAGATGGCAAAATGATGGAATCTTCTATTAACAATTTTTCTACCGAAAATGAAGATAAAAATATATCTAAAGTTCTCACGTTAGACAGTAATAAGAAGTATCAACCAATATTTGGATTCGGTGGAGCAATGACTGATGCCACCGCACTCAATATTAGAACTCTTAGTAATGAGACTCAACACAAATTACTCGGGTATGTGACTGGTTTTATTTAAGAACAGCGACAAATCTGTCTAAAGAGCAATAAAAATCGAGGAGCAGAATATTAATGATATAATTAATTTTAATAAATTTTAAATATATATATATATATATATATTTGTCGTTTTTCATAGAAAACAAGTAATAACAGTAGCATTATCAACGCTATTATTTTGTGAATGACTTCAAACTAGATAAAATTCAAGTGCCACTTGCATTTTAAATATCATTTTAATCTATTTTGTTCTCCGATTTTCTCTATTTGATTTCACAAAACTAAATTTTTCATAACTCTTTCCTCTAATAGCAAAGTTTTTATTCCTTTATTCTAAAAATTTTTTTTAGAAAACTCATTAAAAAAAAATATCTATTTTAAAGATTTACTTTAATAGAAGTAAAGCGAAAATTTTAATAAACATTAATAAATATAATCTGGTGAAAGCAATTATAAAACAGTTTCCTAAGAAAAGCATGTTAATTCTGACCGGAATAATCTCATTATCTCTTTTTTTGCTTAGTTAGTAGAAAAGTTGATGAATACGAATTGCAGATTATAAGTCTTTAGGATGAGATAAATATACATCTATATAGTATTGAAATTGAACGAAATGCATTAACTGAATAATGTATTGAAATGGTATGAAACCTAACAACTATTCGGGGCAAAATGATTTAACAATGATGTTCGGATTCTATGAAATTGTCGCAAATTTATTTAATAAATTAGGATTAAACCGATTTCTCATGATCATTTCTCACATGTAGTTATTCATTTTCAGGTCGTATTTTGGTTCTACTGGTATTGGATATACATATTGCCGCATACCTATCGCGGGTACGGATTTCTCAACAAGATCATATACATACGACGACGTACCCAACGATATTAAATTAAGTAATTTTAGACTTGTGGAAGAAGACGACTATAAAATTGAGTATCTACATCATATCAAAAATATTATGTCCGGCCCAGAGACTCTAAGGATATTTACTACTTCGTGGTCTGCCCCGGCCTGGATGAAAAATACCAACAACATAAAATGGGGTAATTTTAGATAAAATACAAAATATTTCTCGAGAAAATCAGATCTTTTACAAAACTATTAATTAATAAATGGATATTTTTTTCAACAATAAAATATGATTAGGGAATTAATTTTTTTTTACCTATAAATATGCTAATACGAGAGATAAATAAGACGTTACAATAATTATGGATATAAGATATATAATGCACAATGATTCAACAGGAGCTTTGAAACATGAATATTATCAAATTTACGCTGATTACATCAAAAAATTTTTTGACGCGTATAAAGAGCGTGGTATAAACATATGGGGCATGACGCCTGGTAATGAGCCATTAGATGGACTTGTGCCATTCTTCCCTTTCAATTCTATGTTGTGGTTACCCAGAGAAGAGGCCAACTGGGTTGTAAATCACTTAGCTCCGACTTTGTCTAAAGCTGGATACAAAGATCTTATCTATATTGCAATGGACGATCAACGTATGTTATTACCATGGTATGTCGAAATAATGTTTACAAATCGGAAGGCTGCAGAGGTATTTTCCGGCACTGCAGTTCATTGGTATACAGATATGCAATTTTCACCGGACAGACTGACTCGGACGCATGATAAATATCCGGACAAGTTTATATTAATGACTGAGGCAAGCACCGGTAAGCATAACTTATTATTTGTTCCATAATAAATAATGAGAAAATAATAAAAAATTGTAATAATCTTTTTCAAGAAACCTTAAAATATTTATGTAATTTTCACAGGTACCTTTAATACCAATCCTTTTGAACCAAGAGTATCGATGGGATCATGGGAGCGAGGAGAACAATATGCATTAAATATAATAGAGGTTTGTTTATATATCAAATTAATAAATTAATATTTTTAACCGAAAGATATACTTGCCTCATTTTAGATTTAGTTTAAATTAATTAATAAAAAACGTTTTTAATATAAGCAATATATATAAAATTTAATATAAAATAAGAATCTATCCAAAGTTTTTAATCTAACTTTAAGCACGTCGAAAATTTTTACAAGTACCAAAATTTAAATATAGTATTGTTTTTACATATACTAAAATTTAAATATAGTATTAATTAATATATTTTGAATTTGATCTGGCATTATATGAAATTTTACCATATAATATGTGTGTGTGTGTGTGTTAAGTTTATTATATAAGAAAAACAGAGTATTATAGATATTATTTTGAGATATTTTGTTTTAAATAAATTTAAATTTTTAAATTTTACTTAAATTTTTAAATTAATTTAAAATTCCGACAATATATTTCCAGAATTTATCACATTGGGTGAGTGGATGGATAGATTGGAATTTAGCGCTCAATAAGATTGGTGGACCAAATTGGGCTGAAAATTATGTGGATTCACCTATTATTGTGATACCGGAGAAAGATCAGTTCTATAAACAGCCTATGTTTTATGCGATTGCTCACTTTAGCAAATTTGTGCCACGCAACTCTCATGTAATCTTTTCCACATTAGAAGAACATTCATTTGAGAAAAAAAATATTAAATCGATAGCCTTCTTGACCCCCGAACAAAAAATTATAATCGTAATTGTTAACAAGTTAGTAAACAATTTATATCACTAATCTCGACATGATATGTAATAATATAATTTATTCTTAAAAGAATTTAGAAGATCATTCTCTAATTATTTTTTAATTAAATTGGCGCATATTTTTATTTTCTTAATACATGTATAATCTATTAAGTTTTGTAAAATATATAATCCAAAATTTTTTTCTGTTACAGAGGTGATAATCCTATTGCTTTAACAATCAAAGACATAGTCGCAAGGAAAACAATAAGTGTAACTCTACCTGGAAAATCTTTCCATACAATATCATATTTGGCATAAAAGTAATATTGAAACTTATATGTATATTCTGTAAATTATAAATGGAATATCTGTGAAATTTATGAAATTTCTCACTTTTCTTAAAGAAAAAAACGAAACCTCTTGTACAACTTTTTTGTAAGGAATGAATATGGATTGTATGTTGTATGGAAGTAGATGTGTTATAAAAGTTGACAATTATAATTATTTTTTAATCATTGATATATTTATGCATTCAATATGTAATGCTATACGTACTTGTAATTATGGATAATACGTTTCTGCCCATCGTCCTACCTTTCTCTTCTTGGGATTCGTTCGTAAACATCTCGGTATATAACCTGGCAGATGATCATCTAATCTACGTTTGAACATTCTGATACCATATTCCCATGGTTCTCGTTTCTTATCCATTGGACGAGTTTTATGTCGTATAAGATAGATCTTCTGCCAATCATATATTTCTGGTATTTGTCTAAAAAGAAATATGTTACAAATTAATAAATATAAATATTCCTATTATTATTATGTCATTAATTTATTTTTAAAATAGAGTTTATATATATACAATTATTAAAATAATATTTTGTGTTAATAATTTTGCAAAAAAATATAATGTTATTATATTAATTAAAAATATAATATTATTATATTAAATTATTATTAAAAATATTATTATAATATTAATATTATTTATTGTTACACACCTGTCTCTTGGCCTGTTACATACAAGATGCTTATACTGTTTCTCAAGCCAATTTCTTCTATTATTACCTCTTATATCAGCTATTATTTTGATCACTCGCCCTAAATATGGTTTTAAATCTATATCTATCCTTTCTTCAGGCATATTTGTGTAAAATTTGATCAAAGTCTTGAGGACTTCTTCATTTAAGTCATGAACTTTTTCATTTTCTATCTTATCAAATAATTTTATTGGCTCTGTAATCCAACATATATTACGTTTTGGATTTTCACTGATGTATTCAGAGTGTACTAATGTAGTATTAAGTTGATAAACACAGAATGACCACCATTGCCCATCTGTTATAACTGTTTGAGTGATTAAGGGATATGTAATATCATTAAAAGTAGAAAAACCTGAAATTTTATACACATATATATGAAATTAATACTTACTTAAATTATCTTTTAATTTAAATATAATAAAACATAACATATAGATATAGATTGATATAGATACCTTGATAACAAGCTTGCGACAATAACCAACTATAAGATGCTAATATTGCCTGTACAGTAAGTGCTTCAGATGTATCATTATATTCTTTTGGTCTTCCTTGCAAATTCGTGCAATCATGATAAGATAAGAATCCAAACTCATTTTTATCACCAGGCCAAAATCCAGGAATATTAGTCAAGTGTCTTCGATCAAGATTATAAGTCAATACCTTTGGACATAACTTAAATGTTGGTACATCCAAATCTGGATTTTGACATTCGTTTAGAGAAATAACCTCTTTTAGAGGATGCTTGTATCTCAAATGCATGGCAGGCTGACCTAGATATTGAACAGGCAAATCTACCAGGTCATCAACAAAATCTTTCAAATGTGCATATCTCTTTCTGTTTTGCTTCATAAAAGGGGGAGGTTCTACACCACCAGCAAACCAAGATGCTTCCAATCTCGGTTTAATATCAATTTCAGCTTGTAATAAATGTGGATACATAGAAGAGAGATGTATCAGCATTGTCCTATTAACTTTTTGAATGAGTGCTTGACATATATTATTATCTATTTCTACTTTCTTGTCTAAATTTGCAATATTTTCATCCAGCAACATATTAGTTTTAATTTCGTGCTCTCTTCTGCAACATTATAATATATATTCACATAAGAAGGATAACTTTCAAATTTATTATAATTTGAATATAAGTAAATAATTGTAAATAGTCGATAATACTAACTGATAATTAATATATATTTGTATACAATATTTGAATACTTGAATAATTCTTTACATTAAAAGTAAAAAAATGTTTTTAATTAACAACAAAATATAATAGAAATATATATTAACCTTCTGATACAATATTCAAAAATTATATTATCTTCTATGTCATGTTTTATTGCTTGTACAATGCTATCTAACTGCTCAGTGGAAATTACATCATTATAGTATGCTGGAAGACCAGGCTCTTTGATGACATGTGTCCTCGTAATATACTGTGCATGTGACAAAGAATTGTATGGTATTGAATGTTCATTCAAGAGTAACGACTTCCAACCATAATATCGTGGCATATTAAATTCGAATAGTTTCTCTTCCACAGTTTGTATGCTCTTGATCTTTTCATGCCAAGCTTGTTTTTTTCTCTTCGAATTAGCTTTATAACTAAACTCTTCGATAGGTAGATACATCGGCTCCGCCGTCTTTTCGACTTCATTCTTCACTTCGCTAATAGCGGAGGTACTATATCTCACCTGTTTCCCATATTTCGTTATCGTATTATATAGTAATTTCTGTCGAATTTGAATAAACATATTTCTAAATAGAAGTGACGATAAAACAACCTCTCGCGATTCCAAATATTGTTCCGATTTTCTTGAAAAGATGAGTTTCCAATAGAACTTGAACAACAAGGGTGTGTTCGGAAATTATATCAAAATAACGCTTTATTAGCCTATCAAGATAAAAATTCTTTTTGTTCTGATTGGTCAATCAAATGCTACTGTATGTAAGTGAAGAGCAGATTTTCGAACGTAATTCTTTATGATCTCGCCTTTATGTCAGTTTACATCTCTCGTAGATACATGGGCCTGTTCTTTTTAGCTGCACTGCTGCACTAGTTCAATTAGTTAGAGTGAAAGAAAGTATGTTTGTCTCTTTCCAACTTATTGCACTAGTGCAGCAGTGCAGCTAAAAAGAACAGACCCCATGTTATCGAGGAAAGTGGCGTGCACAACGAGTACATTATTTAGTATAATTTTTATATAATATAAGAGTGCTTGTAAAACAAGCAAAACGTAAATAAAAACTCGTATATAAAACAAATGTTTGCAATAATGGAAAAAGTGCGAAGATATGAGAAAATTGACTTTTTAGGCGAAGGACAGGTTATAAAATGTTTTTTATCATTTTCGTAATTTTATATATATTGTTTAATGTACGTGTATTTGACTTTATATTATTTTGTTTTATTTCTAATACTATAATATATATGTATATATATATATATATATATATAATATATATACTATTATATATATATATTTAATATAAAGAATTATTTTCAACCGTTCAAATACTGTTATTTATTAATTACTGATTAGTATTATTGATTATTTACAATTATTTATTTATTATTCATTTATAATTATATATATATATATATATATTTTTTTTTTTTAAATGCTTTTACTTATAGAATATACTTATAGAATATATATAATTTAATATTATATATACAATATTATAAATATATAAATATATTATTATATATTTCAGTTTGCCACAGTTTATAAAGCGAAAGATGTAGAAACAAATAACATAGTGGCTGTGAAAAAGGTTACTTTTTTATTATAAAAGATATATTTTGTATATAATTTATATTATACTTGTATTAATTTTTTTATATTTTTAGATCAAAGTCGGAAGTCGTGCAGAAGCCAAAGATGGCATAAACAGAACTGCTCTACGAGAAATCAAATTACTGCAAGAATTAAAGCATGACAATATCATTGGCTTATTAGGTTTGTTATGTCATTATTATATTTTAATGTAAAAATTATATACAATTATATAATATATATACAGTTTGACATAAAAATAAATTCTCATAGTTATACATACAATTTCAATTTCAGATGTTTTTGGCCATAAATCAAATGTGTCTTTAGTATTTGATTTTATGGACACTGATTTAGAAGTGATAATAAAGGACAACAATATAGTTTTAACTGCAGCAAATATCAAAGCATACATGATACAAACGCTGCAAGGCTTAGAATATCTTCATTTTAATTGGATACTTCATAGAGATTTAAAACCAAATAATTTACTGGTAAATTCAGAAGGTGTTCTAAAAATTGGAGATTTTGGCTTAGCAAAGTTTTTTGGATCACCTAATCGAATAAATACTCATCAAGTTGTCACAAGATGGTACAGAGCACCTGAATTACTTTACGGAGCTAGACTTTATGGAACTGGGATTGATATGTGGGCAGTTGGTTGTATATTAGCTGAACTTTTGTTACGAGTACCATTTTTGCCTGGTGAATCTGATTTGGATCAGCTCACTAGAATATTTCAGGTATTAATATATTTTTATCAATCTTTAGAATATTTCTAAAATTGTCACATTGTTAAAAAATTATTTTATATATATATATATATATATAAAACTTTTATGTGATTTTGATGTTGAATATTTTCTCTGTTATTTAGACACTAGGTACTCCAACAGAAGAAACATGGCCAGGAATGACCGAATTACCAGATTTCATTCAATTCAAGCCTTTTCCTGGAACACCACTGAAACATATATTTACCGCTGCTGGTGACGATCTTTTGGATTTAATCGCTAGTTTCTTGAATGTGAATCCATTAGAAAGATGTACATGCGATCAAGCACTGCAGATGCCATATTTCAGTAACAAACCTGCACCTACACCTGGATCTAAATTACCTCTACCTACGACCATTAAACGTCAACGTGAAGAAAGACCTAGTTTAAAAAGAAAACTGCTCGAGTCAATAGAAGGTGCCTCTTTAGCTAAAAGATTGCAATTTTAATTATGATTGATATTAGTGGATCATTGACAAATATACAATAATCTATCAGATGATTAAAGAAAAAATTGTGATATCACATGTGCAAGTGTTATATCATATTGCAGCAGATAATATTATAAAAATACTATACACTAAGATTTTACTCAAATAATTTCTGTATCTGCGTATACACGTGAAATAATGTGCTTTAAGATGTTTATAAATATTCAAATTCAAGACTTCTTATAAACTAGCACAAAGTTTGATGAAAACATATATAATAATAACTCTAATGTGTTAGAGAGAAATCTTTTCTGAGCAAATCACAATATTTTCAATGATTAATAGAGTGGTTAATAGGGATTGAACAAGGAATAGGAAGAGTTGCGTATAATAGGTAACAATAATATGATGCGTGCGTTAGAAAATACAACGTTTTATGTTGTATTATCTTTATTAACTTAAAAATTAATAAAAAACGTTTGATTTTATAAGCTGTGAAACATCCTATTTGAAATAATATGAAAGAGGCGATTAGCTAAACATCACAAAACATAATATTCTCGAGTAAGTTATCTTTTAAGTTAGACTCATCTTCATATTAAGTACAGATGTTCTGATATCATATTTCAATTCACACTAATATGTGATCATGTTATTAATATATTTATTGGTTTTTCTAGAAAAAAAAAAGAAAAAATAAATTACAAAAATTGTTTCGTAAATTAATGAGTTTTGATTGAAAAAAATTTCATATTCATCTGCCAATGTACATTTTGTAAATAATGTTCATACTTGATTGTACTTGTTGAAAATATCTTCAACTATCATTCAGTATATGTATATGTCTCTGATATATATTATGTATATATGTACATACATATAATTAAATTTCAATACTGTTGTGCAACAAAAATACAATTTTATACAAGATTATTTTTAACTTAATATATTGCACACATATTAACACGAATGTTTCGAATTCACATTTAATAAAGGGAAGAAATTTGTTCCTCATTATCCCGTTTTTAATGTATAAGATGCAACAATGCACGATATCTTAAATTTAATGATAAAAGGCGAACAAGAAATTGGAAGAGAAAGAAAAAGAAATATACATAAGCGCAATTTATAACATTTAAATACTGAAGTAATTATTTATGCTTACATATGCATTCTGTACATATATATTTCGTTTTCTAAATTATTATTAATTAATTCAGAGACAAAAATTCTTTGTATCATAAACTGCATAATTATTTTTATGCGAGGTGCATTTGAAAATATTTCGAGTATTACGGCCATCGTTAATTTATATATATACATGCACGCACATCAAATCTCTCAAGATTAATTTAATACGTGACAAAGCACATTTTATTTACATATTTTTCTTTTATATTGCCAACTATATTACAGTTATTATAACTATATATCTTCGTTTTAGACCAAATCACCTACATTTTGATAACAATGGATAAAGAAATAATTTAATTATAGAAGTCTGACTTCAAAATGCACCATAAAATGTGCTGTAAATCATAAATTCATATTAACAGATTATACTGTGGTCCCCTTCAAATTGAATTATAATATCTATATCTCTGTATAATCAATACACAACAACTGTTCTTAAGTGTATATATTAATATTTAGTATTGAAATTCTCAAAAATAATAGAACAAATAATAAAGAAACACACAATCGATGGAAACTAAAAGTATAATCAAACCTTTTTAAATCAAAAGATTAAGCATTGGACATGTCTAGACATGATACAGAATAACCGTTATGTTAAAATATTATTGAGAGATAGAAAGTGAATATAAATTCTCTGTTATTATTATTACATTTGTTTAAAAAAACTTATAAATTAAATATAATCGCAGGAGGAATTCAACCAGTGCTTTAAAATATATCAGTAAATATAGTGGAATTGTTTCATGTTTGTGCTTTCAAAAACAATCAAGAATTATGTATTAGACTAAATGTTGCTATTACTCGATATTACGATTATGTTTGAATTTTGTTATCTGTATATATATTATATATCATATACATATAGTACATATTTTTGCGATCGTATTAAATTTTATTAGCGCGTACAAGGTACATCTTAAATTTTAATATTGATTTATGTAAGATGCCTTTGCATGGCTCTATTATGAAATTTTTATTACAACAATATTCCTTATGTTTATTACAACAATAAATAAGTTGAAATAAGAAAATGAGATATTAGTTTTTATGAATATCAATATGAATGTCAATAATATGAATCTCTATATTAAAAGTAAAAATATATTAACCAAAAAATAGTAATAGTAGTAGTCACATAGTATCAAAAACTAAATTACTAAGAAAATAACAATTAAAAGTTCAAGTAAAAAATATTCAAATAAGAAAATTCTTGATTACTTCGCAATTCATATAATGTATGTGCATATTTATATTCTATTTAATTTTTCACATTGCATTGCATATTATTCCATAAAAAATTTGTGTTTAAGTGAAAATGAAAAAAGATATGTTTGAGAAAAATGACGCACAAATGACCATGAGAAAGTTAAAGTTGAAGCAAATTTTTTTTATGTTCTGTATTCTATATCTACTAATATTTGATACATAATAAGTAGAGCACATGCAGCAGCAGACACATTTTGCTTTTAAATTTGATTCAACATTTGACTTGTAACATATACATTGTAATATCTTTCTTATGTAATCAACGTTTTATGATTACATATTACTTATCTTACATTAAGTAAGCACATCAAGATTTCCAAATATCTATGTAATTTTCTCATGCATAAATCAAAATATTAATAGAAACTTTTTAACTTATTTAATTTTGAAGTAAAAAAGAGAGTAAATTATTTAATATATTTAAAATCTATACATAATGTAAAATATATCTTTTCAGAATTTTGATATTTAATTTTGTAAATAAAGATGTTACTTGTAATTGACAAACTACATGTACATCACGCGCGCTAACAATCTTGCATAAACTAATAATTAAAAAATCATTATGAGTAACGTAAGAAATAATAAATATAAATGTTGCGTAAATCAATTTTTCTAAAGAATACAAGCTACATTTTGCTTATACATGATTATATAAGTTTACTTTTCCCACATATGAAGAGCAAATATGTTTATACCTCAATAATGAGAAATTATCATAATATATGTTTCAATATTTGATTTAATGAAATTTATTATACAATTCTAGTGTCATTTTTAATTTTCAGTCCATTTATATGATTCTTGATAAGTATCTTATATTCACATTATCTTCATCTGCAAAAATTATTCATACAAATATATTATTTGTAAATTTCATTTTAAAAATAAAATTTCTCCATTCTCAAAAAAATTTTCAGAGAAAAATTAAAAATAATTTGTTTTATAATAATTAATATATGTAATAGGATATATTATATAAAATTCATTAATTATCATTCAAATTGAAAATAGACATTGTAGTACCATTTCACAGATCTCTCGATAGTAATTTACTTTCTTTAAGATTGCAACATTTAATATTAAAAATTTAACATTTTAAGTGAAAGAAAAACTTCAGAATTTTGTTTGAGAGAATTCATTTTTGTATTGCAAACTTTGAATGAGCATATCTTTTATGAAACAAAAGAGATTATTGCAAAAATTTATGAATGCTTCTGCTTCTCTATGAAACTAATAATTTAAAGTAATCTACTTACTTATTTCACATTCTTTGTTATTCATATAGAAAAACAAAGAATACATATCATACAAACGCAAACTAACGAAATTTTATGTGAGTTTGAGACTCTGTGTAGTTAACGATTAGGCACAATATTTCAAAACAAACGAAATATTAAAGTTCTCCATTTGAAAAAGATGGTTTGATTGTGGAACATTCTTCCCCATATAAACTATTTCTCCCTAAGCTTTATTATAATATTAAAAGTAGAAATACATACTCCATTGTTTTACTACTGTTTCTTCTTTACTTTAATATTATATATATTCAGTAATCAGTCCAAGGCAAACTTTTTATCCGCGATAATGTAATACAATATAACTACTATCTTCGTATTTCCTTTAAATCGATCTATATATATCTATATATTACTTTCTTTTAAAAAATGTATACTTAACATTTAATATATAATATATATATCTCTTTAAAATATTTACAATCTCAATACTATAATACAATATTTTAAATCGTTTTTGTTGTATTTATATCTTATAAAGGCAATTATTAATGTAACTACTATTCTTATCATAATAAATTGTGTAAACGTTTTCTGTTTTTACAATAATTATGTTCATATTAAATTAATATAATACAAGACATATTTTTTTTACAAGATTTTGACACCTCTCTATATGACATTTCTGTTATATATGTGAGGAGTGCATGATAATGCAAATTTCCTTTTCACCATGATTATATTAATTTTCATACTATAGTTTTCAATAAAATTGATCGAAAATTATAAAGAGTACTAAATACTGAAAACATATTCTTCCAATCGTGTAGAACTTTTAATGACAGAAATGTTTTGTATATATTGTGCAAAAAAATTATTTCAATGTTATTTTAATAATAAATTATAGTTCACCCATAATATGAATGCATAAATAAGTAATCATAATAAAAATTTATCCAATTATTATAGTTAAAAAGTTTTAATTTTATATTAAATAAAAAATTTTTCGACATTTTCTATTAATACTTCAATGTTGTTCTATATCAATACGAATGTTGTTTCTATATCACACGAAGAGAACCTAAATAGATACAATTATTATATTTGTTAAAAAAAAAAACCAAAGATTTTGTTCACAATGTGAAGATATTCAGAATTGTTTTCTAACATATACGAAATTTCATAATAATGATTATAAATACATTATAATGTAGCATAAGCTATTTTTCCCATACATATTATATAAAATTATTATTTACATATATAATGAAAACAATTGCAACATCAAAATGTTAAATCAAATATACGTATTTCGTGCATTTACTTGGCAAAAGTGCGAAGATGTAATTAAAAAATTATTGAACACGTGAAGATATAATATTTAAGTCATAATTATAACAAGTCGATAAATGCTTAATGTATAGACATAAATAGCATATGCTACTACTATTGTAGTGTAATTCAAAATGTATCCCATTGGAATTGATTGCATTAACAATTACATGCATTTATTAATGTTATGTATCACTCATAGATATTTTTTATAAATCATAATAGTGATTCTAATTGTTTAAAAATTTTTTTTCAAACAAATATTTAAATTAAATGTAATATAATCACAGACATCGATTCTTTACGAGATCTTTACGAATACTGCACACGATATATCATTTACACCTCTTAATTAATAAAAATTAAAAAAAATAGAAATACAGTTTCAATGGGATACATCGGAATTAATAAATTCGATGCAATAAAAATTTTGACTTAAAACACATTCATAACTAAATAAATTAAGAAAAATTCACTAGATTCACCTGCACTTTAGTGTTTTCTTTGAGTTCTAACTAATATTCGAGTTATTACAAATTAATCGTGTCCAATGTGTGCGAATTTCTAGATGCACTATTGTCTTTTGGTGATGTTGTGGCAATATTAACTTGTTTTGTAACATTGTTCGTAAACGGCATAGAAAACTTAAAATCAGCACCATTTGGCAATTTGCGCATAATTTTCCCGGACGTGATAAGTCTGCCGAAGCCCTCTTGATGAGCAAAGGCATAGCCTGATCGTAGAGATCGTCGTGTACGTCTCGTAGATGGTGTACGCAGTATATCTTGACTTTGACGGGAACGCAATTGTGCCAGCCTCTGTTTCAGTCTGACTCTGTCGGACAACGTCGGCCTAACGTCCATAAAGAAGAATCGCCATGAAAGTACCGGTATAACGAGGATTATACAAGATATCACCGTTGTGAACCAAAAAGTTGCCTCCGACATGGCCTGCAAATGCAAGTTAAATGATAAATATTTGTAATTTTTCGGAGATTATAACGATTCGCGCAAAAATACTTACCATCGTAAGACTACCCACATAACTACCACCTATGACGAAGTTGTAGAAGTAATCTAAAATAAAATACCAAATGAGCGAACCCCACACCATGATGTGGTTAAAAACTGTCCAGTAAGACGTATCGAGGGCTATTTGAACGGTCACGACTATAACTAATATAGTAGCTACTACACTGCCCAGCAGCATGTGATCAGAAAGTACGTAACCCTTTGGTGATACTCCATCTTTGTATGTTCCTGAAATATAACAAAATATATGTGTTATATTGTTATAATTTGAGAATAAGCATTAAGACATGTACAGCTCTTTTAATGAGTAAATGCAAAATATTTACCATAAGGTACTAAAAATAATACACAACTAGCATAAAATCCATGCAGAGCACTCCAACAAAATTCCTTTTTGTTGAAGAGCAAATTCTGCAATCCTGGCGCATACAATTTTGGATACATTAAACTGTTCTTGTCATTAACGTCTTGATCAAAAATACCAACTGCCAAAACCGGTAACGAGGTATAAAATAAATTGTAGACAGAGATGTACATAGGATCAAACACAGTCTGTAAAAAAATATATACATATGATATGATTGATTATAATTTTAATCACTCGCAATACCTCTACTATTTTCTACAATATATTATCAGAAAAATTATTAAATTCATATTTCAAATATCTCGACTTTGGAGAAAACTCTTACAAAGGAGTATTATAGATCATATTCGCCTTTGAGACATCATTTGTTTTTTCAATTGTATTTCTTTTTTCATTATTATAATACAATAATGTACAAAGTTTCCAAATGTCTTACCTGTGCGCTGAATCCACAGAAGAAGGCAAACCAGATGTGACAGAGAGTAAATGCAAAATTTTTATAAAAAAAATATCTAAGGAATTTACTCATTCTGTAGTATGACCATCTGCCGTGGACCAGAAGTAATCTTTCTAAAAACCTAAATTGTCCTATCGAATAATCCGAGGCCAACACAGCTTGCAATCCTTCCTGCCCGCTGATACCAACGCCAATGTGAGCCGTTTTTATCATCGAGACGTCATTGGCACCATCACCAATTGCCAGAGTTACCGCGGATTTATTTTTCTTAATCAATTCAACGACCATTGCTTTCTGCAGTGGTGTCACTCGACAACATATTACAGCTTTACCTATAAAATTCTTATTATATTAAATATTTATTCTAAATATGAACGATTCAAACTTACATTGACTGGATACTTCTAAAAAAGGTTGTTCCAGTTGTGGATGCAACGCATGAACCAAAGAATGTCCATTGATAACCACTGCAAATCCTGTTGAATGCTCCATTTCATGTTCATCCTGTTCATCCCTAGGATTGTATTCTGTATCACTGCTGTGCAAAGAAAAGAGCTTTCAAAGAAAATGTGGTTATTTCATTCAAAAAAATAAATCATAATCTGGTGCTCATTTGACGAGCTCGAGCTTCATTAAATTCATGTAAGATATAGTTGTAACAAAAATTAGATCAATAAATAGTTATAAGAAAAGATAGATAATAAATCGCAATCTTATCATTAATAAAACAACAAGAAATTTTGAAATTTTACATTGTTAAAAATAATGCACGTTAATCATAAATGATACACAGTGTGTTATATTAATAACTACAGATACAAGAGAACGTGACACAAGCAACATACAAATTATGTTAATATATGATGTCATTAAAATTATATTATTAAGCATACAGAAAGAGAAGGAGTGAATATCAAGCATCATGATAATTCTCAGTTATCTATAACTATAAATATATCACTAAATCGTAGAATATCTCAGATAAGACATGTGCAGTATCTGAAAAATATCTGAAGTGATTTAAAAAATCAGATTTCTACCAGTCAACCTATTATTCTAAACAGTTTGATTATATTGCTGATTATATTACTAACAATAATGTAGCAAGTCTCGATATTTTTGATAGTTGCAAGATATATAAAAGATAATTTTGTAATGCTTTGTAAATACAAAAGGTACTAGATAATACTATCAAATACATGCAAATCGTTATGTTGGATCTTTGCGATAGATAAATAGAAGATGGAATATAAAACCAATGCACATACAATGAATTAAGCGCTAATAAAATACGATCCGTCGACACATTCTTATAATTGTCCGAAAATAAATGGTAGATTATTTTTATTTCATTTTTTTTGTTGAGTAATCATTATAATTTAAATTACATTGCAAGATTCACTAGCTTGAGTATAAAGCATAAGAGTCTCCTGCAATTAAGTACAATAAATTCTTATATAAACACAACTATATAAACATAGAAAGCATTACATGAAACATAATAATGCCACATTCATTATGAGAGATCAGTTTTTCTTTTTTTTTAACAAATGCGTTAATCAGAATCAGCAATAGAAAAAGTTAATAGATTGTACTCCGTCTCTTTCATGTGCCTGACCTTTCCTTGTCCCACCTGAATGTGACGATGGAGAGAGTCGGCCGTTTTTGTTGGGTCGAGGCTGTCTTAATAGTATCCAAACATCGTGTTAACTGTGTCTCCACGCCGTCGTAAGTAGTGGCGTCTATGACGAAGACATCCGTGAGGTCGTCCGTTAGTAATTGACACGAGTAACCGATGTTGATAGCTGTCTCTGTGAAAGAATTCAAAATAAAAATGTTATTATTACTAATATACATATATATATAATTCACATGTGTTATAATATTAATATTCTTCGAAAACTTACCCTGTTTATCACCTGTTAATACCCAAAGCTTGATACCAGCGAGACTCAGATTGGCAATGGTTTGAGGTACACCATCTTGCAATTTATCTTCAATGGCAGTAGCACCTAATAATGACATATCTTTCTCTATTTCTTCATAAATTGCGTCCAGTTTGTCGTCTCTATTTTCTTGGCTTAATGCCGCTTCTTGATGACGTTGTTTCCAATTATTGAAAAAGCTTTCATCCAAATCCCTCACAGAAAGGCACAATGTTCTTAAACCTTCACCTGCAAACTTATTTAGATGATCCAATGTTTTCGCCATTATTTCTTCGCTATCCTTTTTCAATCGCTCGTAAATAACATTATCCGCTCCTTTGCAATATAATCGAAGATGCCCATCTTTCCTCAAAATTACAGACATTCTCTTTCGTACGTTATTAAAATCCAAAATGCAGAGTAATTCGTATATCTCTTTTTTTCCCATTACTTCTATCGTTATACTGTTAGGTGATCTTTCCTTGAAAACAAAGCCAAAATTTCTAGCGGCGGATACGAGAGCAGCTTCATCGGGTGACTGTGCTTGGTATTCAATCTTGCCATTTTTCTCTTCTGGCATAACAGTGTGACAGAGCGCCAGCAATCTGAAAAAACTGTGGACATCCTGATTCTCTCTTTTCACGGCTTCAAGCAATGCAGGATCATAGAACTTGAAGTCTGGTTCGTAATCCTTGTTAAACGAGAAATCCAAAGGTGGCATTGTCTGCAAAGTGTGCAACGAGATTTTTCAAAAATTAGATTATTTACTTACGTATATTACAACGAAGTTAGTTGTGAGAAGAGAAAATTAATCTATTAATTAATTAAAGAAAAATCGGAAATCCTATTATTGTTAACAAAGAAAGAAAAAAAACTAAACGGAAAACTAAAGATTTCATATATATTACTCAAAATAATATACTTTATCTTTATAAAAATAAATTTCTTAAAAGACACAAATTTTATATATATATATATATATATATATATAAAATCTTGTTAGTTGAATTACTTCTGAAACATATATGTATATTACAAAAAAATTGTGAAAGAAATTAATCTTAATAATCCATTAATATAGTAGAAAAAATAAAAGAAAATAATAGAGAGCATATCTATTTTATAACACGAAGTTCTAACATGCAAGAAAACACAAATGAGATATAAATATAGTTTATAAGTTATCAATACAAACACGATTGAGATACGAGTTACTTTATTGAATAACAAAGATACTAGGAACGCTTTGACTTACATGATATTGTGTGTGATATAGAATGCAACGATAAACAGATAATATTGAATGTGATGTATACAATTGCAATGAGATAAAAGCAAACAGATAAAAGCGATAGCATGTACAGATTTCGTGACAAGAGGTGCTAATTATCAACATGCGTACTGAAGACTTGTGTGGAATTTTTGGACTGCCGTTGATGCCGGGTTCCGGTGTTGTATTGGATACTCTGTCTGCTTGTTCCAGAAGACGTACATTTGGACCACTTAAAGGTGTATAAACTGGACGTACGAATTCTTGTCCGCTCTTCCATCGCATCGTTGGTGTTGGAACAGCTCTGTCCGTCTATACATGCAGCACACACATGCTAAGTGATGTATATGAAATCTCTTGCAAAGTTACGACCATGATACGTATTGAGATTAAATTTGCATATAATTAAAAAACATTGTGCCTGATTAAAAGAAGAGACAACGTATATCGACATTCAGGAATAGTCTACAAATTATATAAGCATGTAAAACAATGTGCAAGGACACTTTCAAATGATTGTATATACTAGTGATATATGTTTTAACGTGTTTTGTTAAAACGATTGCAAAAAAGATATATTTTATAGTTTCTTATATAACTATTGTATATATCAAAAAAATATATTAAAATAAAAATTATAATAAAAGAGAATATATAATATTAGAAAAATATTATCATTATTATTAAATATTATACTCCCAATGCAATATGATTCTTTTATACAATAACAAAAAATTTTAGCAGAAGCATATATGACTAATATTCTTTTCGCGCAATATTGGAAGCATAGCTATATAATGCGAATAAAGAATTGCTCTTATCTTGAATAATATAATTATATATAATTTTATAATAAGTAACATGAATGTGTAGCACGTACCCTATCATCAGCATCGAGAATCATAGATCTTCGCATTAATGAAAAAAGCAACTCACCTCGCTCAAATCGATAACCTCGCCAGTAACTTCATCGATGATGTCGCCATAACATTTTCCCGCCACAGAACACTTGTTGAAAGTCATTATGTTCTGCGTCAATGTTCCGGTTTTGTCAGAGAATATATATTCTATTTGGCCCAGCTCTTCATTTAACGTAGTAGTCCTAGCTTTAGCGTGCGTTTTTGTGGGCGCGTAATACATTTCCTCATCCCAATTTATCAAAAATGATTGAACAAATCGAATAACTTCAACACTCACATACAAACTGATTGGCACCACTGTGTTCAATACGATAGAGTACGAAAAGAACACGAGTAGGGCGATCACTGTGGCACCGGTTATAGGCTCGCTCGGCACTAACGAGTCCCACGGCAGATACGTTTGAAAATAACGACCTACTAAGCTTTCCCAAATACCACAGCCGACCATACAGAATAGACATAAGGAAAGTAAAAAAAACACTATTCCGATTATGAGAAGATTCAGCAGCCTATCTATAGAGGTCCTCTTAAATTTGGTCTTCCCTGAGTTTTGCATCAATTTGGTATCCTTGCCTGCAAAGATCACCATGCCATAGCACCACTGCGTGTTCCTGAGAACACAGCCTCGTAAAATAATCTTGTCGTTATCCAATGCGTATCTGCAATATTTGCCAAACATTAACGACGCCATTTCTCACCTGATATAAATGATAGTTAAATAAACTTGATGTGCGCAAAACAAGAACCAGTTATCTCCAGTTTACGCAAGAGACATGATCTTTTGCGGAATATTCCATTTAAGATTCTCGGTTCTCGTTTTGTTCCATTTGCGATATTAAATCTTACTTTTGTCCTCTCCACGTGAGTGTTCCATCGAATTTATTTAATAAATTATTCGGGGTTTCGCAAACAATTTCTCCATCGAATTGGCCGATCAATTCATGATTATCCATCATCTCGGCAGTTTCGGGCAGACACTGACGACACTTCAAATTCGTCTCCCTACGCAAATTTCACAGATTATTATAACGGTCCGTCTCTATAAATATACGCTCGTGTATAATTAAACAATTTTGTAGATTATACCCGTCCAATTCTGCTGTTTCGATGTAACAGAGGCCGTTCGGTTCGCTCGTTGTCAAGAGCAGAACGTCCGCTGCGACAAACTGATCGTTCTCCATTCTGATTACATCGCCTACTTGGACTTGCGACCATTTTTCCTCACGAAGATTAGTACCCCGTAATGTTCGGGATTTCCTATTATTTACTTGAGAATCGTTGCTATGCCGTTGCTAAAAATTAAAATTGTCACATCACATTTTTTTGCAAATATTCTACTCTAATTTTTCTCTAGGTATCAAAAGTTAATCGTTTCTTTATTTCTATATTTTTTATAAATAACTTTATACTTATATATAATTTTACAGCTATTAATATTTGTTATGATACTAGTTTTAATATTTGATTATTCTTGTACATTTTCACAAAATATAGCGAAAAGTAACGAGAAAAAATTAATGATGAAAGAAGAAACTTACAAAGTCGTCGTAGGCATCTTTGACGGCAGTGAGCGTGAGTACCCCTATAAGCGGTATGGCTGTAGTGATAGGGGTTAAGGAGGATATGGCGGGAATCATCTGAAGCACCAACAGACATAGGAAGTAAAAGTTAGCGAGCCGTTGAAACTGCTCGAACAAATTCAATGGTAGGAACGTCAGAACCGAATACTTGGACGTCTTGATGTAATTATTCTGTAAAACAATAAAAATATTCGTATGTAATATTTTTATCATCTTTAGACATAAAATTTTTCTTTATAACAATATTTAATATTTTTAATTTTTCGAATTTTACACACACCAGACTCTAACAAAATAGTAAGTATATAATAAAAGTATATAATAGTGAATATAATAGTAAGTATATAAAATAGTAAGTAAAATGGTAAGTATATAATAGTAAATATAAGAAGATACTTCTTTCTTACCGCATAATTAAATTGTGAGTTGTACTCGCGATTGTTGGCGCGAATCCGCCTCTCTGTTTCTGTAAAAATGACACAAACAACAAAACACTTATTGCAGGTATAGCTCTATATATAAGAAAATAATCAATGATTCTCATTAGATATATGTAAGTTATCATCCGCACTGTATCGAAAAATATATTGTAATAAATTAGAATTAGATTAGAAATATTAAGAAAAAAAACAAAAGTTTATACGAAAAATACAATTGTATGAAAAATACAATTTAAATAATCGTGAAATGGAAGACATAATTGTTCGATTCTTTTCGTAGTTAATTTCGTAGTTAACTAGTTAATCTATAACGTGCTGCTTTACACTCGCTTATTATATATCTACTACGGCAATGCTACATAACTGAATAAACTATTAATCGTTGGCTCGTCATGCGAAATATGGCAAAGTACAGTACGGTATTGCCACGAAGAACGATCGAATCGATCTTACATAGCAGCCACATCTCGCTATCACGTGTTCATGAAAAGTACGTGGGTGTTACGTATACTCGTATTTTATTTATGGAATTTAATAAATTATTCGAACGTCCAAGGCGCGGAACCTTGATAGTCGCAAAGTATACGGTCGCTAAAACTTGCATTAAATAACATTGATCGTAACATTGATCATTGCATCTATTGCGTAACATGCGCATGCACTATTCTGTTCGCGATAATTACGTCGAGAAAAGTGACATAAATGTAAATACAACATGTCAGTTAAATGGAACGCGTACACAGCCGGTGCCAAATTACGACTGTGTCAAGGAAACACTCGATTTCCTCTTTCCAATAGCCTCTAAAAAAAAAACAAATAAACAAACAAATTTTAAAATAAAGAATCGCTTATAATAGATTATAATAATTTATGTGAGCAAGACATTTTCTCTATAGATATCAACATTTCATATAACACAAAAATAAAACTATATGCATAAGTTAGTACAGATATCGCAACCACGCTTGGGACCTTGACTGAGACCAGCGGTGCAACTCCCAGGAAAAAAAAACCCCGGCGATCCTGTTCGTGGGAACTCACCGCTGGAGAAGAAGGACGTGCTACGACCGATGCACTCGGTGGCGGGTGGCGAATTCGGCGGCACCGACGAGGAAGACGAGGCGGCGGCGGCGGAACGGTACCTGGTGCCCTTCCATATCACCAACTTGCCCAACACTGTCAGCAAAGATTCCCGTAAGGTGTTGTGCCGGCTACCGCCACCCAGACTACTGGACGAATCCCTCTTCGAGCATTCGCCCATCGCCTCGACCTCATCGGACGACGAGGCGAGGGTGAGCGTCGCATGTGACCGCTGTTGACCGCCGCTACCGATCATCACCTCCAGCTGTGGCTGCTGCAGCTGCAGCTTGCTCCGCTGTTGCATTTTCCGCCGTTTCTTCCGTTTCCTGCGGCCGTTACCACCGCCACCGACGCCGCCGCCGTCGTCGTCTTCCTCGGCTTCCTGCGTCGAACATCTGCGGCTACCTGCCTCGCTGCTCCTGGATGTCCTCGCAGTACCACGACGTATCGTCGCATCCGCTAATTCGGTCTCGTCGTCGTAATCCTTCACCTTATGGTCGCACGACATGAATACATTCGCGTTACTCGATTCACGTTCAAGGACGAGTAGAAACGATCGGTCGAGGACACGCCGTTTGGCACGATAGATGCGCTTTTTCGTCTCTATTACTTTTCATGATCATGATAAGAACAAGAATTCCTACTGTTTGTTATGTGTGGATCATTTATAGGAATAGAGAAACGAGGATACAGGGTAAAAATGATCACAAATTAATATCTTGAATACGAGAAGAATATTAATATAGAATATTAATATAGAATATCTCATTAATATAGAATTGTTTGAAAAATAAAAAGAATTATTAATTGACATCAAGATTTTTGTATATATATTATTGTATTATATATTTTTAATATATATTAATTAACATTGAGATTTTTGTAAAGACGATTAAATATTAAATACTCCTATACCTATTATATAGTCAGACGACTACTTAGCGACTATTGATGCGACTATTTGATTTAATTTTCAAAGTATACAATAGGATTAAATTAGGCGCCGTCTACTCCTACAAATCTTGTTTGTGTCGACGCTTAAAAATAAATCGACCACTTTGAGAAGCCTCGCAAGACTTCGACATTATCTCACGATATTGCATTTCTATAAAGATCGCATAAAAACGAAGAATGATTATTAAAAGAAATCCAAGAAAAGATCCTCTTCAAATAAATCCGTCTTATTAAAATAAATTATAAACTTAATATTACTTAATTTATTATATATACATACAATAAATAAATAAATGAGAATATTGATAATTTCGATAATTAAGAAAATTAATATGATTTTATACGCGTGTATCTCGATTACAAAAGTAACCACCGTTGTAATATACTCTTCATGCGCGTAACTATCGATTACATTGTGTGTACTACTTTAGCAGCAATTTACCCGATTCATAAAATAAACTCGCCGAAGATCGTGGGTGCTCTAGAAAACGCGTGAAAAGCAGCGTGGCATGTACATACAAGTATAGATCGCGGCACGCGTGCGTGAAAACATGTCACGGACAAAATAAATCGAGACTTTTTCCGGTACTTGAGATAAAGTTTCAGTGCATCGATAGACGTAAAAGTTAAATGTCTATAAGAATTTTATTGAGCTATAAGCCATGACACTATGCACTTATCGCCTTTGACTTTTTTTCTCCGCGGAAGACGTGAAAGAATTTGTCAAAGTTTACGGTGATGAGAGATACCAAAATATTATGCACTCATGTTAGTGTTGAAATGCATTTCTTAAATAATAAAAATTGTAAAACTTCCTGCGAGGAATTTTTTCATAATTTTTTCTTTTAATATTCAAATAAATATATCGGTTTATTATATTATTATTGTTTTCTATTTATTTTTATTATTGTTAATATTACCTTAAATATTTTTCATCTATCTTTTCAGCAATTTTGATATGTTGACACTACATTAAGTGAAGTGGTCGAACGTTAATAGTTGAAAACATGTACGGAGTTTGCTTGACCAAACTGTCCAAAGATTTGACTGACTGGCTCAAATGCTCCGACTTACTCTCGCAAGCTAGTTCGAAGTCACATACGATAGCAATTTCACATGTAACAAGATTGAGCTTGCATTTAAGAAAATACACGACGATTAGACGACTAAAACTTCACGAAAAATATTAAATCGAAAAAATATATTTTATATATATAAAAATATATATATTTTTCATGTATTTTCCTCATAAAAATTTGCATGTATTCAATAATTAAAATATTTACGTAGATATTGTCGTGATAAAATACGAATGGTCTGACTAAAATGAACAATAAGTGATAATAATCAAAACTAATGATAAGGATGGTAATGGGGATCAGGATGGATATGTGTCCATGTTAATCTTGCAAATTACTTGGCCGACATATATGTTTCGCGATATGTAATAACACAATCATGTTTATCCACAAAGTCACGTTCAAAGCGCATTACTTGTCAAACAGCACGCGGGCCAGCGAACGGAAGTCTATTGCATAGTATCGAAAGTTGCATAACTTTTTAGCCTCGGCGTTGCGTACTTAAAAAGTCAAATTGCTCTTCCAACAAGTTGTTCTCAACTTGCGGTAGGATAAAATTGAATTTTTTATACATCTTGGAAGGGCCAAAAAATACCGAATTTATACATATGCTATACAAAATTATAAATATATAATATATACTAAATTTTTAGTATTTTGTAATATTTTGTAACATTTTAAAATTGCAAATCAACGTATCCAGTAAAATTATAAATAAAAAATAATCAAATATTTTTGAAATATTTTTGCAATATATATATCTACTAAAAATTATACTTGACTTTGCATCAGGTTATGCAACAGGTTAATGTAACTATAATTAAATTATATAAGTGTGTAATCATTAGTTTACGTAAACAGGTCATATGTAATCATAAAATCATATATTTATCATAAAATATGCTTGCTAAAAGCTGGTTGATCAATCTGTCTTTAGAGAAAATGTATATATTGTCGCGTATATATTTTTCTTATTTAATTAAAAACTATTCAATAATAATATAATTTACTAATTCGCCCTATATATTAATATTAAATAAGAGAAAACTAAAATTTTAATATTTCAAAATTTTCTATTTGTTTAAATCTTTTTAAAGAAAGATTCCATGATTCCATAATTTCTCTAAATTAGAAATGTCACGTAAGATAATAGGACAAAAATTAAGCAGTTAATTCGTTTAAATTCATAGAAAAAATTCACTATTAATATTATCTATTACTATTCAGTATTAAAATCTCGCCCGCAATTGCTCAACAATTGTATCATCGAATACATCGCATTTTTTCAAACACGACTTCCTTGTTATCCCGGAAACGATTCTTTTTCATCCGTCTCGCGGTGACTTCCGTTCGTCGCGTCCTCGAGAGGGGTTGAGGACTCACCTCGAAGACCTCGAGTTCCAGCGTGTCGACCTCGACGCTCATCGTCTATCCTACGCAAACTATAAATCCTCTATAAGGCCAACCTCTTCTGCCACCTTCTGGCACTTGAGCCACGCCGCCGCCGGCGGCGAGACGACCTCGTCCCCCCCGCTTCGCGCTTCGCCTTTTACATAGTTCTTCCACCTGGGGCCCACCACCGTCTTCTCGTCTTCGCGGATCATTGCGGGACCGCATTAGTCCGCCAGCTGGCCCCTCGTAATCCCAAATCCACCGTGCCCAGCTACAGCACTACTGGACTGCCTCTCGTATCGGCGATCCAGTTGTCCGATCGACATTCTCTCGGGGGTTCGAGTCACTCGAAACCCCGTGCCCGATGCTCACTACGCACAAAGCGTAAGTGTTTTTCACCCGGTAGAACACAGTTGTCCGCAGTTGTCCGCGAGAAGAAATTTCAGGAAATTTTGTCGGATCTTCTCGGTTTCCATAAACGCGTCACGGAAATCTGGATTTCCGGAAGTTTTGCCCGTTTTGCCGAACACAGGAAAACACGATCTTCCTGCGACGAAGCCTTGAAACATTTCCTCGATGCGATCGCTACGCCTATATATAAACATGTGATCGTGATTGAGAATTGTGCAAGGAGAAAGATCATGTCGACAACGATGGAAGAGATGCGGTCGGAATTATTCACACGGGACGATGCCACGACTCGACATCACTAATCGTCCCTTGCGGTCGATTTTTGGAGACTTTCCAAGTGAAAATTAATCGTTACAATAACGAGGAAATTTAAAGTACGAACTTGTAGCGAAATTTATCATTTATTATCAGAAATATTGCTTCTATATTATAACTTTTTGAAAAAGAAGATATTTATTTATCAATAAAATATATTTTCGCAAATAGATCAAAATTAGAACTTGCACAAATTATACTCTTTCTCTTTTTAATTATTTTATTATATAATCTTGGAATTTTTAAAGATTATTTCAGGCTAGCGCCAAATTACCATGTATAGAAAAAAAGAAACGGCATATTATTATTATTATTATTATTATTACATTGGATAATGCGGTTAGACGAGTTATCTAATGCTTTCCTGATTTCTGTTATCAAGGAAACAGGAAATGGAATCCACCCAGATTATTGTACTTGGAGTATTAATTTAGGACTAATTAATATTTAATATTGAGTTATTATAATTTTATCCAGAAATAAAAGTAATAAGAATAATATTTGTCTTCTTACAAAATTTTAAAAAATCTAGAAAACACACAAACGAACTTATGAAAACTATTTAAAATAGAAAAAAGATTATTTTAATATTTAGATAATAGATATTTATTTAATAGTTAGAATACCATATTTTTTCGGATCAATTATAATTTATAAATAAAACAAAAATTTTGACAAAAAAAACTTTTCTCAGCAAATTATTATTTTTCCAAATAAACAAATAAATAGTTAATAGACAACTAAACTGTCAAACTAAATAGGTAAATGAAATTTATAGATACGAAATAATAGACATAGAGAAATAGCTTTCTATATCCGGCACGTATTTATCATATATATTGAACTATTCTTAAACTTAAATAGACATTTCTTTCATCCTTGCGAAAACATGTCACAGAAAAGGATTGCAACGCACACTTATCCACCCACGTATAAGCTAAGTGCCACGTTTGTATGTCAGTAACCGGAGATGCTCATAATAAGCGGATGACGGTGCAGTATCCTGTTTTCTAAAACCATTTCTGACTAATTCTAGATGGTACGCCTATGAAATCAGTTACCTGTATTATTTACGCGTAAATAATAATTGACCACTTTCGAAACCGGCGCATTCGTTCCGCTTGCAGATTAGAATGACCCATTGGATAAGTAATAAGATGGCACAATCGTGAATTGTGAAAAGACGCCTGCACTTCCATCTCGTCCATAACAAGTTTATCGCGACTAATGGAAGTGCAAAAAAACATAAAAATTTAAGATTACTTATTCGTGGGCGATTTCTAACGATAAAACTTTAAAACAGGCAAAAAAAATAAAACGATTATTCATGAAAAAAGTTAATTGAGTTTTACTTTTTTTTTAAAAGTCATCAATATCAAATTTATCTCAAAAAAAATAAGGAATATAAAAGTGAATTTATTAATGTATGCATGTATTTTTAATGTAATTAATAAATATAATAAAGATTTTTGAGAAAGTATTCGTCAAGAGCAAAAATATTCTCACGAAGTGTACTTTGACGAGCGCAAATCCTTTGAAAAGTAGCGTCCTTGATCTCTGAATACTAAAATGATGTCATCGTTCACCAAAGTCGCCACTTCTGTTCTCGTGTCTAGCAACAAAAATACCCGGGCTTCCTCCCGAAATAATGGCGAACGGATTTTATAGTGACCGTGCGTATTCGAGTCCGACATTTTCAAACATGACGATGCCGAACTCAGTTAATCATACCGAAAGAATGTAAAAAGGGCGGCTCTTACATAAGATACAATAGTGCTCAACCAAAAAATCGTTTCCGATATAGTATCGAAGTATCATCAAGGGAATGTGTTATCTAACGTGACAAATATCCGCTGATAATATTCAACGCGTCAAAACTAAAAGAAAAGACATCATGTATGTTTCTATGTCGAATTAAATATACATACATTTGAAAAGAAAAATATCAATTTTTAATCCTTTGTAATTGTTTACTTAATTAATTTTTTAAGTTGAATAAAAAATGTTATATATATACATATATATATTAATTAAAAATAAATACTAATTCTAAATAATAATTAAAGCAATATATATTAAAATAAACAAAATTAATATTTATTGTTCTTCTTTTTGCATTAACTATATATTTTCTACTTGACGCGCTTAAGTTTAGATCTTTCTTTTAATGAAACCAGCTGTCGGTTTTCTCACTCCGAGGAATCTTACACAAATCATTCTATACTCATAACGCTAAATATAGAGTGATTATATATGCGAGTACGGATGTGGATGTATGTTCGTCATAATTAGTTTCAAATCTTCTAACAAGGTATGACGCGCGAAAGTCTACAATGGGGGCTTTCAAGATCTCGTCTAAATTTTGTCTGGAAACACAGTTTTCGGCGATAATAGAGTCACGAACGAGTACTCCATTTCCGTTAAATGCATTAGCGTGACGATTCTTTTCACCGTTATAGCAGACTGTTATCCTGATCTATTACATAAGGCAGATTACTATATTTTTATTCAAATTTATATAAATGTTTATGTTACTTTTATTGGATAAAGGGAAATCAGGCACTTTCTTTGAGAATCATAGATGCCAGAGATTAGATAAATAGCATAGCAGTTAGGTCAATATGGGCAATAATAGCATAGCGATGAATTTTCTCTATAAACATCAATTAAAGCTGAGATTTAATTGATTCTCCATCTCGTAGGAACGGAAATAGAAGGATATATTTCGAAGACATTCTATCCTGCACGAAAACAAAAGTTTAATCTGGTCGAAAACGTGAGTGATAAAAAAGAGAAAAAGAAAGTTTGGAGCAATTTCGAGGTGTCAGCTTGCGACCGAAATACATACATCCATTTATTTTTTCCTCTTCGCGCACGCGTCACGTATTTATTTCCCTCCTCAAAGAGAATTTTACGAGGTGTGCGCAGGGCATCGTTTAATCATAAAATAACCGAGACTGTCATCGATATATCTAGATCGCAACTCGATGGGAATTAAATTACAAAAGTGCTGGAGTTACTGTTTTGTTATCGATGACTCGCGATATCGCATCTCGATGACAAAATGCCGATACATCGATACGAAAGCAACGTGAAATGGAAATAAACGTAACGCGTTCTTATCGCTTACATCATCGTGACAATTTCCGGCATCCGAGACTTGTTGTGAAATTAAAAATTGGCAGAATCTTTTGTATGTGTGTGTTGCAAGTTTAGATAAAAAAATTAATATTATTCTCAAGACTTCCGATAGTTTGAAAAAATTAACATTGCGACTCAATCATAAAATAAAATAATGCAATAGATATATCGATACGTGAGATTAATATTGTTTATCTTCATCGTCGTATACAAGTTTCTCAAAAATACGAATCCTAGATACGTGCTTGAACGTGAAAAGAAGATTCAAGAGAGAGAGAGAGAGAGAGAGAGAGAGAGAGAGAGAGAGAGAGAGAGAGATCCGATATAGTCGCGCACTCTTATTGTATTATACTCTTATGCATCGTCACTTTTTGCAGCATCTGATTGCGAGATCCGTTATGCAACTTGTATCATTTTATGCGAAGCGTGAGTGAAGCACTTCGAAAAACACGAGCAATATATAATGCTGGCTATAGAACTTTTTTGCACCTCTAACGTTGCACCGTAGTAACGGCGGTGTGTATTCGATAATTGGCACTCGACCAGGGCGCCCTGTCATTCGTTTCAATTATCCTGCTTTGTTGGTGATACAGTCGGTTCTATACACCCACACGAATAGCGCATACTGATAATGAGTCAGGCGTCTTTTTTTGTCTCCCCCCGACAATGCAGCTGTATGATAATGAGAAATGCTATGATTGTGTGTTGCACGATGATGTAACGTAAATCCATTTGAATTAACGATTATTCTAGACTACAAAAATACTCAAATCCCTTAATGTTTCTCAAAAGCAAATTTATTAGCTTTATAAACAAAAGCAGACACTACTTTTGTCCCATATTTTTTTCAAACTAAATAATCCATTTAATTAAAATTTTGCTTGATACAATATTTGCTTGATAAATGCAACTAAGATTCAATATTAAATTAATTTCAAACTGTAGAATAATTTAATAGCATAGCAATATGTATATAACAACATCAAGCATAAAATGATATCAAGATGTAACATGCAATTGATATGAAATGAATAATTAAGATGCAATTATTGTTAGATGCATTTTAAAACAAATAAAAAAGAAAAAAAATGTTATTTTCATTATACGTCGCATTGCGTATATACGTCACATTACGATAGGAACCGCTGCCGAAAGTCAAAGGGACATAATTCCGACTAGCTCACTTTCGAATTATCGCATAATGAAACAATAATGAAACGACCCACGCGAAATCGCAATTTCCCAGAAAGCATATACAAAAGTGGAGCATCCAAACATCATCGGAAGCAAAAGGTCGCATGGCAATCAACGACATTTTATCACCATAAGTCTAGATGAAAAGTCAAAATTTATATAATAACTCGAATTTCGAATTCTGATAATTTATCTAGTAAATAAACTAAAATATCTCTATAGGAAGATGTTACATCTTGTACAACAGCAATTCACACAGACGAAGATAAAGTACCGAGGGGTAAACCGCTGATCAAAATTATGTACACTAATGCCTATTAATGCCCAATTCCTGGGCATTACTGCTAAATTTTTAAAATTTAATAATTTAAATTTTAATAAATTTAAAATTATTATTTGGAAGAAAAGACTTAATAATACTTTAATAACGTCCATAATACGCATTAATACTTCAATAAAACCTAATAATGCCCAAGTAATGCCCAAGCAATGCCCAGTAATGCCTCAAATCTGTACACCGCAATGCCCTCAGCGGTTTACCCCTCGTAAAGTACCCTTCGCCAGTATCAAGAAGTAAAAATAATTTTCAATCTATGTCATAAGGCATAAAAAAGAGATCCGTCTGGAACTTCGTAGAACTTTTTTAATAAATTCCCGCGATTGTCAATATACACGGCTGCTTTTTCTCTTCCACGTGTATATTTCTCCAGTCAGCCGATCGATCCTATCGTTGGTTGGCTACTCTCGAACTACTTTCGTTTGTGTATAATTCTATCCATAGATTGACATAAACGACAATTCATTCTCGGTATGACGCAAATTTGTAATTCTAGACATTAGCCTGTTTACAAAAAGTTTCCTGCGTTCTCGTATTTCGAGAATTGGAGAGCTTGCTGATTTCGAAATATATTTGACGAAATATTTTTAGAGATTTTTCACACAAACGAAATTTAAAAGAAAGTTAAAAAAAGCCATGATTGCACTCCAATATCTTTTTGTTAAAAAAATTCTGTCGAAAATTTAATTTGTTAAAGAAAGTGTTTAATAACTAGTAATAATAATAAAAATACATAAATAATTACTACAAAGAATTTTTTGTGCTTAATATATTTTCTATCTTTATAGTTACTTTATAAAAAATCTATAAAAAAAATTAATATAGAATCGATATATATATATATATATATATATATATATAATAACATAGGAATTTGTATAGGTACACTCATCATTAATAATAGATATTAGTAGTATAACATATAGATATCAAACATATTAAATAACGATTATCTCAATGCACATATACACCAGCTATGAGATATTAATAATAACTGAACTGCTCATATTCCCTATGAGTGTCGAGCGTTATTAGGTCATTCTAGTTTAAGTTTTCCAGGCCAACAAGCAGAATCATCGTCTTGCGTAAATCAGCGTCCCTACATGCAGGATGTCCATAAACGAATGTCATATGATGATAAATTCTTTGATGGAATTAAATCTATAATTAAAAAACTTATAACAATTCTCTAATTCTCAACTTAAAAAATCTTAATAATTAAAATTCAGATTAAATTTTTTATTTAAATATTTAAGTTAATCGACTAAACTGATTTAAACTCGATTAATGAAACTCAATTTTTTTTTTAATTGTTTATTTATATCTTAATTATAAATCTCTAATTTCTTATGTTGATTGCCATCGACGTTGATAAAATGTTTCTCCTATCAAATTATCGTTACACGGAAATCTATTTTAAAGTTATCAGCGAATGTCAGCGGTCATTATAGCAAATGAAGACACCCTGTATAACACAGTACTAGTTTTCCATCGACTATGAGCTAAGCGATTAAGTAAGAAGAGATTAAAGTAAATTGCGTCGTTACATCTATAGGTATCAGACGGTAAATCAGCTAACAATCTCTTTCCTGTTTACTCTGATAATAAAAGAAAAATATCTACGATGAAAATATTACTTTTCGAATAATTAATTAATGATTAGCATAATAATCTTTGGTAAGTTTGAAGACAACAAATATATGTTTAAAAAATTGGAAACAATACGTGAATGCATTTGCATGATTCTTCTGATAATGAATACAATGTTCGTACGCTTACGATACTGAAAATTCATTTTCAGTAAAAATTAGACGGCTTTACTTATACGAAATCAACGATTTGTCTCCCTGCTACTCCGGTGATCTTACGATCGACACTTTCGATCAAGATATAATAGAATTCTCAATGAATCGTCTATTTACTCATAGCCTTGCAATAATTCAGCCACTAGTTGATTGTCCATCTGCGTGTTTATTATTGATCGCGTGTGCGTTCATAAAGCACCCGACAGATATGATTAACGACACATGGCATGAACGGCGCTCCCATTTCCGACGAGACGGCTGTACGAAAAACTTCTCCGAGGAAAACCTTACATCGTTACGTTAACATAATTTCTTTCAGCAAATACGTTTACAAGGTCGGGTTATGTCCGGCCCGACCCGATAAATGTCGCTGTGAAAGACAAGTTAAATGATGCGCTTCGCGATACACGCTGGAAAAGATTTCTAATTAATTAAACTTCACTACGTTCAAATGAAAACGCGAACTTCATCCTGTCCCATTATTCCCTGCGGTTTATCGATCGACAGACACGCAAATGCAGCTGTAAAATCGAAAAGATTGAGTAACCTACTTTTCATCCTCAGGTGAAAGCGAGAATTTTGCACTTGATAAACGCGATTGATAATATCTCTTTTTCTCACTTTCCTTTTTCAATATTTGTCTGTTTTTTTTTCAAGATAGATTAATAAAAAAAAGTAAAAAACAAAAATACATAAATAATCTGCTCGTTATTTTTTTCTCGCTTCCCTCGAGAAAGATCCCCTTAATGTTACGTCTCTTTTGAAATAAGTCTAAATTTCTCTCCATTCCCTTCAATTTGAAGATTTTCTCGACCGCAAGGGATGATCTCTTCGATTTCAATAAGCGGTATGGTACTTTTCCATTCGTCATCTTCGAAGGAGCGACGACTTCACTCGCTACGAAGGCCTCGTCGACATCGTTCTAATGGTCGACATCCAGACACAGAAAGAAAAAAAACGATATCGAGACTGAGTGAAAGAATAAGAAGGAAAAACTCTATATACGGAAGACTCCAATTACTCGATCTAATAAAAAGAAAAATTTAAGTCATATTTTTCATTCAACTGGACTAAATTAATTTTTTAGTTCACGAAACCGATAGATTTCATCAATAACTTAATCTTCATAAAAAAAGTAAAAGTAAAAAGCAATCGATTTTCCTTGTTTAACTGAAATTAATTAATTTTCCCTTTTCAACAAAATTTCATGAAATTTTTGGAAGATGTTGATTAGATCTTAATTTCTAAAACAATAGCAATTAAGATCTAATCAACATCTTCCAAAAGAAAAAAAGAAAAAAATAATTTTTCTAATTAATTAATTTCTTCAATAAAACAATAAAAATAATGTCTACAATGTAATCTATATTCGCTTTCTAATTAAAATAAATTTTTAATAATTAAATATAAATTTCTCCCCAATTAATTTATTTTTGTCATAGTACTTCTTTTTTAAAAAAAGTTCAACTTTATTAATATTATAGAAGAAGGAGAAGGAATGTGAAATCGAGAAAGAGAAGGAGCCTTACCGCGTAAGCGCGTGCAGCGACGACAAGGCGCGTATGAACGCCCGAGAGGCTTTTAAACGGCAATCGATCGCCGTCGCGATGAGGTCAACGTTGGTTTCCCGAGCGTATACGCGGGCCAACGCGGAAGAGGATTGTCAGATGACAAATCAGACTCGTCATGCAATCGTATCAACGTCCTTATCAAACGACAAAGCCTTCGATTGCCACCCACGATTATTACGCAAAGGACGAGGACGATATGATGACGTCGGCAGATGTGATAGCGAACCCGTATCATGATACCTTCGTCATCATATCGCTGAAAACGTCTGCTGCTACGTTTGACATTGGTATGATTCGCGGCACGATTAAGACGAAAACGCGGGCAAGATGTCGACCGATGACGACAGCGAAACAGACGTCCGGGTGATTACATCGTCGTTATCGTCATAACTCACAAGATACGCGTTCTCCCCTTTCGTAGAATATATAACGGAGTCGCAAGTAGATCAGCCGGTGATTGGGCGGACACCGTTCTTCATTTCACGTTGCACCGGCATCGGCACTGTCATCACCATCATCTTCACCATCACCGTCGTTGTCATCATCGTCATCGTTACCATCACCTTCATCGTCTCGGGAGCGCACCGAGTCGCAAATCGACAACGACGACGAGTCGGCGCGTGCTTGACAAGACGACCGATTGATAACGAGGAGCTTGCGAACGTACACGCACTCACGCACCGAGGACTGGTGTCCGCGTTCCTATCTCTCCTCCGATGAAGGATCACGGCGGCGCATTTCACCCGGCGATGGAAACGGAACAGTTTCGCACGACACGCATACACGCACAGGGGCTGCTGTTCGGCGTCGAGATTCACGCGACCTCGAGGCGTCGTCCAACGACGGCGCCACGCGTCGTTCGGCGTCGCGACGCGTGGCGAAATTTCGAGACGACGATGCCAAACGTCGTCGACGACTACGGGGATAAAGAGGGTTGCTGCTGCACTGACAGCGGCGAACGCAGCTGCGACCAGGGGATCGATCGATCCGTCTACCAGCTGTACTACGCTGATGGTATAAACGATTGGGGAACTTAAACCGTTTAACGGAATAATAACACGAGTCGGTAAAAGTTACATTTTGCTTTAGAAAAGATACGAATAAGACTAATTGCGAATAATAATGAATTGTAATAATAATGAATGGATTAATAATGAATTTAAAGCAAATAACAGCCTCCTTATATTTACGCACGCGCAATGTGGTGGATATTATTCGCATATGTGTCATTGTAATACAGATATAAAATGAGGAAATAATAAATGGAACTCGTAGAATTAAATGTCTAATTTTTAAAATCTCTTGTTTGTCAGAATTGGAAAAATATGACTATTATTATAAGTAGGAAAATATGATTATTATGATTGTTTTCTTTGTAGAGCACCTAGTGAGAAGATAAACTGAAATTGAATAGCAGAAGATTGATGGAATAAATGTGCACAGGCAAAAAATGTCATACAGTACTTCCGCAAAAGTATATATAGTCTGGTCATTTGAAGGGTTTGAGGGCAAAATTGATGTGTAAAGAAATTATTACTCAATTAAAAAAGATAATTCCGGTTGGAACAAAGTTGAAGTTAGTCAGTAATTGAAAATCAATCAACATAAATTAATCAACTTAACATGTCGTATTACGTGTTATATTGCATCTATTACATGTACATGCCATTGTTACTAATGAGAATCATTGATGCTGACAAGTGTTATTATAAGGCAACGCGGAAAGACGAGTCGCGCTTTGACGCATCATCAAGATGCGACATGTGTCGTATGTCAATAAATAAGGATCACTCACCTTGCATAGGCCGTGTGGCAGCGCTGCGCGACATTGTTTGCGTAGTTTTAGGCTGTACTTTCGAGTTAGGCGCTTCTGTGGACGGAGTCTGTCGATATGTTCGCCGACGCAGAAGATGACAACCGTTAGACGATGCGATCTCCCGGTGCGACGCTGGTCGGCTATTGTAAAGTGGGCATCAAACGCGCGTCGATGCGATATAAAAACGTGGAACGTACAAAATTTTCCGTTTGTCCGGTGATCAGTGCTCAACGTCGTCGCGTTATCTTCGAACAAGATCGTCTCACTGCCAGCAGCGATGGACGATCTTCGAGCGCGATACTTATTTTCCAAGACACTGAAGAAACGACGACGGATCGGCGGTCTTTCTGTCACGGGGCACAGAGGACGAAGAGGATCGAGGCACGTAGGTGACGGAAACGACGTTAATGAAGATGACGTTCTCAAAAGCAATGAAGGAGGCCTCCTGCTGGATATTCGACAGCGTTGACGGCGACGTAAGGCCTGGCGTAGCGGCACCAGAACGATGCTCAAGTCGGATATTCCGCGGCGAGATAATGGCGACAGGATATCCGGTGTGGGGGGTACGGGGGGTCCTTTGGGGGTGGTGTCCATGTGGGGTGGATAGTCACCTCCGACCTTCCGTCCCGCCTGCGGGCCACCTTCTCCTCCAGGACCTCCTCCTCGTCCTCGAGATGCCCCAGCTTTCGGTGATGCCCGCGGACACCACCCTCGCACGCCGCCAAGTCTCACCGATCGGTTCCCACGTTATTAGGTCTCGTGGGTGCAGACTGCAACAAGGAAAACTCGCAATCAAAATTCGAAAGTATTGCTTAGCTTTCTTACTATCAAGTATTATTCATTCAATTATATAAATTTATTCTCGCTTTAAAAATCCCCATAGAAAATTTCTAATAATAAAATAAATAGCATAATTTAAAACTTTATTTTTTTGAATAAAAAATAAATTATATCTCTCTTCTAAAAAAGATATTAAAGATATTTACATAAGTGAATTATTTATAAATATATATAGAGAATATATATATATATATATATATATATATATATATATATAATATTTATAAAGAATTATTTTATTTAAGAAAGTAGGAAGAAGCGATTAATAAAGACATTGATTTTATTCGATAATAAAATGAGAAAAAATGTTGGAGAAAACATTGGCAATATGAACAGTTTACTATGATGATCTGTCTGTATAAAGACACCATTCAACAACGTTTGATATATGAAGCATCAAACATGCTGACGTTCTTCTAAAAGAACGCCACGCAACGATATAGAACAGTCCAAATGTATAATATATCATATGACATATGCACGAATAATTAAACATCCGAATACCACGATAAAGCTATAACCACTGTTATAAATTATTGCATAACAAAAAATTCACGAAGTAATATATTATTAAATAAATAATAAATTATTAAGTTAAAGTAGAATAATAATATTTTTCTACTTAATTAGTATAATCTTCGTCATAAAAGTCGATATTTTACAAACTAACAACAATAATTCATTTTATATCATTTATACATTATTTGAATCTTTTGCCATAAGCAATTTAATACTACGCTACTATAATACAAATGCGTTCATAATTTTAACGAATCTATATGAGAATCGATTATAACTTTTATCTCTAACATTGCGTGAACATGTATGTGAATTAGTAGATATCAGAAGTATTATTTGTTTGTTTTTTTTCGAGAATTAATAAATTGATAAATTATGTGTAAATATCTCATTAATTTATTATTACGCATTTTATCGATTACAAATTCGATTAATTGTTTCTATATAAAAAATAAATAATTAATAAATAAATAATAATAAATAAACATATGGATATATTATCGAAATAATTTATGTACTGAGTTATAGATTGAATTATAGATTCATGATAGAAATACACGTTGATAACAATCACATCAATTATCATTTATGCGTTATTTTAGTTAATTATTGAATTGATCTTTTCATCATACTTGTTTGTATTAAATACAAAATACACAATGTATTATTTCTAAATAATTTGATTAATATCGAATATTAGATTATAGTTATCTTCAAATTATTCCCTCATAAATAATTCTGTTACATTGAATAAATTAGTAAACTAATGAACTTTAATTAAATATTATGTGGTTCCAGAAAATTAGTAAATTAGTAAACTAATGAACTTTAATGAAATATTATGTAACTCCAGAAAAAATTAAAAAAATAAACATGAAAGAATATTATAAGTTTTACAGACTGGAGCTTGTGTAGAGTTTTGATAAATGAATATTTAATTAATTTATCTAAAAATATAATCGAATCAGATCTTAATTATTAAATATTAAGATGCTAGCATTATTATGCCATGTGGAATGTAATATCAAGCTGATTAATCCATGCACGACTAAAATGCTTATCAGATACGTAACGAACAAGAATTATGTTAACGGCTATCACTCACGAGAGAAGGGGCTAATTGTAAGTTGATGAATATGGAATATGGAACGAATGAAATCCAGTTCTCAATCGCATATCTCAAGGACGCATCGGTATAACCAAACCGACAATATATAAACCGATGGTCAATCGAAGCAAAGTCGTGCCAACTACCACCCTCGTTACGTATTCACGTATCCTTGATTCATACAGCAAAGTTTTGTCGCGTCTGACGTGTCTGCGAACGGCAAGGAATCGTTTATTCACAAATGATTGCTTGCCGTTCGCGATAAACTCCTTTTCGGAGACGTAAGTTAAGAACTTGTGTTATAGACTCGGTGCAGGCGACAGTTTAAGCCTCGCGTGCACTTCTTCGAGAATCACACGTGCGTTTGATCGGAGATTGTGAAGAAACGGTCAAGGGTTAATATCATGAAAATGTATGGCTCGAATATTATCACAAGATTTTTCTCTTTTAACCTTCTTTCTCGTTGTATTAATACCAAATAATAACTGTTTTGAATTTTACTTTTTGCAGTAAAAAGATATATTAAAATATATTATTTCCTATCTTTCTATTTATCTAAGTAATAGTCTTTTTTGGAAGATATAATTAAGTATATAGAAAATTAATTATTTTACGGAAGATAATCTCGCAACGCTAGAACGTAAAAACGCTTCATAATATCATATAGCTTCATATCGCGGGATAATCGTGACGTCGTTTGAAGCTTCCAGCTGTCGGCATGAATGAGGCTTTAATGTATGCTTTATCCGTACGTTGATAATTGAGTTAACACCGTGCGTGGCGTGTGCGGAATGAAATCTGCAATCCAAGGTAGTATCGGACACCAACTCATGAGCGCACTTAAACTTGGCTTACATTTACAATTAGAATTGGATTAACGTAATCAATTAACGTTTAATATATCCGTTCGTCACGGATTTTACAAGCATTGCTAATTTCATAATAAAGATTAGCGGACAAAATCAATTTTATAGTGTATTTTGTATGATTTTCTTCCATAAATCATGTAGCTTCTATAAATTATGAGAGTAAATATATATTATCGATTTTACTTCTCCTAGTGTTTATGCGCAACCATACATCGACTATTATGTACTCCGAATATAAGTGTGATACATAAACCAAATCTCATTCATATGAAACTTATATTAAATAACGAGACGTTACATAATGCGCGAAGGATTTAATTAGCACTGGCAAGATTTTCCAAATTTCAATTTTAAATATAAGTGTACGTATAACTATTAATCTTAATTAAATTTAATTTTGATAAATGTGCGCATATAATTCTTACGTAGATGAATTTATTAACGAATGTTCGCCACTTGAGCGAATACTTAAATTCATTTTCAACTTGTGGACTGTAAAGTAATGGCAGCACGTGTAACTAGGCACAGTTCGCTTTGGATCAATACTTGGAATATTTCTTTGCTCAAATGGCCAAATATTTAAAAGTTCCCGCGATCAATATCATAATGGGAAAATAATAATAACATTATATCGTGACAAAAAGTCAAATAAATTAAAAAATAATTGATTTATGGCGAAATAATGAAATGGAAAAGTAATGGAAACGGAAGCAATTATGGAATTATAATGTAACGTTAATCATCTGCCAACTACTAACAAGTATTTATACTCTATGACTAATACGAATCATATATGTCTTCTTTCCAAGAAAGTTACGCGCCATATATAAATGGCAAAAAATAATTTTAAATATTTTTTAAAATTACATCAACAGGTATTCCCTTGTACAAATATTAAAACAAATAAAATATTAAAATATATACAAGATTTCTATATAATAATAATTTCTTTATAAATATGTGCAACATTTCTGTCGCATCGATCACATTTTCCTTAAAAAAAGTTATTTCGATAAAACTTTTTAACGAAATTTCTTTTCAAGATATATTCGTATGTAAAAATACAAGTGTGTTGTAATCTAATAAATACATAGATTCTCCTGTATCACCAAATATCAAATTGTCATGTAAAAGCGAGACTTGGACTTATTATAGGATCATAAGCATTTATACCTTCCGAAAGCATTCGCATATCAATGTATTTTAATGTACCGTTGTTACAGATAAAGATATCTTCCGGTGATACATATATTATCATACGAAATATGATATAACGATAATGAAGCAATTGAAATAATGAAAAATCAACATATTAATATCTCAAATATCGTTAGTCCTCTCAATCAGTAGTTCCGTTTCAATGAGCAATTCAATAAGAATTAAGAATATATCGCGAAACAAAAATATAGATATAATATATATAATAATAAATAAATAAATGTAAAATATGAGTAATAGAATAAGATATAAACTTATGATGATTATATGAAATATATGCGAAAATATTGCATTTATTATCATACGTGAGACATTATAAAAGAGAAAAATAGGAAAAGAGAGGAGAAGCCATATATTCTCAATGAATAAATAAATATAAAAAGCATGATTATTCATTCTTTCGACTAAAAGGAGCCGATAATACATATAAATGATCGATTGATAATTAATTATAAATTTGCACAAATTATTAATTTTTATATCTTTATATATTATATTCATGAAACAATATGTAAAAAACATATTTTGGAAATTTCATTAAAAATTTTTAAGACTAATATTATTGTTTCACCGTGTATATCAATATTTGTCCATTTTTCAATTGACAATTCTATCACTGAAGGATGTGAATATTTCTAACGGAATGCTTTTAACGGAAATCATTTTTCATTAAGAAACAGATACATTTCTGAGAGAAACTGTAATTATATTATCCTTTGGACTATATAAATTTGCATAACGACAATTATATGAATAAAAAACTATTTATGAGCAATTTAATTTGTTTTACAAATTATATTATTATATATTAAAAATTATGAAATTATCAATTTAAAAAAAATGCATTTATGAAAAATCTTAAAAGAAAATATAAGCTGTTCGAAAAAGAGCAGATTAATTTTATTTTTTCTAGTTAATTGGTTAAAGCTGCAAATGTACGTGCGACAAGGTAACATATGTATGAACTGTTTCAGAGAATTGTTCTAAAAACAGATTCATACAAGAGTGTACATTACGGTACATGTACCACCTGTTTGCTCGTCATATATATTCTAACAACGTATATATGCAAATCTTTGATCGCCTTATTACATTATTCTTTTTTGTTGTAATCATATATTCAATTTTATGCAAGTATCTTTCATATTCACTTCTTTTACAATATTAATAAATGCAATTTTTTAATGTTGCCGATAATCATATGTTGTGAATCATATGACATATTCTACATCTTTCGGCTAATTTTAAACCGAAATTCAAGCTCCATTATATCACAGATTCTAAATTGATCGTATTTATAACATAAGCAACATTTTAATAATTTTGGATGAATAAAATGCATCAACTTCATTACATTATTTTAATATTTCGCGATAATTCTCCCTTTTCTTCTTTCTACTTAAAATTTAAAAAGTACTCAGATAAAAGACAACTGTTTTCTAATGCAAATTCTCTTTTTCGCACAAACATATTGCAAACAATTTCCATGATTTCTATTAACTCTCGTGATTATACCAATTGTAATAACCGTGATATCAGCATAAACAGTAGATTATGCAACTATCGACCGAGGATAGTTCATAGTTACGCAAGTAAGATATAAAAAAATATAATTAGATATTATCATAATAATACATTCCAACTAGTTATTTTCACAGTCTTTTAACATGTATCATTACATTGTTCAAGTGCAAATAAAATAGAGACTCGTTGAAAAATTTCTGCAATATTATCACAATTACGAACATAAAAATAGAAATGTTTTTTACGAATATAGAAAAATTTGAGTCGCCGTTTCGAATGCTACGTCATGCATATTATGTACGAATAAAGTCGTCTGCAGTTTGAAATCTGAGCTGGGATTTGGAAACACATTTGCACATAAAACCAGTGGTAAATTATACGTGGTCAGAGAACAAGAAAGAAATATAATATATCTAACGTTCAAAAATTTATGAGAAAGTAATATTTTTATATGTATAACATTTTTATGATTATTTTTTATTTGATTTTGACATAATTTATTTATCATTTGCTAATACGCATATACATATATATTATTGCATAATATTTAAATTATCATGATATTTACATGTCATTATATGTTAAAGGTTTTGCAAAATTTGTATAGCATATGAAAAAATTGCTTATTATTCATAAATTTAAAAAAAGCAAGAAATATAATTTTGATTTTATAAAGCGTATTCAGAATCTTACTCGGTTTTTAGGATTAACCTACTTTGTAAAATAAGCATCAAAAATATCATAAAAAAGCGTAAAAAACATAAAAAAGATTACAAGACTTATTTTTGAAACAAAATTCTCTCACAAGTAACGTAAGTTTATTGTAAGTAATGTGTACGATGCATACATATGTTGATGAGATCACGATTGGCATTCGGCCAGATTCTCACTGTTAACTTTTCTTCGCATTAATCAACTACTTTTCAAATACTCAAATTTTGATTATATAATCATTATAGAGAATAGATCGAAATTATAAAAACTTATCTCTCAAAATTGGCAAATATATTGTATTGTTTTGGAAGATGTTGTAAATTCTTTCTTAATAAAAATATACATATATCGAGGGAATTAATTTCGTTAATAAAACATTTATATTAATAATTCATAAATAAGACAAAAATCGTATAAAGATATATGGATATAAAGCACAAGGTTTTCCATCTATCATTCGTGCAGTAATTGAGAGAAAAAACAATATAAAGATGAGTAATTGTCAATGGTCGTCTCGTGCATCATTAATGTCTCCTCGCGATTCTTATGTAATCTCCATTAACCTAGCATCTCTACTATGAGAAATCAAATGTTATGGGGCAAAATAATAATTTATTATTCTAGTTCTAAATGCTAATTTATTATTCTAGTTTTAAATGCTAATTTATTATTCTAGTTCTAATTCTTATTCTAATTTTGAATTTACTCCTTTTAATTAAGATATTGATATTAAAAACGATAGTGTTGATCTAACATTATATATTATATTCATTATATATTAGCATGTTTACTTTTGAAAAACATATAATATTCTAAATCTATATCTGTTCAACATTTATAGAATCATAAATAAAAAGACACATTACAGAACTAATTGCTAATAAATTATTCAAAAATACTACAAATAGATTTCAAAAATATAAAATTTATATGAATGCATCAGTATAATTGTACAACAATAAATAGATCAAAAGTTAAAAATAAAATTTGATATTAAATTATCTCCCTAAGTAATTATTATCGAAATATTATAATGTTCAGAATTTATTGCTCGCGATATAAATTTAAAAAATAATCAATGTTTCAATGTTTACCACTATAAGAATAAATTACATTAATGCACAATTAATTATTTTTCTTTAAAATTAATACGTTTCTCAATTAATTGCCTTTATGCAACTATTTTTGTGATATATGGGCATTTTTTCGATTATTTTTTAAATATATTCTACGAGAGATAAACTATAATATTTCAGTACCAATTAATTTAGAAAATAATTTAATGTCAAATTGAAGACTTTTTATTTATAATCCTTTTGTTATTATAAATAATATTCCATATTGATATATCTATAAAAATTTAGAATTTTTGAAATTTTCTTGCATTATTTTTAAACAATTAATTAATAATTAATTCTGGTATATTCATTTTTGTTCATAATTCCATTATATAAGTATTTTTCAAAAGTAAAAATGCTAGCGTGATGTTACCTCCAATTCCCAACTTTAATATCAATTTCCTGCTAATTAATAGGAGCGATAAATATGTGTCTAAAATGACAAATTTACAATTTAATTTATGTCATACATTTGAACTTGATTCCCCGTAATGGGAATACTAGCTTAATGAAGATTCTTATGTAAACTCACATGCACGCTTTTCATGTACATATATCTAACTGTCCATAAGAGAGATTTATATGTGCATCCAAGAAAGCGTAATATATATATATTGCGCGATACAAGTGACATTGTCACTTCATTGATCTTTCAATGGCCACGAACAATATTGAGCAACCGTTCTTAGAATATTGTGAAAGTAATTTTTATATTCACGAAGCAAATTCAATTATGATTTTCTTTTATGTAAATTTATTTTTATAAAATGCAAATCAGAAATTAAAAGATAATATGTAAATTACTCTGATATGTACAGTATTTCGAATGCTATAAAAGATAAATGCATTTGTTGAACAGAACGATTTTCTCATTGATATAATCTTCCATCTAGGGCAACTCGAAGACTATAATTTTTCAAGTTTTAAACTCTGAAATTGAATATCTTGGCAACTATACTTAAAGTGAAAATTCTATTAAAAAGATTAAAAAAAATAATTAATTGAAAAATAACAGTCTTGTTATCTGTTTGCATTCATGAGAAGTACCACATTTCCGCTTAAATAAAATTTATTTAAATTATTCGACAAGTAATATAGTATGTACATTAAACGCTTCTATCGTCGCGATCATTTTGTTTCACAGAAAATATCATAAAAACTGAATAACTTATAAATCTATAATTCCATAGAAAAATAGGAATTAAAATAGTAACTGTATGTAATATACGATGAAATAAATCTCGATGTAAATCATTCTCATAACTTTCTTCAGATCACATGTTCTACACGAAAGCGATAAACAAGTTCACGCGAACACTCACCTTGAAGACGGCTCTTCATCATCATATCTTAGCATAGTAAGACTTTCATTTAGCGCTCGCTCGTGACTCTCGGAAGAAATTCGCCCTTCGCACACTTCTTCTTCGCACACCCACAAAATAAAGTCTCAGTCCAGTTCGTGTCTCAAACAATCCATAACTTTCTCTGACGATCGCCGCCCTCGTCTACGTCATTTCACCGGCATCGTATCATGATGGAATTTCCAACAGAAACTTTTCGCTCGCGGTTGAATGACTGTCGCACTGACTTCGTTTCACTCTTTCTTTCTCGATATTTACATATATATCGATACTTTGCACGCCGCTTCCGGCATGTACTCGGTGCAACCGATTAAATCGCAGGGTCAGGATTACGCGAAGATCTTCGATTAGATGATCAATGACGAGAAGAATAAATTCGATCGAACTTGAGGAGTCGCCTTTTCACCTCGCGAAACCACGATTTCTCTTTTTCGACTTTGTTCTTCGCGAGGAAAGCGTCGGCAGTTATTTTATATCGTTGTAAAAAATTCACCAATACCAGACGCCCCGTTCGAAAAAGCTCGCGACCTTGCGCGCCACGATCGTTCGATTAGAAAAGCGGCGCAAGCTTTGAGCGCCAGTCAATCGAAAGATACGATCGGGTCTCTCTAGCGTCCCAAATATATATCTGGCGGCGATGTAATAATTTCGTTCTTTGACATTTGCAACGTTTCGATAGAATTCACCGAATGCTCCGTAAATCCCCGGGCTCCTGCGAGATTGGAAATATCGGAAACTACCCGGCTGAAATCGACAGTGTCTTCACGAGTAGAAAAGGCTCTCGGAACTATCGTTCGTCACTGTTCCTCGCATCCGGTCACGTACGTTAATGTTGATCGCGTGTCGCGACGGCTCGTGCCTAGAGGGAGACGGAGAGGTTCACTCTTCGAGATTTGCCGGGCGCGCGATAGACCGGACCGTGCGGAGGCGCGCGTCGTGCTCGACTGACGAGGCGATTGAAGCGGGCGAGCGTCGCGACGTCGAGCTCTATGAAAAGCCGACGATGCGCGATGCCGACGAGGCGCACATTTTCGCAACAAGAACAGTTATTAGAAAGTCGATTAATTTTTTAGAAAATTAATTGCAATTTGTCAAATTAAAACAATCGATTATGTCTTGAAATGTATCGTGTAAAAAATAATTATTCAAATAAAATATAAGAGTAAGATAAAATCCTAATTTGCATATAGGATGTAATACCTACGATAAATTTAGAAATAATAAATTTAAAACATTTTTCCGTTACACTTTTCTCATCTTTACAATAGTATATCGTGTTTTAATTATATTATAAAGTGATGTCTTTATTGCATAAATTGTCAGAATCCGCGATTTTTATATAAAATCAAATATAATCCAAATAAACAGCAAAAAGGAACATAATTTTTATAAAAAATTTTATAAATAAATTAAAAAAAAATTAAAAGCAAAAAGTTATGTTTCCAACTATGTCGATTAAATATAATTTATTTTCTCGTTGTAAAATAACAAAAATATCGTTTTAGCAATTAATGATAAAATATTCAAAGCGCCAAGTAGAAGCAAGATTCTTAGTACACAAAAGCGTCTGGGAAAATCGAAGCTAGGTCACTGAAAGTAACAAAGTGTTGAAATACCATTCTTAATATACTAATGACACAAATGACATTTTAGAAATACCAATCCGCGACATTTTCCCCAACAATGCCCCAAAGTATGTCAATATTAAAATTGCATGTATCCATGTTAAATCTATATTTTCTAATCTCTCAGGTGTCATAAAACAGCAATATAATATTTAAAAAATTATACAAACTTGGTATTCCACTTTTAATTAACTAAGTTTTCAATTTAGAAAATAATAATATTTTGTTTATTTCTATGTAATTATTTCTATGTAATTATTTTTATAATAATTTTATTTATAATCGAAGCCATAATGCATACTAATTATAAGTTTATGCAATAAGTAATTCAATAAATGGTAAAGAAATATTTCTATCCGTTATAAAAACAAAAAAGCACACAAAGGTCAATTTCACAGATGATAAAAAATTTAAAAAAAAATCTTCCATTGAAAGAAAACTGATTAATTTAAACAATATTTTTTCTGATGCGTGTTGATAGCATATTAATTTAACTAATTGAGCATTAGATATTTCATATCGCGACAGTATTGTATTACACGTGGTTTCTACGAGTCAAGTCGATAATTAATTTTTTGCGGAAATGTCCGAAAGTGCGATTGTATTATTCAACGAGTCAGTATACAATATTAATGAATAATTCGGTAGAGAAAGAATAATGGGAACTCATCGCGTGACAAAAGATGAAAATCTCAATGACACGTGTTATCGTCAGCCCCTACAAGTTTTTCAGACACGCATTTCAGCTTTTATGTCAAGACAAGCACTTCAAATCTAGCAGCGATGATACATCATCGCTAAGACACTTTCATTTGTCTGACAAAGAACGATGCTAATTCAATTAAGCCTTGTCGTCAGAGAATGAATTAAGATTCGCAATCTTGTATTCTCTCTAAAAATGTGATTTATAGATGCGTTTCAAAAATAGATGAAAATAAGCACGCAATCCTCACAATCATGATGATATCTGAGACAATTTTGCCCCATTTTAAACACATTATATAATAACATTTTTATTAATAATACGTGTGATTCGACAGCTTGCAAAAATTTTATTTGATAAAATATATAATTAATTGTAAGAAAATGTAACATATATAGTACCTATATAAGATATTATATTCCATAAGATTTTCATAATGCCCCATCATAGATATAAATGAATGCTATTACCTCATGCACATAACAGCAAGTCAGTCAATGAAATATTTTATGCAAAAGTATAAAGTCGATCAACTAAGTTTATGATTACATATATTCAAACTGACGATTATTACAAGGCATATTGTAAAATATATGTATTGATCTCTCACATGTGATAATTTCCACATTTAATGTTTCCTAACAACATAAAATAGATTTAAAATTACTTCTCAGATTGTCATAGTAATATATAATCGGATTATTAGACTCACAGTAATATAATCAATGTAAGTAATATCATTAAAAATAGTTAATATTCTTTAATATTCCTTTGTTAAAATTATTTAAGCGTATTAATATATTCGACTAAAAATTTTATTGATATCTAATTAAATAAATTGCACTTCATTATTATTACTTACTAGAATTGTATCTATGTAAAATATCAAAAATCACGTGTTTTAATTATCCATGAGTCAATTAGAACGATTCTGTCAATGAAAGAATTTGCATCTAATAAATTAATAATCTATAATCGGTTTATGTCGCGAATAAAATAATGATAAATGTTACAATCGAACACTGTCGAACGATTAATGAAAGTGATAATTTGTCGTGGAACTATAGCAGATAGATATCTATTGTACGAGCGTAATAAAGACGTGTCTAGCCTACGCATTCAACGCGATTTTGCAAAGTGACATCAACTTCGCCCTAATATCCAATCCCTAATATCAAGATAACATCATAGAATCCCCACTGTGCTTATGATAAAGGAATAACGACTGCCATGATTCGCCACCGAATTCTGACAATCAAGCGCTTCATTTTCATAGTTAATAGCATTGATGGCGAGAAAAAGCGATAATCTGTCCATGCCTAATTGCGCGATTTATAAGTCGGATCGATCATTTATCACAATACGCGAAGTCAATATACGGTTTATAACAGAAGCTACCGCTATGTCACAGAAATGCGAACAAATCGATAGCAATTTAATGCATAATTACGAACTATTTATCCATGTGTGTGTGCTTCTGAGATCGATTTTAATTTTTATATATTATTAATTTTAATTATATTATTAATCTTGTATTAATTTTAATTATCACTTATAACTGATTGATATTAATTATTGATTAATATTAATATATTTCGCGATTACAATCATTATTTTCAAAATTAATCAGTTTTTATAATAATCTATTTTAAATGAAATAATTATATTGCATGTTTTATGAGCATGATTTTAATTTTAATTTTGATATTAGTTAATCAAATTAATTTGTACAAGATATACTATATATATCTTACAGTATCTATATCATAAAGTTAGATATACATGTATATCTTACTTTATGAGTCAGCACACAATTTGCATAGAGCTCATTTTACGCAATAAAAATATTTTATAAGTGTTCAAATATTACAATAGTTGTCAAGCATATGATCAGAAAGTTTCAGATTGCCATCCGTGACTGTATCCAATAAAGATTATAATGCCGGAATATATCAGCTTCTAGAAAACGGCGACTTTTCAAAGTAACCGGAACAACCCTTATGTGATGACCGAAAGGGTAGGGCCGGAGATAGGAAGGGTGCGGCAGCCAATGATAGATACTGTTCCATTTAGCTTAGCTGACGTTTATTCAAGCTAAATGCGACCTAACCTGAGCTTTCTTTATTACATGCGCGATAACAAAGATTAGCATCAAGACGATAAGGCAGTCGCAAAGTTACCAGATTTATGTAACAACTTTATTTGTTAACGGAGCAGTTATATACATATATTTGTTACTTATGAGAAATAATATATCGTTAATTTAAAGTTTAAAAATTTTTAGACAAGACTTTTTTTTAATATTAATACAGAAAATATATTTTTTGGTAAGTTAAGATCTATCTAAAGTGCGACTTTATAGTTTCAAGTAATCAAATTTTGAAAATCAACTAACGCGAAAAAAGTCATAAATTTGGATGTAAAGCCATAATGTCTGTTTAGCACTGATACATCTAAAGATCACACAATCTGATTTATATCAAAGTTTACTACATGTAAACTGCACTGGAAAAAAGGCTTGATTATAATAATCCAAACTTGATCAATGTTACCCACCGCTGTGGTGAAATAATTTCAACTAAACGTATAGGTGATTAAGACGAAATTATTTAATTATTTTTAATATTTAGTGAACTCAATTAAACGTAAAATATTTATAACTATTTTTGGAAAATGTTTATAACTATTACTAAATATTTTGTTATTATTATCATACTTGATGATAAAAACTAAATATTTCAAAAAATGCATTACTAAATGCATCTCATAGATTTATCCAAAATTTTTTTTCAGTGTGGTTTACTTCAGCTATACATGATTTTGCGATTTTTAACATACTGATGTACATTACTATTTGCAATTTTCTCTATGTATAAAATTGCTACATTGTTTCGAAAGTATTATCAATAAAAATGAAATAGAAAATCCTCTTTGTGATACACGTAAAATATGTCTATTTCATTATTTCAAAATCTTGTTTGCAGATAATGCCAAACTTCTTTAAAGGTTACATCATATATGTGGGCAAATTGAATGACATTTTAAGAACGACTTGCTATTATTAGTTTGAATGTTATTAGGAACAGTATCCGATAAATGTGCAGCTATTAATTTGACCACGTATACAGAATAAAAATATTTCACTATAAAAATGTAATAATTTAATGTTCACATTTATTGCAATAAAATTTTACCAATTGTTTGTAAAAAATAATATTGTAATGCAATCAAATATTGCATAATATAATAAAAAACTTTTTTAATGCAAAAACGCGCATATTATATAAATTAATATTTTGATAAGGGATCTCACATGTATACATTTTTAAGAAGAAATACAAAATGCAGCAAAGTACTAAAAACATTGCTTCATGTGAAGTTATGTTAAAGCTTGAGTAGAAAACCGTTTATAGTATTATTATACTATTTGCTCTGTAGCAATTACATCACGCATTTACGCATGAATTTCTAAATATGTTTTTTATTCATGAAAGTTAAATAAGACTCTTAAAAAAGGCACATTGAGTTATACATTTTAATTACATTCAAATTTAGCTAACCTCAAGTTCAGATACATGGTACAGCGACCATTCAATCTCAATGCTCGAAATGACGATGCACATTTTCTTTTCCAATGTAAGATGTTCGTGATATTTATGAGAGGATTTAGTAAAGAGAGAAGTGTACCATCTAGCCTGATAAGATAAATCGTACATCGATAGTATGATAAAAGTTCCATGCACAACATTACCAGAATAAAAAATTATATCTCATTAAATGATTTTGCGATTTTTTATGAAGTAGAAACTATACACGATAAGTAATCTTTCTGACGAGTTGTAAAAGCAGAAAAGATAAAACAAAAAAACAGAATAAAAATGGAATAGAGCAATGTCCTAGAATGTTTACAAGTTCATATCTCTTTAGAAGTTAGTTATGAAAATGATTTAACAAATGATTCTATGATCCCAAGATACTATTTAAATCTATAGTCTACTTGAATCTATATAAGAATCGCTAATAAATCGATTAATAAAAGTTACGCGATAAAATTATTAATCATTAAACTCTGCCACAACTGTTTCTTTTCTCCAATCAATTATCAAATTTTTAAATATGCCGTACAATATTTATGTCAAATTAATTATTGGATAAGATTAGATAATTAAGTAGATTCGAATATCGAAAAGCCATTTCACTTTTGTTTATTTGTTCACTTTTATATGAAATGGATGCACCTTCATTTGACTGATATCTTATCGCATGAATTAAAGGAGTAACATGTTAACTCTCTTGAAATACTATTTTTAGACTATATTTTTCTTAAATAACAAAAGATATGATTATATTTCAATATTTTTAAATACAGAAAAAAAATATTTTACTCTAAGTACTTTACTCTTTTCTCAAATTTTAAGATTTTTATAACATTATCATATATAAACGTTACATAAAAATTACATGAAAATTTATCATTAAATTTAATTAGAAAAAATATTTTTAATTGTTTTATAAAAAAATTTGTCTTTCCGACTTCTTGCTATTAAAGGAAATATCAAATTGATAAAGAATTCATAAGAAACGGCATTAATAACTCTCCACTCTGCTATATATATATAGCTGACAAATATTTTTGCATAATCTCTATTTCATCCTGGTATCATAGGACTATTGAAATGAATTCAGTCGCACATATAGTGCGCATAGAAACTAAATTGCACAATCAGCTATCAGTATTCGTCGGTTATCGCGAGAGTTTCAGTCGACCGCTCCACTAATTGATTCCATGAGACTAATGATGCCAGTCGCGTTTATCTACAAGCAAAGAATGCGTCATTCGAGTGCGTGTGCACTCAAAACGCACCGACTACGAAAGTCTACATTTAGCGTATGGATAGGAATACTTTCACTATCAAAGTACTAGATATATTTCAGTAATTATCAAATAGCCGTTATACAAAAAAGTTACCCAATTAATTCAATAAGTAATAAATTCATAATCATTAAATAATGTAATATTGTTGTAATAATTAACAATTAAAACATTAAACAACAAACAAATTAAATATTAATAGATATAACAATACGAAGAAATTCATAGAAGATAGATTAAAATAAAATTATTCCGCATCGTTATGTTTAATTGTTTATAGGAATTTTATTTATGTAATTGTATTGTAAATTTAACAATATTACATAATTTAATTAATAGTTAAAGGAAATTATACTAATAACGAAAGTTAATAATTTTAATAAGCAAAGGAAAATTTGAAAACATCTGATGATGACATTTTTACGCGCCCGTAACACACGCACGCACGCACATATACAAGTATTATTGCGTTTTACTTTACTGACGTCTCAGCAGTAACCTATGTTGTGTAGTTAATAATAGATTTCATCTCGGCTTCATTATCATAAATGAAGTGTTTATCGATACGCATGCGAATTTAATAAGTCCTGAGACAATATATTGGGGTTGACATCTTGATTGTCCTAGATAACGTCGTAGCTTCATCATGCAAAATCAAAACAAATTAATTTAAAGCTTCTTTTTTTCTACCAGGAAAGATGACACAAATCAATTTTTCCCACAGTCATTATATCATATATGCGACATCATTTGCAATCTTTAAAATGTACACGATATGCATTTTCTTAGATGATTGGACATATTTTTACTGCCTTTTTAAAATCTAAGGTATAATTTTTTTTTAAATAAAATTTTTTTTAAATAAATTTTTATTTAAATAAAAATCAAGAGAAATATTATGAGAAAAATATTATATATTTATGTGCTATATGCTTTTATTTAAAGTTCTTCAATCATTTTCTTAAGAAAAAATCAACTCGAAATTTAAAAACAAATTTTGTTCGTTTAATCTGCAACACTATAATTGAGGGTTACGTAAAGCAGAAATAATGCAGGATCACGACCATTGGTCGAGTTAAAAGTTCGTGACATTGAAAATTGGTAGAATAATACAGTTCTTCGCATCGATGCGAGTTTTATGCGTTCTACGCCATAGACGTTCATTAGTCGTTACATTATTCGTTCAATACATAACGACAAACACGTTACATACGCATCCTGTCTCTATATAACCATGCTTTACGACTATATGACTGGTCGATGATTCAGACTGAGAAATGAACAACTATGAAATACGAAAAACATAATTTGTAACCGTTGTGCAAATAATTCAAATATAAAATATATGTTTCACATTGTTACAATATGTACCAAGATATTGTTTAGACAATTTTAATATTAATTGCTTTTTTAATAATATAAATATTCAGCGAAAAAGAAGTATATTTCATATCAAATTATTTTCATATTAGCGAATATAGAACTTTTAGAAATGTCCTTGAAGATAAAATAAAATTATTCTTATATTCGATACATTGCGTATTGCGTGTCAGTTAGAAATATTTTGTAATTTATCCAACGATTGTAATACATATGTATGAAGAGATTATTGAATTATAAACTAAATAAAAATAAAAGTTTTTTCTTAGATAAAAAAAAATATTTTTCTTAAATGAAGAATATTAAATAACGATGTTATATACTTTTTCCGCTTGAAGCGCTCTTATGTTGTCCAATAAACAGAAACGATTAATATAAATTTTATATTTTAACGACCAGTTCATAAAGAGCAATTAAACAATTGTTAAATTACATACGATATTCCCACATAAAAAATAAGACAAAGTCAGTACTTAATAGTGGAATGAAAAATACATTGCGAATTAAGTTCTGTAGCAGACACTTTTGTCCGTCTCTTCGACCTTTTAATGATGGTCAAGGCCGAGAGTAGACATGAGAAAGTGATTGAACTACGTCACAGAAAACGATTGAGTCTGGTGAATATCTTTCATCATTCCTTTTACTAAGTAAGAAAGTACATATGAACTTTCATATTTTACTTAATAAAATTTACTTAATAAAAAAACATCAAATAATATACATCCACATTATTAATAAAAATAAGATAAAATTTAAAAAAAAAATATAGCCCATTAAAAACATTATATTCTATAATCAATATTAAAATATAACATATACATATAACACTTCAAGAGTTGATTATTAAAAGAAAATTATAATCAAAGTATTATAGCATTAAACTGTTGAATTTCGTAAAACTGAATTTTTTTTAAACTGAATTTTTATTCTATAATAAAATTATTATAATATATTCTATGGTATTCTATATAATATTCTATATAAATCTTTTATAATATAATATTCTATAAAGATTATTATTTTTATCTATACGCATATAGATCATAACAAAATTTTAAAGATTAAACTTTAAACTTGTTGCATTTGCCAATTTCCGAGAACATGACGACATTCAAGCAACTTTCGATATTTGTGCACGCTTGAAGAATTCGTAAATCAACTTCCGCGACAGATGTAAATCAAATAAATCGTAATTTCGTTCCTCGAAAAAATAAACAGTATGACGCGTTTTACGCTCGTTATGCTACAAATCATACACACATAAATCGCAGCCTTCATATTTCTGATAAGTACGATATAACGTTCTTGTTCTCTTACGTATAAAATCTCCAGAATATCAGCTATTCTCAATTTATTAATCATTCAAGCATCGTGATAAAATAATTTACGAGGCCTGACTGTTTTTAAAGATGTCAAAACCGTCCTAGATAAGCAATTATGATATCGCTTCTTAATTTTGCGAATTCCAAAAAAATTACGCAATAATTAACTAATAATATAATATATAATAGAAAAATCCGATAAGAAAATAAAAATTAAAATAAAATAAGAAAATTAAATAAGAAAAATACTTATAATTTGCTTGAAAGTAACAGCAAAATATTCTATTTAGAAGAACTATTAAAACAATTCGTAATAAGGATCACTAATAATTAACTTTACATATATCGCAAGCATGTTAACAACTTCGTCTAATAGCAATTATATCTAAATATGTAATAAGACAATTATAAAGAATCCCGACGATATTATGTAATGTTATTGGGGTAATGAGCCAAGAAAACGGGGCATATAATATGTGACACAAACACGATTTTGTCCTGAGGAATCTGTTGACAAGCCGTGGCCGTGCGAAAGTGACAGCGGGATATATGCTTTGCGAATTGCACCCCAGCGCACAAGTACTAGAAATGCATTCATTATTCAAGAATATCAGGGGAAGGGTGAAGGGAATCGATGTGTGTGACCTAAAGCTGTCTACGCGATCGTTAGGCGCGATAACCACAAGACGACGAGTATGTACTTTTTCAACGCTGCGAGTAACAATCGAAGAGATTACAGTTATTCAAGCCTTATTTCCTAAAGGCGTATAATATACGCATTGATTAGTGATACGTAATATCGTGAATGAGTGTACCGCAATCTATGAATAATCATATTAGAAGAATCACATAAGAAATCTTTTTGTATTGTATTATAAGTATATATAAGTTCTATTACTTATATAATATATTATATAAGTAATAGAAAAAAAAATATATATATATATATACATATATATATAGTCATTATTATATTAATTATAATATATTTTTAAAAAATTAATGCAATTTAAATAAAAAAAATATATTCATATATAATCTTTATACGTAAATTTCAAGGGTTACTAGCTAAAAACTAACTGAAACTTATCTTACTCTTCGAATCACTTATCGCTATTTGTACTGCGATTATTCACCTGGCGACAAAGAAGTGCCTTGTCATGAAAAAAATTCGTGTTTCGACAATTCGCGAACGGATATATATACGTTTTATTACTGTCTCGGGAAGTGAGAGAGCAACGCTAGAGAGATTGCACGTGTTTGTTCAAGCACGGGACGTATTTTCGATTGTTAGCGAAAACGCACGTGACGCCGACGAGTCCGAGGTCGTGCGGTTCCCTGCTGCGCCGAGGAAATGGTTTCTGCAAAACGGATCGAGGACACTTTCGGATTTTGAAATAGTTAGACATCAACCGAAAATCATTGTGAAAGGAAACCGTTTCTCGTTCTACTCGGCATAAAAATATTTGAAAATATCGAATTAGTATCAACGCAACATTTAACGGAATCGATACATACATGTGTGTAAATTTATCTGTAAATGCCTGCAGTCATATCTGATTGTCATTTTTTTTTATTCTGATTTTGTCATTTTTATAATTTTTAATTTATGTGCGAGAAGTCTCGAATGTACATTTTAACGAAATATTCAAATCCACGATGGCTAAAATTATGAAAATGTTAGAAATCGAGAATTAATAACGTCAAACTTACTCCCAATACTTTGCGCGGGAATACTGGTATTAACATAATTAATCGAAATACATGCATACGCGAATCTGCTACTTGCGATATATCAATTTGTTTTTGCTTAAGTGTGTCGACGCGACACTTGCTTTTGAGGCTCCAATCAATGGTGATCCTTAGCATTGGCCCGAGCATTAACTAGCTCGCAGACGAGCGCAACGAGAAGTCGCGATGCATCAACTTACGTCATTCGCGAACGAACGAGAGTGCGATTCGCGATACGGAGAACATAACAACGATTTTCCCTAAAGAAGCGAATTCTTCGCGATTATACCGATCCTCGAAAAGAAAGTTGCAAGTCAATTTTTGAAAGAACACAAACGCGTGAGATATTCAATTGACTTGCAAAAAAATCTCATAGTTACATTAAAATCATTTCCGATTATTTGACGAGCTTTAAATAACGAGCAAGATTATCATTTCTCGATACAAAACGTATAAATATCACGAATTAAAAGAGAGATTGAAGGGGGAAATAGTTGTAATGTTACAGTAATTATATCTCTACGATTAATAAAAAAAAAGGAGCAAAAAGTGGATTTGGAGGGAGTAAGTCATGCGTTCGTATTTTTCCATTGAATTACAAACCACGCATAGATATGACCGCAAAAATAAAATGTTCCTTATTTCCCATAGGAATATCGCGTTCATTTCATTACACGCGAATATTGCGCACTGCTAGTCTTATACAAGATTCATAACTTGCAAATTAGAAAGAGTTGAATTTGGAAGCTATATAATATGATGAATTTCTTATGAAATATACTTTCTTCCGCCGTTACATATTATAACAATTGTATTTAATTATATTCCTAAATAATGCATAAACCTTTCGCGAAAGGTGAAATTTGAGGTCGATGCGTTTTGCATCACTGCGTGATTTTTTGCACGACACGCATTTTAACATTGTCGCAATTTTTCGTAAATCTCTGATCCGCACTTATGCATATATATTTACGCATCTCTCTCTTTCCGAAAAATCGTTCACAATTTTGAATCCGCGATCGATGCGCCGCGCATCTTTTAACGCGAACTTCACGATATACATAAACATACGAATACTGAATAGAGTTAACAAAGTGCAATGTTTATTGTTTTTGACCCTGGATGAATTTAAGATCGATAAACGAAATTAAACACCGTTTCTCGAAAATGCATTTGCTACTCCGATCTAGATGATAACTTTTTAAATATAACCCATCGTATTTTTTGCACCCACGTGCATGCGCCGATCGGCAACGATTATCGAATTTCAAACTCTCGTTTCACGACGAGAGAGGAAGTCGTCTGCCGGATGGTTTCTCCCGATACGAAAAACCTGTTGCTTCGGCGGCCACGCGAGTCGCCGCGCGTCGCTTACGCGTCGTCGCCGCCAGCGTAAAAAGCGGAGCTGGCGGCGGCCAAGTTCGCGAGGATCGCGAAATCGCGGATGGGCCCGACCCAGGCGAAGGCGAGTTAGTGATATATAGAGCAGGTGTCTCGCTCTCGAAATCGCGGAAAGTACGCGTGACGTCGGCGTCACTTTTACCCGCTCCCGTCGACGTACGTATACCTTCGGGTGCAAGCGTACTCGACGCCTCGTGGCCTCGATACACCTATCAACGTCGCGACGTTGACAGCGACGGCATGACACGAGACACGCGAAAAGCGTGCTCCAGACCGCTGGACGGCTCTTTTTCTCCAACCGAAAACGAACGCGGCCATCGGCGATCATGCGCGTGACCAAGTCGCGCAAACGCCGGCTACGGATACGATATTGCCATATTTGACAAGTATGTTGTCATACAAGCGTGCACTTACCTGAACGGCTAGTCCCGCTCGCAGCACGGACGATGGCACTCGACGAACACGGCGAGGACGACATCACCCGCATACCATACCGGACCGGCCATATTGTTTACTGAAGAGATATTCGACACAACTGCCTGAGCTCGCGCTGCGTCGCCTCCGGCAAACGAACGATCGTAGCGCCATCTTGTGGACAGCGAGAAATCAATATCGATAGATTGATCTTGCGCGCGTGATATTATCACGTGACGATAAGATATTGTTTATCGATGTTAATGATTTGGATAAATTACCCGTCGAGTAAAACTCTTGATAAAAACTTGCACATACGCTTTTCATAATCATGCTTTGCAGCTAGAACGTTTGTCACGTGTAGATTCTGTTGAAAGGTTATGTTTATTTTTTAATAAACAATGGGAAAAGTTGACATAGTTTCGCAGGAAAAGAAACCATCTACTGCATTAAAAAAAACACAGTCCAAGGTAATACACACAACACAATTTCCGATATAATTTTTTAAATAATATGTTTAATAGAGATTTCTTTATTTCACATTCATATATTTTAAGTTTCAAGTTTAAAAAGTAAGATTGTTTTTCTGTCTTCATTATAGAGGCAAAGAAAAAGAAAAAGTAATAAAGTATCATTAAATGGCATACATAAAAGTGAGTTAACGAAATCAAATACATCTAATGAAATATATACATTTACAAATATACGAAATAGTAAAAAGAAAAAGAAGGATGAGTCTAAGAACAAACCTGTTGCAAAAAATATAGAAAAACCAAATTCAATAAGATATCCAAAAGATGATAATAAAATAAAGGTATTTCAAAAAGCACAAACTAATCTAGATAGTAAAATAAAACACAAAAAGAGAAATCAGAGACAAAATCAGGATATGAAATCTAGTCAGACAAAAAATGATATTGCAAAAACCAATGTCTCTACAGCAAAACATAAAAAATTACAAATGTCTGCAAAAAAATCGAATCACTTTGAGCATAATGAAATAAAAATTCAAAATATTGAGAAAATAAACAAAAAGAAAATGAAGCAGATATCTATTAAAACAGAAACACAGCAAGTAGAATCTGAAAAAACATTGAAACTAAACAAGCATAAAATAAAGTTAAAACGATTAGAAAAAATGCTTGTCGATAAACCTAAGGCAAAAGAGGTTGTACAGTCACTTACACTGAGAGATAGAATGATGGCGCAATTAAGAGCTTCTAGATTTAGATTCATAAATGAGACACTGTATAATAACGAAAGTTCACAATCTAAAAGATATTTTAAAGAAGATCCTGATGCTTTTAAAGCTTATCATGATGGATATAAACAGCAACTTGAGCAATGGCCGGTGAATCCACTGGATGTCATAATATCATCAATTAAAAAAATGTTTGTATTATATTTCTAAACAAAATTTTTTTATATTATGTAAAATTTTTGAATATTATAATAATGATAATTATAGGCCAACAGACAATGTGATTGCTGATTTTGGATGTGGTGAAGCGCTACTTGCTGCTTCTGTTCCTCATAAAGTACATTCGTTCGATTTCATTGCTGTAAATGACACAGTAAAAGCTTGTGATATGGCTCATACTCCATTATTAGCAAACAGTGTCCACGTTGTTGTATTTTGCTTATCTTTAATGGGATCTAATCTCTCTGATTATATAATTGAAGCTAACAGAGTTCTTAAAAACAAGTAAGTATAATAACAATACTCTTGAGATATCAATAATCTTAAAAACAAGTAAGTATAATAACAATACTCTTGAGATAACAATAATATAAAAAATTAATACTTTTGTTTCAATAAATTTAGTGGTACTTTAAAGATAGCCGAAGTCGAAAGCAGATTTGAGAACGTGACAAATTTTATAAAACTACTAACAAAGTATGGTTTTAAAAATACATGGAAAGACTTATCTCATGATTTATTTTATTTCATGGATTTTAAAAAGGAAGAAGATATAAATATGAAAAAGAAAAATCTCCCTTCAATTACATTGAAACCATGCTTGTATAAAAAGAGATAAAATTTGATTATATTATTAAATAAAATTTTATAGAAATATATAAAATAAAATTTAAAATTTGCCTCTGTATAAATAAATTATATGCCAATATCATAAGAAATTATTCCATATTGTATGTTGATATATTACTATCTTTTAAGTACATATCAAACATTATTTGGATGATTAATCTATGTGCCTGCTTAAACAATATGCTATTCTTCAAAACATACTGCTCCATTAGGCACAAATTATAAGCATAGGAAAATGATGTTTCACATCAGTTTTATTTATATCAGATGTTATGAATATATAATTATTTATAAGAAAATTATTTTATTTTTTAATTGCATATAAATTTAATGAATTATTTTGCTATACACAATATATTGTCAATTTTTATATACATATAATTCACAAAAAATGATCTTTAACAACAAAATATATAAAATTACTTATTTTAATATATTTGTGCAAAATCCGCGAAACTCAATTTTTTAAAGGTCTTAATTGAAAAAAAAAAATTTTTTTTTATTTATTAATATAACAATTATATATATATATAATTTATAAACCTGCTCCTATCTGACTCATATGTATACCATCTAGAATATCTTCCCACTCATCTTTTAAATCTTCTGCTTTTTGCAATATTAAAAGCTGGAATTTATCAGAAAATTGAGTATTTGTATTAATATATTTTTTATTATATAACAACTTACTTTTGCTGCAGCGATAATTTGCATGACCATTTTATTACTTAAATATGGAATTTTTTCCTTTATTTCTCTTACATCAGCTTTTGCTATAGATTGTAGATTTCGATAGCCAGCCTTGTACAATTGACGAGCTCTACCCTGTAATAAAATATGTGTAAATACAGATAAATATATAGATTCAATTATATTTTTAAATATTATTTGAAACTTAGAAATAATATACAATAACTAAAAAAATAATTAACTCTTACTATTTTAACTGAAGGAAGTTCCATTAATGTTTCTAATTCCAACGGACAACAGTAAGATAATTTTTTACTGAATGCATTCAACATCTCAGTAAATGCCCAAAATTCGGGTAATTCCTATAAAATAATTTAAATATATAAGACGTGACATGAATTTTTTTCCTATTATATCTTTATTGTCAGGATAGTTTTATAATAAATCATTTGTTTACCTGGCAAAATCTTACTACAGAAGATGCAAACATTGAGACTGCATTTAAAAGATTTTGTATAACACCTCTGTTAACTTGATATTTCTCGGCGACAGAATAAACTGAGTGATGATTCCATAATTCATGTACTATTAAGGTCACATAAAATCTCTGAACTACTCTTTTCTCGATAGACTGTAAATCAAATCTTTTTAATTAAAACATAATTCGTAATATCGCATTTGATTATTTAATAAGTAACTGACCTTAGGCATAATACCATCACGTAATTTATTTGCTGTAGCTTCTGTTATTCCCAAAAGCCTAGCTATTTGCATTTGATTTTCACTCAAGTCCATTACCTTAAATAATGATGTAATATATATAATACTTATATAATGTATATATTTTAATATATAAAATCACAAATTATATAATTACCACATTATAATAAATATTGCCAATGGGAGTGATTTGGGATACACTGTCGTAAGGTGTAACAAGATATAAGAGATGAAGATTATCAATTAAAATTAAATGCTTTTGAGCAGTTTTTAAATCCTCATATAATGTGTACGCAGTTTTTAAATCAATTGGTCCTATAATGAATATAACAATGTTATAAAATATTATAAAAACCTAAATATACAGAATTAATGAAAATCTACCGCTCTCACCTTTCATTGCAGCTTGTCCCAAATCACAAAGTTGAAACTCGGTTTCGTTTGTAAAAGCGACCGTTTTTACTCCTTTTTTAATTGATGATTTTTCCATGTACATTGGTTCTTGAGATGGAATAACAACAGTTACATTAGGATTACCAATATTATGATCTTTACTTTTTACTTTTATCACACTACATTTTAATAACGCCGTTATCGTTTCGTCTGTAATTGCTTTCATGTTAACACCTATTCTATTTTGTTGAATATTAAGTAAAGTTCGAGCTGTCAATTTATGCAATTTGGACCTAGTTGTTGCCATATTTAATTGTATTGCACTAAGAATCAAATTATTAATCCCCCTATCGTTTTCTACATGTAAGCTACTCAATGAGTCGTCCATTTGAGAGGTCAAGAGATCTTTCACCTGTGGCATAAATCATTATTTCTTAAGAGATAAATAATTAAAATCAATTATATTAAGTATTTTTTATAAAAATTCTTACTTTATTAATTTCAGATCTTTTGCAAATAAGTATACTTTCTCCTAAAACTCCCATACCAGCACGACCAGCTCGACCAATCATTTGCTTATATCTACTTAAATTTAAGAACTGATTGCCAATATAAGGACTACGTAGTATTACCTAATAAAAAATAATATTATGAGCAACTCTAGTAATAATATTAGTTGCTTTTCATATTATTTTAATGAATTACCCTTCTTGCTGGCAAATTAACACCAGCTGCTAAAGTTGATGTGCAACATATTACACATAGAGTGCCTTCTCTAAAGGCATCTTCTAACAAACGTCGTTCTTCGGATGTGAGACCAGAATGATGATAAGCTACACCATATTTGACAGTTTTGCACAAAATAGGGCATAAATCTTCTTCAGCCTTAAGTGCACTTAACAAAGTTCTTTTTTTTTCTACTTTGTAATTGCTCAAACTTCTAAAACAATAATTTATAATACAATCATGTGTGTACTTAATATAGTTCTCTAGTTTTTTAAAATAATATTTAAAATAAATGAACAAAAAAATAATGTCTTACTTAGGCAAGACTTTAACTAATAATAAAGCCACATTTTCACAGTTTTTACGACTTGAGCAGAATATAAGACACGAATCCTTTGGTACTACTTCCATTACCAAACCCCCAATTCTATCTGGATCTAACATTGCTATATCTTCTGAGTACTTTATAACAGAATTATTAATTTATTATTTAATATATTATCTGTTGTGCTTACAAAAACACCTCATAAAATAAAATATAATTAAATCACCTTGTAATCGTTACTGCTCATATGTACTAATAATTCCTCGTTATTCAAATTAACTACCCAGATATCATTCTCACATTTCACATATTCCATTATTTCAACTGGTCGAAAATTTTGAGAATATGTGTCCGCATTGAGAAATTGTGCAATTTCCTTTAAATTACCTATTGTTGCACTCATTCCAATTAAACGTATTGTATCTATAAAAAATTAGTCAACTCTTCAAAAAAGTAATTTTTAGGAAATATTTACATTTTCTATTTAATTTCGTTTAAATATCTGTAATTACCATTGAAAAACATTATCTTTGTAAGAAGTCCTTCTAATGTAGCGCCTCTTCCTCCAGACTCTCCAAGTAAATGTAACTCATCAATGACTATAATACCAATCTGAAAAATATTTTAGCATATTAAATTAATGTTCAGTTATATATAATCCTGGTAATTAACTAATAATATTTTAACTGACCTCAGCTAAACGTTTCGTTTCTATTAAACTATTTACAAGTCCTACAGCTTTTTCTATAGTACAAATGTAGATGCTATTTTTTCTCCGTCGTTTAATTGGTGGATAACGTCCTTTTGTACCAGCATATTCCTCAACTAGAAAACCTAATTTTAATGCTAATATAGCCATTGATTGGACCTGTAAATTTACTCAATTAATAACATACTAAATGAACTCAATTAATAACATACTAAATCTTACATAAATTGTTACACATATATGTTTTATTTGATATGTTACTTTAAAATATCATACCTTTTCCTGCACCAAAGCTACATATGGGAGTATAAAAATTGTATTTTTCTTGTTGCATATAATTTCTCTGAACATTAATATCTCTGCAACTAAAGTTTTGCCACCACTTGTTGGTAAAGCATAAATTAAATTCTTTTTAGTTCTAATAGCTAACTTTAGACATTCATCTTGCCATTCTGTGTCAAAAAATTTAAATAAATTTATATTTTCATAGAAATATATTTAAACTTTATTGATTTATATAATTACAACTTACGATATAATTCATTAATCCCTTTAATTTCTTGAATCAATTTTTTCACAGTTAGTGGTAAATCATAAAATATAGAACACTTTGTGGGACTTGTATTTTCATTTATTTTCATTTCTGAGTTTAATTCAATATTTTTTAAACACAGTTGTTTTTTTGGTTTGTTATATTCATTCAAACTTCTAGATTTGGATTTTAAAGTTGGCGATTTATCACCATCTTTTTTATAAGAGCTATTTTCTAAAGTATCATCATTAAAATTTGTGATATATAAATACGATATATTAGTCAATTTATCTTGGGATGATATATTTTCACTTGCTTCATCTAAAGATACTTTTCCAATGATTTGTTCTTTAACATTAGATAGTTCAGAGTTTGTGTCTTCTTTACAAAATGTATTAAATACATCATAACTAATATCAATATTACTACAATCCTTTAGAATAATTTCTCTTTCATCCTCGAACTGAGCAAATACTTGATTCATTAATGACTCATCTTGCCATTCATTTATGTTGGGAGACACACTTTGTGATATTTTTGATGAAACAGTTGGACTGGTTTTAGTATTTTGCATCTGTCTTTTAGAAACCTGTGTTACTGAGACATTGTGTTTCTGAGAAGAATCATACCTTTCGGAGCAAGTATGTAGAGCAAGTATGCTATTGTCAGATTCTATATTACACAATAATGTGTTATCTAACGATAACAGAGATTCAACAGCGTGTGGTGATTTTTGCCTTTTGTCATTTTCCAAAAATATTTTGCAATTTTCCTTATCTGATATTTCCATTTGACAAAACAATTTTAAAAAAACAAATCGTCACAAATTAAATAATTTGCACTTTATAAGTAACTGTTAAATTGCGAAAAATTTTATTGAAGAATTGTTATTCAAAACAATTCTACAGCGCAAACCAATTCAAGCCGCCAAAATCACAATAGTGATCAAGCGACATTTTCATATCTGAATCTGAAGTGTATCGAAAACCGTAACCTCTCTTACGATCATATGATTTACACGTCTCGATAATAGTTCAAACAGAGTTCAGCATTTCATTAATAGAATAAAATGCCGAAAAAGAAAACTGGTCAAAGAAAGAAAGCCGAGAAGCAGAAGCTTCGGCAGAAAGAAATCAGAGCTGCTAAGGAACAAGTAGACTTGGCAAAATTTCCTTGCAACTCTGTCATGGTAAGTCCTAGTCGATATTATATATGACAAAAATATTGCATATGACATAATTATTACATTTATGTTATACAGGAATGCGACAAGTGTAATAAGAAGCAAAAGAGTCGAGCCTTCTGCTACTTTTGTCAGAGTGTACAACGTTTGCCCATGTGTGCACATTGTGGCAAGATCAAGTGCATGTTGAAAACAGGAGATTGTGTAGTACGCCATCCTGGCATCTTCACCACAGGATTAGGAATGGTGGCAAGTAAATCTACATTTTTGTTAAATTATAAAAGCATTGCCTTGAACATATAACGGTATAAAAAATTTTATACATTTATTATATTACAACCGATTGTTTTAGGGAGCCATATGTGATTATTGCGAAGCTTGGGTTTGCCATGGAAGACGTTGTCTCACCAGTCATGCTTGCATTTGTCCACTGACGGATGCCATTTGTCAGGAATGTGAGAGAGGAGTTTGGGATCATGGTGGAAGGATATTCAAATGCTCATTCTGTGATTGCTTTTTATGTGAAGATGATCAATTTGAGCATCAAGCATCTTGCCAAGTATTGGAAGCGGAAAATTTCAAATGTAATAACTGCAATAAGAAATATCGCATTTTTTATTTTAAATTTAATTCTGATTTTACACATATATATAAATCATTTATATGTGCATATATAAATTGAATTTTAATATTTTTAGGTCAATCATGTAACCGTTTGGGACAATATTCCTGTCTCAGATGTAAAACTTGCTATTGTGAAGATCATGTTCGTAGAAAAGGTTTTAAATATGAGAAAAATAAACCTATTCCATGCCCAAAATGCAGCTACGAGACATCTCAAACTAAAGATTTAAGCATGTCCAGTAAGCATTAATCAAAGTTTTAAATTTAAAGAGACATAATTTGATCTAATTTACTATATGCTTCTTTTTATAGCAAGGAGCCACAAATTTGGTAGACAAAATCAAGGTGGTCCATCTGAATCTGATGATGAAAATGAATATGATTATGGTAAGTTAAAATTCTAATTTTAGTGAAGATTTTAAGATTTCAGTATTATACTTTCATATATATTTGTTCATATATTTGAGAATATATTTGTGTTATGTGATAGGAAATCAAGATTCTTGCTTTGGAACTAGTACTTATGCCAATAACGATGAAGACAATGAAAATGATGACGACGACGATGACGATGATGATTACGATGATGACGAAGATGATGATGATGAAGATGGTGATAATGATGAAGAATTATCAAGTACAGATGAAGAAGAGAAAGATACTAACATACAACAAGCTTCAAATAGTAATAATAAAGCTTAACACATATATTTAAAGATATATAAAATAGCAATAATTGAGAATAAAATGTTAATTGTCAGGAAATTTAATAAAAGTAGTCAGAAGGAAATATGAATATTCTTGAAAAACGAATTCCAATATTTTAAGATAAAAATTTACAATTTCTAGGTATTCACATAGAATATTTAAGTTTTATAACCCTTCAAACAGTAATCTATCAAAAATATAATTAACATTAATTAAATAAAAACCTAATATATATTAATTGAACAAATATACTGTTGAATATAATAAGAAAATAATCGTGAAGAAATAAACATTACATTTATTGTACAGGAAATTTTTTACGCAGTTTAAATAAAAATCTTATACAATCATACATATATAACATGTATACATTTAGATATGCGTTATACACGTAATGTAGTATATTCAGATGGAAATGCAAAAGTATGAGAACCAAGAGCACTAACACTAGGTAACAATCCCGCATTTGGTATAATGTTCCATGATAATGTTAATGTTATATTTTTATTTCCTCTGCAAAGATAAAATATATACATATAGATCATATACATTTACATCTACAAATTTGTCGATAAAAATTACAAAAATTTTATTTATGCAATAATCTTTAAATATTTATAATTATTCATATTTGATAAACTTTATATATTTTACCTGAGCCCTTTGCCATCATCCCAGAAATAATACTTTGTATTCATATTCTTGAAATCAAGTGCAGCATTATCTCCACGAAGCACTATCTTATCCCATACTACTACCTGCCAATAAAAATAATAGATATTTAAGATATATAAAAGAAATTTAGGCAGATTTATACATATTGCAAATTAATAAATCTGAAAACAAACCTGATTAAACTCATTATTTTGTGTCTGATATTCTGCTGTGAGGTATAAGAATAATTGCTTAACATTCCAATTAAATAATGGAGTAAGATGTAAAAAATTTTGTAAGGTAAATAATTTGAAATATATAAATTTAACACAATTATTTTATACGATAAATTTATCTCTTAAAATTATCTGTATTTTCTATAATATTAATATATATAAAGCAAAAAATATATAGTTTTATAGTTATATAGATAAACTTATATAAATTATATATTTGATTTTACGTATAAGAACATTAGAAATATTTGTATAATATTATATGTAAAGGATATCAGTTTTTAAGTCAAAAGTTAAGTAACCCAAATCATTCTTTTCCCTTGATGCACTATAATCTGGTACATTTTTTCTGCAAAACAAGGCAAACTTATAGTGATTATTGTGCAAGATCACAAGTAGCAAATATCAATTTTCGACATATTGAAATATAGATTTGCATATAATGACATTTACATTCGAATCATGAAGAATTTGTATTCTTGTAGAGCATGAGATACAAGTACAATATGGATCTCTTGATAGAAATGTGTGCATAATTTAATTGAGATACCAAGAAGATTATGACATATTTATCGTACTTACACAATAACTTTAACTGTATTTAGCGTTGCATTTGCTCTATAATCGATAAATACTGTTGAGAGAAAACAGCAAAATGTAAGACAAGCAGACACGCTTAACGTATATGCTAAAATAGCATTTCCACGTGTTAGAACCGTATGCATTATTGTGTCTTGCTATCGGTGATTATTTGTAGCGTTTCTGTCAAATTAAAGTAACTAATTGATACAATTGTGTTTCAACGAATTTCTAACCAACATACATTGTTTTCCCTATCGGAACCATCAAAACTCTCAACGTCATAAGTTCAACGTGACAGATTCACCGGTTTGCGTTCGTAAATAAATCCATACAAGAGAAACGAGAATAACACAGTAGAACGCACGTAGTTAAAAAAGAACAGACTTGAATTATAGTGTTCCTAAATACGTTCACAAAAGCCCGTTTAGGAGTGAAGCGTAGAATATGTTCTAAGGTCCATATTCTGAATCCTCTTTTATCGATAAAAGTGCCTCTAAAAGTGGCTTATAAGCCTTCTGATTGGCTATAAGCCACTTTTAGAGGCACTTTTATCGATAAAAGAGGATTCAGAATATGGACCTAAATGATGTGCATAAGAGAGAAATTAAATATTATAAATATAAATATTTTTTCGGTGAAAGAGAAAATCGTGCAAGACACGTGCGTTTGTAAAATCATTCATAAAATCATCAGATTTCATAAAATTTCATAAAAAAAGTTGCATTATATCGTCATTCTGCCAACATTGAGAGAAATATTTTCGAACATCACACGAGGGATTGTCGGCCCTGAAAGCGAAGTGGACCACAATCTGGACGGAGGGTCGTGCGGCCCGGTTATTTGGACACGTTTGTGGTTATCAAGTTTGACAATAAACATCGAGCCGCGTTGTATGACTTGGAGTTAACGATTCGCCAGCATGGGTGAGTCAAAGACCGATATTTCTCGATATATATTAATACCATGCCATAAATTTTTGCCCTGTAAAAATAAACGTGACACGTCGTGCGCGCACTATACTACCTGCTACCGACGTGTTATCCTTATCCTTACGATAGTTTATGCGAAATTTTGACGGTATATTCTTTTACAGGTGGGTTACTCAGTTATTTTCGTAATCTACTCGGTAACCGTGAGATGCGCATTCTGATTCTGGGTCTGGACGGTGCCGGCAAGACTACGATTTTGTACAGGTTTGCACGAGTCTTGTATCTCAGTGACAGGCTGTCATTTGTGTTTACGTGATGTGTGTCTACCATTAAATCGTTTTGACATGGATTTTTATATTCAGAAGCTATTAGAGATTAATTTTAAATATATCTCCTCTTAATTATCTCTTAATTGTATACTGTATATCATATAGAAATATTGTATATTCTATATTAATTGATCGTGTGTTTTTATTGCATTGATAAGTTAGACATTAATTAGTTGTATTTGATAATTTTTGAATTGCGAAATATATTGAGAATAAGAAGTTCTTTAACTAATAGACTTTATACATATTAGGTTGCAGGTAGGGGAAGTAGTAACTACAATACCAACCATAGGGTTCAATGTAGAACAAGTTACTTACAAAAATTTAAAATTCCAAGTATGGGATCTTGGTGGTCAGACAAGTATACGGTATGTTATAAGCTTGTGTGTGTAGAAACTTGTTTTTCTCCAAATTTACAAAATTAAAAATTGTATTTATCTTTAAATTTCTGCTATACATATGTATATATCAGTTTTTATGTTTCATAAATTTATTTCAGACCATACTGGAGGTGTTACTATTCAAACACAGATGCGATAATTTATGTGGTAGATTCAGCAGATAGAGATAGAATAGGCATATCAAAAGATGAATTACTTCTCATGTTACAAGTAAGTAACATTTTTATTATGAGTAATTTTGTATATAAAATAATAAAGAATAGTATTATTTTATATTAATACAGTCATTTCTCTTAACGACATTATATGATTCAAAATGTATCTTAAATAAATAGGAAGAAGAACTACAAGGTGCAATCTTGGTGGTATTAGCGAACAAACAGGATATGGCAGGATGCCTTAGTGTCGCAGAAGTCCATCAAGCACTCGGATTGGACGCTCTTAAAAATAGAACCTTTCAAATATTTAAGACTTCCGCGACGAAAGGTGAAGGGCTCGATCAAGCAATGGACTGGTTGTCAAACGCACTGCAGAGTAGAAAATGATTAACATTACATCAGTATAATTCATATTCATATTCGAGCCTTACAAGGGGACTAGTCATAAGACTGTCACTTTGAACGTGTCGCCGGATTGCCACCGGACACGATGTTCTGTTTATTTATTGTAATTAATCTATTTTAAATATCTTTTGCAATTTATACTTGCAAAATCACTATATTTTCTAATGCCAAGAGTGCGCAATAAGGGAATTATTTTATCTCTTTCTATGTGATTTAAAATATCGTTCTCTTTAGAGAATTCTTTCCACTTAGATTCTTTGCACTAATAGGTATCTCGTATGTTGCTGTTACACATGTGTGAGTAACAGTTAGTTAATATAATAATTTGTTTAAAATCGTCCTATTTATTTAATCTCAATGATAAATGAACTCAATATAAAATTGTAAATTATGTATTTGTAATGAAAACACATGCGTATTGGTATAAAATAAAATATACAACTATAAATCAATATTAAACAGAATCGAGATAAATTTTCGAAAAAAATTTGATCTTGTAAAACAAAAATAATTCAATACAAATATCTATGCATAATATATTGCTATCTCGATGTATCTTAAAGTATGAAATACTTTTTTCAAACATGATAATACAAATAAAACGAATATATAATATGAAACTCAATGCAGATAGGGCACAATAGAAAATAATATCATATTAATATTTATAAAAATTAATAAAGTTAATGCTGTCTTGTGAAAAAATCACATTAATGTTAAAAATGATACCATTTTCAAAGATATATCTCCTATACATTTTCTAAGTTACATAGTAATCTTTTTAATTGAAATAATTAATTTTTACAATTTTATAACAAATATGCCAAATAGTAAGTCATGATTGGAATAATATATTTCCCAATGCATACTTATTATATTTACTGAGTAGCATATTGAATTTTGATAATTTATATACTGAAAAATATATAACAAATACAAGAATATATATTATATTATTTCATAATAAATATTTAAGATACTGACTTATGTAAATAATAATAATTTCGTTATTTTTGTAGAAAGAGTATTTTATGTAGTAGCTTTTATAAAATGCGAACCTACCTATAAGTTGCAATTATTTTTTTTTACCATTCCGGAATACCAAACCTTTGGATTCGTTTCGCTTTCGCAGCCATATCCATTCGAGATTTTACTCTCATATAAAATATTGGACAGTCACGACTGAAATCATATGTTTGAAAATAATTATTTTGAAACATATATCTTTGATGTTTATTATTTTTAGATATATATGTATCAAATTCAATATACAAATATATCTTTTTATTTCTAGAAAGAATGTACAGTATATATTACAAATTAATACAACTAACTTGGAACATATAACTTCTTGATGGAGACTTCCTTGACATCTTTGGCATTCTGTCCACAGTCTAGAAAACTTCTCTTCTAATTTCTGTTGGGCTTGCAATTCATTGTGAAATAATTCAGCCTCTTGAGATTCGCAATGCTTGCATACCGCCTTGTCTTCTCTGTCCGATGGTAAAACAGCTTTACAACCCAAACAAGTCTCCTTTTTACGTGTGAAGGCCGCAAGAGCTCCAACTTGCGAAGTTGCAATGCATCTTGTGCGCGTATGATCACCTTTTAGAAGAAGTGACTCTGCCTTCTCACCGAGAATGGGTTCGAAGATACGTACAAGAGGTTTCGCTAATTGATTTTCTAGATAATAAGTTGTGTCTATCGGGATACTATTCTGCAACGCGTAAACAGGATCTTCCGCCTTTTGATATGCTGGAGTACCTTTAGCTGCGCTTGTAAATACATATGCCACTCTGTCGCCAAGTTTTGGCGCATTTCCGGCATCTCGTTTCTTCATTTTTGCCGCTAATTCGACGTGCGCTTGCTTCGCTGCATAATCTGTCTTTGTCAGTTCTTTCGTAATGACTAATTGAGAAAGATCGATACGATTACATAGGAGATCACTTATGACTTGTTTAGCATAATCGACAGCGGCATGTGGATTTCTATAACATTTATATTACATCTATATAGTATAAGCATATATAATTTAAGTAAAGCATAAAGAAATGTACCTTTCGATAAGCAATATTTGCAAACAGGTATTCATCATATTCGCGACTAATGGACAGTTATCTCTGCGCACTGTTTCAAGACCTTTACAATCCATTTTATCATATTTATCGGGTTTTGTAAAGTAAAGGCCAGCATAACGTTTCTTGTTAATCAAAAGATACGGGAAATATACTTTTTCAAATTCCAGTTTTATAGGTTTGATAAATTTGGATGTCACATAGTCGGCCGCTTTTTTACCGAGTTCCATTGCATCCTCTATAGATTCCACGCCAAATTTTACCATAACGGAATCAGTGTCGCCATATATGACTATTGCATCATTCTTGTATCCATTTTCTATTCGAAAGTGGTCCTCCACTTCTTGCTTCGTTTGTTCTATCATAGTTCGTCCATAAGCGGTAACACTCTGCAATTATATTTGTTATGAATATTTTACATTTTTCATAATAAATATTGCAAAATTTTCCTTTTGTTAAATGTTTCATGAATATTGACAACTTACAGCAGATATTTCTAAACATGGCAATTTTCCCATTTGTGCACCCGTGAAACCATATACCGAATTTGCTGATACTTTTAAAGCGTATTGTCTACCATCGAGTACTTTTTGTTTCAATGGATCCGTTTCTTGTTTTAATTCCGCTTTTGCTTTTTTTCTAGCCGCCAATAAATTTTCCAAAATTTCAGGTAGAATTCCTTTTCTTACAGTACTCTTCATGAATAATGAATTACTAGGAGTTTCAGTGATTTGATCCTCCTGAATATTAAGCTCTCTCTTTTTAGCAACAGTTAATAATGTTGTATAACATAAATTGTGTGCCATAATAATGCTAGGGTACAAAGAACTGAAATCTAAAGTAGCTATTGGACTGTTGTAATAGCCACGTTTAGGTTCAATAACAGTAGCTCCTTCAAATTGCTCATCAGTAGCATGGCCTTGATGTACTGGTATTAAATAATCCTTCTCTCGAGTCTAATAATAAAAGTGTTTAATTAGGTATTAATATTAAAGCAATTATTTCTCTTGGCAACTATAAAATTTATTACCTTGCGTAACAGTTGTGAAACAACTTTGATTTGTTGTCCGCGGGTCAATAAGCTAGAAATAGATACTCCTGTGACTCTTGCCATTTCCATATAAATAATTATACACATTAGTTTGTCTAGTAATCTGAGAGGCAAATATGCATCTTTCAAACAATATACAGCAAGACGTCGACGTGTCTGTGAATTTCCGTTTTGTAGACTCGTAATATCTTTATAATGAACATCTTCTTTTTGTTCTTGAAGAAAATGATACGATACAGCATTTAGAGAGTAAGATCTCAGTTTATAATCTCGGACCAATACCTGATATACATTTATATATTTTTATTAGACATATAAAAAAATTATGCTTATCATTATGAATTACCTTACCAATAATAAATCAAATGGAACTCTTCCTTCAAAATTGATCGATTTGTTCTCACGACGACCCAGCTGTTTGCTTTGCAATACACGATCCTTGATAACAGACTTTATATTCTTTATTCGACCAAGAAAATTGAAATTTTTAACATTGAGATGTTGCGCACGATTAATTAAATATGGGAAATCAAAATTGTTTATGTTATATCCTGTGAAAATGTCAGGATCTAATTGTCGTACAAAGTCAGCCCATTTCTTGTAAAAAAAATAAACAATATATCACAATATTAAAAACATTTTTTCTACAGTAGACTTCATTAACAAAACTTTTTTTTCTACAAGTTAGTATAATTAATTTACCTCCAACATTAAATTTTCTTTGTCAAAACTCAATACTTGACAACCAACAATAGGTGCACAAGTATTAAGAGTAAAAATATTTTTTAAAAATGGTTCAGATTCACCCTGCATTATAACCATATTCGCAATTTGTATCACTGGATCATGTTTTGCTTCTGGAAAAATACCTATAAAAGAGATTTGTAATTAGATTCATGCGATAAAAAGCATTAAAGCTAAAAAAAATATTAAAAAATAATAATAGTTACCTTCACGTCCAGCACATTCGATATCAAAACTAAGAATCCTAAATGGAGCTAGTTTTGACCATTCACCTTCTGGTGCATGAACTATAAAGTTATCCCATGCAACATCTACTTCCAACTGACATCGTGTAGTTAGCTCTAACATATGCCCATATTGGCCACGTAATTTCCAACTTTTGGGTTGTAATTCAATCCAAGAGCAGCCAACCACTGATGTATCAACCATGAACCTTGTGTGAATATTTAAATATATATAAATATACACACAACAGATTCAATGTTGTAATTTTAATACAAATATTGAAAAAGGTGAATACTAATACATACCTAATATCAAAATCAATGTTACTTTCAAAAGCTCTATAGTGATAATTAAATATAGTATATACTGTATCTTGTTCTAGTAATCTTTTGCAAGGTGCTATCAATTTTGGAACTGCTACTGTAATTTTTAAAAATGGTAATTTATCATTTCCTCCATATCCATATATTGATTGTTTGTAGACTAATTTAACTGCTAAGATGGCTTCTTGTATGTTATCAGGATTTGACTTCATATCTTTTTTCACAGCTTGATTTAGAGCCTCCTGTATTAACAGTATAAAAATTCTTGTATTAGTTATTACTTAAACTATTACAATTGAAATAATATATTTTCTTTTAAAATGAATATATACCTTAAATGGCTTGCAATGGTTGTTTGTAAAATTTGGTGGTGCTGATACAAATAAATAGGGACAAAAGCCATGAACATGACAACAAATGGAATTTCCAAGTTCTGTCACACCAAACATTCTCATTATGGGTACAGGTCCCACTTTGCTACCCGGCATTCCAGGTAAAGGTTTACCTACATATAAATTTATATGTGTAAATATTAAAACTTTCTTATCGTTAATAAATAAATATCTCGATAATAAAATTATTACCTATGTAATGGTCAATTTCTATTTGCTGAAATGCTAATGTATCAATTTGTGGATTCAAAGGTGGCGGCGAAGGTCTGCTCCACTTTGCAGATGTATTTTCTTGTTCAGGTCCCTAAGAAAATATATATTATCTTGGATACATCTAGTTTACAAATGCTAAGTATTAAAAATATAGAAATAAATCATGTACTATCATAAATATAATTAAATCATACTTCTCCAATTATTAATGTTTCATCTGGAAAATCATCTGTAAAATCATCATCTCCATAATCCATAGTGGCTAATTCTGGTGTCTCTTCATCTTCATCTCTGTTTATGACAAAACGAATATAAATATTTTAGAATCCTCTTGATTAAGCACAAAAAATTGTGTATAAAAATAATGATTTAATATCGTAAAATTATTCAAAACAAGGAAAAATTTTTTTTTTTTTTATATTTTAGTACATATATATAAATCGCACATAACATTCAACAATAAAAATTTACTTAAAAGATATATAGATATAATTTGTTTAAATTTATTATATGTAAAGATATTTATTTAATCAGAAATCATAACAAGCATCATATAAGGCATAATATTATGTTAAATTATGTTAGAAATACAATAGAAACAAAAGTGCAAAAAGAGGTTAATAAATGTGATAGATTCAATAACAAAACTAGTTACCTCAATTTAGCCTTCTTGACTACACCTTTAGGCGCTGAAAACGGCTTACGCCTTATTTTACTCATGTTTCTTTTCGTAATATTTATAATATTTATGAGAAATAAAATGGAAAGGAACTACAAGCTTTTCAATTATAACTAAGGAAAGGCGGGAACCATGTATCCGGATGAGTGCGCATGCATGGTCTTCTGTAGAGACCATTGAACTATGGGTGCATCCAGAAGCACAACCGCTCACTGAGCGGCTAAGTAGCACTCGAATGTGATTGGTGAATTCGAAGATGAAACCAATCACATTCAATTGCTACTTAGGCCGGAATTCATAGTCCGATCTTAAGCCTACGGCACACGGTACAATTTTTCGTACTAGATTTGATAAGATTTAGTAAAATATTAGAAATGCTGCATTCTGATTGGTGCATTTTTAGTATTTTATTAAATCTTATCAAATCCAGTACGAAAAATCGTACCGTGTGCCGTCGGCTTTATATTCAAGATCATCTTAAGTAAGTTTTGAAAATGTACGGCTATTTCATTGGCTGAACAGAATCTTAAGACGACCTAAATCCGTAATCACACTACGGATTGCGGACTTCGTTGTGATTGGAGTTGACCAATCAGAGTCGACAAATTGCTTTATTCTGATTGGTCAATTTCAACTACAACCGAGCCCGCAACCCGTAGTGTGATTACGGCTTAAGACCAGACTTAAGACAATCTTGAATATAATGGCCTTCACACATAAAATTCCATAAGACGTAAGCGTAAGACGTAAGCGTAAGGAAATCGACCAATCACGGTCGAGCAGTAAGGCAGCCATATTAAAACGTAAAGGGTCGTCTACAATGGCCGTAGCATAAGGTTGTAAAGACCGTAAGCGAAATGAACCAAATCCATTTCCTACGAATTTCGTGTGTTTTACGGCGGTCGCGCATACGCAGTCACGGAAGAATTCTGCATTCTTAATTCTGATTGCGCGTCCGCCGTAGAACATACATCGTAGCCGTAGGAAATGGATTTGGTTCATTTCGTTTACGGTCTTTACAACCTTATGCTACGGCCATTGTAGACGACCCTTAAGAATTCCGATTTGTTGATTTTCTTACTGCTTACGTCTTACATGCTTATGGAATTTTATGTGTGAAGGCCATAAGATCGGATTATGAATTCCGGCCTATGAATTCCGGCCTTAGCCGCTCAGTGAGTGGTTGTGCTCACAGATATCTATACTATAATATATAGTATAGATGTCTGTGGTTGTACTTGTGGATGCACCCTATAATTCTATAGTTCAATGGTGGAGACACTGAAATCAAAGAACGAATTAACTACTTTTGATTGGTCCGCCATTTTTCTTACTATTCCCGCTGATTTTTAAATCTATTAATAAAAAATACAATAAAATAAAATACAATTTTAATATTTTTGTGCAATAATACTTTATTGATACAAAATTATTATTATAAATAATTATTATTTGTTATTATTATAAATAATTATTATTTATTAATAATTTCATAATTATTATTTATTATTATTTAAATGCAAAACGCATAGCCATAGATTTGCTATCGTCTATCATATATTTTGTTTAAATTATTTTTCTTTTTTATCAAAAATTTTTAGCCTAAAAATTATAAATCTTTTTATAATTTTAAGAAACAAATTGTGGCAATATATGTTTCGCTTTCATATTTTTACATTTGTCTATTAAAAATAATTTTAAATTAATATTTTTCATATTATTAAAATATTTACTGTAATATTGAAATATTCGTTTTAAATTAATTGAAAAATTCGTTTTAGTTTTAAGAATTTTGAAATGTTTGATATATTAATACATTGATATATTAATTATTGTAAATGCAAGATGCTTATATATATTAAATAAATTTCCAATATAAATAAGTTTTGTGTTCTCTCTCTTTCTCTCTCTCTCTCTCGTTTTTTTCGACTCGACTTACGATATAAATTTTATATATTTTCGCAAAACAAGTATGTATTTCTCATATAGTAAGTTATACAATATATAGACCATTTTATATATAAATCATTAAGATACTCCAAAAATGTTTCAAGTATTTCTTCCTTTATGCAAAATATGATCTCAAATGTTCCATTTTAATATGGTAAACATTTTTTTATATTATTTTATTATAGTCTTCATAGCTGCAATATTTTTTTTATATTTAATGCTCTATATTATATAATACAATGTTAATTAAATTATAAAGTGTAACATAATTATAAAATATTATTATTATTATTATTAGCAAATTTATAATTCTGTACAAGCTGTCTTCTTATATCTAATCAGTATGCTTATGTCTCTGTCCAATGCATCCTTTTCTTGAAGTCTTCGGATTGTTATGTTTGTCGCATCCCCTCGTCCCAAAACCATAGGAACGCTTATTCTTTTTCTTGTGATATTCATCGGAATATCTATCTGTGGCCATTTGTTCTCATGCATTCTTAACATATTCAAATCATATTGAAGTCTTTTTTTTCTATTCTCTATTAATGTCTTTTATTTCACACATTTTATTCAAAAATATTAATATAATAATATAATAAATATTAACATATTAATATGTATTAATTAATTAATATATTAATATAATAAATATAATTTTTGTGTACCTCTCTTAGTCTGACTCTTCCCCTTCGACCTATCCGGCATGGGTGACCCTACCACTAACTATATGGCCGGTATTCATAATTTATTCTTATATTTAAGATTTAAGTGAATTGGAAAATGTTATACAACAATTTTAATAATTGAACGAAATCTCTCTTAAAACGCGATTTAAGATTATACTTAAAATGATCTTAAATATAAGAATAATCTATATGAATATCGGCGTACGTTATCGCCGGCATAGCTCTTAGGTTCATAAGAGTACGCAAACCTCCTCACCCGGCAAATGCCTTCATTAAGGTGGAGATACATCGAGGAGGAAAAATTTTTTCATTTTATTTTTATTTTCTTTCAATAGAGGGTTTAATATAAAAGGTAATGTAAAATATAATTTGAAATGTAATACAAAATAATTTATTACATGGAATAATTTATTACGTGAAAATGTCCAAAATATACGTATAATATAAAATTTACTAAAAATTTTTGCACAATTCACACAAGACTGATTAATGACTGATTAATTACGTGATATTTATTATTAATAATCGATATGCAAAATAGAATTTAATAAGTTTTATGTAACTATATTTTTATGTATATATATATATTAATGACTTTTGATCACGATTATATATATATATATATATATATATATATATAATCGTGATCAAAAGTCATTAATAAAATTATTGATTGTTTTTTCGATTGTAAAAGAAAATATTTGCATTACTGGCGCATTTTGTATAGATCATCAAAGGAAATATTGAAAACGCGTAAAGATAGAGCAAGCTTCGATATAAATCAATGATTAAAATACAAGATAAATAACTATTTAAATTTTGTGAGAAAACGCGAAAAATAAATAAATCGACAATATTCGGAATATTCGATTACGATATGCATAATTTTTGTAATATAATAATCGAAACCGTCAATAGACAGCGCGCGACATAATTATTATCACACACAAGTGCGAAGATATTTCGACAGACATTTAAAGTTTGTAATATTTGCAAATATAAAATTCATCCGATTATCCGATTTATTTGCGATTAATACGCGATTTTATATAAATATCGCGATCGAAAAAATACGTATTTAAAATATATATTGTATCTCGTGCATGATTAGTTAAATAAAATAAAGTGAATTTCACAACTTTACACAATTTTAAATATAATTAATATATAATTAAAAAATCGCGTTATCGCCACGTTTAATAGAGAATTGAATCATTTTATCAAGGTCCCTCTAATAATTGATGTAATAATAGAATTTAATAAGATTTATATAGTGTAAACAATCGCGATTAAAACAGTCACTAATAAAATTTTCGATCGTCTTTTAATTATAAAACAATATTTGCACTATTAGCGCATATTGCGCGGACTATTAAAGACAATATTCAAAGACGTGAAAAGATAGACAAAGCTTCGATGTGTAAGTCAATTAAATTATAAGATAATATTAAATTATAAAATAAATCGCAATTTAAAATTCACGAGATAACGCGACAAATAAATAAGTCGATAATATTCGGAATATTTAATTGCGATACGTATCATTTTTATAATATAATAATCGTAGCTCTCAATAGACACGAGTGCGATATAATTATTATCACGTATATATAGAAAATTCAAGATATTTTGATAAACATTTGAGGTCTGTAATTTGCAAATATACAATTCACCGACAGATTTACTTGCGAATTTTTATAAGATAAGTTACGATTTAAAATTCGCGATAAAACGCGATGAATAAATAAATCCATAATATTCACAATATTCAACTACGTATAATTTTTATAAAATAATAATCGAAGCAATCAGATACGCGGGTGACATACCAGTAATATCCGATAAAAAGAGGAGCGATTTTAAAAATGGAGAACGATTAACATCTTGTTTCTACATCAGATTTCGTAAGATCAATCTGCGAAGAAAAGTTAAGTGATCCATTGAAAGTCGGGAACTTCACTGTAGGAGGGAACGAATCCTGGATCTTCCGAACTATTCCCGATAGCAATGATTTCAATAATAAATCAACGACAATTCCCTCGTCATTATCTTCAATTCACGAAATTGATATGCACATCAGAAAACATGTTCTTCCATTATTACGAAATATATTTCTTTATTGAAAATTAAATGGATATAACGACTTTTTTTATTGAAATGTGATTACGAACAATTATATTTATAAATAATAAAATACATGCATTATTGAAGTTTGTGTTAAATGTGCGAACACATATAATTTGGGGTACCGTTCGCGCGCGCGAGACGAACCGAACCCAATATCAACAAGATTTAAAAAATTTCAATTCGAACAGTGTGCAAAATAAAATAAATCATATAATTTTAAATAATTAATTCTGGATTAATTCTCTAGATTCTTATTCTTATAATGTTTAAATTAATAATTTCTTTTCTTTTAATCAATATCTTACTGATATAGGGGTACCCATTCGATTTGTCTCGAAATTTTTAAGTATTCGCACATTTTATGTAACATTCATGTATAATTTCGCGTATATATAATATATAACATTATTAAAAATTATAAAAACATTTTGGATACGTGAATATATTTTATTATACATATATATAAATATATGGTATATACCTAAAAACTAATATTTCAAAATGGCGATGGATGTCCAATACCTGCAAATAGTTTCTTAAAAGAAACTAAAAATTAATGTTAATATCCCCAGCACCTGAAAATAATTTTTCAAAAGAGACAAATTATATTAATTAAAAATATATTCGTTCGTAATCATTTTTATCAAAAAATTTATACAAATTAATTACAATATGAAATTTCTTGAAAAACTAAAATTTATACACAACGCTATATCCATATTTAATCTACTATTAAATCTTTCTGGCATTAGACAATAATAATTCCAATCCTAATAATGATAGAACATTTATAAACGAAGAAAAGAAAAGATACATTTCTCTCATCTAAATATATATTATTTAAATTAATTCGACGTTAAAGAAGCGTATCGTCGTTGAATTACTACCGAAATCATTGCTTTCGGAAATTGCCAGGAAAACCTGGGATTAGTTCCTTCAATCTTACAATAAAAATTCCCAATTTTTAACAGGGCACCGAATTAGACGTCGCGAATGGATCTCACAAAAACCGGTGAGAAATAATTCTCCATGATGAAAATCGTTTCGACTCCTCGGCGGTACGAGCCACGCAACTTTCATTAACGTTTATTTAACGGAAGGAACAATGATAACTTTTATTAAAACGACAATCTCGTCTAAGAACGCGAAAAAGAACGCGAGAAAAACACGATGTTTTCGCAACGGTAATTTATTAATTTATTTATGAATATTTTCCGATACGAAAAAAAAATTCGTAAATACAAATATAACTGAAAAAACAAATTATTAAATTCATAATAATTAATTCGCGATTCTATAATATCGAAGGTGATCGTTAAATTTTGTGAAGCTAATATTTAATCGTTGACTTATCACATCGAATCTTCACTCTCTTATTCGACATTTCTTTATATTTAAATAGCAATATTTAGGAATATTATCTGACGAGAGGGACGGAGATAAAATTCTTCTGTTAAAATGATAATCTTGTGTAAGGACGTGAAGAGAACGCGGAAAGAACACGGTATTTTCGCAATCATAATTTAATAATTTATTTTAAGAATATTCAGTTCCGCGCAATATGGAATTCATAAATAAATAAAGCTAACGGAAAGCATATCATTAAATTTATAATAATTGACTCGCGATTCTGTAACGAAGGCGTCCGTCAAATTTTATAATGCTTATATTTAATCAATAATTTAGCATCGCATTTTTACATTTTATATAAAAATTTTCCGAATTTATTATGACTCTTTGACATGAAAATACAAACAGTTACTCTTTTATGAATATTCCAAAAATATATACTCCAGAAACAAATACTTTAATTTAATGAATTATTATTATGTTAATTACTATTATGTAATCATTATACGTATACTTTCGATAATTTTTCGTGTAATTTACATAAGAATTTACAATCGTAAATACAATTTCATATAATATAATTATAGTCACAATTGTATTGTATTTTACAATTAAAAAATCAATGTTAGATTATAATTAAAATACAATTATAACTATTTATAATTTATAATTTACAATTTACAATTTACAAATTTATGATGCTATCAATATCAAATAATAATATTCCATTTATTCAAATATTTAATAACATCGATATAATAATTTGATATTAATAGCATTAACATTTGGATTTAATATTATATTTGATTTAATACACATATATTTTTAAGTTTTAAAATAAAATATAACATGTTAAGATTTCTTAAACGTTAATAATTATGCAATTTCTTTAATATTTCTGAAGATAATTTTCTGAAGATAATTTTGATAATTTAAATTTCACTTTTAAAACATTTTTATTTTTAAAACATATTATATTTATTTTTACAACGTTTTTAAAAATAAATTCAACTTAATTAAGATAATTTTAATTTACCCCTAGGATTATTGGAATATTAAAAGAAAGAATGAATCTTACTTAATAGCCCTAACAACCCTACTATTAAAGGATTCTAATAATTTTAATAGCTCCAACAATCCTACTATTACAGAATTCTAATGATCTTAAGAGCCCTAACAACCCTAATATTAATAGAAGAATTCTAATGATTTTACTTAATAGCCTTAACAACCCTACTTCCTGATTAACTAAAATTATTCGAGATTTGAGGAACCTATCTCTAATCATCACCTCACCTAATCACGTATATATTTTAGTCACGTGCCCTAACCGCGTGCCCTAACCGCGTACCTTAACCGTACTCTTCAGGCCAGTTGAACCTACCTTTCGTTGATCCTGGCCACTTTCTTTCTCGATCTCTAATCAGAGATCGAAGAAGGAGATAATTACTCCTTCTTTTGCCGGATAATTACCGGCAAATGAGCGTGAAATATTTACGCTCATTTAGTAACGATCGTTCGATTTCACGATCGTTCGTTAAATATTGAATATAACTTTATTTTAACTGAAATAAAGCCAAATTACTACAAATTTCTATAAATTATATTTTATAATAAAAAGTAAAATTAATGTGTGTATTTATCATATTACAAATTATTTAATTAATTAATCATTTGGCTTTATATTAAGTTAAAGTACAGTTTAAAAACAATATCTACAAACAAATTCTACGATGGATGAGCTATGAGCAATTAGAAGATGAGTGCGTATTATAAGGATAAATTAGCATCAAAAATTGATAAAATTGATAATTGTTAATGCATGTCCTTTATTTAATAAATTAGACAAAATCTTTACAACAAAATCTTTTCTTGATCTCTTCTTTTTTTAATTAATATTTCAATATATTTTCGTAATAGATGTAAAGCATAAGTTCGAAAGAACTTATTAAAATTATTTATTTTAATTTAATTAATTTAATTTAATTACTTAATTTAATTAATTTAATTTAATTATTTAATTTAATTTATTTAATTTAATCCATCCTAGCTCATCCATTTTAAGGCAACGGATTTATCTACAATCTACAATCTACATCTACATCTACATCTGCAATCTCTACGAATCCGTTACCTTAAAGTTAAATAAAAATTTTTTTCACTCACCGGCACTGATGCGCAACAGCGGAGTTGTTGTTATCGAAGCTAGTTGTCTGTAACATACAAATATAAAATTCATTTATAATAATGCTCACAAAATGCAATTAATATTTTAAAAAAATTTTATCGCGCGGAATTTTATATCCGGTGTGTAAAATAATAAGCAGATAAACACGTATGGAAAAATTTTATAAATTTTTGAAACTGTTTTTTAAATAGAAAATTTTATATGACTTTTATAAAAATCTTTCTCTTTAATTCATTTAAATAATAAGATCGAATTATTGTTCGTGTATAACAAGTTAACGATTTATAACAATTAATATATAAATAATAATATTCACCATCAGGTTGTTCCGCCGGTGCAGGATGCCTCTCCTAGGCCTGCTCCTCCTCTCAGATCATCAGGGTTGTTGCATCGATCTATATATCTATAACATACAAAAGAAGATTCCAATGTAGCAGCGTTCAAAATAATTAATATTTCAAAAATTATTGTATACATTGAATTTTATATTCGATGCATATAATAATAGCAGATTAATAAAATAATTCTATAAATTTTAAAAAACATTACTAATAATTCTCTTATAACTTTATAAAAGTGTTTACACCTTTACAAGATTATAGCTTTAATTTAAAAATCTTTTTCTTTAATTCTCTCTTATTTAACACGTTAACCCTGGAAAAAATGAGACGTTTGTTTGGCGTTTACATGAACGTTTGTGGAAGTTCGTCGAGAGTTTAAAAACGATTAGTAAAGAGTTTGTAGAACAAAAATTGCAACACTGCAGCGTTTAAAAGACGTTTGTACGTTATAGCGTAAACGTAAACGTTTGAAAAGTCTGAGTAAACTCTGTACACGAAGATGTATCAACGTTTACTGAACGTACTCTGAAAAATGTTACCTCAGCATTGCAAAACTTTCATGTAACATTATATAAAGAGTTTGTAGAACAAAAATTGCAACACTGCAGCGTTTGATAAGCATTCAAAACCCAACAGCGTTATGTAAGTGCTCTTACAAAGTTTGAAAAGCATATAAACTCTCAGAAAACCCTCACTCAACGGTTGTTAACGCTTTATAAAGTTTCTTATTTTCGCCAGGGAAATGCCATGTGCATGAAAAAGTATACACGCTAGTTGAGTCCAGTACGCCACGTGTATAATTTCGTATACACGAACAATAACTTCTGGCCGTGTGTATGCTAGGGCACGCTTAGCATAGGTTTCTTATGGCGGGATGGTTGGCGTGGCGTGAAGTTACACACCTTGCAACTTAGCCGAAATTTTTTTGAAAAAATGTTAGAAAGTCCTAAATACATCATTCTTAAAAGAAAATTAATAAAAAAAAGTGGTGTGGCCTGAAGGACCTTTTTCCAAAAATACCCGCGGCAGTTAACGCGTTAAATATAAATAAAAACATCAAATTAATTGTTGCGATTAATTGTTTAATTTAAATTATAATAAATATATTTAATATTTAATATATAATTACAAATAAATAAATTACCAGAAGGTTGCTCTGCTGGAGCCTGATGCCTCTCCTAGGTCTCCTCCTTCTCTCAGTCTTAGACGCGCGATACTTAACGGCACTCCCGCACTCACGAGCGATATTTTTATCGCTATTTTCGCACTTTTACGCGCGATACTGAGCGGTTCCCGCACTATTTCGGTACGATAAAAAATTTTCTATTTGGTCGCGCGATGTATATACTTAATATGTATATAATTTGAACGGCACTCCCGGTTTCGGTACGAGCGAAAATCCCATTTCATTTACGAGAATCAGCTTCAAGTCAATAGGTCGGGAATGCAACGATACAACGAGCAAGGACTAAGCCCAAACCGGAAAGAAGACGAAACAATTCACGGAAATAGAGGAAAATGAAGTTCACCAACTCTTTTTCGAGCATAATTATCCTATCTCGTATCGAACCTGGACCCGCTAAGCACGATTTCAGGTGCTCCGCCCGGACATATTATGCCTCCCGCGGTTGCTATATGCTACACCAGGCTAGTAGACGGCAAAAGAAGAGGATACCCACATTTTTTAAATGCTAACATTCAGCAATTTAGAAAATGGGGAGACAACCCCTTTTACCGAGCGAAAATTGTGCCTATTAGGGGAATCCACTCGACTCCTCGACAGGGTTAACACACGCAGTGCGTGAGGCTGTAGACGAGCAAAGAGAAGGGACCCATTGACGACCATTCCGAGCAATCGATCGAGTTCTAACTAATTCGGGCCGAATCACTTGACGAAGCACGAAGCACGAAGCGCGAGTGTACGTTACATAGCAACGTGTGCAAACTCGAAATCCTAGTTAGTTGGCATCGGAAGTAGAGACTCGTGACAATAATGAAATTGGGATTTTTATACGAAAAGTCCAACGCGGAAGCGCGAAAACGCGATGACGCGAGAAAGCTAAACGCGAAAACGCGAAAACGAAACGCCGCCGTCCGCGACACGTTGACGGCACCGACGACGGAAAGTCGACGACGCAATGCATCCAACGCATTAGATGCGCGTGCCACATATGAGCCATTGTGCGACTCGTGGCAATGCTGTGCTGGGTACTTAGCTTCCCCTTCAGACTCCTTGAGATTTATCCTAAATTAAAAAATTTAAAATAAACCTCAAGGCACCATCCAAGTACTGAGCCACCCCACCGCGTCAAGGTGTACCCATACAGGGGTGGATTATATATATTTATAATTTAATAAATAATTTGTGTGAAATTTATTTTATAATTGAAAAATTATCTATATAGCACCTCTCTTTTTTCTCGATTAAAAAAGAGAAAGATGCAGATATGTTTCTAAAAAACAAGCTTTAAGTCCTGATTAATTCGCCTTTTAATTAAAAAATAAATTATAAAATATATATAATATATATATTATAAAATTATATAGTATACATATCACACAATTCAAATTTATTTAAAACATTGTATCGGAAATTAATTATTAGTCATTTGATCTATTACTATTCGACATTATATTTGAATATAAGAAATGTACATGAGAATCATAATGAAAATAATTATTGCTTGTAAATATATTATTAGTTAATAATTATCTATTTTCGTCGCTTTGATTTTTACTTTGAGAATAAATTGTGCGCGAAATATTTAATTCAGTAAATAACTCATCTATCACACACTCTTTTGACACATTTAATAAATCTTTAACCGTGAAGTTAATTAATTATTCGAACTGTTTGCTAATTGTTTGTGAATAATGATTGCAAGGAACATCACACAGAGCATCTCGATCAGCATAATCAAAGTACTTTGTTTATCAAGAATGTATACTAATCGATTTGTTATAATTATAATTCTATAGAATTACTTTTTATTACACACATATACTTCTCATTTTTTATAATATATAATTACACACAGAATATTTTACTCCTTACGTTTCTAATTAATTATCAAAACAGTACATCTGCTTTTAACAGTAGATCTATTCTTTATAATTAATTTATTATTTATTACTTATAAAATAGCTGTTTAAATATTTTTAATTGCGATAAATTATAATTTTTTCCTTCTTTTACTAGAAATAAAAAATAATTATAATATTAATCGATCCATTTTTTTATCTCCGCGATAATGATAAATATATGGTTATATCTCACAACATTTTAAATATATGGTCATATCTCACAAAATTTTAACTATATGACTTTATCATTCGATTATTTTATCACGCGTTCTCAATTTGAATTGTATTTAGATTGTTAAAAAGTTGAATGATAAAACATTGAAAATACACTTAATCTGTAGTATCGTTAAAGAAATAATTATATTCTTATAAAGATCACAATAAAACGATAATTTATTAGTTTTATAAAGAATAGATCTATAAAAATATTAATTGATTATACATATTTGAATTTCATTTTTGACGTATTGATTTAAAGATAGAAGTGTGTGACAAGAATTAAAATTAATAATAATTTGAATTGTATTTAAATTGTTAAAAAGTTGAATACATAACATCGAATAAAATACATTTAATCTTTAAGTATCGTTAAAGAAATAATTATTTTCTTATAAAGATCACAATAAAACGATAATTTATTTTATTTCAATACGTCAAAAATTAAATTCAAATATAATCAATTAATATTCTTATAGATCTATTCTTTATAAAATTCAAAATAATTTATTTTGTAAAACTAATTATTACGCGCAATCAATTTTTTTATCTTTTAAGAGAGATTTATCTCTGATATTAATACTTTAAATGTAAAACTAGCAAAAAAATATTTTTTTATTATAAATTTTTGAAAAAAATAATTATAAAGAGAGTATGTTAATTTTCATATATGAAATATTTATTATATTATTTTAAAAATATTTTATAAAATATTAAAATATTTATATATAAAAGTATTAATTAATAACAAAAATATTATAAATGCTTTATTATAGATACTTTAAATGTGTTAAAGTAAAACCTGGAATATTTTATACATGCATTATATTACGTGATTTTTAGAGCGAATTATATGTACCATTGAGAAAATGAAAAAATAATAAGCAATATATCTATTTTGAAAATAATATATATAAATAATAAATAATTTTTATAAATTATTCACCGCATATCTCTCTCACTGCTCTCCGACTGTCTGATTCTTTTCCAGATGTCCTTCTTTTTTCTTCTTCATCCTTTGCTGTTTCCTCATAGCACTCATATTCACTCGCAAACAAACAATTAATTATATTTACTCATATATAGAAACGATCGCGAGACATTTTGCACGGCACTCCCGATCGTGGAATAATTACGAGAAACGCACTTTAATATATCGTATAAGGGATAGGGAAGTACGATTCGTTCGACGTTTTTATGAGATCAAATTAAATACTAATTCGTCACAAATGTTATTTTCATTTTTGAAAGATATATGCAGTACATGTATATTAATACGAATTATAGCATCGAAAGTTTAATATAATTGAAAATCATGATACAATAATCGTTTAATTAATAATTAATTTAAAAATATACGACGTATTTCGCACTACTATCTTTATTGCTCGAGTGTCGCCTTGTGAATGATATCAAGACCGTATGACTAGCGCGCTATTGTTTACATTGTCAAGGCCGAACACCATGTTATTGTTCGTTCGTCGTATCGAAATATATTGTATTATATTATATTATATTTTATATTGTAATATAATATAATATAAATATGTTAAAGTACGTAAAATATTTCGATGATGAACAGACAATAATACCGACCTTGGCGTAAACAATACATATTTATATTATATTATATTATATTTTACGTATTTTGATACAGCAAATAATTTTTTGATATTGATCTCGATCGCGTTTAGAAAAGGATTTAACGGAGCGTCTTGTATACCACTACTTTACTCTTTGAGTGTCGTCGCGCGAATAATAATAGAGCCGAAAAAATTAATCCGAAAGACCGTGTTATTATCATTTTTTTATCGAAACATTTTTCAAGACTATGGCATATAAACATTAGCGCGCTATTGTTTACGCCGCCAAGGTCGGTGTTATTGTTTCTTCGTCATCGAAATATTTTACGTACTTTAACATATATATATACATATATATATATATATATATATATATAAATATGGAATATATACATATGGAATATATTAAAGTATATAGAAGTACTTTAGATTATATAGATTTTTTAATTATATGATTATTTATTAAAAGATTGTATAATGTATCATGGAGCCTTACATTATGTTAATTGTTTAGATCCACGATTCAATTATTTTACTGCGCGTCCTCATAATCCGAATTATATTTCAATGATTGAAAAATAAAACAATAAAACGTCGCAGACATATTATATTCGACTCCATAAATATCCATAAATATTAAAGAAATAATTTCTGCTCATAAAAATAGATTTCATATCGAAATAATAATTTATTATTTTAGATTTCTGTTACTATGATTCTTATTATAATTGATTAAATGAATAAATTACGAAATATGCGATTCGAGAATTTTCGTCGTGATATGTATATAGATATTAATTATATGTTATTTATAAAAGTTAATTAATCATAGTTATAATAAATAATTTTCCGATGTTGATCGCGTTTGTATCTAGAAAAGAAATTTAACGGCATATCACTATATTACTCATTACAAAATATTAGACAATAACATATGAAATTATATAAATCGTTTCACAATCGACATGCAGATATTACAATGCTATCTGTATCTCATTTATATAATTTCATATGTTATTGTCTAATATTTTCTCTAACGTGTAATATCAATGTCACGTTGAAGGTAGATTAAAAAGATGACCAAAACATTCATGTTTATTGCATGTATTGTGACGAATAATTTGAAATATACTAATAATTAAATATGAAATATATTTATATTGAAATATATTAATAATCAAAAGAAAGAGGAAGGTTTTTTCTCGTGCTCCAATTACTGCGCCTTTTACTGACTCTTAGTTGTAAATTGTCTAATTTTTAATTATTATTATTTGAACCAATGTTTTATTTTAATTTTAATATTTATAGTATTTAATATTTAGAAATAAACTAGAATATTTTTTCTGATAAAGAGGTGAGCGTTGGCCTTCTTTCGGAAAATTTAGCTTACGGCCAGACATTATTAGTTTCTTAGTTTTTTAGTTTGCTTAACTGTCTATGCGCTTTCGTCACATTTATTGTTAAATTTTGCGACCGTTATTATTGTACACAATTTCTATTGGTTTTCCACCGCGCTTGTCCTTGTTTAATCGCGCTCTGTTTATTATTTAAAATTTAATTTTGTTTATTTTCTAACGACTTCTTGAACATTGAAAAGGATCTTGAAAAGATCGAAATGTACGTATGTATTTTTTATCTCTAACTGATTATTAATATATTATGTCTATGTGCTTTCGTCACATTTATTGTTAGCGTTTTTAAATTTTGCGACCGTTATTATTGTACACAATGTCTATTTGTTTCCTACCGCGCTTGTCCTTGTTTAATCGCGCTCTGTTTATTATTTAAAATTTAATTTTGTTTATTTTCTAACGACTTCTTGAACATTGAAAAGAATCTTGAAAAGATCGAAACGTACGTATGTATTTTTTATCTCTAATTATCTATCTCTGATTATTAATATATTATGTCTCTTACTTAGTCTTTTATTATTACTTTTATTGTATTTTTTATGCTCTAACATCCTGCGCCACGGTCTTTTAGTCTTTCATTTTTAATTGCGTAGAATACTTTTTGTGTTATAATTTATTTGCAATGATAAATCGTGAATTGTAATAAAAATGTGATAAAAATTACGTAGTAATGGCGATGGTGATGACGGATGATGTGTGATTAATATATAATAAAATCGGGTAATATATTTTAATAACTAATTATACTTAATAGATAGAGAGAGAGAGACCACCCAAAACTTATTTACATTAGAGAAGTTTATTTAATATATACAAACGTTTTGCATTAGAACATTTGTGCTGTCGACATTTCGTGCACGTAGCATGGAACACAACCCGAAATTGTATGTTATCCACTAACAATATTCGTACATATTAGCTTCGTAGTTTATGTTCACGTTTTTATGTTTATAGAGAATGCATCGCTTTCAGAGATCACCTAAATGCGAACCATGACATCTCTCGTTTTTCTCTCTGGCATAGCTCTCAAGTTCATTGGAATACTTAAATCTCCTCACCCGGCAAATGCCTTTGTTAAGATAGAGAAACATCGAGGAGGAAAATTTTTTTTTTAATTTAATTTTTATTTTCTTTGAATACAGGGCTTAATACAAAAATTAATGTAAAATATAAGTAATAAATATAATTCGAAATTTAATACAAAATAATTTATTACATGGAATAATTTATTACACGAAAATGTCTAAAATATACGTATAATATAAAATTTATTAAAAATTTTTACATAATCCAGACGAGATTGATTAGCGAAGATTAATTACGCGACATTTATTATTAATAATAGATATGCAATAATAGAATTTAATAAGTTTTATATAACGTAAATAATCGTGAAAGAAGAAAAAGAGTCATTAATAAAATTATTGATCGTTTCTTCGATTGAAAAAGAAAGTATTTGCATTACTGGCGCATTTTTTGTAGATTATCAAAGGAAATATTCATAATGAAAAGATAGAATAAACTTCGAAATCAACAATTAAATTACTAAATAAATCGCGATTTAAAATTCGCGAGAAAACGCGACGAATAAATAAATCGACAATAATCGGCATATTTGATTGCGAGATACGCATAATTTTTATAATATTATAATATGATAATCGAAACCATCAATAGACACGCGTACGATGTAATTACTATCACGCACAATTGCAAAGATATTTCGACAGACGTTTAAGGTCTGTAATATTTGCGAATTTATTTGCGATTAATACGCTATTTTATATAAATATCGCGATTGAAAAATACATATTGAAAATACATACATCTCGCGCATGATTAGTTAAATGAAATAAAATGAATCTTAAGACTTTACAATTTTAAATATAATTAACATATAATTAAAAAATTGCGTTGTTCGCCACGCTTAATAGAAAATAACGAAACGAATGATTTTATCAAAGTCCCTCTCTAATAATTTAACTATCTAACTATATCTCTAACTATCGATGTATTAGTAAAGTTTAATAAGATTTATATAATGATATAAATAATAATCGCGATTAATCATTAATAAAATTATCAATCATCTTCTTAAATAGTAAAAAAAATATTTGCACTACTAGCGTAGACTATAAAAAACAATATTCAAAGACGTGGAAAGATAGACAAAGTTTCGACGTATAAGTCAACGATTAAATTATAAGATAAATCGCGATTTAAAATTCCCGAGAAAACGCGACGAATAAATAAGTCGATAATATGCGGAATATTTGATCGCGATACGTATAATTTTTATAATATAATAATCAAAGCTCTCAATAGATACGTGCGCGATATAATTATTATCACATAAATATAGAAAATCAAAAATATTTCAACAAACATTTGAGGTCTGTAATGTTTGCGAATATACAATTCACCGACCGATTTATTTGCGAATTTTTATAAGATAAATTGCGATTTAAAATTCGAGATAAAACGCGACGAATAAATAAATCAATAATATTCAATTGCAGATAAGCGAGTGACATACCGGTATTATCCGATAAAAAGAGGAGTGATCTTAAAAATGGAGAACGATTAACATCTTGTTTCTACATCAGATTTCACAAGATCAATCTGCGAAGAAAAGTTAAGTGATCCATTGAAAGTCGGGAACTTCACTGTAGGAGGGAACGAATCCTGGATCTTCCGAACTATTCCCGATAGCAATGATTTCAATAATAAATCAACGACAATTATCCCCCGTCGTTATCTTCAAATCACGAAATTGATATGCACGTCACAAAACATGTTCTTCCATTACTAAGAAGTACATTTTTTTATTGAAAACTAAATGGATATAACGATCTTTTTTATAGAAATGTGATTACGAACGATTATATTTATAAATAATAAAATCCATGCATCATTGGAGTTTGTGTTAAATGTGCGAAAACAATAATTTTGGGGTACCGTTTGCGCGCGCGAGACGAATCGAACCCGATAACAGCAAGATTTAAAAAATTTCAATTCGAATAGTGTGCAAAATAAAATAAATGAAATAATTTTAAATATATAATTAATTCTAGATTAATTCTCTAGATTCTTATTCTTATAATGTTTAAATTAATAATTTTTTTTCTTTTAATAAATATCTTGCTGATATAGAGGTACCCATTCGATTCGTCTCAAAATTTTTAAGTATTCGCACATTTTATGTAACATTCATGTATAATTTCGCGTACATATAATATATAATATTAATAAAAATTATAAAAATATTTTGGATACGATAATTTGTGCATGTATTTTATTATACATATATATAAAATGGTATATATCTAAAAACTAATATTCTAAAATGGCGATGGATGTCCAATACCTGCAAATAGTTTCTTAAAAGA